>NC_140588.1:449810236-451025736 GCF_964204655.1 Triturus cristatus
GCCTGAGAGGTTATTCCCTCTACAGGATTACATATAAGTGAAAAGGCAAAATACTTCATATTACATTTAAGCCCTGATGAAGTTTCCCCCCAGGGAACGAAACGCGTTGGCTGATGTTCAATTTTTTTTAATTTTCTACAATAAAAGAAACTGCTGGACTTATTTGATGACTCTGACTTCATTCCTGGTGCACCTTCTTTCCGTCAACAACCTTCAAAACATACCCTTGAACTGTGAGAAGTAGCCACAAATCTTTTGTCAAAATCTTCCAATTGCTCACAAACCACCTTAATCATCCCCTACTTTTTCTGGGGTAGAACCAGTAGAAATCCTCATACTTACCCTGAGATGCTTGAGCAAACGGCGCTCTTCCCCTGGACTGACGTGTCCTGTCTGATCTTCCCCTCTGGGGATAAAACCCTGTTGCAGATTGAAAACCTCTGAATGTACCACATTCCTGGGACTGGGACCTTATAAATGATCGGCCAGGGAAATATGTCCTTGTCCTGGCCCGATCAAAAACACTACTGCCAAACACTCTTCTCAGAGAGGACTGTGCCTTATCTAAACTGGTGAAGGTGGACACATATTTTTCTATTCCCTTCACCAATCCTTCTCCAAACAAATACCCTTTAGGGTCCTCTGAAGGCTCCTTTTTGGCAAAATCTCCTAATTTGGGACTTATCAATCAAGACCTCCTTGCGTCTCTCAGCCATAATTGCCACATTGGCATTTCAGAGGAAACAGACAGCCCTCTGTGACCAATCCCTCAACAAATCATTGTCTATTTTCACCGACTTCATCCTTGCTTCTTCAGCCATGTCTAAAATTCTGGTTAATGGCCCAAAAACATCCAACAAACTATCTTGGCACAGTTTTAGTGCCCCCCCAACCCTTGTCTTGGATCACAACCCATTTAAAATAGGAAACTGATTAAGTCAGGATCCAAATCAGGCATTGCACAAGTTTTATTCTCTACAACTGGACAAGAGCACTTCTCATCACGGCCCTGGCCTCCTTCTCCAAAGGTCTCCTGACTCATAGCTTCAAAAAATCTGCCACATGCAGCAGTAGCCGCTAGTCTGCTCTTCTGGGATGTCTTTTCATCTCAGGACTGAACATATCCTTCCCTTGAGGATCTTAAATGATCCCTTTGTCATTCCTTTTCTTCACTTTGTCCACATCCATGTCCTATCCATCATCAATGTAATCATCTGAAACAAATTCATCTTTAGTATCTACAGAATCCTGACTAAATTCATCTCCGCTAAGGACACCATCATTTAAGCTGCGTAGGACACCTGCATAATTTATCGCACTAGACACACCCTTCTCCTTAGTTGGAAATCTGACACCCACATCAATATTTTTATTTTTCCTTCTCCTTTTTCCAACTTCCCTGTCTTTACATCCGTCATCTTCATCGACTAACCAAAATTCATCCTCAGACGGCATCACTCTGCCCGTGACGGGTGCCTCTGAGGAACAAATCCTGTTCCCTTGAAAAGATAGATCGCGCAAGCACAGGCATGTGCTGAAAAACCATTACCGTTGCTAGCGCGAGCCCAAAGCGCTCCCTCACGCCAATGCAGCAACTGCTATTTAAACCCTCTCTTGCAAAATCTTTCACTTAGCAAACAAATTCCTACCTAAATCGCTCCCAAATTTAAACCATATCGATATATTATCAATCCATAAATTAGGTTAAGTCCAAAACGAACCACCATTAAACTTCTTAAAACATACACTTTCACATGTAAACCCCAATGAAATAAGAAATTCTTCCCAACATTTCTAATTATTAAACAAGCTTAAAGTTAATCTGAAGTGCATATACTACAGAAAAACTTCATTCCCACAGTACTTATCGGTCAAGGAGCAGCAACTAAAAGACGAAGATGGCTGCTTATTTATGCTGTTGGTGATGTTTTACTCGAAAGTGCTGCAAGGAGCTAGCAACAAAAGAAATAAGCATAATGCTAGCCTCTGGCCTTGACATGAAATAGACTAGTTCTGGCTGTGCACTTGCTGCACTGACAGCAAAGCGCCTTGACAGATGGAGAAGTGTGTGATAATCAATCAGGGACATGCCCTCAAATGCATTAGACTAATCCAAGGAGAGTGGCACTTGGAAGCAGTGAGAGGAGAAAACAGGGAAAAAGCTGAGAAGTTGAAAAGGTGGCATGAGGAGTAAAGGGAAGAAGATGGAAAGAAGGGAGAACGATAAGAGTGATATCAAGCGAGATGAAGGAATGAAAAAGGGCTGATGATGTTTGAAGTTGTACTGGTAAAATAACTTGTTTTACCACTTCTCCCCAGAAATCAACCTCAAGTAATACCCAAGAGGTGATTCACAAAAGGTTATCTGCAAATGGGGTGACTTTTTTGGGATGGCTGATTTATTATTATATCACTTTTTTTTTTTTAAATCATTGAATCCTTGATTTCATATTGTATCACAACACCATGAGGAAAATAAATTCAAGACATCGCTCCTATTCCACTTCATTTACCATTTTTCCAAGTATGAAACTGTAAACTTTGCGGGTTCGGGTTCGGGATAGGAATTAAATGCAATAACTCTGCGCCTGTGGTTAATGTTTTTTTTTTTATTCTCGCATATATAAGGATCAATCAGGTCCAAACGAATACGTAGAGTTAATAGGAGAAATGAAAACAAAACAACAGTCTGTGGTTCGAGCTTCTTTTTCAGCTCGTTCTTTTCTGTTGCAGATTCCGCGAGCAAGCCCATGACGTCGTCGGGAATGTCCCTCGGAAAACAGTAAAATGTACCAGGTAAGAAATCTTGTTCCTTACTTCTACAGCATACTTCAGATTTTATAGAGAGGGGAGTGAGGAAGACGTTATAATCACCCGCGTTTGTAGAGTATCGCAAAGGGATGTAGAGAAATACCCGTGTCCAATGAGGAAAGAAAAGCAACCGGGGTAAACCAGCCAGCGAGAATGACGCTTCTAGTCTTTCCTAAGGGTAATTCCCCTCACCCGCATTAGTGTGTAGAGGATATAACAATAAAGTAAATGATCTGTGGGGTCTGCGGTGTTGTAGTCTCACATCAGTAGCCCCTCCAACAGAGTAAGGCAGTTATTTGAGCAAAGGGGTGTAACAATAACGTAAAGGATCTGGGAGGGGGTCTGCGATGTTGCAGTCACACACCGGTAGCTCCTCCAACAGAATAAGCAGGTCCCTCTGCTATAAGTGCCCCTGGAGAGACCAGTACCGCCTCCCCTATCTCTCCGACCGACCTCCCTCCCTCCGGCCTAAGATCCGACCTCATACCTGGGTCAGCCACGTTTCTCCAGAACCATGGCGGGACTTCGGGCTGGTCGTGGGACTCCTCTAGGCGGAGGTTTCTCTGTGGCTTCTCGGTAGGCTGTTTGTAAGTCTGGACCTCCAGGTCACAGACTCGGGCGTTCCTTCTCTTGCACACTCAGAGGTTCGTGTTGCAGTGTGGTTGAAGCCTCGTTGGTTCTTGAGCCTCCAGGCACGGCTCAAGAAGTGTGTAGGTTCTGGCAGGGTCCTCTCTTCTTTTGGACGTTCCGTTGTTTCCGTGTCTTCCTCTCGGTGTATGGCTTTCCCTGAGGATTTTGTCTACCCCTGTTCTTCCTGTTCGTTCCCTAAAACGCCCACCTCTCTTGCCTATTGGTAGATCCTGTGTCATGTGAGGGGTTACGCCGATGACGCTGGAGCTGTCCGGTTTCCCTAGTGCGATGGAGCTGGTCTGTACTTCCGGTTTCTATGGTTCGTCGCCTCCTGTAGTGGGTACCCCAGATGCGTTGCCTCTTGTGGTGGGCTGCGGGGAAGAAGGAGAACAGTCAAGAGAAGACTCGGGTAAGTGGAGAACCTGCCAGGGGATGGGGTCTTTGTCCTCCGGATCCACCCTTTCACAGAAGCCTTTAAGTAAAAGGGACCTTCGTGTCGATAGCGCTCACAACTGGGCGCTGGGGTCATACCGTCACGTCCAAACACCCAGCACAGAAGCAGCAGCTATTGTGTGCTGCTCAGGTGGCCCCATCATCAAATTACCCACACTCCACCCACGGGTAGGAGCGGGACACACTGACATCATTGGCAGGACTAAGACCCAGGAAGCGGCTTTTTGGTTTCATTGGGAGCATGGAGGGGGCTAAAAACAGACCTTGTCTCTGCGCTCCCAGACAGTTATGCCAAAGGGAGGTATCGGTCTTAAACTGAGGGGAGGGGCCTCTTGTGCAAGGGCTTGTGCTCCCCCACTCCTCTCATAATGTAATTCATTCTCCCCTCCTACCCGAAGTGGGTTGGGATGATTATCCCCCCTTGAGGGACAGAAAGCCCACTAGACATCAGGGTAAATTTAGGAAAAAAAACAAAGGGGTGAGGACGGCCACCATGCACAGTCATTCCACACTATAAAAAGTATGAAAACCACAATGGCTCCGTAAAGAGTTATTTTACTAATAATATGTCAAACAGATTGAATTACTTGGTCTCTTGAATTCCTGACTCATTGTATGGGGTCTGTCCAGTGGTCATTTGTAGTTTGTCTTGTGGTTGCTCAAAAAGGGTTTCCTTGTACTGATGATGACCCGATAAGTTGCAAGTGTCGAAACGCAGTCGACGCACCTCTGGCAAATTGGGATTTTGTTCCTATTGACATAATGGACAACTTCATGGAATTGTAAACCCTTTGCCAATAGGATTGATTTTTGCTGATACTGTATATTGCCTCTATATGTTTGTTTACTGTAACATGGTGAGTACAAATGTTTGTATACTGTATTGCTGTTCGACATATTTGTAAAATAATTTTGGGGGAAAAATTTATAACTTTCATTGTTTATTTTGTGGGCACCTGCTTTTCTCTTTTCTTTTTTTGTTTGACATGTTATTTGTAAAACAACTCTTTCTGGAGCCATCAGGTTTTCATATTATTTACCAGTCCCAGGTTTGTAGAGCCGCACCTGTCGGGTTTAACCCCCACCTTAAAAAGGGCATTACAGTCTTGTCCACAATCTGCCCCCCAGTGTGTCAGGGAGAGGGGAAAGTCCATTAGACAGCAGGGAAACCTTTTTTAAAAATCCCATAAAGGCACAGTGGCATGCCCCCAATGCAAAAGGAGGCACTATTGTATTACTGCCCTCACAGATTCTGATTTGCAGTTTGCCACAATGCGCCCCTCCTGAGGGGTGGAATGCCCTAGACAACAGGGAATTGTAAAACAATAAAGGGGTGGGGGAAGCAAACTGTGGCATAGAACCATCCTCCACCCCAAAAGGGAGAATTACAGTATTTCGCCCTCACTGCGAGGCAGATTGGGGGTTTACGCTCTAGAGGGGCCATCCAAGGAATTGTACTTAGTGAAAAATAAACAAAGGGATGAGGGCAGACCGTCCTGTTATAGGACATGCCCGCACCTAAGAAGGGTGAAGTATATTTTTTTGCCCAGAAAGGCATATTTTGGGAGCACGCTCCCCGGGGGGCGTGGAGAAAGCCCACTACACATGAAGGATTTTACATTTTGGAATTGTAAAGGGGTGCAGGTCTCCCACCCGGGCAATGGGCCATGCCCCCCCCCCCCCAAGAGGTCTGTACAGTCTTTTTTTCACACCCTTCCCCTGGAGGAAGCCAGGTGGCTTGCCCCAATTTGGCCCACAGTGGGCTGAAAGCCAAGTTGATGCCAGGAATATCTTTTATAAAAATAATGGAGTGGGATCTCACCCATCCTGACATCAGACCCAACCCCCACTCCGAAAGCCTGAACTGTCCGAAGCACTAAGCCCAGCAACATCAGCGAAGTAGCGCTTCTATTGTGACAGTTAGGGAAACGCTGGGTAGTAGAACTTTTGTGAATCCCTGCAGATTCAGAAGGTTTCTGCCACAGAAATGCATGGGGAAATAGGCAATTTTAGGCAAAATTTGAGGTTTGCCTGGCACTGTAGGTAAGAAAAGATTGTAGGATCCACGCAAGGCACTCCACCCTGCGCTGCTCGGATGTCTAGTTTTTAGATAAGTCTGGGTTTGGTAGGTTTCCCTGGCTGGTTGTTGAACCTGGACCAGGTAATGTGTTTTACAGAAAATGTTGATGTCTCCCTTGCCTGTTGCAGCCCCTAAGCCCGTCCACCCACACAAGTGAAATAGTGTTTTTATCAGAACACATGTGGGAACACTGGGTGGTAGGGAATTTGTGGATCTCCACAGATTCTGGAATGTTCCCTCACAGAAATGTGAGGTAAATTTGTGTTTTTAGCCAAAGTTTGAGGTTTGCAAGGGCTTCTGGTTTAAAAAAAAACTTGTGAGCTCCACACAAGTCACACCACCTGGATTACCCCAGGTGTCTAGTTTTAAGAAAGGTCTGGTTGGCAGGTTTCCCTGGATGGCCGCTGTGCCCATGCCCAAAATCCATAGCTACCCACATTGCATAAAAGGGTTAGTTTTGAGTGGAAAATTTGTATCCGCCCATGTTACATTTTCGGGCTTTTCCTGTTGCAGGCGATAGGCCCACCCGCACAAGTGTGGTACTATTTTTATTGGGAGACATGTGGGAACAGAGATTAATATAATATTTGTCATTGCCAGTAGGATTTCTCTGCATTTCTAGCTTTCAAATGTGAGCCAGTGTGCATGAAAGATGTTTTGCAAAATACCCCTTGAATCACGATAGTACTGGAGCAGTTTAAATTTAGGCTCCACCTTCTATACATCATTTATGTGCATTTAATGTGTAACCTATATATTCAGTGTGGTTAAGTTCATTAACTTGTGCGTTTCACCTTAATAAACTTGTAGTAGGCCATTATTTCTGAGCATTTCAAGAAATTATATGTAGTTGTGCTGAACTGAATGAGAATCATTGTAACCACATTTAGTGAAAATATTTACATTTATTAATAACCATCAAAGTACTAAGTATTAATAATACTGTAATGTGCTTCCATTTTGTTCCTCAAGTTAACTTAGCTTGACATTAGGCCTTAGCTGAGCATTTGCGCACACAAAGTTTGCCAGTATGCTGTTTTCTTTTCCTTTGCAGGTTGGTTATCGGTAGCTAGAGAAAGGTTTATACTGTATTTGACTGATAGTGAGGTCTGAGAAAGGAAAACTTGCAACAGAGATGGAGGGATGACAGTGAAAGGGGTCTCCTGTACCTGGCGTACTAGGAAGATGCAGCTTTCAAGGATAAGCAGATGAGTACCTAATTATGTGATGATGGGAATTTAGGGAGTTTACTAACTCCTAGGAAATGCCATTATGGGATTAGTACCTTGTGGTGGGAACTAGATATGGATGCTCTGGAACCTTCAATTGTGCTTTTTTTTAATAGTGTTCAATTGATAAGACTGACCTTATCCTGACTCTGAGGAGAGCAGACCTCTCTGCTGGGTTTCCCTGAGTGGAAAGGTTCATACTAGACACTTTTGTTTCCTCTGAATGTCTACTGAGGTTTACATTATGCTGACACCTTCTTCTCTTCCCCTTTAAAAATCTCCAACTCCTTGGCATTACTTCATTTAGATAGGGTGAGTGTCTATGGAACACCTTATTTGGATACTTTGCATTCTTTATATATTGCTTGTCACCATTCTGTATTTCATAGTTTTCAAATTTAGAATAAGTGAGCATTTAAATATTTTGGCCATATTGATATATTTTCTTAAGCATTACATATTTTGCTGGTTTATGATTTGACAAATACTTGGAAAATTACCTTTATGGTTGAATACCATCTTCTCTGTCATTACTGTGGAGCCACCTTGGTTTTACTGTGATTGAAATGAATTAGCAATGCCAGCTCCCTCTCAGCGCTTTGAGTCGAAAATCAAAGGTCCATACAACCAGTGAGGGATACTGTTTGATGATTTTACCAAGACACTGAGATTTAAATATCCCCGCCTCATCAGTATGGATAACCACAAATTCATAGCTGTACAAATCGCCACTGTATCTAAGCTCAGTATCTTGTGTACATTTCAGAAATACATAGGTTTCCTTCATACCCATTTCGTTTCCTTATATTTTAGCACATGAATTGCTGTATAGCTGGTACACAATGAAAAATCATTGCAAGGTGCTAATCAGTGGTTGACTTTGGGTACCACAGAGGACCTACAAACTGTATATATCCCTGCAACCAAAAGGTTCTGTGGGACGTATCAGTGTATTGCTTTTGTATATTGGCCATTATAACAAAAAATTACAGATTAAATGTTGTGGAAATTGCTGTTTTTTCCCTATTCATTTTCTTTTTTTTTATTTCAACACTTTGTTTCTATGGGAAAACTTTGAGGGATCTACACAAATGACTCTTTGCTGAATTAAGAATTGTGTCTCTTTTTCAGAAATATATATAGCTTTCTGGGTTTGCAATAGGTTTCACATCTGTTTCCACCACAAACTGCAAGTAGATTGAAATGACAAAATTAGAAAAAAATTACTCTTGGTTATTTTGATACAACTCTACTTGTTCCTCTAATCTAGGAAGATGGTGTTCTGTCATGTTCATAACATGCTATAGGTGAGGTTCCATTAGGAAAAGTTGATGTGGGGATTCTATCGATGTTATTTGAGAGTTGGGGCTGGCGTGGGGAAGTCACGCCGCGGCAGGCTGAATACATTTTGTACTTAAAAATGGTATGAGAGGTCTGGACTGTCAAGGAACCACACTCTCTTACCTGTTCTCTTGTGTGGTGTTGAGTTTCGCAGAGACGCAATGAGCCAACTTCCCTGAGTCCTAGTTTATAACTGGTGATTTTAAATATTACACTAGTTAACATAAAGAAAGTGGGGAGGAGGGCCGGATACTGGACGTTCTTTTGTAGTGGGCTCTTGCTGTTGACCTGCGAGGCAACAAGGGACAAATCTAAGTAAACTGTCCAAAATATTTTGTTTGTAATCCTACTTTCTATAGTGAGTTTTCTTCTCTACATTTAACTCTAAAAGGCCTACCTGCGATCAGAAGTTGGAAGTCCCAACGTCCGAGTATGTCTTGTGGTGCTGGTTAGCAGAGTTGAGGTAGATGTTGTGCGCTTTTGCTTCAAGATGGTGAAATCTCAAGAAGCTCTTGAGGAAGAGAACAAAACACCAGAATGACTCTAAGTTCAACCACATAAAACCTTCTTATAACCTTTAGTTAGCTACTAAAACATTATATTTAGACGTAACTCACTTATGGGTTTTAGTATTCTCTTCTAACCCGCACCTATAAAATGGGAAAAAACAGAAAGAAAAAAAAAAGTGTTCTATTTTTAAATCACTATTCCAATCGGCTATAAATGTTTTTAATTTAAATAAACTATACGATTTTTACTCTAAAGCTTTAAAGTTCTTCTTGCCAGTGTTCTTTTCTTTTGTGTTGTTTTCTTTTGTAAATCATTACAAAATTGAGCTCCAAAAGTTCAAAAAATTATTATTGTCTTTCTTGCGTAAGGCGCCAGAATGTAATTGTACTTAGCTTACTTATTTCTCGTTTTGCAGGTCCAGACGTCTCCGTGAAGAAGAAGATTCCCAGGAAGCTGAATCAAGAGGAGCAGCGCGAACTTCAATCCGGCAGAACAAACAGAAGGCCAAGCGCCTTCTAGAACTCGGGTGTGGTCTTTTATAGTCAGACCACACCCAAGCGCTCACACGGTCGTCCACGTTCCCTACGTGGCGACGTGTGCCTGTAGATTCTCCCTGACGCCGATAGCGAGCAGAAACTCCACCGGGATCCACAGCTCTGTATTCTAAACATAAAGCGTTTCTAAACACAAAGCATTTCTGTTCAATCTTAACGATGAAAATAGAGCTGCAGGTATCCCTGGATATCGCGCTGAACATTACAGGTGTCCTTTGTCACAATCCGCTATATATCCAAACAAACTTTTCACCAGTTTCATTATTCATATAACCAAGTACAATAGTAAATCATTTAAGCCTCATTGGATAATACAAACAAGTATAACCTTATTACACAATACACTACATTAAGGAGTGCTGGTGCATGGGATAGGGGTGGGCTTTTTATAACTGAGAAAGGTTTGACCTATAAAGACAAGCACAGAGATATGTAGTACAGAACATGTATTTGACTAGATGCTCCAATCATGACAGTCGACTTTATCATTACAATATATGGTAATGATCTGCTATCCCATGTTCTGCCTGCTGGATTACATCCAGTGCGAACAAGGAGCAGTCTCACAGAATTCAGAGTGGGACCACAAAGGACCTGTTTGGTTGTTTCATCAACAGAAGCTGTGCGCTCAAGTGGTGAAACGTGTGTTGCGGCCAACAGTGCAGGTGATTTGGTGGATTTAAGAATCGACACCCATCCAAGGTACTGTGACTTTTAATGATTGCAGTGTGCTTTGCACAAGCTACTCTTCTGGAAGGGGGCACAATGAGAATGCTAAGTCTGCAGTGTTGTTAGGGTGTCTATCTTCATGTGGTGCCTATTTGCAGCTGTTTAGTGTTGTGCGGCAGCTGTAAACTGTCATTAAACAGTTTTGGTTAATGACATGCCACAAACCTAAGCAAGACGAGTTCAAACCTGCATATTACTTCCGCAGCATGCGGTATTTTGCATGTGTGGTAACAGCGGGGAAGCAAGGTTGAAGTGAGTATGAAAGAAGCACGGTGACGGGCACACCTTAAAGGGATTTTACCTCATCAAAGGCGCAGTGATGCGCACACCTTAAAGGGATGGCCATGTCTTAAAGGGTTCCCGCTCTTGCCGGAAGAGATATTGAACCAGTTCGGCACAGGTTCAAGGTACACTATTATTCCAGATTACATGTTTATAAAGGAATAGTCTAATATCAAGCTACTTCTCAAGGACATTTGTCCAGGGGATACCAAAGGGCAGAAATTGATATGGTAAGATGCTTCAGTACCACCATTGAGTTTATGACTAGAAAAACTGAAGGAAAGGTATACGTTGCGGAAGAACGACCTCCAATCTGCGAGTAAATTCACCAGTACGACTTACATATAGTTATGACTCCTAGGGCCCCTGAGCGGGTGATGATTGTAGAGGAAATTAATATTGATTAAATTGTGGTGGGTGCGCAGGGAGTGCTTCATGATGAATTGGGTGAATTAAAGGGGTCTGGGCATAAGGTCAGGGTTAAACCAGAGGCAATACCTATCAAACATAAAGTTAGAAAAGTCCCTTTCGCGGTCTGAGATGAAGTCAAACTGATGTTGAAGGAGATGATGGAGGGAATAATAGAGCTGGTAGAGGGATTTAATTGGATATCACCAGTTGTCATAACATAAAAAACTGATAGCCGGTTAAGATTCTGTGTTGACTTGCATGGTGTGAACCAAAATATTGTCACTAACAACATTCCCTTACCCAATATAAATGAATTGTTGATCTTGTTAAATAGGGGTAAGTTATTTTTAAAGTTAGACTTGAAGAGTGCTTATCACCAGATTCATCGGCACAAGAATTCTTTGGATCTTAAGCCATTTATTACCATGAAAGGTACTTTTTATACCATGAGAATGCCATTTGGATTATCTTCAGCAGCTAGTGTATTCCAGTGGATGATGTCCCAGGTGTTTAAAGGCCTCCCAAACGTGATTTATTTTCAGGAGGACATTCTAGTCAATGGGGCAACAGTAAAACAGCACAACCAAGTGTTAAAACAAGTGTTGGAAAAGGTGTTGAAAGCAGGTCTTGCACTACGCAAAGAAAAGTGTGTTTTCTTAAAGAAATTGAATATTTAAGCTACACAATCTCAGGTAAAAGGGTGAAGCCAAAGAAAGGTTTACTGGAGGCCATCAAATCAGCTCCTCTACCTCGAGATAAGGATCAATTGAGGTAATTTACGTGGATGTTCGAATACTACGCCAAGTTTGTTGATTTATGCTGTTGAGATTGGGGATTTGAAAATGATATTGAAGAACTGGTGTGCCTTTAAGTGGGCTGAATAGCAGCAATGGTGTTTTGATTTTTATCAAAAAAGAAATGTGTTCAGCTGGAATTTAGTTCCTTTGGATGTGAAATTGGGTCCCATTCTGACAGAGGATGCCAGAGCCACAGGGATTGGTGCTGTTTTGTCACAATCGCACAATGCTGTGTACAAGACTAGCTTTTGCATCACATTCATTGATGGACATGGAACAAAATTATTCCGTCATTGACCATAAGGAATTGGCAGCAGTTTGGAGCACTGAATATTTTAGAACCTCCTTGTGGGGAGTGAGTTTCAAATTAAGGACTGACCATAAACCAATAGTTTAAGTTCTGACACAGGGGCGGCAAGGGATCTGCGAGATTGGCCAGGTTGGCAGCCTTCCTGCGAGATTTTCAGTACATCGTTGAATATATCCCTGGGTGGCGAAACACAAAAGCTGATGGTCTTTCTCAATTGGTATTAGGTTGGCGTGTTGTGGACAAAGAAGCAGTGATAAACAAAGACAAAGAGTGTGCAGTGACATTGTTGGATGATGTAGTTCAGAGATATTTTCAAAGGAAGAATTGGTGCATGAGATGGAAATGGATGAAGTCTTGAAGGAAGTGTGTTGTATGGTGGTAAAAGGTGGACCTAGGAAGAATGCTTCAGTAAGACCCTATTTCAATATTTTGGATTAGTTGTCAGTGAGTGGGAAGAGTGTATTGATGAGGGGTGACAGATATATGTACCACCAAAAATTTGAGGAAGAGAATTAATCACCTAGCACATGAGTGGCGTCTATGACAAAGAGAAGAGTAAAAGCAAAATGCTCAAACTACTCAATGGGTAGAGAGATGTTTGAAGTGCAAGGAGAACATAAACAGACTCAAAGTAGGATTGCAGTCTGAGATGAGTTATATTCAAGATCCAAAAGAAGCATGGCATAGTGTCTGTATGGACTTTATTGGCCCATTAGCAGGAGAGGAAGGGGAATTAAGATTTGCTATGGTGTTGGCAGATGTTTTTCTCAAAATTAGTTAAAGTCAAATTTATGAGTAAAACATCTATAAGAAGTACTATTTTTGTCTTTCGAGACATTTTCAAGATGGAGGGTTTTCCTAATATGTTGATCACAGACAACAACACTCAACTTACACCAAGAGAAATTAAGACATTTTTGTGTGTTAATGGCATTAAACATCTTTGCACAGCTCTCTATACCCCACAAGCCAATAGCATAACAGAAAGGATGAACTGGATGGTGAAGAATACAATTCAAATGGCAGTGCAGAGAGGCTCTGGTGTGCGTGGTGCTGTGATTGAATTAATATGGGCACATCGCACCACGGTAATCACGGTGCTTTTGGGTTCACCATTTGAGATTATGAGAGGTGAAAAACCCAAGACCAAATTATTATCAAGTTGGTTGAAGGATAGTAATGAACATAAACATGTTGATCGACAAGTGTACAAATCGACTAACATTAATGCAGGAGAATGGGTGAAAGTGAAGGATGGACGCATAAAGAGGGGATTACCGAAGTTTATAGGTCCTTTTGAGGTCAAGGAAGTGCATGAATGGTATGTGGTGTTGGGGAATGAGGTTAAATGGAACAAGCTTATAGTAGCTTTTGCAACAGAAAGGAGGGTAGTGTGTAACTGCTGATGCAGAAAGAAGTGGTAGATGCAGGGGATTTATCAATCAATCAATAATTTGTAAAGCGCACTACTTACCCGTAAGGGTTTCAAGGCGCTGAGTGGGAAGAGGGGGGGTGCTGCTGCTACTGGTCGAAAAGCCAGGTCTTGAGTCGTCTCCTGAAGGTCAGCAGGTCTTCGGTTTGTTGTAGGTTGAGGGGGAGGGTGTTCCAGGTCTTGGCGGCGCGGTGGGGGAAGGACCTGCCTCCGGATGTGGTTCTACGGATGCGCGGGACCGTGGCCAGGGCGTGGTTATGTTAATGGGAGGTGAGGAACTGAGTGATAGTTTGAGAAGCAATACTCATTTTGAAAGAAGAGAGTATAGAAAATGGGCATCAGTTTCTGGAGGAGAGGATTGTAGAATTCATCACTCTTTTGGGATTAGCCAGCATTTCCGCTTCCAATGCCCTAACTTATTGCAATAATGACAAGGATTCAATCACTTCAAAGTTGCCACATCCATCTCAGAACCAGTGTCTTAACGAAAGTTGAGGGGGCCACCCTGCAAGGTACCTGGAGGGGCCCCTGCTCTGGGTTTATTTTTTAATATTTGGAGCTCTCAGGCCTGTGTACTGTGCTGAGGGGGGCCACCTGCAGCCTGCCCCCCCCCATGCGGGGCTGTGGGGGCCTGTGTTACGCCACTGCTCAGAACTTGGGTTATTTGGAAACCTACGACCTTGTTGTGGGAACCCATTTCCACCGTGTAACATAGGAATTCCCTGCTGAAACAGTCCTTGCAAAGAAACAACATTACCTACAAAAGGTTGACTCTGACTTCCTGTTTGTGCAGCTTTCATCTGTGCCACCATCAATTTCTCCTTCAATTGCTCCTGCTTCATTTCCAGTTCATCACTACAATATTTTGCATATCTTAAAATCTCATCAACCGATTTATTCTGCCAACAAAGAAATGCTGCTGAATCACCAAGCTAATTTCAGGCCTGAATCCTGTCTCTCACCGAGACACAAAATTTCCCATGTCTTTACCTTCAAGAGTCTCTCTGCCACTGTGCTGCTCAAACATCTGCAACAATATTTCATAATAGGCATGCATTGACTCTTTGGGTTCTTGAGTCGTCCTGTCAATCTTGGCCCAATCAATGTCTTTAGCTGATATTTTCCCTTTAAAAAAAGGTCATAACCTGTTGATACTTCTTTGTCACGAGTGGTGATGAGCATGTGATATCGAGGTTTCTCTGGGGTTTCTTCTCCGGCCACTCTAAAACCACTTTAGATTCTGCCTACAAACCATTCGGTACCACAGTGACAAAGAAGATATTCAAATCCATCCACAAACGGCTCAACCTGTGTATACCATTCCACTGGCTTTTTTTTCACTTTTGGGAAATCATTGGTGAATGACGCAAGATCACTCCCACTTCAAGGCATATAGGCATAACCTCCCCCAGGCACTTCCCTCAATAGAAAATTTGAAGCGCCCTCTCACTCCATTAAAGACGGAGGCGGCTCTCCCTTTGGTTTCATTTAATCTTTCTTCTTCACTCATCTGCCTTCCCACTTATCTAGCTCACTCCATTTTCCGATGCTACTAATTAAATCCTTAATTTGCGTTTTCATTCCTGGTGTTCTTATACTGCAAATGTCAATCTCATCAAAACATACACTGTAACTTTTCCCGCAAAGATTTAGTTCTACTTAAATCTACATCATATTTCTGAGCTAATTCAAACAATTTGTTGTGAGCTTGTCCTGCACGCTTAGTGATGTCTTTACACATTAATACAAGTTGGTTCTCTTGGTAGGTATCTAATCGGGAAAGTTCAAGGGTTCCCAATATCATCTCATCCAGTTCTGACTTTAGTTTTATCACATCCACTGCATTTTCCTTCACCAGGGTCTGAATTATTTCCTTGCCTAATCCTGAATCTTCACTTTCTACTGGGAACCCACTGAAAAATTGAATCCAGTCATCTAATTCTCGAGAACTAATACCATCAGATTAAGACTTTTATTTACTCCTGTGTTTACTGGTGCCGTGGCTATTCCAGAGTGTCCACCTGTAACTGCACCATTTTTTCCTGCAGGTTGAACCACATTATATGGAGATGGACATGTTGATAACATATCTAGGACATCATCACTAGAATCACTGTCTTTGCCTGTACTCGCTGGGTTTCTTGTCCTTTCCTCCTCCTCCTTCTCTTTCCTTTCCTTCCTTTTCGTTGATCCTTCACTCGTCATTCGTTGTATAGCCTAGTTGTTGTTGTTCTGCATCCCACCCAGCATCATAACAGCTACGCACTGCCTTTTGGACTTTTCCCTGATATTTTTCACTTAGCCTAACATGGGCTGCACGCTCCTAAGCATTAAATGGTTTGAACTGTGCGGGCCTAGGACACGGCTTCATTTTGTACTATAACCTTCTCAAATTTTAATTGATTCTAGAAATGAATGGAAACATCAATGCACCTTCTTTCTCAGTGATCTTATGCCACTGACTCAGCCAAATACATGTATGAAGACCCACATTTATGGCCACATAATGACCTGGTGTGTCTTTGGGTGGTGCCTCCTCCCCCTCTTGAACAGGTATTCTCAAATACCCCCTAATCAGATATCGTATAGCCTTAAAGAATTTCATTTTCCAAACATAATGTCAACAATCACAAGTAGGATTTAACTTTGAACAGGAAATAATACCTTTTTGCTCACAATTCTTATTTGGTGTTGACAACCCATAACAGCGCAGCACAACTGCCAACGGTCCAGTCTCAGCGCAGCACACTATGACATAACAACCAATGACAGTACGGCCGAATGACCAATCTCAGCATGGCACACTGTGAAGACTTTCTCACTCCTCGTAGTCGCTCACCCTCAAGCACAACAACAAACGCAAAGCAAATTCAAAAACATTGTCCACTTTACTAAAGGATCGATAGTTTTCAATCACACAAGAATGGTTCGGAGCGACACTTTCTGGCCTACTCTGACTCACACTCAAGTGAACCCTCATCCAGCAGGGAATCACCCTGATTAGTGTAGCTTCACCCCTGCGCAAAAGGATCTACCATACCAACCATGCCTTGCTCTCACACACAGGTATTTGTCCCTATCTCAGTTGTGTAGCCGACAACGTCTCATGATGAACTGCACCAAACTTATCAGATAATTACAATACATAGCTTTCTACACAGATAACATATTGCTATCCCGGGATCTTAGGCTATGACTAACCCGATAACAACTTCAACTTCGTTGCATTAAGCGCTTCCACATTCGCACTGCATCACAACACGCAATATCAACAAACACTGCAAGCTAGGCATAAACAATTGCAAAGTGTGACCCTAATAATACTCACTTCTCGCTGTTACAACTTCATTCCAAATTGCTGTAATACCGCTGCTCCTGTAGGACATAGGCTTTGGGATCAGAACTAGGCTTGGGCGAGTCTGGGGCTGTTACATGGATACAGGAACCCGTTCTGTCTTAAGCCCTTTCATGCTCCCATCAGCCAACGGCCGTCGCGAGCACTACCTGGCTAGTGCTGCTGCGCACGTCTGTTGGCCGGCGCGCCGGTCCCACTTTTTCAAACCGCCGCACCGCGGCAGAATTCGCGCAGCGGTTAAGCGGTTAATAAGCAACTCATCTGACGAGGTACCATCTGAGAGTTTGCAAGTGCGTGAAATCTCTCCTCTGATGGAGCTTTTTACGTTTTTTTTTTTAACAAACCTTATTGAGCCATTAGTCAGAGGACATTACATTATACCAGATATTCATGGCATTTTTCATTTTGGTGTAGCATTGACCCATCATTCTTCGTGAGTAAATGTACATACTTCAATCTTTGTATTCATCATTTACACAGCATAATAATTACAATGCAATAAGTGCCACATGTGGGTTCATCTATATTAATTAGTAATGTCTACAAAGTTCCATGACATGTATTTGTACTTTTAATCACTTCCTCTCCCTCCCCCCTTCCTGGTCTGTTTGTGTGTTGCCGTCTATTCTGCCTCATATCCTTGAGAGATCATGAATTCCAACCTATACCTCTGGTGTACTAGGGACCTTTCCCCATAGCCTACCCTAATTGTCACTGGCTGTGTGACAAATGGTGGAGTAAATCAGGGTAGTGGATCAAGGAATGCAAGTGGGATATCCAATTGTGTGAGTTCTTCTAACATAATGTCCCATTCCATGAAGATGGGACGCTTTCTCAACCCCCTCACGTCTAAGTGCTGCACTTTCCGCGCTGCCCCATCTGATCACCTCGTCTTTCTATATATGCAATGGGGAGCTCCTCGGGGATTTTCATCTCATAGTAATTGCTCTGATCGCCAATATAAGTGCTAGATCTAGGAAACGCAGGGGAACCTTCTGGCCTTTGGTGCGTTTGCGTAGGCCCAAGAGACCCTCTAATATGTTGTCTGTCATTGTGAGGGGTGTGATTTCTCCCAACATATTGCGGATATGTCCTCAATAATCCTTGAGGTGTGGGCAAGCCCACAACATATGAACAAAGCCAGCCTCCTCCTCTCTGCATCTTGAACAGTAGATTTGGGCCTCTGGGAACATGCAGTGTATCCGCTTCAGAGTTAGATACGCTCTCTGGAGAACCATAAACTGTATAAACTTGAGTTTGGCATTTCGGGAGACCCGCCTGGGGTGTCCCAAAATGCTCTCCCAGGCTTTATCTGTGATTACCATGTCTGTGGCCTCTGCCCATTTCCCACGAAGGTCCGCAAGGTAGATGGAGGCTTGGGTTCGGATGCCGGTATATAGCCACTTAACTAGGTGTCCACCCCTCCCCATGTAATAAAGCAGATGCACCAGGTCATGTTGTGGTGGCTCGTTATGCTGGGGTGCCCATGTCTTCCTGATGTAATGGACAATCATTGCATGTAGCAAGTAAAGGCGGTCAGAAGCCCCAGTGGTCCTCACAAATGTATCATGATCTAGGAGTACACCATCCACAAAGAATGAACCCACCTCTGCTACACCCACGTCTACCCAATCCTGTAGCCTAGCCATTGTGAGTCTACCACCCAAGCCCCAGTAGTGGGATATTAGACGCGTAAGGAATCGTGGTCGATGTGTACTGTAGGGCCTTTTTCCAGCATAGGAGTGCCGTTTTTAAGATAGGTGGGCCGTCTGAGGGTAGTTTCGCATTTGGGAGCAGCATACCATGTAGTGCACCCCTTTCTAGATCTGGTACCTTAAAATGTATTCCTTGTAAGCTCCTACCTGCCGTCCAAAAAGACAGCCATTGCAATTGGCATGCATAGTAATATGCTCGGAAATCAGGGCAACCCTCCCCCGTTTGATGCCAACTGCAATTTCGTGAGACTTACTCTGCACCTATCCCTGCCCCAGATAAGTTCCAACAAAAGTGTGTCTAGTATGTGAAACATAGACTGGGGCACCATCAGAGGCAGATTGACAAAGAAATACAATAGACGGGAAAGCATCACCATCTTGGAGATGGCTATTCTCCCCATCACGGACAGTGGCAGGGATGTCCAGAAGGAAATGCTAGGGCGCAGCGAAGCAATGGCCTTCATTAAGTTACCTTCTAGTTGGTCCTGTACACATGAATACCGAGATACTTAAATGGATCTGGTGCTACAGGTATCTGATATGTGCCAAATTGGTTTACATCTGGACGATGACCTTCCTGGAAATAAAAGGCATGAGTCTTTCCTGCGTTAATAGTCAGAACCGATATAGTCTCGAAGGCGGAGAAGATCATAGGGAGCGAGCTCGCCTCGCCCTCCAAGTCTCGTAAATATATAAGGATGTCGTCTGCATATATTGAGATAAGGTGTGTATCATCCTGTATGGGAATTCCCAAAGCTCGTGACGACCGCCTCAAAGCTATGACCAGCAGTTCTAATACAAGCACAAACAGGAGAGGGGAAAGTGGGCACCCCTGCCTACTACCTCTGTGTACCGCGTATTCTGGGGATATATACCTCCCGGTACGTGCCCTTGCAGTAGGTTCAGCATAGAGGAGGCGCACCCACCGCAGAAAATCCTGGGGGAGGCCAAAACGCAGCAGGGCTGCGAATATGTACTCCCACGTTATGGAGTCAAATGCCTGATGCAGATCTAACGCCAGACATCCCGCCCTGCCGTACTCACTGGGAATGGCCCTCATTATATGATGAAGTCTCCTAGTATTGAGTGAAGTGCTAAGTGCAGGGAGAAACCCTCATTGGTCCCTGTGTATAAGAGTGGGGAGAGCAGGGACTAGTCGGCTAGCTAGTACCTTACTGAGGATTTTATATTCAGTGGCCAGCAGCGATAGCGGTCTGTAATTTGACATCTCAGTGTTGTCTCGTCCTGGCTTGGGAAGTGACACCACCATAGCTTGCATTGTGGATTGCCGTAATCTACCGGTTTCCCAAGCCGTTTTATGTAGCTCCGTTAGTTTAGGTGCTAAGACATCCGAATATGTTGCATAAAATTCCACGGGCATGCCATCTAGGCCCGGGGCTTTATTGAAGTTAAGGCCTTTGATCACTGCTCTTATTTCATGTTGGGTAATGGGGCCTAAAAGGTCCTTTGACATAGCCTCCATGATCTGGGGAAGCTGCAGGTCGTCAAAGAAGGCATCTATGAGACCATCGTCCATATGCACTGGTGCCGCATACAGGGTACTGAGGTAAGTACAAAATGCTTCATTAATCTCAAGTTGTGTATGAATCAGCCCCTTCAGTGGTGAACGGATACAGGTGATCAAAGGCGTCTCCAGGTTATCCCTTAGGATCCGAGCTTGTAATGTTCCTGATTTATCAGCGTCTGTGTGTTTCAGTTGTGTATACGCTCGGTAATCAATGAGTCTAAGTGTTGCCAGAGTCTCTGCGTGTCTAATACGAGCCTCTTGGAGAGATGCCCGTTTTTCATCATATGTCACTGCGGCTGGTTCTAGCTCTGTCATCAATGTCTCTGTATCTAGAAGTCTTTTGTGTGCTTCTTGACGCGCCCCTACAGTGGCACTAATTGCCGATCCTCGAACCACCACTTTGAACGCGTCCCAGTCTATGAGGTTGGAGGAGGCTGTATTCCAGTTGTCTGTAAAGTAATTATTAATGGTTTCTAGTAATGAGGTCCGAAAGGGGGCATCCTCTAGTAGTTGGGGCCATAATTTCCAAGTCGGCACAGGGGTCGGGACCCTGTCCCACGTTAGAGTAATTTCCTGGGGATTATGATCTGAGAATGTCTTGGCTAGATATGTCGAGTGACGTATTTGTGCGACTATTGTGTGGGAGCAAAGAAATCTATCAAGCCTGGTGTGGAGCTGGTGGACTGGGGAGTAAAAAGAATATTCCTTGTGTGTAGGATGTAGTGTTCGTCGGGCATCCAGGAGACCCCAACCCCGCATCCAGGTGTTCAGAAGTTCAGCCTGTTTTCGTGTACTTGCCTTGTGTAATGGAGGATGAGATCTGTCTAAGTCTATGTCTAGGATCACATTACAGTCTCCCCTTAGGATCCAGGGAATGGTATCCCACATCATTAAAGCTCTGCCCAGATCAGAGAAAAATGTGTCTTGGTCGAAATTCGGCG
Organism: Triturus cristatus; assembly: GCF_964204655.1. Classification (NCBI taxonomy): domain Eukaryota; kingdom Metazoa; phylum Chordata; class Amphibia; order Caudata; family Salamandridae; genus Triturus; species Triturus cristatus. The sequence continues at coordinate 449,831,345 of NC_140588.1, forward strand.
CATATATACAACCAAGTATTACGGGCATACCATCTAAAGTACCCTTGAAAAGTATATACCGCCCCAGAACATCCACACGCCGCTCCACTTCCACAAATGGGACTCCATGGCGGATCCAGATGCTCGCCCCTCTAGCGAAGGCCGAGTAATTAGTGGTAAATATTCAGCCTCTCCATTTTTTCCGAGTTTCCACTGCCTCTGCCTCCATCAGGTGGGACTCCTGTAAAAACACAATCTGCGCCCTTCTCCTAAGAAGGTAGGGGTGTCCTCTATGTCGCTTGGTCACAGCTCCTAGTCCCCGTACATTCCAGGTCAACATGTTGCATGAGCCTAAGCTGGCTTGCTTATGAGACATATATTCACTACTTGTGTTGTTCTCCGTGCAATGCGGAGCCCATGAGTCTGTGCATTTAATGTGCGGGTGGGGGGGAGAGAGGAACCCACTCATCTCGCCCAACCGGGCACCCCCACCGGGAAATGTCCACTGCGTCGCGATCACAATCCAGGTCAGCCCTTTACTCGGCAACCCCGCCGCGTAGTCCTACAGGATATCGACAGGCCGCTGCGGGGAAACTGAAGGCGGAGAGGGTCACCCGCACCCAGCCCGATGCGCCGCCTTTGCGCCTCTCACTGCTCTGTGCTGGTGAGTACTTTCTCGGCTGATCGCGATACGCCGCCGATCGCCGGCTCCCGCACCCTCAGACGTCCATACCCTGGGAATCTGGAGCATACAGCAACCACAGTTCCGACCTCCAAGACCGTAGTCGAGCAGATACGGCGAGGGTCGCAGTCCGTCTCGTAATCCTCTCGGAGCTCTACCTTGACTCGTGATACTCCTCGTGGCATGCGTCTGGCAAATTAGTGAGGCACTTTGGTGCACCACAGCTCCGGGTGAAAGGGAGGCCCGACTATATCGATCCACAGCATCGGTACTGGGCCATGGGCTTATGGAGGATCAGGGAGCGGTACGGCGCATTGTGCTGACTCGACCGGGACCTCATCAGCCGTCCTCCCGCTAGGCCCTGTGGTAATAGCGGCGCCCCCCTAGTGGCTGTCCAGTCCAGTATTTGGGGTCTACTCGTGCCGCGGGGATAACTATGAGAAATCCGTACCCCTTCCAGCAGTGTGACAGGCTGGCTGTGGCGCTCCTCAATTTTCATGCAATGGGGGTGCGGGAGGCGGGAAGGCGGGCGAACAAAGCAGGAAGATCCCGGCCCCACTCCCGGTACTCACCGCCCCCGTGGGTTCGATGTGGATCCAAGCGCCTCGCACGCCCAGTGGGGCCCACGATCTCCGGCACTGGGTTCTGCAGGGTCTCCAAAAGTTCTGGTGGGTCCTCCTCGATCCCGGCTTTACTTTGTCTCCTCCAGGCCCAGGACGCTCTGGATGCGAACACAGGCAAGACACCTGCTGTCCTGGCTTCTGTAGTGAGTCACAGGGAGGCCGCGCTGTCCGCCGCCATAAGTGGGTTTCAGGCTGCCGCTGCGACACAAAAGTCCGATCCGGACTCCATGGCGTGCTGCTCTGGTTCTCCGCATCAGTGCCCAGCTGTGCTTGCGGTGGTTATTGTGCTTATTGGGGCGATTAGGCAGGATTTCCCCCCCCCCCCGAGTCCGGAGCCTCTCCAAAGCACGTCCACCATCTTAGGTGGTTAGTCACGCCCCTGGAGCTTTTTAAGTTGACTAGGATGACAAGGGAGTTAACAATAATAAAGCAGTTCAATCTTTGTGAAGCCCATTTGACCCCACAATAAGGACCAGGACTCTGTGATTGAAGTTAAGGAATTTATTTGCAAGTAATAGACAATCCAGTATATATGCATGTTAGTAAAATATTTGAAAAATACAGCTGGCAAATTGAAATATCACAACTGGTTCAGTCTTAGTAGAATAAGATATAAAGTAATCACAACCACAGCAATATAGAAATTGAAATTTAGAAATAGGTGTTCTGTGAAGAAACTCAAATCCTCTCTCCTGAACAGGAATACATTCTAAATCATCTAATCAAGCTTCTAAATTTAAGATAAGGATGGTCTATAGAGTGGGGTCTCAAGGAAATTCAGAAATGCCAGGAGGTGTTAGTATAATGAAGACTCCAGTAGAAGTCTTCTAGAATTGAAAATAAGTGTTTAGCATAAAGCTTCACACTTACAAGAATAAAGGAAGCAGAGTTCTGTACCCCTCAAAGTCCAAGAGAATCTGCCTTAAACCGAACAGTGTGAACATTAATTAAAACAACCAAGACTTCAACAACAGTTGTATATCTTTCCAACTCTCCAGAAACCAATTGTCTCAAACCTCACATTGTACATTTGCAACATTACCTGACTTTAAAGTTCGGTAACCTTGAACATCCCTCCGTTCCTGATACACGATGAAAAGGAGGCTTCACTCATTAGATCTCCACGTTCTTGCCAACATTTCTCTGCTCAGGCCTTACTATCAAGAAACTAATACAAACAACAATACTGCTTTCTCTAGCTAATGAAACCTTGAGAACGCACCTGCAAAAGAAAAAGCATGCTGACCAGGCAAATTGCATTTCAGAATTAAAGCATTTAATGAGGCTAACTTTAGCTAAGCATTTAATGTGCACTTCAATTTCGTGGTTATATGTGCACACGTTTATAAATCTCTAAGTTCTACTGTGTATATATTTCACTAATGTGTTTGTGTCACACACGTTCATATTAATAAGGCACACCGTAAATATAATGTCAGGTGCACATATATAGTGGCACTTCTGTGACGTGCAAGGTGGGAGCCTAAATTACGCTACTACACTGCCAACCTTTCGATTATGCCATTTTAAGGAAAAAATATGCCTCCTTGCACAGCACTTTTCCCATTTTTCCTCACAAAAAGGGCAAGAGCAGGCCTCCTCACAGATGCCTCAGTGAATGCAATCAGCCTGGCATAAGTCAGTCTGCATCCCCGTGGTTCCCAGCACAGCCGGGCCCCAGTTTTAAGATGCTCACTGGTGGCTCAGCTTGGCTAGGCAGTCACCTCTGGTTGGCATGGGTGAGTGTCGTACATGAGTGTTATCCAACTTATGTCGTACCAGAAGGGAGCAGTCTTTTCTCCCTGTTTGTCAAGCCTCCTGACGTCGTAGCCAATCCGATATCGTGGGCGGCTGTGACGTCAGGGGGCGGGGAGAGGATCGGGAGAAGAGCGCGGAGAGCTTAACGGGCGGTTGTATCCCCGCCTGCTCCTCGTGGGCCTTTGCATTTATGCATCAAATAAATACGTTATCAATCAGCATTCCTGTCTCGACTCCCTCTGTCCCTGCCACTACAAATGGCGACGAGGGTCAAAACTTGTATTCCGGCCCACGAGTGAGTTCCTACGCTCCATGCGCTGCTGAGCCGCCGCGGTGCGGGGTGCGGATGTGTCCCCTCCTGTGTCCCTGCAGAGACTCCCTGATTGACGCCGTCTCCTTCCTGCTGGTGCCTGCCGTGTGCTGCCTGCCCGGCCGGCGAGTTCCGTGATTGCTGTCTGCTGCCTGCGGTTCGCGCTGGAGTGCTTCAGACCTTCCTGACCACGTGCGTCTCGCCCGGTGAGCTGCCGGTGGGGCGCTGCGGTCCCCTGTGTGTCGCTGTTGCTCCGGTACGCGTGGAGTCCAGGCGGTGTGCTGTGAGGACCGGGATTTCCCCGCGACGCTGGTGTGCCCCGGTGGGTGTAGAGCCTGTGCCTGCTGCCTTCGTCGCTGTGGTGTGGCCCTTTCCTTCGTGCTGGAGTGTTCGCCTGCGCAGGCCGTAGCGAGTACAGCGTTTTAGCTGATTCTGGCCTTGGTGGCCCCTCCAGCTTGTGGTGCCTGCTCCTCCGAAGATGGCGCAGCCGGTCAATATATGCGTGCCTCCTCTCTTCCTCGAGTCCCCTGGTAAGCCGTGCATGAAGTGGAAGGGTTGGTTGCGCGCGTTTGAAAACTATATAGTTTCCATTGACGGCAAGGGGTATGCCGCCGAGCGCAAGAAGTTGCTCTTATTCGGACTGCTGGGCAAGGCTGGCCAAGAGGTTTTCGACAGCTTACCGGTATATGTGAACCCCCCGGGGGCCCTCGCTCCGCTGGATGAGTACCAGGAGGCGGTTAAGCGGCTTGAACTGCAGTATTCCGAGGAAGGTAACATCATGGTGGGGCGCCACAAGTTTGCGTTGCGGAAACAGGATGAAGGAGAGACTATCGACGAGTACATTGCATGTTTGCGCGTCCTGGCCCAAGACTGTGAATTTTCTGAGCTGACTGATACCTACATCAGGGACCAGGTGGTGTTCTACTGCCATTCTAAGAAGGTGCAAGAACGATTGCTGGCCTGTAGGAACCCTTCCCTGAAGGATGTGTTGGCCATTGCGAAGGCCATAGAACGTTCCTTGGTGTCCACTAGGGAGCTTTCAAGCACGAGCCAGGCTTCGAATGTGCTCCACGTCCAGGACAGTCATAAAAAGGCGCCTAAGACTCCAGACAGGGCGGCGAGCGATAGAGGGGGAGGCAGGAGACCACTTGCTTGCTTTAGGTGTGGGGCACGGGATCACTTGGCGGACAGCTGGGCTTGCCCGGCTCTAACCAAAAGATGCACTAAATGCAAGAAAGTAGGCCATTTTGCAGCGGTGTGTAAAACCAGGAAAGCCGGGGGGAGTGTGAGAGTGAGTTCAGTGAGCGATAGCGATTTGGATACGAATGCGGACATTGTGCTGTCCATTGATGCGGAGGATGGCAGAGTGAAGGGGCCCATCGGCTCCGTCCTGATTGGTGCCGTGGAGTTGCCGTTTACGGCTGATTCTGGTTCCCCTATTACCTTGATTTCCGACACGACATTTGATGTGAAGTGGCAGGGTGTGCGATTGTGTGAGACGGATGTGAATCCGAAAGCCTTTGGGGAACAAGACATAGTGATGAAAGGGTACTTCTGCGATACTCTCACCTTTAGGGGGCGAACTGTGAGGACAAAGATCTATGTGGCTGAGAAAGGAAGGAGCCTTTTGGGGTGGAAGGACCTAGCGTAGTTGGGTGTGATGCTAGTCCCTGGGGCTGACGATCCCATAGTTCTGCGTGACGACTGGGACAACTATGTCCAGCCAGATGATGTGCATGGTGGGTTGGCTGAGGTCACTGGCAAATTTGATGCCGTTTTTAGAAACGAGGTAGGGTGTGTAAGAGGATTTGTGCACGCCATACAGTTGAAAGAGGGTGCGGTGCCGATGAAGCATAAGGTCAGAACAGTTCCCCTCTCCGTCAGGGGGGAGCTGAAGGCTGTCCTAGATAAGTTGAAACAAGAAGGAGTGATAGAAGAAGCAGGCGCATCAGAATGGGTGTCCGCGATCGTGGTGTCCAAAAAGAAGAGGACAGGAGACATTCGGCTGTGTGTGGACCTGCGATCCTTAAACAAAAATATCCTGGTGAACTGCCATCCGCTACCCAACATTCAAGAGATTCTGTCATCCACATCAGGGTCGAGGTTCTTCACTCTGATAGATTTGAAGTCAGCGTACCACCAGGTGTGCCTCACGGAGGAATCCAAGAAACTGACTACCTTCATCACCCCGTTTGGAGCGTACAGGTACGTCCGTCTCCCGTTCGGCCTTGCATCGGCGTCAGGCGTCTTCCAAAAGCTGATGGATCTGCTCTTCTGCGATATGGAGGGTGTCGAAGCATTCCAGGATGACATCCTAGTCCACATGGAAGATGAGAAGGGGCACCTGGAGCTGCTGTGCAAGGTATTGGAGGTCTTGCTGGAGAAAGGGATGACGGTTTCCAAAGACAAGTGTAAGTTCATGGAGAGCAAGGTAGAATACTTGGGGCACGTTCTGACCCCGGATGGTATTGCGCCCAAGGATGATCTGGTGAAGGCCATACGAGATGCTCCATGTCCCGGAGATAAGGACGCCTTACGATCGTTCCTGGGACTCAGCGAGTATTACTCGAAGTTCATGCAGGGATACGCGACCACAGTGGAACCTCTGAGGAAACTGCTGCGGAAGAATGAGAAGTACGTGTGGGCACCGGAACAACGCGCAGCCTTCGAATCCGTCAAGCGGGCCATCATTGCGGCTCCAGTGTTGCAACCGTACAACAAGGACCTACAGAATGTGATCACGGTCGACGCCAGCGTTAAGGGTATAGGCGCTGTGTTTTGCCAATTCCAAGGGAAGAAGGAGAACACCATTGCGTTTATCTCCCGGTCTTTGAGCGACGCCGAGAAGCATTACAGCACCATCGAGCGTGAGACGCTTGCGTGCGTCTGGGCGGTGGAAAAACTGAAGAACTATCTGTGGGGCAAGGTGTTCGAACTTGTCACGGATCACAAACCCCTGATATATATGGTGGTGGATGGTGAAGGCCGCGGCAATGGGAAAGCACACATCAAAGGTGGCCTCAACAGCAGGGCGGATTGCCTATCGGGCATGCCGGTGAACGGAGAGGAGGACTGTTCCCTGGACGACACGGAGTGTGTGGTGGCGTTGGTGGACGCGACGGCCATTTGCGATGGATCCATCTCTGAGGAAGAATGGCTGGCAAACCAGGAAAAAGACGTGACCATTCGCAGAGTGATGGACCACATGCCGACACATTGGCCTCCAGTCCGGAACTTGCACGGAGCACTCAGATGTTTCCAGCAGATAAGCGCAGAACTTACTCTTGAAAACGGCTTCTTGAAGAGGCATGAGCTGTTTGTGCCTCCGGAAGGCCTGAGGGACAAGCTAATCAGGATTGCCCACAGGGGTCACCCAGGTAGCACCGCTACCAAAAATCTTCTTTAACAATACTACTGGTGGCCAGGGATGTGCAGTGACGTCGGCGGCTTCATAGATCGATGCGAGCAGTGTTTGAGAGCCGACAAGCATTGGAAGACGGCCAAAGGGGAGTTGCAACTGGTGGACATACCGGTCGGCCCGTGGAGCAAGATTGCCATCGATTTCGCTGGTCCGTTCACCCTGCTACCGGAGGACTGCAGACACCTCATTGTTCTCACGGATTACTTCTCCAAGTGGGTCCACTACAAGTTTGTTTGGGAGGTTACCACGGAGCGGGTGATCAAGGTGCTTAAGAAAGTCTTTGCGATGGAGGGACAGCCGAAGGTTATGGTTTCGGACAATGGCACTCAGCTGGTGTCCAGGCAGATGACAGAATTCCTGGCCAAGTTGGGAATCAAGCAAGAGAAGACTCCTTTGTACAGTCCAAAGAGTAATGGGCAGGTGGAGCGGATGAATAGATTCCTCAAAGAGGGCATTCAACAGGCCGTTGCATCCCACATGGATGTGAAGGCATTTCTAGCAGATAAGGTTCACACCTTCCATAATACGCCTAATGAAGTCACAGGTCACACACCGTTCTATTTGATGAGAGGGAGAAGATGCATGAGCGAGCTTACCCCCAAATTCAACAAATGGTATGATGTGAGGGATGAATCTGGGGCTATACAGGATGAGATGTTGAGAGTCAATGAGAGAATTGTGGCTAAGCAGGAGAGCAACAAACGGTACGCTGATATGGTGAACAGAGCCAAAGCAAAAGAAATAGAGCAGGGAGATTGGGTACTGGTGAAGAAGCCACACAAAGTGATGAAGGGAGAATCTGTATTTCAAACCCCTGTACGTGTACAAGAAGCGACTAGAGGGGCAGTATGTTTGGAAGGAGGTGGATGGCGTAGTAAGGACGACATAGTCAAGCTCAAACCAGGGCAAGAGGAACTCATTATGAGGGGCGCTCAGGTGCGTGAGACCGAGGGCGATGACAGTGTGCTGGAATGGCAGGATAATGAGGTAGATCGCAGAAGTACGTGCGATGATGGGAATGGAGATAATTCCCTCGTCCAAGGGTGGACCGGATGTGGCAGTGCAGATAAGAGTGGGAGTATGCGATGTGGCACGGGTGGTGCCGAGGGGCGGAATGGAACTAACCCCAAACTGGTGAGGGGTGACAGTCAAAATGTGTGGAGCTCGGGCCAGGGCGATACTGGCACTGGTGGGGTGGGACACCCTCAGTATGTTACCCCAAGTAGGCCGGCAAGGCATATTAGAGCACCTAAGAGATTCGATGATTTTGTCATGAGATGAAACTTTGTTAATTCTTTATATTGTTAAGGGGGGAGATGTCGTACATGAGTTGTTATCCAACTTATGTCGTACCAGAAGGGAGCAGTCTTTTCTCCCTGTTTGTCAAGCCTCCTGACGTCGTGGCCAATCCAATATCGTGGGCGGCTGTGACGTCAGGGGGCAGGGAGAGGATCGGGAGAAGAGCGCGGAGAGCTTAACGGGCGGTTGTATCCCCGCCTGCTCCTCGTGGGCCTTTGCATTTATGCATCAAATAAATACGTTATCAATCAGCATTTCTGTCTCGACTCCCTCTATCCCTGCCACTACAGTGAGTCAGACTGAAAGCTGAGCATCGAACAGAGTGAACTATTTTAATTGGTCTTTCAAATTTTGGAAACTGCACGCAAAACTTATGGCGCACACATCTGTAATTTTTTATATTTATGTTTCCCGGTCTTTAGTGCTTGGTTTTGCCCACGAGAAAGTGTCATCATTCGAAGCCTTTGATATGTTACTCATAATTACACTGAAATTATGAAAATGTCACACATGGCAATCTGAAACCTTGGCAGCTATGTAAAGGTTTAAGAAGATCAGCTATTTATCCCAAACGGCCTGAAAAGGCTTAGGGTGGGGCCAAAGCCCTAGCAGTAAAGTGGTTAAAATATGCAGACAGCACAGAATGTGTGCACACTTTCTGAGCATTCAAGCTCTGACCGATATTCAGTCTTTCGGCCAGGCTAAAGAGCAGTCCCTATCGCCTGTATTTTAAAATCACCGATTGCACGTTAGAATTACTCGTGTTGGTCGTAGGAGAGTGGTGAACATTCACTTAGCGTTTTTCAAGCACGTGCTCAACCAAAACACGCTCAACCGGGGCGGAGACAGAGCCTTCGGCGTCTGAAAGCGTCCAAAGGCTTAAACTCGTCTAGCTCTTGTGCGTGAAGCATTCGAGCCGCGCCAACTTATCCGAGGCCATTTTGAAAATGGAATTTTCGGCCCTAGCAATCCAAACGTGACGCGTAGCATGATTTTGTCAAGAAAATTATTCCGACGTTTTTCTTAATCGCCATAACACGTACGGGAAATAGCAGTGGTTCCTGTTAGGTATAAACAAGTACAGAAAAATAGTTTTCAAGAAGACAAAATTCTCTGTTCACATTCTACTTAAAAACTGCTGAATGCCTTTCTTTTTAACATTACGGCTAAAAACAATGAGCTATCTTGGCGAAGGACTTAGAAGGACTTCAATTAAAGTGTAGTGAGAAAGCATTTTGGGAAATAATTTAAGATGGCCACCTCATTCAACTTTTTCTGTCTGTACTTCCGGTTACGGGAGGAGGGGGAGGGCGCACGTTGTTTTCATTGGCCAGGATGGGGCAGAGACCCTCCTACTTGCCGTTGGCAGTTCAAGTGTTTTACTGTCTGTCGCTAAGGAAACGGCAGAGCTTGTTTTGTTGTGGGCAGAAGGCGTGTTTTAGAGCACAGTGAGAGGACAGAGTGACACTGCCGCCCAAAGACTGCGAACTGCAGGTACAGACACCCGCAGCAACTGGAGGCGTCCCCAGCAGCCCAATTCACTGAAATATCTTGAGGCACACTCTGCAGCAGATAACATCCGTAGCACACTGAGTGGTTCGCTGAGGACCGAGGCTCCGGCAACAGGCAGAAAAACAATCTGCAGCCAGGGTACTCCGCATTGATTTAACCACCTCGGTGTAGCGGACTCAGGAGTAGCGTAAAGGGAGGTACGTGTGTATGGCTGACCTGGCAAAAGTTTCTCTATTTTGTTGACCTGATTTCACAACGTGACGCTTAAAGATTGGGTAAAAAAGCGAATGTTGCCGGTTACTTGATAACGAAAGCCTTGTACGGAGGGCCCGTCATAGCTAAGCGGTGTGCACCGCAGCAGATGTCCTTTCTGTCATCACTGTCAGACGGTGGACGCCCCCTTTTGCCCTTTCGCCGTCTTTGGAAAAGTTACGTAACAATTGCGACGTTTTAAAATGAATTGTCCAAATATCAGGCAATGTTATATACTACGGAGAACGCTTTGTTTTTTTCAACCAGTAACTAGAATGGTCTCTTTGTCGCACTTATTACATTTTAAATTCCTAAATTCCTTACAGACTGATGACAAATTAAATGTTTTAATGTATATGCACTGAGGTATGTATCTGTAATTACTATCTGAAGAGCAGTGCCTATTAATGTTCGTAGATTCTTTACTGCTGTTTCTTCGCTGGAAAGTTACACTTTTACGCATATGAAATGGGCAACATATATATTTTTTTTGTTGCATATTTATATAACGCGAATTCGACCCGAAGGTATTGGAGCGCCTTACATAGCACCGTATTTACATTACACATTCAGGCACGAGAAGATTACGTGATTTGCCCAGAATCGAACCCTGGTTTCCTGCACCGGAGGCGGCAGCGCAGCCGCCGGACCACATCCACTCCCCATATTCCACGTACTAAATATTTAAAGGAACGTGTGGTTGAGCCCTTCAAAGGGACAGATCTGTAATATAAGAAAACGCGGATAGTTTGGCATGGGAGTAAAACGACTTGGTCTTCTAACGTAATAAGCGTAACTTTCATAGCTGACAAGTTTTCAGTTTGCTTATGTGCGACATTTCAGTGGTCATAGTGTGCTTATGTGTGACATTTCAGTGTCTTGGGTTTGACGTTTAGAGTGACACTTTATTATGATGGGAGCAAAGTATTGTCATGTAATGAGACTAATTATAAAAATGACTCCGTCCTTCTGTGCTTTGTATTAATCTTGAGTGGACATTAAAACAGTTGAAACACTCTTGAGGTGCGATTGCAAGAGGTCTAAAATGAACGATGCTCTGAGCCAGCAGAGCATCACGCTAGTTTGTGCGAGTGATGCTCTGCTGGCTCAGAGCATCGTTCATTTTACACAAAGATAGCATTTGAAATGACATTATTTTAGATTCAATACACTTTTTTTCTTTCTTGTACAACAACTCAATGGTTTTCAGTGTAAAGCAGTTCAGAACTACCATTAGTTTGCCATCCAATGCAGATGCCGAGCAAAAGTCACACCTACAGCTTCTTGAGCATTTTCAGGAGCATTGGCAGTACCAGAATAACTATCAAACACATCTTTCAAACGATCTAGATAATCAGCAGGAGTGTCACCTCATGAAATTACTAATCTGGGTCCAATCGGTTTTATAGAACATACTTCAGTATTAGAAACAAGCAGTGCACCCCTAGTGGCAATAAGAACAGCTTCAACAATAGTTGCTTGCCTTGGCCAATCTGCTCTTTCTCAGATCCAACCCTTCTCTTCATTTGTCTTAAGAGGGCATTGCAATCAATTCATATCAGTCCAGTAAGGTTTGTAACATTCAGACAGTCTGTAATGTTTCACAGAACTTTTGGAGGTTCTAGCACATGTTAGAGAATTGGTATTTGTCATACATTAGATCAACAGGAGATCGAGTGACATGACTGGTGAATCGTTCACCTACTGTAGGGCCTAGGTCTCTCACAGCGGCACAACGGCATCTGGTTGGACTGAGGTAATGTCATTGGGATCATCACTGTCTTCTTTGTTAGTTGAAGGGGTGTTTCGGCTACATCTGGGAACTCTCTCAAGCTCTCTTGCCCTTCATGCTGTAATCATTATTAGGGTATCTTAAGTAACAGACTGTGAGCCTGACCACTCCTATGTATAACTCCATAGCGGTGAGATGCTGAATGAACACAATTGCATTGGGTGGCAAGGGAGCTGTTTTTGTGGCTATCCTTCGTTGCACCTGTTGTGGTGTTGCTTGTTGCAGTCTCTGTGCTCACTTGCACTATATTTGCCTGTGTCCCATCCCCGGGCCCATTAACCGGTGCTGCTGTCTTCCCAGGCATGCCTTGAAGTGTATGTACTCTCAGCATCTCCCACTGGTATGGAGGAGCTCAAAACATCTAATATATCCTCCTCCTTTACTTGTACCGCTTCTGAACTCTGACTGGTAATTTTGGGATATATACCAGAAGGAGGCAATGCAGTGAAGTCACAAACCTGAGCCTGGCCCTTAAAAGGGACACATTTCGTGACCCAGCTTCTTGTGGGTGTCTTTCAGTCTCCACATCTGAAATTCTTGCTGATACTTCATGGCTTCCTCATATAGAACATATTTATGTTTCTCATTTAAAAAGGTTGCCCATTGTTCTGGACTGTGTTTAAACTTAGGGTCCTACAATCATTTCTCAAGATTGTTCAAGCACTCAATGTCAAAGGTACCTTCAGCTGAAAAATAGATGTTATCCTTAACATTAGTAGTCTTAACCCAATCTTCAGTTTATCTGCAAATGATTTTTCCATTCTGGAGGTACCTCACATGGTTGCAAGTCCCTTCTGCTGGGGCTTTGGCAGCCTCATATTTCTTTGCCCCATGTACTTACTATACCCTCAGTCACCACCAAATACACAATTAGGTGTCCACTGGCTTAGGCGGCAGCTCCTTCTGTGGCATAGCTTGTGTAAAGGGTAAGAAGCTTTAAGGTGAGTCCAACATCTCTTCCTATTTATTCTCATGTAGTATGAGAGGTACGTTTGGATACCCCACCATTAAAGCTGCTTAGGTCTCACAGAGATTCCAAGGCAGCTAAATCAGTACACCTCTTTCATCCACACATTCATCTGCTTAGGTCTGTATTAGTGGTTCCTGGCAGCAATTGCCCCCATACTTTGCTCGACCCTCCTGCCCTTACCTTGAATTCAATACACACCTCTAACTCCTTGTATCACAACACACCACCATGCCACTAACCAAAATGGGTTATCCTGTTATCACATGCCTAGGTGACAGTTTCAGTACAAATTTCTAAGTCAATAAACATAATCAGGCTTCACACTACATAAATTTCAAACCACGATTGCCCTGTTTGAGCGGTCAGTAAGTTGTGTGCTTCGCTGTTCGGCACCAGAGTTTCCCCTAGGAATAACCTTCATCTAACATCTTTGGTTTCTGGAGGAATCACCAGGAGTCCTGTCTAACTGCATTCCTCATCTGATCAATAGCAGGCACTTTCCGCTGTTAGTTATGTGCACACAAATTATGTGTATGTGCACACAAATTATGTGCACATGCCAATCAAAGTTGAAAGGGTTTGTTAAAAAAGGAAGATCAGTAGCCCATGAATTCCCAGATTCGGCCGACCATAGACTTCCCCAGCAACCTCTATTGGAGCGAACTCAGTAAGCTTTTTACACATAGTCTTCCAGGGGACTACACATGACTTAATAAAACAGAGTACACAGGTGACCAATACTAAGATCACGAGAAAGGAAAAACACACTCACTTGTAACCAGAATGTAAACCTTTTCCACTGAGCAAGCTAATCAGCAATTTCTTATTTTGGAAGCTAAGATGTGAAATAGTGGCTTCAAACGACCTACATGAGGTCTTCCTTTAGGCATGTTTACCATGATCAAGAAATCATCACTGCTGTAGTTACAGTTCCACTAAGGCTATCATTTGCATTTCACAGTTCCAGCGTCTGTCAAGTGTAATAGAATAGTAGATTGTGTTAAATGATGCCGGAAGTTCAGGTGGGATGAGGGCACTGACACTGCATCAAGCAGGGACTTTCCTCAGATCATCTTGGATGCCTAACAGGACAAACCCAATACTGTTGTGGGAATGAAAATTTAGTAAACCATCAAGAATTTTATGGATTTCGAAAAACGTCTTCAGCTTGTCAACAAAATGATTGTTAAGGATTGTACTGCTCCTTTCTAATTATAGTATTTTTAAGGGAGCAATGCCATTTTCTAGAATAGATCGTTTTGTCTTTAACTCCATATTGAACAGCGGTATGCAATATAGATACCACGTGTCCTCTTACTAAAATAATAGATAATTGGGGCTTGTCCCAAGATGGGGATATTCAGCCTTTTGCAATTCTTTTTATGAAATGTCTGCATATTCTTCCTTTGCTGCCTGGAAGTCTTTAACAATTATTGCATTAAAATCATTAAGTAGATTGCTAAACATTCTGTTGAGAATGGACGGTCATTGAATGTACATGTATATTTAAATCTTTCCCTATGTAAATATATTCATAATAGAAAAGTAATAGTAACACAACTTAGTTTACTTTTTTAAAACTATTATATTAAAGGGTAATTTCTTGTCTACCGTATGCTACTTTTAAATTTGAATACGTTATTCTATTAGTAATTTATTACTTTGATTGCTTATGCTGATGACAGCAATGCCAAGCAAACATCCCCAAAATAACTTAATATAATCTATTTGATCTTGAAAGCAAGCAACAAGTGATCTCCCAGTCACCGAACAAAGGAGCTTTTTAACTTAGCTAGCAGAGGTGGGAGGTGACGTTAACAGGAATGGAGTAAAATAGGGCTTTCTATTTGAAAAGTAGTAGTTGACGATATTGATAAACCTGAATGGTAATGATAACTACTGTAAGAACCTGGACAGCGTTTCTTTCTGCAAGGAATCAAATATAACATGAAATGTACCTCTCTTTTGAGACTGATTTCATCCTGCACCTTCCTGATTCCTTAAATTTGCTTTCACACATGCAAGAATTACATATTTGAATTATAATATAGCATATACAATCATAGGGAAAAGGCCATTTTATTCCACATTATTTTAATTGAACATCACTGACCTTTAAAATCAATGACAGAGATTCATGTTACTGGTCAAGATGTTTGCAAACTGCCTTATGCGATCTTTATTGACTTAAGTCACTTATTTTATGTTTTCATAGATTGGTCCATTCCACTGTCAGTAATGTTCAGAAAACCAGCCAGACTCCCAGTTCTTGAGACTGTGCACACCGCCACTGTGATGGGCTTGACCCTATTTCTTACGGTCCCTCCTCTACAGTTTAGCGGAAAAACACATTATGTACATTCAGACTTAGCTCAAAAGTGAAACTCTGAAAAAATTCTCATTTTCATCCTTTGTAAAAAATCCACCGGTTTTAATTGTTGGACATTATACGAAGTTGTGAGTGTAACCCGTGTTTACTTAATCTAATTTTAGCTTCCCTTTGTGTAATTTGTAATGAGTTGTGTCCTCCCCCCCCCCTCGCTCCCCCCCCACCTGTTTCTTCTGCTTGGTAATTAGCTAGACGGGCTGACACATTTTTGAAATGTGAATTCAAATACTCAGCGGCTAAACAGCTAATTAATATATATCATAGTAAGTAGATTGACGGTAATTTTAACACCAATTATCATTTTTTTCGTATTTCATAGCTGAGCCTTATGGTGAAAATGATCTAACAGTACCAGCAAAATATGCGGTCATCATATTGTCAGCAAAAGTGGATTCAATACTCTTAGTTATTAGACCTGAAACTAAAGCACCCTACACAGAGGAGCTGTAACATTCTAAATAGGTAATGGGCTAACAAATATTTTAATAGGGGAAGTAGATACTTTTTCTAAAAAGTATTTTCATTCCAGTAAAAAAAAAAAAACAGCATTGGTAAGACCAGTAGGTCAAAGCTTGCATCTTGAGCTCTAACTAAAACATTTAAAACAGCCCGCTGCCATGAGAAAATAATAAACTGATTGTTTGTTTTCTGTATATATTGCATGTATGAGTTACATAATTTAATATCTGCTTATTCGGTGTACTTTTAAGATGTGAAATATTGCCCGATCCATTGCGAGCTATTGAAAGGAGGTAGAATAGTACACAAAACAGTTAATAACATGAGGGGATAGAGTAATGCTCTAGTGGGCGGAGCCCAAATCTCCCCTATCTATACATTTAAAGGATTGGTAAAAACTAATGTTGCAGACAGCTGTATTGTCAAGCTAGACCTAAAAATGAGTCTTTTCTCAGCGATTTTTATCTTGTTTCTTTGTACTTTTATCTGTGCATTGCTCTGTAATTTTGACAAGCTTGTACGTACACCCGTGGAATCTCTGTGACTGCAAAGGTTTGACTTGTAAGTCACTTATAACTAGTGGATACCTCAGTTGTGCATTAACACGTACCCAACCTGTATTCCTTTTATTGCATTCCAGTGCCATTTCATACTAGTGGGGAAACAACACAGGATGGCAGGAAGAAAGCATTGCCTCAGGAATATCAATCACACCGCGTCTTCTTAGATCAGCATCTTACCATTCATTATTGAGTATTATCTTATATCTAAGCATGATTCTCACCTATTTCCAGATAAAAATGTCTGCCAATTTGTTTATACTGTTGCAACAAAAACATGTATCCCAGAAAAGTGTACTTTTAGTCCCTATTAGAGGGGCATAATTGAAAAGTCATATTATTGCTGCAGATTCCCATCATTTAGCAGAAAATTAATTATGTAAAGGTCCGTCTCCTCTTCTAAGGTTTAACAAATTCCTTTATAGGATAATGGACATCAAAGTACATGAAGTGGGATATAAACCTGTAAATAAAATATAAGACTATCATATCTCTTTCGACCTTGTGGTTTAGTGTGTCACATTGGATTTTCATTACATAGTACATCTGTTGCTGGTAGCTGCTCATTAATAATTTGCTACAAACTGATCTCTACATGGAGGTTTACTGGGGCGATGAGGCTAGGTAATGGGAGATTCAGTCATATAAGGTACACTTCTCAGTCTGTTTTTTTTTTTAACGTATAGGCGTGCATTGTAATTGGTGCACTTTGGAACGTATCCAAGAAGGTACAAGTTTCGTGAAAGTAGTGTACAACTTAAAAGTTACAACGGGCTTCACTGGTTACGTTTTCTTGTCCTTGCTTTTCCAAAAGATTACATAATGTATGTTTTCTTGCAAAGGCCTGTGCTGTTCTAACAAACTCGTGAGACACAGATGAGGATGTCAAATAAACGCTAGCCATCTATGAGGACTAGTTCATGGAGGTCCTTTCAAGGTATAACCGTTACTTTCCAGAATAGCTAGGTGCGCGTTAATATGCATACTACGTACTACACTAACTAGTTTTGTAGCACACACTACACAGTGAACTTCATCTACTTGGTTCTGTAATTGCTTAGTTCTGTGATACTGATTTTATCACAATTGACATGATGAATGGCTGAGCCAACCCTTCCAGTATTCCGAGCAGTGCCGATATTCTAAGCAAAAGCTCGTTCGCCTGATCAAGCATACTGGCTTCTGCATCAGTGTAGCACAGGCCCTCTTTATCTTCACTGAGGAAAACACAAAGAAGGATTAGTCGAATGCTCGCAGATATTTCCAGCTATTGGCAATCTCTCAGTGTCGATTTTCAGAAACAGTGCCTCTACTCTTTACCATCACAATTTTATCTCTTTGCGTTCAACTAAATGTTTTCTTGATCAGTGGAGAGTTGATTTATCTGAATCTCTGTGTGTGCAGGTGTATGTGTCTGCGTATCTGTACATTTATATTTTCACTGCCACTGCAGAAAAAAGAATCGAGTAATTTACACATCCATTGCAAAAGTAATGGGTAAGTGGTAGCTGTGGAGAGCTGCCTTCAGCCTTAGTCCAGAAGGAGTGTAATTTGTAAAGCATCTTGTTTTACCAGTATATAATCTTATAGGTATAGATTAAATGAAAAAGAACCACACAGTGTATTTATAAAAATATGTATTTATTATAAGACACTCACTAACACATTTAGATATCTCCTGGCCGGAGATACACAATACACACAATACTTTTCAATAGAACCAGGTAGGTAGCACCGAATACACAGTGGTTGCCAGGGGTGGACCAAACCATGTACAAAAATAGTGGTATGCGAACCACGACTCGAGTCAAGACAATACTCCGAGGACGTAGAAGTGCCGAGGACCCAAGGAACCACCCATGGTGAGTATCTAGAAGCCCCACAGAGGTTGTGTGCAGTGTAGGAACACAACCGCGTTCTCCGTACAAATCAACGTGTAAGCCGTGTTTTCAATTTTAAATAAGACGGACCCTTCCCAGTGGACCCTGAAGAAACCCTGTGGAAGACAGAAGGTTGGAGGGCCACCCCACCCATGGATACCTTAGGAACCAGGATACCTGCCCCAGAGGAGCCGGGTGCACAGGTTTGAAGTGGCATCGGAAACCACAGTCGAACCCAATGGAGGACTTCAGGAAGATGCCGCTGCTGGAGAAGGTAAAAGTGTCCAGTGGAACCCAAATGTGGATTCAAGTCGAGAAGTACCTGAAAGCAAAGGGGACAGAGTCTATGCCACTTGGAAGTGACCAGGAGACACGGAAGACAAATGCCCACCTATGTCAGGTGATGTAAAAGAGTTTACTTTGACCTTGGAACTGCAGCTGTATGGACCAGGCGACGTTGTGGGAGAGCAGGAGCCTTACACGAACTGTCTCACGTCGGATGTCAAGAGTTGGGGCGTCCGTGTCCGGCGGGAGCACCAACAAACCTTGGAAGCTGTAACCAATTTGGAAGTAGAAGAAGGTGCAATATCAGAACCAGCAAGGTCCTGGAGACTCACCACAAGCAGGGGAGTCAGGGCAGGCCCTGAGCAATCAGGGTAGCCCAAAGAATTCAAAGGTGACCCTCAATAGGACACACAGGCCGGAGGCACTGGAATCGCAAGAGGACCTCGAGCAGCTCACCAAAGAAGCAGACCCACGCTGCAAGTGATGTGGTGAGGACAAAGATCTTGGTCACTGGAGGTGCTTGAGATTGAGGCTACTTGGAGCCCGAAGATTTTGGTGGAAGGAAGCCAACAATGCTTTGCAGATGCAGGCGACGTGGTGCACAGGGGTTTGGTTTCTGCGGCTCTGACGAGGGATACTGGCCTCAAACTTGGTGAGCGGACAGGGCAGGCCTCGAGAGATGTGACGAACCACCACCTGTGTTGCTGAGCCTTTCGGAGTCTGTAGGAGCCCAGGATCAGCAGACAGGTCAGCTTAGTTGCGGTGCCTGCAGATGCAGCGAAGTGACTTCTTCACTTCAAGGGAGATTCCTTCAGGTGTCTTGGATGTCCACAGGCCGTGGACAGGTTCCTGTATGGAGCACAGGCATGGATGTTGCAGCAGACGAGAATGGTGAAGAGATCAGTACAGCAGGAGTCTTCCCGGTTGCAGCTTTGATGTCCAGAGCGAAGTCCAGAGTGCCCAGACAAGGGATTCTGGACAGGAAAACGTTGGGGGATCAACGCAAGCCATACCCCCCTGGACTCCCCCGGGTGTCTAGTTTTCAGAAATGTCTGGGTTTTGTAGGTTTCCCTAGATGGCCGCCGAGCCCGGGATCAAAAACGCAGGTGACCCGTCCCCCTTGCAAAACCAGATTTTTTTTCGGATACATAGTTTTGATGTCTCCAAAAATAAGTTTTGGGCCCTTCACTCCCACGGGTACTTGGCCCACCCTCACAAGTGAGGTACCATTTTTATCAGGATACCTGGGGGAATGGTTGGTGGTAAGAAAATTGTCTATTTTCTGATTCCAAAAGATTACGGCACAGTAATGCAGGGAATATGTGTGTCCGTAGTCACATTTTGAGGTTTGCATGCCATTTTGGGTAAGGAAACATGTTGGGATCCATGAGAGGCACACCAGAAGGTACTCCCTATGGTTTTTAGTTTACAAAAATATCTAGAGTTTGTAGATTTTCCCTAGAGACAAACTACACCTTGGCAGAGACGGACAAAAAAGACAAATATTACTGCCCATCCACCTGTTCCTCAAGTACACACATACTGGTTGAATTTGGCACGAGGGTGATTGAAAAGTTAAAACTGTATATTTTATTAACAAGAGATTCCACATCCTCCACCACGCCAACTCTAGGAACACTTGCATGTTCCACTACAACAAGGCTGCCCCACACAGACTCCTGAAACAGAACAAAAGTCATCCTTGACATTGGAGAACACTTCTTGAACACAACAAAAGCATTATAAGTTGCTAAGTTGAAGAGATGGATGGCCAAAGTCTTATACCAAATGGAAGCCCTTCGAACAGCAGTGTAAGGTTCCAACCTCTGATCTACTCTATCTACATCACCCATATGCTTATTGTAGTCTACATTGCACACAGGTTTGCGCACTTCAGCAACCGGACCCCAAACAGTCACAGGTAAAGTATGTTCATCATGGATGGTAGTCAGCATGTAGACATTCATGGATGGAAGTCAGCATGTAGACATCCCTTCTGTCCACACATTTCACAGCTAGCAGTTAATCACTTCCCAAGGCACTGCACTGTCCCTTCTCAAGCTTTATTGCAAACAAGCTCTTTTGGGTAACCATTTCGGTTAGAGCGGATTGTACCACACGCAACAGCGTCCACTTTGAACAATTCCTTAAGCAATTGTACAGCAGTGGTGAAGTTATCTAAGTCCAAATGGTGACCTTTGTTAAAAAGTCCTCTACCAAGTTCCCACACAATTTTCTCACTAGCTCCAAAAGTGGATGGACATCCAGGGGGGTCAATAGTGGAACCCGTGTACACCTGGACATTAAAGACATATCCTGTCCTACTCTCAGATAACATATACATCTTAATTGCATAACGTGCCCTCTTGCTAGGAATGAACTGCCTAAAAACCAAACCGCCCTAGAACAGGACCAAAGACTCTTCAACGGCTATTTGTTTCCCTGGAGCATAGATCTCTGAAAATCGATCTATAAAGTGATCAAGAACAGGCTAGATCTTAAAAAGATGGTCACAATCGGGGTGATCTTGTGGCAACGCAGTAGCATTAGCAACAGAATGCAGCATCCAAAGCAAAAGTCAATACCGATCACGATTCATAATTGCAGGAAATATGGCAGTTGCCACCAAGGGACTGGTAGACCAATATGAAGCCAGGGACAGCTTCCTTATTAAGCTAATCAAAAAAGTTAAACTCAAAAACTTCATCTCATCCAGATTTTTGGGAGTCCACAGGGTAGCTCTAGTGCGGGGCCTAAGTCTGGCACTGTTGTCCCTCAAATACTGTTCAGCATACAAATTAGTCTGCTCAACAATCTGAACCACAAATACATTGTCCATAAAAAACTGAAAAGAATTTATAGGCAAAAAATGTTCACAATCCACTCTAAAACCTACAACACTACTAAAGACAGGCAACACCGGCTGCACCATGTTTGGATCAACCAAGAGTCTAGCACTTCCAATGGTACGCCATGCAGCCCCAGGCTGCAATCCAGATGCCTCTTGCTGCACCATCGACACATCAGTGTCCTCCTCTAAAACAGGCACTTCCTCCGCACTGAGAATAGCTTCATCATCAGATGATTCCTCGTGGGCAGAAAATTCTGTGCCAGAATATTGCATTTTCTCCTCTGTCTCAAATGCAGTCCGTCTCATAATCATGGTAAGAGGAAGATTAAAAAAGCATACCAGCAACCTGCTGAGCAGTAATCCTGCGGTTAGCCGCATTCCTTACTAATAAAGGTAACTTGACAAACAAGTCAACAACAACAAACACTTTGTAAAATAAATAATAAACAAAATGTGGCGTTATCACAAAGACCTATATACTCCAAAATGATACCACTCACTTGCCAGGAACAGCTTGACTCACCACCGCATACTCTGCAAGGACCAACCATATCCCCCTCAAAAAGAAAAAGAAAAAAAATTCTCTCATGCATGACAATAATACTCATTTGAAGTAAACACAGCAAAAAAAATGTCTTACCAAGCACATGCCACTATGCAAACTGCAGATCAACCACTGCCGAAACCGCAAACGGGAATCACGTCAACGGAAACAAAAGCTTTGCACTAAAATAAAAAGGAGAAATAAAA
The DNA here is from genome assembly GCF_964204655.1 of Triturus cristatus. Taxonomy (NCBI): domain Eukaryota; kingdom Metazoa; phylum Chordata; class Amphibia; order Caudata; family Salamandridae; genus Triturus; species Triturus cristatus. The sequence continues at coordinate 449,853,117 of NC_140588.1, forward strand.
CATTAAAATCTCATATGCAAATAATGCACCAGTCTACACACAATTCACCTGCCGGGAGGGGGGGGGGGGGGAGGGGGGGAGGGTGGTCAGCTGGACCTAAAAATATAGCCAAACATTCACTCCCAAAAGGGGAGCGACCCTTGCCCAAGGGGCCGCTCCCCAAATACATCTTAGTGAAACCAACTTTCCTGGTGTCTAGTGGCTTTTGCCCCCCTTGGGGCAGGTGGGCCTAAAAGCTCTCAAGGCAGAAACAGTCAAAATAATCACTCCCTAATGGGGAGCGACTCAGCGGAGGGAAGTGTGCCAGTGCTTCCCCTGTGAGTGGGTGTCCGATGCATATGCCCACTGTGGTGTCAGACGGCTCCCGGCTGTCCAGCGCACATGAGGGGTTAATATACATTGCATGTGAAATACAAGCATTCTCTCAAAATACCTCTCTGCAGGCCTTGCCATTAATAGAGCAGGTGCAATTTGAAAGTGAATCACTGTGGCCTTATTGAATTGATGGTATACCCAGGGTAAAAACTGTGCTTTAAAGTAATATGCTTTAATAATTTGTTTTGAAAATGTGCTTTTAGTTATTACCCATTTAGACTTATGGTGTTCTGATGAATGCATCCTTCCGCTGACTCCTTTCCTTATTAATTATTTCTCCAGACTTTAGAATGGTCCAGAAAACTGTTCCCCAGCAATGGCACCCCAGTGCCGCAAGGTGGCGAAATTCAGTTCTGGCTGCGACTCCACCGTCGGTCATGCCACTGTCAATCATGACAACTCCACGTTATATTATGCACCTCAATAATGCAATTCTGGAGCTCTTTCTCTCAATGTCTCACCGATGCAATTCCTCATCATTTTAACAGTGACTAGATCAGCGGTCTCTGCCTAAAAGTTCAGGTTTCACACCTTGCCACCGATAGAGCACAAAAATGTCCCATTCAGTCCCACATGACAACAGCATGTGGTGTCTCAGACTGGCACACGATGCCCAGCCTGCAATTCTTGTGCGTTCATGGACTTGAAAGAAGCCGGAGGCCAAATTGTTTCTGTCAAGGACTGTATGGAGACACCTAATTGATCATCGTCATCCTCAGATAATTCACTTGTAAGGGAATATCTTTCCATAAAAAATACAAAATGAGTCTCAACTGCATTTCCTGATGTTGAACACTTCCTTGTCGGCTGAGCCGATCTCAAGGCTGGCACAGATAAAACTGGAGTTCCATTTCCATTTGACTGGCCAACGCTGTGCATGTCAAGGCCTTCCGATTATTATGCTTGATCTGTACACAATGACTCCTGCACCCTCTGGGCCATCCTCAAGCGGAGCACGCTCCTGGTTTGACGACTCTGGCAGCCCCAATGCCTCTTTTGCCACACCTCCATGAGTTCTGGCCTTGATGCCCAAAAAGAGGTTCAAGCCTGCCAAGACACTGCCTCTGTTATTTTGGAACCCCTTTAGTGATGATGCTGATGACACTCATGGAGCCAACTATGATGCCACCATTGATGTCGGAAACATTAACTGTGTTGTGGGAGAAAAAACTGTAGGGCAAAGTTTAATGGTGTTCCCTTGGTATACCAACTCCTGAAGGCTTAGAGATTTTCCTGCATGTAGGAGGTTTTTGGATCCGATGCCTTTGTTATGCCTGTTAAAAATTAAGACTATACAGAAGATGATTATTCAGAGGCTGACGCCATCCTTCCTCATTAAAATACTAATGCTGACACATGTATGAAAAAAAAAGAATGCGTGTAGACTGGACACTTCACCTCAGGGGGACATCGGTTACACATCTAGCCCTCCTCATTTACAACTGTGGTACCAAAAGCAACTCAATATATGGATTGGACCCGGCCCTCTGCAGAGGTGAAGTCTAACATTTTGAATGAAATTTTAATGCCATCGAAAGGCTGACTGAGCCCTTGCTTTCAATCAGTGAGGCCCTCTTTGATCCTATCTTGACGGCATGGACAAAACCCTTTTTGAGGCCAACATTCCCCAGACAGAGAGCAAGACATCATACTCCTGCACCGGGTGACTCCTGCTTTTTGTACTATTACTTGTCACCAGCAAGTTTGGTTTTTAAAGATACTCCTCAGAGCAAAACCCCAATGCCTTCCCAGTGACGCCTCCCAATAAAACTTAGGCTGAAAAGTCTTTGATTCTGGAAGCCTGGCATTTGACTCCTAATGGCAATTGTTTTCTGATCCGATTTGCGCAAGCTTTATGGTAATTGGTAAAACTGCTGGTGATCACTTTTCCAGACCACATAAAAAAGCTGTTTACAGACCTGCTCAATGAGAGATTGGAAACATCCAAACAAATATTGAAAGGAGGCCTAGACTCTGCAGACACTATTGCATGATCCATTTGCATGGTTGTCAGGCGGCCAAGCCACTCTTATTGACATGCCCTTTGATAGCGAGCAGCTGTACGGATAGAAAGGCAACTCTTCCCTGGAACACGTCAAAAACAGTAGAACTATGGCTCACACACTTGGCCTAGCGCTTCCAGTGCATCAATTTCAGTAACAATATAGAAAGTTTTGTGACTACTCCAGGGCTGTACAGTCCTGGAAAAGACAAACTCCTTAGCCTGTCCAGACACCTCAATAGCTATACTGCTTGTTTTGGACCAAGGAAGTGTGTGACAAAAGCAACAGTAGTAGCAGCAGATGCAGTCTCCACGGTCCACTGCTGCCTCAAACCCCTCTACTCCAGTTCCCTTGAGCCATCATTATCTGGTTTGGGAGAGGGTCTCCCAGTTTACCGCTACTCAGGAGCTGATCCGTGGGTCATACAGCTGATCCACAAGGACTTCACCTTTCCCTTCCATGTACCTTGCTCTGGGCCACCCTGCCTACATCAGATCATGCTCTCCAGCACACAACCTTTCCTGTTGAGCAACATGACCAAAATGAGGACACAAAGGTGTAACTCCTTTAAAAGAAAGGGACGCAGGATTATATTTCTTCTTCTTATTGGTCTCCAAGAAGAATGGCTTCTTGAGACCCAGCTTGGATCTTCTTGTTCTGTACTTGTTTATTTTGCAAGAAACGCTTAAGATGCTGTCCTCGATTTCAAGTAGTACTTGCGCTAAATGTGGGGTACAGAGTGATGTCCCTGGAGCTTTAGGATGCCTGTTTCCATCTTGCAGTACTTCCAGCTATAGACATCACCTAAAGTTCACAATAAGAACTCAATATGGTCAGTTCCTAGTTCTCCAGTTCTGGCTGACTACCTCTCCACATGGTTTTATGAAAGTGGTGGTGGTTGCATCAGCTTCACTGCAACAGTGATAACTCCAGGTCTTTCCATGCTTAGATCCCTGGCTAGTGAAAGTGGAGTATTCAGTATTAGTCAAGGATCACCTTTGCCTCTCTTCCATGACTTTAACCTTACCATCAACGCACAAAAGTCCCACTTCTTTTCATCACAGAGGCTAACCTTCATAGAAGTGGTACTGGACACACTTGCATGGATGCTTTTCCTCCTCCTCAGAAGATCATGGATATACTGGAGATGATTATGAGATTTATGACTTAGACGTGAATCCTGATCCTGCAGATCTTAGGTCTGCTTGGCCTCATGTCCTTGTGCTTCCTGTTGGTACCACACATACACAGTGGATCATGGCCTTCAAGTGGTGTGTGTGGTCACACTTGCTCAAGCATCAAGAGAGTCTCCCTACTCGGGTGCAGTTCTCTCACTCTTTTCATCTGGATTGGCACTTTTGGATGGACCCGTCCAAACGTTGGGTGGATCATCCCTTCATTTCTCTGCAGGCTCAGGCTACCAGGGTCACGTATGCCTTCTCGCTGGGCAGGGGTGCCCATCTGTCCGAGATGGCAACATGAGCCTTTGATCCGTGTCGGAGCAGTGCCCACACATAATGTGCTTGAGCTGCATACTCCCCGCCTTGCCATGAAGGCATTTCTCCATTCCATCTCAGGAAGCAAGATTCAGATTCTATCAGGCAACACCACCACAGTCGGATACATCAAAAGTCAGGGTGGTATGGCGTTGTGGACTCTGTGTTGAGAAGTGATCTTCCTGTACAAGTGGGCCCACTGTGACAGGTCCTTTCTGGTGCTGGCTCATATAGCAGCTTTCTATTTACCGATCCAGATAATCTGTTGCAACTCACTGAAAGACCACGAGTGGAAACCACACCCTAAAGTGACAGAGATAATTCCCTCCAGATTGCGGTTGGACTGAGCTTGGAATAGGAAGATCCTTCAGTTTTGTGCCATACACTTCCTTTTAAATAGTTGCGTCGGGCGATGTCTTCATGTGCAACAAGCCTCGGGGCCTGATGTGTGCAATTTGTGCTAGGCCCATTTCTGCCTAAAGTACTGTGGAAGGTTACAGGAGCATCAAGTACAGCTGTTTGTTATCTACAGCTCTTTCTGCCTTCATTTGTCTGCTTGATTTACTGTGTCATCATTAATTTGTTACTAGTTTTCTAAAAGTTTTGCTTTACTTGTTAGCTCTCACTCTGTTTTTTGATCCTCTGCGGGATTTTAAGACCGATGTTTTTTGGTGACAGTAAGTTCAATTTGCAGGGTTGGAGAACTTCAGTCCATATGAGTCTATCCACCTTTCACATTTTTGTACCCAAATAAGTTGGTTCTTCCTATCTGCACATCCTTTTTACTCAAGATGTTTTCTGCGTTCCATTTTGTCAGTCTGTTACACATCCGTCTTTCTCCCCCCTCCTCCACATCCAACCAAGGCAGACGAGCAACTGCATGGGCTGGACCCAAGATGTATGGTGTCCTACTTCATTGACCGCGCTTGTCAGACCAAGGTGTTGATCAGCTCTTTTGTGTCTTTGGCTGGGCACAATAAGGCAATGCGGTGAACCAAACACACCATTACATGCAGGGTTCCCCTCTTTATCAAGATCTGCTATGCCCTGCTAAGAAAACCCTTTGGGAGAGCATTTGTGCCCACAACACTAGAGCATGGCTGACTCCACAGCCCTTTCCTGAGGTGGCCTCATTGCTGACATCAGCCAGGGGGTTTCATGGTCAACTTTTTATGTTGTTTCCAAGCAGTACTGCCTCATGTCCCAGGCTCACAGGGACAAGTACTTTGCTCAGCATGCTGGTTGATGCCTAATATACCCCAGGTGTTTCATGTCCACATGCAGAGTCACCGTTGGAGCCACATGACGCTACTTGATGGCGCTGGATAGCCATTACTGGGGTACATTTTTCTAGACCTGTCTGAAGCCATGAGAGATAATTTATATTGCCGGGAATCTCCGGAAACATTATGTATCCACCAGAAATATGATGAATGATTGGTAAGTAACTTTTTCGTTTAGTCCTCTCTCAATTTTGTATTGTGTCCTGCTTACCAGCAAAAGTGTATTTTTAAAAACTTTTATTCTTAACCCTGTTAATCTGTCCATATATTGTACTATTTCACTGTGCAGCTTGCCTTGTAATTCCCCTGCATGCCAAGGATGCCATGAAATAGCCTGTTTTTTATTGGTTCAATAATCACTTTGGGGACCAAGCCACGTTTTAAAGCTAGTCTGTGAGCAGGTAAGCTTTTCAGACTTAAGCGATGAATGGGCACTGCTACTGCGTTGCAGGCATAAATTCTCACGTGGTACTTCATATCTCCAAAATAGCTAATATGCAGCAGATGAGCAGAACTTTTGTAAAAATTCCTGATCATTTGTTATCAAAAGTAGTGATAGGGTTGTATGACTTAACAACGCATTCATTTACAACAAATGCCTTCACCACACAACCAGTACAACGCATGCTTTTATCACTCATTGCCTTTACAACGCTGTAATGCCCGTGTTGTAAAGGCGGTTTCTCAGTGATGGGTGCAGAAAACACAAATTATTGTTTTTGTTTTTAAAATAGTGAACCTGTAGTGTTTAGAATATTCACTTGAAGAACCACACAGTACTATTTATTTCTAGTGTTTGTAAGCAGCTTTCTGTAAAGACTTACTTATCTCCCTCTATGGCTAAAGATACATAATTTTGGGAATCGACATTCTTGCTCCTCCATTCAGGTGGATTGCCCAAAACCGGCATTTTAAATCTTTACACTGTAAATAAATTGTGTCCCATTTTTGTAGTGATAAAGGCTCTTCCAAGTGACAACATAAAAATCCAATTTGGTTACTGTATGAGGCAATAAAACCATACATGGAAGGGAATTAATGTTGATCGCCTTCTTCCAATGGCCTGATTAGCCATATGTTTTAAAGGGAAAGACCACCATGTCTTCCCAGACTTGAATTTTGCTTTATATATCTTGATATTTGTATTGATTTAGGTGAGCTCCACTGTTGCAAACGTAGGTCTGCTGATTGTAAAAAAAAAAAAAAGTGTATTCATTAAATAGAGAAGTATATCCTTTGGCATGGTGCTGATATTTTCTGAAGTGCGGGCAGTATGTGTAGATTCAAATTGTGGTGTCATAAACTAAATCTTGAGTATGATTATCTAGAATTTCATGGGGGGGGTGCTGCTTAATTAGCACTCTTAGCATAGCAAAGGATCGTACTGGCACTGACTAATGGGTAGAGCAAATTGAAAACCTCGTACTCACTTGCCACCCCGTAAAACTGATGTTTCTTCTGTACATAGCCAGCACAGCATGCTGGTTGGGCCCTTGTTTGCAGTTATAGGAGGCTGCTGGTACTGGTGCAGCTTCTAGTACAGTTTTATATGCATTGTGCATATATGTACGATTCCTACCATTTCTGATTGATAATGCTGAATTGTTTTTTAACTGATAGGTATAGCACAAGTAATCAAGAACAGTGTAATATAACCGGGAATCTGCTTCAAACCCACATATTGTAACACTGCTCGTTACTGCTGTTTAAATGTGTGTTTATTTTTCTTATTTCCATTGGGAAAGGTGCATGATGAGACAAGTAAATAAAGAGGCAACCCCAAACCGATATGCTACTTGTGGTAAGTTTTTCATCTTAATGGTAAAAAAGTGTGTTAAATAATCATGTTATCCTACTTTATGTACAGAATGGAAAATCTATTTTGCTATTGTTTTTGACTGCTGTTATTGTATGTATGTATCCCATAGGTGTAATGAAATCAAACTAAAGTTACTCATTGACTTAAGAGGGTAGTTGGAAAAAACTTTACTCTAGTACTGGATTGATAATTTCACTTCAATTCTTATTAGACCCCATGAAGTATCATAAAAGACTCTTAAGAGTCCAGCGTTTCTTACTATAGTAAAAGAGCACAACAGTCCCAGAACCAGTGAATTTATACCAGTACACGGGGAGAGTGAACTTGCAGCACAGACAAAACTAGCACTAAGCTTATACAGTTTATGCAAATTAATTTGAAGAAATACTTCCTCTGGTGTGGTTTATGTCTTTCTATGCCTGCATACTATCTTGAAGCTATGTAATCAAACTCTTTATTGGGGTTTTCCTCCCTAAGTACCCCAGTTGTAGTTCACTGCAGCTTGTAACAGTTCGCAGGCAGCTTGAGAGCAGGAAGAACGTAACATCTACTCCAAAGTAATCAGTTGTAGTACTTGAAAACCTTACTATACGTTGAACGATGTCTTGCACCTTTTATTGAATAATTCGAAATCAAAAATTGGAATAAAAGAAACCTGAAGAAATTGTATGAATATTACTCTATTCCCTGATATGGTTGATGATGCTTTCTGAACAGGTCCTGTAGTGGCATTATCTTAATGACAGATGAATGTACAAGAGGTAGGAACATTCCTTAAATGCTCCCTGTGCTGTTCAATAATTAAATCGTTTTAAGACATCTTGCCAGATTATTTTTTAACAACGACAGACTGTGCACTCATTACATATTTATGCCACCCATTCTTTACATGTAGAAATTGAGTCTGATTTTGAGTTTTGCAAATGGATTTAGTACCGCCGCTGTGGTGGAGTATTCACTCCCGCCACTGCAAGTGTACTCCGCAGGTCTCCGCCCTCCAAATTTAGAGCTGTCCACTGGCCCAGCAGACATGTCTTGCATTTACAAACACCACCGTCACTGCATCATATGTAAATGCATTGAAAGTTTGACGTATGGCTCCTTCAACATGACAGAGTTTAAGGATTACAATCCTTTATCTGTGCTTTGCGATCGTGAGTTGCAAGCTTATTACACAACCGTATTTTTGTCTAATCGCGGTTTAATCTTTCAAGATTACTGTCTATTTAATTGCATGCTTTCACTTTTTTAACGTGCATTGCTTTATAATTAAATGAGCATTTCATTAGTGTTTTAATTGTGTTGTTTTTCCCGATCTCCAATTCGTCATTTTCTTTTTAGCGTGATTTGTCTTTTCAGTGGAGCTTTTATTAAAAGATGTGGCTTCAAAGACCTCAGATGATATTTTATATATATTTTTTTATCAGATGCTTTGCTAGGAAAATGTTTCCTTTTGTACAGTTTTTTTAAAAATACAAAAATATTTTTCCTTGTGTTCGTTGGTGGGCAGTGGGTTCCGCGTTTGTTGCAGCGAACTAACTCTGCATGCATTTTGCACATTGGCATTAAAGCTGGCCCTACTCTGTTTTTCAATCCTCAGACTTACTGAATAGACATAACTCTGTAGGAGGTGCACTAACACACCAGTAAACAGGCTACACCCATTGACCAGCATGAAGTGGGAGTGCCATGCAATGTGTGAGGTATACACTACCACCTCCTACACAATAATGCAGACGCTAAAAAGTAGATGTTGTAGCATCCAGGATAATGTGCTGCATGGCTAAACACTTTCATAAGGTCCCCAAGGCGAAACCTATTGGCTATGCCAATGCTTGTTCTGAAAAGTACTGACAAATCCTTGTAAATTATTATTCACTATATAAGGGAGTTCCATCGTGAGTCCAGTTGTGTCACAATTGTTCCTGAATCTTTGCTCGCTCTCTGGACTTCGTGGACTCCGCATGCTGTCTAGTTCCTGTTGTTAACCTTCTTTCTCTCATCTAGTCCTTAGCCTGGCCAGCGAGAACATTTTTTCTGAACTCTATTTTTTATCCTACTTTCTGAATTGATTTCTTCAGCATTACTGGTCTTCCTGTTATTATTCTGGCATCTGGCACCGCCTCTGAAGATAGGAGGCCTTTTCATCAAACCAAGAAGACACTCCAAGCGTTGCCCAGAAGACCTGGGTGACACTGAACACTGGCAGAAAGCACATGCCTGAGCCAAATGTGCCTTTCTGCCAGTGTTCAGTGTCACCTGACTGTTGATGGTTCCCCAGTGATGAAATGTGTACTGCTCCCAGACAGTGGACAAAGGGCTTGCAAGTGGGGAGATGATTTTTTTCCTGACAGGATGGCCATCTAAGCTGTGCCCAAGAACCTAATTAACTTCAAAGGGTACTTTGTCACAGACAGATTTAGCTCACACCTGGGACCCCTTTTTTCCTCCTAGACAATTGAGCACCAATTCCAGTGGGAGAGTGGCTGCTGCCCTAACTGGTTTTGAGTGACCAAAAGGGAGGGTTTGCCCATGTTCATATCAATACATCTGGGTAGCCACAGGGAGCTCTGCACAGTGAAAGAAAGGTTCTGCCATGTTGGTTTTAGGTAGAGAGGGAAACTGTGGAACAGTTTACAGTAAAACCCACAAGGAAGACGAGAACAACGTGCGAAGCGTTAGCAAAACGTGAATACTTTCGATTAGGAGGAAATAGGCAAGATGGCCGCGGATGGGCTGTAGAGAACAGTCGCCGTCAATCCCTCAATCGGTTGAACTCGGATTAGGAACAATGTTCTAAGATTGAGAAGCGTTGGCCCCCCATGAAGCTGGGAAATTGGTTCGTGTATGTCAAGGAGGCTCAGAGATTGTTATTGTCAATGCCTGAGTATCGGTTTAGTCTTAAACGCTTACTAAGTTTTGGCCCGAACTCCCTTTGCTACTATTCTGCTGGACTATCGCTATCGGCACCTCTATCTTTCAAGATGCCCGTTCGTCCGAAGCGGCAGGCGGAAGCTGGCAGCACTGCAAAGGACTTTAATCGCGGGGTAAAGGGGAGCAGCAAGGCACCCCCCCTGGAGGCACTTTTAAACCTCCCAACAAAGATCCAAACACAACATCAGCCCGGGGGAAAAAACCGACAGAGAGGAAGCTCGAATTGCAAAGCAACTCAGACCCCGCTACTTCAGAAGATGGAGCGCCACGACAAAGTGGAATGCGGATTCTTGGTGAGACAAAAGATGTTGGTGCAGGAGGCCTTACCGGAAAAGATCCAGTTCTTCGTCAGTCTACCCTGGCTGAGCTGTTCGCTTGCGGCTCGGCAGCAAGTACATCCTCGGAGAAACCGGAGCGAAGCGGGGAAGCGGACGCTTCCCAACACCGCGAGGACGCCAACAACGCTGACAGCGTGGTTGCCAAGCAACACACAACTCCGCTTGTCAGACCGACGGTGAACGCACTCACACAGCCGAGCACGGATGAAGCAGAGAGGCATGGGGTAAGCGACTCTACGAGCCAGGCGAGGCCTAGGGCTGCTGCAAAACAACACGGGGGGAGCGGAGGCTGATGAACCAACAGGGGATTCAGAGAGTGCAGGAAGTAGCGGAAATACTGATATGATGGACGCCTTGCTGCAGGTTGAAGCGGGGATCACTCATTCTTTACTGGCATCTCCTTACAAGGAGGGGAGGGAGAAAACACCCAGAAGTCATCTTGTAGATGCCCGTCCTAAAAATACTGATAAAAAGGGGCAGGCTCCCCGGAGGGAGATCGCTTTTTCTCGGTAAACGAAGACTCTGAGACAAATGTGTCTAGCGACGCTAGCTCACATCGGGACTCTGATACCGAATCCTCCTCAGCAGACGAGCAAAGTACTCGGAAAAAAAAAATGTCTAAATTAGGACTACAGAACTCCCCGGTGATTACAAGTAAGAAACTACTATGGGACTACTCAGCTACCTCAAGTTTGTATCAGGAAGACGTCCAGGGGGGGGGGACGGAGGGCCATCACAGCAAACTTCAGTGGATTTGATACTCACTACCCTGAAACAGATGCAAGGGGAGGCAAGGGCAGTAAGCCGGAGGGCTAGACAAGACAATGAAAAGATACAATCTTCCCTTAAAAAAATGAATAAGATGTACGAGGAGGTCGCAGACAGAGTGGCACAGGTTGAAGAAAGGACTGGGAAGCTAGAAGATGACATGGCTGTTTGGCGGTCTTCCAAATCCACTCATGAGAAAGCAGTAGAGGATATGCAGTGGAAGTTGGAAGACTTTGAAAATCGTCAACGTCGCAACAATGTTAGACTTTTGGGTTTAGCTGAAGGGGTGGAGGGGCAGGACCCAAGAGGGTTTGTAGTTAATTTGCTTAAAGGGGCTTTTCCTGAGGCTCACTGGCAATGGGAGCTGGAGGTCCAACGGGCTCACAGATTCCCTCTTGTACAAAGGAAAAAAGGGCCCACCGGACAAGGGACTCTGCCCAGGGCTATGCTAGTGTACATAGGGAATTACCTATTGAGACAGGAGATAATTGACAAGGCCAGACCAGACTTGAAAAAATCCTTCAATGGCTCTACATTCTTTGCGAGACCCGACTTCTGCCATGTGACGGTAGAGAGGAGATGGAAGCTAAGACAGTTAATCTCTCCTTTTCAAAAGTTGGGTTCAGAAGCATACCTACTCTTCCCTGCTAGGCTGAAAGTAATAACAAAAGGCCACGTAAGAATGTTTTTTTCAGAAATCAAGGCAAATCAATTCTTAGAAGAATTAAAAGATCAAAAGGGAGGTTAGCTGAGCAAGAGACAAATGACCCATAAGGGCGAGGAAGGGGGAAGGACCAACAAGGAATACTAATATAGGTAGCTATTTGGATCTCTAGCACTGAGGGAGGCGACAACTACAGCTCACATGCAGCCACACATAGGTCATTGCTGACCTATTTGCCTGTACAAGGGGGGGGAGGGTAGGGTGGGGAGCGTGGGTGGCACGGGTGGCTTGGGAAGCGGGAGGTGGGTTAGGGGGGGTGTGGGGGGGGTGGTAATGGTCAAGCAGTGGGTACACTTAAACTAGTCCAGCACAATATAATGCGTAGTAATACTAACTTCATGTTCGACTGGCGGCATGTTTACGACCGTATGGTCATCATTTTTTTTGAGCTACAAACACTGGAAGTACTTAAAGTCAAGACACCTCTTCTTAAATATGGCCTGTAGAATTGCTACAATGAATGTTTGCGGACTTAACGACCCCAATAAAAGAGTTAGAGTTGCTGCTTTACTAAAAGCACTCCGATTAGATCTGGTGTGTCTCCAGGAGACACACATAGAAGGTTCAAGAGGGTACATACTTAACCAGCTTGGTTTTTCACTCTTGGCTCAATCCAAGCAAGGGATAAGAACGAGAGGGGTGGCAATATTAGGGAGAACTGGAGTTGGGACTGTGGGAAGGAAACAGGAAGACCAGTGGGGGCGATGGGTTATAATGGAGATAACCATTAAGGGAGCACAGTTTACGATAGTTACCATTTACGGCTCAACAGAGGATGACCCTGACGTCTTCCAATACTTAGATGTAGAGTTGGCACAGTGGCCAGAGCCAATTATTTGCTGTGGCGACCTCAATATTCATGATTATAACAGCTCATTCTTGAAGCCAGGTGGACAATACAATGGGAGGAAGAAAAAGACATATAGGGCTCTCTCAGATATGGTTCAACACAACTCCCTGGATGACCCGTGGATTGCATTACACCCACATATGGATGGCAGTACATTTTATTCAGCCCCCCACAAGGTTTTGGTCAGGTTGGATTATTTTTTAATTTCCAGGTCTTTGATGCAGGGTTCACAGATAGATAGATATCCCCGTGCTGTTTCCGATCATAACCCACTGGTCTTAACAATCATAATAGGGGAAGCAGCAAAATAATGTCTCCCAATGGACATTTGAAAGAAAATTATTAAAAGATGAAGTTTACCGGAGGTTCATGGAAGCTTGGATTAGAGATTACTGGGATATTAACAGGGGATCAGCGCCTCCAGGGGTGGTTTGGGATTCTTTTAAGGCCGGGGTTAGGGGCGAGACTCTGAGCTTCGTCTTAGCAAGGAATAAAAAGGAGAGACTCCGGGCTGAAGAAGCCTTAAATAACCTATTGAAGGAGGAAGAAACGCTAGCCCTTGCTATACAGCACCACCGTTCAGTAGAGCAGCATTTGCTAAAAATTGCTGTACTTAGAGCTGAAATCTCAGAATCCATTTCCAGGAAGGCTGCGGAAAACTTTCTCACTAGAAAAGAAAATGCATATGAATTGAGCGAGAGGGTAGGTCATATTTTAGCTGTTCGAACTAGGCAGAGGTTAGCATTTGCAGATGTAAAGGAGATTACTAACAGTCAAGGTAATACTGTTACGGAATCAGAGGAAGTGAGGGATGTTTTCAGGCAATTCTATGCAGATCTGTATACTTCTGACCCTGGAGATTGGACAAAAGATATAGAGAGATACCTGGAAGACACTCCTTCCCCCTCGTTAGCAGTGGAAGACAAAGAGATGTTAGATGCCCCATTTCAAGGGGAAGAAGTTATGACAGCCCTCTCTATGTTACCTTCGGGAAAGGCAGCCGGACCGGATCAGATCCCGGTGGAATTTTATAAAACCTTTCAAAGGGCACTTGAAAAAGACATGCTTGATATTATGGTGCAAGCTCAGAAAGGAGAGGCTATCCCCGAGTTATGGGGAGGAGCAGACATTATAGTGATCTTAAAAAAAAGGAAGCCCCCCGACACTACCAGGTTCATACAGGCCAATCACACTGATGAATTCAGATGTCAAAGTGTACTCAAAAATGCTGGCAACTAGACTGGCCGGTATTATTGAAACCCTGGTAAGCCCTCCACAGCATGGCTTTGTCCCAGGGAAGGGAACCACGCTACATGTTAGACAGGTTATTACAGCGTTTGACGCAGCAGGCACCCTAGGAGACCCGATGGCAGCCTTTTTTGTAGACGCAGAGAAGGCGTTCGATCGGGTCTCCTGGGGCTACTTGTGGCTGGTCCTGAAGTGGTTTGGTATAAGAACGGGATATATGGTGGCTACTCAAACACTATATAAAGATCCGACAGCAAAAGTAAGAGTCAATAGGGGATCATCGCACCCAGTTAAGATCACTAGGGGGACTAGTCAGGGGTGCCCACTGTCCCCCCTTCTTTTTGCTTTATATATAGATCCCCTATTAAGAAGGATAGAAGCTAACCACAATATCCCTCCCATGAAGTTTAATACTGTTGAGGTTAAAACCCTGGCGTACGCTGACGACGTGGCCATTCTGACATCTAACCCCGCGTTGGCTATAACGGAGGTGGAGGCAGTGACACAAACGTTTGGTCAATTATCAGGATATAAACTGAATAGATCGAAGACCCAAATAGTGGAGAACAGGTACTCTAACTGTCAGGACCCTAGGGTGGTTAATTCAGCAGTATATCTTGGGGTAATAATCACAGCTGACTTAGAGAAGCTGGTAGAGGGAAATATGACCCCACTTCTAAGTAAGGTAAAAGTAGACTTGAAGAGGTTGAACAATTTGCATTTATCCCTGGTTGGCTGCACTAACGTCATTAAAATGCTAATTCTACCTAGATTTTTGTATTTTTTTAGGACTATCCCCTTATTTTTTGAAACTTAAGTGGTTTAATTCGCTGGAGGCAATACTAAACAGATTCATTTGGGCCCAAGGGAAGACACGGAGGGCCTATAGGTTTATTTCTCTTCCTAGAGAAATGGGTGGGTGGGGTGCACCGGATTTTAGATTATATTACTGGGCTACAACACTACAATATATCCAGGGGTTGATAGGAGGGGGTGGAACTGACACAAGATCTATTCTAGACTCCACCAAAATTTACGCCACTGTACTAGGGGATGAGGCGGAAAACGGTTTTTTGAACTGTATCGACTATGGGTATTATAAAAGAACGAGGTTCAAGACTGTCAGCGCGGCCATTAAAGTATGGAAAGCCTTCCTAAAGAATGCTGGGCTGGGAAGATTTAACAGATATACTAAGCTATATATGAACAGGTCTTTCCCTGCTGCAATATTTGCTGATAGGACAATGGCGGGCTGGGTCAACAAGGGAATAACTCAGATTGGAGATATTTTCGACTCCAACGGAGTGCTGCAGTTCACAGATTTAACAAATAAATTTGGTATTGATAGGCAAGGCTTTTTTAAATATCTTCAAGTACGAAGTTTTTTGAAGAATAAAAAAGGGGGACCAGCAGGGTTTACAGCGAACTAAATCTTAGAGAAAATTAGGTTGCTGGGGGACTGCACAATTAGCAGTTTCTATAAAAGTCTTATTAAGAGGAAACCAGACGACATTGAGAAATTTAGTAAGAAGTGGGCTGCTACCCTCAGTGGTGAAGAGCATTGGTTTCAGGATTCATTGGATCTGGGCTATACAGTTCTCTGCTCGGCCCCCTTGCAATCACAACACTATAAGACTTTATACTCTTTATATTTTACGCCTGCCAGAATTCTCAAATGGGGGGGTATTACAGGGACTCAGTGTTCTCGCTGTAACTTGGTAGGAGCAGACATTGTACATGTTTTCGCGTCCTGTCCCCAACTGTACACCTTAATAAGAGACATTGAGGCGTTTATGACTAGATCTCTAGGCATACAAACTACACTTACGCCAATGTGGATTCTTTTGGGGATCAGCCCGGACTCTGACACACCGCAGAGGGAATTTATGTTTATTGCCATGGCAGTCCATAGACTTATGATAGCTAGGGCCTGGTTGGATAAGAATCCCCCAGGATGGCAAACATGGCTGGCTAATCTCTTGGCAGTATACAATTTAGAAAAGCCTATATATGAAAGGAAGGGAAAGAGAAAAAGACAGCTTGGGTTAAAAATATGGGAACCTGTTGCTAGGTGGAAGGCAGGCTATACTCAACGCTAAGTAGCTAAAATTGACCATATCATACGCTCAAAATAGCATTGTGGGTATTTGATTTATTGACAATTTGTAAACATTAATTCTCAATGTTACAACTGTAAGGATCATGTATTGTATTATATAGTCGCTGCTTAAGAACTTAATGAAGTTGATGAAATGTATGATGATAAAATGTTTTATATGTGCTAAATGGGAAAATAATAAAGAGATTTAAAAAAAAAAAACCCACAAGGAAGAGCTTAAAAAATGGGTTGAGTTGCCCCTGGGAACTTTTATCCCATTGGTTAGGGAGTGGTCAGGAGTTTTCACCCACCCACAGGTCGGCACTGGGTATACATGTGCCATCCCCAGTCCCTCTTCAGAACATCTCTTAGCCTGTGAAAGACAGAAGAAGCACTACACCTGTTGTTTTGACCTCTGAGGAGACCCTTAACAGGTGGACCTGCTTCCACTTGTAACCAGGACAGAGAAGTGGAATCCATGGGTCAGTTGTCAGACCTCCTGTTAAGCTTCAGGAACACAAAAGCTACAAGAAGCTCACTTTCCTGAAAGTCCAGCTGACCAGTTACAACTGGCCTGCCCTGGACCATGCTGCCGCTTCTTCTGGAGGGAGCCCTGGCCCCTAAGTGGTTTCCCTGAGTTCCTGGGTTTCTTAGATGAGTGTCAGAGTGTACTCATCCTGCCTAACCCTAAAAGCTGGAACTTAGATGCTTTTTCAACACTTTGTGCTTGGAGAACTGGCAGAAGGAGGGCTTGAGCCGATCTGTCCAGAGTGCACTGCAGGTGGGACCGACTTTGCCGAAGCTTCAGCTACGTTCTCAATTCGACTTCTGAATCGGATGATGTTGAGGCCGCTTTTGACCCCATCCCGCAGCTTCCTTGATGCGACCGTCAACGAGAACTCAATTGACGCCGAAGATCTTCAGAGGTCAGAAACCTGAAGTCTCCCACCTATGTTGACATCTGCATCTGGACCCTTTTCCTCCTGCAACCCATGGTCATCGAGTCCTGCTTTCGCCTTCGCCTGA
Organism: Triturus cristatus; assembly: GCF_964204655.1. Taxonomy (NCBI): domain Eukaryota; kingdom Metazoa; phylum Chordata; class Amphibia; order Caudata; family Salamandridae; genus Triturus; species Triturus cristatus. Next base: position 449,870,079 of record NC_140588.1, read on the forward strand.
TCTCTTATAAGACTAACCCATTGACGACCCATTGTCGTCCAGAACTGTTTCCAAGAAGGTAACTCCTGACCTGGATGACCTAGTCCTTGTATCAGGCCGGCGATCGTCTGCGGTTAGGCGTAACTTTGACTTTGCCCCGGTCTAGCTTGACCAGTTGCCCATAGTTGGGGCTTTTCGGTTTTTAGAGATCCAATTTAATTCCAACGTTAAAAATTCATCCCTCTGGCTCCCCCCAATGGATTTTTGTTTTCTTGGTGGCTTTTTGTTCATTACAATATTCTCTATTTTTATAAATTAGAGTGGAATTAGTAATGTGTTGTTTTTTTGATTTGACTGTTTTGGTACTTCTAAATGTTTTAGACATTTATCTAAGTTATGCCTTTCAGCTCTGTCCTGTATCTACCTGTAGTTGAGCTCAGGTTAAAATGACTTAAATCTTTACTGGACCTAACAAGGATAGTGTCATTATTACTTGTTTTGGACAACCATACATCCAACTAATAATTTACGTTCTCACATTAAACTTCTAGTAGAAGTTGGGATGTTTGCCTCAAAGCCCAGTAATAGCATATGTAATGTGCAGTCAATTCTGGTAGAACCGATTTGGCCGATTTGTGCTGGATATGTCCACCCAAAACTCCTGAATGGGGGGTCAGTGCCAAGCCAGGTGGAAAAAATTGTGAGGGTCTGCAAGGCATCTTGTGTAGCATGAGGGTAACATAGGATCTATTTTACTGAGAAATGTAGGAGAAGAGTATAGCAATTTATGAAACTTAGAGTGTATTAGTTTATGATGGGAATTAGTTTGGTTTATTTGCACGTTTTGGGATGTATGTATTTGCCCAGATTGTGCTCCTATTTCCTCAATATGCAGTTGTAGTCTAGTACTGATTGTTCAGTGTATAATTTATTTAATTTAGAGACCAATCCCAGTCTTCTTTCAGAGTAGATCAAGTGGTTAAAAGGGGTAAATTCAACTGGCTTTGAAACAGAACGTGGCCAGTACAATGCCGTAGTGTGTTGCTTGCAATTAAAAAGTCAAGACGGGTGATATCCTGGCCGTATTGGAATTACTTTGGTGTTAAAAAAAGTGTAGTTTGGGACCAGTTGATCTGGTCAATATCAGAGTATAAGTAAGCTTTACCTGCAGTGCAGGTTTCATCACAGAGTGGCCAATGGGTGCACCTGTCTGTTGGGATTACTCTTTTAGCAGTGGTGGCTGGTGACTATTGAAAGTGGTGCGGCCTAAAATTTGTTTCTGTCAAGATGCTACCAAGACTGATTGACACAAGAGGAATTGGAAGAGGTGTAGGATTCCCCTACAAGAACATCATCATACAAAATTTGCATGAAAATCTAAAGTATGAGAAGGCAAACCAGCTAAGGGAAAATTACGGCCTTTGGCACTGACTTAGTCAGTAGGCGAAGTATATGTAAGCCTATGGCACCAAGCCGCAATGGTGCAGAGGTGCGAGAAATGAATTATCAGTGCTATAGTGAACACTATAAAATAAACAATGGAATACATTTAGGCTTCCAACCACTTCTTCAAACTACTATATGCTATCCTCTAGTTGAGACATCTTACAAAACTGATTCAGGTGTGTTACAAAGCATGTCAGTGTCTAACAAGCCTTTGTAGAAAGGCATTTTTTTTAATCAACAAAAAAATCCTACTTTCAAACTCTACAGAGTAATGCCGCTACTTCAGATAGTGATTCCAAAATAGAAAATGGGATGGTCTCTGCATTCACTAGGCAGGAAAATATAAGAATGGGTCCTTTACATGCTGTTTTCACAGTAACATTTATAGTCCCATTTCACTTATACTTTTCCTACCAGCACTATTTGACAATCGTTTATGCCTGTTCATGATTTTCATGCATTCCATTTTTAGGACTTGTTTCTAGAGGACTTGTATTGAGATGATGGCTAATAGTGCAATGGACATTGGAATTAAATGATTATTAAGGCTCTGGTACTAAAAAACCGGGCCGTGAAGCTACTAAGAGCAGTTTGTCAATGCTGTGGTACGCCAAATCAGCTAGTGGTGTTACAAAAAAAGATATCCGTGCGCTTTAAGGTATAAGCACACAATGCCTGCTCTATTAAAACATATATCGTTCTTTTGACATACTTCGCATTTGGTGGTGGTTTGGCCTGGGTGACTGTAAAATAGGGGGTCTCTCATGTACTTTGATGGTGGAATGCTTTGAATTTCTACCTATGGGCACTTGAACGTCGTCCTAATGACATGCAGTGTAGAAGTGACAGTTGTTTTTAAGCGAAATTTGGGAAGGCAACGGAGGGGTATTGGGTGGTTCAATGTCCACCTGATTCTTGCACAAAGAAGACATGAATGAGCTTGTGTTTAACCTGACTTCACAGTAGGTCATTGTTTAACTTATGTCACATACTTTATGTACACCAACTAAGAAAAATAATTTGAGGACGGAGGAATGTATTAAACTTTTTTTTTCTTTCATTTTATATAGTGCATGCTTGCTTGACCTAAATGTATCGGAGTGCTTTACATGAGCATTAGTTACATTACACAGGGTCATATTCATGTTTTGCAGACCGGGGGAGATAAAGTGATTGTGCCCAGAATAACAGGATGTTTGAGCCAACGCGGAGACTCAACCCTGGTTCCTCAGTTCCAAGGTCGGCAGCTCTGGCCATAAGGCCACATCCTTTCCCTGCACTCTTGTCATTCAATTTTATGGGCCTTATCATATAGGCTTCTCTTTCCTTGACAAATAATCCATCAGCCCCCGTATACATTGGCAGAGTCAGACACACACTCATACATATCTCACTATTACACATCAGCGCCATTCATTCTAGGCCCTCCGGCATGCAACCCTGTTGCATAGTAGGCTCCCTTCCCTCTGTCTGCAGCACAGCATGCAATACCAGGCTCTGTTCTGTTACTTGCAGCAGTTAAAAGAGCAGTATCAGCCCTTGTGTTGTGCTCTGTGCTGCAATCTGTTAGAGAGAAGACAGCCTGCCATCATACGCCACCACATACATGGAGGGCTGACGATTGAGAGTTACTTGATATGACATTGCCAAATTATGCACGGCAGAGCTGCTTGTACATGGTTTTGCATGAACCAACGTGTAGCCAACCATCAAACATGACAAACCTGTCTTGAGAGGTCTCCCAGCTGCGACACGTCCTAATCTGTCATAATCCAACAGAGAACTCGGAGAAACCTGCACTGCACACAAAGTGGGGACCGCTGTTGTCACTATTTGCCACACTTGTGGGAGAGAAGGATTCTCGAGACTCCTGAGGATGGAGGGCTGGTGCACTGGCCATTCACAAATCCAGTAGTGTGGAGAGGCAGTGCATGATCGACCCTCTTGGACCTCCCGGTGTTGTTGTTTTTAAAGGCATACTTACGCTCGCTTCCCCTCAGATCGGAGGATTTGCCAGAGTGACATGTGTGAGGTGACTGCTGCTTCCCCTCCTCCCCACCGGACCTCCTGGCTGCTTTATTGAAGCGTGGAGCAAATTCCAACTTCCCGGCGCTTCCTGCCTGCAGCCTAGGTATCGATCTTGCCAGGTTCAGCTGTGCCATGGGAGCAGCTGATCAACAGCACCTTCTTCCCCCTTTTACTCCTCTCCGCGGATGCACACTGAGGCCCAGCAGAGCTGGTGGGGCTGGGAGAGTGCCTAGGGACATTGAAAGCGTTCGCCGTGCTGCTACGGTGAGCTGGACGGGGGCCACCACCGTACCATTGGACTGAGGCCCGAGGATTCCCTGGGGGTATGGCTATGCCCCCTGGATGCACAATCGGGCGGTCTGCTGTCCCGCAGGGCTGCCCCAGGCCATGGGGGTGAGAGGGAGCGTCTGTGAATTGCTGGGCGGGCCCTGACGGAGACTTCACAGCCAATTCCCTTATGACAGGGGTTAAGCTACCAGTCGCGGCTGGCATGTCCCTGGCAGAGTGTGTGTGTGTGTGTGGGGGGGGGGGTAGGCGGTAATTTAATAAAAAAAAAACTACTTTTTCGCCGGCTGGGTCCCGCGCAGTTCTGGTCCCGCTGCGTCTTGTCTTCAGGAAGCAACCACAGGCAGCTCCCCTCCCCTAAGCGAATCACAGCGTTCCAATGGAGCATTGTTATTGGTCGGGCCGCCGCCCAGGGAGGGGCTTACGGGGAGGCCATGTTCTCCTTGTAGGCTGCAGTGCGCATGACTGGTTTGGGCCGCCCCAGAGGGCCGTCCAAAAAGTCAGCACCCTCCGCAATTAGGCTAACCACTCCTCCCATGCCCTAGCGCAGAAACCCCCCAACCAAATCCTTCTGCTTTCTCGCAGTGCGAGAAGCAGGAACATAAAATGGTAGTTTTACCACTTTATGTTTCTGCTACTCGCACTGCGAGAAAGCAGTGGGGCGGCGCTCTTCTGCCCTAGTGGAGGAGCCGCCCCTGTCTATTAGGTTTAGGCAGAGTGACATTGAGTACCGTCCTGGGCTCTCCTGTCTCAACTTGAACTTTTTTATGGGAAGTTAGGAGTTGAACTTGTTGGAGCAACCCAGTGAAGCGCTTACCAAGATTGTGTTACATAATACCCTCTCTTCCCAGGACCAAGAATTCCCTTTTGCCAAATGGCATGGTAAGCCTCTCCAATTTCAATCTTATCATCCTAAACTATGCTAGTAAGGAGTGTGCGATGTTTGGATAAAACAATGTTTTCTAAGTAGGATGGTATGAACAGGATTAAGTCTGTTGGCTACGACACAGGCATGAAATTTATTGTCCAGATTGCATAAGGACAAAACCTTGTAAGAGAAAATGTCCTGTTGGGTTTTAGAATCATCTGGATATGCACCTCTTCTGTTGATGGGTGTAGCATGCCTTTTTGTAAGGTTTATTGATATAATGCTATAAGTTGTAATGCAATAAGTTCTTTTAGGTCTTATAAAATTTAGGTATCAACCCATCATATTCAGGCACCTTACTGCCAGGGCGATTAAGGAAGTGACCCGATTAGGGCCACCCGGGTCACTCGTGACCACCTCTGGGCCTTCCTCACGAATGAAGAGTCTATCAGACAGGAGAGAATACGAACCAAAGCTATTTATTAGAAGTACACTTGAGTGGAGCTCTGTCTGACCCGCCTCCTTAGATTGCTGCAGAGGGACTCATCTCTGCCCACACGACAACACATAATGTACATCTTTAAAATCACTAAAAACACGCCTAGACTGGAAATTTCCAGTTGGTGAACAAAGGAGATACACAAAGATGAGTTGCAATCTTAGGACCGGGTACATGCTATCTCAGCGTCAAGGTTACTCTGCGCCTTGACGCCCCGGGAAAAGTTTGCGCTTTATAAGGCTAATATTATTTCATTCATTCACTCTGCCTGTGCCCACCGCTCTAAGGGTGGGAGCAGACCTATCTAGTGAGAAAGTTAAGTGATGAAAAAACAAACAGTCTGTTCATTAGTACAGCGAAACACAACTTTGGGGGAAAACAAAAAGAAAAGAAGATATCGCAGCTGCTTTCTGCTGAGGCAGACAGAAGTTAGTTTCGATCATGGCTCGAAATGGCGGCTGATTACAAAATGGTGCCGCGAATGCTAGCTTAAGACATGCAATGCATAAAGAATTCAGCTAAAACATTTAGACAGACCCTCCTTTTAGCATTCGCTAACTCATTTCACTACTGTCTAAGAGCAAATAACTTCGTACAGAATATATGGGCTACCAGTACAAGCTGATACATGCGTTATCAGTATTAAAAAATGCTTCATCTATTGACATTAGATCTTGTATATCCGGCATCATCATGACCGTGGCCTTAGTGTCATGTACTGGAATCTTTGGCTTGGGCATCCGCGTCTTTACACAACAAGCACAGCAAGCAGATAGACAATGTATGCAGAGGCAACAGGTGAAAATAATACCCGCAGTTGCAACCGGAAAGATAAGAATCTTCCAACCCCAGGACGTGAATAGACGCCAGAACCATCCAAATAGTCCAAGTACCATTCTCTTGGTGTATGTCGGATGAGAGCCTGTGCAACTTCTGGATGGCAGCATACACATTAGGGGTGTTGTCTGGGATGTATACACAACAGCTACTGCCAATGACACAACAGGCCCCTCCCCGGTCAGCAAGGATGACGTCTAACACTATCCGGTTTTGTAAGGCTCAGCTGTGATATTCGTCAGTATCCCTGCTGTCGTATTAATAACCCCTTCTACAACTCTTGTGAGCCGACGAATATTAAGGCTGTTGGACATGAGGCCCCAAAAGTGTACGATACCCTTCATGGCGTCTGTGAACTGTTGCAAAGTGGTATCTGTCTGATCTATATCTTCTGTGTTAATAACCCTTCTAACTCGGGGCAGGTCCGCACTCCTACGCTGCAATCGATGATCCTTATGGTAACTGGATGGTGCTATATACACTGGGGGAAGAAGAAAAGAGAGGTAACCTATACCTGCCCACCCCCTAGGATGCCAAACATAAGCTTGAGATCCACAAACATAATAGACATATGGTGGTAGCAAAGGCTGGCTACTAATCGTACTCAACGTATATTTGTAATTGCAATTACTCTCTCCCACTTTCCCAATTCCCTGAACACAGAAACCAGCTGTTGTGTTGACTACTGACACTGGCATCGCATTGTCCTTAGTAATATTGCGGGTTTGGAAAGATCGGAAATATTCAGTGGCATTGAACACTTTGAAATCTAACATTTCATTTCGAAGCCATGTTTCGTTCTTTACCTTCTCAAATACATTCATACAAGCTGTTGAAGACAATGTACCAGAGGTCCCTTGTTCTCCTAGCCCCGTGGGAGTAACCCTTGATGGAAACGTATATATCCTACCAGAGTGCGAGAGTCAGCAGATCTCATATTTATAGCAGAGAATTGAAAGTAACAGTGCACCATAGTAAACAGTTCAAACCACCCTTCACAACTTCCGAGATAGGATAATGGCATCGATAATAAAATATCACTCTTATGTGTAACTGAGGGGAGCAATCCATAGATCCAATAATTAGTAGCATTGGACATATCATGGGCCTGGTGCAACATTTGTAAAAATACATTGTCTGCGTAAGTTTTTCGATGTTCTCCTTTGTGAGGGGCCAAAGTAACAAACGTGTTCGGCGGGACGGGTGTTGTCCCAATCAAAGAGCATACAGGATACTTTTCTTCCAGGAACCAAGATGTCACTAATACAAACATCAATGCAATTATTGCCACAAAAACTATTTTACTTTTTGTGGACCAACCCTGCTCTGGGTGCGGAGTTGCAAATGGCTGTTCTTCCTCCGTAATGGACCGGCCAAATGGATACATAGTGGAACCAGGGAAAAAAAAGGAATGCAGTAAAACTGATGGCAAAGACAATTGTTCCCAGTGTCCGTTAGAGTCTCACTGATAGACTCCTATTTTTCATCAATGTTGGCGCTCTTGAGCACTGGCGGTGGAGCTGTTCGATCTTAGCTCTTGAAGAAGTCCCACGTCGTCCAGGATATCGTACCCCCTCCAGGGAAGCATGTTCGGTTCATCCTGTCCAATGTCCTAACAGTGCACCAATTTTGCCTTTCCCTAAACTACTGTTGGTACCACAGGCAAGGTACACCCTGACTTGCACAGTCTATCCCTACTAATGACTTCTTCTTTGGTGCACTGTTCCTCCGTCGGGGGTGCAAATTGTACCTAGCTACTCCAGACACAGAGGGGTCAGTAAAAAGGGGCTCGGACACAGAGAGGCCAGTAGAAGGGGGCTCTTCAATTGCCTTAATCTCCAGGGGCACTGCTGCATTTAGCACCTCATCATTCTCGTCCTCTGTTTGGGTCCACGTAAGCTTGGCATCCGAAAAGGGGACAAATCGTGAGACTTGCTCCCACTCCGAGTCCCCAATTCCTTTGTTGACCCACTGATCGTAGGGTAAGGAGAGAGGCACTCTGCAGCAATGCTGACAATGAATCCAGTTCTTTCGGCCGGTGACTTTGACTGCCGTGCGGGTGGCAAGGAGCACCTGGACTGGCTCCTTCCCCCTCTGATCCAAGTTCTTCTTTCTCTTGAAATTGCGGATGAATATATAATCACCAGGCCGAATGTCATGTCCTGGCCCCTCGGGTACTGGCGGAAGAGAGTCCTGGATCTGTTGGTGAATGGAACGCAAACATTTAGTCAACTCCTACAGATAGTCCACTAACAGAGGATATTCAATTTCTGAAAACTGGCGAGGACGCGGGACGCCCGAAACATTTGCCGGGCGCCCAAACAAGACCTCGTCGGGTGGCAGTCCTGTTCTAGAATGTGCTGTTGTTCGTGTGGACAAATGGCTAATGGTAAAGCATCTGGCCACTACAACCCTGCGCTCTTCTGAATCTTTGCCCATTTCAGTTTGAGAGTACCATTGTACTTCTCAACCAAACCTGTGGACTGGGGGTGATTCACAGGATGAAATGTTTGTCTGATATGTACTCCCTCCCAAACTAACTGGATGACTCTCGCGTTAAAATGACTTCCGTTATCACTCCAAATCAAACGGGGCAAGCCGAAGCGAGGAAAGAACTCCTTCAGGAGTACTTTTGCAGTCTCTATGGCTGCATTTTCTTTGGTGGGGTAAGCCTCAACCCATTTACTGAATGCACAAACAACCACTAAAACATATTTCAAATTGTTGACTCGGTCCATTTCTATGAACTCAATCTGAAGGACCTCAAAAGGGAAAGTGGGAGGTGCAAAATTTCCATGTGGTGTAAGGTACCTTTTCCAGGATTGTGCATCACACACATCATACAGTATTTGACCAAATGGGCGGCAGTCTTTGGGATGTTATCATTTTGCCATACAGGGTCTGACAACTTACAAATACCTTTAGCACTGATATGAGCTGGCCCGTGCGCCATTGTGACGATGGGAAGAACATATCCATCTGGTAACATCTATCTCTGTTTCCCTCACTTATCAGTCCAACACCCCTCCCCATCCAAACGTGCTGTGCTTTCCTGCCATATTGCTAATTCCTCAATTGTTGCCTCACTCTGTATCGCCTTAACATTTTCCAGCGTATCCTGCTACAAACATCCTTTTCATCTTTGTTCGGGCTGTCTCCTTGGCTGTCTGGTCTACAATGGCGTTCCCCTTACCCACATCATCAGTAATTTTCTTGTGGGCGCTGCCCTTCACTATCGCTAATTTCTTGGGGAGCATCAAAGCCGACAAAAACCTATGTATAAGGGGGCCATGCTGGATCCTCATCCCATGGGAAGTGAGAAACCTTCTATCTGCCTAGAGCCGTCCAAAATTATGGGAGACTCCGAAGGCATATTGACTGTCAGTATAGATATTGACGTCCAGTCCTTCACTCAACTCACAGGCTCGAATAAGGGCAACGAGCTCTGCAGCTTGAGCCGACTGATAGGGAACTCGTGATGTCTCAACTACCATGTGTAGTGTTGTGATTGCGTCTGCAATTGTTGTAGTGCCATCTGGTAACTTCAAACAAGAGCCATCGACATATAGTTCCCCTTGAGGGTCAGAGAAGGTAACATCAGTCAGGTCTACCCGTCCTTTCGTCTCTTCCTCGGTTCGGAAGTTACAATCCTGTATGTCAATTTCCTCACTTTCAGAAGGGAGGGGGTAGCAACGTGGCTGGGTTCAGAGTGGCCCATCTTTTGATGGTGACATGTGGTGCAAAGAGAGTTAGCTCATAACCGGTCAGACGTGCACTGGTGAAGTGCTGCATCTTGGTCTTATTCAAAAGGGTATCCACAGCATGGGCACCTTGACTGTAAGGTCACTATCAAGTACGAGCCAAGCTGATTGTCTTATTTAGATGGCCATAGCCGTGACCGCTCTTAGACAGCTCTGGAGGGCTCTTGCGACAGGGTCAAGAAGAGCAGAAAAATAAGCACACGGCCATTGCTTACCTCCAAAGGCCTGTGTTAAAACAGAACGCGCACAACCACCTGTCTTGTGTGCGTACAGCACGAATGGCTTCGCATAATCGGGCATACCAACACAGGCACAGAGCAAAGCACAACGTTTAATTGCTCAAAAGACTGCTGACATTCAAGCGTCCAAGGCAATGGTTCATGCACCTCTTCAGTGGTTAACGCTAGCAGAGGCTTTGTTAGTAACGAGTAGATAGGGATCCATTGGCAACAAGAGGAAGTAATGCCAATAAAAGCACGCATATCCTTTTGAGTTTGAGGGATAGGCATTTTAACCATGGTACTGATGCGCTCAAGAGTCAATCTCCTACCCTCCTTCAACAGTAGGTGACCTAAGTAGGTGACCTCCTGTCGACAATATTGAAATTTGGAAAGGGACACTTTATGTCCGTGGTGTGCCAAATGCAGCAACAATTTAACCGTACTGTCTTTGCAACCCTTTTCAGTGTCAGAAGCGATGAGAAGGTCATCTACATATTGAAGCAATATGTCACCTGAGGGAAGTGTGAGGTAGTCCAATTGGGCTTTTAAATCTTGACTATATATACTAGGGCTCTCAGTATAGCCCTGAGGAGCTTGACAGAATCTAAAGCTTCTGCCATCTAGTGTAAAACCAAACAAGCGCCTGCTGTCTGGATGGATCAGAATACTGAAGAATGCATTTTTCAGATCAATGACAGAAATTAATTTAGCAGAGGGAGGAATCATCGTCAGAAGAGCAGTAATGTCGGGGACCACCGGGAACTGAGGAACCACTATTTTATTAACTTCGCACAAGTCAATCACAAAATGATAAACGTCTGGATGATCATCAGAGGAACCCGAAGGTGCCCTCTTAAGAATGGGAAGAATAGGGCTATTACACACATTAGCAGTCGTCTCTTCAACAACTCCTGACGTAATCAGATCCTGTGTAATCTGCAACAAGGCTCTCTCCCCTGTTTGTGGTATCTTTTACTGAGGAATACAGGGCAAAATGGCATTGTCTTTAATTTTAATGGAAACTGGAGGTATCCGAAATAGTCCCCCGTTGCCCACAACGTGGGTGGCACATCCTTCAATTCAACAGGGAGGGGTGCATCTTTGGACAGACACTGCTTAGTGCCGACCACATTCGGACCCATTGTCATGTAAACACCTTCCGGGGAACAATAAATGGTCGCATGCTACTTCTTTAATAAATCTAAGCCTATCAAATTTTCTCCCCACTTAGATGTCAACAAAACGGCGAATTCACAGTGAAAGGACCTATAGTCAGTGTAAGAGGATTTGAAATGGGGCTCGCAACAAGTACGCCAGAAAATCCTACCGAAACATTATTATGGCTAGACCGAGTTGCCCGGGGACCAGTGAATAAGAGAGAAAGCTATTCATTGCACCTGTATACACCAAAATATCCTTAGCTGAGCCATTCAAATCTGCAGTAACATAAGGACAGCTTTGATCTACAGGTTTCTGAACTGGTCCCTCACTCTGTCCCTGGCTGTCCTAGCTGTGAGACAGTCCCGTCACCTCGTCCAAGTCATAGTCATCATGAAAATACTGTCCGCCTCTATTGTAATTGAAGTCATTACTGTCGGGACGATCCTGTGAGGCTGCGCCATGCTGAGCTCTATCCTGTCCATCAGCTCCATGACCCCGTCCACGAGAACCTCGTCCTCTAGGGGCACTACTTTCTGCAACAACACCGGACACTTGCTACGCTGATGACCCTCCTCTTTACAATACGCGCACTGGTTCCGCCCTATAGGCGTAGTATTCCGGTTTGTGCCCTGAAGCTGTCGGTCTGAACCACCACGTCCTCTGCCATTTCACCTAGAAGCCTACTGCAACAACACCTTTGTCTTCAATTCCTTATGCTTTTTCTCCACCTTCTCCTCATTTTTCCTGTGCTCGTAATACTGCGCCATACTCCATATTACAGAAGGGAATGAGGTAGTCCAAGTGCTCTCCGAGGCCTGTAACCTAGTCGCAATCTCAGGATGCAGGTTCATAACAAATCTATTAAAGAACAATCGGACATCTTCCTCCACCGACAAATCCTGTTCGCTAAAATCCCCAAACACCCCTTCAAACCGAGTGGAAAAAATCACACATCTTTTTTCTGACGACATGCCGCTAACTTGTCCCAATCTACCCTTCTTGGTGGAATAAGAGCGTGCATATACGTAATAATTCGACCAGGCAAAGCTAGTATCTCGGCCTTAGGCTTCTTCTCAGGCTTCCTCTCCTGGTCCCATGCTTTAATCTGATCCCAGGTACCACCCAATTTCACAACATAATCCTGTGTGTGCCCCTGCCTCCAAATATCAATAGGCACCAGTAAACCAAAGAACATTTCGATATCCGCAAGCGTCATCACTGTCGATGAAGTGGCCTCAGTCAATTCCTTATAATATGCCGTAGGTTTTTTCCTAGGGTAAGGTACCTGAGTCTTAAGGGACAAAACCTCACTTTTCCACCGAGTGTAAACCCATTATTCTTGGAAACGGGCCTCTATTCTCGGTCTAATAACAGTATTCTTCTGATCCCGTAGCTCCGGTATTTCAGGGTGGTATATGGGATGAATGTCTCTCATCGGAAACTGGGACACTGTCTTCAGGCTCTTTTCAAGCAGCCTACTTCAATAAGCGACCAGCATCGTGACATTACCAAAAACCTCACCAGGTGCCATATCAGCAGCATATACATGGTCCCTAATATCATAAATAATCTTGGTTGCTACATCATTGAAACACTGTTCCTACAGTCCAATCAAAGCAGCCGACATGTGCTTAAGGGCATGCTGCTGCACAAATGGCTTATAATCTTTCATCACACTCCACACATCCTCCACACTGTAAATGGGGTTACGAGCCCAATGAGCGGCCTGATTGGCTACCACCCTTTTCTCTTCATCTCCCACACCAGATCGCATCGATATCCGCCCCAGTCACTCCCTAGCAGTCCCCTAGTCCATGTATAGGCATTCCGCTGCTCAATAATGTCAGGGGATGGAGGAACAGGGAAGGAGTAGCAACAGAAGTAACAGGCACCAATGTCGCTGGTGACTGTGTCGTAGTTGTGAGTGCTGGCGAGAGTGATGCTGAAACAATAGGCGTAGCAGGGAGACTGGCAGTTATCGTAGCCGCAGAAGGGCAGGAGGCGCTGTGGCCGAGACAGCTTGATCAATAGCAGAAAAAACAGAAGCAGTAGAGACAGAAGGAACGGAGGACTGAGGCTGTGCCATGGCAGGGTATATTTTCTGCGGGGCATATGGAGGTGAAGGTCCAGTATCTAGCAATTCCTCCACAAATATATCATTTTCTTTTCGGACAAGACATTGTGCATTGTAATCAAAACTTCCTATCCGTACACTCTATTCCTCTTTCTGTTTTCTCTTGGTCATGCGCTACAACTTTCTGAGTCAATGTCTGTATTCTCTCCTTATGGGCCTCTTTCTCTGCTTTTATGCGTCTCTGATTAGCCTCCTTTTGCCACGTTCTGAGGGAATCAAACATTGAATGCCTACACCTTTTCGCAAACAATTTTTCCTGTAAAAAATACATTTTCTGTTTATCAAAAGTGTCTGTCAACGGCCACTGCAACTGGGCATTGTCCCTCGTATATTTGTGCCATAACGTACTAAACATAATCGGGCCAAGGCCATGTTCTACGTACATGTCAAAGTTTGTAGTGCCTTCCGGAGGCGCTGGCTGACTTTCTTCCAATCGAGCATCAGCAGAACAACAACGACCGCCCAAACAGAACACCTTACTAAGGCACGGCATTTTTCAAACGAAAACAAGTTCACTATTTATGCCGAGCAGATATTTGCTAATATCTTTACCAAAGTCGGTCTTCAGACCTGATTAAATACAAATCAAAATGGTACCATGTTCATAAAGAACTCAAACAAATTCAAGCGCTTGTAGAAAGATAGTCCTTAGACCGTGTCAAATACAAATCGAAATGGCGCCATATCCACAAAGGACCAAAGCAAACTCACCTGGTGAAAACTGGTCAAACGAGTTTATTCTCCACTGCCTACTCTTCAGACCAAATGGTCATATCCAAGGGTTTCGCCGTTCAGGACCCCAGTTGGGATGATCACTAGATGAGGCACCTCCCGGTCAGACAGACTGGGCAGCTGCGAGTACAAGACTGTCTGGTGCAGGGATACTCTGCCCGCCCGACCTCCGCACCCGTCTGCAGGCAGTCCCTGATGGTGTCCCTGTTCGGGCACCAAATGAAGGAAGTGACGCGATTAGGGCCACCCGGGTCACTCACGACCACCTCTCGGCCTTTCTCACGAATGAGGAGTCGGTCAGACAGTAGAGAATACGAACCAAAGTTATTTATTAGAAGTACACTCTAGTGGACTCCGGTCTGACCAGCCTCCTTAGATTGCTGCAGAGGGACTGACCTCTGCCAACATAACAGATAATGTACATCTTCAGAATCACTAAAGACACGCCCAGACTGGAAATTTCCAGTTGGTAGCTGGTGAACACAGGAGATACACAAAGATGAGTTGCAATCCCAGGACCAGGTACATGCTATCTCAGCGTCAAGGTTACTCTGCCTGTGGCCGCCGCTCTAAGGGTGGGAGCAGAGCTATCTAGTGAGAAAGGTATGTGATGGGGAAAAAAACAGTCTGTTCATTAGTACAGCGTAACTCAACCTTGGGGGAATACAAAAAGAAAAGAAAATATCGCAGCTGCTTTCTGCTGAGGCAGACCGAATGAGACCGAAGTTAGTTTCGATCATGGCTCGAAATGGCGGCTGAATACAAAATGGTGCATTGAATGCTAACTTAAGACATGCAAAGCATAAAGAATTCGGCTAAAACATTTCTATTCCAACAGAGACCATCTGTAGCAATGTCCATTTCTAGTTCAGAAAGGAATTATCTCACATGTTCTCTTATGCCTCCTGCCCACGACGGTGCTAAGCCATTAGATACTTTTCAAATTGTGTGGGGCCCATTTGGGATTTGGGGGGAGTAGATCACTTAATAGTATTCTGCAAGCTTTAAAAGTATCTACCTACTGCTGTTCATATTTGCCCATGAATTGAGATGAAGTGAGTGGACAGCAGGGTTTTTTTAAATTCTGTTTTTGTTAGCAACCATCAAAGTGTCCTGCTAGCTCTTTTTCCCTCGCCATGCATGCAGACCTGGGCATTTTCCCCAAGTTATCTTATCTGTTGTTTCGCATCTATCAGTGAATTGGTGGGCTTGGTCTCTGATCTGTCTAAGTACTTTGGGTTTAGTGAGTTGTAGTATATTTTCCCTCTATCGTTACTGTTGGGTGTAAAGGATATGTTGGCGCTCATATAGTAATCACAGTAAATTGACTTCAAAGAACAGAATGTAAGGTGCATCCAAAAGATAGGGGAAGAGAACACCCTACTTCCCTAAACTCAATCAAGAGATTGAACAACTTTTTCACAATTTTTGGAGCACACAAATGCATCTATAATTAAATCACAAATCGTAAAAACACGAAATCACTAATAATCAGTTGGGCTCTTGTTCGTCTTTTATTGTTCATCAACTCCTCCAATCCCATATGCCAACGCGTTTCGCCGTAGTAGGATTAACCTACGGCTTCATCAGGGCTCAAAGCTCCTCAAAATGTGTTCCTTATTGCAGAAAGCTCTCCGTATTATGTCTATTTCTTTCTTCCTTATAATTCCTGTAGGTGTCGTGATGTTAATAAATTCCAAATCGATTATTTCCAACTCCACGTGTATCTTGAAGTCCCTCAAGCCGCCGCCTGCCACCATGAAATTAAAGCTTTTTCTGAGTCCTTCAACTCCGGAATCTTGCAGATCCATATTATAAGCCGTTCCAACCAATGGTCATTTTCCTCTAACCAGGCTACCTGCTT
The DNA here is from genome assembly GCF_964204655.1 of Triturus cristatus. Taxonomy (NCBI): domain Eukaryota; kingdom Metazoa; phylum Chordata; class Amphibia; order Caudata; family Salamandridae; genus Triturus; species Triturus cristatus. Next base: position 449,885,894 of record NC_140588.1, read on the forward strand.
CTCCCACCAGCCCACAAATAGATTTGCGTAGCTGGGTGCGAAGCAGATGCCCATCACTGCTCCGTGTCTGCCTGTAGTGTCGGACTGCAAATATGAAGATGTTATTCATCAGACAAATTTCTATGAGCTGTAACAGCGTCCTGTTATGTTTGTAAAATTTCAAGGGTCTACTTCGTAGGAAAAACTCAACAGCTTTCAGACATTTTCATGTCCTATACTACGATAGAGACTAGTTATGTCCATTGTAATCATTTAAAAGTAATCTTCCCAAACTATGTTATCAATTTGCTGCAGAAAGTCCTTTGTGTACCCGATATTCGAACTGAGACATTTCGCAAATGGAAATAAAAAGTGATCTGCATGGATTGAAATCTTTTTCAATAGACTTGATTGCGACATGGGGGACATGTTGCATGTTTATAAATTTTAGGAAGGTGTTAGAAGGTTGGAGTCCGTGGATGCTGGCACCGTAGATACTGGAACTCCTCTATATCCATCATTCCTTTATTCTCCACTCCTTAATCAAGGTGTAGAATTTCTTGATACTTTTTAAATATGCATCTCTTTTTATTGGCAGAAAGCGTTGCAGATCGTTTAATTGTCTTAATGTTTCTTTCTCATAGAAGTCTCCTGAGAGAAGAACAATGCTGCGCCCTTTGTCTGAAGCTGGATGACCACCTGGTCATCCTTTCTCAAATTTTCCAGTACATTCCACTGATCTTGGGAGATATTCCTGTCTTTATTTCTTCTGAGAGGGCATTGATGTACAACAGTGCCAGTTCCGATCAGCACACCAGGGAGATATTTAGGGAGACAAGGATATAAATCCTTTATGGTTAGGTCCTAGTGTCCATGTGAATATTATTATATGTTTTGCTGATAACTTTAGTGCCGTTTATCAAATCTTCACTAAATTTTCAAAACTAGTTTGCCACTGCTGGCTGGAAACATTCAGGGAGGTCTGTCAAGCGGGGGACGAGAAAAAGGGAGAGGGTCCCAAAACATGTTTTACCCATGCAATTTCCCATAGAGATTTTAGAAACCACTATAGACTGAACCGCTGAATGGAATTACTCCAAATTTGGCAGAAAGCTAGATCTTGGTCCAGAAAGAATGCTTTTTGTAATTTTGTGTAAACCTGTTGAGTAGTTTTGGAGTTATTAACAAAACACGATTTATGTATATCTAGAGACACGGATCCACCACAGTGGATCTTCGGATCCACGCACCAACAGCAGTGCTGTGATTGCCTGGCCACAACCTGAGAGAAAAGTTGCGGCTGCCATTTTGTGAATCGGGACACGGTTCCAGTGGGGGTGGAAATAAAGTATAAATAGGATATAATGGGTCAGGATACAGGTATCCTGTCACCATGGGACTGCTGGAGGGGTCTGTGAGGGAACCCTCATGGGCAAGAATATGTGGAAATGTTTTCTTTTTGCATGTGCGAGGACCCGCTGATCCAGCGCACAGCATGGCCCCCTGTAAATACGTGGCGGATTCAAATCACAATAAAAATAAAAATCAGCAATATTGCGCGTTGGGGTTTTCAAGGCGGCTGTTGCTCAGAGATGCTTTTCATCGCGAGTGGAACACAGGCTTCTTTTTCCGTCCATACTGCTTCTGCTCAGTGTTCTCAAGAAGATCAAGAATGAACAGGCCAAAGTTATTCTTGTGGCTCCAAACTGGACACGGAAAGTCTAGTATCGCGAGCTTCTACACATGAGCATATATTCTCCGATCAGGTTCCCCCTTCGAGAGGATCTTCTGTCGCAGCGCAGCCGCAGGGTAGAGTCCTCCACCTGAACCTGTCAACTCGTCGCCTTTTTGCGTGGAGATTGAGCAACGACAGTTGATAGCTTTTGACCTTCCTCCTGAAGTCTGTAAAGTTATCTTGGCGGCAAAGCGGCTCTCCACCAAAACGGTATATGCTTACCATTGGCAAACATTTTTGAAATATTGAACAGAAAAGTCTATTGACCCTCTATCTGCCTCTCTTTCTGATATTATTCTTTTTATTCTCACTCTTGCCCAGCAGGGCTCTGCTTTGGGCACTCTCAAGGATCTCTCTGCTCTGTCTGCTTTCCTGCATCGGCCTGACCAACCCTCTTTAGGTTCCTGAAAGGCTTTGTACATACTTTTTCCGCCTTCCCCCTTCATCATGCCTCAGTGGGATCTGAATCTGGTACTCACTTACCTCATGTATGCTCTCTTTGAGTCGCTACACAATTGGCCCCTCCGGATGCTTACCATCGAAGACATCTTTTCTGGTGACAATAACATCTGCCTGAAAGATGAGTGAGATGCAGGCTTTGTCACCCAAGCCTCCTTATCTCATGGTATTCCCAGACAAGGTGGTGCTTTACACCGGGCCTCTTTTCTACCTAAACCGGTGACCCCATTCCGTTTGGGAAAATCTGTCACCCTGTCCATCTTTTACACTCCTCCACATCCCTCTAAGGAGGAGGAGAAACTCCACCTTTTAGACCCAAAAAGAGTACTGTCATTCTACCTTGACCGCACAAAAGAGTTCCGGGTGGACGACCAACTTTGTGGGCTATGTAGGAGCAAAACAAGGTCAGGCAGTTCAGAAACTGACCATTTTGCGCTGGGTCGTTCTCTGTATCAAGGTTTTCTATGCCCTGGCTAGAAAGCAGCCTCCTGAGAACTTATGAGCTCATTCCACGAGAGGAAAAACTGCGACCACAGCTTTAGCTCATGGAGTTCCAGTCCAGGACATCTGCCAGGTGTCAATGTGACGCGTCTATGCACATGTTTGCCACACATGGCTGCCTGGACAGTCCGATCCGCAAGAACTGGCATATCACCCGTTATGTCCTTTAGTACTTCCTAGTTAAGTCAATTTGTCTGCAGCTCACCACCAGGATGGTATGGATTGGGTGTCTATTCAAAGGTAAGGAATCTGCAACTAGAAGTCCCTATCAGACGAACAAGTTACTTCCCTTCGGTAACAAATTATCTGGTAGAGACAGTTTATAGCTGCACTTTCCTCACAGACCTCCCTGCTCTGCAGACACCTTTCTAGGTCTAGGGTTTTCCCCCTTTCAGGTCCCTAGTTTTGACACACTCTAGTTAGTTTATTTCAGGGCTCTGATCTGGCATGGAATTTCATGGAAATATACTGACATCCACTTCGCCTGGGTGTCGCCTATTTGGTGACCGCAACATCACTTGCGGCGGCTATGCCACGCGGAACTGAACAAAGCCACACAGCGCGCGCAGGGGTACTACTTACGCAAAGTTTTCGCATCCAGTCTGACACCTGGGATTAATTCAAAGTTAGAAATCTGCAGCTAGATACTGTCTCTACCAGATAATGTGTTACCGAAGGTAAGTAACTTGTTCTTAAGTGCTCTAAAATGCCTTTTGGGAATCAGTCTAAAGATCATGGGAGCAGGGCTATAAAAGGGGAAGCCACACACAGATGGGGAGAAGAATGGAACGTAATAAAACACATGCACTCCCATCAAGTGCTAAAAGCAAAATAAAAAACATTGTTCAGTGAATGTGACCAGTGGCAGGATAAAAGTCATCAGTCAAAAGTATAGTAAGAAGTTCTGCTCTAAGGCAAATGCAAGAAGAGAAAGAAAACCCATCCAATTATAAGCACGCAAATGAGATTGTCAAGAAAGCCAACCAATGATAAGCAGTGGGCTGACCCAAAGCCCATTGAAAGTATTAGTATTGTCCACAATAGGTGTTTTAAAAAGACAGCTGAAGCTCTCTATATGCCAAACTTAAAAATATTGAATGGAATTACAACAAACTCAGCCTGGAACTAAAACTTTATTCAGACATTTGCCTTTGCATGGTTTGGTGTAAATCTGTTCATTAGTTCTTGAGAAATTAGCGTTAGAGAGTTGTGCTTCTTGGGCTGCGAAAGATTAAAAGTTGGAAAACTTTTCACAAAATTTGCCAGATGCTTAGCAAGTTTCTTGCTCTTTGTATGTTTGTAAGTTTATGTAAATTCGTCAAGTGAGGGCTCCATTTGACAGATTTGCTCCAAAGCTGAGATACCAGAAATGGTGAAACAGTTGGCTGCATGCCAGAAGTAAAACTTTTCCCCTTCAAACAGTGTTTAACATATTTACCTTTGATTACAGAGTGGTTTTATCATGCTCCACTGAAACAGACAGAACAAGGTGCAAACGCAGAAATGTCCGTCCCTCCAGCCTCCCAGATTCCTGGTCTGAGTGATCTAGCAGAGCCTCATAATGAGTTGGACACCCAAAGCCGCAGGAAATGGATCAAGGACACGGATTCCGATTATGTAAAGCTGTCGAAACAAGGAGGAAGGCCTGGTAAATGTTAATAATTTGGTTGGTTGTTTTTGGTCAGGTTTGGAATGTCTATGTTATGTATATGGCTATTTATTTTACCGGAATTATTCATATTATCGGATGGTGTATTATTCTGTTTCTTGGGATATTTCTGAAGGTTGTGTGTATTGTGTGAAGGTCCTCTTTTCACTAGCTATGATGTTTTTATTAGTAATGCTGGCTTGCTGTCCTACTTTGACCACAGCATAGAGACAGATCCCATTCTGGGGTTGGATGGATAACACAGTATATTATGTATCACACACAACTGATTTATTGGAAGTTGAAAATGATCGATACCTCAGATAAATGCAGGTTTGACCTTACATAAGCACTGTGAGGTGCTTTGTTTCTTGTCTTTAGTATATTTAGGAGCTTGTGACAAGACTATTATTAAAAGAGGCACATCTAGGCACCCTGTCTCATCCTCTGTATGCCATTTACACATTATAGTTCTTGAGTATGGAATAATGATGCTGCTTGAGTTCCAGAAACAATGAGTTGCAATAAGACAATAAATTCCATTCAGAACTGAAAAAATACATCTAGACCATGTATCAAGAGAGCTACTCCTTCCAATCTGCCTTCTGTGCTTGATCTAAGGGACCCACCCACTTAAAGGTGAGACCAACATCTGCTTCCCAAGGCTTTTTATACAAAGCTTTGTGTGACTGGCATTGTTCATGCAATCCTAAGAAGCTAGAACCACTTTCCTTTTTTGGTCACACATTCAGGGGTTCCTTTTTTCCACTTATTGATGTAGACTGGAATAAGCTTCTCCCTGTGTTGTGTAACGCTGGGTCTTTGTCTTGGCTTCTTTTTCCTTTCTCCGTTTAATCTTTACTTGTTCTGTTCAAGCAGCCTACATTACAATATTCGGTATTATAACCATGCTGTAATTGATCTGCCTTTCTCTACAAGTTTTGTTGAGGTAACCATCAAGGCAAGGTTTTTGGAAAGCCTTTTGGTGTCCATTTAGAGCATTCAATTTAATTTTTAAGAGGATTCGAGAAACAACCAGGGATGCTTTGTAACAGCATGTGGTACTAAACATTTCTTCAGTCAGCAAGGCACGTTTTTCAAAAGTGTTACTCCGCCTTCTAATTCCGTGCCAAGGTGATCTTTTCTGTACTAATGCAGCACTTACTAGTAACCTCTTAGAGGCCGAAAGCACCGCATTGCATAACCAACTTCTTCTGTTCACTGACTAGTTGTTCTAACAAGATTGAAATAGCAATTTCAAGCTTAGGTGGTCCCATGCCCCGGAGCTAATCACCTCTCTGGAATGTAATTGTCAGATCCTCTTAAGACTCCATTGCATCCTCTGATCGAAACTCTGCCTCCTCAATACTTTTTTAGCCTCACTGTTTCCTGGTGCAGGAGGTAATTGAGAAGGAGATGACTATTGAGTTGTTGAGTGAGGAAGCCTCTGTGGGGAAAAAGTGAAGTAGGCTATAGTTTCCAAAGATCCAACTACCACCTCACAGCTCACTGATAGCTAGGTACTCTGGTTAAACGATGTACGGTCACAGCACCAAATTAAGTTAATCTCTCTATCCTGCTGTGATGACAAATCCAGTTGAACATTGATGCTTTACTGTGATCAGTTTTTACTCCCTAAACAACATGCAACCTTACCTTCATGCCTCTTTGAGCAGGTATTGTGTAGGCGTTGTTTCATTTAGTCCTCCACCCAATCTTAAAGGTAAGAGATCCTGAGCTCTGTGTTGCTGAATGGGCTCCCCTTTTTACAGACAGTTGAGCATAGGTTGCATAATGGCTTACATTTTTAAGAGAAATTTCATGTCTCTTCTTCTCTGCTCCGTAAACTTGTCTTTGTTAATTTTATGTTTAAGGACCTTGTTGTTTAGGCCTATGAACACCAGTTCTCAATGCGTTCACAGGCATGGTTAGACATAAAACAGCAGGTTGAAAATAAGCACTTTATCTTGCCTTTGAGAAAAAAAACAGTTTTCTCATCAGACAAAGTGCTCCAGCATTACAATATTAGCAAGGTCACAGCAGAATCACCAAGTTTCATCTAAGAATTAACTAGACCCAGGTCCTCCTTCCTGTTAGCCTGGACTTTACAATCTTTCAAGGAACAGGCCACATTTCGTCCTTGGTCTCCAGACACTGCTCCCTCTTTCTCTGGTTGACCTTTACAAACTAAGTGGCAGTACTTAGGCGGAAACCAAGCCTCCCTCCCCCAAATGCCTCAACAGGGGCTAAAATTCTCAATGGCTTCTCTATGGTCAAGAGACTCTCACTGCGCCACTGCAAGCAATGTTTGCCATGCCACTGGAAGACTGTTTCTCCACAACCATGCCTGGACCCAAATCACTTAACAACTCCTGGGTGATATTGGTAATCAGAAAGCGATACTCCTCCCTCAGACACCACCATCGCGTCCTCCGCTGCTTCAGTCAGTGTCTGTGGAATGTTTGGATGATGCAGAGAGGTTCTTCCTCTTAGGAGCCATAGATCCTTTCTTGCTCTTCTATATGGGTGCATCACTATTACTCCTGCTATTTTTATGTCCAATTTAAGGGGGTGACCTTTTCCCCATACTAGGTCTACATAATCTAAACCTTTTGCTTTCTCTCCAGAAGTTAAAGATGCCTACTCTGGTCTAAGACTACACAACAATTAGTTATGCTTTCTAAATCTGCAGGATTAATATTTTTATGTCTCTGTGCATCAGGACTGCTGAAAATTTGTTTGGTTTACAAATTTGTGTCAACGTTAACTAGGACATAAGGCTTTTGCTTGATGTCCGTGTAGTCCACTAAGTCTTTGCGGGGCAACAAGTTCCAACCTTTCGGCAGCTGATCCTACTTTGATGACTGCCCAGAAACAGTATCCTTAGAAGAACTTACTGCATTCAGTTTGTTTTGAGTCCTCAATACCCTTATCACTATTAATGGTGAACTTCCCAAAATCCATTCTAAAAACATTATAAAGGATTAACGGCTCGATGTGCTAAGCAATTTACCAGACACAAACACTCCAATTCCTATGTACTAATTCCTTTTTTTAGGAGTCGGTGAAGATTTTCAGACTCCTCAAATGGGATATTAGATGGATACCAATTCGGTATCTGGTTAAGGCTTGTTGTAGGCTGTCCTTCAAAAACTCAGTTTTGGTATTGTATGTATCAATGTTTCTCCAGTATTAGGGTGTCTTTCATAGATTCACATGCTTGAATATTCCCCGTCGTCGGAGTGGGAGTCCCACGGTAAATAAAATAGCAATATATATAGCAAACTATATACATAAATAATCACATAATTAGCGTTATACAGGTGTAAAAACACCCATAGAGTACCTATATGAGAAACTCCATAGGAATACAATGGAGAGAGACAAAAGACTTTTGTAGTCTATCTCTGTCATTATGTAAGTCCGAACTCCAGCCAATCAGGCGTCAGCCCCTCTCTAGAACCTTCTCCTCAAAACTTCTCACCTCAGATTTTCTACCGCACGTCGTGTGACAGGGAGTCTCCCTGAGCTCTGCTCAGTTTTGTCAGTCAGGATGTCTTCTAGTAAGATATCTTTGTTTAGACCATGTTCTTCGTGTGGAAAGCTGCGTTTATTTTCTGAGGACCCACACAGTAAGTGCATTTACTGTTTATACCCAGACCATGAAGTGGCAAAATGTAAATTTTGTAGAACCTTTTCTACAAAAACTTTAAAGGACAGAGAAGGCCGCCTGTTATTATGGCTACAGAGACTGAAGGATAAGGATAACCCACTCTCTGATGTTGAAAGTCTTCTTTCTGGCCGTTCACAACCAGCCTCTAAGCGCAGTAGTGTGCAGGAGTTACCATCTCCTTTCCTCAAGAAAAAGAAACTATCTTTGACTCTGGCAGCTGCCACTTCTGCTGTCTCACCTACTGCTTTGTCGCCTAAGGGACACTGTTCTCAGGCTGCTGAGGCGTCTACTTCCCATTCCTCTGGGAAAAGTTTGTCCGCCTCGTCGACATTCCTCCCGTCGACGAGATCTGCTGTTTCTAGCTCGTCGACGGTGACTCTGACGACGACATCAGCTGCTTCGTCGTCGACGCGCGTTCCGTCGACGTTATCCTCGTCGACGATTACCATCAGTACCTCGAGGGCGGTGACTTCTATTTTGCCCATTACTTCATCGTCGACGAAGAAGGTAAAGGTTCCGTCGACGAAGATTGTGTCGTCGACGAAGACGTCGTCGAGCTCGTCGACGCCCACTCCGTCGACGAAGAAAAAGAAGATCCCGTCGACGACACTGTCGACGGTGGTTTCGTCGACGAAAGCCTTGTCGACGAAGGCATCGACGACGGCCCCGTCGACGACGGCCCCGTCGACGGCGGCTCTGTCGACGGCGGCTCTGTCGACGGCGGCTCTGTCGACGGCGGCCCCGTCGACGGCGGCTCTGTCGACGGCGGCCCCGTCGACGGCGGCTCCGTCGACATCGATTTCGTTGCCACAGACTCTGTCGACGATAGTTCCGTCGACCATCATTCCGTCGACGACGGCTCCGTCGACGAGGGCCTCTCCAAAGGCGTCTGCAGAACATACCTTGCAGCAGTCGACGGCAGGGACATTTGTAAAGATAAGAGTAAGCAGCGTTTCGACTGCCCAGAAGACAAAGAGGGAACAACTACCTCAGCTAACTTCAGCGTCTGCTTCATCTTTAACCGGGGTTTCTTGGACACCATTACCTCCTAGTGTTCGCCTGGATAGCCAGGAAGACAATATTCCTGTGGGAGATGCACAGCCTCCCTCACCATTATTCGCCACGGATTCTGATCAGGAGTCCGAGGGGTTACCGGAGTCTTTTGGAACGGCACAAAGCCCGTCCGACTTAGTTATTAAATGTCAGGATGTCAGCAGTGAGGATGAAGATCCAGTTTACATACAGCAGGTCCCTCCTAAGCATAAAACGGCGACTCTTCCTTTGTCGCTCATAACTAATCTCCAACGCATGTTGGACGACTACAACCAATGGTTCCCTCTATCCCCTCAACGTTCAGAGGTTCCGTCAGCCCCGGTGATTCCGGCAAATATTCCACCGGTACCTATTGTCAATCCTGCTCCTCAGATGCCGCCTGCACCTCCAAGACACGTTCCAGAAAGGTTGTTGCCTCACTATGAGCCTGTAGAGGAAGGCCCTCAGGACACAGAAGAGGGTGAAATCCCAGATGATGATGGGGATGTGGATGACCATGACGATGATATGGCGGAGTGGGACAATTACCAGGCACAAACACCATCCCCCTCACAGATAGTAACAGGGGATTCACCTCCAGTGGACATAGCCAATTTTCACCAACTGATGGAAAGAGCAGCACACCGTTTTAAACTAACAACGGAGCGCAGAGAGGAAGATTGCTTCCTTTATGATTTCAAGAATCAACCTTATAAACAACGCATGCTATTCCCATTGTGGAGTTTATTTGGGAAGAAGGCAAGAAATTAATGCAGACACCGAATACCTTGCCAGCACAGGTGCCTCGATTAGAAAAGAAATATAAGGCACCAACAGGAACCCCGGCATGCCTCACGGGTCAGGCTAAACCTGAGTCAGTCGTTACGCAGGCAGCGCAACGTAAGGCGAAAAATCCTGCATCTACTATCACCACACCTCCGGATCGTGATGGACGTCGGATGGATGCCATAGGGCGTAAATTCTCTTCTATGGCCTCTACTGTGGTTAGAGCAGCTAATGCCTTGGCCATCTTGGGACGATATGACAGACAAGTTTGGGCTGATATTTCGGATGTGGTTCAGGAGTTGCCAGAGCCATCTAAGGTGGAGGCAATGAAGTTGCTCCAAGAGGGAGAAGCGGCATCGGCGGAAATAATCGATTGTGCAGTAGACATCGCCTGCATGGGGTTCCGTCAGCTTGCCGGAGCGGCTGTTCTGCGTAGGCAAGGATGGTTAAGATCGACATCCTTTCGTCAGGAGGTACAGTCCATGATCCTTAACATGGTGTATGACGGCGAGGCGTTATTTGGAAGCCACGTCGATGAAGCTCTACAGTCCATTAAGAAGGATACTGAGACAGCGAGATCGTTAGGAAACCTTCAATTTCAAAGGAGCAATTTTCGTGGTGCACGCGGACGCGGCACCTCCTCAAGTTTTCGAAGGGACAATAAACAATACAAACCTTACAATCAAGGATCCAACCGTTACTCTTATGGCCAGCAACAGCAAGCATCACAACAGCAAACCTCCAAGTCATATAGAGGAAAATCCTCATACAGAGGAACCGCGTCAAAGAGACAGTGACTCTTACCAGACGGACAAGGTTGGAGGTCGAATCTCTCTGTTCTTTTCCCAATGGTCCTCCATCTCAAGGGACCGTTGGGTTTTGGACATTGTAAAAAAGGGACACGCCTTAGAATTCACCAAATTCCCTCCACCCACACCACCCTCCGGACCACCACCAGCTCACATGAAAGAACTGTTGCATCAAGTTCGACTTTTAAGGCAAAAAGGAGCTATAGAATTGGTGCCAGTGTCTCAAAAGGGAAAAGGTTTTTATTCCCGGTTCTTTCTGATCACAAAGAAAAACGGAGAGTGGAGGCCCATCCTCGATCTAAGGGCACTAAACAAATATATAAAGAGCCAATCCTTCCGTATGATGACGCTAGTAGACATCTTGCGCTTACTCTTGCAGGAAGATTTTCTGGCAACGATAGATCTCCAGGATGCCTATTTTCATATCCCTATATTACAGCGGCATCGAAAGTTCCTGCGTTTTCGAGTGGGTCAACGCGATTACCAATTCAAAGTGTTACCATTTGGCCTGCGCTCGGCCCCTCGAGTGTTCACGAAGGTACTAGCTCCAGTAATAGCGTATTTGCGACTCCAGGGAGTGCAAATATTTCCATACCTGGACGATTTTCTCCTGAAATCTCAGTCAAGTACTCACCTGCGACAACACACTCTTCTGTGCCAGGACGTGTTTCGCTCATTGGGTCTGTCCGTAAATGCAGAAAAATCCCAACTTCATCCGTACCAACAAAGAGATTTTCTGGGAGCAACTCTGGAAACTGTATCAGCAAAGGCGTTTCTCTCCCAGGAGCGTCTACAAAAGATGCTGCGACTGGTGTCTCTGATCAGATCAAAAGAGTCAGTTTCTGTGAGACTGTTAAAATCGTTTCTGGGAATGGCGTCATCATCCATTGCCTTGATCCCTCATTGCCGGCTGAGGACACGTCCTATCCAGGAAGCTCTGGATGCTCAGTGGCGTCAGGTAACGGGATCTTTCCACGACATGATATGTGTCACAGATCAAATGAAGTCAGCACTCGCATGGTGGACAATTCCAGCCAACTTGACGGAAGGCATGTCATTTCTGTCGGCGCCGCCGGACAGGACAATCACAACAGACGCCTCATTGGAGGGATGGGGCGCTCATTTGGAGGATCTCTCTGTGAAGGGAAGATGGTCACCACATCAGAGATCTTGGCACATCAACAAGTTGGAGCAGATGGCGATTTTTCTGGCTCTAAAATCATTTCTACCTTTGCTCCAAGGAGAGTCAGTGCTAATACAGACAGACAACACAACCTGTATGCACTATGTGAACAAACAGGGCGGAGCAAAATCCCCAAGTCTCTCCAGGTTAGCTCAAAGAATTTGGGACTGGTCTCTCAGTCATCATATCATGATTACGGCAGTACATCTACCAGAAGTATCCAATGTCCTAGCGGATTCCCTAAGCAGGTCCTCCTCGTCGACCCACGAGTGGGAGTTACACCAACCCACTCTAGAGAGGATATTCCAACTATGGGGTCGTCCGCAACTGGATCTCTTTGCTACGCCGCAGAACCGGAAATGCCGAAATTACGCAAGCTGGCATCCCCACAAGGAGTCGCAGGGGAATGCCCTTTTGATAAACTGGTGCAATCTATTTGCGTACGCCTTTCCTCCAATACCCCTCATACCTCGGGTTCTTTGGAAGATGAGGAGACAACCTTGCCACCTGATTCTAATAGCCCCGCGCTGGCCACGACAAGCGTGGTTCTCAGAACTGCTCCTGCTGTCCCAATGCCAACCAATCCTCCTGCAACATCGGACGGATCTGCTCACTATGAGCGAAGGGAGAATTTGTCATCCAAATCCCTCCTCACTGAGCTTATCGGCCTGGAACCTGAACACCATGAGTTCGGCCACCTAGACATCCCGCAGGATTGTAGGGATATTTTGGCCCAAGCTAGAGCACCCTCTACAATCAGAACGTACAAGTTCAAATGGAAAAGATTCTGCCACTGGTGTGCTGCTAACGGAGTCCATCCGATTCATTCCACGGCAGAGCAATTGCTGCCATTCTTCTTGCACCTAGCTAGTTCTGGACTGTCTCATGCAACCTTACGGGTTTTTCTAGCAGCTATTTCCCGTTTCCGGCAAGATGGATCAAGTTCCCTTTGTTGCTCAAGAATAATCCGCCAATTCTTTAAAGGCTTATTCCGAAAATTTCCGCCAGTTCGGCGCCCTCCTCCGTTGTGGCACCTCAACATTGTGTTAGCGCAATTGATGAGACCTCCGTTCGAGCCCATTCACAAGGCCGACCTAAAATATCTAACTTGGAAAGTAGCCCTACTTCTGGCACTAACGTCTTCACGTCGTGTCAGTGACATTCATGCTTTTACCATCAAACCTCCTTTCCTGCAGTTCAAACCGGATGCTGTAGTGTTACGCACCAATCCATCATTTCTACCCAAGGTGCCTACTGACTTTCACATTAACGAGCCAGTAATATTAAAGACCTTTTTTGCCAATCCTCAGACACCTGCAGAGCAAAGATTGCATTCTTTGGACGTGAAGCGGTGTCTAAAGTTCTACATCAGTAAGACAGCTTCGTTCCGAAAATCCGATCAACTTTTTATAGCATATGGACGCTGTCATAAAGGACGTCAGGTTACTAAACCAACGATTGCACGCTGGATTTCGGCAGCTATTGTCTTCTGCCACCAAAGGGCAAATAAACCTCTGCAGTCTCCAGTGAGGGCACACTCCACTAGGGCAGTATCATCATCTACTGCCTTATTTGCTGGAGTATCTTTGCAACACATCTGCAGAGCAGCTACGTGGTCGACCAGACACACGTTTACTAAGCACTACTGTTTAGCAACTTTAAGCGAGGAGGATGCTGCAGTGGGACAGGCAGTGCTGCGCAATCTTTTTAAGTAAGGTGAGCCTCTTCCTCCCACCTCCATATTGTTTCCATATATATTATGCATTTACAATGTTACAGTTGTTCAATCTGTTTTTATGCATAAGAAGATTGATTATCTTTATATTTTTGAATCTATTTTGGCATGGAAACAATGGTGATTGTTACTGCTAGCTATTCTATATTCAAGCATGTGAATCTATGAAAGACACCCTAATACTGGAGAAGAACAATTGTTACTTACCTGTAAACAGGTGGTTCTCCAGTATTGGTGTCTTTCATAGATTCACATGCGACCCTCCCTCCTCCCTTCAGAGGCTCTCTTCTCCTCATACACTCTACAGTCACTCTGTGCTACGAAAATCTGAGGTGAGAAGCTCTGAGGAGAAGGTTCTAGAGAGGGGCTGACGCCTGATTGGCTGGAGTTCGGACTTACATAATGACAGAGATAGACTACAAAAGTCTTTTGTCTCTCTCCATTGTATTCCTATGGAGTTTCTCATATAGGTACTCTATGGGTGTTTTTACACCTGTATAACGCTAATTATGTGATTATTTATGTATATATTTTGCTATATATATTGCTATTTTATTTACCGTGGGACTCCCACTCCGACGACGGGGAATATTCAAGCATGTGAATCTATGAAAGACACCAATACTGGAGAACCACCTGTTTACAGGTAAGTAACAATTGTTCTTTGCGACTGGATTCCTGTCGCAAAACATTGACATTTTCCCAACACCACAAAAGAGGTGGTAACCCATTTGTAAAAAAGATGAGTTTGTTTAGAGCCAATTCTTAACTATATTTACAAAAAAAAAGTATTTTCTAAACGCTGCCACGTTTCCTTTAGGGAAAATGTGCTGCATTTTAAAACAAAAGTTTTGCTTTATTTAAAAGCAATCACAGACATGGCAGTCTGCTGGCCTTAGCAGGCCACCATCTCTATGATGGTTTTCAATCGTAGGGATTAGCAGTTTGCAGCCTCTGTCTTTATTTTGAGATAGGTCAAACTGAGACCCACTACAATTTGGCTTTATATGAATTAACCTATTAGTATATTGGTCGGTTCTTAAAAATGTTTACTAATTGCAAACATGCTTGGTGCAATTTGCAACCAGTATTTTGTGACCAGATATTTGAGCATCTAGTCCTAAATTCTTAGTGGCCATTCTAGTCTGGTGAGAGTCTCCCCGGAATCAAAAAGCATGTCACCCACCAAGGAGAAAACAGACACTTTTCTGGAGTCCAATCCAGGATTTTCAGCCGTTTTCGAGCCTCCTGGGGCTGCAGACTTCCTGCATTGGGGTAGACTGCCATGCTGCGTACAAGATACATGCAGCTTCACCTAGTGAAGCACTGAGGTCAGTTGTTGGGCAGCTATTCCAAGGCTTTCCATTCCGTCTGTCTCTGTTGCCATCTCTTTTAACACTTGCTGCACCTGCATAACCTGGTCATGACTGACTGATCTGACTTTAAGGAGATGTCCATAAGTGCTTTATTGGATAGATTTGACAAGTACCTCATCATAAACCTCTTGAGGTTGAAGCGCTCTTTCTGGCCTTAAAGGTCTTTGTAACAACATGCATCGTCTATTTCAGAAAGCAATGGGTGATTCACTCATCACATTCTTGCTTGCTGGAAGTGCAAATGTGGTAGTGGATATTAACCATGACACAACCCTCTTAGTATGCGACACATGGGTGGGAGCTCAACCAGGCAGTCTTCAAATCTATCTTCAAAGCTTCAGGACAGTCCGAGATTGAATAATTAGTGAAGCATCGGAATACAAAATACAACTCGGGTTGCTTTTTCTTCTGTTGCAGCACAAAACACACAGTCCCCAGTGCTGAGGGCAGAAGAGCTTGAAGTCTTTGCTGTTCCTGAGACTTCTTGAACAGGGGGCAAGCTCTACCTCAAGACCTTGGTGAAACACACAAAGGTAGATTGCAGAGAATTCAGTCCACTCCTTTCACTGCCCAAGACAGAAGCAGCAGCCACTGCAGGCCAACACAGCAAAGCACACAGCAAAGTGGTAGTTCCTACTCGCAGCTTCTCCAGCTCTCCTTCTTGGCAGTCTTCTTGATCATCCAAAAAGAGTTCTAAAGTTCAGGGGTCTGGGCCCCAGTATTTATAACCCAAAATCATTTGATCTCTTAGACAGAGAGTGTTTGTGCTCAGCCAGAACCAGTTCTGCCTTCTCTGGTGTGACTTCCTGGCAGGAGGTGGAGACTGCATGGTCCGAGGCAGACCAGGCCCTTTGAGGTGCAAGGAAATCTCCTCCCCCTTCCCCAATTGCAGCCCAGGTCTATTCAGCCCTCTCCTGACCCACCTAGACTATCTGGACCCATTCCCACTCCTGCTCCCCAGCCTTCTGTCATCCAAAACCCAGACAGGCAATCCACATTCCAGCAGAAGCAGAGGCACACGGGATAACTGAGCAAGAAAATACCTACTTTCTAAAAGTGGTATTTTCAAACACAGAATGTAAAATTCACCTTCACTAAAAGATGCATCTTTAGAATTTGAGTTCAGGCATACTAAACTTTATTTTCCTACCTAGTTCCCCGGGCCAGTTAAGTTTATAAGATGTTCTAAACAAACTCCCCATTCTGTCCTATGGGGAACAGGTAGCCTTGCAATAGCGAAAAACGAAATTGGCCATAATTTACTATCAAGACATGCCACACAGACCAGGGCATGTCCTACCTTTCACATACACTGCACCCGGCCCACAGGGGTACCTTGGGCCTACCTTAGGGGTGGCTGACGTAAGAAAAGGGAAAGTGAGGAACTGGCAAGTGTGTGCACTGGCCAAGTCGACATGGCAGTTACAAACGGTTTGCAGACTCCGCAGTGGCGGGTCTGAGTTACCTTTTCAGGTCTACTCACAAGGGTGGCACAATCAGTGCTGCAGGCCTACTAGTAGCATATGATTCACAGGCCCTGGCACACTCAGTGCACGTTACTAGGGACTAAGAAGTAAATCAAATATCCAATCATGGAAACACCAATCCATAACACAATTTACCACAGGAGCACTTGCACTTGACCACTGTACAGCAGTGAGAAAAGTGCGCAGAAACACTACGCCAGCAAAAACCGAGTCAAAACCAGGAGGTCAGAAAGCAAAAACTCAGGGGAAACACGCCAAAAGATGCCAAGTCTAACAGCGTTACTGTCAGTTACTGTATCCATTATGTGGAGATAGGATCCCAAATACTGAGATTTATTTTGGCATTTTTTATTTTGTGTCATTTGACGTTGTTTACCCTTGGTTTTAATTGCAAGCTGTTTTCCCGACAGATACATTCTGTTATTATATCATTTTGTACTCGCCTTCTCAGACAAGCATGTTAGACCTGCCAGCCCTTTGGCTGTTCCCTCCTCATTATTTTTCCCTTTACCCTCTCATTTTTCTGTCCACTAGCTTCTTTTTGGTGTTGACGTAGAGGCCCTGGGCGCCCCATTTTCACTGATTGAGAGTGAGGCGCAAGGTGCTTCTCTAAAATGGAGGGAGGGAGAGAGCTCTTACACAAAATGGTGGCCTAACTGTCACCTCAGAACCTGGGCCATAGACTGACATGAGAGGTTCCAGAACTTTCTGGGCCACTCTGGCCAGTGAGGGCCCAGGCTATAAATAGAGGTGAGGTGGTCGGCCATTTTGGGTTGGAAGGTGACGTCAGGTAGTTAGGGGTAAGGCACCTGAGTGGGGGAGGTGGGTGCGCTAGAGAGGGAAACTGACAGATCTAAGGGCCTGCTTTTTCTTCCCCCTTGGCTGACACCACCCCCTGCCTCTTGACCTGACCCTGCCCTCAGCCACTATCCCTGGAATCACATCAAGCTCGGGAGCTCCCCATCTAGCCAGGACTCCTAAAGAGGACAGGGGATTAGACTGATTGTTACTGGCTTTCCTGACTTTGCCTGGGACTCCTCCATCCTTTGACGCCACTGGCGTGTGGCCTGCCACCTCTTAGCCAGCCCGCCTGATTTCTGTGGTGCCAAGAAGTGTAGCGCCTGATCCCTGTGGGGCTAAGAAGTGTAGCGCCTGATCCCTGTGGGGCCAAGAAGTGTAGCGCCTGATCCCTGTGGGGCCAAGAAGTGTAGCGCCTGATCCCTGTGGGGCCAAGAAGTGTAGCGCCTGATCCCTGTGGGGCCAAGAAGTGTAGCGCCTGATCCCTGTGGGGCCAAGAAGTGTAGCGCCTGATCCCTGTGAGGCCGAGAAGTGTAGCGCCATACCTCTGCGGGGCCCGCTGATGAGATCGGGGCCCCGCTGTGTCTGAAGTTGTTGGCGCGGTGCGGATCGGAGTGCTGAGAGAGCTGTCAGTGGATAAAAGAAGGCCGCGTTTGGCCTTGAAGCCCGCATCTCCCCGATCACGTGCCGGGGCGGACTGCGGAACACCGCCCCCGCTGTTGCTCAGTCGGCTGTGGAGGCCGCGCCCCCGCAGGCCGCATCGCGTCAGACGGCCGCGGGTGCGCCTCCTGTCAGCCGCTAAGGCCGGGGACGACCCCACGGCCGGATTCCAACTTTACCCCCCAGTCACCAGAGAGAGAGTGGTGACCACCGGCAGGAGGAGCTCTTTGAGGAGCGAGCCCTCCACCGGTCCTGACGACTTCAAGGCGGCCCACAAGTAAGGAGATCCCAGGGGAGGAGGGCGGAAGGCCGGAGTGGCCCTGGATTCGCCCCTCCCCCGGGGAAGTCTCACCTTGAGCTTATGTAAAGGCAATGATTCATGTATCCTCATAATGCCAGGAATAAGCGCATAAATATTTAATGTGAACTGCGCTGAGTTTAAAAGCTGCAATTTGGGGGAAGAAGCGCATAAAGATTTGATGTGAACTGTGCTGAGTTTAATACCTGCAATTTGGGGGAAGAAGCGCATAAAGATTTGATGTGAACCGCGCTGAGTTTAATACCTGCAATTTGGGCGCCTAGTGATCTAATGTGAAAGGTGCTATGCTTAGTAACTAAAATTCAAGCGCTTAAGGAATCCTGTGAACAGCGCTAAGATTAATAACCAGATTTCAAGTACATGGAGAATGCTAAGTGCAGCGCTTTATGTAATGTCCTGATTTCCCAGCGCATTGAAAATGCTATGTGAAGCGCTACGTTTAGTGACTTTATCTAATGTGCAATTGACTTTACTGTGTTGGATTGAATCACCAAGTGACGCATTTAATTTCCTACCAGGTCTAAAGTAGAATAGTACTGCCCATTTAGTCACAGTGTTATGATTGGACCATAATGAATTGCAGATGAGAACTGATTGAATTTTATTTGTAAGAAAGAAAGAACAAGATAAAAGGAAAGATAAAGCTTTTCTACCTTTTTATTTAATTATTTGGTGTAGCGTCATTTTTGGTGGTGATACGTTGGATTGTGAAATGAGTGTGATGCAAGCATGACATGATACGCTGGCATGAGGCCTTTCCACTTGAGCCAAGCTACCCTAGGACTTTAGGTCCAACAGGTAGGTATTCATAAGATGGTGTGGTGTGGTGTTAAATATTTCCCTACTTTCTTCTAATAACTTAAAAGTGTTTTCTGTGTTAAAAACATTTTTGTCAAAATGTCGGTGGGTGGAAAATGTCTGCCACTTACAGGACTTTAATGGTGCAAAATGACTAAGCAAGAGAAGTTGTATGTTTGAGAGGACACTCAGTGTCTAGCCTCATCAGATTATCCTACTTCTAAGTCTTAATGTGCAATAGCATCCAGAAGCTTGGTCATATACAGACAGTCTCCTGATAGTATTCAACAGAGGGAGCATATTAAGGAAGTAGCTCTTGACATGTAGCCATAAGGGTCAAGAAGGACCCTCATTTATGCCCACATCAATCAGGAATTGGAGAGGGTACTTACCTCTATGAGACCTTCAGATTTGAAATGGGTAACTGACACCAATGAGCAGTAATGCTACCAAAATACTGCACTAGTGACTAATTCATTAAAGTAAGTAAATGGTATACATGCACCCCTAGGGTCCCACTGCCAGAAGACCCCCTTTATAATAACCAATTTAACCGAAGCCTATATGTCATACAGCCGATGCTGCAGTATATTTGCTGGAACCTGATCGATATGGAAGTATTTTACATAAGTTTTGTGGGATATGGAAGGGGCAGTAGTTAACAAATAGAAAATTCCTTTATAAACAGAATCTTGAGATCCCTGATGAAGTCCTGTTGAAGAGATAAAATACACTGACTGGGCTGAGAAATCAAAAAAGTGTTTTGAAGAATGAAGCTCTTGATAAACATTTCTTGGCTTTGGTACCTCAATGGACTGGATGGAAATTGATGCATAAATGGATTTTTATTAGATTGACCCTTTTTGATGTTTGGTAATGTAGAGCATTTCAATTCTGTGTATGATCCCCTTTGCCAGGACCTTCCTTAGTTATTTGAAGTGAGTACTTTGAGTCATCTCACATCCCTCTACCTGCGCCGCTCCTTTTTGACCCGGTCTACAAAATCACAATTGTTAAGTTTAAGCACACTCAGATATTCTGTCTATCAGCTTTACTTTAATTGGTGGATTGTTTGGCATTCTACTGCGGCAGCAGCGGCTGTACCCCATGCAGGGAACCACCACCTTACCTGGTTATTCATCCAATTCTGGTGGGGATGTGTCACTGGCACACTTTTGACAAAAATGGAAAGCAGTGAGGACTGCCATATCCTGGCGTCCTGCTGGATTTTTTTTCTTTTTTTTTTTTTTTAGACTCAAACCATTGAAACTGGCATTTGTTTCTAAAAAGCAGAAAAGAAATGTGCTAGACACGCATGGATTTTTCTCCCTGTACCTTGGGAATACTCATACATTTTATCTTCTCCTGAACTGGAAAATTAGCATTGTATGCTGTTATGCCGTGGGCCCATGATGAATGGGTCCTGCGCAGTTTATTTCTAAAGGCAGAGCCAGACAGTTGATGGTCCTTTGTTGGAAGCTCTATAGTTCCCTCACCAACAGCAATGTTCATCCTCTCCGTTGTATTGAATAAATTGATATTGATAAAAAGGCTACTTGTTTCCTGATTACAAGTGTCTTCAGACAACCAAGACTATTTCTCCAGTATTGAATCTTTCATAGATTGACATGCTTGAATCTACCCCTTTGTCATGGTAGGAGTCTCCATGCACTTAGATAAGCTGTACTATTGAAGTACATTAGAGACCTTTAAGAAAGAAAGAAAACTATAACACCCATCAGCCTCTTTATGTAGATTTAAACTTTGACCAATCAGAGACGAGCCCCAGATCTCATCTCCCCAGCAGAGCCACCATACTTCAGATTTCTAACCGCACGTTGTGTGTGAAGGAGTCTCCCTTAGCTCTGCTCAGTTTGTCAGTGAGTGAACTTTTGACCCTGCTGAATTCAGCTCAAGGTATTGGTTTTCAATCTTCTTTACTTTCAGAGATGTCAGAGGGATCTAAGAAAAGGCTTTTTAGACCCTGCAGATATTGGCGGAAGGCAAGACTTTTCTCTGAGGACCCCCACAAGGGCTGTCTTTACTGTCTATATCCCAAACATACTGTCAAGGATTGTAAATATTGTAGAACTTTTTCGGCCAAAACTCTGAAGGACAGAGAGGCCAGATTGTTACTATGGCTTCAGAAGAAAAAGTCCAGATCGGATTCTGGACCTGATGTGGAGGAAAGTTATGGCCCATCCTCAGCTGAGAGGAAACGTAAAAATTAGGGCTCGATTTTTATTAAAGGCAGAATCAAAGGAAATGAAGGCTGATAAACCATCCACTTCCGAAAAGGCAGCCTTGAAACAAAAAGGTTCTGAACAGAAAAAATCCTCTTCTTCTTCTGCTGCCTCTCTGCCTATTAAATCTCAAAAGCAGGCTTCGTTGACGAAAAAAGCTCCGTCGACGGACCCGTCATCAAGAACGATGGCCAAATCACCGTCAACATTTGTCGCATCTACTGTACTGGCTTTGAATGCGTTGACGACAGCAGTTGCGATGGTCTCGTCGACGAGCACAGTTACGATGATCACCTCGTCGACGGTTTCATGGACGACGACAACTGCGTTGATGGCCACATCTACGGCTCAGACGACGGCAACACCGTCGACGACATCATCCACGGCCCCGTTGACGGCCCTCCTTCGACGATGGTGTTCAAGTCCCCCTACAAGACTACTGGTGTGGATGACGATTACCTTTAGACGTCTTCCTTCGTCGACCGCGTCGTCAACGGAGCATAAAAAGGACAATTAAAGACCGCAGTTAATACAAAAATCTCCAGGCTTGACATCCCTAAGCAAGGCATAACCTCTGCCACCATCTCACCTTCTGGATACAGAGGAATCAAGGGAGAGAGCTGTTTTGGTTCAGCTTACAGTCCATCAGAGCTTAGGGTTAAATGCCAGGACACTGATGATGATGATACACACATCCAGGACATCTAAGAGGTCATGGAAGGGGACTACTCCTTCACAGCTTGTCATCAAACACAACTATATGACTCTTTCTAGGAGCATTATATCTACGAAGCATACGAGGAACATCCGGAGGTACGGGGAGATGCCATGTTGGTACCAACCTCTCTTGTCACCGACTTAGGCACATGCTCCATGATTATTATATGCGTTTTCCGGACTCTCACCCCCCCAGTTCCGCTCACGCGGGGGGGGCCTAGCATACAGGTTTCATCACCACCGCCAGTGGTTACTCCACCACCTACAACACAATAAGAAATGATTACATTGAAAGTGAGGCTGATGATCAGAGCTCATCCAGGCTACAGACATGGTCGGCCGGGAATGGGATGACTACGTTGCTCCATCTTCACCGTCGCCTTCTCCCCCTCCAGCTATTTCTCCTCCAGGAGATATTGGAGGTTTCCATGAGTTATTTCAAAGAGCTTCCACAAGATTTGATTTACCTCTGCCCATAACCCAGACCGAATGCTTCCTCTATGATTTTAAAGATCCAGACAGGAAATCAGTACGATCCATACCAATAGTGGAATCCAGCAGCCCCTTGTTCAGTGCCTCCAGACAGGGAAGGAAAACGGCTCAACAGCATCAGCAGGCGCTTTGCCACTATGGCGGCTCCTTCCATTAAGGCCTGCAACGCCTTAGCGATTCTGAGGCGGTACGACCACCAGTTGTGGTCAGATCTTGCACCGCTTCTTGAACACCTACCTGAAGATAAGAAGAAGGAAGTGAAGGACCTTCTGCAGGAAGGTGCCAGAGCATCTTCTGAAGTTATTGACTCGGCTATGGATCTGTCTTCAGTCGCATCCAGGCAGATGGCAGGTGCCGCTGTTCTCCGTAGGCAGGGCTGGTTGAAGCCGCCCAGAGATCCAATCGAAAATCCTAGACATGCCCTTCGATGGAGAGAACCTGTTTGGTAAACATGTAGACGAGGCGTTACAGGGCATCAAGACAGATACTGAGACTGCACGTTCTTTAGGTACGCTGGAACAAAGGCGTTTTCAGTCCTTTCAAGGAGGAAGAGGACGAGGTCAGTTTCAGCAAAGACCGTCCTTTCAATCGTACAGATTTCAGCCTTATTCCCAACAGAGTTATAGGCCACAGTATGGTGGTCAGCAGCAGCAACATTTTCGGGCTTCCAGTGCGTTGTGCAACCTGTAGTCGGCTAGACGCAGATCTTCTGCACAAGGTAAATCCCAAGATACCTCCAGATTACAGGGAAGTTTTTCATCCACCTGCCACCTCTTCTCGTCTGCAGCCCCAGGGGATTCATCATCTGTCTACTTTTTTACACCAGTGGGAAGCCATCAAGAAAGACAAATGGGTTTTGGATATCATCTATCGGGTCCACACCTGGACTTTGTTCAAAAGCCTCCACGAAATCCACTTTCGAGGAGAACACATCAAAATCTCCCTCTATTAAAGCAAGAGATCTCGACCATGCTGTTGAAAGGGGTAATAGAAAGAGTTCCTTCCAACCAACGAGGGAAAGGCTTCTATTCAGATGTCTACTTTATAAGAAAGAAATGCGGGAATTAGAGACAGGTCATGGATCTCAGACAGCTGAACAAGTACATCAAGAAACAACTATTCCGAATGTTGTCTCTGCAAGAGATTTTCTTGTTGATTACGTTATGTTATGTTAAAGACATTCGCTATAGCGCACGTCTCACCCGGGGGCATCTCGGCACTGTTTCAGTTCCTGACAGATGGAGCAGACCAAAAGAGGTTAGTAGAGATATGCTTTTAGCAGTTTCCTGTATTTGATATGTGGGGGTCTCACGAAGGGTTGTAGGTAATTTATTCCAGTACAGAGGAGCAACATAGGAGAAGGCCTTTCCCCCAGTGCGAGTGTGATGAATTTGAGGCACGCACAGAAGGGCTTGGGTGCTAGATCTAAGATTGCGACTGGGGGTGTACATTTCCAGTTTGTTTTGGAGATAGCGTGGGCCTTTGCCTCTTGGGGCATTGTACGTGAGGCAACAGATTTGAAAACAGGAGCGTTTCTTCACAGGTAGCCAATGCAGTTCTCTCAGTAGAGGTGCAGAGGGAGTGCCTGCAGGACGATTCAGTATAAGTTTGGCCGCGGTGTTCTGGACCACCTGGAGTCTAGTGAGCAAAGTTTTGCTTACTTCAGCCAGGAGAGCATTCCCATAGTACAGTCTGCTTATCACCATAGCTTGAACCAGGGTTCAACGGACATTTGTGGGGAGAAGTGGGTAAATTCTGCGCAAAAGGCACACTCTATAGTAGCAGGAGCTGGTAGTAGCTGCAATCTGATCTTTCATTGTTAAAACTTGGTCTAATTTTATTCCTAGATTTTTTTACCATTTGGGCACGGGGATAGCACCCAATTGGTATGGCCACCAGTCGTCCGACCAGATGGCTGTGGCCTTTCCAAGCAGCATAATCTCAGTTTTTTCTGGATTTAACTGGAGGCAGTTCTCAGTCATCCAGTTGGAAATTGCTAGCATTCCTGCCGAGAAACGTTTTTTCTCCAGATCCAAATCTGGACCCATAGTAAACATCAGCAGCGTATCATCGGCATATGATATTATCTCAAAGCCGAAATGCTCAGCGATCTCTGCTGGCGGGGCCATATAAATGTTGAACAGGGTGGGACTCAAACATGAGCCCTGCGGTACATCCTTGTCCAAGCGCGTTTTGCCTGAGGAGTATGGACCTAGGATGATCGTCTGCTGTCTATCTATCAGAAGGTTCTGCAGCCATTTTAGTGCTGTCCCTTGGACACAATTGCCTGCAGTCTTTCCACAAGCCTTAAGTGCGAGATGGTGTCAAAGGCTGCAGACAGATTCAATAATATCAGTCCCACGGGCCTTCCTGCATCCATCTCTAGTCTCAATGAATCGGTTACGGCCAAGAGTGCGGTCTCTGTACTGAAACCTGGTTGTAATCCTGATTGTGAGGGGTCCAGAATGTTATTGAGTTCAAGAAATGATCCCAGCTGCTTGTTTATTATACCTTCTAGTTGTTTGCCCAGGAGCGGTAGCAGGGAGATCGGGCGATAGTTGCAGAGTGACTGTTGGTCCATTGTAGCTTTTTTAAATATGGGCCAGACACATGCTTCCTTCCATTCTGCTGGAATGGTTCCTGTTTTTATAGAACAGTTTAAGATCTTTTGGATCATGGGGGCGCAACAGGTGGCCAGAAGAGATAATGTCTTAGGTGGGCGTAGATCTTGGGGGGGATCCGGATTTGGCTGTGGCCAAGGAATTGTGTACCTCCTCTAAGGAGATAGGTTGAAAGGAGTCTAGCGTGCAAAGAGGTATTTTTCCTTGTTCTCCTGTCGTGGTAATGGTCTTTGATCACTGCAGAGAGGCAGTCGGGAATTTTGCGTAAACATGGGATATTTTTTCCTGAAAGTAATTAGCCAACGAATTGCAGAGCTGCTGAGATTCCACGGGAGATTGTCTGCATGCTTGTGGGGGGATACAATCCTGAACTAAACTGAAAAGGGCTCTTTGAGAGTTGTTCGCTTGTTCAATTTAGTTAATAATAAACATCCTCCCAGCGGTTTTGATGGTATAGGGACAGGGCCTGTTTATACTGTTCCCTGTCCAGAAGCTCTTTCTTTCTCCACCAGAGTCTCCCTAATGTTTTGCATTTGTTTTTTTCTGCTTTTAGTTCTGGCGTATACCAAGGGGCTGATGGTCGCCGGTGGCTGGAGCCATGGTTTTTAAAGGGAATTGTTGCATCCAGCGCCATTGTAAGGGCAGAGTTAAAGCTTTGCAGCAGTTGAGACTCCTCTGGGTTATTGTTTGGTAGCTCGGGGTGGAAGACCTCGCTGAAGGTTTCAAGAGTTAGTTTATGCCAAGGTCTGCGTGCTTCATATCGCCGTCTATTTGTAGTGAGACCCTTAGCAGTCCAACTGGTCTATATTTGAAAAGATTAGGTCCAATCTGTGTCCGGCCAAGTGGGCTGGGTCGTAATCTCTTTGAACAAGACCTAGTGGTTCTAAATTTGTTAGGAGTTTCCTAACTTCTGGGTTAGTGTAATCCTCCCCATGGTAGTTATAGTCCCTTAGCAGAAGAAATTTGTTAGAAGCCAGGACATGCGTGGCTATTTGTTCTGTCAGTAGCTCACTAAAATTACTCTTTGATCCAGGAGGACGGTAAATCAATGCTCCATTCCAGCTGTCTGTAGCACATATGCTTATTTTAAAAATCCCTAGCTCTATAGAGTTGTTGCTTATAGATGAGACCCAGGTCACGTTTAAGGGGTGTTTAAAAGCTATAGCAATACCCCTGTCATTCTCATCTCTCAGGCAATGAAACAGGCCCTGGCATGGTGGGAGGAAGAACGCAATATCTCTCCGGGCCTCTCATTCCAGGCAACACAAGCCAGTTACATTATGACTATGGATGCCTCGATGAATGGTTGGGGAGCACATCTCCAAGACTTACAAATCCATTGAAGATGGTCTGTCCAAGAGGCGCAACTGCACAATTGAGGGCAGTATTTCTGGGACACCAGGCGTTGCTTCCAAGGATTCAAGTTCTAGTGAGAACAAACACCATAACAGTGTTTTACCTGGCCAAGCAAAGTGGCACCAGGTCTCGCGTGCTATCAAATCAAGCCCAGGAAATCTGGAAATGGCTGATAGAGCACAAGATAGTGATGCAAATAGAACATGTTCCAGGCGTGGACAAGGAGTGGGCGAATTCTTTAAGCAGAACCAGCTCTCAATGTCACGAATGGGAATTGGATTGGAAGCAGCTGAAGCAAGTTTTCAAACTGTTGGGCTCTCCGAAACTGGATCTCTTCACAACCCTAAACAACAAGAAGTGCGAAAAGTTCCACAGCAGGTTTCCTCAGGATAATTCTTGGGGGAACGCTTTACACATGCAGTGGACAGGATATTCTCTTATGCTTTCCTGCCGTTCCCACTGATCGCAAGGGTGGTGTGCAAAATGAAGAAGGAACCATGCCATCTCATTCTCATAGCTCCTGCATGGCCGAGGCAGTTTTGGTACCCAGAACATCTACTGCGGTCAATATCCCCACACATTTTCTTTCAGCCTCTGCCCAACTTAGACAATGGTCAGATTCTTCACCCTCAGATAAAATCTCTGAGTTTATCTGCTTGGAACCTCACGACTATGAGTTCAGAGATCTAGACATTGCGCCAGATTGCAAGTCCATCCCACAGCATTCCAGAGCTTTTTTCACTAATAAATCATACGCAGCGAAATGGAAGAGATTCTGTCACTGGTGCATTGAAAAAGGCATTCATCCTCTCCTCTTGAAACTGGAGCAAGTATTGCCATATCTCTTCCTATTAGCAAAATCAAAACTGGCGCATTCATCAATCAAAGTACACCTGGCAGCAATTTCCAGGTTTCGCAGGAAGCTAGAGGAACTCTCCCTATGGCCTACGAGAATTGTAAAGTAATTTATCAAAGGCCTTTTCAGGGCTTTTCTTTTTTTTTTTTTTTTTTTTTTTTAAACAATTTTTATTATTTTGATTTACAACAGTACAAAGCTTTAATATTCGGGTACACAGTAATGCCACAACGGAAAACCCCGGCGCACTGGACACTATATCCCACCCCTCGGCAATACTGCTGCGCATTGTTCTTGTTCCGGCAACCACACCCCAAGAGTATGTCTCAAAGTCTCTCACTTCAGTCCGAGTCAGAGGCCTCGTCTTCTTGCAGCAGTGGTGGTTCGCAAATGCCCCCTCTGTATTTATTCCAGGCCCCCCACACTTTATCCCATTTCCGGGGGCACCCCCGCCTAATGAACACTGATCGCTCAGCCAGCATAGCTCTATCCATGTCCCCTCTCCATACAGACAGCAAAGGCACCACCCCCGTACCCCATTTTTGGGCTATGTTCCGTTTGGCTAGCACAATCCCCAGCATAGCCCAACTCTGAGCCTGGCGGCTAACGTCATTAGGTTCCCACACATTTAGAAGGCATCGCCTAGGCTCTGGTACTAGCGAGACTCCCCCCGACTGGGACAGTGTCCTCATCATTCGCCGCCAGTATTCTTGGATCTTGGGGCACTCCCATATGGTGTGAAAGAAGGTACCCTCCTCCCCGCAGCCACGTAGGCAGAATGGGTGTGGTGCCCTACCCATTCTGTGCAAGATGTGTCTGGTGTAATATGAGCGGTGGAGAATCCGTAGCTGCACCAGCCTAAGCCTGGAGGGGATCCCCGCCTCCTGTGGTGACGCCAACGCATCCCGCCAGTCCGGATCGTCAAATTCACCTACATCACTGGACCATTTCTCACGCAAGGGTCCCATAGGGTCCGGCAGATTATTAATAAGCTTACGGTACGTGAGGGATGTGGCCTTTTTATACATGTAATCTGTTAGCAATCTGTCCTCCATGGGCGACGCTTCCGGAACAGCAGCGCCGGGTTCTATTATTGACAGTAAGGCATGTTTAATTTGCATGTAACGGAACCATTCCGAGGGCGCCAACTGGTATTGTTGTTGCAGGCGCGTGAAGGGAACTACCGCCCCCCCCTGCCACATGTCGCCCACCGTGGATATTCCGATGTCGTCCCATTTATCGAAGCCCTTGCAGCCCCGAAGCCTCCCAAGCCGCTTCGCGTCCCATAGGGGCGTGAGCCGAGTCAAGACTCCTCTAAACCCCAGCCTGGCCTGGGCCGCGTGCCATATGGCCACAGTCTGCCTCAGGGGGCCGAACAATTCTGGGGTCAGCCTCCCGTCGTACAGGGGCGCTAACATACCCCGTGTCCCTAGTATATCCCTGTCCGCTTTAAAGGCGGGGTCAGAGTGTGGGACGTGGAGCCATTGGTTGACAACCTTCAACTGCGCTGCCCAGTAATAAAGCTGGATGTCGGGAAGCGCTATCCCTCCGTCATACCAACCGCGGGTCAGTTTGGACTGTGCAATACGTGCCGGCCCTTTATTCCACAGGAGACCAGTCACCTGCGCCGCGACCGCGTGAAAGTACGCCGGCGGTATTGGGTACGGCGTGTTTTCCAACACGTATACGAAACGGGGCAAGGCCATCATCTTAAAGAGTGCCGCCTTCCCTAACAGGGTCAGTGGTAGCGCTCCCCAATGACGGGCATCTCGCTTGAGACGGTCCAATGGGGGCTGAAGATTTTTGTGGAGAAAGTCCGCCGGATCTACTGTAACATGTATACCCAAGTATTTAAATGACCCCTCCGCCAGTCTAAGCGGGCAATCTGCCGGCAGCAGTGGTGGAGGGCCACGCAACACATACATGACCGACTTGGTCCAATTTATAGTATATCCAGGTGCTCTACCGAAGACGTCACAGATGTTAAGCAGCGTTAATATGGAGCGGCGCGGGGAGGCCAGATATAGCAATACATCGTCCGCGTAGAGCGAAACTCGGTCCTCCCAATCGATCGTCCATTTGAGTCCCCGTATCATGGGTGCCCAACGTATCCACCCTGCCAGCGGCTCAAGTACCAGGGCAAATAACAACGGCGATAGGGGACAACCCTGGCGCGTACCCCGCGTCAGGGGGAAGTCCTCTGACATATGCCCGT
This sequence comes from Triturus cristatus, assembly GCF_964204655.1. Lineage (NCBI taxonomy): Eukaryota > Metazoa > Chordata > Amphibia > Caudata > Salamandridae > Triturus > Triturus cristatus. The sequence continues at coordinate 449,915,372 of NC_140588.1, forward strand.
TGGCGATGACATGAGCCACCGGCTTAGTGTACAGAAGCCGGATCCAGGCACAGAACTTGGGCCCAAATCCCATGTGCTGTAGTACTGCGAAGAGAAAGGGCCATTCGACCATGTCGAACGCCATGTGAGCGTCAAGCGATAGAAGCACCGCTGGTTCCTCCACTCGATGCGCCCGTGCCAGCACACTGTGTAACCGCCTCAGGTTATGGGACGTACTCCTGCCGGGCATGAAACCAGGCTGATCTGGATGTACGATATCCGACAGGTACGGTGTGAGCCGAGTCGCCAGTAGTTTTGCCAGGATCTCCGCCTCCGCATTGAGTAGGGAGATGGGGCGATAGGACGTACACTGATCCGCCGGCTTGCCCGGTTTTGGTATCACCACTATGGTGGCTGTACGCTGATCGGGCGGGAGTTCGCCTATCTGCAGGCTGTCTACAAACATCTTAAGCAAGTGGGGTGCGAGCGTCTCCACCTTCCGTTTGTACAGCTCGACCGGTATGCCGTTGGGGCCTGATGCCTTGCCCGACTGCAACGCCACCACCGCGGTCTGTATTTCATCCACAGTGAGATCGGCTTCCAGAGCCTTCACTGCCTCGGGGGCGAGTCTGGGATATCCAGATCAGTAATATATGCCAGCGCCTCCTCCACCGTCATGGAGGAAGCAGAAGAGTAGACCGCTCGAAAATGACCTGCAAGGATACGCATTATTTCGCATGGGTCAGTTGCTACCTGCCCTCCGTTCGAGCTAAGCTGCGCTATCCACCTATTGCCTCTGTCCCGTCTGTCCAGCCATGCCAGCAGCTTTCCTGTCTTGTCCCTGACATCGTAGACTTTATGCCTAGTGGCTGCCAACTGCTGTCTGGTACACTCCGCTAGGTGCTCCTTATACTTTGCCTGCACAACACGAAGGCTGCGGAAGGCCTCGGGAGTCGGATCCGCGGCCTGGCGCGACTCTGCCGCACCGAGGTCCGCCTCCAGCACTTGCAGCTCAAGGTGTTTCTCGCGTTTATGCGCCGTAATGGACGCTATGGCCTGCCCTCTCAGAACTGTTTTATATTCCTCCCAAAGGGTAGTCGGGGAGGCGACAGAAGAGGCGTTTTCTTCGAAGTACAGGCTCGTCGACTTCCCAAGTGCAGTGTTAATGGCGGGGACCTGAAGATATTCCGGGTGGATTGAGTAGATACGGCGTCTAGCCAGGTGGTAGTGTGTATACCGCAGGAGTATAGGGGAGTGCTCCGATATTCCTCTAGGCCTGATCTCCACGTTGTCTATATTTTGGAGACCGCCAGCCGAACCTAGGAAATAGTCTATCCTAGTTAGGCAATTGTGTACCCCAGAGTGGTACGTGTACTGATGCAGTGTAGGGTGATGTAGCCTCCAAATATTCGTCAGCCCGAGTGCCTCGAAGAAGCTCCCGAGTCGGGACGGCCCCGCTCCCCGGGTCCGCGCTGGGTAGCGATCAAGCAGGTCATCTATAACCGCATTAAAGTCACCTCCCATAAGGAGCTCCCCCTCCGGCAGATCGAGCAGAAAGCCACTCAGTGCAGGGAGCGCCGTGGCGTGCAGTGCAGGGGGAATGTAGACTGAGACAATATTGAGGGGCCGCCCCTCCCATTGGGCGATGATCGCTGCGAATCTCCCTGAGTCGTCAGTTTTAATTCTACGTATGATAAGGGGGGGATTGTTTTTTAACCAGTATGCCCACCCCTCGGGAACCAGAGGAGAATTCAGAGTGCGCAACCATCTTGTATCCCCACCTGTCCGTGGCCTTACTCGCATTGCCCGTAAGGTGGGTCTCCTGCAGCAAAACCACTGCCGGGGAGCACCTCTTAAGAATCTGAAGGACCAAGCCCAGTTTGATTTTGTCACCTAAACCACGCACGTTCCACGTGAGCAGGGAGAGGGGCTGCATCGGAGTGAGGGGGATGTTATCAGACTGTCCTTGCGCTATATCAGCAATCGCAGCAGCTGGGGTGGTGGAAAACTGACAGTGAGGATATATCGACGAAGGTCGTGCGTGCTATGCTTGGCGCGTGTACTGTTCGCTGGAATACCCAATGCACTGGGGGAGGTAGCAGCGCGCAACAAACAACGCGCAGTATGCGTTCCGTAGTGGCTGTGTGTACTGTGTTGCAAACATTACTGTCTATTTGAATCTCAAACACAAAAAAGAACCAAAAGAATACCCCCGTGCCCCCCAACCCCCTCCCTGCCTCCCTGCCATGCGGACTCCAAACTGCCCGCCACCCCAACTCAGCAGAGTGCTTCGACCCCATATCCCAATACCTAACTTGTGTGCAAGGAGCGGGAGGTCCGAGGAAGACCAGAGCCATCCCCCTGTCGAGCGGTCAAATGTTCCGAGCCACATTAGGAATGCACTGACACCTCACCACCCCGGAGACATCCCCCTTACCCTGCACCGTCCATTAAAGAGTCAAAGTTTATCGCCTCCGGATTACGCCTCGTGCTGCAGCCGGGCCGCAGCTTTCAGAGCATCATCTCGGCCAGTAGGGTCCGTCGCCTCTCCAGGCGGGCGTTTTCGCCTGTCTGAGCGGCCTGACTGTTTCACTTGCCGCCACCCCTCAAGCCAGTCATGCGCTTCCTCCGGCGAGTCGAAGAACCAAGTCTTTCCATCCGCCACCACTCGCAGTCTGGCCGGAAATAGCATGGAGTAGGAAAGTTCACGGGCCCTGAACCTTTTTTTAACCTCCAAGAAGCTCCTCCGGCGCGCCGACACAGCCGCCGTATAATCCGGAAAGAAGGACACTTGTGAGTTCTGTATACGCAAGGGTGGAGCCATGCGGGCCGTCTGCAGAATGACATCGCGATCGCGGAAGATGAAAATGCGGGCCAGGACCGGCCGGGAGGGGAGCCCCGACCTTAGGCCTACCCCCGGGCACCCTGTGCGCCTGCTCCACCGAGAAGAAGGCAGAGAGTCCCCTGGGCTGCAGTTCAGTTTTTATGAGATTCTCCACGTAGAGATCCATGGCTGGGCTCCCCTCGCTCTCCGGAATGCCCGTAATGCGTACATTGTTGCGGCGGGAGCGCCCTTCCTGATTCTCAAGCCTCTCAACCATGCGCTTGTTTTCGGCCTCTAATTGCGACACTTTTTGCAGCAGCAAGCTAGAGTCTTTTGTCAGAGTAGCAGTCACCTGTTCAACCTCCGTGACTCTGGCGGACATTTTCTGGAAGTCAGCCCGGAGGAGCGTCACGTCCGTGGATATCGACCCCACCGTCGTTTGCACATTAGTCAGGGCGGCCATGATGTCCTCTAAGGTCACTTTAGGTGGGCCGGTGGTAACGGGGGCCGTCTCTGCGCGATCGGCGTGTTCCGTCAGCGGGGGAGAGTCTTTAGTGTATGCGTATTTATCCAGTTTCCCGTGCTGGTGCGCCCTACTCCCTTTACCGCTCATGATGGGGCCGGGGACCGGGCCTCACAGAGGGCTGTCAGCACCACGGCTCGAGGGGCAAAACCAGGCGTCTTATCACTCCACGCTGAGCCCGAGGCAGCGCTGCCACCTCTCAGGCACTGGCACTCGTGGGGGCAAGACTGACACCGGACGGCCCCTAACCCACACTCATCCGCTCCCCTCGCTTTAGAGAGCTTGGTCCGTCACAGTCCCGCAAATCACCACCTCCGCATCCGAATCGTGCGGTCTGGACACGCACTTAAGACTGTGCAGACCGGGCGTGTCAGACAGCTATTCGGGCCTTTACAGCAGTCCCCGGAACCTCCAGGCGGGCAGTCCCATCACTCCCGGCGTCGCAGGTGTCTTGCAGCCGCCATTGCTCCGCAGCGCCGCTCCACCCCCTTCTCGCCGGCCCAGCGGCGCCCCCGATGTGCTGTGAGCCCGCAGGGCAAATTGGGCGTCCGCCAGGGTAGTCAGGTTCAAGGCAGTAGCCTCAGGGCGTAGTCCGTCCGACGTCAGGGCAGGGGGCACTGCTATTCGGCGATCCCGGGTCTCGCGTGCAGTACGCAGGTCGCGCCAACCTAATTGAGGCCCCGGCTTCGGCCGAGGAGACAGGCCCAAACTCTCTGTGCGGCGCCGGCTGCTTCACCGGCCACGGGGAGACTCCGGAGCGGTGTCGCTGGGTGTCGCTTTGTTGCGGCGTTAAAGGCACCGACTGTGGGCTCGCAACAAGACGCGGATCAGTGAGCGGATGGCGGGGAGGACGGTCTCACCCCCGGAGCTCCTTCAGGCTGCGGCCATTACACTCGGCAGCTAGCCACGCCCCCCCTTTTCAGGGCTTTTCTACCTTTGAAGCGCCATGCGGTTCCTTGGCAGCTAAACACGGTTCTCGCTCAACTCATGAAGCCACCCTTTGAGCCGATCCACAAAGCAGAATTAAAATATGTCTTGTGGAAAACTGCACTGTTGTTGGCTCTCATGTCGGCTAGAAGGGTCCGTGAAATCAGGCCTTTACTGTCGCTGAACTTTTTCTCCAGTTTAAACAGGATAAGGTAATATTGTTGTTAGACGGTGACCTCAGAGGAGCCCGGAAGGGGGTCCTGACTACCCTGAGTCCCACCCGTGTAGTATCGTAGCCGGGCACTGGCGGAAGATTCCCCAGGGGGAGGAATCTCGCAACTAGGATCGTACTTCTGGCACCAAACGACACAGAGTGACCACACTGGGTATTCTCAGAAAACAAGCTTTATCAAATAGGTATCACTGCAAATATGTACAAGGTGAGCACGGGCTCAAGAGTCTCGGAAAGGTAGGGGGTAGCGGGACAGTCTCTGGTAACGGTTCAAAGCAGGGACGTATCCGGCGCACAGCTCACAATCCTCGAGCTGGGGGATACGTGGTCGGAGTCGGGGTCCGGCGGGACCGTGAGAGTCTGGGGGAGCCGCGAGTCACTCAGCGGGCTCAGGTACAGGTTCGGAGGTCTTTACGATCTTCAAGGAGCCGCGAGTCACTCAGCAGGGCTCAGGTACAAGTTCGGAGGTCTTACGATCTTCAGGGAGCCTCGAGTCACTCAGCAGGGCTCAGGTACAAGTTCGGAGGTCTTACGATCTTCAGGGAGCCGCGAGTCACTCAGCAGGGCTCAGGTACAAGTTCGGAGGTCTTACGATCTTCAGGGAGCCGCGAGTCACTCAGCAGGGCTCAGGTACAAGTTCGGAGGTCTTACGATCTTCAGGGAGCCGCGAGTCACTCAGCAGGGCTCAGGTGGGTTCAAGTTCCAGGAGCCGCGACCGCGTCGGCAGGCTCTCGTTGTTCCAGCGTCGAATCTGCCGGACAGTCTCAGAGCACCCCTTGTTATAGGTCGACCCCTCTTTGATGTCCGGAGTCTGTGCAGGCAGGGGTCTTGTCACCTGGGGGCCGCTTGTCGGGGTTTCCTGCTATTGTCTTTTGATCCTTTCAGGGCCGGGTCGGGAGGAGTCCCAGACACCCAGCAGGCACGGAGCCAGCCCGCAGGGAGGCCGGAGGGCCGATCGAAACCCATCGTCCCAGGGGAGTTCAGAGGTGCGATAGAAACTGCTCCTCCCTCTCTCATCCCCTGGAAGCGTGATGTCCTCCAGCCGGAGTGGCGCCTCGAGGCCCGGGTCGTGCTGGGGCCGGGCGGCCATCTTGTTGCATGGAGTGGGCACGCGGGCCCGGGGTGGCCGAAAGGAGAGAGGCCATGGACGGGGATGTCCGGGGTTGGTGCGGGTGTCCTGGTGGGAAGGGTCGGCTGGGCCGTGGGCTTGGGCTGCAGGTACCAGGTTTCGGTGGTGCGGGGGCACGGAGGGCCATTCTACGAGGCCGGGTCCAACAATTGTGAACAAATCCGCACTTTACACCTAAAGTCCCAACTTCTTTTCATCAAAATGAGCCAGTAATACTGGCAACATACTTCAGAAATCATTCCACTCCTGCTGAAAGGGCTTTACATTTGTTGGATGTGAAGCGTTGTCTAAAATTCTACATTCACAGACCATAGACTTTAAGGAAGTCAGAACAGCTCTTCTGTAGTAGGGGATCTCTGTGTATAGTCATAATCTATGAATATCCACTTATTTGCCTGACGCAGATCTAGAATAGGCCTGAACTCGTTCTTGTCCTTTTTTCTGACGAGAAAGAACCTTGAGTAAAGACCTTTTCCTTCTTGCCGCAAAGGAACAGTCTCTATCGCCTTCTTCTTTAACAGAATGTACGCCTCCCACTGGAGCTCCCGCACCATGTAGGGAGAGCGCACTGGCGGAATCTGTGGAGGCGGGCTGGTGAAACGAAGACTGTATCCATTGCAAACAATATTCAGCACCCACTTGTCCTGAATTATTGTCCTCCACTCTGCCAGGTAGTATTGAATACTTCCCCCCCACCGGAGCGGGTAACGGATGAGGGGGAAGTGACCTTTCAGGGCTTCGACCCGGCCGGGCCTTTGTTCCCCGACGAGGATTGATGCTGGCCTCTGCCCCTCTGGCGCTTTTGAAAGGACTGCCACGGGAACTGTTGTTGTTGTTGCTGGTGCTGTTGGTGACCAGACTGACGCCCTTGACCGTGTTGCTTAGAATAACGCCTGCCATAGGACCGGAATGACCTCTTCTGCTCCTTGGGTTTTTCCAATCCCACGGCCTTCAGGGTTTCCGCTTCGGCCTTCATGCGGGCCATCTCGTCATCCGCATGAGACCCGAACAACGTCGTGCCAGAGAAAGGCAAGTTAGCAATCTTTTGCTGCGCTTCAGGTTTCAGAGAGGTAAGCCTCAGCCAGGAATGTCTCCTCATGTGTACTCTATGACAGTACCCATGGGCCGCCAGCAACGATACATCCCCCGCCGCACTGATGATCTGGTTGGAGACCATCATGCCCTCGTTCAGCACCTCCTGGAAGTCCTCCCTTTTATCCCTAGGCAGGGAGGCAGCAAACTGTTGCAGAGAGTCCCAAAGCGATCGGTCATAGCGACCCAGCAGAGCGGAGGCGCTAGCAGCCTTCATAGTCGTGGCGGACGTAGAGCACATTCTCCTCCCCAAGGAGTCCATCTTGCGACTCTCCTTATCCGGAGGCGCCGTGGAAGAGGGCGTCGTGGAGTGTTGTTTACGAGCCGCAACCACAATGACAGAGTCCGGGGGAGGGTCCACCCTGAGGAACGCCGGGTCCGAATCAGGGGCCCTGTACTTTTTCTGCAACCGTGAGGGAGCAGACTTCACTACGGCTGGTGTCAAGAAGACCTCCATGGCTGGTTCCTCCAAACCCGGAACCAAAGGAAGGAGGGGGCGTGACAGGTGAGCCTTGTGCAATGTCTCAAATATCACAGAGGTAGTGGGAACCGGGACTGCTACTGAGATTCCCAATTTCGCCGCCCCCCCTCATCAGCACATCCTGGAAAGTGGCAATATCATCCACTGGCGAGATTCGAGTAGGCGGTGTTTCCGACAGCGAGGGAGAGAGCCGTCCATTGCCAGAAGAGTCCGTATACCTCTTGCCTCTGGAACGAGATCTATATCTCCGTCGTCCATGCCTTGTGTGAGTGGACGATCTGTGTCTACTCCGTGACCTCCTGCGAGATCGAGAGCGTGACCTCGGTCTGCGTGGAGCCTTAGGAATCGCCGGTAGCCGAGGAGACGGCGGGAGCTGTGGCACCGGCGGTGGTGGAGGTGGCGTAGGTCGCTTAGGAGGAGGAGGCGGAGGCGGAGGAGGCGTAGGAGCCTTCTGAGGCAGCGGCTGAGGGAGAGGCTGCGGAGCTCCATCACTCCGTGCAGGAGAACCCAGACCAGCACTGTCCGGACTCTCGTCCACCCTTCTCTTCTTGGCGGGCCTGTCCCGTGCTGACGTGAACGAGGGGCAGCGCCTTCTCCTCCTAGATCCACGACTGGAGATTGTAATCACCGAAGACGTGTTACCAGATGTCCTCGACGTCGAACTGAGTGTCGACCTCGTACGGCGTCTCTTCGCCGCTCGGCGGCCCCCCGACGTCGAACGGTGGCCCCTCGACGTCGAACGGCGGGTCGACGGAGAGCGATGCCTCCTCGACGTCGATCTCCTTTGCCTCGACGGCGATCTGTGCCTTTGGCTGTCGATGTCCTTCGCCTCGACGGCGATCTGTGCCTCGACGTCGATCTCCTTCGCCTCAACGTCGATCTGTGCCTCGACGGCGATCTGTGCCTCAACGGCGATCTGTGCCTCGACGGCGATCTTCTTCGTCTCGACGGCAGTCGCCGGTGTCTCGTCGTCGGCGTCGATCCAAGGAGTCGACGGCGAAGGAGACGAGCGGGGTCGCCTCGATGGCGAGCTGCGCTGTCCGTGGGGCTCGGTACGACGTCGATGGTGTGTCGACGTCGACTGTGGAATCCTCGACGGTGACCTAGTCCTAGGTCTCGCCGGCCCCTCTCTCGACGTCGAACGCCGAGAACGCCGAGATCCAGAGCACTGGATCGACGGCGAACACACCGGTGCTTTACCTCTCGCCGTCGACGTCGTCGCCTTCGATGTCGAACGCGACCTACCAGCCGGTAGGTGCCGTTTCTGCTCCTTTTTCTGCCCGGAGGTCCCTCCAGCGGCTGAAGCATGGGCAGAGGAGGGGGAATGAGATCCCCCATGCCCCGAAGTCCCACCTGTCCTCTGCTTCTCCTGTCCCTGGAGGCGAATCTTCTCTCTGTCCCTCAGGGTCCTCTTGGAGAAGGTCTTGCAGATGGCACATGTAGCAGGGACATGTGAGGATGACAAGCAGAGGATACAGACATCATGTGGGTCCGTCTTGGCCTTTTTCCTCCCACACTCCGGGCATTTATCAAATAAAGCCATCTAAGAGTGGATCAAACTGCACCAAATTGCAGGATGCAGTAGAGAAAGGCTCTAGACGTCGAATGAACAAACTATTTTATCCAAAAAACCAAAATGTAATCCAACTATCCACCCAAAAGGGTAGAGCTCAAGCTCCAGGGTCCTGCTAGCAGGAGCCGGAAAAAAGAACTGAAAGTAACTTGCTTTGGCTGTGCATCCTGGGATACCGGGGGTCTCTGGAGAGTTCCTTAAAGGCACGGTATCCCTTTAGCAGACACATAATGACAGCCTATAGGGCTTGTCTGTCCACCCCTTCCTCTCTATTGTTTAAAGGGATTTTGGTGAAGGGAGTGTGATACACTAAAGGAACATGTCAGATGTGAATAAAAATGACATTTAAACTTTATTTTGGCTTTTGTGTTCACTTCAGATGAAGTGCTGGCCAGTGCAGCCATGTTGTATTAGGCTGTATTATTTTGTCTGTCTCTTAAGTGTCTTTGCAGGTTTGCAAATGCAGGACACCTTAAGAGATATTTTGATTGTTCCGGGGTCCCCGCACATGGGCGGGACTATTCATAGATTATGACTATAACAGAGATACCCCTACTACAGAACTGGAGTTACAGGTAAGAAACTACTCCTTCGTTTACATCTCCAAGGAAAGGCCATGCTCTTTCAAGGAGTAGTATTGCACGTTGGATTTCTTCTGAGATTGTCTTCTGCCATAACAAAACCGGAAGACCTCTGTCTGCAAGGGTAACAGCTTACTCCACAAGAAAGATGGCAGCCTCTACAGCCCTTTTTGCCGGAGTATCACTCCCAGATATCTGTAGAGCCGCAACATTGTCGAACGTGCATACTTTCACCAGGCACTACTGCCTGCATTCGACATGGAAGACTGATGCTGCAGTGGGTCAGGCGGTCCTCAGGTATCTGTTCACGTGAGGTACAGTCTTTTTCGTATTCCTTATCTCCGTTATGTAGGGGGCTACTACGAGATATGGTTATATATTTATACAAGTTTTTTATTAATGATTAGATATGAGGAGTGTTTCTGATGAAGATATATATATATATATATATATATATATATATATATATATATATATATATATATATGGGAAGGCGTCTTCTGCGTATAAACTGCCTCCACCACAGCGGAAGTCGCTTCGTTACGGGAGGACCCCACAGAAGCGGGTCCCGTTAAATTACTGCAGTTCATTCTAAATCCTCAGGAGGAAAAACGAAGCCGTGTGTGATCCTTCAAAATTCTTTATTCAGCCACTCTGCCAAACGCGTTTCGAGTGCGAAGCACTCTTGTTCACTGACAAGTAAAATCAAAGCGAGCGGCCATTTTTACGTTATCTACCACGTGATTAAACAGAACTACAAATAAAGTGCATTAGAGAACAGACTTGTAGTTTTTTTGATTTCTTAAGTAGAAAGGTGGCACGCGATAGTTGACAAAGCTCGTATTTGTTGAAATTCACTTCATAATGATCAAACATGTGTAAAATCAATATATGTACAATGAAAATCAATTATAAATATTTATAAATATTAAATATTATAAAATTCTTCTAAAATGCAGTTATTGCGAGTGTTGCCCCAGTGGGCTCACGTAAGCACATTACTGTCAATTATCGCTGCTTATTACTTCCTACATTCAGGATACCGGAGATTTTTTGAGAGGGATTTATGAAATACCCTGGGAAGACGAATATTTGCTTATAACCATTGATGTGGCAACACTGTATACCAGTATTCGCCACAAAGACGGCTTGATGGCTATCAGGCACTTTTTGAACACACGACCTATAACTTTGTGGTCGCATACTCAAATGATTCTCAGTATGGTTGAAAAGTGCTTGAATAGTAATTATTTTCTCTTTAATGAGGAACTCTTCCAACAGACCTGTGGCACGGCAATGGGCACCTGCTTCGCCCCCAGCTATGCGAATTTGCATATGGGCTGGTGGGAGGAGCAGGTGGTCAGGGAACAATATAGCAAAGAGTGGGAAGAGAACATCATGCATTGGAGCAGATATATCGACGATTTATTTGTAGTGTGGAAGGGTACTGAAAATCAAGCAAGATCCTTCATTAACAAGCTCCAAACAAATGACCTCAATTTGAGTTTTACAAGTGAAATTAGTCAGACTAGTGTTAACTTTTTGGATGTAACAGTGTTTATAGAAGATGGTAAAATTCAAACCAAGCTTTACAGGAAACCCACATTCAGTAATACAATCCTACATGCTACAAGCTTCCACCCGGTAAACTTAAAAAGGAGCATCCCCTATGGGGAATGCCTAAGAACCAGACGAAACTGTAGCAGTGAGAAAGAATTACAAAAAGAAATGAAAACCTTAGAAAAAGGTTCAAAGATAGGGGGTATCCTGACAGTTGGGTGGAAGATGCAATACGTAGAGCTAATGCAAAGAAAAGAGAAGAGATTTTGTTTAGCAACAAGAAAGCTAAGCAAAATGATGGAAAAGAAATAAATAAGGAGTGTAGATTTATAACAACCTACAGCATTCAACATGACAAATTAAGAAACATCTGTAATAAACACTGGCATCTAATAAAAAATGACCCAATTTTGGGTAAGGCTGTAACACGGAGACCCCTAATCACATTCCGCAAAGTGAAGTCTTTCAAACAAGCCCTGGTAAAAAATACCCTAAGCAAGCCACCACAAAAAACCACTTGGCTCACAAGACGCAAGGGATTTATCAAATGCCCCAAATGCAAAGCCTGTACGCATGGCGTAAATACGGATAGGTACAAACCAGGCTTTAGCAAACATTCAAAGAAAATCAGAGGCAAATACTCTTGTAAAACGAATTTTGCTGTCTACGTGCTCCAGTGCCCTTGTGGCCTGCAGTACGTGGGCAGCACAATCCTAGAGGTACATAAAAGAATCTTACAACATCTCAGGGCAATAAAGAACGGCGATCGGACATATCCTGTCGCCAGACATTTTGAAAAATTTCATAAAAAAGATGTCAAAGGTTTATCTTACTTTGTAATTGATGCGGTACCAAAAAATACAAGGGGAGGGAACCGTGAAAGAGCGTTGAGAAAATTGGAGTCCAGGTATATTGTTGAACTAAACTGTAAACAACCTGATGGACTGAACATAGAAGAAGATTTGTACACCCATTTAGTCTGAAAATGTGTTATTTTATCATTATTAGTTTTAAATGTTGGGTTTTACAATAGGTTTTATGACGAATTCATGACATGTAGTAGAAATGCGATTGAATCTAGGACGGTGGTAGGCCCACTGGGGCAGAATTGAAAAGCAGCGATAATTGACAGTAATGTGCTTACGTGAGCCCACTGGGGCAACACTCGCAATAACTGCATTTTAGAAGAATTTTATAATATTTAATATTTATAAATATTTATAATTGATTTTCATTGTACATATATTGATTTTACACATGTTTGATCATTATGAAGTGAATTTCAACAAATACGAGCTTTGTCAACTATCGCGTGCCACCTTTCTACTTAAGAAATCAAAAAAACTACAAGTCTGTTCTCTAATGCACTTTATTTGTAGTTCTGTTTAATCACGTGGTAGATAACGTAAAAATGGCCGCTCGCTTCGATTTTACTTGTCAGTGAACAAGAGTGCTTCGCACTCGAAACGCGTTTGGCAGAGTGGCTGAATAAAGAATTTTGAAGGATCACACACGGCTTCGTTTTTCCTCCTGAGGATTTAGAAGGAACTGCAGTAATATATATATATATATATATATTCACTGAAAAAACCATAGGTTTCACACATGTTATAGTTAGCTGGACATTTTACTGATAAAAAACCAATGAAATTCCCCCGTTATAGTTACTGTAGGCAACTATAACTCACGCGACCGCAATCCTCTGCTGATGCTAATACTGTATTTAGACACTTATTTGCCCATATCTTCTTCCATTAAATTTTAGCTATACATATATTACAAATATTTTTTTTTCATAAAGACACATATGTCATCAGCAGAGGATTACGGTCGCGTGAGTTATAGTTGCCTACAGTAACTATAACGGGGGAATTTCATTGGTTTTTTATCAGTAAAATGTCCAGCTAACTATAACATGTGTGAAACCTATGGTTTTTTCAGTGAATTAGCAAGGTTTTTTAAATGCTATTTCCTAACTATAACGTGTGTGAAACCTATGGTTTTTTCAGTGAATTTGTACGGTTTTTTAAATGCTAAGTTACTTTACGCCATTTGTGGCGTGCGCGCCCACTTAACGCAGTTCGTTCCGTGCACGGTTTTTATCAACTTTAATAAGCCCTGTACATTTGGTGGCCTTCGGCCACCAAAAGCACAGGGGGTGAGGTCAATGTGGATAGTGTTTTTTTTATTTCGATTTTATAATTTCATGTTGCCAAAATTACGTTTTTTTTCTCTATTAATAAGCCCTGCACATTTGGTGGCCTGCGGCCACCAAAAGCACAGGGGGTGGGGTAAGTGTGGATAGTGTTTTTTTTATTTTTATTTTTTTACCGTAAGCGTACGGTAAGCTTACGGTAAGCGTACGGTAAGCGTACGGTAAGCGTACCCCGCGAAATTGCCGAAAAAAAAATAAAACCGTTTTTGCTCTTGGGGGATGTTTGGGGACTCCCTCAACATGACTATGTGGGAGGGAGTTGTCAAAACAGCCCCGTAACATGTTTTTGGCCATCATGTTTGATAAACAACACTCAGTGCGAGAGACAAAATGGCGGACGCCGCTTCCTGGTTTCGGCCGATTCGAATGTTTACTAAGATCTAAGAGCCAATCAGAATCGCGCTCGCGCACGCCACCGTAAGCTTACGGTAAGCGTACGGTAAGCGTACGGTAAGCGTACCGTAAGCGGGCTCAGATATATATATTGATTTAAAGGCTATTTTCTCAGAATCTACTGAACAGATTTACACCAAACCTACAAAAGGCACTTCCTTGACCTAGGGACTACCTCTCTGCCAAATTTCTAGTAATTCTGTTCAGCCGTTCGGGCTGTAGCTCGTTCTAAAGGTCCTATGGAAAAATGCATGGGAAAAACGCGTTTTGGGACCCCCCTTTTATCTCAGCCCCCGCTTGACGAATCCCCCCGAGACTTTCAGGGTAGGAGCGGAGCGTAGCGCCCCACCTATTTTGAGAAATTCGCGAGGATTCGTCGACCGGCGCCAAAGTTATTCAAAATAGAATGTTGAGGTTTTCCTATGGAAACGTGGTCCTAACTATAACTACCTACTGGCGACCGCCAGTAGGTAATATATATATATATATATATATATATATATATATATATATATATATATATATATATTACCTACTGGCGATAGCCAGTAGGTAGTTATAGTTAGGACCACGTTTCCATAGGAAAACCTCAACATTCTATTTTGAATAACTTTGGCGCCGGTCGACGAATCCTCGCGAATTTCTCAAAATAGGTGGGGCGCTACGCTACGCTGAACAGAATTACTCAAAATTTGGCAGAGAGGTAGTCCCTAGGTCAAGGAAGTGCCTTTTGTAGGTTTGGTGTAAATCTGTTCAGTAGATTCTGAGAAAATAGCCTTTAAATCAATATATATATCTGAGCCAGCTTACGGTACGCTTACCGTACGCTTACGGTAAGCGTACGGTGGCGTGCGCGAGCGCGATTCTGATTGGCTCTTAGATCTTAGTAAACATTCGAATCGGCCGAAACCAGGAAGCGGCGGCCGCCATTTTGTCTCTCGCACTGAGAGAGATTTTTAAAATCGGAAGCCCCAAAACATGTAAAGGGGCTGTTTTGACAACTCCCTCCCACATAGTCATGTTGAGGGAGTCCCCAAACATCCCCCAAGTGCAAAAACGGTTTTATTTTTTTTTCGGCAATTTCGCGGGGTACGCTTACCGTACGCTTACGGTAAGCGTACGGTAAAAAAATAAAAATAAAAAAAACACTATCCACACTTACCCCACCCCCTGTGCTTTTGGTGGCCGAAGGCCACCAAATGTGCTGGGCTTATTACAATGGAAAAAAACACTATCCACACTTACCCCACCCCCTGTGCTTTTGGTGGCCGTAGGCCACCAAATGTACAGGGCTTATTATAAGGGAAAAAAACTTAGCATTTAAAAAACCGTACTAATTCACTGAAAAAACCATAGGTTTCACACACGTTATAGTTAGGAATTAGCATTTAAAAAACCTTGCAAATTCACTGAAAAAACCATAGGTTTCACACATGTTATAGTTAGTGGAAATTTTACTGATAAAAAACCAATGAAATTGCCCCGTTATAGTTAGCGCAGGCAACTATAACTCACGCGACCGCAATCCTCTGCTGATGACATATGTGTCTTTATGAAAAAAAAATATTTGTAATATATGTATAGCTAAAAATGTATGGAAGAAGACATGGGCAAATAAGTGTCTAAATACAGTATTAGCATCAGCAGAGGATTGTGGTCGCGTGAGTTATAGTTGCCTGCGCTAACTATAACGGGGCAATTTCATTGGTTTTTTATCAGTAAAATTTCCACTAACTATAACATGTGTGAAACCTATGGTTTTTTCAGTGAATATATATATATATATATATATATATTCTTGCCACAGTATACTTATATTTATAATGCATAATGTGTCTTCGCTGTGATTAAAAGAATTGTACTGCTACCTGGAGAAAAAGCAAGTTACTTTCCTGTACACTGTGGTTCTTCAGTGTTCCCTGTACACTGTGGTTCTTCAGTGTTGATATCTTTCATAGATTGCCATGCGGCCCTCCCTCCTCCCTGTTTAGGCTTGTCACATCTTACCTCATGCGACTATTCACCTGAACACACTTGTGCGCGAAATTTGAAGTATGGTGGCTCTGCTGAGAAGATGATGTCTGGGGCTCGTCTCTAATTGGTCAAAGTTTAGATCTACATAAAGATGCTGACAAGTGTCTAATGTACTTCTATAGTACTGCTTAACTAAGTACCGTGAGACTCCCACCATGACGACGGGGAAGATTCAAGCATGTGAATATATGAAAGATCTCAACACTGGAGAACCACAGTGTACAGGTAAGTAACTTGTTTTTTACTAGTTAAAAATTATTAAACCTTAATTTTTTCTGTGAAATTGGTATCTGAAAGAAACACGTTAGTTAGATTCTTCACCTTAGAATATCCCCAGGGCGGATCCGGAAAGATTTTTCGTCAGCAATACCCTTGCGCATCGCTAGGCGTCGTCTGCGGCTCTGTGGGTGTCGTGATCGCCGGGATGACGTCGTCTGAGTACTTAGACGCCGCCCTCGCGCGCTGACGTCAGTTCTTCTTTTTTCCGCGCCAGTAAGCACCGATCCGGGAAGAGCATGCCCTTTTAGTCACTTTTTGACTTAACTTTTTTGAACTCTTTTGATTCCATTCTTCGTGGGATCCGGGCCTGGATCTCAGTCGGCGCCAGTCGACCTCCCGGCCCCTCCGCCGGCGCCGACTCCTTCGGTGCCGCCCCCGGCGTTGCCTTCGGATGACGCCGTTCCCCGGTTTAGTCCCGACCCGGCTCCGGCGTCGGAGCGGGGCCACACCCGACGCCGATAGGTGGCAGTTTCATCTTCTGCCCGGCTCTGATCATTCCACCTGTATACCAGGAATCGGATGACGGTGACGACTGGGAGGGGTCTGAGGACCCTCTGGCCTGGCAGGGCCAGTTATCTTAGGACTGGGCAGACGAACTGGGGGATGCCAGTGGTCTTGACCACTCCCCTGACACTGGCTTCATCTCTCCTCCGACCGTGGCTTCGGAGGAAGGTGCTACATTTTCTGTGGTGCTGCGCAAGGCGGCCGAAGCCCTTGGGCTGGAGCTGCCTGCTGTGGCCGTGAGGACTAACCTCCTCACTGAAGTGCTCCAACCGTCAGCAAGCTCCTCGGAGCCTCTGCTGCAGTTTAATGAAGCACTGGTTGACGTTCTGAAGGGCACCAGGTCCAAGCCCTCCATAGTTCCTCCTGTGCACCGGAACGAGGCCCGGCGCCACCGCCCAGCACCGGGCGACCCCCAGTTTTCTGTCCATGCACCCCACGCCCGAGAGCCTGGTTATTCAGGCCTCTACCTCCATCCCGTCCGCTACCCCGGATCGGGAATCCAAAAGGCTAGAACAGTTTGGGAAGGAACTGTTCTCCTCCCTTAGTTTGGGGTTGCGGTCTATCAACACCGCATGCCTTTTGGACCGTTACTCCCACTCCCTGTGGGATACGGTGGAGGACGTGCTGCCCCAGTGTCCGGAGGAGGCCCGGACACTGCTCACCCAGGCTCTTGCCGAGGGGCGGGATGCGGCACGGCATGCAATGCGATGTGGACTGGACACAACAGACTCGCTGGGCAGGGCAATGTCGACCACAGTGGCGCTTCGTCACCACGCCTGGCTGCGGTCCACGAGTTTTTCCGGGGATGTCCAGAGAACCCTCATGGACATGCCCTTCGATGCCAGTCGCCTTTTTGGCGACAAAGTGGATAGTGCGCTGGAGCGCTTTAAGGACTCCAGGGCTACGGCCAAGTCCTTGGGCCTCTTGCCCCCGCGCCCGCAAACTTCCGCTTTTCGCCCCTTTCATGGCCAAGGAAGGGGCGCCCCCTCACGTCCGCCTAGCCTCAGGCCGCCGAACCAACCTCCACGCAGTCGTGGACGTGGATTCCGCCGAGGCGGTACAGGGGGACAACGTGCCGGACCGTCCACATCTACCCCAGCAGCATCCGCCTTAAAGCCCTCCTAGTCCGAGCTTTCAGACCCATTCCACGCCAGTGGGAGGCAGAGTTCGCCATCACCTGCTCCACTGGCGTACCATCACATCGGACAGGTGGGTGCTGCAAATCGTCCGAAGGGGTTACTCCCTCCCCTTCGAGGTGACCCCTCCAGCCATGCCACCGCAGTGCCACCGAATTTCGGGGGATAACTTGCAACTTCTGCAGGAGGAAGTTACGGCCCTCTTGGCCAAGGGGGCCATCAAGCGCGTTCCTGGTCCAGAAGTAGGTCGTGGTTGTTCATTCTGGTTCCCAAGAAGGGCAAAGGGGGCCTACGCCTTATCTTGGACCTCAGGAGCGTCAGCGCCTTCCTCCGGAAGGAGAAGTTCAAGATGCTCACCTTAGCTCAGGTTCTGGCTGCCCTAGACGCTGGAGACTGGATGGTAGCGTTGGACTTGCAGGACGCTTATTTCCACATCCCTGTCCTGCCGGCGTTACCTGTTGTTCACGGTGGGCCAAGAGAATTTTCAGTTTACCGTGCTCTCCTTCGGCCTCACCAGTGCCCCTCGGGTGTTCACGAAAGTAATGGCGGTGGTCGCAGCTCATCTGCGCAGATTGTGGGTTCCAGTCTTCCCCTATCTCGACGACTGGTTGTTGAAGGCGGGCTCGCCCCAGGCAGTCGTCTTCCACCTCCAGACTACGGCCGACCTCTTGCATTTTCTGGGGTCCTCCATCAATGTGCCGAAGTCGCATCGGAGTCCCTCTCAGAAGCTCCTCTTCATCGGAGTGATTCTGGACTTGCAGCGGGTCCGGGATATCCAGGCTCTGATTCCCATCTTTCGGCCTTTATCCCGGGTTTCGGTCAGGTTGGTGCTGCGGCTTCTGGGTCTGATGGCCTCCTGCATCCTGTTGGTGCATCACGCCAGAGGGCGAATGCGGGCTCTGCAGTGGGACCGGAAGTTTCAGTGGGCCCAGCAGCGGGGCAACCTGTCCGACCACGTCCTGATCTCAGAGGGCACTGCGAGACAGTTGCAGTGGTGGCTCACGGACCGCGATTGGGTCAGTGGCAGATCCCTCTCCCTACCCCAAGCGGAGCACGTAGTAGTGACGGATGCGTCCCTCCTGGGATGGGGGGCCCCATGGGAGAGGCGGAGATCAGAGGCCTCTGTTCTCCGGCGGAGTCTCGGCTCCATATCAACCTTCTGGAGCTGAGGGCGATCCGACTTGCACTGAAAGCATTCCTTCCCTCTGTCCGGGGAAGTGTAGTGCAGGTGTTCACGGACAACACCACCGCCATGTGGTACTGCAACAAACAGGGCAGGGTGGGGTCGTGGACCCTTTAGGCTCTGCGCCTCTGGACATGGCTGGAACATCAGGGCATCACCCTGGTGGTTCAACATCTGGCGGGCACTCTGAACGCCAGAGCAGACGAACTCAGCCGCCGGTGCATGATGGATCACGAATGGCGTCTAAACTCGGACGTGGCGCAAGGCCTCTTATGGCAGTGGGGAGAGCCTTGGTTAGATCTATTCGCCACCGAAGAGAACGCGCAATGTCAGCAGTTCTGCGCCTTGGAGTTTCCAAGGCAGCACTCGCTCGGGGACGCCTTTCGTCGCGAGTGGGGTTGCGGTCTGTTGTATGCCTTTCCGCCTATACGACTTCTGCCCAGAGTGCTGAAGAAGATCAGGCGCGACCGGGCCCAAGTCATCTTGGTGACTCCGGATTGGGCACGAAGATACTGGTATCCCGAGCTACTCAGCCTATCGGTCGATCCCCCGATACGACTGCCTCTTCAGGAGGACCTACTGTCGCAGCAGCAGGGGACGGTCCTCCACCCGAACCTGTCCAGCCTCCACCTCCATGCATGGAGATTGAGCAGTGGCAGTTGATGCCATTTGACTTGCCTCCTGAAGTCTATGATGTTATTCTGGCAGCCAGGCGTCCCTCCACAAAATCGGTATACGCCTGCAGGTGGAACAAATTTGTGGCATCGTGCACAACAAAGGCTGTGGATCCCCTTTCCGCCCCTCTTTCTGAGGTTCTCCTCTTTCTTCTTTCCATGGCCCAGCAGAGCTCTGCTCTGGGCACCCTTAAAGGTTATCTTTCAGCTATTTCTGCTTTCTGACGGCTTCCTGATCAGCCTTCTCTTTTCACATCCTCTGTTGTTTCTCGCTTCTATAAGAGCATTACTCACATGTTTCCTCCTGTCCCTTTCGTAATGCCTCAGTGGGATTTGAATCTGGTTTTGACGTTTCTGATGTGTGCTCCCTTTGAGCCACTTTATAATTATCCCCTTCGTCTGTTGACGCTTAAGACTGCTTTCCTGGTTGCCATCACCTCTGCTAGAAGGGTGAGTGAGCTCCAGGCTCTCTCTTCTAAGCCTCCTTTCCTTTCTGTCCATCCGGACAAAGTTGTTGTCAGGACTCGTCCTTCCTTTCTCCCTAAGGTGGTAACTGCCTTTCACATCGGACAGTCTGTTACGCTGCCCACCTTCTTTCCGCCTCCTCATCCCTCGAAAGAGGAATAGAGGCTCCACCGTCTGGACCCAAAACGGGCGCTGTCCTTCTATCTGGACCGCACCTACAGTTCCGGGTGGACGACCAACTCTTTGTTGGCTACGTGGGCGCTAAGAAGGGGCGGGCGGTGCACAAGCGAACCGTCTCTCTGTGGGTCGTTTTGTGTATCAAGGCCTGTTAATCCTTAGCTAAAAAGGAACCTCCTGTAGGGCTGAGGGCCCATTCCACTCGGGCCACAGCGGCGACCACTGCCCTGGGCCGGGGAGTCCCCTTGCAGGACATTTGTCAGGCAGCAACGTGGACCTCGCTGCACACGTTTGCCAATTACTATTGCCTGGACAGCCAAGTCCGGAAAGACGGCTTCTTTGGCCGTTCTGTTCTCCAGGACTTTCTGGTGGATCTTGGTTCGCAGACCCACCACCGGGGTTGGTATTGCTGGGGTATCTATTCTAAGGTGAGGAATCTAACTAATGTGTTTCTTTCAGATGAACAAGTTACTTACCTTCAGTAACGATATATCTGTAAGAAACTTTAGTTAGTTAGATTCCTCACCTTAGAATATTTGAGGTCAAGGACAACAGCTTTTCATGTTTATTTTTTCATTGGGACAAGTAGGCCCAATCCCTTGCAGCAGAAACCCTTTGGCCGCCACTTTGCAAAACCATATTATGGCTCTAGGAAGGGTATTTTCTGCAGTTTAGGCAATATTAGTATCGATATGTTAATGGTGTTCGATTTGTTTTTATGGTTAATTTATGTAAAGCCATTATTATACGGTGAGCGCTCTAAGGAAATGCAAGGCTTTGTATAATGCTCCCTGAATGCTCTCTGATTAGATGTAAATATTTGCAGATGCTTGAAAGCAAGACTGTTGATTCTTTGCTTTCAAAATAAAATGTTCACAAAAAAATGCAACTTAGAAAAGAAAACATTTTGCTTAACTACTGTGAAATTTTAGGTACCATTTCTTTGAGGCATCATTTAATAAAATTTGTTGTTACATGTTAATATTTCCAAAAATATTCAGAATGGAAAATGAGTGTTACTAGTTCCAATAAGATTATGGGAAATATGACCATAAACGAGCATTGGCAAAGCCAAAAGTTCTGCCATTGGTGAGCAGCCTATTGATTTTGACAATGTGTATCTTGTTTTTACATAAATTTTGTAAAACTGTATTGTTGTGGGAGCTGTCAGGCCCTCACCATTATAATAAACATTGGCAAAAATATTTTTTGATCTCAAAAATCGCACACTACCACCCACAGTAGTCCCCAGCACTGAAAACAAACATTTGCAATGCAGTAGGTCTCGCATTTACGCGAGTTTAAGCTGTTGGCATTATAAATGACAATGTCTTTTATTTATGTTTGAAAAACGAAAACAAAAATAAAAGGTATTTCATTTGCAATGTCAATAGCTCAAACGTGCGTAAATGCAAGACCTATTGCATTGCAAATGCTTATTCTTTTGAGGCACTGGCATATTAAATAATCTGCCCCAAATCACAGAATATTGAGCCGAAGCCGGGACTCGAACCTGGCTCCCCAGTTCCAAAGCCAACAGCTCTGGCCCTTAAGCCACATCTCCTCTCACTTGTTTTAGAAAAATGCTATAAGAAGAATTTATTTGTGAATGAAAGGCTCAAGAAAAATATGCTATAGCCTACATTTAATAAATAGCACAGGATCAGTCCAGAACAAGAAACGATTAGTAAATTAAGTTGAAAATAAACATCCTTGAATACACCCCTTTAACTGTAGTACACGTGCACAGTCTAGCACATTCCCACAGCAAACATTCGAAAGAGTCAGACTTTATTTTTTCAATTAAGGCAAATTTTATTCTGAGTAAATGAAGCTTCCAGATAGTTGGTTTAATAAATACCTTTATGTCCCAACCAAAACTCGAGCATGAACGTGAAACTGCAGCCCCGGGAAAGGAGCGTGGTGTGCCCAGGTGCTGGCGAGTGAACACCTCTGAGCTCACCCTTATTGCAAACGTGTCCCTCATTGATGCTTGCTTTGGATTCCTCGATGTTTTGAAGACGTTTTGGTACTGCAGGGGCAATAGGACTATTTTTGTGTGGGATTCATCGTTCTGGAGAAGTCATGAAGAATTCCACTTTTTCAAGTTGATAAAACTCTGAGGTGCTAAAATCCGCCTGTTGTCATTCCCTGGTTACATACATAGGGCGTGAGAAGATAGAAACAGGTGACCTCCGGGTGTGGATAAGTACAGTAAACTTTCTCACCAACTATTATAGATATGCGTTTTGAGAGATTTCAAAGAGAAGAATAACAAGCAAAGAAGCCCGCGAGTAGTGCACGCGCCACAGCGAAACATATGGTTTCAATTATTGCGCCCGTGTCTAGGCACGACAATTGGAAACATATGCTGTTGCTGCGCGTAACAGACACCAATAGGCCATGGGTGGAGCAATGCGCCCGCCTTTGGTCTATTGCGTGCTGTCTTTGTAAAAAACACGCCTGCAAAGGCCAATAGCGTGCCCCAAAAGGAAAAGCACACACTCGTGCGTGTGCGATTCCTAGGTCAGTTTCCGAAACCCCCTACAAAATGTCTTGCGCTGCGCGAGCAGTGTTACACATTGCAACGCTAGTCGTGAGACCTAAAAACTACTTTGTGTTGATATGCTCCTTGTGAAAGAGCAGAATGCTGTGGCTTCGAGGTAAGCCAGCTGATAGATATAGAGAGATAGACTTTTAATAAAAACAAAAGGTCTTGGTTAACGCAACACCTAATTAGTTGTCCGGTTCTTAAAGAAAGTCACAAAAGTGCATCCATGGTATATGTCCTTGCATTCGTGCACATTTACAGCTTTCATGAATTTACAAGTATTTGGAAAAGTAGGCCAGGAAACGGTACTCATAGAAAATATTTGTGAACTGCATTTTAGCACTAGCAAATTTGAATGTGTAGATTTGCTCGTATGAAAATCTGCTGAGCGTTTTTAGGTACACTTTTCCCACAACCCATTATTTCCAAACCCTGTCAGAAGGAAAAGTTGATTTTAGCTTTTCATAATGATGTTGGCTCCTCATACACCTCTGATGCCTCCACATATATTTTGTTTAATTTGGGAGCTAAGGTGGCTGAAATATATTTATGGAATTGAAGATCAAATTAATTTGTGATTTTTACCTTGTTTATGTATAGATCTTCAAAGTCCTCTACAATTTCATTAACTTTAATAGACTTATTGTGTAGCTGTCCTGCTTTGCGGATACCATAAAGTCAAAAGAGGGTAGTTCGCAATCTTCATACATGAGGCTCATTTTTCATACACTCCAAGATAGTATCGACCAGCACACAAGCTCACCATCTCTGGTAGTTCTTGACACACATTCAGCCAGGTCACCATCAGACCGTAGACTAAGAAGTGTAAAAAAGAAAATACAAGGCTTCAGGCCTTTTCCCTGTATGCCCTCAGCATCTGGACCAATATCCCCCTATCATTAGGACCATCCCATTGCTGCTACATTTTAGGAAAGAGTTGATGATGCACTCCTCTTTAAAGGCCACTACATTAAAATAAAATCATAGTCCACAAACCAGCTACCTCTCTAATCATTCATTGAGTATATGATTGTCTTTAACCATGTACAGTGCTCCGCTGGCTTTTATCCCAGTACACACTATAGAAATAGCACATACATACCAACATACTTACCTTCATGCATACTGAACACTAGTGTATCACATTGCCAATATTGTTTTCTAGTGTTTTTACAGTTTCCCGCTTGGTTCAGTAGTCTGTCTGTTGAATTATCTACACTCATTTCTGATCAAACCCACTTTATCCCAGGTTGTACCCTATTTGCATATTTTCTTGCAACGTAATACTTATAGTATGATTTAGTGCATCATTTAACTGTCCTTCTGTAGTCTGTCACCCAACTCTTTCGATGTGTATTCAGCATTCAATAAATCTAATCCGAATGGAGACTTATCCCAGTGGTAGAATTTAGATCGCTCCCAAAACTACCACATCTATAAACGATCACCCTCATTATTGTAGGAAGGTGGATATCTGACTATGGTTACCCCCAACTTTTTGCCTAGTGTCTAGCTGGTTTTTCGACTTAGTTGGCCTGAGATCCTGCCATTCAGGGTCTCAGGCTGTCTGCTCTCTCTTTAAAATGGACTCCATGTACCCTAGGTACATTCCCAATTGGTAAGGATCACCTTATTGGACCCTGTACAGAGTACCCTAGGTACCCAGGGCATAGGTGTACCCTAGGCCTCCCAGGGGCTGCAGCATGTATTATGCCACCCCTGGTCTGGCCTTCCAATCAGACACAACTGGCTGATCACTCAGCTGGGGCAAGGTCGTGTAATCACCCCTTGCTTAGATATAGTATGCCTATATCTACCCTTATATATAGACACGTGTACCTATCAGTCACTCCTATGGCAGGCCTTAACAATCCTGGAGGCAGAGTGCTTGGTAACATGTGAGATGGTGCTCTAGCATGAGCTGAGCCTGTCTGCAGCTTTCGGAACCATGTCCTTCTAGCTGTTCTATGATATAGCCTACCATATACTCTTAAAGTGCCTTATAATCTTAAACTGTTATGGTAACTATGGTTTGGCTTTATCAAAACATGTCGTGTAAGGTGTCTAACACTTTGGAATAATACCCCCATACCATTTCTGGTGATGAGGATATTATTCCTCCCTTCTAGAGGGAGAGACATGTTAAAATCCTACTTTGCTGTTTATCTCTAACCAAAGCCTCAGCATCACAAAATGGATGCTGCTGCCACAGACACAAGTCTGACCTCCTGCTGCTGGGAGTGATCCCAGCCAGGGAGGCCTGGACAATAGGTTTCCTGCTTGGGGAGGTGCTAGCACCTCCCCAGACAGCCTTTAGTGTATTGGGGCAGGGTGGGCTGAAAGGAATGAGACATGCCTGGGGCACACAAGGTGTTCCTTGCATAGTCCAGTTCAAACCGGCGCTGGGGCACTCCAGCCCCAGCTCTGGCGCGAAACTGGACAAAGGGAAGTGGGTGTAACCACCCCCTCCCAGGTCCCACCCATAAGGCGTGACCTAGCAGGTATCCCAGCCCCCCAGATTAGTATAAGAGTGGGAGTTGGGCCTCAAGACTTTAGATTATCCTGAACCTGCAAAACTGAACAGAAACTCTGGACCTTCGACATTCGACGAAAGAAGAAGACTGAAGAATCTCCCTTGTAGCCAAGGAGTGGCTACCCTGTGCAAACAGGCACCATCAAGAGACTACCCTTTGCTTTGCGACCGTTCTACGAGGAACCGACTGCAGAGCCCGACCAGAGCCTTGACTTCCAGACTTCTCCGACCCTCATCCACATCTACAGCAGAGCTGAGATCCGTGGAGGCGACGAGCGACGTGGGACCGGCTACCTGGGAAAAGTGGCTAGTAACTTACAGCGCAGCTTCTGAGGTACCCTCGAAGTTGTGCACCGGGGATTGAGAAGCCCCAACCCCAAGCACCATCTGCACCGAAGATCAGCCCCCCACACTCCACGAGTCCTGCGTGGGGCCCTTCAGCATTTTCCTGCTTGCCGCGTCTGTCCGGTTGCTTGCCCGCTGGCTAGTGGCCTCTGTGACGACGCACCCTGAAATCTTCTGCGCTGGTTTGGCTCCTCCAGACTGGCTCCCGCTTCTCTGCAAAGAAGAAGCACCCCAGACCTTCCTGGTCTGCACCAGAAGCAAGTCCTTCGTTCTTCGTGGGTTCCGCTTGCCAAGGCTTGGTGAGTCCTAGTCCAACTTCGACGCCGCCGACAGCAAGAGCCTTCGTGGGACAGCTCGCCTCCTGGTCCTGGTCGCCCTCGACGCTTCCTGGTCCTCCTGGCTGCAGCGACAAGCTTCACCTTCACCTGCAACTCTTCACGACATCGCCTGGTTCCTTCCTGGTTCCACGTGGTCACTGGCTAGTGACCTTGACTCTGTCCCTTCTGCTTGCAGGTTTCTTCTCTTCTTGATCCCAGCCTTGGGATCCACCGGACACTCTTCACTGACTGCCTGTCAGCATCTTTCTTCAGGCATCCATAGGAGTCGACGACGAAAACGACGCATCTTCACCCCTATGCACCCGCAGCCTGTGGGCTAGGTAACTTGGGTACTCCGGTGCTCATCAGGATAGTGACTATCCTAGTGTCTAGTTTTCAAGTCTCAACTTCCTAGCTACTCCGGAAGTGTCCTAAATCTACCGTTTTCTAAACTGTACTATTGCTATTGACTTTTACGCATTACGCGTGAGTGTTTCCACTCTGCACACGAATCCCGTGGGCCTCCCACTTCCTAACTAACGCTAGTGTAGTGTAGCCCCAGCGATTCCCTAGGCCTATTCTATTTCCGTGACAGTGGTTCTTATACCACTTACTTAGTATATGGTTTGCGTGGCCCCTAGGGCCTAACTGTATTACTTACCTGTGTGACTTACTGTATGCATTAATAAGACTGTGTTGTACTTACCTCTAATCTCATAAAGAGTGCTGAGGGTTTGCTTAGAATAAATACACTTTATTTTATATATATATCTGTTGTGGTGTCCTTTCATTTGGTATTCAAGGGATTATATATGGTATCACAGCTGGCTTCACATGCCATTCAGAGTTTAGCCTAAGACTGCTCTTGTCCATGCTACCACTAGGATAGCTGGTCTATAAGGTTGACTTTACAACCAATCACCATAAGGGTATTTGGACTGATATAAGGTGTACACTATAACTAGTGACATCATACATCAGGCCAACTTCTCACATTGGTGAGCAGCGGTTGGGATCTGAGCTTGCTGTTGTAATACCATTGTAATCTTGAGATACTAAATTGAAAGATCACACAGATATTGTCTAGGTACATATAACATAGATTATTATACTTAAGTCCTACTGGACTTTGTAGTTGTAGGTTGAAGGGAGTAACACACCCTGACTACAACTACTAGAGAGGTTTAGTAGATACAACTAGTGTAGGTAGGTGCACGCACCACACCCTCACTAGATCATGCCTCTGGGAGGAGATCAAGTAGATGCTCTCTCAGGAGGGGCAGGTCTGCAAAAGACCCCCTCTAGGTATGATACCTTCACATTCCAGGAGATGAGACATTTGTGTACCTCCAGAGGAATAAAACAGGGTTCCAACCCTACCCTTAGACAGCTAGTGGAGCTTCTGGAGGCCTATGATGCTGAAAGAGCTGCCAGGGATGGTGCCATAGCTGTAGATAAGGGTCTACCCACCACAGATGAGTCAGATGGGACTTCAGAGGAAGAGGTAGACAGCCAGGGCCAAGTAGGAAGACTTAGCCAGGCTAACCTAAGTTTACATGGGAGTTTGCATGGGGTCCCCCCATACAGACCCCCAAGTAGGCTTTCACAGAGAAGCAGGAGGGACAGATCCCCTTCAAGGGAATCCATCCACTCCCATGTCTCTAGCATCTCTAATGCTTCCTCTCACAGGGGAATTACTTCACCTGAGAGAAAGGAGCATGAAGCCAGAATGAGGGAAGCTAATCTGAGGATTCAGAGGGAAGAACTTGCCCTTGCCAAGGAGAAGCTTGCTCTGGCTAGAGAGCAAAAATTATGTGGGTTAGAACCCACTGGTGGCAGCAACATTCCTAGAGATAGGGATAGGTCTTATGACCATAGAAACCTAAGCAAGATAGTCCCCCCATATCAGAATGGGGATGACATCCACAAGTGGATGACTGCTTTGGAGAGGGCCTGCAAAGTACAGCAGGTTCCCCAAAGTCAGTGGGCAGCTATCTTGTGGCTCTCCTTTTCTGACAAAGGCAGAGACAAGCTCCTCACAGTCAGTGATGAGGATGCAAACAATTACAAAGTCCTGAAGAGTGCTCTGATAGAGGGGTTTGGCTTAACCACTGAGCAATATAGGTTGTTGTTCAGAGACACCCAGAAGACACAGACACAGGACTGGTCTGATTTTGTGGATTGTGCCACTAAGGCCTTGGAAGGTTGGTTAAATGGCAGCAAGGTGCAGGACTATACAGGATTGTACAACTTGATTATGAGGGAGCAGATCCTTAGTAATTGTCAGAACCAGCTTCTCCATCAACACCTGGTAGACTCAGATTTGACCTCTCCCCAAGAATTGGGAAAGAGGGCAGATAAATGGGTCAGGACCAGGATTAGGCCTAAAAATCAGGGTGGTGACCAAAAGAAAGATACCACCAAGCCTCAAGAGAAGGGTGGGGATAAAGCAAAAGAGAAATCTTCCTCAGGGCCCCAAAACTCCACACAGGGTGGTGGGTCCCAAGCTCCCTCCTCTACCACAGTTAAAAAGCCTTACTGCCATGTGTGTAAAACACCTGGGCATTGGAAAACTGACAGCAGTTGTCCACAGGCTAAAAACAAAACTGTTCCTCCAACTACTCCTGTCACACCACCTATTACTGTCAGCAGTAATCCCCCAGGTGGTGGGAGTGCCCCCAAAAATTTGGTTGGGTTTTCTTGGGGAACACAGGGGGATCCTGGCTTAGCCAATTCCCCTGCAGCAGCTACTCTTGTCTGTGATGGTGGCATGGGGTTTGCCAACTTCACTGCCTGTCCCAACACTTTGGGTAGGTACAGACAGGAACCCTACATCAATGGTAGAAAAGCTGAGGCCTACAGAGACACTGGAGCTAGCATCACTATGGTGGCCCATAGGCTAGTTCCCTCTGAGCAGCTTTTGCCTGGTTTCTCATACCAGGTCACTAACATTGATGGCAAACAGAACAGTCATCCCATGGCAGAGGTATGTCTCAGCTGGGGAGGTGTCACTGGCCCTAAAAGGGTGGCAGTGTCTCCAACCTTGCCTGTGGACTGCTTACTGGGGAATGACTTAGAACTCTCAGCTTGGGCTGGAGTTGAACAAGACACCCATTCCAAAATGGTAGGCCTTTCCAAAAAGGGTAGTGGGGTTGTGCCAGTCACAACCCCTGTCCAAGTAGCTTTCCTCCCTGAAAAGGTTGGAAGGGCAGTGGTAGCCACCGCCCAGACACAGACAGACTTCCCTGTAGAAATTGGCAGAGCTGTGACAGTCACAGCTCAAACACAAACTGAGTGCCTTCCTGAAAAGGTTGGCAGGGCTGTAATGGTCTCAGTCCATACTCAGACTGACCTAGGTGTAGTGAAGCCTGAAACTATGGATCACTCCACACAAACAGAGAGTAGTGGGGAGGAAGAAAAGTCTCCCTCTCCCCAGACATTAGGAAAAGGTCAGCCTCCTCAGGGATCTGACCTCACCCCTTGTGAAGGAACTGCCCCAGAGGTAGCCAGGCCTGGCCTGGCAGAGCCTCTGATGTCAGTGGCCCCTTCCAAGGTGGGACCCAGTCTGGTGCAGGTAGCCTGCCTCTCTCTACCCTGCCTCAGTCAGCCCAGGGCTGCAGAGGTCAGGGAGGCCAGTGGACCCCAAGAGGGCCCCTGTCCACAAGAACCCCCCAATCAAAAGACTGAGGATTGCCTGGCTAGTAGCCCTAGCCAGGTGATGGGTAAAAACATTCCTGAGGGATCCCCTTTACAGGTAGTTAGGGACCTCCCCCAGAGGGATTCTGTTGGGCACAAGCAAACCTGGGACCTTAAGGCCCCAAACCTGACCTGTCCCTCCAGTAAGCCCACAAAAGGGACCCAGCCTCCAGCTTTAGGTAGCCAGAGGCTGACCCTGAGAGCACAGTGCAACTCAGTTAGAGAAAGAAAGGCATCCATGGTGGAGGATGATTGGAGGAAGCTGAGGCCTCACTTTGAGGACACTCACTTCAGTACTCCATCTCAACACCAGCCTTTCACTTTGCAAAGACGCACCAAAGGTAGAGATTCCCTATGGTGGAGACCCTATGATATCTTTAGGATGAGGGATTGCTTAGTGGACCATGAGACAGGGGGTAACCATGCCAGTGCTGGTTCTTCCTTATATGGCCACTCAGGCAATAGAGGCTTACCTTGTCAAGGCCAGCCTTATCTCCTTTCGTTTGGGGGGGGGTTGTGTAGGAAGGTGGATATCTGACTATGGTTACCCCCAACTTTTTGCCTAGTGTCTAGCTGGTTTTTCGACTTAGTTGGCCTGAGATCCTGCCATTCAGGGTCTCAGGCTGTCTGCTCTCTCTTTAAAATGGACTCCATGTACCCTAGGTACATTCCCAATTGGTAAGGATCACCTTATTGGACCCTGTACAGAGTACCCTAGGTACCCAGGGCATAGGTGTACCCTAGGCCTCCCAGGGGCTGCAGCATGTATTATGCCACCCCTGGTCTGGCCTTCCAATCAGACACAACTGGCTGATCACTCAGCTGGGGCAAGGTCGTGTAATCACCCCTTGCTTAGATATAGTATGCCTATATCTACCCTTATATATAGACACATGTGTACCTATCAGTCACTCCTATGGCAGGCCTTAACAATCCTGGAGGCAGAGTGCTTGGTAACATGTGAGATGGTGCTCTAGCATGAGCTGAGCCTGTCTGCAGCTTTCGGAACCATGTCCTTATAGCTGTTCTATGATATAGCCTACCATATACTCTTAAAGTGCCTTATAATCTTAAACGGTTATGGTAACTATGGTTTGGCTTTATCAAAACATGTCGTGTAAGGTGTCTAACACTTTGGAATAATACCCCCATACCATTTCTGGTGATGAGGATATTATTCCTCCCTTCTAGAGGGAGAGACATGTTAAAATCCTACTTTGCTGTTTATCTCTAACCAAAGCCTCAGCATCACAAAATGGATGCTGCTGCCACAGACACAAGTCTGACCTCCTGCTGCTGGGAGTGATCCCAGCCAGGGAGGCCTGGACAATAGGTTTCCTGCTTGGGGAGGTGCTAGCACCTCCCCAGACAGCCTTTAGTGTATTGGGGCAGGGTGGGCTGAAAGGAATGAGACATGCCTGGGGCACACAAGGTGTTCCTTGCATAGTCCAGTTCAAACCGGCGCTGGGGCACTCCAGCCCCAGCTCTGGCGCGAAACTGGACAAAGGGAAGTGGGTGTAACCACCCCCTCCCAGGTCCCACCCATAAGGCGTGACCTAGCAGGTATCCCAGCCCCCCAGATTAGTATAAGAGTGGGAGTTGGGCCTCAAGACTTTAGATTATCCTGAACCTGCAAAACTGAACAGAAACTCTGGACCTTCGACATTCGACGAAAGAAGAAGACTGAAGAATCTCCCTTGTAGCCAAGGAGTGGCTACCCTGTGCAAACAGG
The DNA here is from genome assembly GCF_964204655.1 of Triturus cristatus. Classification (NCBI taxonomy): domain Eukaryota; kingdom Metazoa; phylum Chordata; class Amphibia; order Caudata; family Salamandridae; genus Triturus; species Triturus cristatus. The sequence continues at coordinate 449,946,507 of NC_140588.1, forward strand.
CACCATCAAGAGACTACCCTTTGCTTTGCGACCGTTCTACGAGGAACCGACTGCAGAGCCCGACCAGAGCCTTGACTTCCAGACTTCTCCGACCCTCATCCACATCTACAGCAGAGCTGAGATCCGTGGAGGCGACGAGCGACGTGGGACCGGCTACCTGGGAAAAGTGGCTAGTAACTTACAGCGCAGCTTCTGAGGTACCCTCGAAGTTGTGCACCGGGGATTGAGAAGCCCCAACCCCAAGCACCATCTGCACCGAAGATCAGCCCCCCACACTCCACGAGTCCTGCGTGGGGCCCTTCAGCATTTTCCTGCTTGCCGCGTCTGTCCGGTTGCTTGCCCGCTGGCTAGTGGCCTCTGTGACGACGCACCCTGAAATCTTCTGCGCTGGTTTGGCTCCTCCAGACTGGCTCCCGCTTCTCTGCAAAGAAGAAGCACCCCAGACCTTCCTGGTCTGCACCAGAAGCAAGTCCTTCGTTCTTCGTGGGTTCCGCTTGCCAAGGCTTGGTGAGTCCTAGTCCAACTTCGACGCCGCCGACAGCAAGAGCCTTCGTGGGACAGCTCGCCTCCTGGTCCTGGTCGCCCTCGACGCTTCCTGGTCCTCCTGGCTGCAGCGACAAGCTTCACCTTCACCTGCAACTCTTCACGACATCGCCTGGTTCCTTCCTGGTTCCACGTGGTCACTGGCTAGTGACCTTGACTCTGTCCCTTCTGCTTGCAGGTTTCTTCTCTTCTTGATCCCAGCCTTGGGATCCACCGGACACTCTTCACTGACTGCCTGTCAGCATCTTTCTTCAGGCATCCATAGGAGTCGACGACGAAAACGACGCATCTTCACCCCTATGCACCCGCAGCCTGTGGGCTAGGTAACTTGGGTACTCCGGTGCTCATCAGGATAGTGACTATCCTAGTGTCTAGTTTTCAAGTCTCAACTTCCTAGCTACTCCGGAAGTGTCCTAAATCTACCGTTTTCTAAACTGTACTATTGCTATTGACTTTTACGCATTACGCGTGAGTGTTTCCACTCTGCACACGAATCCCGTGGGCCTCCCACTTCCTAACTAACGCTAGTGTAGTGTAGCCCCAGCGATTCCCTAGGCCTATTCTATTTCCGTGACAGTGGTTCTTATACCACTTACTTAGTATATGGTTTGCGTGGCCCCTAGGGCCTAACTGTATTACTTACCTGTGTGACTTACTGTATGCATTAATAAGACTGTGTTGTACTTACCTCTAATCTCATAAAGAGTGCTGAGGGTTTGCTTAGAATAAATACACTTTATTTTATATATATATCTGTTGTGGTGTCCTTTCATTTGGTATTCAAGGGATTATATATGGTATCACAGCTGGCTTCACATGCCATTCAGAGTTTAGCCTAAGACTGCTCTTGTCCATGCTACCACTAGGATAGCTGGTCTATAAGGTTGACTTTACAACCAATCACCATAAGGGTATTTGGACTGATATAAGGTGTACACTATAACTAGTGACATCATACATCAGGCCAACTTCTCACATTGGTGAGCAGCGGTTGGGATCTGAGCTTGCTGTTGTAATACCATTGTAATCTTGAGATACTAAATTGAAAGATCACACAGATATTGTCTAGGTACATATAACATAGATTATTATACTTAAGTCCTACTGGACTTTGTAGTTGTAGGTTGAAGGGAGTAACACACCCTGACTACAACTACTAGAGAGGTTTAGTAGATACAACTAGTGTAGGTAGGTGCACGCACCACACCCTCACTAGATCATGCCTCTGGGAGGAGATCAAGTAGATGCTCTCTCAGGAGGGGCAGGTCTGCAAAAGACCCCCTCTAGGTATGATACCTTCACATTCCAGGAGATGAGACATTTGTGTACCTCCAGAGGAATAAAACAGGGTTCCAACCCTACCCTTAGACAGCTAGTGGAGCTTCTGGAGGCCTATGATGCTGAAAGAGCTGCCAGGGATGGTGCCATAGCTGTAGATAAGGGTCTACCCACCACAGATGAGTCAGATGGGACTTCAGAGGAAGAGGTAGACAGCCAGGGCCAAGTAGGAAGACTTAGCCAGGCTAACCTAAGTTTACATGGGAGTTTGCATGGGGTCCCCCCATACAGACCCCCAAGTAGGCTTTCACAGAGAAGCAGGAGGGACAGATCCCCTTCAAGGGAATCCATCCACTCCCATGTCTCTAGCATCTCTAATGCTTCCTCTCACAGGGGAATTACTTCACCTGAGAGAAAGGAGCATGAAGCCAGAATGAGGGAAGCTAATCTGAGGATTCAGAGGGAAGAACTTGCCCTTGCCAAGGAGAAGCTTGCTCTGGCTAGAGAGCAAAAATTATGTGGGTTAGAACCCACTGGTGGCAGCAACATTCCTAGAGATAGGGATAGGTCTTATGACCATAGAAACCTAAGCAAGATAGTCCCCCCATATCAGAATGGGGATGACATCCACAAGTGGATGACTGCTTTGGAGAGGGCCTGCAAAGTACAGCAGGTTCCCCAAAGTCAGTGGGCAGCTATCTTGTGGCTCTCCTTTTCTGACAAAGGCAGAGACAAGCTCCTCACAGTCAGTGATGAGGATGCAAACAATTACAAAGTCCTGAAGAGTGCTCTGATAGAGGGGTTTGGCTTAACCACTGAGCAATATAGGTTGTTGTTCAGAGACACCCAGAAGACACAGACACAGGACTGGTCTGATTTTGTGGATTGTGCCACTAAGGCCTTGGAAGGTTGGTTAAATGGCAGCAAGGTGCAGGACTATACAGGATTGTACAACTTGATTATGAGGGAGCAGATCCTTAGTAATTGTCAGAACCAGCTTCTCCATCAACACCTGGTAGACTCAGATTTGACCTCTCCCCAAGAATTGGGAAAGAGGGCAGATAAATGGGTCAGGACCAGGATTAGGCCTAAAAATCAGGGTGGTGACCAAAAGAAAGATACCACCAAGCCTCAAGAGAAGGGTGGGGATAAAGCAAAAGAGAAATCTTCCTCAGGGCCCCAAAATTCCACACAGGGTGGTGGGTCCCAAGCTCCCTCCTCTACCACAGTTAAAAAGCCTTACTGCCATGTGTGTAAAACACCTGGGCATTGGAAAACTGACAGCAGTTGTCCACAGGCTAAAAACAAAACTGTTCCTCCAACTACTCCTGTCACACCACCTATTACTGTCAGCAGTAATCCCCCAGGTGGTGGGAGTGCCCCCAAAAATTTGGTTGGGTTTTCTTGGGGAACACAGGGGGATCCTGGCTTAGCCAATTCCCCTGCAGCAGCTACTCTTGTCTGTGATGGTGGCATGGGGTTTGCCAACTTCACTGCCTGTCCCAACACTTTGGGTAGGTACAGACAGGAACCCTACATCAATGGTAGAAAAGCTGAGGCCTACAGAGACACTGGAGCTAGCATCACTATGGTGGCCCATAGGCTAGTTCCCTCTGAGCAGCTTTTGCCTGGTTTCTCATACCAGGTCACTAACATTGATGGCAAACAGAACAGTCATCCCATGGCAGAGGTATGTCTCAGCTGGGGAGGTGTCACTGGCCCTAAAAGGGTGGCAGTGTCTCCAACCTTGCCTGTGGACTGCTTACTGGGGAATGACTTAGAACTCTCAGCTTGGGCTGGAGTTGAACAAGACACCCATTCCAAAATGGTAGGCCTTTCCAAAAAGGGTAGTGGGGTTGTGCCAGTCACAACCCCTGTCCAAGTAGCTTTCCTCCCTGAAAAGGTTGGAAGGGCAGTGGTAGCCACCGCCCAGACACAGACAGACTTCCCTGTAGAAATTGGCAGAGCTGTGACAGTCACAGCTCAAACACAAACTGAGTGCCTTCCTGAAAAGGTTGGCAGGGCTGTAATGGTCTCAGTCCATACTCAGACTGACCTAGGTGTAGTGAAGCCTGAAACTATGGATCACTCCACACAAACCGAGAGTAGTGGGGAGGAAGAAAAGTCTCCCTCTCCCCAGACATTAGGAAAAGGTCAGCCTCCTCAGGGATCTGACCTCACCCCTTGTGAAGGAACTGCCCCAGAGGTAGCCAGGCCTGGCCTGGCAGAGCCTCTGATGTCAGTGGCCCCTTCCAAGGTGGGACCCAGTCTGGTGCAGGTAGCCTGCCTCTCTCTACCCTGCCTCAGTCAGCCCAGGGCTGCAGAGGTCAGGGAGGCCAGTGGACCCCAAGAGGGCCCCTGTCCACAAGAACCCCCCAATCAAAAGACTGAGGATTGCCTGGCTAGTAGCCCTAGCCAGGTGATGGGTAAAAACATTCCTGAGGGATCCCCTTTACAGGTAGTTAGGGACCTCCCCCAGAGGGATTCTGTTGGGCACAAGCAAACCTGGGACCTTAAGGCCCCAAACCTGACCTGTCCCTCCAGTAAGCCCACAAAAGGGACCCAGCCTCCAGCTTTAGGTAGCCAGAGGCTGACCCTGAGAGCACAGTGCAACTCAGTTAGAGAAAGAAAGGCATCCATGGTGGAGGATGATTGGAGGAAGCTGAGGCCTCACTTTGAGGACACTCACTTCAGTACTCCATCTCAACACCAGCCTTTCACTTTGCAAAGACACACCAAAGGTAGAGATTCCCTATGGTGGAGACCCTATGATATCTTTAGGATGAGGGATTGCTTAGTGGACCATGAGACAGGGGGTAACCATGCCAGTGCTGGTTCTTCCTTATATGGCCACTCAGGCAATAGAGGCTTACCTTGTCAAGGCCAGCCTTATCTCCTTTCGTTTGGGGGGGGGTTGTGTAGGAAGGTGGATATCTGACTATGGTTACCCCCAACTTTTTGCCTAGTGTCTAGCTGGTTTTTCGACTTAGTTGGCCTGAGATCCTGCCATTCAGGGTCTCAGGCTGTCTGCTCTCTCTTTAAAATGGACTCCATGTACCCTAGGTACATTCCCAATTGGTAAGGATCACCTTATTGGACCCTGTACAGAGTACCCTAGGTACCCAGGGCATAGGTGTACCCTAGGCCTCCCAGGGGCTGCAGCATGTATTATGCCACCCCTGGTCTGGCCTTCCAATCAGACACAACTGGCTGATCACTCAGCTGGGGCAAGGTCGTGTAATCACCCCTTGCTTAGATATAGTATGCCTATATCTACCCTTATATATAGACACATGTGTACCTATCAGTCACTCCTATGGCAGGCCTTAACAATCCTGGAGGCAGAGTGCTTGGTAACATGTGAGATGGTGCTCTAGCATGAGCTGAGCCTGTCTGCAGCTTTCGGAACCATGTCCTTATAGCTGTTCTATGATATAGCCTACCATATACTCTTAAAGTGCCTTATAATCTTAAACGGTTATGGTAACTATGGTTTGGCTTTATCAAAACATGTCGTGTAAGGTGTCTAACACTTTGGAATAATACCCCCATACCATTTCTGGTGATGAGGATATTATTCCTCCCTTCTAGAGGGAGAGACATGTTAAAATCCTACTTTGCTGTTTATCTCTAACCAAAGCCTCAGCATCACAAAATGGATGCTGCTGCCACAGACACAAGTCTGACCTCCTGCTGCTGGGAGTGATCCCAGCCAGGGAGGCCTGGACAATAGGTTTCCTGCTTGGGGAGGTGCTAGCACCTCCCCAGACAGCCTTTAGTGTATTGGGGCAGGGTGGGCTGAAAGGAATGAGACATGCCTGGGGCACACAAGGTGTTCCTTGCATAGTCCAGTTCAAACCGGCGCTGGGGCACTCCAGCCCCAGCTCTGGCGCGAAACTGGACAAAGGGAAGTGGGTGTAACCACCCCCTCCCAGGTCCCACCCATAAGGCGTGACCTAGCAGGTATCCCAGCCCCCCAGATTAGTATAAGAGTGGGAGTTGGGCCTCAAGACTTTAGATTATCCTGAACCTGCAAAACTGAACAGAAACTCTGGACCTTCGACATTCGACGAAAGAAGAAGACTGAAGAATCTCCCTTGTAGCCAAGGAGTGGCTACCCTGTGCAAACAGGCACCATCAAGAGACTACCCTTTGCTTTGCGACCGTTCTACGAGGAACCGACTGCAGAGCCCGACCAGAGCCTTGACTTCCAGACTTCTCCGACCCTCATCCACATCTACAGCAGAGCTGAGATCCGTGGAGGCGACGAGCGACGTGGGACCGGCTACCTGGGAAAAGTGGCTAGTAACTTACAGCGCAGCTTCTGAGGTACCCTCGAAGTTGTGCACCGGGGATTGAGAAGCCCCAACCCCAAGCACCATCTGCACCGAAGATCAGCCCCCCACACTCCACGAGTCCTGCGTGGGGCCCTTCAGCATTTTCCTACTTGCCGCGTCTGTCCGGTTGCTTGCCCGCTGGCTAGTGGCCTCTGTGACGACGCACCCTGAAATCTTCTGCGCTGGTTTGGCTCCTCCAGACTGGCTCCCGCTTCTCTGCAAAGAAGAAGCACCCCAGACCTTCCTGGTCTGCACCAGAAGCAAGTCCTTCGTTCTTCGTTCTTCGTGGGTTCCGCTTGCCAAGGCTTGGTGAGTCCTAGTCCAACTTCGACGCCGCCGACAGCAAGAGCCTTCGTGGGACAGCTCGCCTCCTGGTCCTGGTCGCCCTCGACGCTTCCTGGTCCTCCTGGCTGCAGCGACAAGCTTCACCTTCACCTGCAACTCTTCACGACATCGCCTGGTTCCTTCCTGGTTCCACGTGGTCACTGGCTAGTGACCTTGACTCTGTCCCTTCTGCTTGCAGGTTTCGTCTCTTCTTGATCCCAGCCTTGGGATCCACCGGACACTCTTCACTGACTGCCTGTCAGCATCTTTCTTCAGGTATCCATAGGAGTCGACGACGAAAACGACGCATCTTCACCCCTATGCACCCGCAGCCTGTGGGCTAGGTAACTTGGGTACTCCGGTGCTCATCAGGATAGTGACTATCCTAGTGTCTAGTTTTCAAGTCTCAACTTCCTAGCTACTCCGGAAGTGTCCTAAATCTATCGTTTTCTAAACTGTACTATTGCTATTGACTTTTACGCATTACGCGTGAGTGTTTCCACTCTGCACACGAATCCCGTGGGCCTCCCACTTCCTAACTAACGCTAGTGTAGTGTAGCCCCAGCGATTCCCTAGGCCTAGGCCTATTCTATTTCCGTGACAGTGGTTCTTATACCACTTACTTAGTATATGGTTTGCGTGGCCCCTAGGGCCTAACTGTATTACTTACCTGTGTGACTTACTGTATGCATTAATAAGACTGTGTTGTACTTACCTCTAATCTCATAAAGAGTGCTGAGGGTTTGCTTAGAATAAATACACTTTATTTTATATATATATCTGTTGTGGTGTCCTTTCATTTGGTATTCAAGGGATTATATATGGTATCACAGCTGGCTTCACATGCCATTCAGAGTTTAGCCTAAGACTGCTCTTGTCCATGCTACCACTAGGATAGCTGGTCTATAAGGTTGACTTTACAACCAATCACCATAAGGGTATTTGGACTGATATAAGGTGTACACTATAACTAGTGACATCATACATCAGGCCAACTTCTCACAATTATATCACACAAATGATGACAATTCATCACACTCTTGAGCTGAAAAGTCAGTATATGCAAGGATATCTGCTGAACCTTCATAAGGGTGAACAATGTCACGATGAAGGTGATGTACAATGAGTTTAAGCTGAGAGGTGTGAAGTGGGTATACTTAATTGGAGCTTGGAGGGTAGGTATGACAATCCCCAACACTTTACAATCTTATTTACTATGATTATTAACCCTTCAAATTCCAACAGTTATCCAAGAATCAGCTGTAGAATTATCAGAAACAGTAGTACAAGTAAGTTATTGTAATCTGTTCTGGTCCTGCTCACTAATTAGGGAATCTTCTTACTCTGGGTAGTAGAGCAATTAACAATTTTCCCCAGATAATACCATGCAATGTTTGCTCATTATGGAGCCATTTATTTGTACTTATCATTGAAACACACTAGATGATCCCCTAGAGAAGGAGAGCTTTTGTTTGTTTGTCAAGTCAAATACATTTTATGGTGATGGATAGTTAATATCTTTATTAAAATACTTGGCAGAAAATAACTTTATTGTGATGTTGATGGTGGGGTAAATATTCTGTAAAACAGTGTTGTGTGACTTTTGACGTTTCTGCTTTCTTCTCTTTAAGATTTGTTGAAACAAATGACACCAGCAGCAAGGAAATCATCCCCTGTAGCATATTCCATACCTGACTGGTATACTCATGAGGCGATGACTCCGCCAGCAAAACAAACAGAGTAAGTTTTTGTTGATATAAATAAGAATGTTTCCCTTCAAGTACTTGTTATTGCTGCATTTGACTATTTCTTAAAGACTCATGGAACATTCATTTTAAGCTAGCAAGCATCTAAAAAGTTTATCATCGAAGAGGACTTAGCTTTAATGTTTGAAAGCCAACTCTTGAAGCCAGACCTGAAGTTGAAATAAATTCAGTAAGGCATGTAAAACTCCCTGGGAAACTTCACTTCACCTTTCGATTCTTTAATATCAGAGGCAACTTTAACTCCTCACAGATGTCTCCAACCTTCTCAAAAGCTTTCTTTCTTTAAATGCCTCAACACCTACGTGTCGGTTGCACCCACATCAGAAGGGCTATCCTTTTTATATTTGAATGGATAGTTGGGTAGATAAGAGGACCATTTTAGTTTTGCTACCACAACATAGTGTTTATTCCTGGGCGGTTTCATGTTGCGGTCATTGCCTTTTTAAAAAAAAAAAATGTATAATTCTTTTTATTAAACCAATTGAGATACATCACTTACATATTTGCAGGCGACTTCAGTTTGCCTTTTGTTTTTTATTTAAACTTTACAAGCCTCACATTTTGCAAGTTGATAAAGTTCAGTCGGAAGACTTCACAACTTTACACTGAGGTGCTAAAGAAAGTACACCCTGTTAACAGTCTATGGTTTTACATATTAAGACATATCTGACCTCCATCTGGAGCGCACTAGGTCCTAAGAGTAAATACATCTAACCACGTGTTCTTAATCATGGACAAATGAAGGCAAGATTAACTTAATTTCCTTTTTTTATTTTTAAAAGTAAGTACTAGGAAACACTGCTACAGCAAAGTAGGGTTGTGAGATCCCATTAAAATTCATTTTGATAAAAGAAAAAAGTGAACTGCATACAGAAAATAGAGACCGATAGAGAACAACTTTATTGGGAGGACATTCACCAATGCTACTTTAAGGGAAACAGCAGCTCCAAAACTGCATCATACAGTGCATTGACTTTTAAAGGGCACTTGTTTTTATTTATTTATTCAATTATTTACTTTAGTAGTACTCACTTGTGACCAGTACTCAGTACACAATGCTAGATAGATACAAAATCAGTCAGTACAACCAATACCTCAATGGATGTGAGTAGCTCAAGAGCTGAATTTAATGCCCACCCGCCCGCCCGCCCGCCCCATTAACTTCTCGCCCGCCTGCCCCATTCACTTATTCTCTCCCACCCGCTCCCCACCCCATCCGCTTCTTCTCTCCCACCCGCCCGCTCCATCCGCTTCTTCTCTCCCACCCGCCCGCCCCATCCGCTTCTTCTCTCCCACCCGCCCGCCCCATCCGCTTCTTCTCTCCCACCCGCCCGCCCCATCCGCTTCTTCTCTCCCACCCGCCCGCCCCATCCGCTTCTTCTCTCCCACCCGCCCGCCCCATCCGCTTCTTCTCTCCCACCCGCCCGCCCCATCCGCTTCTTCTCTCCCACCCGCCCGCCCCATCCGCTTCTTCTCTCCCACCCGCCCGCCCCATCCGCTTCTTCTCTCCCACCCGCCCGCCCCATCCGCTTCTTCTCTCCCACCCGCCCGCCCCATCCGCTTCTTCTCTCCCACCCGCCCGCCCCATCCGCTTCTTCTCTTCCACCCGCCCGCCCCATCCGCTTCTTCTCTTCCACCCGCCCGCCCCATCCGCTTCTTCTCTCCCACCCGCCCGCCCCATCCGCTTCTTCTCTCCCACCCGCCCGCCCCATCCGCTTCTTCTCTCCCACCCGCCCGCCCCATCCGCTTCTTCTCTCCCACCCGCCCGCCCCATCCGCTTCTTCTCTCCCACCCGCCCGCCCCATCCGCTTCTTCTCTCCCACCCGCCCGCCCCATCCGCTTCTTCTCTCCCACCCGCCCGCCCCATCCGCTTCTTCTCTCCCACCCGCCCGCCCCATCCGCTTCTTCTCTCCCACCCGCCCGCCCCATCCGCTTCTTCTCTCCCACCCGCCTGCCCCATCCGCTTCTTCTCTCCCACCCGCCCCATCCGCTTCTTCTCTCCCACCCGCCCGCCCCATCCGCTTCTTCTCTCCCACCCGCCCGCCCCATCCGCTTCTTCTCTCCCACCCGCCCGCCCCATCCGCTTCTTCTCTCCCACCCGCCCGCCCCATCCGCTTCTTCTCTCCCACCCGCCCGCCCCATCCGCTTCTTCTCTCCCACCCGCCCGCCCCATCCGCTTCTTCTCTCCCACCCGCCCGCCCCATCCGCTTCTTCTCTCCCACCCGCCCGCCCCATCCGCTTCTTCTCTCCCACCCGCCCGCCCCATCCGCTTCTTCTCTCCCACCCGCCCGCCCCATCCGCTTCTTCTCTCCCACCCGCCCGCCCCATCCGCTTCTTCTCTCCCACACGCCCGCCCCATCCGCTTCTTCTCTCCCACACGCCCGCCCCATCCGCTTCTTCTCTCCCACACGCCCGCCCCATCCGCTTCTTCTCTCCCACCCGCCCGCCCCATCCGCTTCTTCTCTCCCACCCGCCCGCCCCATCCGCTTCTTCTCTCCCACCCGCCCGCCCCATCCGCTTCTTCTCTCCCACCCGCCCGCCCCATCCGCTTCTTCTCTCCCACCCGCCCGCCCCATCCGCTTCTTCTCTCCCACCCGCCCGCCCCATCCGCTTCTTCTCTCCCACCCGCCCGCCCCATCCGCTTCTTCTCTCCCACCCACCCGCCCCATCCGCTTCTTCTCTCCCACCCGCCCGCCCCATCCGCTTCTTCTCTCCCACCCGCCCGCCCCATCCGCTTCTTCTCTCCCACCCGCCCGCCCCATCCGCTTCTTCTCTCCCACCCGCCCGCCCCATCCGCTTCTTCTCTCCCACCCGCCCGCCCCATCCGCTTCTTCTCTCCCACCCGCCCGCCCCATCCGCTTCTTCTCTCCCACCCGCCCGCCCCATCCGCTTCTTCTCTCCCACCCGCCCGCCCCATCCGCTTCTTCTCTCCCACCCGCCCGCCCCATCCGCTTCTTCTCTCCCACCCGCCCGCCCCATCCGCCGCTTCTCTCCCACGCGCCCGCCCCATCCGCTTCTTCTCTCCCACCCGCCCGCCCCATCCGCTTCCTCTCTCCCACCCGCCCGCCCCATCCGCTTCCTCTCTCCCACCCGCCCGCCCCATCCGCTTCCTCTCTCCAACCCACCCGCCCCATCTGCTTCTTCTCTTCCACCCACCCGCCCCATCCGCTTCTTCTCAAATCTGCTTCTTCTCTCCCACCCACCCGCCCAATCCGCTTCTTCTCAAATCTGCTTCTTCTCTCCCACCCACCCGCCCCATCCGCTTCTTCTCTAACCACCCGCCCGCACCATCCGTTTCTTCTCTAACCACCCGCCCGCACCATCCGTTTCTTCTCTAACCACCCGCCCGCACCATCCGTTTCTTCTCTAACCACTCGCCCGCACCATCCGTTTCTTCTGCCCCCACCCCCGCCCCATCCATTTCTTCTCCCTCCACCCACCTGCCCCATCCGTTTCTTCTCCCTCCACCCACCTGCCCCATCCGTTTCTTCTCCCTCCACCCACCTGCCCCATCCGTTTCTTTTCCCTTATCCGTTTCTTCTCCATTACCCACCGACACATCCGTTTCTTCTCCCCCACCCACCTGCCCCATCCGTTTCTTCTCCCTCCACCCACCCGATCCGTTTCTTCTCCCTCCACCCACCCGCCCCATCCGTTTCGTCTCCCTCCACCTACCCGCCCCATCTGTTTCTTCTCAACCACCCGCCCGCCCCATCCGTTTCTTCTCTCCCTCCCGCCCCATCCGTTTCTTCTCTCCCACCCGCCCCATCCGTTTCTTCTCTTACAATCCGCCCGCACCATCTGTTTCTTCTCTACCACCCGCCCGCCCCATCCGTTTCTTCTCATACATCTGTTTCTTCACTCCCACCCACCTGCCCTATCCGTTTCTTCTCCCCGATCCCCCCGCCCCATCTGTTTCTTCTCCCCCATCCACCCGCCCCATCCGTTTCTTCTCCCCCGATCCACCCGCCCCATCCGTTTCTTCTCCCCCGACTCACCGCCCCATCCGTTTCTTCTCCCCCGACCCACCCGCCCCATCCGTTTCTTCTCCCCCGACCCACCCGCCCCATCCGTTTCTTCTCCCCCGACCCACCCGCCCCATCCGTTTCTTCTCCCCCGACCCACCCGCCCCATCCGTTTCTTCTCCCCCGACCCACCCGCCCCATCCGTTTCTTCTCCCTCGACCCTCCTGCCCCATCCGTTTCTTCTCTACCCACCAGCCCCATCCGTTTCTTCTCTACCCACCCGCCCCATCCGTTTCTTCTCCCCCACCCACCTGCTCCATCTGTTTGTTCTCCATCTGTTTGTTCTCCCCTCACCCACCCACCCCATCTGTTTCTTCTCCACTTGTCCCATCTGTTTCTTTTCCAACATCTGTTTCTTCTCCCCAGTCCACCCGTTTCTTCTCTCCCACCCATCCGCCCCTCTATTTCTTCAACCCCATCCACCCGATCCGTTTCTTTGACAACCGACAACCACCCGATTTTTCTTCTAGATCTGTGTCTTCTCCCCCCACCCACTGGCCCCTTCCATTTCCTCTCTCCCCAACCACTGGCACCTTCCTTTTCTTAGATACCCAACCACCCGCCCCATCCATTTCTTCTCCCCATCCATTTCTTCAAACCCCCATCCATTTCTTCAAACCCCCATCCGTTTCTTCTCCACCCACCACCCCATCTGTTTCTTCTCCCCACCACCCACCCACCCCATCTGTTTCTTCTCCCCCACCCACCCGCCCCATCTGTTTCTTCTCCCCCACCCACCCGCCCCATCTGTTTCTTCTCCCCCCACCCACCCGCCCCATCTGTTTCTTCTCCCCCCACCCACCCGCCCCATCTGTTTCTTCTCCCCCCACCCGCCCCATCCGTTTCTTCTCCCACCACCCACCCGCCCCATCCGCTTCTTCTCTCCCACCCGCCCGCCCCATCCGCTTCTTCTCTCCCACACGCCCGCCCCATCCGCTTCTTCTCTCCCACACGCCCGCCCCATCCGCTTCTTCTCTCCCACCCGCCCGCCCCATCCGCTTCCTCTCTCCCACCCGCCCGCCCCATCCGCTTCCTCTCTCCCACCCGCCCGCCCCATCCGCTTCCTCTCTCCAACCCACCCGCCCCATCTGCTTCTTCTCTCCCACCCGCCCGCCCCATCCGCTTCTTCTCAAATCTGCTTCTTCTCTCCCACCCACCCGCCCAATCCGCTTCTTCTCAAATCTGCTTCTTCTCTCCCACCCACCCGCCCCATCCGCTTCTTCTCTAACCACCCGCCCGCACCATCCGTTTCTTCTCTAACCACCCGCCCGCACCATCCGTTTCTTCTCTAACCACCCGCCCGCACCATCCGTTTCTTCTCTAACCACTCGCCCGCACCATCCGTTTCTTCTCTCCCACCTGCCCCATCCGTTTCTTCTGCCCCCACCCCCGCCCCATCCATTTCTTCTCCCTCCACCCACCTGCCCCATCCGTTTCTTCTCCCTCCACCCACCTGCCCCATCCGTTTCTTTTCCCTTATCCGTTTCTTCTCCATTACCCACCGACACATCCGTTTCTTCTCCCCCACCCACCTGCCCCATCCGTTTCTTCTCCCTCCACCCACCCGATCCGTTTCTTCTCCCTCCACCCACCCGCCCCATCCGTTTCGTCTCCCTCCACCTACCCGCCCCATCTGTTTCTTCTCAACCACCCGCCCGCCCCATCCGTTTCTTCTCTCCCTCCCGCCCCATCCGTTTCTTCTCTCCCACCCGCCCCATCCGTTTCTTCTCTTACAATCCGCCCGCACCATCTGTTTCTTCTCTACCACCCGCCCGCCCCATCCGTTTCTTCTCATACATCTGTTTCTTCACTCCCACCCACCTGCCCTATCCGTTTCTTCTCCCCGATCCCCCCGCCCCATCTGTTTCTTCTCCCCCATCCACCCGCCCCATCCGTTTCTTCTCCCCCGATCCACCCGCCCCATCCGTTTCTTCTCCCCCGACTCACCGCCCCATCCGTTTCTTCTCCCCCGACCCACCCGCCCCATCCGTTTCTTCTCCCCCGACCCACCCGCCCCATCCGTTTCTTCTCCCCCGACCCACCCGCCCCATCCGTTTCTTCTCCCCCGACCCACCCGCCCCATCCGTTTCTTCTCCCTCGACCCTCCTGCCCCATCCGTTTCTTCTCTACCCACCAGCCCCATCCGTTTCTTCTCTACCCACCCGCCCCATCCGTTTCTTCTCCCCCACCCACCTGCTCCATCTGTTTGTTCTCCATCTGTTTGTTCTCCCCTCACCCACCCACCCCATCTGTTTCTTCTCCACTCACCCACCCACCCCATCTGTTTCTTCTCCACTTGTCCCATCTGTTTCTTTTCCAACATCTGTTTCTTCTCCCCAGTCCACCCGTTTCTTCTCTCCCACCCATCCGCCCCTCTATTTCTTCAACCCCATCCACCCGATCCGTTTCTTTGACAACCGACAACCACCCGATTTTTCTTCTAGATCTGTGTCTTCTCCCCCCACCCACTGGCCCCTTCCATTTCCTCTCTCCCCAACCACTGGCACCTTCCTTTTCTTAGATACCCAACCACCCGCCCCATCCATTTCTTCTCCCCATCCATTTCTTCAAACCCCCATCCATTTCTTCAAACCCCCATCCGTTTCTTCTCCACCCACCACCCCATCTGTTTCTTCTCCCCACCACCCACCCACCCCATCTGTTTCTTCTCCCCCACCCACCCGCCCCATCTGTTTCTTCTCCCCCACCCACCCGCCCCATCTGTTTCTTCTCCCCCCACCCACCCGCCCCATCTGTTTCTTCTCCCCCCACCCACCCGCCCCATCTGTTTCTTCTCCCCCCACCCGCCCCATCCGTTTCTTCTCCCACCACCCACCTGCCCCATCCTTTTCTTCTCCCCCACCCACCCGCCCCATCCGTTTCTTCTCCCCCACCCACCCGCCCCATCCGTTCCTTCTTATTTTACCCACTGTTAGACGGCGACCTCAGAGGAGCCCGGAAGGCGGTCCTGACTACCCTGAGTCCCACCCGTGTAGTATCGTAGCCGGGCACTGGCGGGAGATTCCCCAGGGGGAGGAATCTCGCAACTAGGATCGTACTTCTGGCACCACACGACACAGAGTGACCACACTGGGTATTCTCAGAAAACAAGCTTTATCAAATAGGTATCACTGCAAATATGTACAAGGTGAGCACGGGCTCAAGAGTCTCGGAAAGGTAGGGGGTAGCGGGACAGTCTCTGGTAACGGTTCAAAGCAGGGACGTATCCGGCGCACAGCTCACAATCCTCGAGCTGGGGGATACGTGGTCGGAGTCGGGGTCCGGCGGGACCGTGAGAGTCTGGGGGAGCCGCGAGTCACTCAGCGGGCTCAGGTACAGGTTCGGAGGTCTTACGATCTTCAAGGAGCCGCGAGTCACTCAGCAGGGCTCAGGTACAAGTTCGGAGGTCTTACGATCTTCAGGGAGCCGCGAGTCACTCAGCAGGGCTCAGGTACAAGTTCGGAGGTCTTACGATCTTCAGGGAGCCGCGAGTCACTCAGCAGGGCTCAGGTACAAGTTCGGAGGTCTTACGATCTTCAGGGAGCCGCGAGTCACTCAGCAGGGCTCAGGTGGGTTCAAGTTCCAGGAGCCGCGACCACGTTGGCAGGCTCTCGTTGTTCCAGCGTCGAATCTGCCGGACAGTCTCAGAGCACCCCTTGTTATAGGTCGACCCCTCTTTGATGTCCGGAGTCTGTGCAGGCAGGGGTCTTGTCACCTGGGGGCCGCTTGTCGGGGTTTCCTGCTATTGTCTTTTGATCCTTTCAGGGCCGGGTCGGGAGGAGTCCCAGACACCCAGCAGGCACGGAGCCAGCCCGCAGGGAGGCCGGAGGGCCGATCGAAACCCATCGTCCCAGGGGAGTTCAGAGGTGCGATAGAAACTGCTCCTCCCTCTCTCATCCCCTGGAAGCGTGATGTCCTCCAGCCGGAGTGGCGCCTCGAGGCCCGGGTCGCGCTGGGGCCGGGTGGCCATCTTGTTGCATGGAGTGGGCACGCGGGCCCGGGGTGGCCGAAAGGAGAGAGGCCATGGACGGGGATGTCCGGGGTTGGTGCGGGTGTCCTGGTGGGAAGGGTCGGCTGGGCCGTGTGCTTGGGCTGCAGGTGCCAGGTTTCGGTGGTGCGGGGGCACGGAGGGCCATTCTACGAGGCCGGGTCCAACACGCGTCCCCCCAGCTGAAAGCCGGAGAGAACTGCCCATCACCTTGGGGGGTTCTCTTCGCTGAGGCGGAAGAACCGGGAGAGGCCGTCAGCGTTGGCGTGGTCCGTACCAGGGCGGTGTTCTACGGTGAAGTCCATTCCCTGGAGGGAGATTGACCACCGCAGTAGCTTGGGGTTTTCTCCTCGCATCTGCATGAGCCATCGCAAGGGCCGATGGTCAGTTTGGACTCTGAAATGAGTGCCGAACAGGTAGGGTCGTAGTTTTTTGAGTGCCCAGACCACGGCAAAGGCTTCGCGCTCTATGGTGCTCCACCTCTGTTCTCGGGGCAGCAGCCGCCGACTGAGGAAGGCGACGGGCTGGTCTAGGCCTTGATCACTCACTTGGGACAGGACGGCCCCAATGCCATGCTCGGAGGCATCGGTCTGGACTATGAACTCCTTGGTGTAGTCGGGAGCCTGGAGGACGGGGGCAGTGCACATGGCCTTTTTTAGAGCATCGAAAGCTTCCTGGCAGGCAGCCGTCCACTGCACCTTCTTTGGCTGTTTTTTAGACGTGAGTTCAGTGAGAGGGCCGACCAGGCTGCCATACCCCCGAATGAATCGGCGGTAGTAGCCCGTGAGTCCCAGAAAGGCTCGGACCTCCGTTTGGGTGATGGGTGGTTCCCATGCCAGGATGGCGTCGATCTTTGGCTGTAGAGGGGCGACCTGGCCACTCCCGACTTGGTGCCCCAGGTAGACTACGGATCCTTGCCGATCTGGCACTTGCTGGCCTTTACGGTGAGGCCTGCCTGGCGCAGGGCGATTAGCACTCTCCGGAGGTGCTGGAGGTGCTCACTCCACTCTGAACCGAAGACAGCGATGTCGTCCAGATAGGCCGCGCTGAACTGTTCTAGCCCGGCCAGGACCCTATTCACCAGTCTCTGGAAAGTGGCCGGGGCATTTTTCATCCCGAAGGGCATCACGCGGAAGCGGTAGTGCCCATCGGGGGTGGAGAAAGCAGACCGCTCCTTGGCCCCTTCGGTGAGCGCAATCTGCCAGTATCCGCAGGTGAGGTCGAAAGTGCTGAGGAACCGGGCGTCCCCTAGTCGGTCAATGAGTTCGTCGGCTCGTGGAATGGGGTGGGCATCGGCTCGGGTAATGTCATTGAGCCCCCGGTAATCCACGCAGAACCGGAGCTCGGGGGCGACACCGGGGGCCGCTGCCTTCGGAACCAGGACCACGGGGCTGGCCCAGGGACTGTCAGAGGGCTCGATCACCCCCAGGGTCAACATCTTCGAGACTTCAGCTTGAATGCAGGACCGGACCCGGTCAGGAACCCGGTAGGCTCGGTGTCTCACCGGCGGGCTGTCCCCGGTGTCCACATCGTGAACACACCAGTTGGTGACCCGGGGGGTCAGGGAGAAGAGGTCGGAAAATTGTCTGAGGAGCTGGCGGCAGTCCGCTTGTTGCTGGGCAGTGAGGGCTGGGGAGAGGTTCACTCCCTCCACGGAGCCATCCTGCTCCTTGACACACAGGAGGTCCGGGAGGGGATCCGACTCATCTTCGGCCCCGTCATCGGTGGCCAGCAGGAGGCTCAGTTCTGTCCGCACGAAGTGAGGCTTGAGGCGGTTCACGTGCAGGACCCGGAGGGGATCCCGAGGCGACTGGACGTCCACCAAGTAGGTGACTTGACTCTTCCTCTCAACCACTTTGTAGGGCCCAGTCCATCGGTCCTGGAGGGCGCCAGGCTTCACGGGGGCCATGACCCACACCTGCTGGCCCGGCTGGAACTCGACCAGAGTAGCATTCTGGTCGTACCAGCGCTTCATTTCTTCTTGACTCGCCTCCAGGTTGGCCTCGGCCAGTTCTCGGAACCTCCTGGTCTGGTTCCGGAGGGCCAGGACATATTGGAACACATCTCGGGGGGTGGTCTGGGGTGCTGCCTCCCACCCTTCCTTAACCAAACTGAGGGGACCTCGGACGGGGTGGCCATAGAGTAATTCAAACGGGCTGAACCCTAAGGACTTCTGGGGGACCTCCCGGTAAGCGAACAAGAGGCAGGGGAGCAGGACGTCCCACTTACGCCGGAGGGGCTCTTCTAGGCCAGCGATCATCCCTTTCAAAGTCCTATTAAACCTCTCTACTAGGCCGTTCCCTTGGGGATGGTACGGGGTGGTGAACTTATAGGACACCCCACATTGTTGCCACAGGGACGTCATATACCTTGATATAAAATTAGTTCCGCGATCGCTCACGACCTCGCGGGGGAAACCCACCCTGGAAAAGATCCCCATCAGGGCCCGGCCCACCACGGGGGCCGTAATGGTGCGTAGGGGAATAGCCTCCGGATAGCGGGTGGCGTGGTCTACTAGGACCAAGATGAAACGGTGACCTTGGGAGGTGGGGGGGTCCAGTGGCCCCACGATGTCGATTCCGACTCGTTCGAAGGGGGTACTGACGACCGGGAAGGGTTGGAGGGGAGCCTTGCGCTTCCCCCCACTCTTCCCACTGGCCTGGCACGTGGGGCAGGACTTGCAGTGTGCCTCTACCGCTGCTTTCATCTTAGGCCAATAAAAATGGGTCACGAGACGGCTGTAGGTCTTGTCCTGACCCAGGTGGCCGGCGAGGGGGACGTCGTGGGCTAAGCCCAGGAGGAAATCTCGGAAGCGGAGGGGTACCACCAGTACCCGTCCGGATCCCAGCTCCACCGACTTCTGCTCACTATACAGGATGTTATTCTCCCAATAGATTCAGTGCGTTCCGGTCTGGTCACCTGCGGCTTGGCCCTCGGCCTGGCGCCGCAGCCCGACCAGGGAAGGACAGGTGGCTTGCTCCCGGCAAAATTCTTCCCGGGTGGGCCCGCCCTCGTGGCGCCAATGGGCCAACTCGGGTAGATCCCCCAACTCGGGGACCGGGGCGGGGTCGGATGGTGCGGGTTCGTCGCTGGCGACGGACCCTTCTGATGGGGGGACGGGAGGACCCTCGGCGGGGACGGTACTGGTTTCTTCGACCGGGGTGCTCTCGACTTCTCTCCGGGGAGTGAGTCGGGCTGTCATAGATCGGGTGGTGGCACACACCCACTCGGGGAGTCCCATCATTCCTAGGTGGGCCTTGCGCTCTACGTGCTTCCAGGGAGAACTCTCCAGGTCGTTCCCTAGGAGGCAGTCGACCGGCTGGGAGGTTCTTACGGCCACCTTGAGTTTACCTATCACCCCTCCCCACTCAAATGGCACCAGGGCTACCTGACACATACTTTCCCTATTGTTTGCGGATATTACGGGGCAAAAGACATTGGGGAGGATCTGCTCCTCGGGGACTAGGTGCCTGAGGACACCGGTGATACTGGCCCCGGTGTCCCGCAGGGCCTCTACCTGGTGGCCATTGATCTTGACGAGCTGCCCATATTTCTGTGTGTTGGAGGGTAGGAGGCTACCAGGGATCATTTCCCTATCTCCCAGGGATACTAGGGCCATCGCGGCGGGTTCCCACTCCTCGGCTTCCTCAACCTCCTCCCCCAGGGCTACGTTGGCTATCTGTCTCGCAGGGGGGACTTGGGTGGCCATGGGACACTCTGGGTCATTGGCGTAGTGCCCGGGTTTCTGGCAACGGAAGCATGTGACGGTCACCCGGTGTCCCCGTCTCCCAGGGGGCCCGGTCACTGGTGGGGGGGGCGCCGGGAAAGGTGGAGGTGGTGTCTTCGGGGGGCTAGGCTGGGACTCTCTCGGCCCTCCCTGGTTCCCTCCCCCTCTCTGGCGGGGTGGTCCCTGACTGGTTCGGGGGTACTCTCCTACCATGCCCCGGGAGACCCGGGTGTTGGTCCAGCGGTCGGCCTCCACAGCCAGCTCCCGGGGATCTGTGAGCTTGCTATCCAGCAGATGTTGACGTAGCTCTATGAAGCAGTTCGCAGCCAGATGTTCCCATAACATGAGATCAGTGAGTTCGGCAAGGGTGGTGACTTTGCTGCCCTTGACCCACCCATCGAAGGCCCGACTAAAAAAGTTTACATACTCCACCCAGGTGGTGCCCGGGATCTTCCTGCAGTCCCGGAACCGTTGGCGGTACATTTCTGGGGTGAGGCCGTATCTTGTGAGGAGAGCCTCTTTCATGTGGCTGTAGGAGGTCTGCAGGGAGAGGGGTAGGTCGAGCAGGGTGTCCCTTCCTTCGCTCAGAAACCGCCCCCACAACCCCGCCCCCCAGTCCTTCTGTGGGATCCGATGGGAGGTCATGGCGACCTCGTAGGCCCGAAACCATTGCTGAATGTCATCGTTTTTATAATATTCCTTGACCACATCCTTGGGGATGTGGACCTTCTGTTCCGCTGGGGGGGCCGTCTCTCGGTTTCCCGAGGGCCTCCCGTCCTCATTTCGGGCCTTGAGCTCGAGTTCCTTTAAGCTGCGTTCGTGCTCCAGTTGGAGCTTCCTTCCTTCGTGCTCCCGTTGGAGCTTCTTTTCTTCCAGTTCGCCTTGTACGCGCATTTGCTCTACCGCTAGCTTTTTCTCCGCTAACTTCAATTCGCCCTCGATTTTGAGTTTGGCTAACTCGAGTTCATGACTGCGGCTTCTCTCTCTGCTCTGTCCGTGAGTTCTTCCGGGGATAGGCCCCCGTCTGGTACGATGCCTCGCACCTGATTGTCGCTGCTTTCACTTGGGGGGGGTTCGGCTTCGTCGGGGCGCTCCCCCGTGCCTTCCGGGCGGGAGGCCCCGGTCTCCACCCAAGTTTTCAGTGCTTTCTGCAAGTCTTCCTTAGTGTTGAGGCCAGTGGTAGCGATTTTAAGTTCTTTGCAAAATTGCTTTAGCTCTTTGTGTGTGTATTCTTCTAGATGCTCCACCTGGAACACTCTGTTGGCGTTGGTTTCTGCGGAGCTCATGGCGCTTCCTTCTGCCATCTTTGTTGGTCGTGCGTCCGTTGTTCACTGTACGATCTCTAGGTGATGGGCCCGAATCCCGTCGCTTGCCACCAATGTTAGACGGCGACCTCAGAGGAGCCCGGAAGGGGGTCCTGACTACCCTGAGTCCCACCCGTGTAGTATCGTAGCCGGGCACTGGCGGGAGATTCCCCAGGGGGAGGAATCTCGCAACTAGGATCGTACTTCTGGCACCACACGACACAGAGTGACCACACTGGGTATTCTCAGAAAACAAGCTTTATCAAATAGGTATCACTGCAAATATGTACAAGGTGAGCACGGGCTCAAGAGTCTCGGAAAGGTAGGGGGTAGCGGGACAGTCTCTGGTAACGGTTCAAAGCAGGGACGTATCCGGCGCACAGCTCACAATCCTCGAGCTGGGGGATACGTGGTCGGAGTCGGGGTCCGGCGGGACCGTGAGAGTCTGGGGGAGCCGCGAGTCACTCAGCGGGCTCAGGTACAGGTTCGGAGGTCTTACGATCTTCAAGGAGCCGCGAGTCACTCAGCAGGGCTCAGGTACAAGTTCGGAGGTCTTACGATCTTCAGGGAGCCGCGAGTCACTCAGCAGGGCTCAGGTACAAGTTCGGAGGTCTTACGATCTTCAGGGAGCCGCGAGTCACTCAGCAGGGCTCAGGTACAAGTTCGGAGGTCTTACGATCTTCAGGGAGCCGCGAGTCACTCAGCAGGGCTCAGGTGGGTTCAAGTTCCAGGAGCCGCGACCACGTCGGCAGGCTCTCGTTGTTCCAGCGTCGAATCTGCCGGACAGTCTCAGAGCACCCCTTGTTATAGGTCGACCCCTCTTTGATGTCCGGAGTCTGTGCAGGCAGGGGTCTTGTCACCTGGGGGCCGCTTGTCGGGGTTTCCTGCTATTGTCTTTTGATCCTTTCAGGGCCGGGTCGGGAGGAGTCCCAGACACCCAGCAGGCACGGAGCCAGCCCGCAGGGAGGCCGGAGGGCCGATCGAAACCCATCGTCCCAGGGGAGTTCAGAGGTGCGATAGAAACTGCTCCTCCCTCTCTCATCCCCTGGAAGCGTGATGTCCTCCAGCCGGAGTGGCGCCTCGAGGCCCGGGTCGCGCTGGGGCCGGGTGGCCATCTTGTTGCATGGAGTGGGCACGCGGGCCCGGGGTGGCCGAAAGGAGAGAGGCCATGGACGGGGATGTCCGGGGTTGGTGCGGGTGTCCTGGTGGGAAGGGTCGGCTGGGCCATGTGCTTGGGCTGCAGGTGCCAGGTTTCGGTGGTGCGGGGGCACGGAGGGCCATTCTACGAGGCCGGGTCCAACACCCACCCACCCGCCCCATCCGTTTCTTCTCCCCCACCCACCCGCCCCATCCATTTCTTCTCAACTACCCACCCACCCCATCCGTTTCTTCTCAACTCCCACCCCCATCCGTTTCTTCTCCCCCACCCACCCCATCTGTTTCTTCTCCACTACCCACCCACCCCATCTGTTTCTTCTCCACTCGCCCCATCTGTTTCTTTTCCAACATCTTTTTCTTCTCCCCATCCCCCCGTTTCTTCTCCACCACCCACCTGCCCCATCCACACGATCCGTTTGACACCCGCCACCCACCCGATTTTTCTTCTGGATTTGTTTCTTCTCTGTTGGACCCGGCCTCGTAGAATGGCCCTCCGTGCCCCCGCATCACCGCAACCTGGTGCCTGCAGCCCAAGCACGCGGCCCAGCCGACCTTTCCCACCAGGACACCCGCACCAACCCCGGACATCCCCGTCCATGGCCTCTCTCCTTTCGGCCACCCCGGGCCCGCGTGCCCACTCCCTGCAACAAGATGGCCGCCCGGCTCCAGCGCGACCCGGGCCTCGAGGCGCCACTCCGGCTGGAGGACATCACGCTTCCAGGGGATGAGAGAGGGAGGAGCAGTTTCTATCGCACCTCTGAACTCCCCTGGGACGATGGGTTTCGATCGGCCCTCCGGCCTCCCTGCGGGCTGGCTCCGTGCCTGCTGGGTGTCTGGGACTCCTCCCGACCCGGCCCTGAAAGGATCAAAAGACAATAGCAGGAAATCCCGACAAGCGGCCCCCAGGTGACAAGACCCCTGCCTGCGCAGACTCCGGACATCAAAGCGGGGTCGACCTATAACAAGGGGTGCTCTGAGACTGTCCGGCAGATTCGACGCTGGAACAACGAGAGCCTGCTGACGTGGTCGCGGCTCCTGGAACTTGAACCCACTTGAGCCCTGCTGAGTGACTCGCGGCTCCCTGAAGATCGTAAGACCTCCGAACTTGTACCTGAGCCCTGCTGAGTGACTCGCGGCTCCCTGAAGATCGTAAGACCTCCGAACTTGTACCTGAGCCCTGCTGAGTGACTCGCGGCTCCTTGAAGATCGTAAAGACCTCCGAACCTGTACCTGCGCCCGCTGAGTGACTCGCGGCTCCCCCAGACTCTCACGGTCCCGCCGGACCCCGACTCCGACCACGTATCCCCCAGCTCGAGGATTGTGAGCTGTGCGCCGGATACGTCCCTGCTTGGAACCGTTACCAGAGACAGTCCCGCTACCCCCTACCTTTCCGAGACTCTTGAGCCCGTGCTCACCTTGTACATATTTGCAGTGATACCTATTTGATAAAGCTTGTTTCTGAGAATACCCAGTGTGGTCTCTCTGTGTCGTGTGGTGCCAGAAGTACGATCCTAGTTGCGAGATTCCTCCCCCTGGGGAATCTCTCGCCAGTGCCCGGCTACAATACTACACGGGTGGGACTCAGGGAAGTCAGGACCCCTTTCCGGGCTCCTCTGAGGTCGCCGTCTAACATTGGTGGCAAGCGACGGGATTCGGGCCCATCACCTAGAGATCGTACAGTGAACAACGGACGCACGACCAACAAAGATGGCAGAAGGAAGCGCCATGAGCTCCGCAGAAACCAACGCCAACAGAGTGTTCCAGGTGGAGCATCTGGAAGAATACACACACAAAGAGCTAAAACAATTTTGCAAAGAACTTAAAATCGCTACCACTGGCCTCAACACTAAGGAAGACTTGCAGAAAGCACTGAAAACTTGGGTAGAGACCGGGGCATCCCGCCCGGAAGGCACGGGGGAGCGCCCCGACGAAGCCGAACCCCCTCCAAGTGAAAGCAGCGACAATCAGGTGCGAGGCATTGTAGCAGACGGGGCCTATCCCCGGGAGAACTCGCGGACAGAGAGAGAAGCCGCAGTCATGAACTCGAGTTAGCCAAACTCAAAATCGAGGGCGAATTGAAGTTAGCGGAGAAAAAGCTAGCGGTAGAGCAAATGCGCGTACAAGGCGAACTGGAAGAAAAGAAGCTCCAACGGGAGCACGAAGGAAGAAAGCTCCAACTAGAGCACGAACGCAGCTTAAAAGAACTCGAGCTCAAGGCCCGAAATGAGGACGGGAGGCCCTCGGGGAACCGAGAGACGGCCCCCCCAGCGGAACAGAAGGTCCACATCCCCAAGGATGTGGTCAAAGAATATTATAAAAACGATGACATTCAGCAATGGTTTCGGGCCTACGAGGTCGCCATGACCTCTCATCGGATTCCACAGAAGGACTGGGGGGCGGGGTTGTGGGGGCGGTTTCTGAGCGAAGGAAGGGACACCCTGCTCGACCTACCCCTCTCCCTGCAGACCTCCTACAGCCACATGAAAGAGGCTCTCCTCACAAGATACGGCCTCACCCCAGAAATGTACCGCCAACGGTTCCGGGACTGCAGGAAGATCCCGGGCACCACCTGGGTGGAGTATGTAAACTTTTTTAGTCGGGCCTTCGATGGGTGGGTCAAGGGCAGCAAGGTCACCACCCTTGCCGAACTCACTGATCTCATGTTATGGGAACATCTGGCTGCGAACTGCTTCGTAGAGCTACGTCAACATCTGCTGGATAGCAAGCTCACAGATCCCCAGAAGCTGGCTGTGGAGGCCGACCGCTGGACCAACACCTGGGTCTCCCGGGGCATGGTAGGAGAGTACCCCCGAACCAGTCAGGGACCACCCCGCCAGAGAGGGGGAGGGAACCAGGGAGGGCCGAGAGAGTCCCAGCCTAGCCCCCCGAAGACACCACCTCCACCTTTCCCGGCGCCCCCCCCACCAGTAACAGGGCCCCCTGGGAGACGAGGACACCGGGTGACCGTCACAGGTTTTCGTTGCCAGAAACCCGGGCACTACGCCAATGACCCAGAGTGCCCCATGGCCACCCAAGTCACCCCTGCGAGACAGATAGCCAACGTAGCCCTGGGGGAGGAGGTTGAGGAAGCCGAGGAGTGGGAACCCGCCGCTATGGCCCTAGTATCCCTGGGAGATAGGGAAATGATCCCTGGTAGCCTCCTACCATCCAACACACAGAAATATGGGCAGCTCGTCAAGATAAATGGCCACCAGGTAGAGGCCCTGCGGGACACCGGGGCCAGTATCACCGGTGTCCTCAGGCACCTAGTTCCCGAGGAGCAGATCCTCCCCAATGTCTTTTGCCCCGTAATATCTGCAGACAATAGGGAAAGTATGTGTCAGGTAGCCCTGGTGCCATTTGAGTGGGGAGGGGTGATAGGTAAACTCAAGGTGGCCGTAAGAACCTCCCAGCCGGTCGACTGCCTCTTAGGGAACGACCTGGAGAGTTCTCCCTGGAAGCACGTAGAGCGCAAAGCCCACCTAGGAATGATGGGACTCCCCGAGTGGGTGTGTGCCACCACCCGATCTATGACAGCCCGACTCACTCCCCGGAGAGAAGTCGAGGGCACCCCGGTCGAAGAAGCCCGTACCCTCCCCGCCGAGGGTCCTCCCGTTCCCCCATCGGAAGGGTCCGTCGCCAGCGACGAACCCGCACCATCCGACCCCGCCCCGGTCCCCGAGTTGGGGGATCTACCCGAGTTGGCCCATTGGCGCCACGAGGGCGGGCCCACCCGGGAAGAATTTTGCCGGGAGCAAGCCACCTGTCCTTCCCTGGTCGGGCTGCGGCGCCAGGCCGAGGGCCAAGCCGCAGGTGACCAGACCGGAACGCACCGAATCTATTGGGAGAATAACATCCTGTATAGTGAGCAGAAATCAGTGGAGCTGGGATCCGGACGGGTACTGGTGGTACCCCTCCGCTTCCGGGATTTCCTCCTGGGCTTAGCCCACGATGTCTCCCTCGCCGGTCACCTGGGTCAGGACAAGACCTACAGCCGTCTCGTGACCCATTTTTATTGGCCTAAGATGAAAGCAGCGGTAGAGGCACACTGCAAGTCCTGCCCCACGTGCCAAGCCAGTGGGAAGAGTGGGGGGACGCGCAAGGCTCCCCTCCAACCCTTCCCGGTCGTCAGTACCCCCTTCGAACGAGTCGGAATCGACATCGTGGGGCCACTGGACCCCCCCACCTCCCAAGGTCACCGTTTCATCTTGGTCCTAGTAGACCACGCCACCCGCTATCCAGAGGCTATTCCCCTGCGCACCATTACGGCCCCCGTGGTGGGCCGGGCCCTGATGGGGATCTTTTCCAGGGTGGGTTTCCCCCGCGAGGTCGTGAGCGATCGCGGCACTAATTTTATATCAAGGTATATGACGTCCCTGTGGCAACAATGTGGGGTGTCCTATAAGTTCACCACCCCGTACCATCCCCAAGGGAACGGCCTAGTAGAGAGGTTTAATAGGACTTTGAAAGGGATGATCGCTGGCCTAGAAGAGCCCCTCCGGCGTAAGTGGGACGTCCTGCTCCCCTGCCTCTTGTTCGCTAACCGGGAGGTCCCCCAGAAGTCCTTAGGGTTCAGCCCGTTTGAATTACTCTATGGGCACCCCGTCCGAGGTCCCCTCAGTTTGGTTAAGGAAGGGTGGGAGGCAGCACCCCAGACCACCCCCCGAGATGTGTTCCAATATGTGCTGGCCCTCCGGAACCAGACCAGGAGGTTCCGAGAACTGGCCGAGGCCAACCTGGAGGCGAGTCAAGAAGAAATGAAGCGCTGGTACGACCAGAATGCTACTCTGGTCGAGTTCCAGCCGGGCCAGCAGGTGTGGGTCATGGCCCCCGTGAAGCCTGGCGCTCTCCAGGACCGATGGACTGGGCCCTACAAAGTGGTTGAGAGGAAGAGTCAAGTCACCTACTTGGTGGACGTCCAGTCGCCTCGGGATCCCCTCCGGGTCCTGCACGTGAACCGCCTCAAGCCTCACTTCGTGCGGACAGAACTGAGCCTCCTGCTGGCCACCGATGACGGGGCCGAAGATGAGTCGGATCCCCTCCCGGACCTCCTGTGTGTCAAGGAGCAGGATGGCTCCGTGGAGGGAGTGAACCTCTCCCCAGCCCTCACTGCCCAGCAACAAGCGGACTGCCGCCAGCTCCTCAGACAATTTTCCGACCTCTTCTCCCTGACCCCCCGGGTCACCAACTGGTGTGTTCACGATGTGGACACCGGGGACAGCCCGCCGGTGAGACACCGAGCCTACCGGGTTCCTGACCGGGTCCGGTCCTGCATTCAAGCTGAAGTCTCGAAGATGTTGACCCTGGGGGTGATCGAGCCCTCTGACAGTCCCTGGGCCAGCCCCGTGGTCCTGGTTCCGAAGGCAGCAGCCCCCGGTGTCGCCCCCGAGCTCCGGTTCTGCGTGGATTACCGGGGGCTCAATGACGTTACCCGAGCCGATGCCCACCCCATTCCACGAGCCGACGAGCTCATTGACCGACTAGGGGCCGCCCGGTTCCTCAGCACTTTCGACCTCACCTGCGGCTACTGGCAGATTGCGCTCACCGAAGGGGCCAAGGAGAGGTCTGCTTTCTCCACCCCCGATGGGCACTACCGCTTCCGCGTGATGCCCTTCGGGATGAAAAATGCCCCGGCCACTTTCCAGAGACTGGTAAATAGGGTCCTGGCCGGGCTAGAACAGTTCAGCGCGGCCTATCTGGACGACATCGCTGTCTTCAGTTCAGAGTGGAGTGAGCACCTCCAGCACCTCCGGAGAGTGCTAACCGCCCTGCGCCAGGCAGGCCTCACCGTAAAAGCCAGCAAGTGCCAGATCGGGCAAGGATCCGTAGTCTACCTGGGGCACCAAGTCGGGAGTGGCCAGGTCGCCCCTCTACAGCCAAAGATCGACGCCATCCTGGCCTGGGACCCACCCATCACCCAAACGGAAGTCCGAGCCTTTCTGGGACTCACGGGCTACTACCGCCGATTCATTCGGGGGTATGGCAGCCTGGTCGGCCCTCTCACTGAACTCACGTCTAAAAAACAGCCAAAGAAGGTGCAATGGACGGCTGCCTGCCAGGAAGCTTTCGATGCTCTAAAAAAGGCCATGTGCACTGCCCCCGTCCTCCAGGCTCCCGACTACACCAAGGAGTTCATAGTCCAGACCGATGCCTCCGAGCATGGCATTGGGGCCGTCCTGTCCCAAGTGAATGATCAAGGCCTAGACCAGCCCGTCGCCTTCCTCAGTCGGCGGCTGCTACCCCGAGAACAGAAGTGGAGCACCATAGAGCGCGAAGCCTTTGCCGTGGTCTGGGCACTCAAAAAACTACGACCCTACCTGTTCGGCACTCATTTCAGGGTCCAAACTGACCATCGGCCCTTGCGATGGCTCATGCAGATGCGAGGAGAAAACCCCAAGCTACTGCGGTGGTCAATCTCCCTCCAGGGAATGGACTTCACCGTAGAACACCGCCCTGGTACGGACCACGCCAACGCTGACGGCCTCTCCCGGTTCTTCCGCCTCAGCGAAGGGAACCCCCCAAGGTGATGGGCAGTTCTCTCCGGCTTTCAGCTGGGGGGGACGCGTGTTGGACCCGGCCTCGTAGAATGGCCCTCCGTGCCCCCGCATCACCGCAACCTGGTGCCTGCAGCCCAAGCACGCGACCCAGCCGACCTTTCCCACCAGGACACCCGCACCAACCCCGGACATCCCCGTCCATGGCCTCTCTCCTTTCGGCCACCCCGGGCCCGCGTGCCCACTCCCTGCAACAAGATGGCCGCCCGGCTCCAGCGCGACCCGGGCCTCGAGGCGCCACTCCGGCTGGAGGACATCACGCTTCCAGGGGATGAGAGAGGGAGGAGCAGTTTCTATCGCACCTCTGAACTCCCCTGGGACGATGGGTTTCGATCGGCCCTCCGGCCTCCCTGCGGGCTGGCTCCGTGCCTGCTGGGTTTCTGGGACTCCTCCCGACCCGGCCCTGAAAGGATCAAAAGACAATAGCAGGAAATCCCGACAAGCGGCCCCCAGGTGACAAGACCCCTGCCTGCGCAGACTCCGGACATCAAAGCGGGGTCGACCTATAACAAGGGGTGCTCTGAGACTGTCCGGCAGATTCGACGCTGGAACAACGAGAGCCTGCTGACGTGGTCGCGGCTCCTGGAACTTGAACCCACCTGAGCCCTGCTGAGTGACTCGCGGCTCCCTGAAGATCGTAAGACCTCCGAACTTGTACCTGAGCCCTGCTGAGTGACTCGCGGCTCCCTGAAGATCGTAAGACCTCCGAACTTGTACCTGAGCCCTGCTGAGTGACTCGCGGCTCCTTGAAGATCGTAAAGACCTCCGAACCTGTACCTGCGCCCGCTGAGTGACTCGCGGCTCCCCCAGACTCTCACGGTCCCGCCGGACCCCGACTCCGACCACGTATCCCCCAGCTCGAGGATTGTGAGCTGTGCGCCGGATACGTCCCTGCTTGGAACCGTTACCAGAGACAGTCCCGCTACCCCCTACCTTTCCGAGACTCTTGAGCCCGTGCTCACCTTGTACATATTTGCAGTGATACCTATTTGATAAAGCTTGTTTCTGAGAATACCCAGTGTGGTCTCTCTGTGTCGTGTGGTGCCAGAAGTACGATCCTAGTTGCGAGATTCCTCCCCCTGGGGAATCTCTCGCCAGTGCCCGGCTACAATACTACACGGGTGGGACTCAGGGAAGTCAGGACCCCTTTCCGGGCTCCTCTGAGGTCGCCGTCTAACATTCTCCGACCACCCACTGGCCCCTTCCATTTCCTCTCTCCCCACCCACCGTCACATTCCTTTTCTTCGATCCCCAACCACCCGCCCCATCCGTTTCTTCTCCCCATCCGTTTCTTCAAACACCCATCCGTTTCTTCTCCACCCATCGCCCCATCCGTTTCTTCTCCTCCACCCACCGCCCCATCTGTTTCTTCTCCCCAACCCACCCACCCCATCCGTTTCTTCTCCCCCCCCACCCACCCACCCCATCCGTTTCTTCTCCCCCCCCACCCACCCACCCCATCCGTTTCTTCTCCCCCCCCACCCACCCACCCCATCCGTTTCTTCTCCCCCCCACCCACCCACCCCATCCGTTTCTTCTCCCCCCCACCCACCCACCCCATCCGTTTCTTCTCCCCCCACCCACCCCATCCGTTTCTTCTCCCCCCACCCACCCCATCCGTTTCTTCTCCCCCCCACCCACCCACCCCACCCGTTTCTTCTCCCCCCCCACCCACCCACCCCACCCGTTTCTTCTCCCCCCCCACCCACCCACCCCACCCGTTTCTTCTCCCCCCCACCCCATCCGTTTCTTCTCCCCCCCACCCACCCACCCCATCCGTTTCTTCTCCCCCCCCACCCACCCCATCCGTTTCTTCTCCCCCCCCACCCACCCGCCCCATCCGTTTCTTCTCCCCCCCCGCCCACCCGCCCCATCCGTTTCTTCTGCCCCCGCCCACCCGCCCCATCCGTTTCTTCTGCACCCACCCCCGCCCCATCCATTTCTTCTCCCTCCACCCACCTGCCCCATCCGTTTCTTCTCCCCCACCCCTCCACCCCATTTGTTTCTTCTCCCTCCACCCACCCGCCCATCCGTTTCTTCTCCCTTATCCGTTTCGTCTCTGTTACCCACCCGCCCATCCGTTTCTTCTCCCCCACCCACCCCATCTATTTCTTCTCACCCCCACCCACCCACCCCATCTGTTTCTTCTACCCACCCACCCACCCCATCCGTTTCTTCTCCCCAAACACCCACCCACCCCATCTGTTTCTTCTCGCCCCCACCCACCCACCCCGTCCGTTTCTTCTCCCCCCCACCCACCCACCCCGTCCGTTTCTTCTCCCCCCCCACCCACCCACCCCGTCCGTTTCTTCTCCCCCCCCACCCACCCACCCCGTCCGTTTCTTCTCCCCCCCACCCACCCACCCCGTCCGTTTCTTCTCCCCCCCCACCCACCCACCCCGTCCGTTTCTTCTCCCCCCCCACCCACCCCATCCGTTTCTTCTCCCCCCACCCACCCACCCCATCCGTTTCTTCTCCCCCCACCCACCCACCCCATCCGTTTCTTCTCCCCCCACCCACCCACCCCATCCGTTTCTTCTCCCCCCACCCACCCACCCCATCCGTTTCTTCTCCCCCCCCCACCCACCCACCCCATCCGTTTCTTCTCCCCCCCCCACCCACCCACCCCATCCGTTTCTTCTCCCCCCCACCCACCCACCCCATCCGTTTCTTCTCCCCCCCACCCACCCCATCCGTTTCTTCTCCCCCCCACCCACCCACCCCATCCGTTTCTTCTCCCCCCCACCCACCCACCCACCCACCCCATCCGTTTCTTCTCCCCCACCCACCCACCCCATCCGTTTCTTCTCCCCCACCCACCCACCCCATCCGTTTCTTCTCCCCCACCCACCCACCCCATCCGTTTCTTCTCCCCCCACCCACCCACCCCATCCGTTTCTTCTCCCCCCACCCACCCACCCCATCCGTTTCTTCTCCCCCCACCCACCCACCCCATCCGTTTCTTCTCCCCCCACCCACCCACCCCATCCGTTTCTTCTCCCCCCACCCACCCACCCCATCCGTTTCTTCTCCCCCCCACCCACCCACCCCATCCGTTTCTTCTCCCCCCCACCCACCCACCCCATCCGTTTCTTATCCCCCCACCCCATCCGTTTCTTCACCCCCCCACCCCATCCGTTTCTTCTCCCCCTCCACCCACCCACTCCATCCGTTTCTTCACCCCCCCACCCACCCACCCACCCCATCCGTTTCTTCTCCCCCCCCACCCACCCACCCCATCCGTTTCTTCTCCCCCCCCACCCACCCACCCCATCCGTTTCTTCTCCCCCCCCACCCACCCACCCCATCCGTTTCTTCTCCCCCCCACCCACCCACCCCATCCGTTTCTTCTCCCCCCCACCCACCCACCCCATCCGTTTCTTCTCCCCCCCACCCACCCACCCCATCCGTTTCTTCTCCCCCCACCCACCCACCCCATCCGTTTCATCTCGTCCCCACCCACCCCCCCATCCATTTCCATTTCTTCTCCCCCCCCCCCACCCACCCACCCCATCCGTTTCTTCTCCCCCCCACCCACCCACCCCATCCGTTTCTTCTCCCCCCCACCCACCCACCCCATCCGTTTCTTCTCCCCCCCACCCACCCACCCCATCCGTTTCTTCTCCCCCCCACCCACCCACCCCATCCGTTTCTTCTCCCCCCCACCCACCCACCCCATCCGTTTCTTCTCCCCCCCACCCACCCACCCCATCCGTTTCTTCTCCCCCCCACCCACCCACCCCATCCGTTTCTTCTCCCCCCCCACCCACCCACCCCATCCGTTTCTTCTCCCCCCCACCCACCCACCCCATCCGTTTCTTCTCCCCCCCACCCACCCACCCCATCCGTTTCTTCTCCCCCCACCCACCCACCCCATCCGTTTCTTCTCCCCCCACCCACCCACCCCATCCGTTTCTTCTCCCCCCACCCACCCCATCCGTTTCTTCTACCCACCCACCCACCCCATCCGTTTCTTCTCCCCCCACCCACCCACCCCATCCGTTTCTTCTCCCCCCACCCACCCACCCCATCCGTTTCTTCTCCCCCCCACCCACCCACCCCATCCGTTTCTTCTCCCCCCCACCCACCCACCCCATCCGTTTCTTCTCCCCCCACCCACCCACCCCATCCATTTCTTCTAACCCCATCCGTTTCTTCTCCCCCCACCCACCCACCCCATCCGTTTCTTCTCCCCCCCCACCCACCCACCCCATCCGTTTCTTCTCCCCCCCCACCCACCCACCCCATCCGTTTCTTCTCCCCCCCACCCACCCACCCCATCCGTTTCTTCTCCCCCCCACCCACCCACCCCATCCGTTTCTTCTCCCCCCACCCACCCCATCCGTTTCTTCTCCCACCCACCCACCCCACCCGTTTCTTCTCCCCCCCACCCACCCACCCCACCCGTTTCTTCTCCCCCCCCACCCACCCACCCCACCCGTTTCTTCTCCCCCCCCACCCACCCACCCCACCCGTTTCTTCTCCCCCCCACCCCATCCGTTTCTTCTCCCCCCCACCCCATCCGTTTCTTCTCCCCCCCCACCCACCCCATCCGTTTCTTCTCCCCCCCCACCCACCCGCCCCATCCGTTTCTTCTCCCCCCCCACCCACCCGCCCCATCCGTTTCTTCTCCCCCCCGCCCACCCGCCCCATCCGTTTCTTCTCCCCCCCCCGCCCACCCGCCCCATCCGTTTCTTCTGCCCCCGCCCACCCGCCCCATCCGTTTCTTCTGCCCCCGCCCACCCGCCCCATCCGTTTCTTCTGCCCCCCACCCACCTGCCCCATCCGTTTCTTCTCCCCCACCCCATTTGTTTCTTCTCCCTCCACCCACCCGCCCATCCGTTTCTTCTCCCTTATCCGTTTCGTCTCTGTTACCCACCCGCCCATCCGTTTCTTCTCCCCCACCCACCCCATCTATTTCTTCTCACCCCCACCCACCCACCCCATCTGTTTCTTCTACCCACCCACCCACCCCATCCGTTTCTTCTCCCCACCCACCCACCCCATCCGTTTCTTCTCCCCAAACACCCACCCACCCCGTCCGTTTCTTCTCCCCCCCACCCACCCACCCCGTCCGTTTCTTATCACCCCCTCCCACCCACCCCGTCCGTTTCTTCTCCCCCCCACCCACCCACCCCGTCCGTTTCTTCTCCCCCCCACCCACCCACCCCGTCCGTTTCTTCTCCCCCCCACCCACCCACCCCATCCGTTTCTTCTCCCCCCCACCCACCCACCCCATCCGTTTCTTCTCCCCCCCACCCACCCACCCCATCCGTTTCTTCTCCCCCCACCCACCCACCCCATCCGTTTCTTCTCCCCCCACCCACCCACCCCATCCGTTTCTTCTCCCCCCCACCCACCCACCCCATCCGTTTCTTCTCCCCCCCACCCACCCACCCCATCCGTTTCTTCTCCCCCCACCCACCCACCCCATCCGTTTCTTCTCCCCCCACCCACCCACCCCATCCGTTTCTTCTCCCCCCACCCACCCACCCCATCCGTTTCTTCTCCCCCCACCCACCCACCCCATCCGTTTCTTCTCCCCCCACCCACCCCATCCGTTTCTTCTCCCCCCCACCCACCCACCCCATCCGTTTCTTCTCTCCCCCACCCACCCACCCCATCCGTTTCTTCTCCCCCCCACCCACCCACCCCATCCGTTTCTTCTCCCCCCCACCCACCCACCCCATCCGTTTCTTCTCCCCCCCACCCACCCACCCCATCCGTTTCTTCTCCCCCCCACCCACCCACCCCATCCGTTTCTTCTCCCCCCACCCACCCACCCCACCCACCCCATCCGTTTCTTCTCCCCCCACCCACCCACCCCATCCGTTTCTTCTCCCCCCCCCCCACCCACCCAATCCGTTTCTTCTCCCCCCCCCCCACCCACCCAATCCGTTTCTTATCCACCCACCCCATCCGTTTCTTCACCCCCCCACCCCATCCGTTTCTTCTCCCCCCCACCCACCCACTCCATCCGCTTCTTCACCCCCCCACCCACCCACTCCATCTGTTTCTTCTCCCCCCCACCCACCCACCCCATCCGTTTCTTCTCCCCCCCACCCACCCACCCCATCCGTTTCTCCTCCCCCCCCACCCACCCACCCCATCCGTTTCTTCTCCCCCCCACCCACCCACCCCATCCGTTTCTTCTCCCCCCCACCCACCCACCCCATCCGTTTCTTCTCCCCCCACCCACCCACCCCATCCGTTTCATCTCGTCCCCACCCACCCCCCCATCCATTTCCATTTCTTCTCCCCCCCCACCCACCCACCCCATCCGTTTCTTCTCCCCCCCACCCACCCACCCCATCCGTTTCTTCTCCCCCCCACCCACCCACCCCATCCGTTTCTTCTCCCCCCCACCCACCCACCCCATCCGTTTCTTCTCCCCCCACCCACCCACCCCATCCGTTTCTTCTCCCCCCACCCACCCACCCCATCCGTTTCTTCTCCCCCCACCCACCCACCCCATCCGTTTCTTCTCCCCCCACCCACCCACCCCATCCGTTTCTTCTCCCCCCACCCACCCACCCCATCCGTTTCTTCTCCCCCCACCCACCCACCCCATCCGTTTCTTCTCCCCCCCACCCACCCACCCCATCCGTTTCTTCTCCCCCCCACCCACCCACCCCATCCGTTTCTTCTCCCCCCACCCACCCACCCCATCCGTTTCTTCTCCCCCCCACCCACCCACCCCATCCGTTTCTTCTCCCCCCACCCACCCACCCCATCCATTTCTTCTAACCCCATCCGTTTCTTCTCCCCCCACCCACCCACCCCATCCGTTTCTTCTCCCCCCACCCACCCACCCCATCCGTTTCTTCTCCCCCCCCACCCACCCACCCCATCCGTTTCTTCTCCCCCCCCACCCACCCACCCCATCCGTTTCTTCTCCCCCCCCACCCACCCACCCCATCCGTTTCTTCTCCCCCCCCACCCACCCACCCCATCCGTTTCTTCTCCCCCCCACCCACCCACCCCATCCGTTTCTTCTCCCCCCCCACCCACCCACCCCATCCGTTTCTTCTCCCCCCCACCCACCCACCCCATCCGTTTCTTCTCCCCCCCACCCACCCACCCCATCCGTTTCTTCTCCCCCCCACCCACCCACCCCATCCGTTTCTTCTCCCCCCCACCCACCCACCCCATCCGTTTCTTCTCCCCCCCACCCACCCACCCCATCCGTTTCTTCTCCCCCCCCCCCCCACCCACCCACCCCATCCGTTTCTTCTCCCCCCCCACCCACCCACCCCATCTGTTTCTTCTCCCCCCCCACCCACCCACCCCATCTGTTTCTTCTCCCCCCCCACCCACCCACCCCATCTGTTTCTTCTCCCCCCCCACCCACCCACCCCATCCGTTTCTTCTCCCCCCACCCACCCACCCCATCCGTTTCTTCTCCCCCCCACCCACCCACCCCATCCGTTTCTTCTCCCCCCCACCCACCCACCCCATCCGTTTCTTCTCCCCCCCACCCACCCACCCCATCCGTTTCTTCTCCCCCCCACCCACCCACCCCATCCGTTTCTTCTCCCCCCCACCCACCCACCCCATCCGTTTCTTCTCCCCCCCCCACCCACCCACCCCATCCGTTTCTTCTCCCCCCCCCACCAACCCACCCCATCCGTTTCTTCTCCCCCCCCACCCACCCACCCCATCCGTTTCTTCTCCCCCCCACCCACCCACCCCATCCGTTTCTTCTCCCCCCCACCCACCCACCCCATCCGTTTCTTCTCCCCCCACCCACCCACCCCATCCGTTTCTTCTCCCCCCCACCCACCCACCCCATCCGTTTCTTCTCCCCCCCACCCACCCACCCCATCCGTTTCTTCTCCCCCCCACCCACCCACCCCATCCGTTTCTTCTCCCCCCCCACCCACCCACCCCATCCGTTTCTTCTCCCCCCCCCACCCACCCACCCCATCCGTTTCTTCTCCCCCCCCACCCACCCACCCCATCCGTTTCTTCTCCCCCCCCACCCACCCACCCCATCCGTTTCTTCTCCCCCCCACCCACCCACCCCATCCGTTTCTTCTCCCCAAACACCCACCCACCCCATCCGTTTCTTCTCCCCCATCCACCCACCCAATCCGTTTCTTCTCCCCCCACCCACCCACCCCATCTGTTTCTTCTCCCCCCCACCCACCCACCCCATCTGTTTCTTTTCCCCCCCACCCACCCACCCCATCCGTTTCTTTTCCCCCCACCCACCCACCCCATCCGTTTCTTTTCCCCCCCACCCACCCACCCCATCCGTTTCTTTTCCCCCCCACCCACCCACCCCATCCGTTTCTTTTCCCCCCCACCCACCCACCCCATCCGTTTCTTTCCCCCCCCCACCCACCCACCCCATCTGTTTCTTCTCCCCCCCACCCACCCACCCCATCCGTTTCTTCTCCCCCCCACCCACCCACCCCATCCGTTTCTTCGCCCCCCCCACCCACCCACCCCATCCGTTTCTTCTCCCCCCCCACCCACCCACTCCGTTTCTTCTCCCCCCCACCCACCCACCCCATCCGTTTCTTCTACCCCCCACCCACCCACCCCATCCGTTTCTTCTCCCCCCCACCCACCCACCCCATCCGTTTCTTCTCCCCCCCACCCACCCACCCCATCCGTTTCTTCTCCCCCCCCCACCCACCCACCCCATCCGTTTCTTCTCCCCCCCCACCAACCCACCCCATCCGTTTCTTCTCCCCCCCCACCCACCCACCCCATCCGTTTCTTCTCCCCCCCACCCACCCACCCCATCCGTTTCTTCTCCCCCCCACCCACCCACCCCATCCGTTTCTTCTCCCCCCCACCCACCCACCCCATCCGTTTCTTCTCCCCCCCACCCACCCACCCCATCCGTTTCTTCTCCCCCCCACCCACCCACCCCATCCGTTTCTTCTCCCCCCCACCCACCCACCCCATCCGTTTCTTCTCCCCCCCACCCACCCACCCCATCCGTTTCTTCTCCCCCCCCACCCACCCACCCCATCCGTTTCTTCTCCCCCCCCACCCACCCACCCCATCCGTTTCTTCTCCCCCCCCCACCCACCCACCCCATCCGTTTCTTCTCCCCCCCCCACCCACCCACCCCATCCGTTTCTTCTCCCCCCCCACCCACCCACCCCATCCGTTTCTTCTCCCCCCCACCCACCCACCCCATCCGTTTCTTCTCCCCAAACACCCACCCACCCCATCCGTTTCTTCTCCCCCATCCACCCACCCAATCCGTTTCTTCTCCCCCCACCCACCCACCCCATCTGTTTCTTCTCCCCCCACCCACCCACCCCATCTGTTTCTTTTCCCCCCCACCCACCCACCCCATCCGTTTCTTTTCCCCCCACCCACCCACCCCATCCGTTTCTTTTCCCCCCCACCCACCCACCCCATCCGTTTCTTTTCCCCCCCACCCACCCACCCCATCCGTTTCTTTTCCCCCCCACCCACCCACCCCATCCGTTTCTTTCCCCCCCCCACCCACCCACCCCATCTGTTTCTTCTCCCCCCCACCCACCCACCCCATCCGTTTCTTCTCCCCCCCACCCACCCACCCCATCCGTTTCTTCGCCCCCCCCACCCACCCACCCCATCCGTTTCTTCTCCCCCCCCACCCACCCACTCCGTTTCTTCTCCCCCCCACCCACCCACCCCATCCGTTTCTTCTACCCCCCACCCACCCACCCCATCCGTTTCTTCTACCCCCCACCCACCCACCCCATCCGTTTCTTCTACCCCCACCCACCCCATCCGTTTCTTCTACCCCCACCCACCCACCCCATCCGTTTCTTCTCCCCCCACCCACCCACCCCATCCGTTTCTTCTCCCCCCACCCACCCACCCCATCCGTTTCTTCTCCCCCCACCCACCCACCCCATCCGTTTCTTCTCCCCCCACCCACCCACCCCATCCGTTTCTTCTCCCCCCAACCACCCTCCCATCCGTTTCTTCTCCCCCACCCACCCACCCCATCCGTTTCTTCTCCCCCACCCACCCACCCCATCCGTTTCTTCTCCCCCCATCCACCCACCCACCCCATCCGTTTCTTCTCCCCCCATCCACCCACCCACCCCATCCGTTTCTTCTCCCCCCCCCCCACCCACCCACCCCATCCGTTTCTTCTCCCCCCCCCCCACCCACCCACCCCATCCGTATCTTCTCCCCCCCCACCCACCCCATCCGTTTCTTTCCCCCACCCACCCACCCCATCCGTTTCTTTTCCCCCCCACCCACCCACCCCATCCGTTTCTTTTCCCCCCACCCACCCACCCCATCCGTTTCTTTTCCCCCCCACCCACCCACCCCATCCGTTTCTTTTCCCCCCCACCCACCCACCCCATCCGTTTCTTTTCCCCCCCACCCACCCACCCCATCCGTTTCTTTTCCCCCCCACCCACCCACCCCATCCGTTTCTTTTCCCCCCCACCCACCCACCCCATCCGTTTCTTTTCCCCCCACCCACCCACCCCATCCGTTTCTTTTCCCCCCCACCCACCCACCCCATCCGTTTCTTTTCCCCCCCACCCACCCACCCCATCCGTTTCTTCTCCCACCCACCCCATCCGTTTCTTCTCCCCAAACACCCACCCACCCCATCCGTTTCTTCTCCCCCCCACCCACCCACCCCAACCGTTTCTTCTCCCCCCCCACCCACCCACCCCAACCGTTTCTTCTCCCCCCCACCCACCCACCCCAACCGTTTCTTCTCCCCCCCACCCACCCACCCCAACCGTTTCTTCTCCCCCCCACCCACCCACCCCAACCGTTTCTTCTCCCCCCCACCCACCCACCCCAACCGTTTCTTCTCCCCCCCACCCACCCACCCCAACCGTTTCTTCTCCCCCCCCCCCACCCCAACCGTTTCTTCTCCCCCCCACCCACCCCATCCGTTTCTTCTCCCCCCCACCCACCCCATCCGTTTCTTCTCCCCCCACCCACCAACCCCATCCGTTTCTTCTACCAACATCCGTTTCTTCTCCCCCCCACCCACCCACCCCATCCGTTTCTTCTCCCCCCCACCCACCCACCCCATCCGTTTCTTCTCCCCCCCACCCACCCACCCCATCCGTTTCTTCTCCCCCCCCACCCACCCACCCCATCCGTTTCTTCTCCCCCCCACCCACCCACCCCATCCGTTTCTTCTCCCCCCCACCCACCCACCCCATCCGTTTCTTCTCCCCCCCCACCCACCCACCCCATCCGTTTCTTCTCCCCCCCACCCACCCACCCCATCCGTTTCTTCTCCCCCCCACCCACCCACCCCATCCGTTTCTTCTCCCCCCCACCCACCCACCTTCTCCCCCCCACCCACCCACCCCATCCGTTTCTTCTCCCCCCCACCCACCCACCCCATCCGTTTCTTCTCCCCCCCACCCACCCACCCCATCCGTTTCTTCTCCCCCCCTCCCACCCACCCCATCCGTTTCTTCTCCCCCCCTCCCACCCACCCCATCCGTTTCTTCTCCCCCCCTACCCACCCCCCCATCCGTTTCTTCTCCCCCCCACCCACCCCCCCATCCGTTTCTTCTCCCCCCCACCCACCCCATCCGTTTCTTCTCCCCCCCACCCACCCCATCCGTTTCTTCTCCCCCCCACCCACCCCATCCGTTTCTTCTCCCCCCCACCCACCCACCCCATCCGTTTCTTCTCCCCCCCCACCCACCCACCCCATCCGTTTCTTCTCCCCCCCCACCCACCCACCCCATCCGTTTCTTCTCCCCCCCACCCACCCACCCCATCCGTTTCTTCTCCCCCCCACCCTCCCACCCCATCCGTTTCTTCTCCCCCCCCACCCACCCACCCCATCCGTTTCTTCTCCCCCCCCACCCACCCACCCCATCCGTTTCTTCTCCCCCCCCCCACCCACCCACCCCATCCGTTTCTTCTCCCCCCCCCCACCCACCCACCCCATCCGTTTCTTCTCCCCCCCCCACCCACCCACCCCATCCGTTTCTTCTCCCCCCCACCTACCCACCCACCCCATCCGTTTCTTCTCCCCACCCACCCACCCCATCCGTTTCTTCTCCCCACCCACCCACCCCATCCGTTTCTTCTCCCCACCCACCCACCCCATCCGTTTCTTCTCCCCACCCACCCACCCCATCCGTTTCTTCTCCCCACCCACCCACCCCATCCGTTTCTTCTCCCCACCCACCCCATCTGTTTCTTCTCCCCACCCACCCCATCCGTTTCTTCTCCCCACCCACCCACCCCATCCGTTTCTTCTCCCCACCCACCCACCCCATCCGTTTCTTCTCCCCACCCACCCACCCCATCCGTTTCTTCTCCCCACCCACCCACCCCATCCGTTTCTTCTCCCCACCCACCCACCCCATCCGTTTCTTCTCCCCACCCACCCCATCCGTTTCTTCTCCCCACCACCCACCCACCCCATCCGTTTCTTCTCCCCACCACCCACCCACCCCATCCGTTTCTTCTCCCCACCACCCACCCACCCCATCCGTTTCTTCTCCCCCCCACCCACCCCATCCGTTTCTTCTCCCCCCCACCCACCCCATCCGTTTCTTCTCCCCCCCCCACCCACCCCATCCGTTTCTTCTCCCCCCCCACCCACCCCATCTGTTTCTTCTCCCCACCCACCCACCCCATCCGTTTCTTCTCCCCACCCACCCACCCCATCCGTTTCTTCTCCCCACCCACCCACCCCATCCGTTTCTTCTCCCCACCCACCCACCCCATCCGTTTCTTCTCCAGCCCCACCCACCCACCCACCCCATCCGTTTCTTCTCCCCTATCCGTTTCTTCACCCACCCACCCCATCTGTTTCTTCACCCACCCCATCTGTTTCTTCACCCACCCACCCACCCCATCTGTTTCTTCTCCACCCACCCACCCCATCTGTTTCTTCTCCACCCACCCACCCACCCCATCTGTTTCTTCTCCACCCACCCACCCCATCTGTTTCTTCTCCACCCACCCACCCACCCCATCTGTTTCTTCTCCACCCACCCACCCCATCTGTTTCTTCTCCACCCACCCACCCACCCCATCTGTTTCTTCTCCACCCACCCACCCCATCTGTTTCTTCTCCCCCCCACCCACTCCATCCGTTTCTTCTCCCCCCACCCACCCCATCTGTTTCTTCTCCCCCCCACCCACCCCATCTGTTTCTTCTCCCCCACCCACCCATCCCATCCGTTTCTTCTCCCCCCCACCCACCCACCCCATCCGTTTCTTCTCCCCCCCACCCACCCACCCCATCCGTTTCTTCTCCCCCCACCCACCCACCCCATCCGTTTCTTCTCCCCCCACCCACCCACCCCATCCGTTTCTTCTCCCCCCACCCACCCACCCCATCCGTTTCTTCTCCCCCCACCCACCCACCCCATCCGTTTCTTCTCCCCCCACCCACCCACCCCATCCGTTTCTTCTCCCCCCACCCACCCACCCGTTTCTTCTCCCCCACCCACCCACCCCATCCGTTTCTTCTCCCCCACCCACCCACCCCATCCGTTTCTTCTCCCCCCACCCACCCACCCCATCCGTTTCTTCTCAAATCCGTCCACACACCCCATCCGTTTCTTCTCCCCCCACCCACCCACCCCATCCGTTTCTTCTCCCCCCACCCACCCACCCCATCGGTTTCTTCTCCCCCACCCACCCCATCCGTTTCTTCTCCCCCACCCACCCACCCCATCCGTTTCTTCTCCCCCACCCACCCACCCCATCCGTTTCTTCTCCCCCCACCCACCCACCCCATCCGTTTCTTCTCCCCCACCCACCCACCCCATCCGTTTCTTCTCCCCCACCCACCCACCCCATCCGTTTCTTCTCCCCCCACCCACCCACCCCATCCGTTTCTTCTCCCCCCACCCACCCACCCCATCCGTTTCTTCTCCCCCCACCCACCCACCCCATCCGTTTCTTCTCCCCCCACCCACCCACCCCATCCGTTTCTTTTCCCCCCACCCACCCACCCCATCCGTTTCTTTTCCCCCCACCCACCCACCCCATCCGTTTCTTTTCCCCCCACCCACCCACCCCATCCGTTTCTTTTCCCCCCACCCACCCACCCCATCCGTTTCTTTTCCCCCCACCCACCCACCCCATCCGTTTCTTTTCCCCCCACCCACCCACCCCATCCGTTTCTTTTCCCCCCACCCACCCACCCCATCCGTTTCTTCTCCCCCACCCACCCACCCCATCCGTTTCTTCTCCCCCACCCACCCACCCCATCCGTTTCTTCTCCCCCACCCACCCCATCCGTTTCTTCTCCCCCACCCACCCACCCCATCCGTTTCTTCTCCCCCACCCACCCACCCCATCCGTTTCTTCTCCCCCCCACCCACCCCATCCGTTTCTTCTCCCCCTCCACCCACCCCATCCGTTTCTTCTCCCCCTCACCCACCCACCCACCCCATCCGTTTCTTCTCCCCCCCACCCCATCCGTTTCTTCTCCCCCCCACCCACCCACCCACCCCATCCGTTTCTTCTCCCCCCCCACCCACCCCATCCGTTTCTTCTCCCCCCCTACCCACCCACCCCATCCGTTTCTTCTCCCCCCCCCACCCACCCCATCCGTTTCTTCTCCCCCCCCACCCACCCACCCCATCCGTTTCTTCTCCCACCCCACCCACCCACCCGTTTCTTCTCCCCCCCACCCACCCACCCATCCGTTTCTTCTCCCCCCCCACCCACCCACCCCATCCGTTTCTTCTCCCCCCCCCACCACCCCACCCCATCCGTTTCTTCTCCCCCCCACCCACCCACCCGATCCGTTTCTTCTCCCCCCCCACCAACCCACCCCATCCG
Organism: Triturus cristatus; assembly: GCF_964204655.1. Lineage (NCBI taxonomy): Eukaryota > Metazoa > Chordata > Amphibia > Caudata > Salamandridae > Triturus > Triturus cristatus. The sequence continues at coordinate 449,990,274 of NC_140588.1, forward strand.
TTTCTTCTCCCCCCCACCCACCCACCCCATCCATTTCTTCTCCCCCCCACCCACCCACCCCATCCATTTCTTCTCCCCCCACCCACCCACCCCATCCGTTTCTTCTCCCCCCCCACCCACCCACCCCATCCGTTTCTTCTCCCCCCCACCCACCCACCCCATCCGTTTCTTCTCCCCCCCACCCACCCACCCCATCCGTTTCTTCTCCCCCCCACCCACCCACCCCATCCGTTTCTTCTCCCCCCCCACCCACCCACCCCATCCGTTTCTTCTCCCCCCCACCCACCCACCCCATCCGTTTCTTCTCCCCCCCACCCACCCACCCCATCCGTTTCTTCTCCCCCCCCCACCCACCCCCCATCCGTTTCTTCTCCCCCCCACCCACCCACCCTATCCGTTTCTTCTCCCCCCACCCACCCACCCCATCCGTTTCTTCTCCCCCCACCCACCCACCCCATCCGTTTCTTCTCCCCCCACCCACCCACCCCATCCGTTTCTTCTCCCCCCACCCACCCACCCCATCCGTTTCTTCTCCCCCCCCACCCACCCACCCCATCCGTTTCTTCTCCCCCCCACCCACCCACCCCATCCGTTTCTTCTCCCCCACCCACCCACCCCATCCGTTTCTTCTCCCCCCACCCACCCACCCCATCCGTTTCTTCTCCCCCCCACCCACCCACCCCATCCGTTTCTTCTCCCCCCCACCCACCCACCCCATCCGTTTCTTCTCCCCCCCACCCACCCACCCCATCCGTTTCTTCTCCCCCCCACCCACCCACCCCATCCGTTTCTTCTCCCCCCCACCCACCCACCCCATCCGTTTCTTCTCCCCCCCACCCACCCACCCCATCCGTTTCTTCTCCCCCCCCACCCACCCACCCCATCCGTTTCTTCTCCCCCCCCACCCACCCACCCCATCCGTTTCTTCTCCCCCCCACCCACCCACCCCATCCGTTTCTTCTCCCCCCCCACCCACCCACCCCATCCGTTTCTTCTCCCCCCCCACCCACCCACCCCATCCGTTTCTTCTCCCCCCCCACCCACCCACCCCATCCGTTTCTTCTCCCCCCCACCCACCCACCTCATCCGTTTCTTTTCCCTCCCCACCCACCCCATCCGTTTCTTTTCCCTCCCCACCCACCCCATCCGTTTCTTCTGCCTCCCCACCCACCCCATCCGTTTCTTCTCCCCCCCCACCCACCCACCCACCCCATCCGTTTCTTCTCCCCCCCACCCACCCACCCCATCTGTTTCTTCTCCCCCCCACCCACCCACCCCATCTGTTTCTTCTCCCCCCCACCCACCCACCCCATCTGTTTCTTCTCCCCCCCACCCACCCACCCCATCTGTTTCTTCTCCCCCCCCCACCCACCCACCCCATCTGTTTCTTCTCCCCCCCACCCACCCACCCCATCTGTTTCTTCTCCCCCCCACCCACCCACCCCATCTGTTTCTTCTCCCCCCACCCACCCACCCCATCTGTTTCTTCTCCCCCCACCCACCCACCCCATCTGTTTCTTCTCCCCCCACCCACCCACCCCATCTGTTTCTTCTCCCCCCACCCACCCACCCCATCTGTTTCTTCTCCCCCCACCCACCCACCCCATCCGTTTCTTCTCCCCACCCACCCACCCCATCCGTTTCTTCTCCCCACCCACCCACCCCATCCGTTTCTTCTCCCCACCCACCCACCCATCCGTTTCTTCTCCCCCCCCACCCACCCACCCCATCTGTTTCTTCTCCCCCCCCACCCACCCACCCCATCTGTTTCTTCTCCCCCCCCACCCACCCACCCCATCTGTTTCTTCTCCCCCCCCACCCACCCACCCCATCTGTTTCTTCTCCCCCCCACCCACCCCATCTGTTTCTTCTCCCCCCCACCCACCCCATCTGTTTCTTCTCCCCCCACCCACCCACCCCATCTGTTTCTTCTCCCCCCCACCCACCCCATCTGTTTCTTCTCCCCCCACCCACCCACCCCATCCGTTTCTTCTCCCCCCCACCCACCCACCCCATCCGTTTCTTCTCCCCCCCACCCACCCACCCCATCCGTTTCTTCTCCCCCCCACCCACCCACCCCATCCGTTTCTTCTCCCCCCCACCCACCCACCCCATCCGTTTCTTCTCCCCCCCACCCACCCACCCCATCCGTTTCTTCTCCCCCCCACCCACCCACCCCATCCGTTTCTTCTCCCCCCACCCACCCACCCCATCCGTTTCTTCTCCCCCCACCCACCCACCCCATCCGTTTCTTCTCCCCACCCACCCACCCCATCCGTTTCTTCTCCCCACCCACCCACCCCATCCGTTTCTTCTCCCCCCCCACCCACCCACCCCATCTGTTTCTTCTCCCCCCCACCCACCCACCCCATCTGTTTCTTCTCCCCCCCCACCCACCCACCCCATCCGTTTCTTCTCCCCCCCCCCACCCACCCACCCCATCCGTTTCTTCTCCCCCCCCACCCACCCACCCCATCCGTTTCTTCTCCCCCCCACCTACCCACCCACCCCATCCGTTTCTTCTCCCCACCCACCCACCCCATCCGTTTCTTCTCCCCACCCACCCACCCCATCCGTTTCTTCTCCCCACCCACCCACCCCATCCGTTTCTTCTCCCCACCCACCCACCCCATCCGTTTCTTCTCCCCACCCACCCACCCCATCCGTTTCTTCTCCCCACCCACCCCATCTGTTTCTTCTCCCCACCCACCCCATCCGTTTCTTCTCCCCACCCACCCACCCCATCCGTTTCTTCTCCCCACCCACCCACCCCATCCGTTTCTTCTCCCCACCCACCCACCCCATCCGTTTCTTCTCCCCACCCACCCACCCCATCCGTTTCTTCTCCCCACCCACCCACCCCATCCGTTTCTTCTCCCCACCCACCCCATCCGTTTCTTCTCCCCACCACCCACCCACCCCATCCGTTTCTTCTCCCCACCACCCACCCACCCCATCCGTTTCTTCTCCCCACCACCCACCCACCCCATCCGTTTCTTCTCCCCCCCACCCACCCCATCCGTTTCTTCTCCCCCCCACCCACCCCATCCGTTTCTTCTCCCCCCCACCCACCCCATCCGTTTCTTCTCCCCCCCACCCACCCCATCCGTTTCTTCTCCCCCCCACCCACCCCATCTGTTTCTTCTCCCCACCCACCCACCCCATCCGTTTCTTCTCCCCACCCACCCACCCCATCCGTTTCTTCTCCCCACCCACCCACCCCATCCGTTTCTTCTCCAGCCCCACCCACCCACCCACCCCATCCGTTTCTTCTCCCCTATCCGTTTCTTCACCCACCCACCCCATCTGTTTCTTCACCCACCCCATCTGTTTCTTCACCCACCCACCCACCCCATCTGTTTCTTCTCCACCCACCCACCCCATCTGTTTCTTCTCCACCCACCCACCCACCCCATCTGTTTCTTCTCCACCCACCCACCCCATCTGTTTCTTCTCCACCCACCCACCCACCCCATCTGTTTCTTCTCCACCCACCCACCCCATCTGTTTCTTCTCCACCCACCCACCCACCCCATCTGTTTCTTCTCCACCCACCCACCCCATCTGTTTCTTCTCCCCCCCACCCACTCCATCCGTTTCTTCTCCCCCCCACCCACCCCATCTGTTTCTTCTCCCCCCCACCCACCCCATCTGTTTCTTCTCCCCACCCACCCATCCCATCCGTTTCTTCTCCCCCCCACCCACCCACCCCATCCGTTTCTTCTCCCCCCCACCCACCCACCCCATCCGTTTCTTCTCCCCCCACCCACCCACCCCATCCGTTTCTTCTCCCCCCACCCACCCACCCCATCCGTTTCTTCTCCCCCCACCCACCCACCCCATCCGTTTCTTCTCCCCCCACCCACCCACCCCATCCGTTTCTTCTCCCCCCACCCACCCACCCCATCCGTTTCTTCTCCCCCCACCCACCCACCCGTTTCTTCTCCCCCACCCACCCACCCCATCCGTTTCTTCTCCCCCACCCACCCACCCCATCCGTTTCTTCTCCCCCCACCCACCCACCCCATCCGTTTCTTCTCAAATCCGTCCACACACCCCATCCGTTTCTTCTCCCCCCACCCACCCACCCCATCCGTTTCTTCTCCCCCCACCCACCCACCCCATCGGTTTCTTCTCCCCCACCCACCCCATCCGTTTCTTCTCCCCCACCCACCCACCCCATCCGTTTCTTCTCCCCCACCCACCCACCCCATCCGTTTCTTCTCCCCCACCCACCCACCCCATCCGTTTCTTCTCCCCCACCCACCCACCCCATCCGTTTCTTCTCCCCCACCCACCCACCCCATCCGTTTCTTCTCCCCCCACCCACCCACCCCATCCGTTTCTTCTCCCCCCACCCACCCACCCCATCCGTTTCTTCTCCCCCCACCCACCCACCCCATCCGTTTCTTCTCCCCCCACCCACCCACCCCATCCGTTTCTTTTCCCCCCACCCACCCACCCCATCCGTTTCTTTTCCCCCCACCCACCCACCCCATCCGTTTCTTTTCCCCCCACCCACCCACCCCATCCGTTTCTTTTCCCCCCACCCACCCACCCCATCCGTTTCTTTTCCCCCCACCCACCCACCCCATCCGTTTCTTTTCCCCCCACCCACCCACCCCATCCGTTTCTTTTCCCCCCCACCCACCCACCCCATCCGTTTCTTCTCCCCCACCCACCCACCCCATCCGTTTCTTCTCCCCCACCCACCCACCCCATCCGTTTCTTCTCCCCCACCCACCCCATCCGTTTCTTCTCCCCCACCCACCCACCCCATCCGTTTCTTCTCCCCCACCCACCCACCCCATCCGTTTCTTCTCCCCCCCACCCACCCCATCCGTTTCTTCTCCCCCTCCACCCACCCCATCCGTTTCTTCTCCCCCTCACCCACCCACCCACCCCATCCGTTTCTTCTCCCCCCCACCCCATCCGTTTCTTCTCCCCCCACCCACCCACCCACCCCATCCGTTTCTTCTCCCCCCCCACCCACCCCATCCGTTTCTTCTCCCCCCCCTACCCACCCACCCCATCCGTTTCTTCTCCCCCCCCCACCCACCCCATCCGTTTCTTCTCCCCCCCCACCCACCCACCCCATCCGTTTCTTCTCCCACCCCACCCACCCACCCGTTTCTTCTCCCCCCCACCCACCCACCCCATCCGTTTCTTCTCCCCCCCACCCACCCACCCCATCCGTTTCTTCTCCCCCCCCCCACCCACCCACCCCATCCGTTTCTTCTCCCCCCCACCCACCCACCCGATCCGTTTCTTCTCCCCCCCCACCAACCCACCCCATCCGTTTCTTCTCCCCCCCACCCACCCACCCCATCCATTTCTTCTCCCCCCCACCCACCCACCCCATCCATTTCTTCTCCCCCCCACCCACCCACCCCATCCGTTTCTTCTCCCCCCCCACCCACCCACCCCATCCGTTTCTTCTCCCCCCCACCCACCCACCCCATCCGTTTCTTCTCCCCCCCACCCACCCACCCCATCCGTTTCTTCTCCCCCCCCACCCACCCACCCCATCCGTTTCTTCTCCCCCCCACCCACCCACCCCATCCGTTTCTTCTCCCCCCCCACCCACCCACCCCATCCGTTTCTTCTCCCCCCCACCCACCCACCCCATCCGTTTCTTCTCCCCCCCCCACCCACCCCCCCATCCGTTTCTTCTCCCCCCACACCCACCCACCCTATCCGTTTCTTCTCCCCCCACCCACCCACCCCATCCGTTTCTTCTCCCCCCACCCACCCACCCCATCCGTTTCTTCTCCCCCCACCCACCCACCCCATCCGTTTCTTCTCCCCCCACCCACCCACCCCATCCGTTTCTTCTCCCCCCCCACCCACCCACCCCATCCGTTTCTTCTCCCCCCCACCCACCCACCCCATCCGTTTCTTCTCCCCCACCCACCCACCCCATCCGTTTCTTCTCCCCCCACCCACCCACCCCATCCGTTTCTTCTCCCCCCCACCCACCCACCCCATCCGTTTCTTCTCCCCCCCACCCACCCACCCCATCCGTTTCTTCTCCCCCCCACCCACCCACCCCATCCGTTTCTTCTCCCCCCCACCCACCCACCCCATCCGTTTCTTCTCCCCCCCACCCACCCACCCCATCCGTTTCTTCTCCCCCCCACCCACCCACCCCATCCGTTTCTTCTCCCCCCCACCCACCCACCCCATCCGTTTCTTCTCCCCCCCCACCCACCCACCCCATCCGTTTCTTCTCCCCCCCCACCCACCCACCCCATCCGTTTCTTCTCCCCCCCCACCCACCCACCCCATCCGTTTCTTCTCCCCCCCCACCCACCCACCCCATCCGTTTCTTCTCCCCCCCCACCCACCCACCCCATCCGTTTCTTCTCCCCCCCACCCACCCACCTCATCCGTTTCTTTTCCCTCCCCACCCACCCCATCCGTTTCTTTTCCCTCCCCACCCACCCCATCCGTTTCTTCTGCCTCCCCACCCACCCCATCCGTTTCTTCTCCCCCCCACCCACCCACCCACCCCATCCGTTTCTTCTCCCCCCCACCCACCCACCCCATCTGTTTCTTCTCCCCCCCACCCACCCACCCCATCTGTTTCTTCTCCCCCCCACCCACCCACCCCATCTGTTTCTTCTCCCCCCCACCCACCCACCCCATCTGTTTCTTCTCCCCCCCACCCACCCACCCCATCTGTTTCTTCTCCCCCCCACCCACCCACCCCATCTGTTTCTTCTCCCCCCCACCCACCCACCCCATCTGTTTCTTCTCCCCCCACCCACCCACCCCATCTGTTTCTTCTCCCCCCACCCACCCACCCCATCTGTTTCTTCTCCCCCCACCCACCCACCCCATCTGTTTCTTCTCCCCCCACCCACCCACCCCATCTGTTTCTTCTCCCCCCACCCACCCACCCCATCTGTTTCTTCTCCCCCCACCCACCCACCCCATCCGTTTCTTCTCCCCACCCACCCACCCCATCCGTTTCTTCTCCCCACCCACCCACCCCATCCGTTTCTTCTCCCCACCCACCCACCCCATCCGTTTCTTCTCCCCCACCCACCCACCCCATCTGTTTCTTCTCCCCCCCCACCCACCCACCCCATCTGTTTCTTCTCCCCCCCACCCACCCACCCCATCTGTTTCTTCTCCCCCCCCACCCACCCACCCCATCTGTTTCTTCTCCCCCCCACCCACCCACCCCATCTGTTTCTTCTCCCCCCCACCCACCCCATCTGTTTCTTCTCCCCCCCACCCACCCACCATCTGTTTCTTCTCCCCCCACCCACCCACCCCATCTGTTTCTTCTCCCCCCCCACCCACCCCATCTGTTTCTTCTCCCCCCCACCCACCCACCCCATCCGTTTCTTCTCCCCCCCACCCACCCACCCCATCCGTTTCTTCTCCCCCCCACCCACCCACCCCATCCGTTTCTTCTCCCCCCCACCCACCCACCCCATCCGTTTCTTCTCCCCCCCACCCACCCACCCCATCCGTTTCTTCTCCCCCCCACCCACCCACCCCATCCGTTTCTTCTCCCCCCCACCCACCCACCCCATCCGTTTCTTCTCCCCCCCCCACCCACCCCATCCGTTTCTTCTCCCCCCACCCACCCACCCCATCTGTTTCTTCTCCCCCCACCCACCCACCCCATCTGTTTCTTCTCCCCCACCCACCCACCCCATCTGTTTCTTCTCCCCCCACCCACCCACCCCATCTGTTTCTTCTCCCCCCACCCACCCACCCCATCGGTTTCTTCTCCCCCCACCCACCCACCCCATCCGTTTCTTCTCCCCCACCCACCCACCCCATCCGTTTCTTCTCCCCCACCCCACCCACCCCATCCGTTTCTTCTCCCCCACCCACCCACCCCATCCGTTTCTTCTCCCCCACCCACCCACCCCATCCGTTTCTTCTCCCCCACCCACCCACCCCATCCGTTTCTTCTCCCCCACCCACCCACCCCATCCGTTTCTTCTCCCCCACCCACCCACCCCATCCGTTTCTTCTCCCCCACCCACCCACCCCATCCGTTTCTTCTCCCCCACCCACCCACCCCATCCGTTTCTTTTCCCCCCACCCACCCACCCCATCTGTTTCTTTTCCCCCCCACCCACCCACCCCATCTGTTTCTTTTCCCCCCCACCCACCCACCCCATCCGTTTCTTTTCCCCCCACCCACCCACCCCATCCGTTTCTTCTCCACCCCCACCCCCCATCCGTTTCTTCTCCCCCCCCACCCACCCCATCCGTTTCTTCTCCCCCTCCACCCCCCCCATCCGTTTCTTCTCCCCCTCACCCACCCACCCCATCCGTTTCTTCTCCCCCCCACCCCATCCGTTTCTTCTCCCCCCCCACCCACCCACCCACCCCATCCGTTTCTTCTCCCCCCCCCCACCCACCCACCCCATCCGTTTCTTCTCCCCCCCCCCACCCACCCACCCCATCCGTTTCTTCTCCCCCCCCCACCCACCCACCCCATCCGTTTCTTCTCCCCCCCCCCCACCCACCCCACCCATCCGTTTCTTCTCCCCCCCCACCCACCCACCCCATCCGTTTCTTCTCCCACCCCACCCACCCACCCGTTTCTTCTCCCCCCCACCCACCCACCCCATCCGTTTCTTCTCCCCCCCCACCCACCCACCCCATCCGTTTCTTCTCCCCCCCCCACCCACCCACCCCATCCGTTTCTTCTCCCCCCCCCACCCACCCACCCCATCCGTTTCTTCTCCCCCCCCCACCCACCCCATCCGTTTCTTCTCCCCCCCCACCCACCCCACCCCATCCGTTTCTTCTCCCCCCCCCACCCACCCACCCCATCCGTTTCTTCTCCCCCCCCCACCCACCCACCCCATCCGTTTCTTCTCCCCCCCACCCACCCCACCCCATCCGTTTCTTCTCCCCCCCACCCACCCACCCCATCCGTTTCTTCTCCCCCCCCACCCACCCACCCCATCCGTTTCTTCTCCCCCCCCACCCACCCACCCCATCCGTTTCTTCTCCCCCCCACCCACCCACCCCATCCGTTTCTTCTCCCCCCCACCCACCCACCCCATCCGTTTCTTCTCCCCCCCACCCACCCACCCCATCCGTTTCTTCTCCCCCCCACCCACCCACCCCATCCGTTTCTTCTCCCCCCCACCCACCCACCCCATCCGTTTCTTCTCCCCCCCACCCACCCACCCCATCCGTTTCTTCTCCCCCCACCCACCCACCCCATCCGTTTCTTCTCCCCCCACCCACCCACCCCATCCGTTTCTTCTCCCCCCCACCCACCCACCCCATCCGTTTCTTCTCCCCCCCACCCACCCACCCCATCCGTTTCTTCTCCCCCCCACCCACCCACCCCATCCGTTTCTTCTCCCCCCCACCCACCCACCCCATCCGTTTCTTCTCCCCCCACCCACCCACCCCATCCGTTTCTTCTCCCCCCCACCCACCCCCCCATCCGTTTCTTCTCCCCCCCACCCCACCCCCCCATCCGTTTCTTCTCCCCCCACACCCACCCACCCTATCCGTTTCTTCTCCCCCCACCCACCCACCCCATCCGTTTCTTCTCCCCCCACCCACCCACCCCATCCGTTTCTTCTCCCCCCACCCACCCACCCCATCCGTTTCTTCTCCCCCCACCCACCCACCCCATCTGTTTCTTCTCCCCCCACCCACCCACCCCATCTGTTTCTTCTCCCCCCACCCCCCACCCCATCTGTTTCTTCTCCCCCCACCCACCCACCCCATCCGTTTCTTCTCCCCCCACCCACCCACCCCATCCGTTTCTTCTCCCCCCACCCACCCACCCCATCCGTTTCTTCTCCCCACCCACCCACCCCATCCGTTTCTTCTCCCCCACCCACCCACCCCATCCGTTTCTTCTCCCCCACCCACCCACCCCATCCGTTTCTTCTCCCCCACCCACCCACCCCATCCGTTTCTTCTCCCCCACCCACCCACCCCATCCGTTTCTTCTCCCCCACCCACCCACCCCATCCGTTTCTTCTCCCCCCCCCACCCACCCCATCCGTTTCTTCTCCCCCCACCCACCCCATCCGTTTCTTCTCCCCCCCACCCACCCACCCCATCCGTTTCTTCTCCCCCCCACCCACCCACCCCATCCGTTTCTTCTCCCCCCACCCACCCACCCCATCCGTTTCTTCTCCCCCCCCACCCACCCACCCCATCCGTTTCTTCTCCCCCCCCCACCCACCCACCCCATCCGTTTCTTCTCCCCCCCACCCACCCACCTCATCCAATTCTTTTCCCTCCCCACCCACCCCATCCGTTTCTTTTCCCTCCCCACCCACCCGTTTCTTCTGCCTCCCCACCCACCCCATCCGTTTCTTCTCCCCCCCCACCCACCCACCCACCCCATCCGTTTCTTCTCCCCCCCACCCACCCACCCCATCTGTTTCTTCTCCCCCCCACCCACCCACCCCATCCGTTTCTTTTCCCCCCCACCCACCCACCCCATCCGTTTCTTCTCCCCCACCCACCCACCCCATCCGTTTCTTCTCCCCCCCACCCACCCACCCCATCCGTTTCTTCTCCCCCCACCCACCCACCCCATCCGTTTCTTCTCCCCCCCACCCACCCACCCCATCCTTTTCTTCCCCCACCCACCCACCCACCCATCCTTTTCTTCCCCCACCCACCCACCCACCCCATCCTTTTCTTCCCCCACCCACCCACCCACCCCATCCTTTTCTTCCCCACCCACCCACCCACCCCATCCTTTTCTTCCCCCACCCACCCACCCCATCCTTTTCTTCCCCCACCCACCCCACCCCATCCTTTTCTTCCCCCACCCACCCACCCCATCCTTTTCTTCCCCACCCACCCACCCCATCCTTTCTTCCCCCACCCACCCACCCCATCCTTTTCTTCCCCCACCCACCCACCCCATCCTTTTCTTCTCCCTCCCACCCACCCACCCCATCCGTTTCTTCTCCCTCCCACCCACCCACCCCATCCGTTTCTTCTCCCCCCCCCACCCACCCACCCCATCCTTTTCTTCCCCCACCCACCCACCCCATCCTTTTCTTCCCCCACCCACCCACCCCATCCTTTTCTTCCCCCACCCACCCACCCCATCCTTTTCTTCCCCCACCCACCCACCCCATCCTTTTCTTCCCCCACCCACCCACCCCATCCTTTTCTTCCCCCACCCACCCACCCCATCCTTTTCTTCTCCCTCCCACCCACCCACCCCATCCGTTTCTTTCCCCTCCCACCCACCCACCCCATCCGTTTCTTCCCCCCCACCCACCCACCCCATCCGTTTCTTCTCCCCCCCACCCACCCACCCCATCCGTTTCTTCTCCCCCCCACCCACCCACCCCATCCGTTTCTTCTCCCCCCCACCCACCCACCCCATCTGTTTCTTCTCCCCCCCACCCACCCACCCCATCTGTTTCTTCTCCCCCCCACCCACCCACCCCATCTGTTTCTTCTCCCCCCCCACCCACCCACCCCATCTGTTTCTTCTCCCCCCACCCACCCACCCCATCTGTTTCTTCTCCCCCCACCCACCCACCCCATCTGTTTCTTCTCCCCCCCACCCACCCACCCCATCTGTTTCTTCTCCCCCCACCCACCCACCCCATCTGTTTCTTCTCCCCCCACCCACCCACCCCATCTGTTTCTTCTCCCCCCACCCACCCACCCCATCTGTTTCTTCTCCCCCCACCCACCCACCCCATCTGTTTCTTCTCCCCCCACCCACCCACCCCATCTGTTTCTTCTCCCCCCACCCACCCACCCCATCCGTTTCTTCTCCCCCCAACCACCCTCCCATCCGTTTCTTCTCCCCCCACCCACCCACCCCATCCGTTTCTTCTCCCCCCCCACCCACCCACCCCATCCGTTTCTTCTCCCCCCCCACCCACCCACCCCATCCGTTTCTTCTCCCCCCCACCCACCCACCCCATCCGTTTCTTCTCCCCCCCCCCACCCACCCACCCCATCCGTTTCTTCTCCCCCCCCCCACCCACCCACCCCATCCGTTTCTTCTCCCCCCCCACCCACCCACCCCATCCGTTTCTTCTCCCCCCCACCCACCCACCCCATCCGTTTCTTCTCCCCACCCACCCACCCCATCCGTTTCTTCTCCCCACCCACCCACCCCATCCGTTTCTTCTCCCCACCCACCCACCCCATCCGTTTCTTCTCCCCACCCACCCACCCCATCCGTTTCTTCTCCCCACCCACCCACCCCATCCGTTTCTTCTCCCCACCACCCACCCACCCCATCCGTTTCTTCTCCCCCCCCACCCACCCCATCCGTTTCTTCTCCCCCCCCACCCACCCCATCCGTTTCTTCTCCCCCCCCCACCCACCCCATCAGTTTCTTATCCCCCCCACCCACCCCATCCGTTTCTTATCCCCCCCACCCACCCCATCCGTTTCTTCTCCCCCCCACCCACCCCATCCGTTTCTTCTCCCCCCACCCACCCACCCCATCCGTTTCTTCTCCCCCCACCCACCCACCCCACCTGTTTCTTCTCCCCCCACCCACCCACCCCATCCGTTTCTTCTCCCCCCACCCACCCACCCCATCCGTTTCTTCTCCCCCCACCCACCCACCCCATCCGTTTCTTCTCCCCCCACCCACCCACCCCATCCGTTTCTTCTCCCCCCACCCACCCACCCCATCCGTTTCTTCTCCCCCCACCCACCCACCCCATCCGTTTCTTCTCCCCCCACCCACCCACCCCATCCGTTTCTTCTCCCCCCCACCCACCCACCCCATCCGTTTCTTCTCCCCCCACCCACCCACCCCATCCGTTTCTTCTCCCCCCCACCCACCCACCCCATCCTTTTCTTCCCCCACCCACCCACCCACCCCATCCTTTTCTTCCCCCACCCACCCACCCACCCCATCCTTTTCTTCCCCCACCCACCCACCCACCCCATCCTTTTCTTCCCCCACCCACCCACCCACCCCATCCTTTTCTTCCCCCACCCACCCACCCACCCCATCCTTTTCTTCCCCCACCCACCCACCCAATCCTTTTCTTCCCCCACCCACCCACCCCATCCTTTTCTTCCCCCACCCACCCACCCCATCCTTTTCTTCCCCCACCCACCCACCCACCCCATCCGTTTCTTCTCCCTCCCACCCACCCACCCCATCCGTTTCTTCTCCCTCCCACCCACCCACCCCATCCGTTTCTTCTCCCTCCCACCCACCCACCCCATCCGTTTCTTCTCCCTCCCTCCACCCTCCTGATCCGTTTCTTCGACCCCCGCCACCCACCCGATAATTCTTCTAGATCTGTTTCTTCTCCCACCACCCACTGGCCCATTCCATTTCCTCTCCCCCACCCACAGGCCCCTTCTATTTCTTCTCCCCTCACCCACCGGCCCCTTCCATTTCTTCTCCCCCAACCACCCGCCCACCCGTTTCTTCAAGCCCCAACCGTTTCCCTTCACCCATCCACCCCATCTGCTGTTTCTCCTCTCACCCACCCGCCCAATCTGCTTCTCCTTTCCTCCCCCATCCGCCCCATCTGCTTCTTCTCCCCTCCCCCATCCGCCCGTCTGCTTTTTCTCCCCTCCCCCACCGACCCCATATGCTTCTTCTCTCCTACCCACCTGCCCCATCTGCTTCTCCTCTCACCCACCTGCCAATCGTGGTCTTCTCCCCTCCCCCACCCGCCCCATCTGCTTCTTCTCCCTTCCCCACCCACCCCATCTGCTTCTTCTCCCCTCCCCATCTGCTTTTTCTCCCCTCCCCCACCCTCCCCATCTGCTTCTTCTCCCCTCCCCTCCCCTACCCTCCCCATCTGCTTATTCTCCCCTCACCCACCCGCCTCATCCGTTTCTTCTCCCCATATGCCCCACTCACCATAGAGTCCTCCAATACATGAAATTGTGTAAGTGGCGGGCGTACTTTGTGCAAATAAGAAAGAAGACATTTTGAAAAATGCCCTCTTCTTCATAAGCTCTCACAAATGCAGACAAATTCAGAGACGTGCAAATAACCACTGCTGCTAAATTGCATATCTTGTGCCTGTTTTCGAAATACATAGATTACCTTGGTACCTACTTTTTCACTCTACATATTTCATCATATGATTTGGTCTATTCTCAGTAGACAATGAAAACGATTGTACAGTGCAGCTCAGTTGGTGGCTCTGGGTACCTCAGGTTCCTTGAAAACCTACAAACCCTAGCCACATTGGGTGAGAACTGTGGAGTTACGGCTCAGTGAAGAGAAACTAGCATCTCTGATTCTATAGACGTCCGGCCGCTGTTGTTTCCACTGTCTGTCAGAAGGTGTGGTGGGATTGTGGTGGCTGGGAGGGGAAAAATTGCATCACTTCCTTAGTAACATGCCCAAAGGAACAGGCAGGGTGGAGAAAAGCTCACCAGGGAGTAGTGCGTGGCCCGAGTGGCGACGTGGATTGTCGGTCATGGTTTACCAGGCATCAGGGTTCACAGGAAACTCCATCCCTCACGGGAGCCTTTTGCCCGTCTTAGATGCCAGCTCTAAATACGCATACCAGGTATCTCTTTGTGGTGTGTCCCCATGACGTGTGATTAGAGTGTGCCAGGTCGGGACCTCAGCTGTCATTCACTTAAACAGATCCTGTAGCCAGCAATTTATCGCGGGAGCCGTTTCTAGCCTTTATCTGGCTGCATGGAGTAGGCCATTGGGGACACTCCCGTTGACTCAAGCCACTCCCATTCCACTGGTGACCCATAGAAAGCGGATTGTCAGTGTCCACTAGCCGTAGCTTGACTGGAAACTTCAAATAGTATTTCAGACCCAGCTGTCATAGTTTCTGTTTAACCGGAATGAAGGATCGTTTGAGTCTTTGCACTTCTGCCATGTAGGGGGGGGGGGGGGGGGCGATCCTGCCTGGTACTTTATGAGCTCTCGCTGCAGAGGAAAAAAAGTTGATCTTTTGACCACCAGTACTGTGTTGAAAGGCTAGTCCTCTAAACAGAGTTCCATGTTGGGCCTCTCCACCCCCTCTGGTAGCCCCACCAGAGGAATGTTGTTTCGTCTTAATCGGTCCTCTGTGTCTTCCACATTTGTGCACTGGTAGGAACTCACTGTTTGCAAAGCCTTCATGTGGGTTTGCATTTCTGCCAGAGTGGGGCGCATTCCAGCCAAGATAGATTCATTCGCCTCCACCCTGTCTCTTGAGTTTGGCTTGGTCCACCCGAAATAGTCCCACATTGATCACCAGGGCATCCAGGTGGCTTTCACATCCTTAATATCTAGTAGCAGTTTGTCTGTGTTCCACCTGTGCTTGCACCGCCAATGTCTCCGGCAGATGGGGGCGGTGAGCCCCCACAGTCCAAGCCGCTCTTAGGGTGTCACTGTTTCACCATCTTCGTGTTGTGTAGGGGTTGAGAGATTAAGGAGCGTCCGGACTAGTCCAAGGGCAGTAGCTCACTTCCAATCCATGAGCCAAGGGGCGACTGCACCACGCTTGTGTTGTGGCCCAACATGCAGCAGTCTCCTGTGAGTCCAGTTTCTAGCCCCATGAACGTGGCTCCACGTGTGTGGACTAGGTGAAGTTGACAATGGATGGGGGAGTCCATCTCACTGCTTTCAGCCCAGCTGGTCAGAAGAGTGCCTTAATAGCCCCCTAGTCCTATGGATAGGGTGCCCCCCCCCCCCTGACAACAGGCTGCGAATAAGGGGCTGGCGTCAGAGAATTGGATCGGCGTCCTACTTCGCAGCATGAGAGGGGCATGGGCCCATGCCCTTTGCCAAGCCAGTCTGTTGATGGTGTGCAGTATGCCACGTCTCTTGTGGCATGGCCTAGATGGCTCCCGTAGGGAGTGAGGAGGCACCCAAGTGGCTCCCCGGCGGTGTCCAGAGTCTGCCTGCAAACGAGAGATGAACTGAGAGTCGCTCTGGCCCACAGGTCTCCGCCATTCAGACAATGCCGGATTGTCTCCCACCTGCTTGGTACATGGAGCATGAGGGGGGGGAGAATTGATGAATCAGAGAGCAGCCAAACCACCCAGCCGCGTTGATGAGTGGCGCACCAATGTGCAAGCCCGTGGCCTCAGGTACAGGCAGGACGGGGCCTCCGGGCTGCCAGTTTCCAGGCAGGATTACCTGCGACCATCTCCTTGGCCCCTTGAGGTGATCTGGTGTAGCTGCCGAGGTGCGGCAGGGACAGAGCACCGTTGTTGCTCCGTGAATGCCGGCCCAGCGGTCAAGAGAGAAAAACAGGCCACAACTCTGATGCCGAGCAACTCCTCAGCCAGCCAGCACTTCGCCCTCGGTCGGTCCCCTCCTCCGGCAGGGTCTCCAGTGGTCTTCATCACCCCAATGTAGGACGGAGAGATGACAGAAGGGTGTCAGTCAGGCTTGTAAAGTGAAGCTCTTTCACTCCGCCTCCGTTCTAATGGCCAACTTGGCCATGCCCCTTTAACTTCAGATCTCCATGTCTGCACTACTTGACCAGTTACCAACTTATTTATGAGTATAACCCTTCCAAAATCTCAACGGGTGAAATGTTAACTTATTGCTAAGTTGTAGGTTAGGGTTTACAGATAATTACCTGCGTGTCATCACAATCAAACTGTCCCCTCAGGAATGTGGGTAATCTTTGCCCCTTCCTGGTCGTTCATACTTTTCCAAAACTTTGATTTGTTTTTTTAGCTAGGGGAGAAAAAAGTTTGAGTGACCTAAAAAGACCTTTCACAGATTTAGCCAGGTATCCAGGAAGTTTGCTTGACTTCCTGTAGATAGATTTGCACAGCCAGTCACGCTAGTGGGGGAACAGTCCATCTTGGCGAGAACAGATTTCAATGATTCCTTCACCACTTTTATCCAGACTTTTGGGATTATATGCAAGCTTCTTTCTCCTGTCTCATCCTCAGCAGCTGTAGTCCAAAGACCATTTCAGAATTGTCTTCACCTTGATGCATTCGATCTAGTTGTTTAGCTGTATGGTTCTTTATTCACAAGTCTTTATTTCACACTGGTGATTTACACCCTATTTTTAAACTCCATGATCTAGACCATCTTTCACCACGAGAAATCACTAAAATAACCACCCTCATATAAATCTTGTTAAGCTGTTATTTTATGGCACCTGGGTTTGTAGAGGTTTGTTGATTAAAATGTGGCTTCAAGAGCTTTCTGAAACATAGATAACAGGAATGAGATCCTAGGGATAAAGGCAGTGAGTTGCAGATTTTTGCAGCAGCTTTGTAGAACGCTATTTCACCATAGACGGCAGTTTTTTATCTGGGGAAAGAATGGAGTAAAAAGTTGAAGGAACAAAGTTTCTAGTGGGATTGTACCACAATAATATGGACAGAAGAAACATTGGAGGGCTTCTGTAAATGGCCTTGGGCAAAATGATTTGAAAGTAAATTTGTGACTTGCAGGTAGCCAGTGAAGAGAGCTTAAGATGTGCATAATATGGGCCTGCCTGACAAAGCAGGCTTGAAGGCGAGCTGTTGCGTTTTGAACAAGTTGAAGATATTGGGCCGGTTTGTTAGAAGAAGCAAAGTGGACTGTCTAAGGATTGTCCAGTGTTTGCTGGATTAGTACAGTAACAGTTGGAATATGGCTTCTTCTAGGGCAGGGGTCTTCAAACTGTGGGGCGCGACCCCCAGGGGGGCCGTGGAGTGATGCAAAGGGGGTCGCGCCTTCCCAGTCACACTTCTGCCCAGGCCCAAGGGCTTCAGCCCCCCCCCCTTCCTGTGTCTCAGCCCGGGCTGCAGCAGTGAAACTTGAGCTGCTGGGGGCTCAGCTGGGCAGTGTCTGGATTCCTATCTCCGGCACCCCCGTGTTTTTTCACAGGTCTTTAAAGACCATTTAACATGCCTTTGTAAACTGCTTACAGAGGCTTAGGTTTTTTTGCTGGTTCCAGTACCCCCTGGGTCCCCACTGTGCCTATTCCTTACATTTGGATTTTACATTCACTGCCATAGTGTGAGAATGCATTTCATGGAAAGGAATACAAAGTTGGCTTCCTGGGGGCGCCGTGTGTGAAAGTTTATTGTGCTTTTGAAGCACCTGCTGCAGCGTTTCTTTCCCGGCAATTACCAGGCCTCACATAAATGTCAAGATAACTTGTGTGATTAATTATCTTCCTGGAGAGAGATCAGAATGTTGTATAGTTGAGGTTTTGACTTGGGTGATGTTAGTGCAGAGGGTTAATATGCCTGCTGCAAACAACGTGTACCATTACAGAGTTGATGTGAAGAGATCAGCAGGTTACTGCTTTCAAAAGAGACATCCTTTTGTTACTTGCAATTTATAACTTAAAGTCCTAATAGAGAATAGTGAGCTATTAACTTTCATCCTAGAACAGCATGCACACTACAAAGAATACATTATTAGACCATTGATTAATGTTGCAAAAAGGGTTAATTTGGCTAGAAATCAATTCTTATTATTAAAGAAAACTCCCAACTATGCTGTTTCTTTCTCGACTCTGAGTTTGTGCTTCTCCACACCAAGCACTCTTGAACTATACTGCCTACCAGTATGGATGACATGTGACTCCTATACTTTTAGTCCTTTGGCTTATGTAACATTTCCTATACACTGATTTACACACTTATGATTGATTGTCTCTGTGTAATGTGTGTGTGATGCAAAGTGCTCGGACACCCTACACTGGTATGAGTGGCACTATATAACTAATTCAATGCATCTGAGAGTGTGGGGTTATGGAGACTTGGTCACTGTTAAAGGGTGCTAGTGAGAGAATCCGTGGTGGGGGTGGTCATTGTGGGGGGCACCAACAAACATGGTCGCACAGGGCACCACCAGCACTAAAGCCGGCCCTGGGAAGTATGCACAGATAAGCGCTGAAAATACCGCTTTAGGTGACTGTTTTTTTTTTGTACCGACTGGGCCACCAAAATAATCTGCTGGCAACCCTAACCATAGGACTGGAAGTTTGTTGCAGGATCAGCACCTTATTTATTTCCTTCACCCTCGATCCCCGATTAATGCCGCAATAGTTTAACTTAGATCTTAAAGTCTACGCCCCGTCAATAATATGCTGAGTTACTTCATGGGTCTGGGAATGCACCCTGCATTCAGACAACTCATTCCTCATTCTCGCCCTTCATTGTCACGCTCACCCTGCACTCACAGTGATCACAATGCACTCACACTGATCACCATGCACTTGCACCATTCACCCGCTCACCTTGCACTCACAGCGATCACAATGCACTCACACTGATCACCATGCACTTGCACCATTCACCCGCTCACCTTGCACTCACAGCGATCACAATGCACTCACACTGATCACCATGCACTTGCACCATTCACCCGCTCACCTTGCACTCACAGCGATCACAATGCACTCACACTGATCACCATGCACTTGCACCATTCACCCGCTCACCTTGCACTCACAGTGATCACAATGCACTCACACTGATCACATGCACTTGCACCATTCACCCGCTCACCTTGCACTCACAGTGATCACTCTGCTCTCAAAATGCACTTGTCCTGCTCACACTATACCTCAACCTGCAGTCACACGAGTACACTACTCATCCTGCACTCATGTGACACTTCACTCACCTGTCCCCCTCACTACTCAATATGCAACTCACTCAAACAAGCCCATCAGTAATCATACATTCATTCATCCCATTCTGAACTTGCATCCGCACCCAAAATGAGAGAGGACAGCAAGGGAGTGAGAGAATTTGATTGAAGAGGTCAGGGATGAGGAGAAATGTGAATTGCCGAAGAGAAGTGTGGACACGCAAGAAGTGAGTGTGATCCAAAGGTGAGGGCATCTGTTAGAACAAAGGGGAGATGTGAAAGAGGAATGGGGGGACTGGAGAGGTGTAAGATACAAATAGACAAAAATTTGAATGAAGAGACGAGGTGAATGAGAAGTGCTGAGGGGCACAGGAGGTGACAGGGCCAGAGAGGCCATGAGATAAATGTGAGAGACTGTTAGAGATGAGGGCAGTGAAAGGACAGAATGGCAAGAGGTGATTAAAGGTGAAGTGAGAGGTTGAATGGGGAGAGTTCAGAAGTTGTAAAAAGGGGTGAAAGAAAATGACCTGCAAAGTGAGAGAGGGATCCGGGGTTAGGAGAGGAGAGAGGGATGGAAGGGAGGGGGTGAGAGGAAAGCTGCATGGGTAAAAGGCTTAACTCTACACAAAACCGCCAGGGTTTTAAGGGACCCCTGCTTCTTCCGGTCAGGGCCAGGTGAGCTTCTAATGTGGCAGCACGTATTGCTGCAGAGTGGAAGGCCCTTCACAAACGTTGACTTGAAATCTTTCTGATGATAATTGCTGTATTTTGGTTATAAATGGGTACTGATTGGGTGAAATCTTTCCTCAGCGTTACTGTGTGTAACAAATATCAAAATAATGAAGCAATGCTATCCCAAAATACGCGGCATCACATAACCTTATTTACATTTTCATCCCACGCAATTTAGTCAACAGGTTTAGACATTTTTGTCAAGAGGGGGTCCTTACGCCTCAAAATGTTGACAGGGGGGTCTCGGCATCCAAAAGTTTGAAGACCTCTGTTCTAGGGAATGGAGGGTTTTCTTTAGAACTTTCAATTGAACAAATCACTGTTTGCTACCTTGGTGGCTTTAACTTCCCGTGACAGCAAAGGGTCAATGTTGTCAGTCCCTACATATTTTACAGTATAAACCGGGGCAGATCAAGGGCCCATTGATGGGGGCCAAGAGATCTTGTTCTATAGATCAGTACTGAGGTGGGTAAGCAGGCCCTCAGATTTTAAAGGATTCAGCTTCAGAATATTGGATGAGAGCCACCATAAAATGATTACCAAGCAGTCATTCAGATTGTCATGGCTAGAGTTTGATGTTTGAGTTTTCTAACGTCATGAAATGTGGGAGTTGAACTGAGTGTTGTCTGCATACTGATAGAATTTGCCCCAGATTGGGCACATAAACATGAATCACAATGGGGAGAATACAGAACCTTTGGATACATACCAGTTTACCAGCCTGGGACTGGAAGGAATTGAGTCAGGCTGAACTCTGGTCGTAAGGAAAGATTAAACCAATACTTGATGCAAGATGTTCAACTTTTTGAATATTTTATTGACAGTGGTGTGGATGATGGTATCAAATGCCGCAGAGAGGTAGAGGGCGCCCACACTACCATCATACATCAATCTTTTACGGTCATCTGTAACTGAGAGCACCACTGCCTCAGTGCTGTGAAGGGGTGTAGAGCCCTCCAGAAAGGTGCCTAATAACGTATTTGGTAAATCCATGAATTTGCTGGAATACAAGCTTTTACAGTATTTTACCTGGATAAGGAAATTATGAGATGGAATAAAAATTACAAGGATCGTCCACGTTAGGCGAGGATTTTTTTCAGTTATGGTTTAATAATTGCCTGCTTCCATTCGTCAGTGACTCTATTTTGCGAAAGTGAGCTATTGTGTGTTAGTAGATATCCCTTCTAAAAGGATATAGATATTTCAAATAATTGGTAGGGCATAGATCGTTAGTAGACTAGGAACGGCAGCTTTGCCAGACAATATCACTTAACTGAGATGTAGTAATAGATTGAACCCTTTTGGGCACTATTCACAAAGGTGGATTTATGCACATGCAAATTTACCCTTAGTCTTTGGACTAACTTTACTACTTTTGGGTCTTCACCTTTTTCTGAGTGTAAAGTTGCTGCAAAATGTTGGCTTATATGTTTCTTACCAAGAGTTGGAGTCGAATATACAATTCTAAAGTTATTAGTAATTTTTCAAATGTATGCAGCTGCTTACGCCGCCAGGGCAGGGATCTTCCTATTGTAAAAATACGGAAAACTAAAATTGTTTATTAAACTTTAAAATAATTTAGCAAAAATATTAATGTAAAATAATTGTATTTTTTTAACCCTAAACCAAACAAATTATAGTACTTTTATCTTAGAAGTGCAGTAAAATGTAATTCATTTAAATATATTTAATTACTGTATAATTATTTATTAAAATATTTATTTTTAAAGCCGACCTACGTTAAAATGTTTATTTTTATTTAGTATGTATTAACAATTACTAAACATCATTTGAGGAATTACATGTAATTTATTAACAAAAAGCTCAAAGTTACATTTATTTTTACATTTTAAACATTTTATAAAACTGTGTAACAAAAAATTATTTTTCAATATTTTTTTAACGTTAAATACAATTTACATATATTTAATGAAGGTTGGAATAAGTTTACTTTTACATTATTTACTAACTCTAATTCCAAAATTTTCTATGGAACGGTGCTGCAGTTCCAGGTTTTGGCCATGTGTGGTGCTGGGCTTCATACCTTTATGTTTGTTTGGGGACCTTTGTTGTTGTAGTGACTTTAGAAGTGCAGTCTGTGAATGGGAGTTTTTCTCTGTCCCTAAACCCCTCCTCAACCAGTTTAACTCATCCTTACCTCTACCTAAACCGCTTCTGTTTTGCAGAAAGTATTCCCCATTTCCCAGCAACTCCCCAGTTTCTCCCACATTTACTACAAAAAACATAGGTGTACGTGTACAGAGAGCACCATAACCGGGGCAGATAGCTCTACAAAGACAATACAGGAGCAGCAGAGTTCTCTGCACATAGGTTAGTGAACTGCATTTAGTTGTACTTCTGTACTACTATTGTAGTGCTACTTACTACAAAATGCAGTTTGTGAATAGCGCCCTCAGTTCAGCTGGAGGCTATATAAACAAGCATTGGCATAGCCAATTGGTCTCGCCTTTGGGACCTTATAAGTGCTTAGCTATGCAGCATATTATCCTGGGTGGTGTGCCGCCAGGGATTGAATAGCTATACAATTACTATTTGCCATTCACAAAGCGCATGAGAAGCAGCTCGCTTCCAAGGATATATACTTACTGGTACAACAGGGTGCAAGGGCCTGCAGCAGCCACCTTGCCGCGCAGAAATAATTAAAGGGACACAGCCTTTTGAAGTGGCCATCATGCCATGCCCAGAAGGCATCAGCATTGTCCCAGTGGTCATGAAGTTGAAGACCAGGGAGGGGTCTCTTTTGAGGAAGTGGGATAGACAGAAATCAGAAGCACACAAATTGCACACACATTTTTTTCTCTAAATACTGAGAGAAAAATAATCGACGGCTGCATATTTAAGTTGGAAACAAATCTTTTCATGTATGTCCACAAACACATCAAGTGTTACATGAGGTTGTGCAAGTGGTGAGATGGGTTGTTGGGGGGAATTGCAGTTTGCTCTACACAGGACTGTTCAGCTGTGGCTTCTCATGTCACTCTGAACAAATGTGTCCTATTTATCGCTCTGCAGATGTGAGCAATGCCTTCTGTGCTACCAAAAAACTGTTAATATGTGACCATCCGGTTCTCTTAAAAGTGCCCTTCAGTTAATACAAGCTTTTGAAAACAAAGTTTTGTGATAGTGGCTTTTTAAAACAAGTCACACCGTGAAATCCTCTGACTTTGTAGTCAGACTTCCTTTCTTTGTGTCTTTTGGCAGAGGCATTCCCCAACTGTATTCCTGCAACGGAGTTTGTAGCATTCACAAATTAAAGGGCGGTCGCAAGCCAGTTTTGAAACAAAAATGCAGAGACATGTTGAACTGAAAAAGTGAAATAAAACTATGGAAGTTTATTAGCATTATGGCAATCAGGAGGGACGAGGAGGTACAGAGTCGGTGTGAGTTACCCTGCCTCGCCGATGTTTGTAAATTGGGTTGTTTATCTAAATTTCAAAGGGCCCACAACAATAACCCAGCTCTTCCAGAGGCTGTTTTGTGCATGTCTGGTGGGTACCCAAGCACTGATTACACAGGATGGGCAAAGAACAGGCAAACTCATGGCAATAAACTGGTCACTCACCGCCTTATCACAGATCAAGAGGAAAGACCGTAAATCACCCGAAGGAGATGAAAGAAACCAGGTGCCTCTCAAAGCAGCCATTGCTGGCTGCAACCGGGCTTTCTCCTCTCTTCTGCCAACAGTGTGTACAACTGGAGAGATGTTAACGAAAAAAACAAAAATGAAAGTTATTGTATAGTATTATACAAATTAAGCGCTGAAGAAAAGGGTTTCAAATCCAGCGTCTGCTTCAGTCTGAAAGTCCTGCTTTCAGTTTATAATGAAGATGCGGATGGATTGTGCATTTGATGGCAACCGAATGCCTCTGCTTTCAAGCTGTTTCACATGAGGCAATTTGTAATGTGTTGGCGAAAAAAGGCTTCTTTTACCTCATGAATGCCGAGGGCACGAAATACAGATTTGAAGTTGCATTGGGCCGAAGCCAGCGCGATATCGGAAACACATGCTGCCGCGCGAGGTGTGTATCTTTAAGGGAGCAAGCACTGTGCTCGTTTATCAAAGCTCAGCCAGGTATATATGCTAACAACTTGTGTTAACAGCGTCTCCAAAATGTTTTGCACAAATGGGCTACAAATTGTTGTAAATTATTAGTCAAAGCAGTTGTGTGGAGTTTGTAAATTGTTGTTGTCTGCTCACAGAGTGATTGATGATGAAAGGTTCGGCGATTTTTCTGTACTCAAATGAAATGTAAAGTTCTCAAATGAATGTGAGCCAGAGAGACACTTTTCGGACTTGTCTGTGCGAAGTGAACCACCAGTCGTGCCAACTTCAGTCGGTGCCAAGACTTTTACAGGCCTCTCTCTGCGGGTGTGTTAAATGCCCACTCTCTTTCCAACGAGTGTTTGTTCCCGACGTTGTAAACCAGACCGATAGCATGCAATATATTTACAAACATGCTTTTAATATCAGCACTGTATGCTATGTTATTTAGACGAAGTTCCCGAAATATGCAAATGTCTTTGTGCATACATTATAAAGGAAGTGTGTACATGTCTGTGTAGAGAATATTTAAACTTTTACAACGTAACGTTATACTACGCACAAGATAGGGCACAGTAGTCCCGTTATGTAAAGTTATTTATATAACTGCCAGTCCGCTGTGTCCTACAAATGTACCAGGGCAGGCCGTCCTCCCCTCACCCCACGGAGCGAGCTTGAAGAATGCACCGAGGCGTAACTTTCACCCAGATTCCTTTCGGCCACGAGGCCCGGACATGCCGACATTAGGCCAGATCACTCTGTACTTCTAAGGTTGGCACCACCCACCCCAGCTGCAGCCGAGGCGCTGCTCCCTCCTGGGCACCAAGCGCTAGATGGACATATTGTAAGTGCCCGGGGAGGGTTGCCAACTGTGGGGGCAGGGAGTACCACAGACTGAAGCACTCGGGCATTGCCCTGCCACAGTAGCACCCCCGAGATTGAACACAATAGAGAGGCCTTGTTGTCAGTGGGGAAAGTGCACACAGGACAGGACATGTAGGACAGTGCACAGAGGTGGTGCATTCAGGGCAGTGCACGCAGGACCATGCACACAGGAAGGACGGTTCTTCGGTGGCACGCTGGCATCCTTCACCGAGGAATTAATTCACTGAGCTCAGCGTCTCGTGCTTTAGAAAGCAGCGCGCGCTGCTCGGTGGAATGTCTGCTGGGTTGCTAGTAGTAACAACGGTGAAGCGAGCAGCTGGTGTGTAGGTGTGACGGAGGACAGACAGTGACTCTTCTGTCACAACCACTCTACTGCTGCTGAGAATTGTAAGAAACTACAGGCTGCATGGAAATAACTGGGACGAAACGCAATTTAACGTGAAGACGCATGTGTTCCACACATCTTTGAAAGTGAATTTTGTGTAGCATTTATCGAGTGATGCTGTGTATGGAGCATGCATGAGCTAATAGGCACTGATAAGGAATGCCACAAAACAAATAGCTATTAGTGCAGTTACTGGCTCAATTTTTTTTAATACCGGAAAACACAGCGTGAACCTAAAGACCAGTGCAAATATAAAAGCAGTTTTAATGTCAGCTGTAAAACTTTAAACTATTTCATTTCATTAGTATAGTACTAAATTAGCGTACATGATCAGGGTACCGCCCCATGGCAAGCCAATAAAATCAATAATAAAAAACAATACTAAAGTGCTAAAAAGAAAAAAATGGCCAGACCTCGCAGAAAAAAAAAATGAAATACTATTTCATCCCGTGTAAATCAAGAAGCGCGAGCAAAAAGGAGACGGAGAGGGCGGAGCGAGTGAGTGGCCGGGACTTGTGGGCGAGGAGAGAGTTGCGCGTGCGCTTGGGAGAGCAGTCTTCACTTTTCAAGCACTGCACTCGTGCTTGTGGCGTGCCGCTGATCGCTCCCGCAAGGTGGATGCCGCCACAAGCATGAGTGCAGTGCTTGAAAATGAGCAGAGCGACGGCTAAAGGTCCTCCTATGCAGCGCATGCGCGCTGCGTAGGCGAGACCTAAAAATAGTGTAAACGTTCTGTCGCAGGGTGGAAGTACTGACTCCACAATGATGGTATTTGATGATCTTATCGCTAAAAAAGGGCTCAGTTTATCACAAAGTTCCATATTATGGTGAAAAGCGGAGAGTTAGAAAATTGAAGTTAAGTGATGATGTAAAAAGGTTATTTGTATTCAGGTAGATGCAGTCTGCTGAGAAAAGATGGCTTTATTTGCCTCCCATATTTCATTTTTAAAAGAAACTAGCTGTTTAAAATAGAGCTCTTTACATTGAATGGATTTATCTGCCATTTTCTGTTTGGCGAGTTAATAATTTTAAGGTTTTCAGTTCAGGAGAGAACCAGGTATTTCGGGCAGAGTTAGTGGTAAGTTGTTTATTCATTACAGACGCTGGCACCATTAGGTCAAGATTTGTAAAAAAATGCTATTAGAGCAGTGAAATATGGGAGTGAGTCATCTGATTTTATGATGTCTTCCAATATAGGAAGATGTCATCTGATATAGGAAGTGCTGTTTTTTAGGTCTCGCCTAGGCAGCGCTTGCGCTGTCTCGTTGAGACATGCAGTATACACTATAGTGTGGAAGCTTCGTGGAAGCTCCACCCACTCTCCGCCCATCATTTTCATTGGATTGTGTCTTAAATGCAGCCTTGAGATTGGTTGTAGGCGTGTTAGTCCCTCCTTATGATTGACATGTCTTCAATTGTATCCTTCCACGGCTATTGGCCCCTTTACTCCACAGACTACTTTCTTCTGTACCTTCCCCCCTCCCTCCCGCAGTCTGATGCCTTCTCGCGCCCTCCCTTTTCCCGAGTCCTATTGCAGGGCCAGCGCTTGTTTTAACAGAAGGCAAGAAACTGCTGTACCGACTAAAGCTATTTGTTTTAACAGTTGACTCCCTGGAGTATCGCAGTGGAACAATCAGTGATGCACACGCAATCCCTGCCTTTCGATTTTCAGGGCAGTGCGTCTCTTCGGCATTACTGTATTGTAGCATGCAGTTAACAGTGCCCCGGGGGCACAAGCAGGGACCGACTACAGTGCTCCTGTATTAGCACGTAGTCTGCGGTGCCCCCGGGGCACAAGCAGGCATCCACTTCGGTGTGCTTTTCCTCTGGTAAACGGGAACACGAAAAGAGCGAGTACGGCAGACATGGACACTAGTAAGGCTTTTATTTAAGCTATGTGGTCAGTCGAATTGTGTCTCCCTAGCCTGCAGCTCGATATGCATGTATTAAATATCGGTATTCAATAACATATCTGGGTTCAATAAAGTTTTTTTTTCATAGTTTTCGGCCCTTGTGTTAACTTTTAGAATGAATTGGTCCTCTAGAAGGGCAAAACTCATTTTGGGGGGTACATCAGGTTCAGCAGACGGGGACTGGCGGCGACAAAGCATCAAACGCTCTGGTAAATATGAAATGTGAAGAGCAGAGCGATGCTTCCAAGTTCACCCCTGAACACGAAGAGCAGCGCGGTCCAGGGTAGGAGCAGCTCTGAGACGGCTCTGGTACTGCTCAGCATCAGAGGGACAACAGCAGGCTCCCCACTAAAGCGAGCTGTGGCTCTCTGGGAGCAAGATGAGCCCTGTGCGCTTCCCAGTCACTCAATGCACACTGTGCATCTGAAGAGCTGCCACCAATTAGCTTAACCCTAAAAAATAAAGCAGCTTCCCGTTTTTTATGTGCAGTCTCTGAGAACACCAAAAAACAATGAATGTATTTTTTCTAGTGCTGACTTCCGAAAGAGCCTCTGTGTAAAGAGATCACACAATTTTAAACGTATTTGTCACACGCCATCAGAATAAGCAGTAGGGTGATTTGCATATGATAAACAACCTGCTCCCTGGCAGAGAGTATGGCAGTTTGCTTGTGTTGTATTCCGTGTGTTGTCCACTGTATTGCTCTCGTGCCTTGCAATCAGCTGGGCTTTCTAGAACCCCCAGCTGACAGTTAATTATTTCATTTGCCAGCGGAGCCCGGCCTCTGCGGTCGCCGCCCTTGAGTTCTCTCCATTCTTTCAACCTGTGGTGGTCTACAATAAATATAAATTTGACTGCACCTTTCCTGCATCCGTTTTCGTCTTTACAGTTTATGTCTTCAGTGATCCTGGCAGTATTGCAAAACAGTAGTTTGTGCCAGTGCTTAATTTGTGCCGGGGCTTTCCGGTGCTTAGCACCGGCACTTACTTATCAGGGCCGGGTCTACACATGGCGGCTTCTGCATGTCACATCGGCATGACTGCTTTGTTGCGCAAAGTGTTGTTATTGTCTCCAAATTCAGTCCCGGTGAAGTATTGCGGCTGTGAGACCTGCTGCCTAAGCCAAATTCATGTAATACGATGGAGGTCACGGCCCTTGGTTCAGTGTTGCTGGTGGGCGGGAGTAGGAACACTGAATTGGGCAGGAATCTAGATATATTTAGTTTTGCAGGGCTGTGTGCTGCAAGCAGCCTGCGCAGATTGTTTTCCATAGTGTCACGTGACGACCTGACACTCCCCCGCGGCCGCACCCCACCCACGAGTCATAGTCAGCCCAACGGCGTTGAGAAGCAGAGGCATATCCAGTGAATAAGGCAGTGCCACGAGCCCCCACCACGAGTAAACCGTAAGTATACAATTGACATACCAAAGCTGTTTTTATATTTTTTAGCTCGGTGGCATGACGCCGGTCACCGTGGTGGTAGCTCGTCGGCTTCAGAGTCCATGTTGCACTACTGCAGTGCCTGTCCTGGCCTAGTAGAGGCCCATGACTGTCGATCATACACATTATAATATCCAAATGATCTTGTGGAAGGCCCCCAAACACTTTGATCACTCGCGCCGGCAAAAGAAAGAGTTCTGCCGTCACGGGAGCCCGCCCTTCAAAGTGGCGCCATTAGGATTGTGCCGACCGTTGTGTATTACACCAAGCTCATAGGAGGTGGTCCGTAGGAGGATTTACTACTGCTGTGGAGGATGACACAGAACGGGTCAAGAGAGAAACCCTTTAACTTTGCAGTGTCTCTCCTTACCCGAAGAAATTATTTCAATTTTACAGTAAGCTCTTTTATTTAGGGGGATCGGTGCTGTGGAGGTCTCTCTGGCTGGCACAGATGGCAGCCGGGTGAACAGCACGCAAAAATGATGTGCCACTACCGGCCAGTCAGGTAGAATAAAGCACTTCTAAACGAAAACAGGTGCTGCTTGGCAGGCTCCAGCGACGTCTTTTCAGGCACACTCTAACTGCCGCCAGGCCTGCTGTTGGAACTTGTGCCCTCTTGGCCCCCGTGCCCAGCCAACCGAAGAGTTCAGGCCCAAGACTGAGCCTGGCAGTTTATTTCTTCACACACCGGACAAATTGTATTTCTGTTGTAACTGCGATAAATTATCAGTCAATCTGCAGCACAGAATAGCTGTAACCAGATAGGAACAGGGGTCTGTCCTTTTTTGCTCAGTAGTGGCTAGTTACTTCTATGTTATAGTGCTACGAGGACCCAGCCTGCGACTGTAGGTACATGAATTTTCACATTGTTTTAAAATTGTATTACACACAGTATATGCTAGCCTACCACAACATTTACGGACATAGTTCATTATAAAGCAAGTGTAAACTTTCATTTCAGGGGTTTTGCTCCAGTTGCAGGATATTATTGGAACTTGTGGATAAGTTCTGATATTTATCTCTTTCCGTGCACCTCATTACATAGTTTTTACTCAACAGAAAGTGTCACTCGAAATGTCACACAGTTTGCAGTTAAATGTCATTCACAAGTCCACCAATACCTTCCATTTCTAGTGCTTCGCACCAGTTTTAAAATCATCTTAGACTTTCTCGTTGCTCAAATGGGTGTAATTTCTAATTATATATATATATATATATATATATATATATGTATATGTTTCCCTCGTCTTCATTGCTTGCGAAAAAGTGTCACTCACAGTCGGTGAAATGTCACTCATAATTACACTAAAATTATGCAAATGTCACACATAGCCATCTGAAACCTTGGCAGCTATGCAAATAGCAGATTCTACACATAGTTTTAAGCAGTATCAAGGCCAAATAGGCTTGACGTTGGTTTGATTGATACTTTAAGAAGTCAGCGAGTCCATGGGTAAGTCCTGGTTCCCAAACAGGCACAGTAGAAGAAGTATGATTTCATTTTGCATAGGCTTCCGTAGTATGTGTAAACTTAATTTAGGGCCGAGGAGCAGTTAACTTAAGGCCCTGCCAAGGGCTGGAATCTGGATAATTTAGTTCCGTGTGTGGCACGCAGCGTGTGCAGATTTGTTTTCAGATTGCAACGTCCTGCAATGATTTTAATTGTCTACATAGCCACTGACTAGACCTTACAGTTAAATATAATCAATTCGCAGCGGGATGGTGAAGAGAACGTTCTCTTTACAAGACGAGCACAAAGCCATTTTATGAACATAAGACATTTGCATCGACGTGAAAACACATACAGTCCTATTAATAAGGTCTCTTTTCATACTTGACTCCACTCATAAAGCCGCAGGAAGGTCGTACAATCTTAGAAGATAACTTTGAGAATTACAAGTGTAAAGACATGTCAGCACCCGGAGGGGCACAAATTTGAGGCATGGTGGGTGTCGCAGCCTTTTGTGATCCTGCAGTTTAACAAGTTTAATATTTTCATGTTAAAGTAATACCTGTTATTAACGTGATTTGAAGCCAAATGGTAAATACTATGACAATGTCATAAAGTACTGGTATTTCCTGCTGAGGCACTCCCTCCTCTAGGAATACACCACATGAAGATACCTTTAATGCAATTACAGTTGGAAAGTGGTCTCTCTTTGTCTTTCTCTGTCTCCCACACTTTGTTCACTAACTTTTTCTGCCCCTCCCTCTCTTTCCCTGTCCCTCTGACTCTGTTTTCGCTCTCTATTGCTTCTTGTTTTTTCCCTCTCTTTCTTTATATCCTTTTGTCTCTTACATGCTCCATCTTGATGCTTCCTTATATTTTTCGTTTTCCGTCGAAGCCTTTACCTCTCTCTTTTATTACATGATTGTCATTCACAGAACACCACAGTGTGACAGCATTTTGAGTAATCAAGCACTGACTTATATTTCGTTTTGATGTGAAAGACGATGTTGATGGAAATAGTGTAGCCCTCCCACGAGCCTGATAGTTTTTTCTGCAAGACATTATATTGAAAGCATGGCAACGTGTTTTTGTCCAAACTGGTACGCATTATGTCACTTTATAAAAAAAAAAAAAGATTTTTAATCTGAAGTTTGTATACATCATCCCAGAGGAAGGATATCCATAAAAAATTGCTGTGGCTTTCTCTTCCTAGATAGATAGATAGATAGTTGTTTCTCAACCTACAGCTATGAGTTTATTCTCATGTTCATGTTAGAACGTGAAAACCTTTATCTCGGTTTTCTTACAATATCAAAATCCTTGCAAATCATTTTGAAACAAAAGGTACTTGTGGGTTATTGTAGGGAGTGCAAAAACGGGTGCTAACAGTATATTTTGTACTACCTTTGCATAAGAACCCAAGAGCCGAGCACAGCCTGGGCTTACTCTGGGCTTACTCTGGTTTTGCACTTGCCTTTACCATCAACTATTGCTTTTTTAAAAGACTGTACTAGAGAAGAATTGTTGCCCATAGCTTTTGTAAATGCACGCTTTTAAACGCAGTGTTGTACTAGCATATCAGGCATTGCCAAGTCTCAGAGTGCCTGACAAGCCTGTCCAACTCTTTTTAAATATAGAACACCCATTAGAGGCAACTTTCAAACTCACAAATCTGAAGATATTTAATCGTATGCAGGCAAGTACGCCCTCACGCATTCTTTTTTATGGTATAATCCAAGTGAGCTTCAGAAACAGTTTTGAAAAACTCAGACATCACTATTTCATTGTTCATTACTTTCAGTAAAATTACGTTTATTGTTGCATTTGCTTATGAGGAAGGCTCCCTTGCTGAAATTCAGATCGGTTACATCTAACTTTTAACAGTGCGAGTTGCGGATGTGGGTGAAGCCAATAGACTAAGTGGGTGGAGCCGGTGAAGGAAGTGGGTGGAGCCGGAGAAAAGTAGGTGTGGCCTCCGACAAACATTTGAGCACCTGGACTTCATATTTTACAAATTAAGCACTGGTTTGTGCTGACCTTTAGGACTCAAGCTACTAGCTACACCTTCCTGATGAGGCCCAGCATGCCAAAACCAGTTTGTTCAGTTTGGGTCACGACTCGCACTATTCCTTTTGTGGCAGAAGAGGTGCCACAAGGCTGGCTGAAGCCAATTTAGGATTGATTTTGTTCCTATTTGGAGACAACATCACCAGCAGGTCGAGCTGAACTGCTTCTAATTTGGGCAGGGCCAAGGCGGAGGTGCATAACGTTGGCCCTTGTCTGTTGTGGTACATTGAGCTAAAAATATGGACTGGAATGTGGCTGACTGCCTAAGAATAATTTAAGGTTTCCATTCATAACCTTTTTTTTCCGTTTCTCATAATATATATATTATGTACACGTATGTCACACTTCTTACCTGCAACATTTGACTTTTGAAAATCACATGTGACGTACGCTTTCAATCGCTCAAAGCTTAAGTTTGGTTTATACCAAGAAAAACATTTGCCATCGGTGATCATTAAAAGACGCTAGTGTGTCTGTGTTCTAAACCGATGCCTTTTATTCACTCTGAGAGGAAACTGACAGCTGTTTATGACATGCAGTCAACAATTTTTTTATTAAATCAGCATCACAGAACATATTTACGGTTAGAATAATAAATACAAAGATGTCGAAATCATAGGCTTAGAGGGGGCGCAGGACTAACTGGATTTCGGAATATAAAATAGGGATTTGTATTGATTACATTTACATAGTGAGAATAATTTGCATCGTATGTTATCTCAAAATTGTGAGTGATAGATGATTTAAGAGCATCTTAGATTTGTAAGTCAACCTCAGCCCATACTTCAGTATTACAAGAGGTTTCAGTCGCACAATAAAGAGAGTTTTCAGGGCTTTTATTTAGAAATAAATATATGGCAACACATGGTAGACAAGCAATCAGTATGCCAGTAAAAGCTTTAAATTGTAATGTTTAAAAACCACGTAAGTCTCCTATTCATAATATGCATTTGCCAGAAATAGTCAAGAGCCATTATAGTATTGACTCAACATAGTAAGGAAGAGGGTCTGTACAAAGAGGGATGGAAATTTTTCGTATAAACATGACTTAATGTTCCCTGTTTTGCTGAGTATATCTTACAACAAACCATGATTCATGAATATAAATGCCTTAACACATTTTTAATTTAAATACCCTTATCTTCATATTACCTGCCGTTCAGTACCTCTACCGTGTGGGTTCTGTTGTACGCTGCCTGCTGTCTCAAACGGCGTCTGCGACAGAGGTTGCTTGCAGTACTTGGAATACACTAACCCCCGGCTAGCTGTTCAGTCTTAAGAGATAATTTGGGACAACTTTAAGACTGATTTGCAGATGGTGGGTCCTCTTCTCTAATGCCACAAATTAGTAAAGAAATATTGTATGAAAATTTACCTAGAGTGCCTACTTTAGATTATTTCAGGTTTATTTGTATTTGTGTTTCTCAATAAGTCACCTAGACAGATGCGCCAAAAACAGTTTAGATGATGCATACATTTACAGCAGTGTACTAAGGAGAAGGTTATTACATTGGCCGCCATGTCATAATATGCACTAGTCTAGGCAGCAATGGTAATAGGTTCATATAATGAATTACTTCATCCTTGTTATTTAAACTTTTCAACATGCAGTATTTTCTTTTCGACCCAGTTGTCCCCTTTTCTCAGATTCGTTTAATCTACGCTTCATTTTCCTCCTTTCTCTAACATGCTTTCTGTTCCATTTCCTTTCCTCTTTCATTTCTTTGGTAGGTAAAAAACATTTGTCATTTACAATGCCAATACCTCTAACTTTCTCAAATGCGAGACCAATTTGCATTGCAAATGCTTGTTTATCAGTGTTACAACACATTGAAAGGCCTGACCCTGATGAGGCTTAGAGCGAGGAAAGGTAGATCAAAAGTAGATCCGAAAGTTGTTAGTCCAAAGAAATTGTTTAGGGTACTACAAAGTGATCTGATCTAATGTATACCATATTTGATCAAGAATGTGGCCTGTCTTATGGGTGGCTTTATTGCTTAGCACTTTTGATCTTTTTGAAGTTCCGAGTTGGTAGTAGAAGGAAAATCAAAGTCACTAAGCAAAATAACGTTTTTTTTTTATGCTAATGGGCTCAACTAATGAGAAAAGATTATTGAGGGGCAAGTTAGGAGGGCATTAAATGAGCCCAAAAAATACCTTGATATTGTTCAATTTACATGACAAAGCAAGAGATTTACAATGAGCAGTAGGAAAATATGGGTGAATGGTGAGCTCTAGGGAGCAGTGCACAGTAACAGCTACACTGCCGACTTCGCTTTCTCTGCCTGAGCACAAAACCTTGTGATTAGCAGGAACTAGCGAATCTAGTAGGGGGCCTGAGGGAACTGTTAGCCAGGTTTAAGTGATACATGGAATGTCTAATTAACGAGTTTCAAACATATTGATAATATGAGCCCTACTTTTAATAGATAATTTAACATTACAAGGCTTTATGACTAGCACTCGACTTTTGGAGTAGGTAATCCTCAGAGGAAGCAGTGCAAAGAAGAATAGAATAGTAGAGATTTGGGGCTATATGTACTAAACACTGGCTGCATAATACTGATTGTAATTTGGGTCCATTATTCTTGCTAGCAATATGGTATTTTGTGAACCGAGGTGAATAGGTAGTTTCACAAAATATTGAATTATAGTGGGTCACAATGCAACCAACCTCATGAATATTGATGAGGTAGGTCGCAAATTACGACCCACTGTGATCCGCGCCCATCACAGGGGCTGGCCAACCGCCATGTCTGTGATTATTTTAAATAAAACAATGTTTTTGTTTTTTAAATGCATATTGTTTTCCTGAGGGAAAATGGAATGTTGTTTGGAAAAAATTGAAAGGTTTTGCAAAAATCTTTTAAGACTAGGCAGTGGGCCATGGACCACTTCTCCTGAAAATGTTTTTGTCAATACTCACAAAGGGGAATTAGTCTCTTGAGGAGCCTTCTTGTTTACGACTGGCTTACCACTATCTTTGTGTAGTTGATAAAGTATTAATGTTTTGTGACTGGATTTCGGTCGCAAAACAATATGTACCATTCTATTCACTTTTTGGAAGGGACACTGTAACCACTCCGCTTCTGAATAGCGACTCGGTATGTAGTCTCAAACCCAAATTGCCATTAGTTAACATGTTACTGAATCGTAATTTGTGCTTGGTACCTACTAAAAGGTCATTTTACAGTATCAAATAGTCCGATTTTGCAAATTAGACCCTTAGTGACTGCAAAAAGCCTAAGTACCTTTGGCCTTTAGTAAGCATAATTTTAGAACAGTCTCTGGGATAAAGTCACTGTTTTTTTTAAAGCACCCATCTTCCTCTACCATCATCCGATACAGTGTTTTCAAAAGAATGATGCTCCTGTGCACATGGGCAAGGAGTGATGTGTAAACTGGAACTTCAAATGTTGGAGTTGTTCTCCAAGAAACCTCTGGTAGATAAAAGAAAACTGAGCCGGCAATGCAAGATTTTTTTAATGTCAGTGTTCCCTTTTAAGGATATTGAATGGTGTACAACGGAGTAAGTTTTTTTTCTATCAACAGCCCTTTCACTTCTGGATAATGTACCATTCAAGGTATAACTCACTTTTTATTCTCTCACCCCCTTTGTCCATAGTGCTGCTGTATCATATTTCCCAGACTATATGGTCCACGAAGAGTCAAAGGTTGAGGAGTCTGACAGCAAGTATGAAAGCCGTAGAGGGCCATTTGATTTTGATGTGAAGACAACTTGGCAGAGAGATGCAGATGACAACGAAAAAGAAAATGAAGGAGACAAAAAGGTACTGTTTTCAGTTTTTAGTATGCACTGATAAATTTAATTCACTAGGTTTGTCGATTGACAAAAACATTTGGTTAGTGGAAGCAGTACTATAGCATTACTCTTCTATGTAATCTTACATGCACTTCCAACTTCCTATTACATAACCTTTTTAGATGTTTTGGGGCAATTTCACAAAGACCTATAAAAGTATACAAAAGAGTTCTAAAGGAGTATTACTTTAGTTCCTAGAAAGTGCCTTTGTGAATAGGACCTAATATGTCCATGTACCCACTACAGCGGATTGTAAACCAGCAATGGTTGCAAGACCAGAAGACTGCGTGTTGATCTGTGGAATATATCAGTGTAATATATCAGCGACTGAATATGAGCAGTTTTCAGCTATGGGCCATATTAACGCTACCCTTGACACCTCTTTTCCTTCATACTCCTTCCTACTGTTATCGATTTTAGTTGCAAAAAAAGGGTTTGAAAGCTGGATATGAATAGGTGGTTCTGGGCCACTGACTAAGACATGTTCGTGGTGTCCACTCTGTGGGCAGGGATTCAGAAACCCCAGTGGGGCAGCCAAACATACTGCGGTAAATATTTCCAAAATAGGCCCCAAATGAGGAGGTGAAGCTACATCTTTTACACTGCCTTGTGCAAGGGTTAACATATGTACCATGGACATTTAACTTGATAAGGAATGATTGTGTGTCAACTGATTCTGATGCGCTCTGACTCTTTCATGAATGTCAGCACAGGCCCTGCACATTCCCTTTGTTTCTCTTCTTACCCACAATACCTTCCTCACAGCTCCTTATCCATACTGATCTGCTAGTATAAACTGAAACAAATGTTAACCCTTTACCCATAAAAAATGGCCAAGAGTAGTTACTCTACTTCAAGTCTGGTGTAGGTACGCAGAATATTTTTTATACCACATAACCTAACACTCTCATAACTTGCTCACCCTGTCTAATAGATGATAGATTTTCAAGTTATTTTCAAGCAGTGCATGAGGAAAGCACCAGGCAAAATCAGTTTTGCCAGGAATGTGGCATCAAAACTCCTTCCACTCAGCCAGGGTTCTCACTCTTTCAAAACCAGAGTCTCTCCTTTCACACAAAACCTTCAACCAGCCCCTCGGTACCTTCTTCAGCTACAGTCTCTCACTACATGTAGAGCTGCTTCAGGTTGAACTCAAGCCCACTTCTCAATCCACAATCAAGGCTGTGAGGTCACAGTAACTGTGTGGAAGTGCAATCCCCAAGCACTCTATTGCTTGAAGTACTTACCATTCCAGTAGAGGAAAACCTTGCCCACCACTCCCACCAATGTACCCAAATCACCACTGAAGGCTGGGTTTCTTTGTGGATTTTCATGGCGATGCTACACATCCCCATGAGGAGCGTCTCTCAAAACCACATCTGCCTCACTCACTCAACAAGAACAGGTGGAAAATGTTGAGCAGCTCCACCTGTTCATCTTGCCCTCCAAAAGAGGACTGGGTTATGACTACCATTATTTCATCAATCTGAAGAAGAGAAGCGAGCGTCAAATGAAAAAGTCAAAACATTAATTGGTTGGGCCTTGCCATCCCAAAAGCCACATATTTCTCCAGTATTGGATCTTTCATAGATTCATATGCTTGAATCATTCCCTGTTGTCGAAGTGGGAGTCCCACGGTACCGTAGAAAGCAATAGTCATAGATGTACATAGAAGTCAATGTTAAAAGACATTCACTTTAATAGCTTATTCACATCATGTAAAAAGTACCAAAGTCTGATCAATCAGGCGATAGCCCTCTCTAGAACCCTCACCGCAGAGGTTCCATTATCTCAGGTTTTCTACCGCACGTCGTGTGATGGGAGTCTCCGTGAGCTCTGCTCAGTTTTCTCATCAGTAGGTCTTCATTGAAAAAGATTTCTCTTCAGGTCCGATACATAGGTATATTTATCTAGACTTAGACCACCTGACCATGTCAGAACAACCTAAAAAAGGAGTATTCAGGTCATGTGGGACCTGTGACAAAGAGATTTCACTCAGGAGATATCCATAAGGGGTGCGTGCATTTACTTTCTCCATCCTGAGCATCCAGTGAAGGACTGCAAGATTTGCCACACTTTGTCCAAAAAACTCTGAAGGACAGAAAGGGAATATTACTAATTTGGCTGCAGAAACAGAAATCTAAAAAAAATCCTCTTTGTGAGCAGGATAGTATCGATTCCACTACAACAGAAAAGTCCTGAAAGAGGGATAGATCCTATCAGAAGGAGCCTCCAGAACACCTAAAAAGACTCTCAAGAAGACCTACCAGCAGTCACCAGGATATTCCAAAAAATCTGAGGAGCGTTCACAAACTTCCAAAAAAGAGAAATTCTCCACAGAAAAGGTTCCATCTGAACCCACAACTCCACCTCTGTAGTAAGTTTCTCTTAAAAAGTTGTAAAAATTCCATCCGTCGGTAATAAAGACTCCCAAAAAAATGTCTGCTCTTAAATGTTAGTTTTCGTTGAAAATAACACGGTCGATAACAGCATTGTCGGCGACACCGTCGTCAGTCGCCTCCACCACCATAGCATCGATGTTCACATCAGCAGCATCGCCGATGATACATTGTCTCCAGTGGCATCGACATCTTCTAAACTACTATCAGCACCGTCATTTTTTAAAAGGTGCTCAGGAAAACCTCAATAGCATCATTCATGACACTGACGGTGGCACCTAAGCGACCGTTGTCAACAAAGATACTGGCCTTTCAACGAATGCACCAATGACGACGGCAACGCCGTATAAAGCCTCATCGGCAACACGCCGACGGGAATCCCGTTGACAAAAACACCTACATTACTGACCTAACAGGACGACGTTGGAAACACTACTACCGTCTACAAAGGCTCCACTAACACCATTGATGCTTGTCTCTAATATATTGTTTACGTAGAAATCTCCCACATGAACAGTTCTTCCTATTCATACATCGCCCAGTAAAGTTTAGCCTATCCCCCAGTGCATTTATTTGATAAGGAGGACTCGGAGGATGACGGCCTCATTCGGGTAGCACATAATCCCTCTGAGCTACATGTAAAGTGCCAGGAAGGTGATGAAGAAGACCAATACTATGAGGTCAGTATTATGCTGTTGAACAACCAGAACATTATGAGGCACAAACAGTACTCCGCCTATAGTCAGCAAGAGCACTCAGCCCAAATGCTACTAGAGTTAGTCACCAATCTTCAACATATGCTGCAGGACTATTATAAAAGGTTCCCAGATCCGGCAACATCTGATCCTCTGCAACAACTAACAACACCTATCCAGTCTCCACACATTCAGACACCTGTTTCTCGACCATATACGTTACAATTACCAGTGACCCCTCTGCCAGTACTGGCATGTACATAGGCGGTCTTACCAGTGGATGTTCCACCTACCTCGGATGAGGATCAAGAAGAGGGAGGGATAAGGGATTCCGCTTTCATGCCCAACGATTGGGCCGAATATTTAATACCGACGCCATCCCTTCCTGTACCACCACCAGTGGACTCGCCACCAGACAACATCGGTGGTTTCTACAACATCATGGAGAGGGCATCAAAGAGATTGCAGCCTCACATAACCACCAAACAATCTGATTGCTTCCTCTTCGATTTTAAAGACCCATGAACTAATCTATAAGGGCTATTCCTATTGTAGACTTCAGTTGGGAGGAAAGCATCAGGACTATGAGAAATCCAGCTAAGGTGTTGGCAGTGCTGCCTAAACTGAATAAAAAGTACAAGGCACCAGATGATTCACTGGCATGTGTAGTTGGTCACCCCAAGCCGGATTCCGTCATCACGCAAACGGCCCAACGGTGTTCAAAGAATCCATCAACCGCTATCACAACACCACCAGATCAGGATGGGCGTAGACTGGAGAACATTGGCAGACACTTTTCCACCATGGCAGCCACCACCGTCAGAGCAGCCAGCTCCCTTGCGATTTTAGGACAATATGACAGACATGTGGTCTAATATAGCTCAATATCGGGACCTCCTTTCAGAGGATGAAAAAACTGAGGCTAAAAAAATTCTCCAGGAGGGAGAGAGGGCCGCTGCGCAGAAAACTGACTGTGCAATTGACATCTCCTGAACTGTATTTAGACAATTAGCAGGGGCAGCTGTGCTTAGAAGACAAGGCTGGCGGAAGGCAACATCTTTCAGACCAGAAATCCAAAGCAAGATCGTATGCCGCATAACGGTGAAGTATTGTTCGGCAAGCATATTGACTTTGCTCTCCAAGCTATCGAAATAGATACAGACACGACCAAGACCCTAGGAACTCTACAAATAAGAAGGCAGCCCTTTCGAGGGGCAAAGAGCAGACATTCCTATTCTTATAGAGGAGGATATCAGCCTTATAGGCAGCAACTTCATTCCTCTCATGCTCCGTATCGCTTCCAATATGCCCAACAATACAGAGAACTGATTCCAGTGCCGTATTAGCAACCAACAAGAAGTAGCCAACCCCCCAGAGGTAGAGCTACTGCCAGAAATCAGTGACCCTTCAACGGTGCCGGTTGCCCCCCACACTTTGAAAAAACAACTTGAAGGTAATGGTATATACCGCCCCCATCAGTGGTCCCCCATAATAACAGACAGATGGGTCCTAGATGTCATAGCTCAAGGACACACACTCAAATTCACCAACAAACTGCCAAATGTTCCCCCAAAAGGGGCACCACCTTCCCATCTAAAGCAACTCTTGCGGGGGATATCAAACCTGCTACCAAAAGGTGCAATAGAAGAGGCCCTGAAGACTCAGAAGGAAATTGGTTTCTATTCCTCTTTCTTCCTGGTAAGGGAAAAGTCAGGAGAATGGTACCCTAACTTAGACCTTTCGGAATGTAAACAAATACCTGATAAGAGAAACCTTTTGCATGACCACCCTGCAAGATATTTTACATCTGCTCTGTAATGGGATCACATGATGGCTCTAGAGCTCCAGGATGCATACTTCCATGTCCTGATTCACTCAAAGCATCGAAAGTATCTGAGATTCAAGGGGGCAGGCACCCACTACCAATTCAAAGTCCCCCCTCGGACTAAAAAATGCCCATGTATTTTCAACAAGTGCCTGGCCGCAGTGGCAGCTCATCTGAAACAAGGAGGAGTAGAGGTATTCCCATACTTGGGCTACTAGTTAACAAAAGCTCCAACGTCTTTGCAGGCCACAACAGATACTTCAATCTGCCTCACACTCTTCAAAAAGCTGGTTCTCAAGGAACAAGCTAATATCATTCACTCCTACAACTACGCTGATTTATTTTGGGAGCAGTTCTAAATTCCAACCAAACAAAGATTTCACCTCATTGGAACGGCAGTCAAGAATCCAACAACTGGCTCAATGGCTCAGCAAAAGACAGTCCGTTTCAGTTCAACTGTACAAGTCACTCCTAGGAATGCTATCCTCTTGCATTCCATTAATCCCAAATTGCCGACTTCACATGCAACCATTACAGGAGGAGCTAGACAAGCAATGGTTGCAACTTCAATTGTCATTCAACTACATCATTCGGATTGCCCCAACCATGGTAGCATCCATGCAATGGTGGGCTCAGAGTGGAAACATTGTCAAGGTGCTAACAATTCTCACCAGGTTTCAGACTTTGTCATAATGACAGACGAGTCCTTAGAGGGATGGAGCGCTCATCGTCCGGATTTGACAGTCAGTGGAAAATGGTAAAACTTCAAAAAGAAGATGCACATAAACCTACTGGAGCTCAAGGCCATAGAACTGGCCCTATTATTGTTCCTTCCCAAAATAGCAGGCTTATCCGTGCTAATCCGCACAGACAATACCACCAACATGCTCTACTTTAACAAGCAGGGAGGAACAGGGTCATCAGCCCTTTCCCAACAGGTGCAAGACATTTGGAAGTGGGCCCTGCTGAACCAGATAACACTAAGGGCAGAACACTTGCCTGAAGCAATCAGTCTTACCGGATACGTTAAGCAGAATGGCTACCAGCTGCCACTAATGGGAACTCATTCAGCAGATTCTAGAAAGCATTTTCACTTGTTGGGGCTAACCAAATCTAGATCTGTTTGCGACCAACGACAACTGAAAAAGCCAGTATTATACAAGCTGCCCTCAACAGGAGGGGTCTTGGGGGAATGCGTTTTATAATTCTGATTGCTCCCAGGCCACTCATAGTTTTGGTTCACTGAATTCTTGCTTCTTTCGGAATAGGCCCACATTCAACTGAAGCCCATTCCAATAATGCCGATGATGAACAAGAGCCAGGTACGTACTTCAGAGAGATCCTCACAAAGGCCAAGGCAGACACTACCAAAAAGACGTATAAGCTCAAGTGGAAGCTCTTGTGTCTCTGGTGCCAGGAAATGGGTGTTCATCCTATCTCATCAACTCAAGAACAAGTCCTGCTGTATCTTCTACAATTGTCAAAATCCGGTCTTGCTAACTCATTTATTAAAGTGCATCTGGTACCAATATCCCAATTTCAAAGATCAGATACACTACCCTCCCTTTGGTCAGCTAGAGTAATCAAGCAGTTTCTCAAGGAGCATTTCAGGGTTTTTCCACCTATGAAGGAACCTCCTCCTACTTGGCATCTCAATGT
Source organism: Triturus cristatus (assembly GCF_964204655.1). NCBI lineage: Eukaryota > Metazoa > Chordata > Amphibia > Caudata > Salamandridae > Triturus > Triturus cristatus. The sequence goes on from NC_140588.1 coordinate 450,033,096, forward strand.
AGTACTGAGTCTGTTAATAAAGGCTCCGTTTGAGCCGACCACAAAGCAGACTTAAAATATCCCACATGGCAGACAGCACTGCTTCTCGCACTAACGTCAGCAAGAAGAATTAGTGACATCCAAGCATTTACAGTCAAAGAACCATTCATGCAATTTAAACAGGACAGTTCATGTTTTAAAATAATCCGAAGTTCATTCCAAAGGTACCTTCGGATTTCCACCTTAATGAACCTATAATATTAAGGATACTTTTCCCAATCCACAGTCATTGGCAGAAACATTTCTACATACATGAGACAGTAAAAGTTGTATTAAATTCTACTTGCACAGAAGGAAACAACTCCATAAAAACTTATCAGAAGTTTCTGGCTAATGGAAATTTACGGCTAAGGGTTCCCAGCTTTGAAGCTAAGCATTGCAAGTTGGATCTCAGCTGCCATCCACAGGCACGCAGGACAGCCCTTAACGCATAAAGTTAAGGCTCATTGTACTAGAGCTGTTTCTACTACCATGGCTCTCTTTGCTGGTGTGCCTATTCATCAGATATGCCGAGCGGCAACATGGTCCAGCAGTCACACCTTTATGCAGCATTACTACCTGGATTGCTCTAACAAGCGCGATGCGGTTGTGGGAGAAGCAGTTTTGCACCATCTATTTCAATAAGGTGAGCCATTTCTAACTTGTTTTCCCACCTTCCTCAATGTAATAATAATGTGGTTATTTACAAATGCTAACTGCTAACTATTTTGATTCAAGCATGTGAATCTATGAAAGGTCCAATGCTGGTGAAGAAAGTAAGTTACTTACCTGTAACTGTTGTTCTCCAGGTATCTTACATAGATTCACATGTGACCCACCGTTCTCCCCTTAGAGACTTCCCTTATTTCTCTTCTCTGCTTCATCCCACTTGTGCTGGAAAATCTGAGGGACGTCTGTTGTAAGAGTTCTAAAGGGTGCTGCTGTATGATTGGCTGGACTTTGGGTCTTTTTAAATGTCTTAACTTTGACTTCAATGTATATCTAGCACTATTGCTTTCTATGGTACCGTGGGACTCCCACTTCGAAGACTTGAAATGATTTGAGCATGTGAATCTGCGAAAGATACCAATACTAGGGAGCTACAGTTAGAGGTATGTAACTTATTTTCTTTCATGTTTTGTTCCCAAAGGCTTGCAGAGAGTTCCTAAGGTTCACCTTAGGGAACTGGCAATACAAAATTCTCCATTTGACCTAAATTGCCCAAGTATTTACCAGAATTCTGTATTTAGGTATGGCCTTTCGGCACTTGCAGGTGGTCTACTTCTACCTCTGTCTGGATGGTTGTCTGGCAAAGACATCTCCCAGAGAGTTGGCTGTGAACAATTTCATCATTTCTTTTTCTGTACTTTAGAATCTCTGGTTTTCTGACACATCTAGGGAGAATACAGTTCTTTTAGGCCATGTTAGACAAGCGATTCCCCTCTCCCTTAAAATCCACCAAAGACTTTCTTCCATAAAGGAGACCACAAACATTTTTTAGGTCACAAATTCTTAACAATCTGGAGGTACTGGGTGCTTCTGAGACTACAGGTGTCCAACATAGTTGGCCCCCACATCAAGCTTTGTGTGAGACCTGCATTTTTACCTGATAGCGTACTGGCTGCACCAGCTTTTGAACTATAAGTCTATGTCCTTCCAAATCAACTTGTATAATCTTTCAGCTTTCAAGCGATAGGCCCATTTACCCAAGCTGTTAGTGGGCTGTCCCTTCCTCCTGTCATTACTTCAGATCATGCTCACCAAAGACTCTTTTGTGAGTCAGCGTGCATTTGCAAGTAACTCTTCATCAGGATCTAGTGGGACAGCATTGATTTGACCCCCCACATAAGTATATTGAAGTTAAAGGCAGTCTTCCTGACATTAGAAGTCTTGTCTCCATGCTCATGGTAAAGATGTTGGTGGTAAGCACCACAGCCTTGTTTTATTTCAGAAGGCAGATGTATGCTTCTTTACATAGGTTTTCTGGCAAGCAGGATTCCTGGGGGAATGGACCACCTTCCACAGGATGTTGCTTCTGCTCCTCATGGCAGGGTTTCTGAACTCTCTAGCAGTTTCTGAATTCCTCAGCAGAAATCTCCATTCACTCCATGGAGGCGTACCCAGCAGTCCATGACAACTTGTTCTAGGCTTTTTGGTGCCTTAAGTTGAACAACGTCGCAGCACACTGAACAGGAAAAGCAAAAAATTTTTGAAAATCTGGAGACCAGACAATGGTACATGCTAGGCTGGTTGGAGAAGTTTCTCATAAGTGACCTACTGTCCTGATCCTAGAAGATCTTGGTATAAGACATGCTACGCCGACTTCATGAGGTCTTTTATGCTAGTCCCTGCTGTTGCTCAATTTGTGCACCTGGGTCTTGAGGAGCTAGTCTTCCTTAACTTGGTATCTCTCTGTAAAATCTGGAGGTTATTGTGTCTACCAGGAAATCCAGATCTCAGTACAGTAGCAAGTGGCTGTTGATTTGTCATTCTGCTTTGGACAAGGGCATCAATCATTTCCTCTTCTGCTGACAATGTCATGCACCAGCAGACTCTGGTATTTTGGTATAATCCAAGAAAACCTTAGTAGTTATCGGAGCCGGCTGAAATAAGTATCATGTAATATTTTCCACCAAAATATGATGGTTTTTAGGATTCTCCCATGTCAACTAATGTGTTGTGCAATTTCAATTGAATAATGGCATTTTATTCCAGTTTTATTTTTACACATACAGTTATGGATATTTTTTATCAATGGCAGGCATGCTCTAAAATTGTATGTGTACAGAGTAATTGATCTGTAATTTTGTGCCCAGTGTTGCATTGTGACCACTGATTAGAGATGGCCATCTCCTGCATATCTCTTAGCTAGGTCTGCAGGAAAGATGTTTTCCATCCTCCAGATCAGAGCCAACATTGGCAACACTTACAAGCTTTATTTCAGTCACAGAGAAATGAAAGTGCAGTCATGCCCCTCACATATTCTGCAGGCACTATGCTGTTGATAATTCTTTTAGCAACGGAAAGATTTCTTTAGAGGTCTACGGGGAACTTTTTTTTTAATCCCTTTGCTGCCTGATGCTTTTTTTCTTCCTCTCAATATTTTTTTGCTTTCTGCCGTATAGTCCTACACATTGGGAATAGGAGAGACCCAGAGCATATAAGACGATTTACCTCTAAACCGGACAGGCTCTTTTGCTTAGAATATAAATTACCTTAAATACATTTGTAACTGCTACCAAGATTAAGTTGATTAAGGGTGTTAAATATTAGTTACACACAAACCTTTTCATCATTTACACTGGTCCTCATCGAGTTCGGTAGAAGACAAATTTAATATCTTTATCTACAGCAACACTGAATATTGCATTTCTCTAATACCAAAATGTGTACAATTGTTCATAACTAGTTTCTTTAATCCATAAATGGAATCATTGTACCCACTTGGCTCATTTTGGCTTCAATTCTGATTGACCCAATCAATTTCTTTGAGAATGGAAATAAAGATGGCATTGTAAGGGAGCGTTTGACTCTGGGTAGGTATGTTGCATGAACAGCATTGCATGATGTTGGTATATTCTATTGATGATGTGTCAGTGAGGGTCGCGCCTTATGTTGGAACACAAGTCAGTGTTCAATATAGCATAAACATTCAATGGACAATAGAACAAAGAGTGCTCATTTTATACTTGATGAGTTCTGAAGAGTGTTCAAGCAATGCATGTATGCTTCAGAAAGGTGAATCTAGAACAGAAAATAAACATTTTGCCACATGTATTGCTGCTCATCCATTTTTGCAGTCACCAGTGTATATGTATTTAAACTAAATAAAATGCATGTTATTTTAAAGCACATAAAGCTCCCTGCAATAAATACAAGTGTCAAGACTGAGAAAACTACAGTAGTTCAGAACAACGTATTGCCGCCTACCACTACCAGCAAACGAGAACATCCAGGGAAAAAAGTTGTCTTCCCACCAATGTAAGTAGTTTTGAAACAATCTGCATTATCATGATTCCAGCCACTTGTATCAAATTTTATCCAAACAAATAATTTAATTAATGATATCACCGTAATGTGGGGACATTTTTTTTATATTTTCCAAAAGTGTCTGATTAAAAAAAAAAAAAAGAGTTCTTTAGATAATGACTAACACAAAAAGATAATTCTCTCATAGGGGATTTCCATGTGTAGTCATAAGCACTTGTGTAGTACGGCCCATGTGCGGGGAACCTTGAGCACTTCTTTAGATATACCTTTTTAAGTGAGATTTTTCGCCTTTCTTCAGGAAGGCCTGCAAAGACACTTAAGAGATAGAGAGACAATAATGCAGCCTAAATAAATAGGCTACACTGGCCGCATCTTCATCTTGAAGTGAAAAAAGGGAGACAGTATACTAAATTTTGTACCATTTCTGAAGTGTTTAACACATAGGAGAATCCCCTTGAGAAGATTCCTTTTTTCATGATAGAGATGAAAGAAGAGGACAGAATACCCCTATAGGCTGCCATCATATGTCTTAAAAATAGAAGCTGTGCCATAAAGAATCCAGAGTCCACCAGTATCCCATTATGCACAGCTAGTGGCAGTTACTTCAGTTCTTTTTTCCGGCTCCTGCTATCAGGACCCTGAAGCACTGAGCTCTACCAATTTAATTTTTGTCTTAAAAATTCACTTCTGAACTTAACAAATAGCTACTTCACTCGACGCTTTTGATCTTTCCCTACATATTTCTAAGTTTTTTTTCTGACAGTTTACAGTTTACACTCAAAAATGCCATCTCTTTTTGATAAGTGTTCAGACTGTGGTAGGAAGAAGGCCAAGACTGATTCTCACAGAATGTGTATACTATGATTGTCTGCTACTCATGTTCTGGACTCCTGTTCTACCTGTAAAACTTTCTCCAAGCTCACTCTGCATGATAGAGAGAAGATTCGACTTCAAGGAGCAGAAGAGCAAAGAAAACAGCAAGCTCTTAAGGTGGGACTTCAAAACGAGGAGAGGGTCAGTCCTCTACCAGGGCTCTGTCTTCAGTCTTTGGGGGGCTCCCAAGCAGAAGAAAGGATGAAAAACAGCGCCAGTCCCAGTCGATGACGATGATGTCGAGAGGCCTGGGTCAAAACGACGTTAACGTTCCACGTTGAGAAGAAGATCTTCGACGTTGATTACGAAGCCAGTGACAAGAACACCTTGGTCGGCGTCAGGAAGCCCACCGCACACGATGACACCTCGCAGGTCACCTTCGAGGACCTTATCCCACCGTCGCAGTCAATCGACTTCGAGACACACCGTCGATCGCCGACGCACTCCCACCGTGAGTGGATGCAGAGAAGTCCTCCATTGACGTCGAGACGAGATCCTCCTTCGAGGCGACGTCAAAGGATGCCGTTGACGAGTAGATCGACATCGAGGGGGACGGATGGATCTTCTTGAGAAACTTTGTCAGCTTCTTCAAGGCTTCAGGAGGCCTGGAAAAAGAGAAGGCTGATTTACACATCAGATTTAGAGTACTCCCGAACCTATTCTCCATCTAAGAATGTTCCCTCTCCAACGCTTCCTCCTCTGTAGTCTCTACCTCCTCTGCCAGATGTGGAACCAAGACTTCCGCCTCCTCTGCCACCGCCACCAGCACAAAGAACAAGCTCTAGGTCTCACACGAGTCATCGGTCTCCCAGTCATAGATGCTCCTCTACCCATTCACATCGTGGGCGTCACGGAGGAAGGTCTCATTCCAGACATACCAGGGACACCTCCTCCTCAAGCACAGGTAGATATACTCCTACACTGTCGGACTCTCCTCCACGGAGGATTTCACCAGTTTATGACATTTCGACCTTTCAAGATGTTCTGGTGCGGGGTGCTTCGAAATTAAACATTCCAATGTCCACTCCCAACACCAACAACTTCTGTAATATTTGAGAATCTTCAGCAAAAACAGGATTCCCATCCCTTGCTTTCTCTGGTGCCGGGCCTTCTAGAACCAGCTTTGAAACTTTTTCTGGCACCCTCTTTAATTAAGTCAGCTCCATCCAGGCTGCAAAAGAAATACCCGCCTCCAGAGCTGGACCCTACTTTCCTATGGAGAGACCCAACACCGGATTCTGTTACTGTGGTGGTGGTGAAAAAGCAACATGCCACGGCGCCACCCTCTACAGTGTCACCAGATAAAGAGAGCCAAAAAATAGACTCAGTAGGAAGGAAGGTTTGCAACACAGCAGTGACTACCATGAAAGTTGCTAGTGCCACAGCCTTACTAGGCGGATATGACTGGGCACAGTGGAAATCACTCCAACAGTTTGCGGAATACCTCCCTAGAGACAAAAGAGAGGACTTTAATGAGATCTTGACAGAAGGTCTTATGGTCTCAAATCAAGTCAAAAGTGCAGCAGCTGACACATCCCTTCTTTCTGCACATGGGTATTGCCACGGCGTGGCAGTTTGGCGGCACTCATGGCTGCGCCTTACGTTGCTTAAATCTGAATCACAGTAGTGCATCCTGAATTTCCCGTTTTCAGGTACAACTCTTTTCGGCTCTCACGCAGAAGAGGAAATTGCCAGGATGAAGGCAGAAATGGAGACACTAAAAGCTGTTGGCCTTGAAAGACCTAATGAGTAGCATAAATATTTTAGACCTTTTCAACGCCGCTATTCTACACAGAGGGTTCAAACCCCTCGGTGGTATAAGGGCTGCCAGTCAAGTACGCAACAACAGAACCAACGCTCCTACCAGCATTATCAGAAACGACAAGCAAGTGGTAGATCAGGACAGCAACCTGTTCAAGGAGGCAAGATACCAGCAGGGTTGAAACTCTGAATCCTGTCTTCCCCCTCTTCCGGTACCCGCACCGGTAGGGGTAAGCATCCAACATTACCTGTCAGAGTGGCGAAAAATCACACAAGACAATTGGGTGCTGAATATTGTTCGCAATGGATATTCTCTCAGATTCAACACCCCTCCACCGTCAATACCTCTGAAACAATCCAGATTCCAACTGCACCAATTACAATTGGAGGTGACTATACTCTTACAGAAACAGGCGGTAGAACCCGTTCCTCCTTGTAAGGATGTGGCGTGACCACTCACCTGAAATCTCAGGATGTCTGCCATAGCGATGAATGACAAATACTTCCAATACCTCTTGGAACACCTCTCAGTGCTGCAACTAGAACGCTGTCACACTGGCAGATCTTCCAAAATCAAAGGGGAAGTGGAGGAGAAAAAAGAGAAGAGAAAAACACTGCTTCGTCACTCAGCCTGGTCCAGTCGGGCACCACGTCTTGGGTCTCTGAGGAATCTACAGCCTTTGTTTGTGTAATATTCTGATGGTATAAATAGTAGGGATGGAGTACAGTTACACTTCTCTGTCATATAATAAGCATGTATTCACCTTATGCAAGGACCACTTGCAGCCTCTTAATATCTCAATCCAAAGGTATGGTAGATATGAATATAATATCATTTCTCTTTATAAGTATACTTCGTGCTTTGGTTTAAAAGTATAGTCTCTTGTTCCAACAGGAGTAAGTATTTCAAAATAAAAGATTCAAAAGAAAAACAAAATAAGTCAGAACTGTCACCATTCATAACGTGCACTCGTGTTTCAAGAACAAATATTACCATTCATAACGTGCACTGAAGTTTCCGATTTCTGAACTTGTCACAGGAAAGTACAGCACATTATGCCACAATTCTAAAAATAAGAAATACTGAGTACAAACACTGTTTTTTAATTCCTTAAGGGCGATAAGCGCACTAAAAGTCTTTGTTATCTTCTTCCCAAAAGTCTCGTATTTGGGCGTTAGACAGAAGCCAAGAAAATTGCCTTCAAAAGCAATGTTGCCACTTCAGAGTGTCACTGGTTAATGTTCTACCCCGAGCACGAAACAAGTAGCCAAGTGCGAGGTTAAGAAGTCACAGACAAGATGAAAAGACAAGTGGAAGAAATGTGCAGCACTTAGCTTGTTCGACGTGCGAGGAATCCTCTTGCAAGCCTAATCGAAGAAGTCAGATCAGGCGTTGGCACTTGTCATCTGGAGAGATGGTGAGACAGCAACCTGCAGGAATCCAGTAAATAAGCCGAGCACTGGCATGTGCAGGGCTTGCCCTTTTATAACCAACAGGACAGGTGCTTGTAAACATGAGGCAAACCACGCCCCTCCACATGAGGCAAACCACGCCTCTCCACATGCAGTTGCACAAGGCTTGCCATACCCACCAAAATGACGGTTGGCTATCACTTGTCATAATGAATGCAGTGCAACAAGCATTGCTGCAATTAAATAAGCATTGGCATTAACAGATTGGATTAAACAAGCATTGCTACAACCAATAGAATCCTGCAGTAGTGAATGTAGAAGCAGTATTTAAAACCCTATAAAGGATAATAAACATGGGCAACCAAGGAGCCTAGTGGGTGGGTACAAATGAGACATGGTGAGGCCTGACACTCCTTTACAACGATTACAGACCAATGGGGTAACCCAATCAATGTCTAAGGACCGGGGTATAGTATAATAAAAATAACAAATGGTCAGAGACTTATTAGAGAACACCAAGGAAAAGGTTCACAAAAATAAAATATACTTAGTTGCTTGAAAAATCAGCACGTTGTAATTAATACATAACAAAACAGAATTTTAAAGTATGCACCAGGGGAAAAAAACACCCACTGTTTTTTCAGTAGAAAACCCTATTTCATAAAGACATTACTGAATATATATACAAAATCGAAGGTTGCTTAAGGAAAGGGATGCAAAGAAATAGTGCTGGTGCGTGAAGTAAATAAGAAAGGGATACTTCAAAGTAAAGGCAATTAAACAAAAGTAATCCCAACAGTTTTACAATCAACACTGGCTATTAGTGAAACATACACCAGTGTGTTTTTGGCCTGTCCACAGTGCATCTTTGTAGTCATCATTTTTGATACATTTTTAGTAAGCGCAGAAAAGCGTCATCTGGTGGTTGGTCGTTGTAGTATAATTTAGTACAGGCCCAGGGATGGAGGTATGTGTCGACGTTTCGACCTGACTTATTGCATAGAGGGCAACTTTAAACCACCGCTTGCGGGTCTTCTCAGGACAGGGAAAGTATAAAAGGCAATCCTGCCAAACACTGACAGGCTAGGATCGTTTTATCTGACCCGACCGCAGTTTGAAGATTGAATTGGGTGATTGCTCCCCCTATTGAAGGATACTTAACTCCTTCCTCATTAATTGGATTGTTCATCCACACTCCTGATGTGTTCCATTTGGACTGGATTTGGGTTTTAGATACCCCTACGAGCATTTCATTAAATTGGATGCTTGGTTGACTGTCAAACTCCTCATTGCCATGCGAACTACCCTTCCTTGGGAGCTGTGATTTGGTTTGCCAACACTTGACGTCAGAAATAGGTTGCTTCTTATACTTTCCCCTGTCCTGAAGAAGACCCGCAAGTAGAGGTTTAAAGTTGCCGTCTATACCCTTACTTTGAAGTCTCTCTTTCATATTTACTTCACGCACTAGCACTATTCCTTTGCATCCCTTTCCTTGAGCAACCTTCCATTTTGTATATATTCACTAATGTCTTTATAAAATAGGGTTTTCTACTGAAAAAAGAGTAGGTGTCTCTTCTTTTTTTTTTTTTTCCCTTGGTGCGTACTTTAAAATTCTGTTTTGTTATGTATTAATTACAATGTGCTGATTTTTCAAGCAACTAAGTATATTTGATTGTTGTGAATCTTTTCCTTGGTGTTCTCTAAAAAGTCTGGGTCCATTTGTTATTTATATTATACTCCTTTACAACGAGGCACAGGGCTATACTCAAGATTCTTTCTTGTCAAGAAGAAAGACAAGAACGAGTTCAGGCTCATTCCCGACCTCGGGACTGCCAACAAGTGGTTTTGGAGAGAAAGGTTCTGGATTCTAGCATTGCACCAAATTTATTCTCAGCTACATCGAGGGGATTGGTTATGTGCAATCGACCTTCAAGACGCATACTTCCACATTCCCATCATAAGGAAGTATCGCAAATTCTTGAGGTTTGCACTGGGGAACAACCACTATCAGTACTGTGCTTCCATTTGGCCTGAATTCAGCACCCAGGACTTTTTCCAAATGCATGGCGGTGGTAGCAGCCCATCTAAGGAAACACAAAGTGTTCGTCTATTCCTATCTAGACGATTAGCTGACCAAGGCATCCATGTCTCAGGAGGCTCAACTGCACTTCAGTTGGACTTTCAAGCTTCTCCTTCGGTTGGGACTTCATGTCAACCAGACAAAGTTAGCCTTGATCCCTGTCCAGTGCCTGCAATATTTGGGAGCTTCCTTTGAAAATCTCCCGGCAAACGTGTGTCTTTCGGAGAAGAGACAGTTATCAATCCTTCGGAAGACCCAGGCTCTCATGCAATGTCTCACCCAACCGTAAGGAAGGTCTCCTCGCTCCTCGCCTCAATGGCATCCTGTATATTCCTCACACCGAATGCACGCCTCCACAGGAGACCCCTGCAGGAAAGCCTGGAAGACCAATGGAACTAGCGAACAGGAGATTGGAAAGCCTGGATTCGATTGTCCTCCAGTCCATCAAATGGTGATGCTATCCTGCCAATCTCCTACGAGGGATCCCTTTTCACAAGGAGATACTTGTTCAAACCATAGTCACAGATGCCTCTCTCCAAGGATGGGGAGCCCACACAGGCCAACTTCAAATTCAGGGCAAATGGTCACACGGAGAATCCACTTACATCAATCTGCTAGAGCTATGAGCATTTCATCTCGCACTGAAAGCTTTTCAGCCATCTCTCCGCTCCAACTCCCTGCTTGTCCAGATGGACATTACAACAACAATGTCCTACCGCCACAAGCAGGGAGGCTCGGGGTCCAGACCATTATCTAGGGAAACCCAGACAATCTGGAAGTGGATTCTGTCCAGAAACCTGACCAGAACAGCAACCCACCTCCCAGGTGTTCAGAATGCTCAGGCTGACCCTCAGCAGGCTCCTCCAGGGAAACCACGAGTGGGTCTTAAACAACGACACGGTCCTGGATATCTTCAAAGATGGGGTACTCCGGAGGTCGACTTGTTCACCACCTCAGAAAACAGCAAATGCCAAAGCTTCGCGTCAAGGTACTTCCAACCGGGAACCCTGGGGAATGCCCTATGGATCAACTTGTCAGGCAAATTTCTCTATACCTTTCCTCCAGTTCCCCTAATCCCGGCAGTCCTCAACAAGCTGTCGCAGTCACAGGCCAAAATGATAGTCATAGCCCCGGAGTGGCCACGTCAATGGTGGTTCACGGGCCTCCTTTACTGATCTATCCATCCACATCTTCCATGCAGAACAGATCTGCTAACGAAGTTCAGAGGTCAGATGTTGCACCCCAACCACTCCTCTTTGTATTTGGCAGCATGGCTACTGAGATAGTACAGTATGGACATTTGAACTTACCTCAGAACTGCATGGACATCCTCAAGGAAGCAAAGCGGCCTTCCGCACGTTCCGCTTATGCTCATAAATAATAGAGATTCTGTATGTGGTGTTCGTCGAAGAATGAGCATCCTACCTCATGCCAGGAAGATGTCATCCTTCTATATTTGCTCCATCTAGCACAATCTGGCCTTCAATCTTCTTCTATTAGGGTTCATTTAGCAGCCCTAACTGCCTACAGGAAATGCCCTTCACAAACTTCCTTTTTCAGAATTCCTGTCATCAAAGATTTCCTTGAGCATTTGAGGAAGGTTTTTCCTCCCAATAGAAATCCTTCTCCTCCTTGGGAGCTTAATGTGGTCCTCTTTCGTCTTTTGCAGGATCCTTCTGAAACCATACATAAGGCATCTCTTCAGCATTTGTCTTGGAAGACAGCTTTCCTTGTGGCTATTACATCGGCCCGCAGGGTTAGTGAAATCCAGGCATTTTGCTGTCACGGGCCATACACAGTGTTTCATGCATTTAAAGTAGTAATGAGGACTCATCCGAAATTCCTCCCTAAGGTAGATTTAAATATTCATGTAAATCAGACAATTTCTTTACTTACCTTTTCCAGCATCCATCTATTCCAATAGAGAGATCTCTTCATTTTGTGGATGTTAGACGGGTTTTTGAATTCTATCTGGATAAAACGAAGGGTCTACGGAGTACTGACCAATTATCTGTAAACTATGGCTCCCTCCGTACAGGTCTAGCGACTTCTAAGCAGTCCATCTCCAGATGGCTTGTTTCCTGCATCTTACTCTGTTACCAAAAAGCCTAATAAATCTCTGGCCATTAAGCCTAAAGCTCACTCTACCAGAGAGAAGGCAGCTACTGCGGCTTTGCTTTGTAATATACCCATTGCAGAGATATGCAAAGTTGCAACCTGGAAATCAGTTCATACATTCACTAAACACCGTTCCTTTTTAATCTTTATACCAACGCCTTTGAGCAGGAGTGGCGCAGGATCCCCCGTATGTCAATAAACGGCCGATAGTTGCCCTCCTGTACGCTGATGACGTGGTCTTAATGGCCCGCACGAAACTAGGTCTGCAGAGAGCACTTTTAACTTATTCATGCTTTATGAATAAATTAGACCTGAAATTAAATGAAAAAAAAACCTTTGCGATGAGTTGTGGGAAAGGGAGTATTAAATGTAACAGCCTCCCCCTGGGGGATAAAAGAGTAGATTCCACAAACTCTTTTACTTACCTAGGCGTATTGTTCACCAATACGGGCTCTTGGGGCCCAGCGGTGAAAAGCAGGAGTTTGCTATTTATGAAGGCGACTGCCGCCCTTGTCAATTTCTCAAAGAAAATGGGAAAAAGGCCCCCCGGTATACTCCTTAATATTTTCAGGCCAAATGTTTAAGCATTGCAATATACGGGGCTGGTGTATGGGGTTTTCACGATGTGTCTATGATTCAACGTGTAGAAAATGCATTTTTAAGATTTATTTTAGCTGTACCAGCAAGCTCCCCAGTTTTTAACTGCCATAGCGAGTTAGGTATCCCCTATGTCTCTGATATCATAAAAATGCAACCCATATTGCTATGGCACCGTGTATGGACATCAAGCAGCACGTCCCTAAATAAAGAAATAATCAAGGATTCTATGAACCTGGATCAGGCTAACAAGATCACGTGGCTGAATTACGTGGAAAGATTCTTGAGAGACATTGGCCATCCTGAGTACTATTTCACCCCTGAGAAAATGAATTCTATCTCCAGGAAGGATTTTAAAATAAGTTGTTCCACTCACCTGGAATCACTTAGATTCACTCAGGAGGCTAATAAGGGAATGGTGGATCAACATCAAATGACTTTGTCTACATATGGTATCCAACCGTATCTCCTATGTTGCACGGGGGGGATACGATAGATATCTTTTAACTCGTTTTCGGTTCAATAGCTTTCACCGACTGGTCAGTTACCCAGAAATAAATGACTGGTTGACTGGTCCAGAGAACTTTCTCCTTGTCCCTGTGATAATGTATCCTTACAATCCACTCTTCATGTGATTCTGTTTTGTAAATTCTATAAAAAGAAAGAAGAAGATGGATTCTCCCTTTGTTAAAACAGGCTGGCTGGAGACAATGTAGACCAGCGTTTTTATACCTACAATTCCAAGATAGTACATTTCTAGTATGTGCTGTGACTGTTTTTTTTAGGTCTCGCCTGACCCAGCGCATGCACTGGTCAGGCGAGACTTTTTGTGAGGGCTCAAAAACATGCTACCATGGCCAGCCTAGAGCTACAGTGCATGTGCTCGGGCGCTCGCTTAGGAGCAGAGGCTGGCAAACCTCGTCATGCTTATTAAGCGCCCGCGATCACTTTCACGTTCGCCCGCGATCACTTTCGCGGCGCCCCTTTGATGTTCTCGTTCAAAGAACATCAAAGAACATGTTGTGTTAATGCTTTGCTGCCCCCGTTTGACTTACAATGTGCTTTCTCTTTCCACAAACTCGATGTTTGTGTTCCTTTATTTTGAGATGCTTTTAGTATTGCTGTTTTGTGACTTAAAGAACATTAAGGAAATGTTACTGTGAAACTGGACAACATTCACAGTGTTTATTTCTGATCGCAGCGGCTGCTTCATGTCCGTTGCACCATTCAGGGAGTCCTTTCGTTGGCGCTTTCATGAGGACATGATGAGGAAGCTGGAAACTTTTGGCACATTCTCTTTAAAAGCATAGCATGTTGGCGACTGGTTAATCGATTATGTAGCGCTTTAGATCTCAAAGCGGTATGGTGGATGCAGCATGTAACAACACAAGAAATATGGGGTGCAACTCACAAGGAGGGGGCAGGTTTGAGTGCACATTGGCTGCAATCGAACTCTTAAGATGATGGGCTGTGTGTATCCATTATCAGCACTCAGTCTTCGCTAAGTGATCTTGTTTGTTTTGTTGTTGTGTTAATGCTTTGCTGCACCCGTTTGACTTACAACATGCTTTCTCTTTCCACAAACTCGATGTTTGTGTTCCTTTATTTTGAGATGCTTTTAGTATTACTGTCACACACACACACGCACACACACACACAAACACACATACAGCCACACACACACACACAACCACACACACACACAACAACCACACACACAACCACACACAACCACGTACAACCACACACACACAACCACACACACACAACCCCAACCACACACACACAACCACACCCTACCACATACACAACCACACCCTACCACACACACAACCACACACACAATACACACACACACAACCACACACACACAACCACACAACCAACCACACACACACCCACAACCACACACACCACCACACCCAACCACAACCACACACATGCACACAACCACAAACACAACACACATAACCACACACACAACACACATAACCACACACACACACACACAACCACACACAAAAACACACACACAACCACACAACCACACAACCACACACACAAGCACATCAAGCATTGGCATAGCCAATAGGTCTTGCCTTTTGGACCTTATAAGTGTTTAGCCACGCAACAGTTGATGTGGTTGCACCAAGGATATTGTGCTGCATAACTAAATACTTAGAAGGTCCCAAAAGCGAGACCTATTGGCTATGCCAATGCATGTTTGAAAAATATTATGAGAACTAGAAAAAGCGTAAATGTATAAAATCTATTTGTCATTGTTGTTTGGAAAGTATCATTATGTAGACTAATCTACTTGAATGCACCTTTTGCACCATGTGATAAGATAATTAATTTAACAAATGTACATATCAGTCCTTTTTATTCCTTTTCTTTTCAGTTTGTATCCATTCTTGTGCTTTTATGATTTTAAATGTCTAAAATCGAATAAAGCACTACTATCTGGACTTTGATGCCAAGGCAAATGCTCAAGTAGGGCAGGCTTCCCTTAGGAACATATTTGCCTAAATCTGCATTCCTTTTTTCTCTGTCTCTTCCATCGCGTTCTATACGAATGGACTTGCTAGTCTATTCAAGTGCTTATGACTATACATGGAAAACCCATGCGAGAGAAGGAGCAGTTTCTTACCTGTAACTCCAGTTCTCTCGTAGGGGTATTTCCATGATAAGTCATAAGCAACCCTCCCTCCTCCCAGGTGGAATAGACTGAGGGATCCATAACATAAAACATGCATTCAATTCTCATTGCGCTCAAAAAGAACTGAAGTAACTGCCATTGTGCATGATGGGATACTGGTGGTCTCTGGATTCTTAAAAGCACAGCTTCTATTTTTAAGACATATAATGGCAGCCTATGGGGCTATTCTGTCCTCTCCTTCCATTTCTATAATGAAAAAGGGAGTTTTGTGAAGGGTATTCTTCTATGTATTAAACACTTCAAAAATGGTACAAAATATAATATACTGGCTCCCTTTTTTCAAGATGAAGATGCGCCCCATTTAGCCTATTTATTTAGGCTGCATTATTGTCTCTCGATCTCTTAAGTGTCTTTGCAGCCTTCCTGAAGAAAGGAGAAAAATCCCACTTAAGAAGATAAATCCAAATAAGTGCTCCAGGGTCCCCGTACATGGGCGGGACTATTCAAGGGCTTATGACTTATCATGGAAATACCCCTACGAGGGAACTGGAGTTACAGGTAAGAAACTGTTACTCGTCAGTCACAGACTACATTTGATGTTCCCATTTTCGATCACAGCCTACCAGACAGAGCAGCTGTCTGCTGTCTGGTTTGCTGAAGACATCTTAGGGACATTCAGAAAATTGTCCTAGGAATGCATTCCACCCGTTGCTTTCTCTTGACTTTGTGGCTTGTACCTCACATTTGCTTGCTTTCTATTTGCTGGTTTTATTTGCTATAGGCTGTCCTGTTCGAGTTAGTCCCTCCCGATGCCCAGCCCTTGTTTACTGCTTCCTTCCGCAGACTCCTTTTCTGTAAACAGGCTTTTAAATCTTATTCTTATCTTATCATATGTGTTCTACCTTCAAAGACGGAGGTCAAATGCCAGGCTGTGTCTTACAGGGATCTTGGTATTTATTTTTCTTTCTCTGGCTTCAAAGTGAGAGGATTTATGTGACAATCATTCTGGCTATTGGGGACAGCTTGGGGAAAGCTTTATGCTTCCGCCGGGTGGAACTTTTTCCCTACCAGCGCTCTTGGAAATAGACAGTGCCCTGAGGGTTGGGGACTCTGTAACACCGTCCCTAATCCAGCCCTGGGTCCCTGGGGCCAATAAATGACTCAGTGAGGTGGCTGCGTCCTTGCCATCCACATTTTCTAAGTGCCTGTCCCTTGGAATAGAGTCCCAGGGGCATTCTCAGGCTCGTGAGGGGTCAAGCAGCCCCCCTCCCCTTTATTAAGATATTGGTCTTGGGTGATGGGGGTCCCTGGGACCTCTTAGAGGTTTGGGAAGTGGGGCGGTGTGTCCCCTCCCCTATATTGTTTATGTGGCGCCTGGGAATGGGGTCCACTGGGCCTTTTTAGGGCTTTGAGAGGGGGGCTGTGTACTAAAATATTAGCCTTGGGTGATGGGGTTCCTGGGGCCATGCACCCTCCTACTTCTAAATCATAAATGCACCACCCCTTCGTGCCCTGACCCGCCCCGGGGGATGTTGTTATTTATAGAGCAGGAGCCTGCACATTAGTGGGGTAACTAGGGGGTCAGAGTATCCCTACCCCTGTGTCTTATATCTTTAAAAAAACATTTTTACAAGTTATAAATGGGTCACATTCTAAGGAAGGATCCCCTGAGCTTAGAAAGTATCACTTGTTCTCTCCTCGTGGCTAATTCATCTCCTATGTACAAGGACACAACATGTCTTTAGACTACCCTTTAAATAGAAGACCGCTAAATAGTTTATGACCTGTATTAAATGCTTGAACAAAAGTTTATTGAATACCTCAACTAAAAACTCATCCATGCTGCTTGGCATTCTATTAAAACATTTGTACCTGTGTATGATCTCAGACCAAAGAAGCAATGTAACTATCCAGTTACAATAGTAATCAACTGTAGATATCTTCCCTGCACTCTTATGTGCAACCCATCTCCTCAATTGTTTTCCATTAGCTATATAATTTTTTCCTGCGCATCAATAATCAAAAATGACGTCTTAGGATGTTGCTTTTTACTGCTTTTGTGATCAAATTGAAGGCATTTAGAAACTTAATCCACAACAATAGACTGCAGAGGGTTTATTGTACTAAATATAGCGTTCAGAATCTTTAACTGATGCTCAAGATGTCATCCAACCCAGCATTCACTTTGAACAAGTATCACAATGCTGGAGCACCATTTTATCAGGTAGCCTATGTGTGTGTAGCGTTGAGATACCAATGAAATACGATTGGCGGCTGACAGATTGTAAAATTAGACAACAGTACTTCATATATTACCATTATGAAAAAGTTGCAGCAAGGTTGCTCGCTGTCAAAAATGCTTTCATTTATATTTCCATTGTTTTCTTCATTCAGGCGTACGTCACGAAACAGTGATCCAGTGAACTTTAGCAAGTTGTTAAGCAATGGTTATGGAGATGATTGGATCCAACAGCGCAATGATAGGGACAAAAAAGCTCAGCAGAAGTCCGGCAATACTGAAAAGCTTAAAGGTACATGACATGCTAAGAATAAAACTCCATTAACTTTGTGTCCAACTTATTTCCAGTAGAAAGGAAATGCACCCCACCATCTTCTGGGCACTGTAATGCTACATGTGGCATTTAACCAGAGTTCTTTTGACTCCAGAAGCAACGAATGAGCAAATGTATGTATGTACTTTTCCCTTTAGCAACATATCTGTTTCAGAAGAGTTTCAATGATCAAAAATATAATAATCCACAGTAATTTGTGATAGTAAAGAAGCACTGTCTATGATAGTGTAGGATAGTGCTTTGAATTATTGGTCAACAGCATTTCCCAGTGAACATTTGCAGTTTCACATCTCCCGTCTGTTTTTATTCATTAGTGAAAACACTGAGGGTGGGCAGCAGGGGAAAGGGTGTAAATGATTACCTGGAAGAAATAGTTATTTACTTTTAACAGTGGTTATCCAGGAATGGCATCCTACTTGGAGTCATAGCCTTAGAATAATTCTCAGCCTTTGTACCTGAGAGTTATTCTAAAGTGAAAAATCTGGAGCACAGTACTTGCTGGAGAATGTTTCTTTTTTAATACCCAATAAAGTAAATGTTATTGACTATTTTGATTTCCTGTCAGACACATCAAACCTGTCACAGCACTAAAATTCATTCTTTTGGTTGTATTTTTATTTGATGGTTAGTTGTATTGCCCTCTGTTAACCCTTAGTGTATTCTTGCACTGAAAGCCATCCCTTGATGCTTCATTACTACCCTCAAAGCATCTTGCTCATAAGTTCCAAATTAGATAAAACAATGTCATCTTTCAGGCATTAGATTGCTTTTAAACTTTTTGACTGCTCGTCCGTCTTTGGCTGGCAAAATATTGTTTAAACTGAAATTCTCTTTAGATTGGTAAATTTGATATGCATGTGGAAAGCATCCTTATCTGGTCACACAAAGGGTCCACAGTACCTGTAAGAGGATTAAGTCTCCGGAGTGCTTACACAAAGGTGGCTGATATTCCTCTAGGGTGGGCACCCTGGTCTGTACAACTTAAGATGGGTCCTGCCATCTTTAAAAGCCTCAAGTTAGAGGGTTCTGGGTAATAAAGGTGACCCACACCTTCGGATTAGCTCACCTAAGAGGCGGATTAGCCAGTAACTTATTGGCTACTCGCCTTCACACCCCTAATGCCCCTATCTTTAGAATGTAAGGGGGTACCGTTGACACCAGACCCTTAGATCTGCTTTGAATGCGCCAAGGACAAAGAGACCTGTGTCTACAATGCTAGGACTCCACAAAGAAAAGGAGCTAAGTTCTGCACATGTGGTAGCCACCCTGCAACTGCTGGATTACAACTCGTTCCAGACCAGAGACTGGTTCCAAAAGGAAGGTCAATCCCTCTGCAACTAAAAGGCAACACTAGAATTCCTTAGGGCTAGAGGTTGTTGTTCTAGTAACTGGAGTTACAGTTGAGTAACTAATTTCTTTCTGTGCAAGCTGTCTTCCCATGCCTCACCCAGCTGCTTGGCACATCCATTTAGTATGTAGGGAGCTGTCTAGGGGCTACTAGAACAACAGCCACTATGATAAATAACTTGTAATTCCACAGATTTCTGATTACAACTTCTCAGGTGAGTTTAATTACTGATCTCTTTAGTAGTGTTTCATGCCATCAAATCTATTAGCTTTGGTTTCCTATTTTATAGCTCTCATTTTACCCTAAAAACACAGAACAGAGGTAAAATTAGACTTGGTGATTTCAATTGATTTATGCATATGTTCCTTTTAAGATTTACTAAGTAAACTAATGATGACCAGTTTACATTGTTACTGCATATAAGTATTGGTGCCCATCAACAACATAAACTAACAGTTATTGAAGCTTGTGTTTTCAGTTAGGAGACCGAAACCAACATGCATTGTCCATAATGTGGGTATTTGATTTGCTCTTATTTTGTTTTAATGTTAGTTGAACAGGTTTCTGGAAATTAATGTTTTATTCTGGTCTTTTTTGTATTTCTTACAGATCCTGCATTAAGTGAGTACAAGAAGAGTAAAGCACCGAAGCAGATAACTGCATGCACAGCCTCCCAAAAACGAAAATCAAATTCAAGAATAAAGGATAAACAAAGGTCCCAATTTTGATCTGGAGCAGGTGCCCATCCTGATATGTCACACCTCTCATTCAGCATGTATGCTTTCCCACTCCTACCCATACTGGGGTGGTTGCTGTTTTGGAGGCAAAATAAGGATTAATTAAGCATCCATCCGTAACCCTAGAAAGTGCCATCCTTTACTAACACTATATTAGTAAATATATCATGTTAATCACTAATTTACCATTTAGGTCAACCATGTGTTAACCAGAAAAATGCCCTCAAGTTCTGAAAAGCTAATATTTCTCATCAAACTAGCTACTGGTATCATATATGATTTGTAGTGGAACTCATCCCTCCTCCTCAACCCCCCTCAAAATCTTTTTTGTTAGCTGAAAATTGTTGTAACAATACCAAGAAATGTTATAGCGTATGTTCTGAGATCTTGAGACTTTTGGAATTTTAACTGAAATTTTAATCCCTATAGTTGGTGTAGTGTATTTGCAAAATCGAGTATTAATACAAAAGTGCACAAGAATTGAAGGATTAATGTAAATGTAATGGGCCATTACAAGAAGAGTGGAAATACTATATGTGCTATATTAACCGAATGCTCCTCAAAATGGGAGATAACAGGTAATACCAAATGTTTTACAGTATTTAAAGGTGCAAAACTCTGAATTTGCTGTATTTTCCCTTCATGGATTCCATCAGCTTTTACCTTGCAAAGTTTGTGGAGGAGCAAAGTGTGATATTCCCACGTTGCGCGGGCTGCCGAGTTTCTACCTGGACTGGTATTAACTTTCACCTGTTGTGAGGCCCTGTGTACCAGTAACACACATTGCTTTAGCTCATGGACTGTTCAGAGTGCACTTTTAAAGGACTGTTGAAAGTCAATAATCTGTGAACCCCAAAGTTTCAGGCCCTCTTTCCTGGCTGGTTCTCCAACACTGCTTAAGGCAGACCTGCTTTTAGTTGACTTCCTTGGCCAGCCAACTACTTCCTAATGCTTCAAAATTTGTGATTACGTAAAAAACCTTCCTTAGATTCCACCCCTTGTAACTTCCTTGCTTCCATTGGCAGCTACTATTGTTATCTCTTACCCCTTTATCTTTCCAGATTAATACGGATAAGATTGAGGTGATGGAGTTTGGCAATGGTCCATCCCTATGGAATCCAACATGGTGGCCGATAGAGGCAGGTCAATGTGCGATTCCATCCAACCTCAGGGCTATTCTTGATGACCAGTTTAATTTTGCGGGCCAGATTAATAGTGTAACTTCTTCCTCTTTCTTCGTGCTGAAGCTCCTTGGAAGATCTTTCCGTTCATCCCCCAAGATTTAAGGAAATCATTAGTAGTTGCCGTTATCCTCTCGTAGCTAGATTATTGCAATACGCTTTTTATAGGCATTGATAAAGCCCAGAGGTTAAAATTACAATCAATACAAAACACCGCTGCCCGGCTATTGTTAAACATCCCTGGGGGGCACTCCACCTCTAATGCTATTAGGTCATTACATTGGCTCCCGACTCAGCAAAGGACGGAGTTCAAGGCCCTATGCCTGGTCCATAAGGCATTATTTGGCGGAGGGGCTGCTGATTTCCGGAATTTCTTTTCTTGGTATATCCCCACCAGAAACCTCAGATCCACTGACGCAGGTTTCATCTGTAGCTCTAAAATTCGCAAAGCCAGATGGGGAGGTAGGAGCCTGTCACATTGTGCAGCCAAACTGTGGAACCAGCTGCCTATCTCTATGAGATTAATGTTGAGTAGGCTTCTTTTTAGGAAAGCGTTAAAAACATGGCTGTTTCCACCTCTCTAAGGATTAGTTATAGCCGTTGCGATCCCAAGACGCTTCGGCATTCTAGCGCTCTATAAAACTATATCCTATCCTATCCTCTTTTTCTAGATTCCCCACTCTCTTAAATGAACCAGGTGGCAGACTATGAATTGACTTGCCATACCCCTTGGTCTCCGCTCTACTCTTCACCGCCTTTGGTCTCAGTCCCTGTCTCCCGCATGCCATAGGGCCATGTTTATTTGCTTCTTGTGTGCTAGTTCCCAATATAAGCCATGTATGAATCTCGGATTCCTCCCTGCCTTTCACCATTACTCACAGCATCATTTGGATTTCCCAATGCTGCTTCAGCTGCAGGAGCGTGTTGCGGACTTCCATCTAACCCTACTGATCCTGCTTGTGATCCAGCGGGTTACCAACTAGAGATACTCACAAACTACATACTCACCTGGGCCCATAAACACGTATTCACAATAAGCTGGTAAAATACCGCTGGGGTCAATTTGTGTGATTTGCTTTTAAGTATAATTTACTTTAACATTTTATAATAATATTGTTTCTGTAGTAGGGGATCTCTGTGTATAGTCATAATCTAGTGAATAGTCCCGCCCATGTGCGCGGACCCCGGAGCAATAAAAAATAATCTCTAAAAGGTGACAAATCATGCAGACCTGCATACACCTTTAAGAGAGAATTTAATTTAAAGACAGATAATGCAGCCTATACCCACAGGCTACACTGTCCAGTACTTCAACTAGAATTCCACCAAAATCCACAAACAGCACTGCCTGTCCAGTTTTTCTCCCCATAGGAAAAAACCCTGCCTCTACCAGCAAAAGCCACTGGAATGATAGAGAGGAAGGAGTGGACAGACAAGCCCCATAGGCTGCCATTATGTGGCTTGGAACAGGATACTGTGCCTTTAAGAAAACTTTCCAGTTTTCCAGAACTTTCCCCAGTATCCCAGAATGCCCAGCAGGTCCCATTTACTTTCAGTTCTTTTTTCCGGCTCCTGTTAGCAGGACCCTGGAGCATTGAGCTCTACCTTTTTCAAGGTTTTTCATTGAGATTTTGGCAATTTTTGTCACTTTTTCTTGTGTTTAGTAGCTGGTACTGTCAACATGCCTGGCTTGTTCGACAAGTGCCCGGAATGTGGTCGAAAGAAGGCTAAAACTGACCCACACGAGGTGTGCATAGCTTGCCTTCCCCAGTCCCACGTGCCTGAAAGCTGTACCATCTGCCACTCGTTTTCAGCAAGAACCCTGAGGGACAGGATGAAGAGCAGGCTTCAAGCTCTGGAGGAGCGAAGACTGAAGGCACCAGGTGGGTCTGGAGGGGCTGATTTGGCCCATGCTGAGGCCTCTGGGGGGCTCCCCAGGGGCAGGAAGACCAGTAAGCGCTCCCGCTCCCCGTCGACGTCGAGGGCGTCGACGGCGACGTCGAGGAGGATGACCACCGTCTGTTCGCCGTCTCCCCAGGGCTCTGGGGAGAAGCGGCGTCGACGATCGCCGTCGAGGGACCTGAATAGGCCGCCGTCGACTACATCGGCGTCGTCGGCGACGACGCCGTCTTCGACTGCGTCCAGCGGTCGACGTCGAGAGAAGACCCGGCGTCGGCGTTCGGCGTCGAGGGATCGCAGCTCGCCGTCGATGAAGAGAAGGAGATCGACGTCGAGAAAGCGAAGATCGCCGTCGAGGCGAAGATCGCCGTCGAGGCGAAGATCGCCGTCGAGGCGAAGATCGCCGTCGAGGCGAAGGTCGCCGTCGAGGCGGAGATCGCCGTCGAGGCGGAGATCGCCGTCGAGGCGGAGATCGCCGTCGAGGCGAGGGTCGCAGTCGAGGCGAAGGTCGCCGTCGAGGCGGAGGTCGCCGTCGAGGCGGAGGTCGCCGTCGAGGCGGAGGTCGCCGTCGAGGCATAAGTCGACGCCGAGGAGGAGATCGACGCCGAGAAGATCGCCGTCGAGGCACAGGTCGACGTCAAGGTCGAGGTCGAGGAAGAGAGAGTCGCCGGGATCGGTGTACTCAGTGGTGTATACCCCGCCTCGGAGGTCTTCGTCGCCTCCTCCTCTCCCACCTCTGCCACCGCCTCCTCCACCACCACCACCACCACCACCGCCACCTCCTCCACCACCGTCTCCACTTCCTCCACCGCCTCCTCCGCGGCCGCGGACTCTGTCTCCGCCACCCCGGCCTCTGTTGCTGCCAAGCACTCCTGCGGTGCCGCCGCCGGTCCCCCCCGAGGTCGGTTTCCCTTCCACGGTACCCGACTCCGCCGCAAGGGACCCCGAAGCCACGACGCCCACGGTCGCCTGGACCAGCGAGACCGGCGGACAGGCCTAAGCCGAAGAGGTCGCGCTCCCGCTCTCACAGGAGGCGACGATCGCGGAGCCGAGGGCGATCCTCGTCAGACTCTAGACGACGCCGCAGAAGGTATAGGTCCAGGTCGCGCTCCTCGGACAGGGACCTTTCCCCGACGCTGTCGGACTCCCCGGGGACTAGGGTGTCGCCGGTGGACGACTTGGTCTCGTTCCAGGAGGTGCTGTTGCGAGGGGCTGCGAAGCTGAATATCACGGTGACGGTTCCAACACCCACGACGTCCGTGATATTTGAGACGCTTCATAAAAGACACTTGTCTCGCCCCCTCCTGCCTCTCGTGCCTGGACTGGTGGAACCAGCTTTGGAACTGTTCCTCACTCCCGCAACAGCGAAGGCCGCTCCGTCCAGGCTCATGAAGAAATATAGGGCCCCGGAGTCGGATCCGTCATTCTTGAGAGGGGACCCGAAACCGGATTCGGTTATCGTGACGGCGGCGAGAAAACAACATGCGACCGCCCCGGCCTCCACGGTGCCACCGGACAAGGAAAGCCGCTGGCTGGACTCTGCGGGCAGGAAGGTGTGTGGTACCGCTGCCACCACGATGAAGGCGGCGAGTGCAGGGGCGTTGTTGGGCCGTTACGACTGGGCCCTGTGGGACTCCCTGCAGCAATATGCGGACCTCCTGCCACGAGACAAGAAGGAGGACTTCTTGGAGACGGTGCGCGAAGGCATGCTGGTTTCTAACCAAACGATCAGCGCAGCAGCGGATATATCGCTATTGGCCGCCCACGCCTACTGTCATGGCGTCCACCAGCGGCGGCATTCCTGGTTGCGCCTGACGTCCCTTAAGCCGGAGGCGCAGCAGAGAGTGGCCAACTTGCCCTTCTCGGGGGAGACCCTGTTCGGGAAGCATGCGGATGATGAAATGGCCCGCATGAAGGCTGAAGCGGAAACCCTGACGGCCGTCGGGTTGGAGAAGGCCGAGAAAAAGAAACGACCGTTCCAGAGGAGGTTCGGGTCGTCGGGCCGAGGGCGTGGGCAGGGCTCGGGACAGCAGCAGCCACAACAGCAGCAGTTCCGCAAGCCCTTCCAGAAGCGCCAGAGGGGCAGAGGTGGCCAGCAGGCTACTACCACAAACAAGGGCCCGGCCGGGTCTCGGCCCTGAGCTGTTACTTCCCCCTCAACCGTTACCCACTCCAGTGGGGGGAAGCATTCGATTTTTTCCGGCAGAGTGGAGAAAAATTACTCAGGACAAGTGGGTGCTGAATATTGTTTGCAATGGATACAGTCTTCGGTTCATCAGCCCGCCTCCAGCGATTCCGCCGGTCAGCTCTCGCTTCCAGCTGAGGGAGCTCCAGGCGGAGGCAGACATCTTGTTGAGAAAAAAGGCGGTAGAAGAAGTACCTTTGTCTCAAAGGGGAAGAGGTCTGTACTCTCGGTTCTTCCTCGTTCGCAAGAAGGACAAGAACGAGTTCAGGCCCATTCTGGATTTGCGACAAGCAAACAAGTGGATTCGCAGAGAAAAGTTCCGCATGCTATCGTTGCACCAGATTTACCCTCAGCTGCAACGGGGGGACTGGCTCTGTGCCATAGATCTACAGGATGCGTACTTCCATGTGCCCATAGCACAGAAGCACAGGAAGTTCCTGCGATTCCCAGTCGGCGCCAATCACTATCAATACACAGTACTGCCATTCGGGCTAAAGTCTGCTCCCAGGACTTTTTCGAAGTGCATGGCGGTGGTGGCGGCACACCTGCGGAGGAACAAGGTGTTTGTCTACCCGTATCTGGACGATTGGCTGATCAAGGCGTCATCCTTCGAGGAAGCGCAAGAACACTTCCGTTGGACGTGCGAGCTCTTGAACAAGCTGGGGTTACACGTCAACATGTCCAAATCGGTCCCATCTCCGGTACAGTGCATACAGTACCTGGGGGCCTCCATAGATACGCGGTCAGCAAGCGTGTCTCCTTCGGAGGAGAGACGGTTATCACTCCTTCGGAAGGCTCAGGACCTCAGGACTGCTTCATCGACGACTGTGAGGAAGGTGTCGTCTCTGCTGGGATCGATGGCCTCCTGTATCTTCCTCACTCCGCACGCACGTCTACAGATGCGACCACTGCAGGAGTGCTTGGAGGATCAGTGGGATCAGAAGACAGGCTCTTGGGACGACAAGATCAGACTGTCTCTACATGCTCGCCAGTCTCTGAAGTGGTGGTGTTCGGCGGAAAACCTCCTCAAGGGGGTTCCCTTCCACAAGGACATTCCCACGACGAATGTGGTGACGGATGCTTCTCTCCAGGGCTGGGGTGCGCATTCCGGGGACCTGCAGATTCAGGGGAAGTGGTCTCCTTTGGAATCGACGTACCACATCAATTTCCTGGAACTCAGAGCTGTCTTCCTGGCACTGAAGGCTTTCCTTCCGTCCTTCCAGACCAACTCGCTGCTGATACAGACGGACAATACAACCACGATGTATTACCTCAACAAGCAGGGGGGGTCGAGATCGCGCACTCTGTCGCAGGAGGCGCAGGCGATCTGGCGCTGGCTGCTGGCCCGAGGATTGACGATCACGGCCACACATCTGCCAGGGGTGCAGAATGCTCAGGCAGACGCCTTGAGCAGGCTGATTCAGGAAAACCACGAATGGGTCATAAACGACGAAGTACTAGGAGAAGTCTTCGCAAGGTGGGGGACTCCAGACGTAGATCTGTTCGCCACCGCCGAAAACAGCAAATGCCGAGACTTCGCATCCAGGTACTACCAGCGGGGGACGCTGGGGAATGCGCTATGGATCGATTGGTCGAACAGCTTTCTGTACGCTTTTCCACCCATTCCCCTGATTCCGGCGGTGCTCATCAAGCTGTCCCAGTCCAGGGCGCGGATGATCCTGATCGCCCCGGAGTGGCCCAGGCAGTGGTGGTTCACGGACCTTCTTCACCGGTCTCTCCTTCCTCACATGCGGTTGCCGTGCAGGCCGGACCTTCTCACGAAGTTCGGGGGGCGGATGGTGCACCCCAACCTCTCGTCTTTGAGTTTGGCGGCATGGCTCCTGAAATAGTGCAATACGGTCATCTGAATCTACCAGACGATTGTATGGACATTCTGAAGGAGTCTAAGCGACCTTCCACTAGGACATCCTATGCTTACAAGTGGAAGAGGTTCTGTATCTGGTGTAAGTCCAAGAACTTTGATCCGACAACATGTAAGGAAGATGTCATCCTTCCATACCTTTTGCATCTGGCGCAGTCTGGCCTTAATTTCCATTCCATTAAGGTTCATCTGGCTGCTTTGACTGCTTACAGGAAGTGCCCTTCACAGACGTCCTTCTTTCAGATTCCTGTGGTCAAGGATTTTTTGGAAGGCTTGAAGAAGGTGTTCCCTCCTGTCAGACTTCCCTCGCCTTCTTGGGACTTGAATGTGGTGCTGTCCAGACTGATGAGAGAGCCTTTTGAACCTATTCACAAGGCTTCATTGCAGCACCTATCCTGGAAGGCGGCGTTCCTAGTGGCCATTACATCGGCCCGCAGGGTGAGTGAACTTCAGGCATTATGTTGTCAAGAACCTTATACTGTGTTTCATGCTGCTAAGGTTGTGATGCGTACTCACCCTAAGTTCCTTCCTAAGGTTATCTCTGACTTTCATGTCAATCAGACCATAACTTTACCTACGTTCTTTCAGAATCCCTCTTCACCAGCGGAAAGGGCTCTCCATTCCCTGGATGTCCGAAGGGTGTTGAAATTTTATCTGGATAAGACCAAGGATATTCGTAGGTCTGACCAATTGTTTGTTAATTATGGCTCAGTCAGGACTGGTCTTGCGACCTCTAAGCAGTCCATCTCTCGGTGGATTGTGTCCTGCATACAGTTGTGTTATCAAAAGGCTAATAAGACCTTAGGGGGTAAACCTAAGGCTCATTCCACCAGGGGCAAAGCTGCCACGACGGCTTTGCTGCGTAATGTTCCGATTGCGGAAATCTGTAAGGCGGCCACTTGGAAGTCGGTCCATACCTTTGCTGCGCATTACTGTCTGGACTCGGATGCCAGGGCAGATGCTCAGGTTGGGCAGGCTTCGCTGCGAAATTTGTTCGCACAGTAGTGGTTGTGTCTTATGTGTTCTCCACCGCTTTTGTTGTGTGGGGATGGGCTTGCCATTCTATTCACTAGATTATGACTATACACAGAGATCCCCTACTACAGAAGGAGTAGTTTCTTTTCTGTAACTCCAGTTCTGTAGTAGGGGTATCTCTGTTATAGTCATAAGCGCCCGCCCTCCTCCCCGGTGGAGAGATACTTATTCATATGGAGAATGCTACAGGTCTGGCGTGCTACGCCTTCAAAAAGAACTGAAAGTAAATGGGACCTGCTGGGCATTCTGGGATACTGGGGAAAGTTCTGGAAAACTGGAAAGTTTTCTTAAAGGCACAGTATCCTGTTCCAAGCCACATAATGGCAGCCTATGGGGCTTGTCTGTCCACTCCTTCCTCTCTATCATTCCAGTGGCTTTTGCTGGTAGAGGCAGGGTTTTTTCCTATGGGGAGAAAAACTGGACAGGCAGTGCTGTTTGTGGATTTTGGTGGAATTCTAGTTGAAGTACTGGACAGTGTAGCCTGTGGGTATAGGCTGCATTATCTGTCTTTAAATTAAATTCTCTCTTAAAGGTGTATGCAGGTCTGCATGATTTGTCACCTTTTAGAGATTATTTTTTATTGCTCCGGGGTCCGCGCACATGGGCGGGACTATTCACTAGATTATGACTATAACAGAGATACCCCTACTACAGAACTGGAGTTACAGAAAAGAAACTACTCCTTCTGAATCAAAATGTACTTTCCTCTGGTCAATA
Organism: Triturus cristatus; assembly: GCF_964204655.1. NCBI lineage: Eukaryota > Metazoa > Chordata > Amphibia > Caudata > Salamandridae > Triturus > Triturus cristatus. The sequence goes on from NC_140588.1 coordinate 450,062,162, forward strand.
GACCTTTTAGTTAAGCTAGTATTAGGTGAAATGACGTAAATTTGAATATTTTAAATAACCACCGACTCTGGAAGAGTTTAAATGTTTATCTAGTTAAATTCATGTGAGCCAAAGCAAAATACAATTCGTACACCGTTTCCACCAAGGACCGAAAATCAATCCATCAAATATGTCAGTAAAATCATCTAAACAATATTATCAGAATGACAGTACTTGGAGAGGAAAAAACAAAGAGAGCAGTACAATGACCTACTACACAGAATTATAATTACCTAGAATGGTGTGGAAACCAACCCTTTGGCCAAGAAGTTGGAAGGGTCCCCTGAGACAGCTCAGGTGACAAAGGTTTCAGGACAGGTTTCAGGGACAGGATAGATGACCTCTTCTAGATCCGACGCCTGCGTCGCACCCCTCTCTGACACTATCTTCCTCCTAGATTCATCCACGATCTTCTTCTAATTCTTTGCCTTATTTCCCTCCTCAATTCTTCTTTTAAGTAATAAGATTTTGGCTCTAAGTTCTGCAATTCAATTCTTCTTCAGTATTGGATCAGCTCTCGGACAGCATCCCGGTCTCTCAGCATCTCAACAATACGAACAGCCTCAGCATCCACATCCGCATCATCGGACTAACTAACTAAACGACCTCAATTATTCTTTTCTAATGGCAAGTACCACCCCTAAATGTTTCAAATTTATGAAACTCCTAATTCTGATTGGGCAGGAAAGGGGGGATGATCATCACACCATGCTAAGTTTTAACAATTTTCTAGTTCATTGTTCAGTGGTCCCGCCCCTTAATTTATTTTCCCAAGCTGTATTTCCCACCCGCATCTCACATCTTTATCAATAAAAAGAATACATAGAACAGTTGTCTTATTCATCCTGCAGGATGTCCATCACTTTCCCAGGACATGTTGCGAACGCGGCCTTGGACTGGATCCAGCACACCCTCATGGCTTCTGGCTGGTTGTCACTGCGCCTGTGTGAGGAGTCACGTGACGTATATACTTTAGCATCGCTCAGAGGCCCTAATATGAACTAATAGAGAGGTCAAAAAGAAACATGTTAAAATCAAAATAAAATGATTTCACTGTATACCACCTATGTCTACTCTAATCCCATTAACTTATAATAAGTCTCCCTGCATTAGCATTTAGTAAATAGCATATTTTAGTTTCAACGAGCCAGATGCTTAGCATGTGAGCTTTCATGCCGCCATTTTTGTGTGCAGAAGCAGAAAATTCCCTCCAAGCTTTAGTCCGTCATCCTGCGTAGATGCAGTTGACGCATGCACAGTGCAAATTCCTGCGTTAACAGTCATTTTAAGTTTCACTCTGGTTACTTGTTAGTAAGACACATACGCAAGCTTCCTCTAAGCTAATTATATGGAATGTGGTGCATATTAATCTTTACAAACATGATTAATACAGTGTTACGAGTTATTTGAGAGGATTGCTTCCGAGCAAGTCTCATTTATACGAGTCCTTGCTCCATCAATCCCCTCCCTGATGTAATTTGTGCCATCACTAATTTACCTATCACCAAATCAGATTCCAACTTTAGTACGTTTCAACTGCCTTTTCTGTCTTTTCATCTCCTTCTTCATTATTGTATTGTAAATTCTTCATCTTTTTGTATAAATCTCCCTTCATTTCTTCCAACTGAATTTCATCATACTTCCTTTTCTTTCCCCTTTCATTCACTTCATATCTCTTTCTTTTCTTACAGAATTTGCGCCATATCATTATTGCTAAAACTAATATTGTTATTCCAAGTATTGATAGTATTATTTCACCTATAATACTCTTACCTATATTAGTAAACCATGGTAGTAATACTATTTGTTAATGTCTTCCATACACTCTCAACTTCCAGTGGTTTCAGATCTTCCTCCAATTTCGTAATATTTTTAATGTATCCTCCAATTTCAACACTTTTATCAGGAATATAAGTGCAACAATGTTGCGTTTTCAGCATTTTACAGACGCCGCCCTCTTTTGCCAATTCTATATCAAGAGCAAGTCTATTTTGTAAAACCATTGATCTAATTGTAACCATTTGTGTATTGATCATCAAGAAATCCCCAACAGTATCAGTCGATAGACAATCAACTACTGTAGATAACTGACAAATTTTCAGTGAATTCAGAATTACTCCCACTGAAGGTATCAATGCACTAAATATATCACCTACTATTTCTGAAAAACTAGCTCTCTTGTTACGTGTTAGTTCCTTTGTGTCTTCATTGTTTCCAGTGAATCTTTTCACATGGTACACTTTTGGGAATAGTATTCCAAAATAGCAACTCCCGTAACAATGTGCAGGCAGCCTAAAATAGGCTTTATTCCCACACACGTAATAAACTCCAGGAAATACTGGGTCTGTTCCACCTTTTAGTCCCCATTCCCCGATAACTAAGAAATTATGTTCACATTCTCCGGGACCAATAAATGCATTGTTATAGTCAGTCTTTAACCTATGGAGGCAGATCTTCCCTTTCTTTTCAAAATCCAGGGACATCGCAGCATGAGTCTTGCCAGCTGTATAAATCTCCTCTTTCTCAGCTCATTGAGGAATCTGAGGTTTCCTTTCAGAAGCCTTTCTTTGGAAATCCTGTCTCCTTTGCTCCACTAAATTCAAAAATATATTTTCTTCTTCGTGTAATGTACATGTTAAGTTGTGCTTGTGCGCTTCAGCTATATCTATTGTTTTCATTGTTAGGAAATATCCACCCATAAAGCGTGCATTAGTGCTAAGAACTGGGTTCGTACTCGTTAGAATAATAATACTGTTATTTTCTTGTTCTATAAAATAAACTCGACAAAATACTACATGAAATACCATATGTAAATGGTGATATGTTACGCCTTCTGCTACTGATGCTGGTAATTTCATACACACATAACAATCACTAACTTCCATAGTGTCTACATATTGCTCTAATAACTTTGTAAATACATTTAAAGCAGTGTCATTTTGTGACAGTGTGGTGGAAATCTAATTCATCTGGTGCTCCTAATGCTACTCTATCTCCTTTAATGTTAGCTACCTTTTCATTAGCGTTTGTATTATTTTTCTTTTCTGTCACCATCAAATAAGGGATGGTTACTGTTAATATTAACCAAATTATGAGTACTAAAAATATACTACACATACATATTCTACAACATTTCTTTATGCACTTTTGTTCTGATGGATACATCTGCCAGTGGATTCCTCACCTTGTGAATATCCCCTGCGCCAGCATTCCACGGAACTTTTCTTCCCCAGCATTCCACGTCGACGTGGGCGACGTCATCATACATCGGCTCCGCTCGCGACTCCGATCGACGTCACCGGAGCCATAAGAGGCCCACGTCGGCGTGGTGACGTCAGTTCCCTTTTTTCCGCGCCTTCGACGCGCAACGGTTTTTCTCCAGTGCTACTTTGTAGTTTGTCGTGTTTCTTTGTTAATTCGACGATGTCTTCAACTAAGAAGTCGGGATTTAAGCCCTGTAGGGAGTGTGGAGGCTTAATGTCTATAACGGATCCACACCAGAATTGTTTATGGTGCCTCTCCTCGGAACATGATACGGAGGAGTGCGGATGCTGTAGAAGCATGAACCCGAAGGCACTCAAGGAAAGGAAGACCAAGCTCTTCATGAAGAAGATCGGTGAGGAGAAGAGAGGGAGGAAGAAGGAGAGATCGAAGAGGGAGTCGTCGACTTCGAAGTCGTCGAGGTCGAGGAAGCACCGTAAGAAGAGTAAACATTCTTCTAGACGTCGATCCTCGAAGTCCAAGAAATCGAAGTCGAGGTCGGCTTCGGTCCATCGACGTCGGTGCAAAGGCTTGTCTCCTTCTCCTTCGCCTCCGAGGTCACCGGGAGGCTCTCCTTCGAAGCAGACTCCGGCTCAGTCCCCGGCGAGGTCATCGGCTCCGTCTAAGAAGTCGACCCCGGTTCGTGTGGAGTCGGATGCTTCTATGCATGAGGAGGAGCAGGAAGAGTCTGTACCAGTTCTTGAAGAATCTGAGGCTCCGATGGAGGATGCTGCGGAGCCGGCGCCGGTGGCCCCAAAAGAGGATGCAGGGCCTTTGCCTCAGTTCCCGGCCCCAGGTACAGATTCGACCAGTTTCTTAAATGCTATGTATGGCATTTTTAATAGGGCGGCCTACCCATCCGGAGCACCAACTGGTCCCGTGGGTCAGATGGCTTTTTCATTGGGGGTGCCGCAGCAGTATGCTCAGGCCCCCTTTATGCCCTTTATGCCGATGGCGCCTTCTTGGCAGTTTCCGGCGCCGTCTGGGGATCCGTTTCGACCTCGGAAGGTCCAGCAGGCTTCGGAGCCTTCCTCGACGCCGAGACCGGCTCCATCGACGCCGAGACACACTCCATCGAATCCGTTCGAGGAGGGAAGCACAGAGGGTGTTGGAGGAAAGAAGTTATCGGATGGTTACTGTTAATATTAACCAAATTATGAGTACTAAAAATATACTACACATACATATTCTACAACATTTCTTTATGCACTTTTGTTTTGGTCTTCCAGCAACCCTATTATTAGCCATTTTTGACTAAGAAGATTTCTCTTCTTTGTTTCTGATTTGCCTATGGGATTTTTAATTCTGGGATTTTCAAGTGGGTCTCACTTCTTCTTCGTCAATCTGTTCTGCAGTTATTTCTTCATCACTTTCTTCACTTAAATCTTAATTCTTCAAGAATCACATAAGTCCATTCAGGACCTTCGCACGTATTATTTAATATCCTCAGTCCTTGACTTCTCCGTTTGGGCCTACTATTTGATTGCCCAGACTAGCTAGTGACTTCGTTTACTTGTTCAGGTTCTTCACTTATTGTTCTGAAGTGATATTTTAACCTTTTAACTCCACCTGGCCAGTTATCACCTCTTCAGACCCTTTTTGCTTGTACTGCACTGTCACTTTCTTCGAGTGTTCTTTTATTTTCGTTAAGTTGTGGCACAATTTGATTATCTTCGTCTTCAGAATTCCTCTCTGTGTGTCCTTGTCCAGGGCTTATAACTGTGGCCTCATCTGCCTGGACATGTTCTTCTTCCCTTTTCTGACCCTGTTCAGGTTTTATTTCAATTTGCTCTTTTTCTTCCACCTGAACTTGCTCTTCCTCCCCTAACTGGTCCTGCTCAGGTCTTACTGCACTTTGGTTTTCTGCAGCCTGAACGTGTTCTTCTAGACCTATCTGTCCCTCCTCAGATCCGTGAACGTTTTCGTTCACCTCTGTCTGAGTATATTGTTCTTTCCTTATCTGATCCTGATCAGGATCTCCAACAGTTTGATTTTCCCTTCCCTGAGCCTGTTCTTCAACACCGATCTGGTCCTCTCTATTTTCCTGTCTCTCTAACCTGGTTCTGCTTCTTGTCTTTACAATCACTTCGGCTATGTTAACCACTGGTATCCAGTCATCCTGACTTGTGCTCTGTTGTTCTTGGTCAGCTACTTCAGGATCTGATATTCTAGATCCTTCAGCTGCACAACCATCAGCGGCCTCAACTGCATGAGTCAGTTGTGGTCCCTCTTCGTCAGGTGCTGGTACTCTTTTAGTATGGCTTGCATGAATGTAGTTAGGCAAACCTGCACATTTTACTGCTGTTGTTGTAACCAATATAACCTGATGTGGTTTTTCCCACCTGGGTGCTAGGCACAACTCTCGAGTGTGATTCTTCACCACCACCCAGTCACCGGGCTTCAGATCATGTGCTTGAATCGGCTGCCTGGCAACTGCGTCCTCTCCAACCTGGTGAGAGACAGAACGCACTAAGTCAGCCAATCCTTTGCAACAGTCTAATACCAGATCATCAGATATATTCAACAGTTTGTGTCCTGGTATACATGCTTGTCTCATTGCTCTTCCCATGAGAATTTCATGGGGACTCAATCCTGTATTTCTGTCAGGAATACTTATGAGTCCCATCAGAACAAGAGGTAAAGCATCAGGCCGCTCCAGCGCTGTGGATGCACACACCTTTGCCAATCTTGCCTTTATTGTGCCATTCATTTGTTCAACCACTCCAGAAGCCTCTGGGCGATATGCACAGTGCAGTTTTTGTTAAATTCTAAATGCTTCACAGATTAATCGAATTATTTCATTATTAAAATGAGACCCTCTATCTGATTCTAAAGTTACTGGGAAACCAAATTGTGGAATCAATTCCCTCAACAGTAGTTTGGCGACTGTTATACTGTAATGTCTTCTAGTAGGGTATGCCTCCCTAGTAAGGGTTTGACTAGTAGAGAAAACCCTACAATCCACTGTCTACAGTATCCTACCACTCCGAGGAACATTCTAACCTCTCTCTGGGTTTGTGGTAACTGGATTTGTTTTATTATCTTTATTCTTTCAGGGGTCACTTTCCTTACTCCTCGTTCTATTTGATGTCCTAGATATCTGACTCCTGTCCTGCAATATTGCAGTTTCTCCGGGGACACTTTATGTCCACCATCAGCCAAGTGATTTAACAAAGTAATCGAATCAGTAACACAGTCGTCTCTCGTCTTTGATGCGACCAACAAGTCATCAATGTATTGGACTAGAACTGACTTTCTGGGCAGTACTAGGGTTTCTAAGCACCTTTTTAAAATTTGATTGAAAATGGAAGGACTTTCTGTATACCCTTGAGGAACTCGATTCCAAACTAAAATACGATCCTCGAACTTGAATGAAAAGAGATACTGGCTGTCTGGATGTAATGGAATGGAGAAAAAGGCTTGGCATAGATCAATTACAGTAAACCATCCTGCCTTCCATGGTATCTGATACAGAATTGCTGCTGGATTGGGCACTACAGGGCAACAAGGCACGACAATCTTATTAATCTTTCTTAAATCTTGAACTATCCTGTATTTCCCTCTAGGTTTCTTAATGCCAATTATAGGTGAATTACAGTGACTGCTCATTATCTCTTTCAAAATGCCTTGTTTAATCATTCGATCAATTTCTACTGCAAAACCAGGTTTGACTTCAGGACTCATTTTGTACTGTCGAATGTTTGGATAAACTGCACCTTCCTTTACAGTCACCTACACTGGGTCTACATTTGTCATTAACCCTACTACCTTTCCTGTAAAATCCCACACATCAGGATTTACGGTTGTTTTTAATTCATCTGGTAAATCGTCTTTTGTCATTAAGGAATACATCTCGTCTACTTCTGTGCCTTCTTTAGCTAACATGATTTTGTAGACTCCGTCTTCATCTGGGGTCAGAATTGCAACACCGTCCGGTGTGCAAAATATGGTGCAATTCATTTTGCACAATAGATCTCTTCCTAGTAAGTTTACTGGACTAGAGTCACATACCACAAACATGTGCATTTCACTAAAATTGCCAATACGCACCTCCATTGGTTTTGTAATAGGTGTTCTAATCTGTTTATTTGAAACGCCAACTACTTGGATCCTGAGAGGGGTTGGTTTTGAATGTCTGCTGTTCTCACAGTAGAATGGGTAGCACCAGTGCCCAACAAAAAGGTAATATCTTTTCCTTCTACTCTACCATCAATATATGGACCTGACGGATCTACCGGTAAGGATGCGCAAAGTACGCACTCCTTTTCCTCCCCCACCTCAGGCACCGTCATTGGTCATTGTCGTCAAGATAACTATTCTGTAAAAGAAATTGTGAAGTTACAGAATTTTTCTTACCACTTCCTCCTTGAAATCCGGTGTCCGCACTGTACTTGGCTCTGTTCATAAAATTTGGTATAGGGGCAGGTGGCAACTGACTCTGCTGATTTACAACCTGCTGCGGTTGACTCATTATCACCTCGTTCTGCGTCTGTGGATTTAAATTTTGATTTGGGCCATTAGTATTCTGTATATTTTTACACTCATGATCGCTGTATAAATACATGGGTTTCTGCATGTAAAGCTTTTCATTTACCATCTCGGCGGAGACTGCACCCAGGTCCGGTAAATACTTATAAATAGAGAAATAAATTAGTGAGGTCTCAATTCCAGAATTTCTCTCTTGATCGAAGTAAATTAATTAATTTACTGAACAGGAAAAGATCAAGGAAAAAACGTCTCCTAAGGCAAGAAGAAGATTACAACTGGATCCAGTTAAAAGAGGTGGCCTCATGGTATGATGCTAAAAGGTATTGGGAAATAATCTCAGATAGCGTTGTTTCTAGGGTAAAATCACTCCCAATTCCCATAAAAGAAGAAGACTGGAAATCTTATCTTGAAGATCTATATTCAGCCAAATCTGTAACACCCACATCGCCAGAACCTAGCTATGCTCCTTTGAGGTGTGAGATTGTAGGACTCATTAAAAGAATGAGAGGGTCTGGAGCAATAGGTCCTGATAAAATTCCCATGTCAGTAATTAAAAAAGAGCCTCAGTTGTGGGCTACATATCTTACACCCCCTTTCAGTTACTGCTATCAGCAGGGGAAGACAAACTAATCCTGGTCGGGTAGTATTTTAATTCCTCCGTTTAGAAAGGGGCCTAGACACCTTCCGGGTACCTACTGCCAATTCGTTTTACTAGATGCCGTAGGGAAAGTATTTGCACATAGTATTTTTGTATGAGAATTCTTACACGTTTCTATCCGAAGTCGTGTTGGAGGGACGACTGCGGATAGAAGCGTGTAAGAGTTCTACATGCTGGAAAAGTCTGATGACGGTTGAGTGGATCCTTGCCCATATATTGAGGTACCATTTAAGATGATGGTACCACAAGAACAGCTTTTGAGCTGACTGTATGGCCCAGTATTTTTATATTTGACATACATTTGGTCCTGAGGAATGCCTTCAAACTTCCAGTCTTATATGGTAGAAACCTATTGACCACAAGATAGGGTAACATCCATATCCCTATCTCACTTCGCTTTTTTATCTCTATCCACTGGGGGCACCAGAATTAGGTTTTTTCGCCCACTATGAGATAGTTTTAATCACTACTTTTTGCACTCTGCCCCTCACTTCGCTCACATAGGAAGTAGTACTTAAGGTGCTGTGGAACGACCGTGCTCCTCACCCAAGGGAGAGTTGTAGCCCACACTGGGTTCCTTGCGGCCCCAGTGTGCGGAGGAGCTCCTATACTGAAGCATGTCATCCTAGAGTGAGTGAGGGTTCTCGTCCGAACACCATCGATGTCCCTCATTTCTTGCTTCTTCTTTCTACCCCCGTACATAGTGTGTGTTGACATATTTAGATTGGAGCAGTAAGGTAGAAGTTGGGGATATAATGCTCTCTCCAGAACCTCCCCGGTGTGAGTTAATATAATAGTGCATTCATAGTCACATGAGTGGAGTAATGCAGTATGTGCTTGCTGGCCTACCTACAGGGCCAGCAGCGTATATTACGTAGAAGAGGATAAATGATTCTTATTACATTTACTACAACAACAATTAACGGAAAGAAGCCCCAACCCACGCCCCCCACCGCTACACATTTCCATCATGGTTAGTCAGGAGAACGCTTGAACATGTAAGTCAACATGTCTAGGCTTGTAACCTGGTTCAGTGTGAGCAGGGAAGAGTCAATGCCCCACGTTTGTTGCTTTATTTATTTATTTTAAGTATTCATTTTCAATTGCAGGTCAGCATTTAGTACAGCATTCATTATAACCATATTATCGAAAAAATTACTGTGCGATAAATGGAAACATTTAGTTATTGAATATGAATAATGTTTCGTTCCCCGCTTCTGGACACGGATAGCGTACTGGCTATGACCTGCAGGCCTTTATGCACACAATAGAATAAAACTACTTATTATAGAAGAACTCCCAACCCACCCCACCTTCTCCCTCCCCCCTGGCTTAGAGTCAATTACAAAAATATCGACCGAGGATTTCGACGTATTTTGGTCACAGTTCCGTTCCAAGAAGTCTAATTGTAATGGGCCACATTATAACTAGAGATGTAACACAACAATCTGCCCACTCCCTCCATGTCAACAATCTCTGCAGCACCATTCTTTCTGGGCGGTTCTAGTAATATTTGTGCCATATCACCCCAGGCCAGCAAGGCATCAGCAGCCTTCGTATCTCAGCACGTTTTTTTTTTAATGTTTGCATCTTCAGCGCCGGCTTACTCGAGTAGGTCCTGTTTCCAGACCTCAACCTTCTGGGGTCTGGGGCTAATCCAGTTGATCACAATGGGCCACTTTGAGCCAAAGGATCGTGTATCTCCTACTCTGAGTCTTTTTAGTGTTATTGGGGATCTGTCCCTGAAGACATTGGAGAATCTGTCTGGGGATGCCCCAGCAAGTGACATGTTTAATACAGAACAGGATATCCATCCAGAAAGGTATAATAATAGTCCAGTGCCACAACATATACAGAAAATCTGCTGCCATCGCACTGCTTCGGAGACAGTGCTGCTCCCTAGTTGGGTATATGGAGTGCAATCTCTTAGGGGACATATATACCATGTGTACAATGTTATACTGGATCTGCTTAAACTTTGCACAGATCAATACTTTACGGACTGCAACATGAACTTTTAACCAGTCTTTGGAGGTTATTGGTTCGTCACTGGCTTTCTGTCAGGCCTCCTCTATGCAAAGATGTGTATAGCACTCTGTATCAATGTGTAATGAGTCGGCGTCCTCCAGCCATAGTTAGTAAAGTCACCAGTGTATGTGTAGAATTAGGAGCGTCAGGGAAAGTTGGCCATCGTTTGCGCTCCATGGCAGCTATCTTTGCTTACAGCATAAATTGCTCCCCTCCTATACCAAATGATTCCATCGACTCCTGCAAAGTGATAAAGCATCCTCTGGATAGAGGTCCAACAGCATTAAGCATCTACCTGACTGTCATTTATCAATTGCTATAAAGTCAACTATTTGAGCAAATGGACACAAATTCCAGCTGTCCAAGTCTGGATCGTATGGCATACAGCGGATTATGCTTTTTACTATTCTGTCCCAAAGCCTACCCTTGAGTCGGATCAAGTGTGGAAAGTTATCTGGGATATCCCGGCCGTGTAATAACAGCACTCCAAGCAGATGTCCCTCATGTATGCCCCCTAGTAAGGATCTCTACCAATTCAGGTCGCCATCTATCCAGTGCAACGCATGCTCCCAATGACTGCGTAGGGGTGTGAGCTGTTGTGCAGTGTGAATTTGTATTGGGAAACAGTCCGAACACCGCGGTCTAAACCACAAGTGTTGCGACTCCGCAAGGTCTACAACGCATGCCTTTACCACGTGTGTGCCCTAACCACGCATATGCGTGGTTAAGGCAATGTGCGGTCTAGCTGCTGCCTGCTGCGGACGGAAGCAGGAAGACCTCGCATGAAGCAGTGAGGTAAGTGGGGCTGGGTGTAGTTCTGGGCTGTGTCGTTGTTGTGGGTTATTTTGTTGTAGTTTAGTAAGCTGGGGGTTGTGGTAGTTCTATTGGCAGGGGGTGGGTTGGGGTTTGTTTAGTTGGCTGGGGGGGTGGGTCGAGGGTTGTCTTGTTGACGGGAGTGGGTCAGGGGTTGTTTTGTGGGCTTGGGAAGGGTCGGGGGTAGTTTTGTGGGCTGGGGCTGAGTCGGGGCTTGTTATCTGGGAAGGGAGTGGGTCGGGTACTTTGTGGGCTGGGGGGTGTGGGTCAGGGCTTGTTTTGTGGGCTGGGGGTTGGTTGGTAGTAGTTTTGTGGGCTGGGTGTGGGTTGGGGGTAGTTTTGTGGGCTGGGGGCGGATCGGGGCTAATATTATGGGCTGGGGGCAGGTCGGGGCTAGTTTTGTGGGCTTAGGTGGGTCGGGGTAGTTTTTTGGGCTGGGGAATGAGTCAGGGTAGATTTCTGGGCTAGGGAGTGAGTCAGTGGTGGTTGTCAGGGCTGGGTTGGGTTTGGGTTCGTTTTCAGGGCTGTGAGGGTTCGGGCTAGTTTTCAGGGCTGGGAGGGTTTGGGGCTAGTTTTTAGGGCTGGGGGGGTTAGGGCTAGTTTTCAGGGCTGGGGGGTAGGGTTAGTTTGCATGGCTGGGGGGTCGTTTTCAGGGCTAGTGGGTCAAGGGTAGTTTTTAGGGCTGGGGGGTTGGGGTAGTTTATTTTATTACGGGTTGGGGTATTTGGCCTTAGGACAGGAGAATGGGTAGTCGGGGTAGTTTTTAGGGCTTAGGGGAAGGTGGGGTAGTTTTAGGGCTTGGTCAGGGCTGGGCTGGGTCAGGTTAAGGGACATGGTTTTAGGCCTCAGGGCAGGGGGAGGGGAATGGGTAGTTGGAGTAGTTTTGAGGATTTTGCAGAGGGCGGGTAGTTTTTAGGGTTGGTGGGGGGGTCGGAGTAGTTTTTTAAAATAGGAGTTTGCCTAAGGGCAGTGGAAGGGGCTGGGGTATTTGTAGAGACAGAGCAAGGGGGTGGGAGGCGGTCGAGGTAGTGTTTTGAGGGTTAGGGACAGCGTGGGGAGGGGTATTTGGACCTCAGGGTGGGGAGCGGGCCCGTGGGGGGGGAGTAGGGGGGGTTTGAAGCTTAGGGCAGGGAGAGGAGGGGTCGCGACCTTAGCCACGCATACTCTTTTCGAATTCATGCCTTTACCACGAAATTGCATGGTAAAAGCATGCGTGGTAAAGGAATGCATGGTTAAGTCTCAAATCGTTGTTGAGGTTGTGTTGTGGAGGCACGCATGGTTTATCCACTTGTTGTTCTGTCATACAACCATTTGTAGTGAGTCTGCAAAGCAGTGGAGGAAGTGTCTACCTGGTCCCATTACATGGAGATATTGTATGGTGAGGTACGTCGGGTGCTTGTTCGTCATATCGCCCCATTTGCCCCATAGTGACGCGATCAGTGAGTTGTATTGGAGGAAGTAGCTCCGGGGCAAACCATTGTCTTCTATCAGGGACTCGTATGGGATGAGGACACAGTCCTGGTAGAAGTCTCCCAGGGTATGGAGACTGGCTGCATGCCATGCATCAAGTACCATCAGTGGTATGTTATGTTATGTTACTGGGCACTTATAAAGCACACGGCTACTCCACATAGTGTCCCTGCGCTGGAAGGACCCTGAGACTGACAGTGCGCACACAAACAGGTAGACCTCATTTAAAGTTGGAAAAAACAGGTTTTTTAATTTTTTCTGAAAGCAAGGAGATCCTGCGCCTGTCTTACAGAAGGAGGCAGGCTATTCCATAACTGAGGCCACCACTTTAAAAGAGCGACAACCCTTGCGTGAGCGGGAAAACTTTGGAATGGTCGACAGACACTGCGCAGAAGATCTCAAGGTCCTCAGTGGGGCATAGTGCTGAATTCTTTTCCTGATGTAGGGAGCACCTGTGTTGTGAAGGACCTTGAAAGCCAAAACTAAAGCTTTAAAGTGTATTCTCTTCCCCACTGGGAGCCAGTGCAAGGACCTCAGGTGGGGGGGTCATCTGCGGCCTGGGGCATACCATGAGTATGGCACTGGCTGCCGCATTCTGTACCACCTGCAGGCATCCAAGTAGATAGTCTGGGAGGCCAAGATACAGAGTATTGACGTAATCCAGCCTGGAAATAATCAGGGCCAGGACTACAGTCTTCCTTTGTGGAATTGGGAGTAACGGGAGGAAATTCCTCAACATTTTCAGTAACCCAAAACACGTGCCAGCCACCGATTGGACCTGGGACTTCATGGACATGTCCGTGTCCAATTTAACCCCAATGTTTTTCGCGGTGGTTACTGAGCTAGCAGGGTGGGACATATTCTGAGGCCACCATTGGGCCATTCCTCGCCTGGGTTGTGGCCAAAGAAGATAATTTCTGATTTTTCTGAGTTGCACATCAGTTGGTTCTGTCTGAACGAACACCTTCGTCAAGCACGCATTTATCTCATTTCCTCTAAATGCGCTCTCCTTCTCGCATGTAAACAGCAATTGCGTGTCATCCGCGTAGGAAATTATTGTTGCGTCAATGTTTTTCTGCAAGGCGCGCAAGGGGAGCCATATACACGTTAAACAGAGTTGAGCTCAAAATTGATCCCTGTGGAACTCCTACTTTCATACGGGGCATGAAGGCAGAGAAAGGAGGGGACCATACTGTTTGTTGGCGATTATCCAGAAAGGAGGTGAACCAGCTGAGGACGTGCCACTAATGCCGCAGTTCTGGAGTCTTCGCAGAAGTCGGTCATGGGGCACGGTGTCAAAGGCCGCGGAAAGTCCAATCGTATCAGTACCGCTTTGCCCCCTCCATCGAGTGTTGTTTTGATGGTTTCCAATGATGTGATGTTGCGCCCCCTAGGCATCCCAAGCAGGGCCATTGCCAGTGCATAGGGAGTCAGTGCCTATGTAGGGTAAAGTCATTACCCATAGCAGCGATCTGCTGCCTTCAAAAGCAGGGAGTCGTGTTGTGACAACCTGGAGCAAGGATGGAACAGCTGGAGAGTGGTGGAGAGGGTTCAGGTGGGTAGTGTAGTGGCAGTATTAGCTAGTTGCAGACCTGCCAACCACTTAGCCACCCATTGTAGTTGAAAGGCAAGATAATACAAGTAAGAGTGACAATACATGTGAGATTGTCGACAAAATAGATCCATGTATGAATGGTATATCCTGACTCCCATGTACAGGAATGTGGAGGACTGTCAGGTTATGGGGACCGTATTAAGAGTGAATTCTTGGTTGGGCTGCGTGGGCGTGAATTGGTATATAGAGGATTTGGCCCACTTCACTTTCGAGCTGGAGAGATTAGCAAAGTGATTGAATGTCAGAGCGAGCTGATCGGGTCTTGAGTGCACGTCTCCAACGTAGAGAAGCAAGTCATCCACATAAATATGATGGAATGGGTACCACCACCCAGTGGGATGCCCAAGCTGCCCCTTGCTCCCAAATGTTGATTGCCAGGGGCTCTACCGCCTTGGAGAAAAGGTGCTGGGAGAGTGGGCAGCACTGACTGGTGCCTGTGTGTATGTGAATGGGTTCAGAGACATGAGAGCTTGTTTTGACTCTGGCTAGTTGCTGAGTGTATAGCAGTTTGACCAATCCTAGAAATCGGTTCCCAATGCCCTACCGTGGCAGAACTTCGAACAGGAAGGCCCACTCTAGAGAGTCAAAGGCCTTCTCTAGGTCCAGCACTAGGCAACTGCGGAGAGTACCTCATTACACGAAAGATGTATTACTGGCTGGAACAAACCTGTTCTGGTCTCATTGGACCAGTGCTGGGACCAGAGATGCCAGCTGCTTCTGCTAGGATTTTGGCCAGTACCTTATAGTCTGTGTTAAGCAGTGTACAAGCCCAACACAGATTGTTTTTTTTTCCGGTTTTGGCAGGGATAAGAGTAGTGCCTCACGGAGAGATGCGGGGAGGCATGAGCCCAAAAGGGCCACCTCATGCATCAATTATAAGCGAAGGGCAAGGAGTGGGGCATAAGCCTTATAAAAATCAGCAGGTGTGTTGTCCCTCAGCGACTACCAGCAGGCGTGCGGAAAATAGGAGAAAGTATCATAAGTCCAGTTCACCGAGGCGCCGTTTAACAATCAATTTTGTTGTCTGCACCACCACTGTATAGTCCGGAAAGAACAATGATACAAGCTTTTTCAACGATGAGGTTACTAAGTTTCCCTGTTTCACGTAGGATGGAGTCACAGGCGCAGTTGCGAAGCAGGTGAAACAGCAGAGCTCTGGGGCTGAAACCAAGAGGTGGCCTGCATGACGGGACTCGGTGAGCTTGTTCAATTGTAAATTATTGAGAGAGGGACGTCAAGGGTAGGGGGTCATACAGCCAGCGTTCATTCAATGAGGGCCTCTTATGGCTCCATTGATGTCACACGAAGCCGCGTGTGGAGCTATGTGCATTGTGACATCCTTGTTGACGTGGGAGAGCTGTCAAGAAAAGTTTCTGTGGAATGCTGGTGCATTGGGATATTTAGAAGGTGAGGAATCCGCAGGTAGGTACCGTATCCGCCGTAAAAAGCGTTACCAAAGATAAGTAACTTGTTAGCTAGCAATCATACCCATAATCTAAACCAAATACTTTAACCTGTACAAGAATATGCTTCATATAACAGCATGTCAGCAAAAAAAAGTATAGTGAACACAGGGTAAACACTAAGCTTTAACAAGTATGACCTTTAAAGCCGAACAAAATGAACACCATATAGGGATAAAATGCCAGAAAACACCCAAGGCAAAAATAGCAGCTAGGTATTCAAAAAGCCTGTGTGACTGGGGTGGTGATTCATCATTAGCAGCGGAAAGTGAGGTGTGCAGTTAACATTAGTTACAGATTTATTAAAGAATAAATGATAGGAACACAAAAAAAACAAGGACCTTTTGTAATAACATAGTCCTATTCAAGAAAGCATTGCCACAAATTCTCAACAACTTAAAACAATGGAAAATTAAGCTTTCTATAATTACAATAGAAATGAAATTATAACGCATTTAAAGATTTTAGAATGTTTCAATTTTAAATGATATTGAAATTGGAATGTGTTATTGTTTTTCATTTGCAGAATTCACTGCCATTTCCTGATGAAGGGACAGATGTTTTTAAATACATTTGACAAGAATGAGTATTACAAGTAAATTGTAAATTTGTGAAATTTCAAATTTGAAATAGAGCTAAAAATAAACGTTAGGAAATGTGGAGCATAAGTCATTTTTCATTACACATACACAATGTGCAATAATGTTGGCGCTTATATCCAAAAACATAATTGTAGATGAACTAAGCAGCTCACACCCCTTCCTTCAAAAATAGAAATGTGGGTGCTCAGAGGACATCTTTTCTGACTGGTCAGTGTTAGAACTAGATTTTTCCCACTGGAACATCACATTCGGAATCCCAGAGGCCACTACCTTGAGGAATGCCTCTTAAAAAGCTATTTAGTTATAAATAATTACCCTTTTATGCCAGTTCTTCTCAAGAAAGTCTTTATCAGAATGATAGAGCACAGAATAAAGATGTTATGTTACGTTATGGGAAATTAAATTTGTAGAGCGTACTATCATCATATCGGTCTCTTGCCGCTTAACGGATCTCATCAGGTTAGGCTTATGTGCAGAAAGATATTACTGACTGAAATGTAATGCATTTTAATTAGATGTGCTTTAAATGATTTCCAGAATGCGAAATGAAAAGATAAAGACCATACTTTACTCTGTAGTGAAAAAGTGGCTATAGTAAAACAACCATTGGCAAGGCAAAAGGTCTGGTGTTGGCCGCCAGTATTTTGGCAATTCGTGTTTTGTTTTGTCATGGTTTTTGGGAAGATGTCAGGCCCTCATCAAGCTGAAAAAAAGCAATTAATTTGCTACAGGCATAAAAGCTTTTATAGTCTGAAAAATAACACTAATTACCATAATACTCCCTGGCACTGAAGGGAACTACTTTGTGTGTGGACTTGTTCCTTGTGAAAGGGCTGCATGCCATAACCCACAGTTAAATCAGCCAGTTTCTGAAGTGGGCTGATACACTGCCTCACAGTACTTGCTGGGCTGGGTGGAAGAAAAATGTGAATGACCCCAACCACCAACTAATGCATGAAGTCTGACTAGAAACCCGATAAGTAACTATGTGACTGATTTAGATCTTGGCAGACAAGTTACTACGTCACAATTGTGACGCATATCCCATCCACCAAAATATAAAGCCATTAGGATATAATGGGATTTATATTTCGGCAGACAGGATATCTGTCACTGTTGTGACGGATTAGGCCGTCCACCTAGATCTAAATCGGGTCCTATGTTATACACATACGTTTAGTAAAATCAAAAGGTCTTTGCTAACACAAACCTAAAAAAGTAAATCAGACTGGCATTGGAAGGAAGCCTAATTAATTCCTGAACTGTACTTCCGAAGCAGAGAGGTACCTTAATTTCTTAAATGGTAAAAGGGCCTCCAGATGATGTAATAAGGCTGAAGATATATGCGAGTCTAAACAGGGATTTGTAAATAATGGGTCTATCCATATTTGGTTGACATTCTCAAAAGAATCAGTAGCGATTCTGTTTGTTATCAACAGGCAAATAGATCCGTCTCTGGCAAACCAAGTGCCAGGTCCACAAGTAGCTACTGTTTTCCTTCTTGTAATGTGGACCAGTCAGTGAGATTGCAGCGTGCCCACTTGGCGTTAAACAGAGATCCCATAGGGTGAAGAATATGTAATTGGTTGTTATCTTAGATCCCCACCATGGGCGTCTTCTTTGAATACAATAACAACGCACCCTCCTTCTTAATGAGCTAGGACAATATATCTAAACTGATTTGTACCATCTTTAAACTTTGGCATAAGAATGAATTGCTGAAACAGACTCTGGAGGAGGACTGAATGGGGTTTCCTCCAAATGTATTTTGCAGTAATTAATTGGAAATATCACTGGCTGTCCTTTAAAAATTAACATTTTCATTATGCGATTATTTTTAAAAGATTATCTATAAGCAGTACTCATGAATTGAATAAGAAATAGGATTACAAGTGCTAAACTTCTCCTCAATGTGGAACTGTGCAGTTACCTATGTAACCATGTATTATGCTGTTAGTGACAAAAATACCATTCTTTGCATGACAGCTCCTGAATTAAGAAGTGCAGCATATACATTCCACATCCATTTTTTCAACTTGTAGGAGTATTTTTTGTTTGCGGAATATACAAAATGGTACAATACACCGTCAGTTGAGACAATGCAAGCAAATTCCCTGGCTTGCCAAGTTAAGATTTTGGTGCACATGGTTCAGTAGTTACAAGAACTGTATCCTTTTTTCTTTAATTTAAAAAATTTGTTTTGCTTGACTCTTTAACTCAGTAACTAAAATTCCTCATTGTAAAACAGGATTAATCTGTGATATGTGACCATACGAGTTTATGAATGATGCATTTTGACGATTATTCTGCAAATCCATCACCATCTCGTATTTCTTGTTTTTTAGGTTGAGAATTATGCCAGTCTGAATAAACACAGACAGGCTGCATGTTCAAGCACAAACATCAAAGATTTGGACTGGAGCTGACAAAGTTGTATATGAAATATTAGAAAAACAAATAACCATCAGCATCAACAGCAGACATAAAGAAAGAAACCATAGACATATATACTAAAAGGCTATCTGTGGTAGATGCTACATATGTTAACATGTGTGGTCAGCAAGGGAAGCAGGTCATTAGCCTTCAGGTTTTTTATTAATTCCAGCAACAGCAAGATTGTATATGCAAGTTTGTATATTTTAAAAATTGTATCGCAATACAGTTTGATTTATACCATACTGGTGTGAAAGCGCTTTTCATGAATTAATAAAAAAAAAAACTTGTCTGGAAGTTTGACTCTGAAACAAATATTTTTTCCATTTGCCACACTTTAATCGCAGGGTATACATATGTGTAAGATAAGTGAAAAATAACACAATTGATTACCAAAAGTGAGCTTTACTTAACTACTTTTAGGGAACGTACTAAAAGGATCATTGGGATGATGGAATGATAACTGTCTGAACCAAGGTGTGAGTTATCTACCAGATTTCTGTGTAATTATGAAGCCATTTGGTAGTCTACACTTATAAACCTTTACCAGTTCACTCTGCAAAAGTATCAGTTCTGCGTAACAGAGAAATATGTTATAAAATGTAAATCTCACTCAATGTAACATCATTGCCAGGAGGAAGCCATATATTGACAATGTCTGCATCTTTTGGAGACCATATTCCAGCATTTGATGTTTCATAAATTCATATGCTTGTATCCTTCCCCGCTGACAATCTTTGAGTCCCACTGTAGTATTCAAATAGCATTTTTATGTTAAACAGAGAAGGAAAGGCTTTGAACATTGTCGCTTAACACACTCACCTCATTGAAAAAGACCCAATCTCTGACCAATAATGTGAGTGCACAGTGAATACCACTCAACCCAGCTGTGCACAGTCTGCTTCATATATGTTTATTCAAAACCTGCAATTCACCATCCTTGATCAGCCTTCTGTCTCCAACTTATTCTTTAAGTAGTGTTTATAGATCATGTCTGACTTTTAAAAATAGGCCTTGTGAATCTTGTGGGAGGCTGAGACTCTATTTTTTTAGATCTTCATCAATTGTTTTCTTCATTGCCTTAAGGCAAGACACTGCAAAGTAAATTATTAATTAAAACCCTCAAGGACAGGGAGGGTAGGCTGATGTTATGGGTTATAACAGCTAAGGCTAAGGATACACCCTTCGCAGAGGATGATTCAGAAGGCTTATAGTGTATACCTTAAAAAAGGTTCCAAAAGAGTACATTGTGTGTATAACTTGATTGCAAAGTTTTAATTCAGATGAGGTGCCATCATCTTACAGAGGCCCACCTGCAAAGAATACAAGAGACCAAAGCCCGGCCTATAAGTTTCTATAAAAACTTTATAGAAATTAGCATCTGACAACCCGATGTCTGAACCTGCTATGCTGTGAAAGAATAAATCTGTAGAACTATCACCAACATCGAAGAAGACACTGACAACAGAATCTCTGACGGTACCGGCTACGATGACACCATCGACGAAGGAGCGCTGACGTTCTCTAGAATACTATTGACCACAACAATGACAATTGCTGTTGATGGCATCTCCATTGGCGACTATGCAACTTACCTTTTTGATCATGGTAGCATCGATGACAGCACTATAAACAATCACTGTGTTTATATTGAACGCTCTCCTTGGCAATCCTGTCAACAAATTGTTGATGGCCATCCCATCAACAATGGTTCCATTGGGGGCGGAGCTTGCCGGCGCCGAAAATGGCCACCTGAGCGGAGAGCTCCGCACAACCATCGTGTAATCCGTCATAAATCCGGCATTTGCTGAATGCACAATGCTACCTGAGTGACGCCGTTGCTCTTGGAGGCACTCCGGTTCGCGAGGAATTGACTATGATCCCTGCAGGTGCCCGTGATACAGAACGGGAGTCCCCTGGCCTATGGCGTGCTGTACAGGTCTTAAGCCCCGGCCTGTCGTAACACCCTACGCCCGTCGGAGGTGAAGCTGTGCTGCGACGTTGGGCGCCCTGGAGAAGGCTGTTTAAAAGAGACAGTGGCTGCGTCTCCTGGAGCCTTGCGACCAGCCTCCGTGTGTGGGGACCGTCATATACCGAACTAGCCTCCAGAGTGCGGGGGCTGGGTGCCGTAATTATCTAAGGACGTGCCGAGACCAGCGGGCGTTTTACGGCCGGAGGCCTTTGACAACTGGCACTTCGGCGCGCATCCCCCTACTGTGCCCTATGCTCCGTGGAATAGTGCAGCTGCATGGACTTGGGGTCTGAATAGACAGTGGCTGGGTGCAGTGTGAGGAGTTTAGCGGGGCCTGCCATCTTGTAAGACCTGAGCTGTGGTCTGCTCCCCTACTTCCTGATACTGGGCTCCCCCTGGCTGCTGCGAGGGGACTAGAACTAGCCCTGATCGGCCCTTGGAACCCTTAGAGACAGTAACAAGGCGGCCGCTGCTGCTGGGAGATACAGGATTCTGCGTACCCCACTGCCCTGAGTGTTAAAGCCAGCGCTACTAGTATCGTGTAACCCCCTCTTCCCTGGTGGTATTGGTGACGATGTTCTTTGAAAATATCAAGGACCCCCTGTAAAGTATATATGTCAATTCCTAGGACAGGGCAACAACCATAGTGGGTAATAACTTCCAAGGCAATCGTTGTAAGATAATTATCACAGTAAATGTCTATTTCAAAAGACAAAACCAAAATTTGTCTAAAAAAGCACAGTGTACCACAATAGATGATTGTAAATAAACTTTTTTTCTTTATTATAAAGAAATGATAATTTGTTATATAAAAATGTTTTTTTTGGCCATGAAACAATCACAGGTTAAAAAGAGGAACACATTTTTCCACAATATAAAAATAAATCCAATTTTCTCTGGTTATTTTTGTTGCTATTATTGCATTAATACACCATAAAATATGTGTATAACAACCACAAAAATTAAATTACTGAAACAATAACACGACAAAAAATCAAACAGTACATTAAAATATAATGCGGCAGTAGATTGTCTTCGGCGCGCGTTTCGGCGCACTGGCGCCTTCGTCAAGAAAGCCACACAATTTTTTCTGATGACTGAAGAGTAAATTCTCGTGTTTTTTCAGAAAACTTCTATTGACAGAAATATATATGATAACTTATGACGGCGTAATTAGTTGCCAATCATCTTGGTCGTATGCGGTTTATGTATATAAAAACCAAATGGAGAGGCAGCAGAAAGGACCCAATGTTATCTAACTGTGATATTGACGAATATGATATAAACTCATCTTTTTCTTTTCGTTGAATATCAAAGAGATCCAATGTTTTATTCTTTTCCACAATTGGTCTAGTGGTTAAAGTTCCTCGTATGGGCACGAAGCGCCTCACAAGTTCACTTCTTCTGGGCTTGAGAGATTTCCGCAAACAAAACGTTGCGGAACGTTGCGGAAATCTCTCTCTGAAAAAACATGAGAATTTACTCTTCAGTCATCAGAAAAAATTGTGTGGCTTTCTTGACGAAGGCGCCAGTGCGCCGAAACGAGCGTCGAAGACAATCTACTGCCACATTATATTGTAATGTACTGTTTGATTTTTTGTTGTGTTATTGTTTCAGTAATTTAATTTTTGTGGTTGTTATACACAAATTTTATGGTGTATTAATGCAATAATAGCAACAAAAATAACCAGAGAAAATTGGATTTATTTTTATATTGTGGAAAAATGTGTTCCTCTTTTTAACCTGTGATTGTTTCATGGCCAAAAAAACATTTTTATATAACAAATTATCATTTCTTTATAATAAAGAAAAAAAGTTTATTTACAATCATTATTGTGGTACACTGTGCTTTTTTAGACAAATTTTGGTTTTGTCTTTTGAAATAGACATTTATTGTGATCATTATCTTACAACGATTGCCTTGGAAGTTATTACCCACTATATTGGTCTGCGGTGGTGTGAGGGGACGGTGTGGGAGGGCGGGTCGGATATACAGACGCGGAGGCTGAATGTATTTTCCACGTGAGATACTTTTATTGTCAGGAAGAATACTGTTTGGTTTCACTACTGGGAAAGTCTCGTGTCCTTTCAGTGAGGGTTTTTCTATCCGTGGCAGGGTACTGGGGTAACTCTGTTTTTCTTCGTCTTCCTCTGAGCTGGATCTCAATGGTGTCTGTCTGGATTCTTCTGCCGTGGTTGGATCCTCCCGAAGGCTCATAAAGAGAGGAAATAGTGGGCCATCCGTATTAGGTTCATTCAAACTATGCAAGCGTTATTCTACCCGTCACCTCACCAGTGTTCTTAAACGGACTGTCTGCTCTCAGGAAACAAGTTTCTCACCCCAAACGATTCACGAATGTGAGGGGTGGCAAGTGGTTTGCTTAAAACCAATGTGCCAAGTTTCTTGGGTGTGAAATGGGGGAACGGGGAGTTCGACAGGAAAACTGCGTGATGGGGAGGGTTGAACTGAGCTCAGGAGAAGCAAAGGTGGAGCAGGGATAATGGTGCAGCAAGCAACAAAATAAAGTCTGTGCCCGTGTGAACCACCCGTACCCTTTCCACCCCTCTCCCTCCGTTTAGTCTCCTCCCTCCACCCAAGTCCCTGCCTGTACTTCCCCTTGAACCCCGTCACTCACCGGCCTCGCCGCAACTCTCCTGAGTTGCGGCCGCTCCACAACCTCCTCCGGGGGACACCACCAATCTTTCACTCCAGCAGTCTTCTTGGTCCTCCGGCTCGGTTCCGTCTCCGTTCCGACCTGGTCCGGCTCGACACAGTTCCTCTCCTCGTCTCTCTGCTTCGCCTGGCTCTCCGTTCGACTCCCGACTCCTTCTCCGATCAGAGACCCTCCCTCCTGGGCCAGGTCTCTTTTCAGTGGCTGAAGAGTAATGCTTCCGGGGTTGACTCCACCTTCTTCCGTCCTCTCGCCTCGCTGTGGGAAGATACGAGAGGTGGGTGTGGCTGGCTGACGTAACGTATGTTCCGGTGTTTCATTCCGGCTTGTTTGTTTTCTACCCGCAACTCTACACGGTGTTGGCGCTCCCCGGACCACAGGCAAGGATTGTGCTCTAAGTCGGGCCCCCTTACAGACGGTCACTGTTTACATGCCGGCAATGTAGAGAGCGCATTGTATCGTCGGTGCCCTGAACAATTGCCACAACAGTGATCGAGACAATTGCACCTGTTGCGGTGCTGCCCTTGCGTAGCACTTAGGGAGGCGCGACTGGAATTAGGACCTTGCCCCTGACTCTACGCTGCTGTCTCATTCTCCAGGACAGTCTTCGCGGCCAGCACACTTATGTGTCCCGGCCTTCAGGGTCCTATTTAGGCTGACAAAGATGGGCAGAGTTGATAAAATGCAGCCGAAACTGTCGTTCGACCAGCAGAAACCCAGGAAGGAGGCGTCTGCTGATGGCGGAGAAAATGGTCAGGAACCGCCGCTGGAGGAACAAGATGGCGACATTAGATCCATGCTTGCCTCGATGGAAAAAGGCCTACAAAATTCTCTATCAGTCTTGGGCTCAAAGATGGACTCGCTCTCTTACCGCATGAATAGAATGTCCGAGAGACTCGACAAACGTGGAGTGCATCGATATGGCTGAGCGACGCATCACAGAGGTGGAGGAGTTGCAGACAACGTTAGACTCGGACCACAAACAACTCGGCAGGGTGCTGCAGGTGTTACAAGACAAGGTGGAAGATCTGGAAGCGAGGTCCCGAAGGTGCAACCTGAGAATTACGGGCCTGCCGGAGTCGACGCCGACTGGCAATATGGAACAATTAATTGAAAAGCTACTGGTTGCGCTTCTTGGTAAGGACACCTTCTCATCCATGTTTGAGGTTGAGCGAGCACTTTGCTACCTGGGCCCGCACCCGCCGCCTGGAGCCCCCCAAGGAGATAATTGCAAAATTACTAAACTATCGCGACGGAGATGCGGCGCTGAGAGTAACCAGGGTGAAGCAGACCTTGCACTACAAAGGCTCTACGCTATCGCTGTTTCCAGACTTTACGCTACGGGTTCAGGAGGCGCGTCACCAGTTTGCTCCACTCAAGAAGCAGCTAAAAGAACACAACATTGACTACGCCATGCTGTACCCGGCTCGTCTTCGTGTCAATCACCAGGGACAATCACGAATCTTCACTGACCCCAAGGCTTTACAGAAAGCCATGAAGGACTGGGCTGAGGAACAGCGTCACAGCCCAGACAGGGCTGCCTCGGTTGGAGCGGACGGAGGTCCTTTAGAAGAGCAAAACTGAACTCGTGCTCGACCGCATTACAGATAAGATTATTGTATTGAGGGTGGAATGGTATAAAATATTGTGATTTGTAAGAATACTCTGTGCCCATGGGACTCTGGTCGACACGTTAGGTCTTGGCTGAACTGTGAGAGTCCCCTTGTTAATTTGTTGTTCCCAGACCCCCAACCCCAGTTAATCGTTCAGAGAAATGGCTCTGTTAGGATATAGTCACACCTTCTACTTCGTAATAACTGCAGGACGCAAATCCTCTCCTTTTGGCAAATGCGTCATATTAGCTTGATGGAGTGAGGGGTGGTTAATCTACAAACCCTTGATGTTTTGCTGGTCTGGGTTGACAACCTCTGCCCACGTGTGAAGCACGCACTAGGGGTATTGGTTTTTTTCAGGGGGTGGTGCGGGGGGGGGGTTGTTTTTTGTTCATAGTTGCACAGCTCCTCAGCTACTTCGTTTATTGAAATGTGGCGCATGGGTTGGTTGTTGGGAATCCACCATGGCTTGGTTTTGGGGTGACCCTGGCGTGGGTGGAGGGCAGGAGGGTTTGCAGAATTAGTTGGACTTTCACTATGGTTGGACACTACACTTCATACCACAAGAAGCTACTAGTTATGTTTCAAGATGAGTAACCCAGATAAAATGACACCAGCAGCTCATAGGGGAGCGAGCAGTGATCCCGCAAATAGGACAACACGATGTAACCTGCGCGCGCTCACGTGGAATGTGAGAGGTCTCAATGACCATAGAAAGTTGCGTAAGGTTTTGGCCTATTTGACGAGACACAAGATAGATATTGTGTTGCTACATGAGACTCACCTTCCCCTCAACAGCCCCATGCTTACCCGCAGGGGATTGCAGGGCTGCGTACATGCTGCTGGCTTCACCACACATGCTCACGGTGTCCTCACGTGGGTTAATCCCAAGGCCTCCTACATGCTAGACCCTCTAACCACTGACAGTGATGGGCGGTATGTCATGTCAAGGATTCGGGTGAGGGGCTAGACATGCTTATAACTAACGTATATGGTCCCAACTATGACAACCCAAACTTCTATGCTGCTCCGTTCGAGAATGCTAGCTCTCATGAAGCGAAGCACCAGCTTTGGGGGAGGTGATCTAAACTTGGTATTGCACCCGGGGCGAGATAGATTAAGTGGGCAGGAGCGCCACGTCACAGCTGCAGCCCGAGTGGTATCCGCTGCCTTGGCCCAATTTGGCTTGTGCGATGTCTGGAGACAGAGGTTCCCGGACAGAGGGGGCTATACCCATTACTCTGCTTTTCAGGATCTCCACACATGCATAGACTACTGGTTTGCCTCTGGGCAGTTGTTTGAAATATCCTATCCTGCAAGGTGCACCCCCGTACACTTTCGGACCATTCCCCGATATTGGTCGAAATGCGAATGCCCCGGAAGATGGTCCCCCCATTCACTTGGAGATTCCCTCCATACTCCCTTCTGGATGCGGTTTTTAAAGCGGAACTTGCAGAAGCCATTGAAACTTACTTTGCGATCAATGTCGGCTCTGTTGACAGCTTCCAGGTGGTATGGGTTTAAAGTCTACATTCGCGGAGTAACTATATCCAAGCACTCTGGCATCCTCAGAGCTATTCGCCAGAGGCTTAATGCTCCGGAATCGAGCCTGGCCGGCCTGGAGGCACGCCTCCAGGTTGGTGCTGATGATGACCTCCTAAATGACTTTAAAGCCCAACTAGAGGAATATCATGAATCTGCCGATGAGGAAATTAAACACCTAGGCAAATATGCTACAGCCCGTACCTATGGAGAAAGCGAGCATCCGGACGCAGTGTTAGCCTGGCTATTGAAGAAACGCCGGGAAAAAACAGTAATCGCGGGAATTAAATCGGCTGAAGGTGATATACTTACAGCCGAAACCAATATAGCGGAACATTTTAAAGAATATTACACTCGGCTCTACTCGGATCGAGGAGGGGGTATGGACGAGGAGATCTTAGACTATCTAGCACACATTAAGCTCCCCTGGCTCACGAACACACACCGTGAATTCTTGGTGCGCCCACTGGAGAGGGAGGAATTTACCCTGGCCTTATCCAGCATGAATCCTGCCAGTGTGCCGGGCACTGACGGGCTAACTGTTGCCTTTTACAAGGTGTAGAGGAGTAGGATCTGCACTTATGTTGCCCCCACTTTTTTTTTTGATGATAACACTGGTTTCTGGCTATAGTCTGACTGGGTCCCTGCTAATCAGGGCCCCAGCCTCTCTGTTCTCTCTAAACAACTTGGAGTGCATATTAGATGCACTAGTGATTGGATACTGTGGTACCTTATGAGCCCCTAGTATATGGTACCTTAGGTACCAAGGGCATAGGTACTTCACAGGCCTACCAGGGACTGAAGCATGTATTATGCCACCCCTGGGAAGCAGACTAAATCTGACACCACATGCCTGCTACTGCAGCCTGAGTGAGGTACCCCTAAGGCAGGCCCTATTAATCCTGAGGGCAGGGTGCTTGGTTTCCATGTGAGGGGGTGCCTCTGCCTGAGCAGGGCCCCTCTGCAGCTCTCAGAGTCTATTCTCTGTGGCTGTTTGTGGATGCAGTTAAACCATATACTCTTAAGTGCATTATAACCTCGCGGTAAATGCTAACTCTGGGATGACTGCATCAAAACATGTTGAGTTTGGTGTCAAACGCTTTGGAATCATACCCCCCCACACCAGTAACTGGTGTGGGAGTATGATCCCACCCTTCTAGAGGGATAGACATGTACCCACTGTGCAAACAAGGTAGAATCCTAAAGAGCCCTGGCATCACAAAATAGATGCCACCAGCACAGACACTGGGCTGCCCTCCTGCTGCTGACCGAAACTCACAGTGGAGGAGGCCCAAGAATAGGCATCCTGTCACAGGGAGGTGTAACCACCTTCCAGACAGGATTTAGTGTATTGGGGCTGGGTGGGTGCACTCCTAGAGTGCTTTGAAGTCCTGCACTGGGGGAGCAGTAGGCTCCTCTGTGCATATGCCAGCTCAAAACGGTTCAGGGGCTACCTGCCCCTGCTCTGGCGCGAAACTGGACAAAAGGAAGTGGGTGTAGCCACCCACTCCCCTGACCCTCCCATAGGAGTGGTAATAGAGCTAGTCCCTCCCTTCCTTGTAGTATAAGTTAGGGAACTCTTGCCATTGCAAACTAGATATCCCTGGACGACGCTCTGAAGAAGAATCCTGGACCTTCGACGTTCCACTACCTTTGGAAGACTGAAGAATCTCCCTTGGAATCAAGGAGTGACTCCCCTGCTTGGCAGGCACCAAAACTTTGCATCAACGGTCGCAAACTTTCCTGCTCCCGCCGGAATCCGAAGCCCCTGCAGCCCAGGAAGTGGATTTTCTGACTTCTCGACGGCCATCGCGAGTCCCCAGCGACGCTGAGGCAAGTGGACCCCACGAGTGACGAGGAACAGCAATACCCGGGTACCGTGCACTATTGTCGGGTGCAACCTCTTCATGACTTTCAACGAACTTGTGCTTTGGACCACGTGTGGTCCTAGCCTCCAGCAGGATTTCCATCGAAGATCAGAGGCCTACCTCGTCCCGAGTGACCATGGGCTCCTGTAAAGCGAATCCTCCCGAGGCGCCTTCGCAATCCCTTGCCAGCTGGCTTGTGGGTCCCCTGAAGACTCTTCTACAGAACCAAGGGGCTCCCCTGGTTGCTCCAGGCCTGCCCTGACTTACCCTCGCTGGGTGAGTCCCTCAGACCTTGCTGGTCTGCACCGCTGACTTGCTTCACTTTCCACGAGACTTGCTGTTGCCAAGGCTTGTTGGCTCCAATCCGGTTGCCGACACCTCAGTAAGCTGCAGACTTCGTGGGACACTACGAATCCAGCTCCTGGTTGTCGTCGACGCCTCCTGGACCTCGTGGCTGAAGAGTCAAGACACTTGTGATCACCTGAAATCACCCGACGACTGTTGGCATCCATCTTCCTGGGCCCGGGTCACTGGCAAGTGAATTTGAACACTGTCTCCTCTGCTTTCAGGTCTTCTTTCGTCTGAATCCATCCTTGGATTCCACCGGAGACTTCTCATGTCTTCACAAGCAGCAAGTCTTCTTTGGCTCCCATTGAAAACGACGCCGCGACCCGACACCAAAAGACACCTATGTACCCGGCTTCCCTGGGTGAGGTAACTCCAGCACTACGGTGCTCCTGTGTGTGTTGGCTCTAGAACTACTTACCCTGTAAGTGACTTGCTTGTAGACTCTCCCGAAGTATCCTAAAACTTTAAAATTCCAACCGCGACTTGCTCCATTGAAGTCTATTGGGATCCGCGGCTGTGTTCTCACACTGCATGCGTCTCCCGTGGGTCCTTTACTTACCTGCCTTGGGTGGATTAGTGAGGCCCCAGCGCTTCTACAGGCCCTAGGCCTTGTTCCCTCACAAGTCGATCTTCTTATACCTCTTTTTTTAGTATATGGTCTGGCACACCCCTAGGGCCCCAGCCATAGAAGTGCTTAACTTGTTGTGAGCTGTTTATTTTTGCATATGTTCTTGACTTCTAATCTCATAAAGAGATTAGTAGAGTGTGTTAGAAATAAATACTTATATATTTTATATATATACCTGCGTGGTGTCCTTTCATTTGGTAATTCAAGAGATTATAAGGTAAAATAAGCTGCTTTAAATTCCTCCAGAGACTTAGCCTGAAGGCTGCTCTCCACAGCTACCACTAGGATAGCTTTCTTTAAAAGGTTGTCTTAAACCTATCTACCATAAGAGTTGAATTGGACTGGTGCAAGGTGGCCACTTTAACTAGTGACCAGCATATGCCAGGCCAACTTCTCACACAAGTTATACCTTGACCTTCTGATTCCACACTTATCCACTCTTTTCGATGACATGTGTTTCGGGCACCATGCCACAATCGCTGAGAGAGGCGGTCATAGTAGTTATTCTGAAGCCAGGCAAGCCCCCCCAGGAGTGTGCATTGTATAGGCCGCTCTCTCTACTAAACGTTGACACGAAATTATTTGCAAAGATCCTGGCGAACAGGCTGATCCCTCTGGTTCCTACCCTAGTAGCACCGGAGCAGGCGGGGTTTGTCCTGGGCTGCATCCTTACCTATAACCTCCGCACTGTATTCGGAGCGATGCAGCAAACCAAACCTGATATCTCTGCAGTTGCGGTCTTCCTTGACATGGAAAATGCCTTTGACTCGGTCGAGTGGCCGTTTATGTGTCAGGTTCTGCGGAGGATGGGTCTGGGCGAAGTCTTCCTGCAGCTTATTGGGGTAATATACAGTTCGCACACCGCTAGGGTCAAAATCGTTAAC
Source organism: Triturus cristatus (assembly GCF_964204655.1). Classification (NCBI taxonomy): domain Eukaryota; kingdom Metazoa; phylum Chordata; class Amphibia; order Caudata; family Salamandridae; genus Triturus; species Triturus cristatus. The sequence goes on from NC_140588.1 coordinate 450,092,559, forward strand.
CTGGTGACAGGACCTTTCCGTATCGCTAGGGGCACGCTTCAGGGCTGCTCGCTGTCACCCATACTTTATGCACTGGTGGCCAAGCCGTTAGCGTGTGCTCTGCGTGAATACCACAGGTACAAGGGTATTAGGTTTTCTGGCTATGAACTTGTGGTCTCTACATACACGGATGACACGCTCCTCTATATTCGTTATCTTGAGCACAACCTCTCTTCTATACTGCTTGAAGTGGTGCGCTTCGGGGGGCTGTCGGGGCTTCGAGTGAACTGGCCAAAGTTTATTATATTTCCTCTTACGCTGGCTACTACCAGGTTCGAACCAGATTACCTGCTACAGTGGACGTCGGACTCGGTCCGATACCTAGGGATCCAGGTCCACACAGACTCTGATGTAGTATTCAAGGAGAACTATGGTGTGGCTATCAGTAGGTTGAAAGACGAGGTGGAAAGTTGGGGCCGCCTACCGCTGTCACTGCTGGGCAGGGTTTCCATAATGAGAATGGTGGGTCTGCCCCGCTTACTCTTCCTTTTCGCCAATATCCCATTGGTACTTCCGAGTACGTTCTTTGAGAGACTCACTACACTTATGGTTAGGCTGGCGTGGGCCGGCAAGCAACCCAGGGTCAGGTGGCACATACTCTCTCGACCGTACCACATGTGTGGGCTGAGCGCGCCTGAATTTGACCTGTACTACAGAGCCGCACAATGTGCGCACGCTCATTACTGGATACACCGCTTGATGGACATTCCCCATTTATACATTGAAAGGGTGGTGGCCTCCCCAATCCGCTACCGTCGCAACTTTTTTCCCCTCCAGATTGTAGGACGGGCATACTGGACGCTATCAACACGACTGTCCGTGCGTGGCACCACTTACTACAGTTACAAGCCGGGACCATTCTGTATTCGCCACTTTTCCCTCTAGACTGGTGCCGCTGGCTCCCCCCATGTAGGGATGGTGATGTGGTGAGATCCCTCGACACCTTGGGAATCCAGACTATAGGCACTTGTTCAGGGATGGTGCTGCGAAAAACTGGGAGGACTTGGACTCGGGAGATACCCCACCAACACTGCTCACTAAATTCCAATTTTACAGAACTAGACACGCCTTACTACAGATCCTTGGGGGAGACTGACTGAGTCGCCAGAACTGACTGCCCAGACAAATGTTATAAAAAATGATGATCTGTCACGTATAGTGTCCAAAATCTATAAATAGAGCATCTCCTATAGGGAGAACTTTTTCACTAAGGCTCGCCTGGCCTGGCAAAGAGACCTAGAACGAGTTATCGATGATGCAATGTGGTCATATTGCTGTACCAGCACGAAGTGCATTTCTCTAAACGGCAGGCACAGATTGATTCACTTTAAATACCTCAACAGGGTGTACTACACTCCAGAGCGGCTGTGCAGATATGGCCTCTGAGCTGACTCGGACTGTGGGCGCTGCAGTGAACAGTTGGCTGATTTGCTACACTTAGCATGGTTTTGCCTGGGTATTGCCAGATTTTGGGTGAAAGTGTTAGTGAGCTGCCACCGGTGATTGGGCAAGAGCTGGTGCCGGAGCCGGCGCTATTCAAAACTAGTGCCCAGGGGGGTGAGGCATTTGGTCGACATGGGCCTATTGCTGGCCAAACGCAGAGTGGCTATTTGCTGGTTGAGGGGGCCGCTTCCCACCACAGCACAGTGGGCCAGCGACATGTTATATTGTAGTACCTAAACAGAAAATTATAGCGAACATCTCCCTCCATGCAATAGGCCTAAGAATTTCTGGGCGCTGTAAAAAACATAGAGCTACATCTGAAGAGAGTACCTCGCCCACAGGGGAGACACGCCATGATCTGCCAGTGGCCGGACACGGGGATTAGCGTCGGGGGGTTGGAACATAGTAATCCCAAGGGGATGGGGGAATTGTGTGCTGCCACACTGGGCAAAGGCGCCTTCCGGTTCTCTGCTGGGTCTCAATGTCACTGTAATCTGCACCATATATTCATGGGGATCCAGGGGGAGGTGTTGACCCATAGCGCTTGATTTGGGACTGACACTGTTTGTTTATTGTTCTGGAATGTATTGATTTCTCGCTATCTGTCCGAATTGTTGTACATGATTACGTCCTGTGGAAGAAGTGGTGTCCTTTATATATTGTACTTTCCTTAAATTTAAATAAAATATTTAATATAATATTTAATAAAATATAAAAATAAAAAACAATGGTTCCATTAGCGAAGCAATTGGCAAAAATTACCAAACTTCTGATTTCACTGAAAAGCATCCCAATGCCTCTGTTGACAGTTCACACATCCTCAAATAAAATGTCACCCCTACCACCTTGAAGGCTTTTGTATATTGAGGAATAGGAAGATGATGGTCCTTTTGGCCCTGCCTATAGTCCAATACCACTGAAGGTCAAATACCAGGTTCCAGGTGATGATGTAGAGGACGAGATTGATTTTCAGGCCAGTATGATGGGCAAGTTGCACATCCCCTACAAGACATATGAAGAATATCATTCTGACAGACAATGGCATGTACAAATATGATCCATTCGAGACAGAAGAATGGTTCCTGGATCAATCCATATTTCAAGTACTGCCATAATTGGTTAGATACTTGCAACAAATGCTGTCCGATTACTATACGTTTCCAGAACAATCAAGATGTTTTACCACCAGCATAAACTGCAAATGCCCGTACTACAGCAGCAGACCCTCAATGATTGGGTCATGGGGGAATGCCTTTTTGATACTATGGTTAGGGACTCCAGCTTATTCTTTTCCTGAATTTCATGATTGTGACCGTGCTAAGGAATAAGACATAAGAGCCATACTGGCTTATTCTCATAGCCCCAACATGCCCAGACAACATGCCCCATGTTCGTGGGGCTCCTACTTTCCGAGGTACAGAGGATCCAGCTGACATCACTGCTAAAACTTTCATCTTTTTCTGAAGATCAGTTGTCTACCTCAACCAAGCATTGTGAAAAGAAGAGCCTTCACAGGTTTCCTTGTAGTTTTCTAGTAATTTTATTGATTAAACAGCATCCCAGCAGAGAGCAGCTTCTTCCACATCAATGGCTCTCTTCTAACTGTTCTTCACAGAACATTCCCTCACATCCATTCCATATGTAACTAGGTAACAGGGCTATGACATAGGCAATGTGGAGATCTCTACATATCTCACTTTTACACAATCCAACAAACATATGTAAAAACTATATAGTAATAAAGCAAAGAAAGATCAAAAGAACTAATAAGATATTAGTTGAATACGATGTAAAAAATATACATTAAGAAATAATATCCAATATTCTAAAGATATATTTCATGGTAATGTCCTATGGTCTAGACAATTTACAAACATTTTCTAGACTCCAAATTGTATCGTCTTCCAAAATTACAACATTAGATTTTACATTTTTAACTTGAAAAGGTCCTATATATTTGTTTTCACCTTTACGAACCCATTCATTTTTCCGTACTACAACCCAATCACCCACTTGAATAGACATCTGTTTAACTCCTTTTCTGGAATTATAAATATTTTTAATCTTCTCCTAACCTCCTTCAACTTTTCCTAACACTTGTTCACGATCAATCTATATTTTTTCTTTCTTACATAACCAAACAGGACACTCCTTTTTCCCCTGGTTCCCTTCCCTTAAGATACACAAAAGGAGCTATGGAGTGAGTAGTGATTTTATGCATCCATATAATTTTCCTTAACTCTTGTCTCCAAGACAATCCATTCGCAAGGGATAACTGAATAGTTTCCATTACAATACGATTAACTCTTTCCACCAGACCATTAGCTTGAGGTCTAAAAAGAGCCACTTTCTCATGAATGATACCCATCTTTTTGAGATACTCTTGCATCTCCCTTGAAACAAATTGTACTCCATTGTCAGTTACTATACTAGCTGGTATCCCTTCCTCGAGAAATTTGTTTTCAAGAAACCTTATAACATTATTGGTATTGATTTCTCCCATGGTTTCTATCACAAACCACTTAGAATGGTAATCAACTAAGACCAAAATAAATCTGTCTCTTATTCCTAATTTATTAACCGGTCCAATAAAATCCATAGATTGTTTTTCCCACGGTCTTGATGGAAATTTTGTACATTCCAAAGGAGGTTGACGTACAATTTTAGACTTATCACTGTTCAAGCAGAATTGACAGTCTTTCACCAAAGCCTCAACTTCACTATCAACTCCAGGCCACCAGAATAATTCTCTAATTCTTCGCTTTGACATTCCCTGCCCTGGGTGACCCTCATGAATTATCTCAAGAATATGTTTCCTTACACCTCTAGGAGGTACAATTTGCCATCTCCTCATAATATTCCCATTGCTTAGCCTCAATTCTTCTCTGACTTTAAAGAATTCCACTAACTCCAAGTCTTTGTTATCATTAAAATCCCAACCTTCAACGATTTTGGATTCTACTTTCTTCAATACAGAATCACTTTCCATGGCCTTGCTCCATTCCTCAGACGACAAAGCAATGACAGCTGTCATGCCACCAATGTCACCATTTACGTCACCACAAATTTCATCACACTCTGCATCCAGAGGCATCCTTGATAAATAGTCAGCAATCACGTTTTTCTTCCCCTTAACATATTCAGCTTCATAATTGAATTCCATGACAGATAGTAACCACCTAGAGATTCTTGGAGTTATGCTCCCTTACAATCCTCTTCCACCTTTGAAAATATATAATAATGGTTTATGATCAGTTCGTATTCTGAAAGGGAGACCCCCACAAGTAAAATGTGACACATTCCCCAACAGCACGCCAAAGCTTCCCTCTCAATTACTGAATAAGATCTTTCTGCACCCTGTAATCTTCACGAAGCAAAACTAATGATACGTTCTTCACCTCCAACTACTTGCGATAACACTGCTCCAACACCACTAGCATCAGTAGTTAAGAAGGTTTTTGCACCAACTTCAAAACGTCCTAATGTAGGTGCTTCAGATATCTACCCAAATGTTCTTGTTAAGATCGCGCAAGTCTAGGCAAAGATGGATTTTCTTTCCATCCTTTGGGGCAATCACAATCAGGGCCAACCAATCAGAAGCTTCAGTCGGTTCAATGATGCCTTGCTTCAATAGATTATCAATCTCCTGACGCAAAGGTTCTAGCATTAGATTTGGTACATTTCTTATTTTATGAACAACAGACTTAGCATTTTCTTTCAAGATAATTTTATGTGAAAATCCCTTCAATAGTCCTAACCTTGAACTAAAAACATTGGGATATTTTTCATATAAGTTCTCATCATCACATATATTTTGAACAGTCGACTTTTCTAGAACCATAACAGGTTCTTTGGCATTTGGGTCAATAATGATGTTTAAATCTTTCTGATGGCGCCATCCAAGGAGATCCGACCCATAATCCGTAATGTACACTCTACCCCTGACTGCTTCACTCTTAAATTTTAAGGTCATCCAACACATTCCCAAAATTTCTATTCTTTTTCCTGCATATCCCACTGCACGAATATCAGGACTGTACATAATTAGACCACTATCTTCGGACCAATTATTTGCAAAAGACTTATTGAATACGAGAGTATATAAACTCCCAGAATCTGCCAATACTCTTATTTCTTTTTCATAAAGCAAGATATTACAATGTGGTTTTTCTAGCTTGTCTGTACTTTCCATCTTTACATTAGGAACACATAACTCATGGATTTTACTAACTTCCCCCATATCTTGATCTTCTTCAACCATCAATAAAACGTCATCGACATATTCACAAATGTCTTCCACTTCATGAACTCTATTCTTTGCAATACCTTTCGTGCGACACATTTTGGAAAAATTTCCTCTTACCACAATGTCTACACAACATTCCTCTTGCCATACAATTGAGACTAGTAGCTATGTGTCCTGGAGCACCACATCTAAAACATTTGATTTCTCTAGATTGATAACTTCCTTTTTCAAAATGGGATGGAGACTTTTTAACGTCTACATTAGCTTTTACTTCTATTTTCCTATCCTTTTTTTTTCTCAATAAGTTCAACCTTTTCTTGCTTCAAATTGCTAACAGATCCTTCTATTTCTTTTATCCACATGTCAGTATGCTCCATTCCTTTTGCAATCTGTATTGTTTCATCTAAGGTATACTCCTTTGTTAACAACTTTTCCTGTTTATTATTAGTACAACGTACAATTTGATCTCTTATTAAAGAGTCATTTAGTTGCTCAAATTTACATGTTTTAGCTAACCCTCTTAGAGTAGACACAAGATTTAATATCTTCACCTTCTTTTTGGTTTTTAGTAAAATATTTATGTCGCTCAAGTACAACATTAATTTTCGGTGTGAAATGTAATTCTAACATTTGTAGCGACATATCATAAATATTACAAGGTTGTCCATCACCCATTCCCAAGGAAATTTCTGGAATCTCTTCATATATCCTTCTTCCTTCGACTCCTAAATGATGTAAAAGAATTGCTTGGCGTCTAACCGGGCCATATTTATCTCCCCCAATGGCTAAAAGGTATGTTATAAATATTTTTTTAGACTGTAGCCAGGGTATGGATGGCTCTCCCGGTGATGTTAAAAAAGGTGGTGGGGATGACATAGATTGATCCGACATGACACCTGTAAGGAAACAATAAGTAAAATAAAATTTTAAAATAATAAAGTTCTTTCTTGTGGAATATAGAGTTGGTGTTGTTATTTCCTCACACTTTCCATGGCATTTCCAATTAAAAATCTTCAGTTTTTATTATTTGGTCCTTTTCCTCTATTTATTTTCAGAATTAGTCATTTTACAGTGTCTATTGTAATGACAGTCTAGTTTGCACGGAGCATAGAGAAGACTTCCAACGAGAGGGAAAACAAAGAAAGTTTCAAACGTATGTATTTCTTTATTCCACTTATTGTTAGGCAGCACCGTAGTGATTATTCCTTTATTTCAACTGTTTACTCGTGGAGAATGTTTGTTTTCATTGTTTAGAGTTTTCAGAAGCAAATTATCAAGTGCGCGGTGAAACGCTCCAGCAGCGCGTGTTATTTCGCTCGAGGCATTTGTTTCATTAGCTCGTGCATCCGAGCGTGACATTAGCTCGTGCAGCCGAGCGTGAAGAGAAACGGGTGGTTGAACAAAAGCACTTCACCCAGCAAAGAGGCTCTTCAATCATACGCGCTTGACATTTACTCGGCAATAATAATTATATTTCACAGTTGGACGCACACTAAAGATGTTCCCGTCCAAACAGCCAAACTTATACGCGACTAAGTTCTTAGTCAAAACGATCGTATTAAATAGTGTGTGCTTAATACATAAGCGGTAGCACCAACAATGCTATGACAGTTTATCGCGTAATTTACAAGATATATTTGTTTGTAAAGCCCACATTATACGCGTTTAACTTCAAGTAGGGGGTCGCGTTTGAACCGTTGCTAAGCAACGAGGCTTCATATGAAGAAGGCTCCGCACTGGAACAAGTTTATGTTTAAAACAGCCTTACTTAGGCTTGAAGATATTTAGAATAATCTTCCAAAAGTTAAAGAGTCCAGTTCTGATGATGTTAGAGAACGGTATTTAGTATTTAGTATTAGGTTGGTCGTTGTAGCTGTTTTCCGTGCCATATTAAAACAGGCCGCTCGTGGAGGAAACTGACCTTTGCCCTGGGAATATTGCACCGAGGACTGCGTGGTCCAGCAGCCCTCCGCTTCCTGCTGCTGCTGCCTGCCTCTTCCTCAGGACCCGCCCCTGGACACCGGTCAAAAGCTCGCGGCCCCCGCTTCGCGGGAGCCGCTCGTGGAGGAAACTGACCTTTGCCCTGGGAATATTGCACCGAGGACTGCGAGGTCCAGCAGCCCTCCGCTTCCTGCTGCTGCTGCCTGCCTCTTCCTCAGGACCCGCCCCTGGACACCGGTCAAAAGCTCGCGGCCCCCGCTTCGCGGGAGCCGCTCGTGGAGGAAACTGACCTTTGCCCTGGGAATATTGCACCGAGGACTGCGAGGTCCAGCAGCCCTCCGCTTCCTGCTGCTGCTGCCTGCCTCTTCCTCAGGACCCGCCCCTATACACCGGTCAAAAGCTCGCGGCCCCCGCTTCGCGGGAGCCGCTTGTGGAGGAAACTGACCTTTGCCCTGGGAATATTGCACCGAGGACTGCGAGGTCCAGCAGCCCTCCGCTTCCTGCTGCTGCTGCCTGCCTCTTCCTCAGGGCCCGCTCCAATACACCGGTCAAAAGCTCGCGGCCCCCGCTTCTGGAGGAAACTGACCTTTGCCCTGGGAATATTGCACCGAGGACTGCGAGGTCCAGCAGCCCTCCGCTTCCTGCTGCTGCTGCCTGCCTCTTCCTCAGGACCCGCCCCTGGACACCGGTCAAAAGCTCGCGGGAGCCGCTCGTGGAGGAAACTGACCTTTGCCCTGGGAATATTGCACCGAGGACTGCGAGGTCCAGCAGCCCTCCGCTTCCTGCTGCTGCTGCCTGCCTCTTCCTCAGGACCCGCCCCTATACACCGGTCAAAAGCTCGCGGCCCCCGCTTCGCGGGAGCCGCTTGTGGAGGAAACTGACCTTTGCCCTGGGAATATTGCACCGAGGACTGCGAGGTCCAGCAGCCCTCCGCTTCCTGCTGCTGCTGCCTGCCTCTTCCTCAGGACCCGCCCCTGGACACCGGTCAAAAGCTCGCGGCCCCCGCTTCGCGGGAGCCGCTCGTGGAGGAAACTGACCTTTGCCCTGGGAATATTGCACCGAGGACTGCGAGGTCCAGCAGCCCTCCGCTCCCTGCTGCTGCTGCCTGCCTCTTCCTCAGGACCCGCCCCTATACACCGGTCATAAGCTCGCGGCCCCCGCTTCGCGGGAGCCGCTCGTGGAGGAAACTGACCTTTGCCCTGGGAATATTGCACCGAGGACTGCGAGGTCCAGCAGCCCTCCGCTTCCTGCTGCCTGCCTCTTCCTCAGGACCCGCCGCTATACACCGGTCAAAAGCTCGCGGCCCCCGCTTCGCGGGAGCCGCTCGTGGAGAAAACTGACCTTTGCCCTGGGAATATTGCACCGAGGACTGCGAGGTCCAGCAGCCCTCCGCTTACTGCTGCTGCTGCCTGCCTCTTCCTCAGGACCCGCCCCTCGACGTCACATCATTATTCAGCGCACACTTTTCCGCAGCGCGGATCGCAGCGCGGGCAAAGCCCGGGACAAGGGCGGGCCCGTCTGAGCCCGTCAGAGACCGACTGAGGCCGGGACGGGGCACCCCTCTTGGTTCTGCTGTTGAACAGGTGAGCCGTGCGCCAGTGAGTGTTCAAAACTTCATTGTATAGTTGACCAAGACTAAATCATCTATCCTCGGGTGCTATCGGAACACTTCTCTGTGGTGAGCTGATTTGCTGTTATTTTCTTACGTTAACAACTGATTATGGCCACTGTCGGCGCCAGAAAGGGCCGGAAGTCTGTGATTGGGACCGGAGTAGTTGGAACTCTGGATAGTTTTATAACTAGAGCTGCCTCAGTTTTACAGAGGGAAATCAAACTGACAGAGAAAAGACTGTCTCTCGACTTAGTCCTTGACAAGCGCTCCTCACTGGGCAATATTGCCTCTGCCAAATCACCGGCAGCAACTAATCACTTACCTGCATTAGTCCACCACACAAATGTCTCACCCTTGAGTGGGAACGAAAATGTGGATGTCGTAGTAAATAACAGCGTCTGTATTGTGACTGACCCCGGCGACTCTCCTCGCCCCGTCTCTTCAATTGTTAAGATATTCGAAGGCACCACCAGATCTGGCCAATCCATCCACCCCGATGCCACCTCTACTAAGTTGCCGGAGAAGGCGGTGAAACGCAAAAGGGGTGGCCAACCAGCGCCGACCAACAAAAGACCTAAAGTACAAAAACGGACTAACGATGGGGCATCTGAACCTGCGCCTACTATAGACTTGATGGGTGACCGCCTCGAGGCAGCACCGGGCCCCGCATGGAACAATGATTTTTGGCAAAAGATGGAACAGCTTTTTACTGCAATTTGCCGCCCTATTTGCAACAGACTCGATTCCTTAGAAAATGGTCTTACTAATTTGGAATCTATGATTACTTTATCTATCAGGTCTAAGGGCACAGGGGGCAGAGGGGGAAACACAGAAAGCTCTGTTGAGACTGGTGTCTCTGGTGTCTCTGTCCCAATTTTACCAACTGCTCTGACAACTATTGCAGATCAACCTACTGTACAGGGCCAGAGCCAGGGATTGCCTATTGTCCCCCAAGTAGCTGCCCACGTCCCAGTCAGTATAGGGAGCTCTAGAAACAGAGCGAGCCCTGTAACTTCTAACATATTTAACACTCCACCAATCTCCTAGTAAGCAGCCACAGCCCTCCCTCGACCTGAAATTACCCTGTTTGGATCTTCCACCTGAATCTGCACCATATGTGGTGATCCTTGCTGGTGTTCCCATCCTGAATCAAGGATCAAGGGAGTCATTTCTTGATTTAAAAAACAAATGCATGCACTGGTTAAATTGCCATAAACCCCTTCCGAAACCGTGCTCAAGTGAGATCTTATTCGCCAGGAGAATTAACTGGGTTGGACATAGAGCCAAAGATGTTCAAGGAGATTGTGTAGTTATCAACTTTAAGAACACAAACACGGTCAGATATATTTGCACATTCCAGCCAGGCCCTAATTCTAGCAACCATTCAGTAATCAGAGCTCTCCCCCTTACCTATTTTTACCCAGGACTGCATCACCTTAGTACTAATAATTTAAATAGGGGAAGGGTGGACACTGTGCGAACTGATAGGGTTGGTTTACTCCCTCTTGATCCTAACACAACCCAAGGCCTAGACCGTCCCTGTCCGCCCACGCTTGAAGCTTTCTACCACCCCAATAGATACAGCACCCTTGAGCAAGTGGATTGATGTTTGAACTCTAGTATCTCAAAACTGGCCCTAATCCCAGGGAATAAGCCAGAAATGGAAGGGTTGGCAAATAGGCCCATGTGGGAAACTACAGAGAGGGCTCTGAGTTCATCATCCGCCATTAACCCTGCTGCTGACCAGATCCCACTCCCTAGTAAATCAAAGTCGAGTCCTTGTTTTCTATCTTGGAACGTGGCAGGTCTCAAGAGTAAACTGGACTGCGAGGACTGGGGTGCTTTCATAGACGATTTTGATATCTGCCTGATGCAAGAGACATGGGCATTGGAAAATTTGCACAGGGTAGGTTTTGCATCTTTTAACATATTGGCTGTAACAAGTGGTAGGGGTAGACCCTCAGGGGGTCTTACCACCTGGGTGGCACTCCATCTGGGTGCCTCGGCAAGGCAGATCCACACCAACTCGGAAGATATTCAATGTACCCTTCTAGTGCTGCCAAATAATATCCATTTGGCTCTTTTGAATGTTTATTCAAGACCTTCCCAGGGCGGTCGGGAATCTGAGGTCATGGAATCGCTTAATAAATTTATCCTGACCCTGGACTCAGAATATTCCGTGGTCGTAGGTGGCGACTTCAATTGCCAATTCGAACCACTCTGTGTGTCGGTCTTAGACGATCCAAACACAGAGAACGAATACCGAAATATCCTATGATTCCAAAGGTCAAAGCATGGTCCCCTCTGGCCCTCCAAATCTCCGCTCTCACCCTTTCCTTGTCATTGAGGGCTTGCAATGGGAGATTCGATTCTGACAGACCAGGACGAGCTACCTTCAATAGGGTAGGTCATACCTCCATTCTTGACTATATCCTTATTGAAACTAGATCTTGGGACAAGGTGCTTGATTTTAGGGTGCTAGATCGAGATGATAGCGATCATAATGCTTTGGCTGTAACCTTTAAACCAGGCTGTTGGGGTATGAGCACCTATGATGTACCACTACCCACCACTGCACAACTCCCCATACTACACAACAACAAACGAAGGGTGAGATGGCCGCACATTGCCGGAAGTCCGAACAAAGTTTCAGAAATTTACAGCCTTGCCCTACCTCACCTTGTGGAAATGTCTGAGGTGGAATTATCTCGATCTCCACTAGTACATGCAACTGGACCCACAGGCATTCACCTACAGTTAGTAGATAAACTCTCGAAGGCGTTTTGTCTGACAGGGCCCGCGAGGCCCCACTTGCCTAAAAGGCAACCGTGGTACTCTGCTGAGTGCAGGAAATCGAAGAGTGAGCTACTTATCGCCATCAAAACCCTCGATAGAGACAGGATCAAAGTAGCAAGGGCCAAACACAAACAAACTCTAGAAAGGGCAAAAAAACACTGGGAGTCCGACATCTGGGAAGAATTAAGATCTACTTTAATAGCGAAGGATTTTAGGGGCTTCTGGACAACCGTTAGCAAAGGCAGGAAAGAAGCAGGAACGAGCTCATTCCCAAATATAGCCCCAGCTGTATGGGAAGCTCATTATGGAGGTCTTTACTCAAGCCCAAACATCAACACTCCTCCTTCGCCTACTTTTCCTCCCAGATCCACCACCCAAAGAGAGGCTACAACGATGATAACTATAAAGGAGGTGGAAATGGCTATCCATCTATTAATACCCAACAAAGTACCGGGATTGGACAAAATCCCTGGCGACCTCTACCGCTCTGAACCAATGATCTGGGTGCCATACCTTTGTATCCTATTTAATTCCATTCTGTCGGGAGGTGATCTACCAGAGTCTTGGTTAGGCGCGGAGATCGTGCCTATATTTAAGAAAGGCTGTCCTCTAAAACCATCAAACTATAGGCCCATCAGCTTAATCGACATTACTCAGAAGCTCTTTGGGCGTATAATATTGGACAGACTCCAGGCCTGGGAGACTGAAAATAACATCTTAAGTTCACTGCAAGCAGGATTCAGAAAGGGCACCTCCACCGTGGACCAGATCTTCCGACTACAGGTCATACACTGGAAGACCGTGAGCTTAGAGGGTGGCAGCCTCTATCTCATTTTTGTTCACCTGAGGTCGGCATTCGACCTGGTCCCGCGAGAAAAACTGTGGAACGTGCTTCTGGCTCTTAATGTCCCCTTGTATCTTTTGGACATCGTTAGCAGACTTCACACACAAAATTTTGCCCAGGTTAGATGCGGCAAATATGGTGAGCTTTCTTCCCGTTTTCCCGTACATCGTGGAGTCCGACAGGGATGCGTGTTGGCACCCACATTATTTTGTCTATATATCAATGGGCTCATCAAGCACCTGGAAGATATTAGGGATATAGATGCGCCCAGACTTGCCACGGGTTTGGTGCCAGCGTTGATGTTCGCTGACGACACTCTTTTGTTATCGCGAACATCAACTGGCATCCAAGGCATTCTGGACGGCTTTGTGGATTTCTGCGCAGAAAGAGGCCTAGAGATCAATTTGGCTAAAACCAAATACATGATCCTAAATCCCCCCAAACACACTCGGCCAAACCCAGTCCTGAATGGTGTCTACCTTGAGCGGGTAACTACATTCAGTTATCTGGGGATTTTATTACAAGAAAACTTTGGCTGGGGTGGTCAAATTGCAAATTCTGTGTTAAAACTTGCCCAAACCACCGGGGGAATATCCCAAGTATTTAGGGGTTCGGTCTCCAAACCAGTGTCCCCAGCATTAGAAATTTATAGGACACAAGTAAGAGCAGCCTCCATATATGGAGCAGAACTGTGGGGCCATTCCAGAATACACAGCCTGATCGGGTCGGAAAACTCATTCGTGAGGAGTCTGTTGGGCCTTCCCTCTAGTTCCCCGCTGACCCCTATCAGGTTCGACTGTGGGTTACTACCCATGGAACATGTGGTAATGTTGCGTCCATTGATATATTGGAAGAGACTATGGTCAAATGATGAGTTGGGATTCTACCGTGAGGAATTCAAGGGAGTCTGGTCCCAACTAAAGAGCAAGAATATCCCCTGGCTGAGATTCGTCAGGGATTCTTGCACTAAGATTGGCCTTCCTGAATTATGGACCACTCCGGAGGTCTCATGCCTGGTCCTACCCAAAGCAAAATTGGTTGAACAGTTCAAAAACTACCATCTTGCGCGATTGTATGAATGCCCTAAGATCGGCAGGCTGACGGCCGCGTTCCTCCAAATTAAAGATAATTACAGGAAAGAGGAGTTTTTAGACCTGGTCAGTCCACCGGCCGCGAGGAAGCTTTATTGCCAACTGAGAATGGGTTGTCTCCCGCTCAGGTCATTTACATCTGGATGGGATGCCAACAAAATCACTGCTTGCCCGGCCTGTAGCTATATATTGGAGGATGAAAAACATGTCTTCTTTTTCTGCCCAATATATCTACCCCAAAGGAAACGCTGGATTAAGCCCCTATGCAATAATCTTGGTTTCAGAGAATGCGAAAAAGCAATGAGAGTCTTAAAGTATGACACTAAAGCCCCGATAGTTTTTGCAGTCTCCCGGTTCCTCAACTCTGTTTGGTTATTACGTAGGAAATTTTTATAATCAACCATCCTGTCAAATACTTTTCTGTTTTACTTGAATGTACTGCAATATCTTTGAAAATGATTGGATTGGTTGTGTTTTCTATCTTTTCTTTTATTGTATTATCTATTGTGAAATTGCTTGTTGCTTTTATGGTCATTGAACCGAAATAAAGTTTAATGATGATGATGATGATGAGTATTTGTACTTTTAAAGTGATATATAGTTTTGATCTTGCCTTAATCTTTTCTTGTGAATCCAAGGGTGAGATGCTGGTTTCTGCTCCTTGCGCAAACCATCGTCGCCATGAAAAGAAGAGCCTTCACAGGTTTCCTTGTAGTTTTCTAGTAGTTTTATTGATTAAACAGCATCACAGCAGAGAGCTGCTTCTTCCACATCAATGGCTCTCTTCTAACTGTTCTTCACAGAACATGCCCTCACATCCATTCCATATGTAACTAGGTAACAGGGCTATGACATGGGCAATGTCGAGATCTCTACACATTGCTAACCTGGTCAGCAGCAGTCCGGAGTAATGCTTAGAGAAATTGTGTCAAGCTATAGCTGTGTTTGCCAACAAGACGTGTGAAGCAAATTAGAAACGGTTCTTAAACTGGTGCAATAGCTAGGGTCTGCATCTGCTTTAACTCACCAAATCCTACTGTGCCTGCTACAGTTAGCATATTCAGGTCTGAGGCACGTTTACATCAAAGTACATCATGCAGCTATTTTTGTTTTAGAAATGTCGCTGACCAGCCATCGCTGTGGACTAAGAGTCATCAAGGAATTTATCAAAGGACTCCTCAGGGCTTTCCCTCCTGTGTGACGTCTACCAGTCTCATGACAGTTCAGTATGGTGTTGTCACAATTGATGAGAACTCCTTTAGAACCCTTTCACAGACAGAAATAAAATATCTTCTTGGAAGGTTGCACTCCTGGCATCATTGGCGAGGGGCGTAACACAAAAACATTTCTGCAGTTCTGTAAGGATAGAGTTACCTTGAGAACTAGGTTCCTCAAGTGCGAACTAATTTTCATCTTAATGAATCAGTGATATTAAAAACATGTTTTCAAAATCCAGCATGTTCGGCTGAGAGAGCGCTGCACACCTTGAACGTCAGTTGATGTGCAAAGTTCTATATATGAAAGAAACACGTAGTGATAGATTCCTTACCTTAGAATTACCCCTAGGCGACAGGCTGGATCTGGAAAGTTTTCGTTAGCAGTGCCCCTGCGCGTCGGTAGGTGGCGTTGTGCGGCTCCGCGTCTGTTGACGGTGTCGTCACGGGCAGTACTTAAATGCCGCCCACACGCGCTGACATCAGTTCTTTCTTTTTCCGCGCCAGCAAGTGCAGATCTGGGAAGAGCTAGTACCCCCAGTCATTATTTTATTGAGTTTTTTTAGGCCTTTTGTCTCCTTTTTCTTGAGTCGATCGACTCCTGGTGTCGTAGGGATGCCTGGGTTTAAGAACTGTGGGGACTGTCACCGCATGATGTCGGTGACGGACCCACACCACTTGTGTCTCTACTGCATGGGGAGCGACCACGACTCCAAGTCGTGCCACGACTGCCGGGCCACAGTGCCGAAAACTTTGCGGGAGCGGTCCCGAAAGTTGCTGGAAGTCCGGCAGTCGGATCTGTGCCGTTCAAAGTCCTGGTCCCGTGGGAGGTCGAGGGACCGGTCGCGGAGTCGTCACCATCATTCTTCTGGATCTAAGTCTTCGCTCTCGGGTCAGGTAAGTCGAAGCATTCCAAGAAGAAGCGTCGTTGCTCTTCGACTTCACCTCGCCCGTCGCGAGACGCGGCTGAGGGTGTGGGCGGTGCCACCACCGTGGGTCCGGCAGAGCCTAGGATGTCACCAATGGCGTACCCGCCCTTCCCGGGTCCGGTGGCGACACCTGCTCAGGTGCAAGAGTTTCTTGTTGCCATAGCCCGACTCTTTGGGCCGTCTGGCCCGCCGGTGCGCCTCTGGCCCAGTGGGCCCGACTGGGGTCCTGTTGTTCCATATCCAGAGGCTCGGCCCCGGCGTCGCCGATGGGTCCGGCCCCTGCGCCGCAGTCCTCCATGGGATCCGGGATTGGACCCCGGTCGACGCCGGTTGACCTTGTTATGCCTCCACCGACGTCGACCCCACTGGCACCGCCTCCGACGTCTCCCGCTCCTCGGGACAACATCGTCCCCGGCTTCAGCCCTGAACCGGACACAGCGCCGGATCGACGTCGCTCGATGCCACTTCCGACGCCGATGGGATTTGTTCCCTATGTCCGTCCTCTGTATTTTCAACCTGTTCCAAAGACTTCTGAGGAAGGGGAGGACTGGGAGGGGTCTGAGGACCCTCTAGCACAGGACTGTGCTTGTAAGTGCTGCAGCCGGCGGCAACCTCTTCAGAGCCCTTTCTGCCCTTTAATGACGCACTTTCTGATGTTATTTTGGGCACCTGGTCCAGGCCCAACACAGGGGCTCCTGTGGACAGGAGTGTGGCCCGACGCCATCGCCCGGCTCTGGGCGATCCCCTCTTCCCCTCCCAACACCCCACTCCTGAGAGCTTGTTTGTCCAGGTCTCTGTGTCCCAAAGCGCGTTCCCTTCCGCACCTCCGGATAGGGAATCCAAGAAGCTGGAGCAGCTTGGCAAGAAGCTGATTTCATCTGCCAGTTCAAGGCTGCGGTCGGTGAACACCGCATGCCTCTTGGGCCGTTATTCCCACTCTGTGTGGGACACAGTTGCGCAGGGGCTGCCTAGCTGTCCGTAGGAGGTCCAGACAGTACTCGCCCAGGCTGTTGCTGCTGGGAGAGACGCAGCTAAGTTCACCGTTCGTTGTAGGCTTGACACCGCCGACTCGCTGGGCAGGGTGATTTCCATGATGGTGGCGCTTAGGCGCCACGCCTGGCTGAGAACAACTTGCTTTTTGGGGGGATGTCCAGAATACCCTGATGGACATGCCCTTTGATGGCATTCGCCTTTTTGCCAATAAGGCAGATAGTGCGCTGGAGCGCTTTAAGGTCTCACGGGCTACGGCCAAGTCCTTGGGCCTGTCGGCCACTCGACCTCCTCTGTCTTCAGCCTTTCGCTCCTTTCGTGGCCGCGGAAGGGGCGCCCCACTACGTTCGCAGGGCCACCGGCCGGCGCAGCAACTTCCTCAGCGCGGACGTGGGAACCGTCGCGGCGGTTCAGGGGGCCAGCGGGCGGATCAGTCCAACTACAACCCCGCGGCATCCATTGCAAAGCCTTCCTAGTCCGTCCTTTCAGGTCCATCAAACGCCAGTGGGTGGACGCATTCGCTATCATCTCCCCCACTGGTGCACCATCACTTCGGACCAGTGGGTGCTGCAAATTATCCGAAGGGGCTACTCCCCCCCCTTCGAGACTACCCCTCCAGCCATGCCACCTTAGTATCACCGCGGGGGATCACTTGACGCTTCTCCAGCAGGAAGTTGCGGCCCTCTTGGCCAAGGGGGCCATCGAGCACGTTCCGTCGCCCGAAGTAAGTCGTGGTTGTTATTCCCACTACTTCGTGGTTCCAAAGAATGACAAGGCCCTGCGTCCTATCAAAGACCTTCGAAACGTCAATCGCTTCCTCCGTAAGGAAAAGTTCAAGATGCTCACATTGGCTCAGGTCTTGTCTGCCCTAGACCCGCAAGACTGGATGGTAGTATTAGACTTGCAGGACGCCTACTTTCATATTCCCGTCCTGCCGGCGTTACCTGCGGTTCATGGTTGGCCACAAGTACTTTCAGTTCACCGTGCTCCCTATTCGCCTTACCAGCGCCCCTCGGGTGTTCACGAAAGTGACGCCGGTGGTTGCAGCTCATTTGCGCAGATCAGGGGTTTCAGTCTTCCCCTATCTCGACGGCTGGTTGTTGAAGGCGGGCTCGCCCCAGGCAGTCGTCTCCAACTTCCAGACTACGGCCGACCTGCATCCCGAACAGCGAGTCCGGGACATTCAGACTATGATTCTGATCTTTCAGCACTTGTCCTGGGTTTCGGTCCGGATGACCCTGAGGCTGCTGGGCCTCATGGCCTCCTGCATCCTGCTGATCAACCATGCCAGATGGCATATGCGGGCTCTGTAGTGGGACCTGAAGTTCCAGTGGGCGCAGCATCAGGGAGACCTGTCCAGACACGTCCAGATCTCGGAGGGCACTGCACAGCAGTTGCTGTGGTGGCTCATGAACCAGCATTGGTTCAGCGGCAGATCCCTCTCCCTTCCCCAACCGGAGCACACAGTGGTAACGGATGCGTCCCTCCTGGGATGGGATGGCCACATGGGAGAGGCGGAGATCAGATGCCTCTGGTCTCCGGCGGAGTCCAAGCTCCATATCAACCTTCTGGAGCTTCGGGCGATCCGTTTTGCATTGAAGGCATTCCTTCCCTCTGTCAAGGGGAGCGTAGTGCAGGTGTTCACGGAGAACCACCACCGCCATGTGTTATTGCAACAAGCAGGGCGGGGTGGGGTCGTGGACCCTATGTCAGGAGGCTCTGTGCCTCTGGACATGACTGGAACATCAGAGCATTTCCCTGGTGGTTCAACACCTGGCAGGTTCACTGAACGCCAGGGCGGACGAGCTCAGCCGCAGGTGCATGATGGATCACGAATGGCGTCTTCATTCGGAGGTGGCACAAGGTCTCTTTCAACAGTGGGGAGAGCCTTGGTTAGATCTATTCGCCATTGAAGATAACGCGCAATGTCAGCAGTTCTGCGCGTTGGAATTTCCAAGGCTGGTTTTCAATGCTTTTCGTCGCGAGTGGAGTTGCGGTCTATTGTACGCTTTTCCGCCTATACAACTTCTGCCCAGAGTGCTGAAGAAGATCAGACATGACCAGGCCCAAGTCATTCTTGTGGCGCCGGACTGGGCTCGAAGAGTTTGGAATCCCGAGCTACTCAGTATGAGCGTGGATCCTCCGATTTGTCTTCCTCTTCGGGAGGATCTTTTGTCGCAGCAACAGGGGAGTGTCCTGCACCAGAACCTGTCCAGTCTCCACCTCCTTGCGTGGAGATTGAGCGGCGGCAGTTGATTCCCTTTGACTTGCATCCTGAAGTCTGTGATGTCATTCTGGCAGCCAGGCGTCCCTCCACTAAAGTGGTATAGGCCAGCAGATGGCACAAATTTGTGGCATGGTACATAGCAAAGGCTGTGGATCCCCTTTCTGCCCCTCTTTCCGAGGTCCTATTGTTCCACTATTTTGGCACTATTAAAGGCTATCTTTCTGCCATTTCGGCCTTTCTCAGGCTACCTGATCAGCCCTTTCTTTTCAAGTCCCCTGTTGTAAATAGATTTCTCAAAGGCATTACACACCTTTTCCCTCCTATTCCGTTTGTGATGCCACAGTGGGACTTGAATCTAGTTCTAACTTATCTGATGTGCGCTCCTTTCGAGCCTCTTCACAACAGTCCTCTACGTCTTTTGACTCTGAAGACTGCCTTCCTGGTTGCCATCACCTCGGCTAGGCGAGTGAGCGCCATGCTCTTTCTTGTAAGCCTCCTTTCCATTCATCCGGACAAGGTGGTGCTCAGGCCCCGGCCTTCCTTTTTGCCAAAAGTTGTCATGGCCTTTCATATTGGGCAGACTGTTACCTTGCCCACTTTCTTCCCGCCTCCACATCCTTCCTGAGAGGAAGAAAGGCTCCACCGCCTGGACCCAAAACGTGCGCTTTCGTTTTACCTCCACCGCACACAACAGTTCCGGGTGGATGACCAACTATTTGTCGGCTACGTTGTCACCAAGAAAAGTCAGGTGGTACACAAGAGGACTATCTCCCGCTGTGTTGTCTTGTGCATCAAAACCTGTTACTCTTTGGCTAAAAAAGAGCCTTGGGTGGGGGTGCGTGCTCATTCCACTCAAGCAACTGCAGCCACTACTGCATTGGGACGGGGTGTCCCCCTGCAAGACATCTGTCAGGCAGCTACGTGAGCCTCGCTGCACACGTTTTCAAAACATTATTGCCTGGACAGCCAAGTCCAGAGAGACAGCTTTTTTGGCCGTTCTGTTCTCCAGGACTTTCTGGTGTGATCTTGGTTCGCAGACCCACCACTGGGGTTGGTATTGCTAGGGTATCTATTCTAAGGTAAGGAATCTATCTCTGTGTTTCATTCAGATGAACAAGTTACTTACCTTCGGTAACGATGTATCTGTAAGAAACATTAGTAGTGATAGATTCCTTACCGCCCCACCCATCTTCCCCATTATGCGAACTGATTTCTAGGGTTAAGGTCATCCCTTTCAGAGCCCTAGTTTCAAGGCACCAGTGGTCAGTATCTTGCATAGCTCTGTGTTCCTGGCGCGGAAAGTCGTGTACAGAACTGACGTCAGCGGCGTCTAAGTACTGCCCGCGACGTTATCCCGGCAATCACGAAGCCGACGACGGACACGGAGCCACACAACACCACCTACCGACGCGCAGGGGTACTGCTGATGAAAACTTTCCGGATCCAGCCTGACGCCTGGGGGTAATTCTAAGGTAAGGAATCTATCACTACTAATGTTTCTTACAGATAAATCGTTACCGAAGGTAAGTAACTTGTTCATTAACAGTACAAATGACCACTTTGTAGTTTTTGGGCATCCTCAGAAAGGACAACCACTGTTGAAACGGGTGCCACTAGCTGATGTTTGCTCATGTATAATTATGTTAACCTGCTTGTCATTAGAGGGTGGGTAAGGCAGAGAATTCATGGGAAGAGCAGAACCAGGGGCCGTATTACACATAGTGCCCCAGGAGTGCAACAGGCGTTTGCACCCACTTTGTGTGCCCCTGGGGCACTTTGGCATTAAAGAAGGGGCCGCAGACACTTGTGCGGCTCCTTCCGTAATACTGAAAGCACTGGCGCACATACAGTACCAACGGTTTCTCTAGAGGGTGTTCCCTCATTCGCATGGGGGCATGGCTCCATGCAAATGAGGGAATCCTTTTGCCTCTGTGGCCAAGCCGTATTATAGATGTGGGCGCAGAGGCAAAGAAGCTGTCAGGTGACTCACTGACAGTGCACCACCTAAAAGGTGGCGCACTGTCAGTGCACCCCCTGATGGCAGCTCTCTGGAAGGTGAAAATGGGGTCCCCTGGACATCCCCTTGCAGGCAGGTGCAGTTACTCACTGCACCCACTTGCAAGGAGATCTCTAGTCCTCTTTAAAAAATGCAGGCCGGTTGCTGCCTGCACAGTGAAACATGGAGCAGCTGCTTTAAAGCCACTCCCATTTTCACCTGAATGCGTTGCCCCCTAGGCAGCGCAAGATTATTGCTGCCCTGGGGACAGCGCATACTATACTACTTTTGCACCGGGTGCACCTGTTTTAAAGTGCGCCGGGTGCAAACAGGTAAAGTGCGCCCTATACATAATAGCGCCCCAGGTATCAATCTTGGCTCTAAGAGCCAAAGCACGAGCCAAGTCAGGAAGAAAACCATAATGCAACATAGCCGCCAGGTTTCCCAGGTCCGCGACTATCTGTTCCAGTTTATGTTTTAACTTTGTATTCTGGGATTTGTAATTCTAGTTGTATATAGGGATTAACAAGAGTTCAGGTCTCAGAATGCAAATAAACACTTGGAATGGAATGTACCTGGTAAACCTGGTGAATCCTGAAAAATATTTGCAGTTACAGAAAATAAATACTTTATGCTAAACAGAACCTCACTATTTATTCTCTACTCCAACCAACATTGTCTTATTTCTTTGTTGCCTTTTCGTATCTCTAACTCTCTTCACTGTATCATTTCATAGTTTCTGAATCCCCCACGTCCCATCATGCTTTCTCGTTAGTGTAGCCTTCATTTGCATTGTGTGCGGACTACCCAAAGTTGTCAGCAGCTAATGACATAGCTAATGACATAGCCAACACGTCTTCACCTCCACTCACCTGTTTCACATCTGTCATTTCCCTATTTCTCTATGCTTTCTTCTTTATCATCATTTCTGAACTGCTCAGGCCTTCCCACCTAACCCAGCGGTATGTGGTCAGGTGAGGTGCATGCTGTAATGGACATTTTTTTATTCCTAGTAAAGAAGACTCAACTTAGACTATTGAATACAATATAAGGGCATGGGGTGAGGCAAACAAAACTAAATTTTTATTAGAGAATAACCAAGAGGGTGCTGCAACCTGAAACGCATTGGAAAAGATAATGTAATCAGCTCCACTAAAAACAAAACTCAGATAATGAAGATGCTTTGTGTCTGGCAGTTTCTTTACTGTTTTCCTCAAAGGATGAAAACAACAAAAGTTACAGTCAATGGAATGTAGTAAAGATAAGTGGTAGGACGTGTTTCCTCCCCAATAGTGGTAATCAAAATGCAAAAATCCCTCAGCCGCTGGCTAATCCATCCTGTTTCACATTCAAGGGCACTTTGAGCGTGGTAGTACATTATTGCTTAAGAGCACACATGTAACGCAGAAACCACATAAAAGATTGGCTAATTTTGGCTTGAATCCTATAGTACCTGGAGTTGAGCCAGAATCAAGCATAGAGCCAGGCACCATCATCAGTGGCCCGTCCAACCACGTGTTATTCTGATTCAAGTATGTGAATCTATGAAGATTCAATGCTGGAGAATAAAAAAGTTATGTGTAAATAAAGTTCTCCAGCTTTAGTTTCTTTTATACATTCACATGCAGCTTACCCTCCTATCTGTAAAAGGCTTGCTTACTATATATAATCCTTTCACACATGCTAAAAAATCTGATCTGTGGTAGCTTCTGCATGGAAAGGTGCTCTCACTTTGTCTTCACCTAGATTGGTTGATATTTGGTTATTTTCCAATTAAGTGAGAGGGTTACTAAACTAACATAGTGTAAATCCTTTCATTTTCATTTCAGCTTAATATTATACTGCCATTCTAATATTACTGTGGGACTCCCAGCTCGACAATGGGGGATGATTCAATTATGTGAATCTATCGTAGATACCAAAGCTGCAGAACTATATTTACAAGTAACTGTTTTCTTACTGTCACTACTGGGTCAGAGAGTATTTCAATCATTCAGTACCACACTAAAGAAGGCTCACTTAACAAGCATTTTATTTCATTCTTGAGGAAAGAAATCTTAACCTGTTGTGCAAAATGAACATGACATTCCCATAGTTTGAACATACAAAGGGTTGGTCCAATAATGTGCTTTAAGGCAGACAGCATTTGTGGCAGTCCTCGGAATGCAATCTCTGAATTGTCAATAGCGCCAGTCACTCAACATATATTAACATTTTGGTGAAAACGGATCCTGGATAATATATGTTGGACAGAGGAAGATGTTTACTGCTAGAGACCAAGTAACCTTGAACTTGTCTTGGCTCATTCTCTAGTGGCTCTTATGTCTGTCTTTTCAGGGTTAAGCTGTACACCATTTTGCTTGATTCATAGCGCAATATTTATCAGACATAATGAAAAAACAAAATCTCAAATGTGCTGTACCTGATAACAGAACATATTTTTGTGTTCTCATCATAATGAGAAAATGGCCGTTATGCACGCACAATGAATAGAAGAGGAAGAGAAGCTAGTCCACTCCCTACTATATAGCCATCCTCTACAAGACACAAGGGAATCAAAGGTCCTTCTCTGGATTCATGCATATACAAATTAGGAGACCAGTGAAGAGTAGATACTCCGGTTCTTGTAAGGTCCCACAGATATTAAAGTGGACCTCAGAGAGTAACCTGATTTAGGACGGGCATGCACTCTTTCTTTGTTTTTTTTTTAAACACATTGTATTGATTTTGAAATTAGTGCATCATATGTCATTTTATGTTGTTGAATTGTTACATATTATTTGTTGACATTGTTATTGTAATGTATTGTAATTGCATTTATATAGCGCCTACTACCCCTGACGAGGCATAGAAGCGCTTTTTCAGCGAGTAGCACGCTACTCCGAACCCATAAAGGATTAGTGTTGAGTTAGTATAGTGAAATATGAGAGTAATTTGAGTGGTGGATAGGTTAGTCAGTTATTTAGATTCAGAAGGATAGCGGAGAGATAGAAGAGGGAAAAGGTTTGCATTTATATAGCACTTGTTACCCCCTGATGGGGTGTGAAAGCGCTTTTTTTGGCGAGTTGCACGCTACTCCGGAGCCCATAAAGGATTAGTGGTGAGTTAGTATAGTGAAACATGAAAGTAGTTTGAGTGGTGGATATTAGTCAGTTATTTGGATTGAGAAGGATAGCGGAGGAATAGAAGAGGGAAAAAAGGTTTGCATTTATGTAACTCTTGTTACCCCTAATGGGGTGTTGAAGCACTTTCTTGGCGAGTAGCACGCTACTCTGGAACCCATAAGTATTAATGGTGAATTAGTATAGTGAAGTATGAAAGTAATTTGAGTGGTGGATATTAATCAGTTAGTTGGCTTGAGAAGGGTAGCAGAGGGATAGAAGAGGGACAAAGGTTTGCATATATATATAGCGCTTGTTACCCCTACTGGGGTGTTGAAGCGCTTTTTCGGCAAGTAGCACGCTACTCCAGAACCCTTAAAGGATTAGTGGTGAATTAGTATAGTGAAATATACACATACATAGATACACACACACATAGACACATATATAGACACATACATGGACACATATATAGACACATACATGGACACACATATACAGATACACACATATATACATATAGATACACCTAAATAGATACATAGATATACATGTATAGATAAACACAGATACACACCACACAGATACACATATATAGATAAACACAGATACACATAGATAAACATAGATATACACATGTATAGATACACACAGATGCACATATATAGATAAACAGATACACATATATAGATACACGTATACAGACATAGAAACATATATACACACATAGATACACAAATATACACATATATACACACATACATATATACACACATAGACACATGGGGGAGAAGGTGGCCTACCGGCTAGAGTGGTTGCCATAAGAGCTGGGGAACCAGGTTCAATTCTCAGCAGGGACGCTCAACATTCTGTGATCCCGGGCAAATCACTTAATCTCCCCGTGCGTAACAAAAAAATGAATGTGTCCGTCTGTAACGTAACTGGTGCTCATGTAAAGCGCTCCTGTACATTCGGGTCTAGTTCGCTATAGAAAACACCACAAAAAAGAACACATATATATACACAAACAGTTATGTTGCAAATATCAGCTTTCCATATCTCGGCTGTACTAACTTCTTTAAAGTAATCTGTCCCTCCTCCCCTATGAGTCACATATGAGGACCTGGTCCTTTTCCTTCTAACTTATGTTGTGGGGTGTTCCAGGGTTATAGGGACTGTCCCGCTGTGTCACTCCATGCCCTGTTACATCTGGATCCTGGGGGTGCCATCATCCCCTCTGTTATTCCTGTGCTCCCTCTGATGTTTGTGTTTCCAGGTGTAGGTGAGCCCTCTGGTGTAGTGCCTCCGAAACCTATATCCGGGTCCTTCAAACTTCCATGACAGCCCGGGTCCTCTCAAGTGAACCAATCCCCCGTCTGGCCTTTCTGAGCAGCACTCTTCCCTCACAGTCCGCCTATCTCTTCAGCTCTCTTCTCTATGTGGTCACTTGTGGTCCCCCCCGGGCTTTCCAGTTTCTATTTTTTCTCTTTTTGCTCATATGAATGCTAAGTCTTGGAATTTACTGGTCATCTTTGTCTTGGACGTGTGAGGGAGCCAACCCAGCAGGCAATGAGCCGGTGTGTAGGGAATTGCCTTTTCTGTGACTTCTGCAACTGTTTTAGTTATTTCCTCCCAGTCCCTATGCTGTCCAGGGCAGACCCATATCAAATGTAGGAGTTCTGCCCCCACCTCTCCGCATCTTGGACAGGCTGCATCTATCAATCAATCAGGCGTTTATTAAGCGCGACTACTCACCCGTAAGGGTCTGAAGGCGATGGGGGTTGGGGGGTTGCAGGCTCCAGTCCATGAAGGAGCGTCCATCGAAGAGCCAGGTTTTGAGGTTTCTTATGAAGATGGGAAGCAATGCTGTCTGTCTGAGGTGGAGCGGAAGGGCGTTCCAGGTTTTGGCTGTGAGGAAGGAGAAGGAGTGGCCTCCCGATCTGGTTTTTCTGGTGCGAGGGACCAGGGCGTAGGAGAGCTGGGCTGATTGTAGGGTCCTTTTGAGTGCATGGAATTTGAGTCGGCTGTTTAGTTATGCTGGTCCGATGTTGTGGAGGTCCTTGTGTGCGTTGGTGAGCATCTTGAAGGTGACTCTTGCCTCGATGGTGAGCCAGTGCAGTGTGCACAGGTGCTGGGAGATGTGGCAGTATTTTGGCAGGTTGAGGACCAGTCTTGCGGCAGCATTCTGGATCTTCTGTAGCTTGGGGGTGAGGTTTTTATTTATTCCGGCATAGAGTGCGTTGCCGTAGTCTAGTCTGCTGGTGCCCAGGGTGTGAGTGATGGTCTTACGTAAGAGGCGGAGGGTGTGGAAGCAGGAGGACAAGACTGAGTTGATCTGGCGGTCCATTTTGAGCTCGGAGTCCAGGATGATTCCTAGGTTGCGTGCATGGTCCGTGGGGGTTGGCGGTTTTACGAGGGCGGGGGGCCACCAGGTGTCGTTCCAGGTGTTGGGCCCATGAGGAGTACTTCCGTCTTGTTGGTGTTTAGTTGTAGGCAGCTGTTCTTCATCCATTTGGCGATGGCTTCCATGCCTTCTCGAAAGTTGTGTCTGGCGGTGTCTGGTTCATTGGCTAAGGAGAGGATGAGTTTGGTGTCGTCTGCGTCTGACACAATGTTGAGCGGCACCATGTAGACGTTGAAGAGCGTCGGGCTGAGGGGAGGACCCCTGAGAGACTATGCAGGTGGTTGGTGTGGGGTCCGAGAGGAAAGGGGGGAGTCTGACCCGCTGCGTTCTGCCTGAGAGGAAGGAGCTGATCCAGTCGAGAACCTTGTCCTGGATCCCTGCGTCGTGAAGTCTGCGTATTAGGGTGCGGTGAGAGACTGTGTGGAACGCTGCTGAGAAGTCTAGAAGGATGAGGGCTGCTGTTTCTCCTCTGTCCATCTATTAATGTATTAATGCGTTTAGCAGTAAGGTATGCCCTATGTTAGATATGAAAGTTTATCAATTTAAAGCGTGCATTTCTGGACATCTTGGTAGTTCCCTCCGTTATGTTTTCCCAGTCTCTATCTGCCACTGGGACGTCTAAATCCTCCTCCCATTTGGCTTGTAGGCCAGCTAGTGGCTGGAGCATATCTCCACGTATTGCTCTGTAGAGGCATGTGACTACTTTTATTGTGCCCCCGGCCAGGTCTGTATATTGGCAGGCTTTAATGTCATTGGATTCCAGTATACCTGCCTTCCAGTGGCGATGAAGTGTTTCTGTCACTGCCCTGTGGAGCAGCAAATGGCCCTGCAGGAGGTCGAATTTCTAGAGTAGGCCTCAAAGGGAAGCAACTCTCCCTATCTGTACTGGTCCCCAGTATTCCTTGCTCCCGCTGTCACCCATTCCTCCATCTACCTCCACTGTCCCCCATGGGGTAGGACCTTCCTGAGCATGGGCAGGTCGTAGGAGTATGGGACCTGGCTGCATGTCTTCTGAAGACATCTATTCCAGCAGTGCCTCATTACCTGGAGTTCCCTGTTGGCCGCGAGTGTGGGGTGGGCAACCTTTAGCAACACTCTTGTCAGTATGTCTAGCTCTGGGACGAAGGGCCCTACTATGTGGTCACGCAACTACCGGCGTGCGAGCTATTGCGTGAACCATTGTAGCTGCCCCGCTAGGTAACAAATCCCATAGTCAGGGACTGCCAACCCCCCTTTCAGCGTTGGGCGCTTAAGTGGCGATAAGGCCACTCTTTTCCGGCCACCCCCAATATAAATGACTTAACCAGAGAATCCGGCCCGGCAAAGCACGCTCTTGGGATCCATGTAGGGAGCGTCACAAATGGGTACAGTAGCCTGGGAAGTGCCACCATTTTCAGGAGTGCTACTCTACCCGCTACCGACAGGGGCAGCGTCCTCCAGAATTATACAGTAGAGCGTGGGGATTTAATCGCCGGCTCCAAATTTCCTTCTATCATGTCCATCGTTTGATGAAATATCTTGACCCCCAAGATATGATAGGCATCGGGCTTTCTTCGGGCTCCTTCCAAGTCTTTTCCCACATACCATAGGAAAAGTAGCAGGTCGTCCACATATAGCGCTATATGCTAGCAATGCTTACGTGTTGGTATGCCCTGATAGCACCTTCCAGTGCGGGCAAGTGTGGCCAAGGGCTCCACCACCAGAGCAAAAATCAACAGGGACAGGAGGAAGCCCTGCCTGGTCCCCCGCTCCACTGTATATTGCTCTGATATTGTTTGCCTGTTCTGGTCTGAGGGTGCGTATACAATAATTTAACCCAAGCCAGGAAGCCTCCCCATCTACATGCGCTCAATTACCGCAGTTAAGAAGCTCCACTCAAGGCCATCAAAAGCCTTTTCTATCAATTGCAAAGATGGCTGTTTCCCCCCCATCCCGGTCCTGCATCTCCAGTATCGGCATTAGATGCCTGATATTAAGGACTGTGTGAAGCCCTGGTATGAATCCCGTTTGGTTGGGATGGATCAATAGAGCCATGTATGGGAAGAGTCTTGTGGC
Organism: Triturus cristatus; assembly: GCF_964204655.1. NCBI lineage: Eukaryota > Metazoa > Chordata > Amphibia > Caudata > Salamandridae > Triturus > Triturus cristatus. Next base: position 450,121,487 of record NC_140588.1, read on the forward strand.
CAATATTTGACTCAGGATTTTGAAGTCTAGATTAAGCATCAACAACAGTCAATATGCTCTATAACCTTGTGGCGGCTTACCCGGTTGTAAGAGTGGCACCCCCAGAGTTGTCGTATTGGGATGGGAAGGGATCAGGCAGTCCTAGCCACCTCATATAGTTACAGAAGTTTAGGATCCAGTTCTTCCATATAGGCCATGTAGAACTCCATGGGGAGTTCATCTGTGACTGGGATTTTAACCCCTTGCCAGCCCCTTGATGGCTCCTGCACTGACCTCCTGTAGGGTAACTGCTTTCCCCAACACCTCCACCTCTACAGCTGTGAGATTTGTAAGGGGGAGCTGTGCCAGGATGTCCCGGATCGCTCCCTCATCCCACCCTGCTACACTCCTGTATTAGCTGGTATAATATCCAAGGAACTGCCGCTTGATCTCTTCCTGTCTATATTTTCGTAGGCTATCCTCTCCTTCAATCTTAACTATGGCTGAGCCTCTCCTAGTTTCAAAGTGGGCTACCACTTTCTCCCTAGTATTCAGCAAGGACTGCTGCATGTCCGGGTTTCCCGGCCTTTGTTTTTCTATGTCCCACAAGCCTTCTCTATTTTTGTTGCCAGGGAATGCCTCACTTCCATTGATGCCGCTATGCACCTGCCTCTTATCACTGCCTTGAACGCATCCCACTCTGATTGTGGGGAGGACGCCATACCCGTAATTATCCACAAAATAATGGACAATGTATTCCCTAATCTCCTCCAGGAACACCTGGTCTTCTAAAGCCTCCAGTTTGAGCAGCCAGGTAGATATGCGTTGGCGGGGAGTCTCCCATGTTTATTGCATTAGGACCGGATTGTGGTCCGATAATGTATGGACCAAATATTCTACATAGGTAACCAGGCCATGCAAATATGGGGTACAGAGGAAGGTCTCCAATCACACGTGCATTTCATGAAGTTGTGAGAAAAATGAATAGTTGTGTTTCTGTGGGTGAGTGCGTCTCCATGTGTCTATTAGCCCCCATCTTGCTAGCCATTCCACGAAGGTGCGTGCCTCATGATGTGCTGGTGAATCTCCTGGGGGTGCGAGCATTCTATTAGTGGGTTCACCACACAATTATAGTCTCCCCCTATAATCATGGAGTGGATCAGGTAGGGGGCCAGTGGTCCCGACAGGCTCATCAGGAAAGCTCCCTGTTCCAAATTGGGGCCATATATATTTATTATATTCACCTCCCGTCCATCTAACCTACCTATCACCACTATATATCATCCCTCTGGGTCTATTAAGTCTCCAGTGTGTTGAAAGAGGACTCTCGCTCTGATCCAATTCAGGACTCTTCTGGCATACACCGCATAGGTGGTGTGATAAGCCAGTCCTCTCCATCAGCACTGGAACTCTGCCCCCTCCTTGGCCAATAGATGAGTCTGTTGCAAAAGAGCGATGTGGATACTCCCCCCTGTTCAAGTAAGAGAATATCCTATACTGCTTGGACGTAGTGTGCATCTCCCTAATATTCCAGGATATGACTTTGTAGGTCAAGGGGGTATCCATGGCCATTCCTTGTGTGTGGGCCCACTTCCATCCCACTCTTTGGAATTCCTTACTCAGTTACGGGGCTGCCCTCGCGCATATTGTTTCCTTGGATGCAAATCGCAATTTTCCCCCAACTCATAAACAACTAACATCCCAACTCCCATACCCCAAGGCGAGTGAGTAAATACCCCTCTCCAAATTGTCCTAACTCTCACAAATTACAAGTGTGCATGGGAGCACCCACTGATTACTCAAGGAAGGGGGTAAGAGGTTGAGGCAGTCCCTGTGGGGGTTCTACCCCTCCTGTGTGTCCATCCTTTAGAACTACTGTAGACTCATGGGAAAGAAGAAACCTCTTACCCTACCCCTCACGGGTGATTGTTGCCTTGTCCTAACTCTGCAAACTGCTTATTCTCTTTTCCAGTTGAATAATTTTGTCAGATGTCCCTGGGTTTATTCTGGGCAATCCTTGCCTGGAGGCCCTCGATATACTTGTACTATGATCTGACTCTGACTCTCGACCGTCTCTTCTGGATGTTGGTGATACCCTGCAGGCTCCATTAGTAATCAGTGATACTACCGCTGCCACCACTGCCTGTCTTTCTTGCTGTATCTCGGCCTTACATGGGGCTGTGGAGGTGCGAGAACCACTCCAGCGATGTGAGCCAATTGTGTTATCTTGTTAACTGCATGGGGCTTGGTCCGGGGGGGTCGCTGATCGATCCATTCCCAAACTTCCCAGGGGGAATTAAAAAATGGGTACCTGACGGGTTCACCACTCTTAGCTGCGCTGGGAACATCATTTCCTATGGGACCTCCATCGGCCAAAGTTTCTTCTTAGTCTCTAAGGGGCAGATTTACAAGCCCCTTGCGCCACTATTGCATCACTTTTCCCATGTTAAAAGTAACGCAAAAGTGGCGCAAGGGGCTTGTAAATCAGCCCCTCAGTATGTAAGACGCTGTCACTGGACTTCTTTGGATAAGTCTGTGAAAATTCGGACCGCACTATTTTCTACTGTGATTGATTTCTTTTGTCGAGTTTGGCCCAGAATATGATCCGATCTTTGTAAAACAGAAATCTCACTACTCCAGGGTGCGGTGATGCCTCCGGAAGCGAGGGCTTAGCAGGCACCCGGTGTGCACTTTCGAAGGCATAAAAAGGGAATAAGCCCTCCCTGGCAACTCCTCCCAAACCTATTTCTCCATATACGTTTGCATGTTGTTGCCTTCAACTTTTTTGGGCAGCCCCATGACTCTGATATTGTTCACACGGGATCTGTTCTCCGTGTCTTCTGCCCTTCGTTTATGGATACAGACCTTCTCTTCCATGATGGCCACCCTGGCGCCTGCCGATACCAAGGTTGGGGTGTCTCTGCAAGCTATTTTTACGCTGAGGTGACTCGTCCTGCCAGGCGCCAGGAGTAGGAGGCCCAAGTCTTCTCTCAGGGTATCAATCTTGGTCGCCACTGCTGCTCGAGACTCCGTGTAGGTAGGACTCCAGATGAGCCGAGGTGTCTGGAAGGTCTGTGAAAGCAGATGCAATTGTTGAGGTATTCTGGGCCAGTGTTTGTAGTGCCTTGTAGTGGATGAGGAATTTGAATTGTGTTTAGGTGTAACTGGGGAGCCAGTGGAGCACCATCGGGTGTATTGCGATGTCAGTGCAGCTTGAAGTCATGGAGTAGTTCTGGCCGCCCAATTTCTGAATGGTCTGCTGCCTTCTGGTGAGGTTTTTGTTGATCCTGACATAGACATTGTTTCCACAGTCCAGCTTGTTTGTGATCAGTCTTCCTCAGAATCTTCAGGGTATGGAAGCATGAGGCAGTGATGGCATTGAGTTGGGCGGTCATGTTGAGTTTGCTGTTAATGATGATCCTGAGGTTCTTGGCATGGGTGGTGGGGGAGTTGTTAGTCCTAGCTCTGTTGGCCATCAGGTGGAGTCCCACAGCACTGAACTTGATCCGGGTACTGGGTCTCTTGTCTGTTAGGGAGGTAATGAGTTGTGTGTCATCATCATCGGAGAGGACGTTGATATTATGAGAGCAGATGATGCTAGCTAGAGGGACCAAGTATGCATTGAAGATGTTTGGACTCCGGTAGGATCCTTGCGGAACTGTGGTAAATATTTCATTACCGGTACTATTTTTTATGCGGTAAAGTCTAGTAAGAATAACTCAGTAAAAATAAGAGGCAGAATCCGTGGTATTAGAGGTTCTGAAAGGCTTTATTCCTCTACAAAGGAATTACAGTTCGAACCGTAGGCTTCAAATTCCATCACCACGAAGGTTCAGGAAGGGAAGGCAATACATTATTGACAAGTAAAGATATTTATATGAAAAGTATTACATTAAGACAGATGCAGGAGGCGTAACAGCTGATAATACAGATAATGATACACATACGTAATAGAAAAAGGCGTACATATAGGCGTAACTAGAAACGTCATTAAACATGATGTCACAAGTGGGTGGATCCATAAGAGAATCCTGCAATGTCAGCAGAAATATTTGGCAGAGATGCGTGCGCAGCCGCATGACGTGTGATTGACGTGCAACTAGAGGGTGAAGGGGACTTGACATTTAGCTCTACATGTGGAGACAGAAGTCTGAGGGGTCATGTCAACCTAATCCCAAATCATATCTAATATCTTATGTTTAAAGAACTGTATTATCCAAAAGGAAAGGTCTCTCGGACGGAATCTATTCTATACTGACTGTTAGTGCGTGTACAAGCGTCTAAGTGTCTACATGAGATGCGAGGGGGCAGGAATCTTCCATGGTAACAGGGGCTATGAATTACTTGCATGAGGACAGTGAGGCCTGGCCCTTTGCTCGGTAGCTGGAAGAATGTTTACCTAAACTACTAGACAGGAATGCATCGGATGAGGAGCGGAGCAGATAATCTTGAAGGTGAAATACAGTTTTTGGCAGGCAACGGCCGGATCAGGCACCGTTAGCCGTGCAGGGAGTATGACAAAGTTCATGGATACAGATGCGGGCTCGGACTGGAGCTTTCAGAGGCAGAAGGCAGGAAAAAGCTTGATGGCAGAATTCAGGGCCTACTCGCCTGAATCTGTAAGATGTGGAAAGTGAACCACATAAAGTCGGTGGCCTTTCATACTTAGGAATGGAATATCTGACCCATTCATGGCGGATCTGAAAGAGGACATGTTGACGGTGGACGCACATGTATTTGCGTCTTCATAACTGGAACTGGAGGGAACATACATGTACTTGTAGCATGCACATGGAGCCGTTGGGGTCTACGATAGGGGACATAACTGATCACAAAATTCATATTTCCTCATTCCCTCCTTGTCCCCTACGGACCCTCAGGAGATATCGATCTTCATCAATCCATCGATCTGTTCATATAGCATCATTTGTTCTTCTTTCTTCTTCCGGGATCTTGAACGAAAACTTGGATGCGGGATACACGATGTGGCACACAGACCACAAATCGCTGGCCCACATTGTAGACATAAGCAGCAACTGAATAGTATGAGAAAGCCAATGCCTAGGAAGGATAGGATCCTCCATCCCCAGGCTGACAACACGCTCCAGAACCAACCGGACCAAGTCCAGGTGCCTGGACTCTGGTGTATCTGGCTTATAATCTTATGAAGGCGAGTTATGGCTTTATATACTGACGGCGAGTTTTCTGGTATGAAAACACAGCAACTTGATCCGATGACCCTACAAGCTCCGCCCCTATCGGCCAGAATGACGTCAAGGACAAGACGATTTTGAAGCACAACAATCCGCATCGCAGACTGCTCCTCTGTTAAGTTGCCTAGGGCGGAAGTAGTCTTGTTCACTACTGCTTCAAGGGTTCTAGTTAATCTACGTATCAGTTTACTATTAGTGACTGTTCCTATATAGGGAAAGAAACCTTTATTGAAATCTGTGTATTGCTCCCATGCCGTTTCAGTGTAATCGACAATCGGGAGATCTCTCTGCTGTCTATTGTGTACTAAATGGGTATTTCTGTGATAATCAGGAGGGGCTAGGAAAACAGGTGGCAGAAGGAATGCTATGTAACAGGTACCATCCCAATCTAGAGGTAAACGTATATATGCGGTCTGGCCACATATGAAGTAGGAATGACGGGAAGCTCTGAATGTAGACTTGCCTTGATCACTGAATTTTACTACAGTGGTACATTTACTATGGCCCATGTGTATGGAACCATTCTTTCTTACACATAATTCTCCTTTAACTGGAAATACTGACATAGCGGGCAAGATTGGTGTAGCTTCAGATTCAACATTCAGAATCATGAGGTTAAGTGTAAAGTTACCTAATCCATATACTTCATTTTCTAGATCAGTTCCTGTTCTTTTGGGAAGTCCCTCCTTGTTAGGATAGCAGACTTTAAGCAAAACTAGGTTCAGGTTTCCCCATACCCAGTTGTCTTGGTAAATTACTGAATTTGAATCTAGGGAATTAATCAAACTAAACCATGCTCCACAGGAGCCATTGTGTGTGAACGGGTACGGAAAGAGAGGCAAAACTCCCTTATAGTTCTGATAGGGAGGGAGTCGGCCACATATCCAACAATTGGTAGCATTGCTGGTCTGATGGGAATGATGTAACATACTAATAAAAGTGTTGTTGCGCAGCGCAAATCTATAAGACAACTCATGCGGAGGTAATTCGCTAAAAGAATGTTCAGCAGTAACATTGTAAGCACGCTTAGAAATAGGGTAATACATATGTAGCAATACACTAGAAATGATGATCAGAAGACTTAGAAAAAACAAAATTAATAATGTAACTGTGCAGTGACTACGAAGCGATTTACAGTACGCATGTTTTTTAAGCTTTATCTGTCTATTTCTCTCTCTATTTCGGTCTAGAGGATACATGTCAGAGACAAATTCAACCGATTCACCTTGGAGAGGACTTAAACAATCAAATTGGCTGACTTGCTAGACCTTAGTTTCAGATTATAGAGTTCGTTTTTTGTTTGTTCAACCAAGGGGAGCTTTGAGTCTGTCTGTGAGGGAATGCAGGGCTGAGTGTTCACATCGGACGGTAGTCCATAAAATTTCTTGATATGACTCGAGTGTAACCACCCTTTACGTCCCTCAACCTTCACGGCTGTCCTTGTTGTCAGCAAGACGAGTTTGGGCGACTTCCACCTGGGCTCCAGCTGGGTCTTCCGGTCGAAATTCCTCACAAGAACCAGATCACCTGGAACCACGTCATGGGGCTTTACCTCAGTGTTATCGGGAAAAGCTGCAGCTACCTGTGAACGACAAGATTGTAGTGCAGACATCAAGGAAGCCAGGTAATCTGTCAGCATATTACAGTCAACATCAGTGATTTTACGAGGTATAGGCGTCCCCCACATATTTGGTGGTCTACCGAAGATCACCTCATACGGGGATAGCCCTGTTCGAGAATGTGCTACCATTCTCATGTAAAAGAGCGCAACTGGTAAGGCTACTATCCAATCGACACCTTTTTCTCTACATATTTTGGACAATCTGATTTTCAGAGTTTGATTATGACGTTCCACAAGACCTGCTGCCTCGGGATGTCGAACACAGTGGAATTTCCATTGGTAACCTAATAGAAGTGAAACGTGTTTCATTAGTTCGGATGAGAATGGCTGGCCGTTATCTGAGTATACAACACGTGGCAAACCGTACCGTGGGAAGAATTCTCGAACTAACTGTTTGGCAGTAGTCGGGGCAGTGTAATCTGAAACCGGGTAGGCTTCTGTCCAACGGGAAAGAGCACAAACAACTACGAGAACATATTTGAATCCTCGACATCGTTCCATCTGGATATAATCCATCTGGAGGACTTCAAAAGCGTGATCGGGAGGTTGGAATCCACCCTGCTCTACGGGAATGCTTTTACCTGGATTAAACTGACAACATATCATACAGGTACGTACTTTCTGTTTGGCTGCTGCTCGCAAGTGTTTGTTGAACCAAATGTGTTGAATACTGTCTAGCATAGCTTTTTCTCCTAGGTGCGCTGGACTATGTATTGTGTTAATGATGACTTGAACCATGGAGTCGGGAAGAAACCATATAGATTTTTCCTTCGTCATCCATCCTTGATCCGTTTGGATCCCTCCTAATTCAGTCCATTTCTTTATTTCTTCGGGTGTAGCATGTGTCTGTATGTCAATTACATCAACGGCGGGATCCTTAACTGTCATGCAATGTGTTGGTGTCGGAACTATTGTCTTTGTCGTGTCAGTTGTATGAGTCTGGTTCTGAGCAGTCTGTTTAGCTGTTCTGTCAGCTAGGTCGTTACCCTGAGAAATGATGTCGGTAACTTTTGTATGAGCTTTGCATTTCATAATCGATATTGCAGTAGGTAGATGAATCGCGTCTAATAGAGCTTGAATGAGGGGTCCGTGTTGGATGTGGGCACCGTGGGAAGTTAAATAACCTCTCTCTCGCCACAGTACGCCGAAGTCATGGACGACTCCGAATGCATAACGTGAATCTGTGTATATGTTGACTTTCTTATTTTTGGCTTGAATACAGGCTTGTGTCAGAGCGATGAGCTCTGCTGCTTGAGCTGACAAAGTGTTAATACAATTTGTTTCAACGATTTCAGTGTCTGTTGTGACTGCGTAAGCGGCCACTAACTCTCCTGTACTTGTTCTCATACATGAACCATCTACATACAATGTTAGGTCTGGATCTGATAAAGGGATATCTGTCAAGTCTTGTCTGGGTTTCGTCGTGATAGTAATGACTTCAATACAATCATGTGCTAATGGATCTGTTCCATTTACTGGCAAAAGTGTGGCAGGATTTAATGTATTACAACGTCTGATTTCTATGTGTGGTTGAAACAATGTTAATTCATAACCGGTGAGTCTTGCTATAGTCAAGTGTTGTGTTTGTGTGCGGTTCAAGAGAACCTCTACTGCGTGTGGTACTTGTACTGTCAATTGATGTCCTAACACTATGGCATCGCTTTGTCTGATTGCTAAAGCTGTTGCTGCCACTGATTTCAGGCACGCAGGAAGAGCCTGAGCTACTGGATCTAATGTACTAGAGAAATAAGCACATGGTTTGTGTGATCCTGCTTGTTCCTGAGTGAGTACTGACAAGGCAGTACCTTCGCGTTCTGTAACAAAGAGTGTAAACTGTTTACTGTAACATGGTGTTGCTAAAACAGGTGCTTGGCATAAAGCTTTCTTTAAGCTTTCAAAGGCATGTGTATGTTCTTGAGTCCAAGGGAGAACAGTCGATGTGGCTGCCTCCTGTGTTGTCAACTGAATGAGTGGTTTTGCTAGAAATGCATATTGAGGGATCCACTGCCTACAGTATGAAGTGAGACCTATAAAAGCCCGCACCTCCTTTTGTGTCGTGGGTGGTGGCATGTTAGCAATTAACTGGATGCGATCAGGTGTAAGCTGTCTTCCCTCCTTGGACAGCAAGTGCCCAAGGTAAACAACTTGCTGGACACAGAATTGCAGCTTAGAAGGGGACACCTTGTGCCCCTTGTCGGCCAGAAATTGTAAAACCGTCAGTGACGCTTTTTCACATTCAGGTTCGCTTCGGGCGGTGATCAGCAGATCATCGACATATTGAAGCAAGGCAGTGTTAACTGGCATGTGGATACTGTCAAGTTCTCGTTTCAGTGCTTGGCTATAGATGCTGGGGCTTTCTGTGAATCCTTGAGGAGCGCGTGTGAATTTAAAACTTCGTCCATTTAAACTGAATCCGAACAAATATTGACTTTCCGGATCTATTGGGACGCTAAAGAAAGCATTCTTGAGATCAATTACAGTGAAGAACGTTGCTTCTGAGTCAATAGCTGTTAGTAATGAAGAGATATCTGGGACCACAGGGTATTGTGGTACAATACATTTATTTAATTCGCGCAGATCAATAACTAATCGATATACTGGTGGTGCTTTTGGATCCGTTCTTTTAAGAATCGGAATTATCGGGGAATTACATACATTGGAGTCGGTTTCCACAACCACTCCTTGTGAAATGAGCTCGTCAATGATTTGCAGTAAAGCCACAACATCATCTGGTGGTAACTTGTATTGTCGCATTCGTGGTAGTACTACTCCTGTTTTTAGTGTGACTCGATATGGTGTAATGTTCATGCAACCAACATCAGTCGGGCCTTGTGCCCATAAATGTGTAGGTAAATTCTGCAGCCGGTGATCCAGGCCTCTGGACACGTAGTGACCTTTGAAGTCACGTAGAAATAGTCGTACTCCTTCCGGAGAACAACATATTATGGCTCCTAGAGCTTTCAATGTTTTTATACCTAACAAGTTTTCTGGACATGATTTAGTAAGCAATAAATCTGTGGTTCGTGTCAATGGACCAACCGTAAGTGGTAGGGGTTGCGTTACTTCATTAATGATAGGCTTTCCTGAGAATCCAAGGGAAATATTCTGTGAGCCTGAGAGGGGTGCCCCTGGAACTTCACTGCGTCGTATAGTTGTTCTGCTTGCCCCTGTATCAAGTAAAAACTTTCTGTCTTCCCCTAATAGTTCACTATGTACATAAGGTCCCTCTTGATCTACAGGAACCTCGATAAGGGGTAAGCCAACTTCCCTCTCTAGGCTATTTCATGTGTAGCGCTGATAATCGGGATAGTCAGTTTGTGCATACTGGTACATCTGTTGTGTCGTTGCTTGTGTTGCAGCAATAGGCTGCGCTTGTGGTGGTGCTACGGTCTGTTGCGGAGCTGTCTGTTGCGGAGCTGGCCTAGATTGTGCGTGCTGAGGGATTTGTGATTGGTTCTGATCCTGTCTAGGTGGACGTGGTCTTTCCTGTGTTCTACCCGTGGCGATATTATGTTTCAGAACTGGACAATCGTGTATATAATGACCTTGTTGTTTACAATAGTTGCATGTCCCTTTCGTCGGACCTGCGGAATCACCCTTTTTATGACCATCAGCTGGAACTGACTGAGCCACAAGCATTTTCATTTTCGTGTCTTTCATACGTCTTTGTTCATGTTCTTGTTCTTCTCTAATTCTATTGTGGTGATATTGTAACATCTGTAACATCTGTGACGGGGTATTACCTTGCCAGGTACTCTCAAATTTCAATACTCTATTCTTAACTTGTGGTAGGGAATTTTCAACTAATTTTGTCACAAACAGATGTGGGTATGACTCACTACTTGCTTTTATGCCACTATTTATACCAAAACATTTTTCAAATCGGGAATAGAAATCACTAGTGTCTTCATCTTGCTTTTGTTTACAGGCTGAGATTGCACCCCAGTCCTCCTTTTTCGTAGTTAATAAACGTGGCAGTACCTGCACTAGTAATCCTGGTAGTGCTGTAGTCTTTTCCCCAAGCCCTGATCCTGCAGCTCGAGCCTTTTCTTCGTTTTCTAATGCTGTCCAATCTATCTTTTGGTCTCCCACCTCCCATTCCTTTTCTTTGAGTTTCTCGTAAATACCGGCAGGCATTAATACTTTTAATATTTTCATAATGTCGGGGTAGGTATACTCTCCCATGAGTAACATGTCTTTTATCTCACGGTGGAAACCTGCTGGATCCTTGTCATGGCTGGGTACTACTTTCTTCATTTCTAATAATTCAATTTTAGTTATAGGCGTGTACACAAACACGCGTGTAAAGTTATTGTCTTCACCTCTTATTGGGTGTACTTCGCGTAAGGGATTCTGTCTATCTATGTGATACATTTTTCTTCCCATAGTGGGAACTGGAACATGTTCTGGGCATACGAAAACTATATACTGGTTTCGAAATTCTAGAATTTCTTTAATTAAATCAGTACCTGACCCTCTCCATTTATTCGTGAGTAATTCGGTCAATATGTCAGGTAAGGGTCCAGGATCGGAGTGTTGGCTTTTATATAAGATAAGGAGGTGCTGAATCATGTATATACTAGCTAAACGCTGTTCGTCTGGGGCAAGATTCAGAAACGTGTGTGCTAGTGCATCTTCACTGTATTTGTCGGGACTGTCAGCCCATTGTACTGCTGACCTGGCTAATTCTTGTTCATCCATGGAATCGAGCATATGGTACCCCCTTCGGTCTCGGAGTAATTTATCAGCGGCTTGGAATAGGTGTTCAGGAGACCTTGTATTTAACATAGGGGCTTGGAAATGTCTGTTACATTCTGGACGTATCGGACGTATCGGATCATTAAAGCATCTGGTTTTATTAAAAGATCTTCCTTTACCTACATAAGCATCGTTTCTAATTGTCCTGTAGGCATTTCGTCCTCCTCTCCCTCTGGTTCATGTAGATCTGACTCTAATCTTTCTGTATGTATTCGTTCTACTTCTTTGCGAATCTTACGGCACATAACTACTATACATGTCTGTTTATCATGTTTCCCTTCTGATATATTCTGACCCCATTTGGTAAGTACTTGCATTTCCTCCTGATCTACCCCAGGCCTATCTCTGTTTCTGATCACACAGTTTATGAAGAAGCGTAACAGTTGTCTCTGTACATCCACTTTCTGGTATTCCATAGCTTCGTCAATACTTTCAGGGCCTCGCCCTGATTGGACAAAGTGATATATATTGTCTAAATGTGCCACCATTCCTGGTAGCGTCGCTAAATATCTTGAAGCTCGTCGTATACGTAGTGATGACAGCAGCATACCGTCCCGTCTACCGGGCACAGGATCATATCTACAATCCACTAGATGCTCTTTAAACATGTCGGAAGTTGCTAGTTGGGGTGTACGTTCGTATGCTAAATCTCTAAGGGATAATTTATTTCCTCGAGGTGGCGCGGCAAAAATTTCTGTCGTACCTCCTGTCGCACCGTCTGAGGTGCTAGGCACGAAAGGATTTGTCGGATGTAAGATAGAAACTGTAGAGGCAGGAAAAGCGGTAGAAACAGATGGACCTGTGGGAATGTGCGTAGGAGTTTGTTGTTGCGGGGATACAGACGGATGATCTTGGCGTTGAGCACCATCGGTGGGCGGTGGGTGTGGCGGAACATTAGCATATTCAGGAGCTACATCATCTAAATAGGAAGAAAGGAAAATATCTTTTGCTGTTTTGGGATGTGCTTTTATCGGGAGCAATGGGGGTGTCAAGTTTTTCGGTATTTCCGGGGTGGCCTGAGGTAACCCTTCGGCCAGAAGAGGATACATACCATTCATAAGAGTGTTTCGTTGTCTGTCTACTTGTTCTGCTTTTACTCGGGTACCTTCCTCAATTAATAAATTTTCTCGGGTTTTATTTGAATTCTCCCTACCTTTCTCTTCCTGTCTGAGCGCTTTTTCTGTACGTCTATATGATTCTTTACGCCATAATTCAATGGCATCTTTCTGTGACTGTCTGGCTTTCTTTTTCCATAATTCTTCTTCTACTCTCATGATGCAATCTGCATCCCAGGTCCCCGCTGCGGGCCATCTCTGACTCTCTGGTAAATCCTTGGTGTAGTCCACCCATAGATCAAGAAATAATACGGCATCTAGGCCATGCTTATGATACATAAATTACCCTGGAGTGTCCCTAGGTGGAATGGGAACAGCTTCTTCGAGTACCCCTTTTCTGGTTTTGATCTGTCTTAATTTTGAAAAGAGCGGCATTTTTAGACCTTATTATTTGAACACACTTGATACAATAAACCACAATAATGAACAATCATTCACACCACAATATGTAGAACGTATTAAAACATTTAACATTTAACAGTTAACGAACGATGATAACTAATAGAAAACTAGTTACTGACATAATACTGACACTAGATAATACTGAATTATATGCAAGACATACTAGATATACTGCTAAACAGTACAGATACACTGCTGAAACAGTGCAGACCGAATTTGTGTACCCAAACCCGTCTTGACCGGCACAACCAATGTGCACGTCTAACTGCCTCCCCGGCAACGGTACTCACCGGGTAGCACGGAACGGAAGGCCTCGGAACTGAACTGGACTGGACCGGACTGGACTGGACTCGACTGGACTCGGAACTTCGGAACCTGGTGGGCCTCTGTATACCTCGGATCTTGCTCTCTCAGCTAGGCTCTGGTCGGGATACTTCGCACTTCTCACCGCCTCGTCTGGGTGTTGATCGCAGCCTCAGTCACCCCCGCTTGGCCGGAGGGAGATACAGGAAATCCTGCAGGTACGCGTTTTTGTCCGTTCAGCTGTGGCAGGAGACCGGGCCTGCAACGCACCTCCGGCGCGTGAGATGAGAAAGTGTCCCTATTCGGGCGCCAATTTATGTGGTAAATATTTCATTACCGGTACTATTTTTTATGCGGTAAAGTCTAGTAAGAATAACTCAGTAAAAATAAGAGGCAGAATCCGTGGTATTAGAGGTTCTGAAAGGCTTTATTCCTCTACAAAGGAATTACAGTTCGAACCGTAGGCTTCAAATTCCATCACCACGAAGGTTCAGGAAGGGAAGGCAATACATTATTGACAAGTAAAGATATTTATATGAAAAGTATTACATTAAGACAGATGCAGGAGGCGTAACAGCTGATAATACAGATAATGATACACATACGTAATAGAAAAAGGCGTACATATAGGCGTAACTAGAAACGTCATTAAACATGATGTCACAAGTGGGTGGATCCATAAGAGAATCCTGCAATGTCAGCAGAAATATTTGGCAGAGATGCGTGCGCAGCCGCATGACGTGTGATTGACGTGCAACTAGAGGGTGAAGGGGACTTGACATTTAGCTCTACATGTGGAGACAGAAGTCTGAGGGGTCATGTCAACCTAATCCCAAATCATATCTAATATCTTATGTTTAAAGAACTGTATTATCCAAAAGGAAAGGTCTCTCGGACGGAATCTATTCTATACTGACTGTTAGTGCGTGTACAAGCGTCTAAGTGTCTACATGAGATGCGAGGGGGCAGGAATCTTCCATGGTAACAGGGGCTATGAATTACTTGCATGAGGACAGTGAGGCCTGGCCCTTTGCTCGGTAGCTGGAAGAATGTTTACCTAAACTACTAGACAGGAATGCATCGGATGAGGAGCGGAGCAGATAATCTTGAAGGTGAAATACAGTTTTTGGCAGGCAACGGACGGATCAGGCACCGTTAGCCGTGCAGGGAGTATGACAAAGTTCATGGATACAGATGCGGGCTCGGACTGGAGCTTTCAGAGGCAGAAGGCAGGAAAAAGCTTGATGGCAGAATTCAGGGCCTACTCGCCTGAATCTGTAAGATGTGGAAAGTGAACCACATAAAGTCGGTGGCCTTTCATACTTAGGAATGGAATATCTGACCCATTCATGGCGGATCTGAAAGAGGACATGTTGACGGTGGACGCACATGTATTTGCGTCTTCATAACTGGAACTGGAGGGAACATACATGTACTTGTAGCATGCACATGGAGCCGTTGGGGTCTACGATAGGGGACATAACTGATCACAAAATTCATATTTCCTCAGAACTCAGCAGATGAGATTACAGGCATGCAAGGTGTATGGTGCCAGGCTGACTGACTGAGGCCTTCAAGTCAATAAGGAGCAGATTCATTGGAGTGTGTTTCCTTGGATGTCGTGTAGGCGTTGTATGAGAATGGGGTGGAACACTGTGTCAAATGCTGCAGAGAGTTCTTGGAGGATGAATGCTGCTGTGTCTAATCTGTCCAGAGTCATGTGAATATCATTCATGGCGGCATTGAGGGCAATCTCCATGATATGGTTGGGTCTAAAACCAGACAGAGTCGTATCGGGGAGTTGGTCGACACCGAGGTATTCGGTAAGGGTGTCTATTGATTTTTTTCTAAGACCGTGGATTGGGATAGTAGCAGGGAGATCGGTCTGTAGTTGGCGAGCGTTGGAGGGTCTACAGATGTTTTTTTGAGCAACAGGAGGACTGTTGCCTGTGTCTAAGCTTCTGGGACATTCGTGGAAGAGATGGAGGCATTCAGAATGGGTGTGAGCATCGAGCTGGTGTGCTGCAGTCCTCTGGAGTAGGCGTGGTGGGTCCGGTAGGGCTCCTGAGTGAATAGACTTAATGGTGGCAGCGGTTTCTTCTGGGACAATGACAGACTATGTGGCTAGCATTGATTGGTGGTAGGGTGGTAAGGAGTGGCATGGGCATTGTTAGGGTTTAGGGGTGGGTTGTGATAAAGGGTAGTAAAAGGTAAATTCAGGGGAGGGTAGTTGTAAAGTGTGGTAAGGGTAAATTTAGAGTTTAGGGGTGGGTTGTGGTAAAGAGTGGTAAGGGTAATTTTATTGCTTGGGGTAGTAAGGGTACTTGTGGGGGTATAGGCAGGACCACTGGAATTATGCGATTGTGCATCCTCTGCGATTTTCACACGATTATAGATTTGCCGCATTTGCCACATGATCCATCATCTGCCACACAATTGGCAGACTTTAGCAAAAAAAATGTTTGGTTCTTTCTCAAGCGGTTCAAAAGTTACTAAAAATGCTACAACACCTGTTGGCACGCAGAGGAAGTTCCTTTGCAAAGCTGGACTGGTCATCTTTCTGTTGCTTATTCCTATATTTGAGTACTAAACTGGTACTTATGAGGTGCAACCATTGCCCAGAAAGTTTTAGCGAGTTTAAAAATGATTAAATAATGAATTATTACTATTACAAAATGTGCTGCACTATGCAGCATAATTTTCTCAACCCTGCCACATCATTTGTCCCTCTCCTACCTCATAAATCTAGTGGCCCTAGGTATAGTGGAGGGTACTGTGAAAGGGTGGTTAGGTGTAAATTAAAAGGGGGTTTTGGTGGAGTCCCATCCCAAAGACAAAAATATATATATATAACCCAGTGGTGGTCGCCACTGGGTAGTTAAAGTTAGGTCAGCTGTTCCATAGGAAAAGTTTTGTATGTGTTGCTAATAACTTTTGCCCTGTTTAACAAATCTCCATGAAACTTTCCAAAAAAGTGCTACTTTTTGACTAGTTTGTGAATGGAAAGCTTTGTGGTGATCCGTTAAGCGGTGGCAAGGAATAAAGGGTGGTCCCAAAATGTATAATCCCCTTGCATTTTCTGTAGACTTCTTTAAGAAGGGCTACAGAAAAAACTGCTGAAGGAAATGACAACAAATTTGTCAGGAGGCTAGATCTTAGTCCTCAGATTGTGCTTTTTGTGATATGACGCAATACAGTTCAGTAGTTTTTTAGAAATTAAAGGTCAAAAATATTTTTATATCTCGATGGTTGGGTTAGTCAAAGGCTTTAGAGACTCTTGCAGGAGCGCCAGTTTAAAAATGGAGCGTTCTGAATTGCCCAGGGGCCTTTTTTTCTTTCCTTGGGCCAATAAGCTCCAGCAAGAGTCAGAATCCCACTGAACTGAGCCACCGATTGGCTGCCAGCAACATCAGAAAAATGTTGCACTCCGGCATTGCAGGACTCGGAACTTAGTCCCTGTCCTGAAGTGTTAAAAGAAATATAGGGGGGAGGGTAGGTCTATCCTGCCCCACCAAGGCTCTATGGGGGGGACCCAGAGAGACCTCCCCGGGCCAAAATAAAACAAGCACCTACAGTACAATAGGTCTTGCATTTGCGAGAGTTTGATCTATTGGCATTGTAAACTATACTGCCTTTTATTTATGTGTTTATAAAACCTGCAAGTGACGTTTACGCACTGCTTTTAGGTTTTGTAAACAGAAATAAAAGGCATTATTATTTACAATGCCAATAGATCAAACTGTATCAAATGGGAGACCTTTTGCACTGTAATGAAATAGGTCTCGCATTTGCGAGATTTTGAGAGCCATTGGCATTCTAAATGACAATGCTTTTAATTTATGTGTTTTGAAAACCTGCAAGGGGTGCATAAACGTGCACTTTGTAATTATAGTTGTTGCTTACGAGAAGCAAGGCTGGCAGTGACTGCCCCTTTTTTATTGCCAGCCTTGCTTCTCCTCAGCAAGGACTACAAGTAGTAAGTGTGTGGTAACACACTGCTTGCAGGTTTTTAAAATACATAAATAAAAGGCATTGTTATTTTGAATGCCAATAGCTCAAATGTTTGCAAATACCTATGGGAGGGAAGCTTGCAGTGCTGCTGACTGTACTGTGCCTGTTCCTACATGAAGAAGCATGCACTGCTGCTGAGTGTACTGTACCTGTTTTCTTTGGGAGGGAAGCTTGCACTGCTGCTGCCTGTGCTGTCCTTCCTGTATGCAAGAGAAGCTTGTAGTTCTGTGTGAGCGAAGCGTGCAGTGCTCCTGACTGTACTTTATCTGCACTGTATGTAAGAGAAGCTTGCACTGTTGTTGACTCAGTCAGTCAGTCAGTCAAAAAGGCTTTATTTCGATATGAATATATCTTAAAAAGCAAAACTACAACATTGTACAATAAGAAGATAAAAAGGAATCAGTGCATGGAGAGATAGACAAATATTTCATACTGCTACTGATGCCAATAAATTAGCTAAAAACAGGTAAGAATATTGGATAAAAAAACAAATTAAACAACATACAAAAGCCTAGATGACCTGATGCGCCAAGCCCATCCTAGGAACTTGGCTAAACCACAAGCAAAGAGGGGCCTTGGGTCATTTTTTAATATTCGTAGGGCTTCTATACAATGTCTGGTTCCAAGTTCTCTGCAAAGTGGTTTTAACCACCTACTCCGGGGGGCTGCATAAGCCGGACATTCAAACAAAAAATGGGGAACAGACTCAGACCTCTTATCACAAAATGGGCAAAGGGAAGTTGTTTGAGATGGAACCTTCCACCTGGATGTTAATTCTCCAACAGGGAGTAAACCTATTCTGAATTGAAAATATAGGGCCCTGTCTTTACGATTGGAGATGACATCCAGGTAAGGTTCACAGAAGTGAATTTCTTTGACCAAAAGAAAGTCCAAAGTGGACCTGCACAGATTGACATTACTGCTTCTGATGCCCGCCACCCAGCTCCAATAAATCTTTTTCAGCTCAGACTTAGGAGGTGCGGTTCTATTAATTCAGGCCTCGCCAAGACCAAGGCAGAAGAGGAGACGCTTGACCTCCCTCAGCCAATGGATCTTGGACCAGCCTGGTGACCCCAACACCTCGGTTAGGCCATCCGCGTAATTGGATAATTCTGATTGTAAAAACGGGTCTCACACGAAGTAGTGAAGAGATGATTTATTCACAATTCAGGAATAAGTAAACCCACCAGTGCGGATGACAGAGACCCTCCAACACCAGTCAACTCAGAACACGAAGTGAATCCTAACATTCCTCCAAGTATCTAGGTAACACAGAATGCACTTACATCAGAGTGCTGACATACAAGAATTCTAACACTCATAATAATAGTAAAAGGACACCATACAACATGTCCCCCTTTTTTTTTTTTTTTTTTTTTTTTTTTTTTTTTTTACATAAACAAATACAAATAAAACTTAGAAGAAAACACACAAAAAAAACAAATCATTTTAAAATAAAATCTTCAAACTTCTTGGGAAATTTCACCACCCTCTTAACAGGAACCCCAGAAGAGACATTCCCGGAACTAATCTCCTCAGAAGAAGAGACATTCTGAGAATCAGTAATAGGAACGGACAAATCAGAACAAGATTTAGAATTATCATCAGATGAAGAACTAGCCATATGTGTATCAACACTAGCATGTCTAAAATTGGAACTACAAACACTTGTCTCATTGGAAGTTCCTACATCCAAGAATGAATCACTAGCATCATTCACATTAAACAATTTTTCTTGTCCAGGTTTGAGAAGAACTACTGCACCCTTATTCCACCATCCCCTTTTGTGTAAAAAAACTGCAGTTTCCGAGACCTTAACAACTTGCACAGGGGCAGAAAACCTAGAAAGACCTTTGCGTGGTAAACCTGGATTAATGATGCGTACCCAACTGCCAACACAAATGTTTTTGTGTTTAGTTCTATGTATGTCATCATGATACATCTTATTTCTCAAGGCAGCTCCATCTAAATTATCCTTCACCTTATCTAATGTTTTGTCAAAATCCTTATGAACCATCAATTCACAAGATGGTGACACCAATGTACAACACTCTCTTCCTCTCATCAAATAGAAAGGAGAAAATCCTGTCACTGAATGCGGCATGTTATGATACGCCCAAAGCTTCTCATCAAGAAAATTGAAAACATTCCTCTCACTCTCCAGAGCACACTGAATACCATCCTTAACAAATCTATTAGCCCTTTCCACTTGACCATTAGCTCTCGGACAATATAAAGGAGCTCTCTCAGCTCTAATGCCACACTTTTGCAAGAAAGAAACCATTCTGGACGAAGTGAACTGAACACCATTGTCAGACATAAGTACTCTAGGAAAACCTTCAACAATAAAAATCCTCTCTAAAAATTTGATCACTTCGTCAGTATTTGGGTTCTCAACAAAAGTGTGGTAAATCCATTTGGAAAAATTGTCAATCAGAACAATAAGAAATCTATACTGTCTACCTAAAATATCATAGGGACCTGAAAAGTCAATGGATACCTTCTCCCAAGGTCCCTTAGGAATTTCCTGTAAACCAACGGGCTCACAAGAAACTTTACAATGCTTATCTGAACGCACACATATAGCACAAGCATCAACAAATCTTTCAACCAAAGTATCCATACCAGGCCACCAGTAGTGTTGTCTAAGAACTCTCTTAGTAGCGGACACCCCATTGTGACCAAAGTGAGCTAACTCAACCAACCTAGACCTGAGACCTATGGGAGGAACCAACAAACTATGTCTGACCAGAAATCCACTCTCAATACTGAGTTCACTAGAAATGTGTGCAAAACTGTGCAAATCTGCCTCAAGATTCCTGAGAGGAGGCCATCCTTGAACAAGAAACTTTTTGACCTTGTTAATCACAACATCTTCATCATAAAATTTAACCCAGTCAGCTTCAGAAATTTTTCCCTCACAACTATTTAACACATCCACCAAAGCAACTACACATTCATGATTATCAACACATGAAGTTTCATCGACTTCTTTAGCTGGCAGTCTAGACAAACAATCAGCCGTGATGTTCTTTCCTCCCGAAATATGCTCAATTTTGAAGTTAAACTCCTGTAACCTAGCAATAAGTCTTATGAGTCTGGAAGAAGCATTACCTGAGCGTACACCATCCATCATAAACACCAAGGGTTTATGATCCGTGATTAACTTAAAAGACTGTCCCCATAAAAAATTCTTGAACTTTTCTACGGCCCACACACATGCAAGCGCCTCTCTTTCAATTGTACTGTAATGTACCTCAGAACCTTTTAAAGCTCTTGAAATGAAAGAAATAGTTCTTTCTTTCCCATTTACAAACTGAGTGAAAACAGCCCCTAAGCCAATAGAACTGGCATCCACAGTTACCACAGATTCCCCATTAGGATCAAATGTCTTCAACGTAGGAGCTGTAGAAATGAGCTCTTTAACTTTAACAAAAGCTTTGTCATGCTCATCAGACCAGACAAAAGATGTCCCTTTCCTAAGCAAAAGTCTCAAAGGTTCAACAACCAAAGCATAGCCCTGTACAAACCTAGCATAATACTCTCCAAGTCCCAAAAAAGACCTCAAAGAATCCTTGTCATACGGCTTAATAGCATTATTAAGAGCACTAATCAGATCAAGTTTAGGAGCAATGCCCTCTCCTGAGATCTTGTGTCCTAAATAATCAATTTCCTTCACAAAAAATTTGCATTTTTCTTTGCTAACCGTCATGCCTCTTTGTGCCAGTTTGGTAAGTACCTTGCCTAGAATGGAATCATGTTCTTCATGTGACTTGGCAAAGATGAGTATGTCATCCTGAAATGCTTGTACCCCAACCACATCTTGAAACAATACATCCACCAGCTTTTGAAAAACGCTAGCGGCGGAAGCTAAACCGAATGGCATTCGTAAAAACCTATAGACTCCAAAAGGAGTTACAAAAGCAGTCAAGTCTTTAGATTCCTCATCCAACATTACTTGATGATATGCAGACTTGAGATCAATGATGGAAAAAAATTTAGCTCCATTGACAGCCATGAGCAATTCCTGAATCCTAGGAAGCGGATGACTGTCAATAATTATATTCTTATTCAGTGATCTCAAGTCAATGCATAACCTCAAGTCTCCATTTTTTTTTAATGCAATTACAATAGCCGAAATCCATCCTGAACTATCAGTGGACTCTATTATGCCCTCAGAACACAGATTATCTAAATGCTCTTTGAGCTTTTGACGAACACCCAAGGGTACCATGCGTACTTTGTGCTGTACAGGCCTAGCATCTTTCTTTAACTTAATGTGATGCATAAAACCATTCACACGACCAACTTTATCAGCAAAAACAGTGTTGAATTTTGATAGAATAAAGTCAGTATTAGAATCTTGTGTTGCAATCTGGTTAACAGAAATGTCACGTAATCTAATGGGAGTATCCGTACCTGGACAAAGCATTATTCCTAGTTTGCCCAGATCATACCACCCGACAATATTCTTGCCATTAACTGCAACATAAATCTTCGTGAAAATACATCGTCCCTGAAAATTCAATTTTTCCTCAAAATAACCCAACATTTCAATATCAAAATTACCAAATGCTTTAGGGTTGACATCCGTGACACAAAGTTGTATACCTGTCCACTTTTTTTCAAATGTAGCATCAGATAGCACAGTGATTGGAGAGCCAGAGTCAGCCATTACTTCTAAAACAACATCTCCAATTAAAACTTCTCCTAAAGGTGCTTTAAATCCAACATTAATCATATTAACATCAAAGGAAGAATCATACAATGTAATAATCATATTCTCTAACTCATAAGTCACATCATTCACAGAATTCACTGTTAAACCATTGTTTATAGCAGTGGAACCACTCCTTACATTCTTGCAAACAGTTTGGAAATGACCAACCTTATTACATTTAGTACACCTTCTTTTAATGGCAGGACATTCCAAACTATTAGCAAGATGAAACCTGGATCCACATCTAAAACAAGACGGTTTGCTAGGTTTTGACACCATGTTAGGTTTAAATATTTTTTTACTGACTTGAACAGCACATACAGGAGTAACTGGACTCTCTTCAGAAGATAAAACTTTAGATGATCGTATAGACCTTTCAATGCCTTTGGCAATATCGATAATTTCATTTAGCGTAGGATTACGACAGGCTAACAACCTCTCTTGTATTTTTTTAGATTCACAATTAAATACAAACTGGTCCCTTATGCAAATATCTACGCTTGCCCCAAAATCACAATTTGCAGCAAGAACCCTTAACGCCGCAACATATTGTTCCACCGTTTCGTCAGCAAATTGTTTTCTCTTGTTGAAAGCATGACGTTCAATTAAAATACTAGGTTCTTCAATAAACTGTTTTTCCAATCTAGCAACAGCTTCTTTGAAAATGTCCCAAGAATCGCCAGCTCCAGCAGGTGCCGCAATAGGTGATAAATTTTCAAAAATCTCAATAGCAGCTGACCCTAAATAAGTAAAAAGCAGCGCATGTTTTCTTTCAGCAGGAAATTTCTTTCCATCAATAGCAACTATATAATTTTCAAAAGTTTTGTACCATTTTTTCCACGTTAAAGTGGGACTTCCTGGTGTACTTAAAAAAATTGCTGGTTGATTGCATATTTGGGAAGATGCCATAGTAGAAGAAAGTCAGGTAAAATTGCAATAAGCAGTAAAAGAAAAATCCTAGTAGAAATGAACTTCAAAACTGAAGAAAAACTAAGATGTATACTCAACAAGATAACAATCCCAATTGCCAAAATAAGAATATGATGCCAATATTCATCTTAGTAGACGATGCAGTGAACAATACATGTCATGTGAAACAAGAAAAAAAACACATGAAACCAGTATTATCCAATAGTTCTCAAAGTTCAAATTTAGTGTAGAAAAGTAAACAAAAATTACTTGGACAGTACCAGCCAATCCTTTTCACAGCATGACAATCCGTTTCTAATCATCAAACGATGTCACATAACGAAGAAAACTGGTGCTTAAATTCCGAATGAAAAGAAATCTGCCCAACTTAAAATGGCCGCCACGAACGTCACACCACGAACGTGCTTTCAACAGGCAGTGGTTCTTGTTTTATAAGCGTGAGCAGCAGACGCACGTAATCGCCGGAACAATGGAAGCTCGAGCAGAAGAAACTCCCGTCTTCAACCGTCCACATTAATCGAAGGTAAACTTTACCGTTTGAAGTATTTCACGACCATGAAGACTTCAGTTCTTCAATTTTAGGCTGCTTCCGTTTCAATGCCTTCAAGTGATTTTCAGCTGCTTCCGTATCAATGCCTTCGTGCAATTTTCTTAATCTCTTTTAAAAACTTGTAAGAGAATAAAAAAAAATCGTAGTGCAGAGAGATACTCGGGTCCTTCCTTCACGGTGGGTTATCCCAGTCGTCGCCAATGTAAAAACGGGTCTCACACGAAGTAGTGAAGAGATGATTTATTCACAATTCAGGAATAAGTAAACCCACCAGTGCGGATGACAGAGACCCTCCAACACCAGTCAACTCAGAACACGAAGTGAATCCTAACATTCCTCCAAGTATCTAGGTAACACAGAATGCACTTACATCAGAGTGCTGACATACAAGAATTCTAACACTCATAATAATAGTAAAAGGACACCATACAACACTGATGTTCTCCAAATTCTCGCCCATAGGAGGAGAGGGCGGAGCCTAGCCTGATCACTAATTGGCCGAATGCCCAGATCCAAAAGCAGTGGGAGAGTTGGAGTGCTATAAGGGAGCCCCATAAGATCTTTATGGAATTTATTTTCAGAACGGGACAAATGATCCACCTTATAGACCCCCCAAAGTTCAGCCCCATAGAGAGTGGCGCTAACCCCCCTTGCCCTATATATATCTAGGACAGGAGCAATAGGTTTCAGGGATGAGGCACGATGTTCCTTGAGCAAGGCACCCACCACCCTCTTATGGGTCAGCAACATCTTTTGATGGTGACACTCCCAGCTCATGGAGTCTCAGAGGCGAATACTGAACTCTGACACTCTCTCGAGGATAGCTGAGTCCAAAGACGGTGGTTTGGCCAACCTTTTCGGGGGGTTAAGGACCAAATACTTGGTCTTAGCTGTATTAATAGCTAACCCTCTCGTATCGCAAAAAGACTTAAAGTTAGTTAATAGACTCTGCAAACCCACCGGGGTTTTAGAAATCAGAAGGGTATCATCTGCAAATAGAAGGGTGAGTATTCTTCTACCGGCCAGGGATGGTGCATCTGCGGGGTGTTGTAGCAGGTGCTCCACCACTCCGTTGACATACAATGAGAACAGAGTGGGGGCAAGGACACAACCCTGGCGTACCCCTCTATTTACAGGTATACGTGCAGTTTTTTGCCCCTGATTTACCCACCTAATCTGGGCAAAATTATCAGAATGGAGGTTTATCAACAAGCTCAGCAAATAAGGTGGTATACCCTGTTCGCTGAGCACACTCCATAATTGGCTACGGGGAACTAGGTCAAAGGCAGTCCGCAAATCTATAAAAGCAAGATACAGACTGCCTTTGCCCAGTAGAACCACTTTCCAGTATAGCATCAGAAGACGAAAGGATTGCTCTATTGTCCCCGTGCCTGTTCTAAAACCAGCCTGAAAGTCTGAGAGAATACCCTTTTCCTCTACCCATTGCAGTATCCTTGCCAAAACCACTTTTCCAGCCACTTTTTGTGAAGTATCTAAGAGGCTTATTGGGCGATAGTTAGCTGGGTCGTTGCGACAGCCTTTCTTAAAAATTGGAACGACCTCAGCACCCTTCCATGAAGTCGGAAGGGATGCCCCTTCAAGACTGGAATTCAATAAGGCGGAGATAAGTTTTCCCCATTCGTCTGGGTTGATGCGTAGCAAATCTCCTGGGATGCCATCCGGGCCAGTAGCTTTATTGGGCGCAAGGGTATTAATCGCATCCACCACTTCCTTAGATGTGAACACAAGCTTGTCCATAGACTGAGAAGGTGCATGAGGGTGGCATATTCTCAAACTTTCCCCCTGTTCCTGGGCCGTTGAATAGAGTTGGGAAAAATGATTAACCCACGCGCACTCAGGTACGTTACAGGTAATCATTGTATCCACAGGTCTCTCTCTAGTTCTGAGTAGGTCCCAAAATCCCTTTGCATCCTTCCTTAGACTAGCGGCCTTCAGGTCACACCAAAACTGGTCTTCCCATTCTGTCTTTGCCTTTGTTAATACCCTCCTGTATTTGCCCCTCACGGTACAAATCAGAACTCTATTCTTAGATTTTACTGCCTTTAGGAGTTCCCGTTTGGCCATACGACATGCAGCTGAAAACCACCCAGCAGGGTCCTTCCTGCCACCACTCTTATTGGCCCTCTTCCCCCCAGTGGGGGCTATGAATAATTCGCCTATAGCCTTTGTGGTTCGTTTAAAAACTGCAGGTACCTCTTGCACACTGAATGAGGGGGAGTCTAGGCAAGGTATAATATTAGCCATTACAGATTGTACCTCCAGCATCTTGGCCTCATTACCAATGATATTTTTCCATTTCAGGCGCCTACCACAGTTAGAGGGGCACACTTCATGGGTTGTTTTCCACACATGCGGGGTTAGGAGGGGAGACCAACCCTTCCACAGTGGGGACAGAGACAGGGTTAGAGGATTGTGGTCGCTATCAATAGAAGGCCGAACCTCCATGTCCACCAGGAAAGACCACAACCGAAAATTCAGCATAATGTAGTCAATCCTAGAGGAATGCCCTATTCTGTTAAACGTATGTGCCCCCATTTGGTCTGATTTGGATCTACCATTAGTTGCTCTGAGACCATGCTCCAGACAAAGATCATTGAGGTCAATTGCATTTTGGGTCCATCTTCTAATAGGAGTAATTGACAACGGAGGGATGCCTCTCCTTGCATCATCGTCACTAATGCCCAGCACATCTTCCACAGCAAGAGGTTCGAATGTGCAGTTAAAATCCCCAGCTAATAAGACAAGGGAGTCTGGACCACAGCGCTTCAGTTCCTCATCGATGCCAGATGGGGCAAGAATAGATAAACCACCTCTAGTGCTTCTAACATAGATATTGAATATTTCAAGCACTCCTCCACCAGACGGGCCTCTTACTGATAGTCTCAAAAGGTCCGGGGAATTAGTGGCTATACATTTAATAGAATACCGCAGGGAAATGCTTACCCATATTAGCAGGCCTCCGGAGGGGCGCCCTTTGCCTCCGTTCGGTCGAACTGCTGGTGCAAAATAAGTAGTGTATCCCAGCTTATGTTGTGGATCCATGCACCAGGTTTCCTGGAACAAACAAATCGCAAAAGATTCGATAAATATGTTCCAGTCTGGGATGCTTATATTCCGAGCTAGGCCGGCAATGTTCCAGCTTACTACCTTCAGAGGAATGCTGGGAGTCTCTCCCTGCCCTAAAACCAATGCTCCTATAATGGGAGTATAATCCATGGCAATATCCTTATCGCCGACAGGTGATACCACAGCAAAAGGAGTTTGAAAGCCTTCAACAGGCGTCTCCCAGCTAAGCTGGGACAACGCCTGTAAATGTCCCCTAGGCGTAAGAAAAGGGAGGAGGGTAATGATGGAAGAGCTCACCTGCGGCTCTTCAAGGGGTAAACTAGCAATTAATGACTCCCCAGATGGTTCAATGTATAGCTCACGTATAGAGGGAATTACCTGTCAATAACCTTGCCAAAATCGACCCTGCAACTGGCCAGGACTATTATTAAATAGGCTGAATTGAGAAGTACAGCCACGAATTTGTCTACTGTCCCGACCTTCCCACATATGGGTTCCGGTCTGCCTCGGCAGAGTTGAGGGATTAAAATAGCTGAGGTTACAATTGAACCCATGCTTCCTACTAAGCTATGTTCCTTCATGGGACCTCTACATATGAAACTGGCAATCCTTGGGTCTTCAAAATTCACTATGATACAATCGCCACAAATAGATTTTTCCCTAGTACCAATCCAACCAACTCTACGTACGTGTATTATCCTGCCCCCCCAAAACTCGGGCAGGGGTCTGTTCTCTTTGAGCCAGAATAAGGTCTTATTGAACAATTCAGTATAGGACTCACTCTTACCTGGACTAAGAACCGGAACCCCGGTCAAGACGACTACATAGGGCTGGCACTCAGGGGGGAGATTTATAATAGAGTCCCTCCCACAGGGAGGGGCCTCACCTGGATGCATCACATGGGCTTTTGCAGTTTCCACTAAGTTAGAAGTTGGGATCTCTAGTGCGCTATCAGCTAATGGAGATATAGCTGTAATAGTAAAATTTCCCTCACCTGCGCTAGCCGAGGCCGGGGGACAAACCGTCTTTTTGCCTGGGATAGTGGTAGTAACTTTAGGGGATTTGAATTTCTCAGCAGGCTTAGGGAGAGACAGGCCAATGGTACTGGAAGTACCAGCGACAGACACCGTAGAGAGCAAGTTATGATTAATCGCTTCCAAAACAACTGGCGAGTTGTCGACTGTAGGAACTAAATTGTGTTGGGCAGTAGACGTCACCTTTTTGGCAAAACCCCCGCCTCAGCTGTCATCCCTAGATCTTAGCTGCACTTTTATAAAAGATTTCAATGAGAAAAAATTATCTAGAGTTGTCTGCTCCATTTTATCCATTCGCTCAGTTAGCCCTCTAATTTTATCTAATACTGGCAAAAGTAAAGATTTCATTATTTCCTCCATTTTTTTAACCAGGGGAGAATCTGGGGAGAGGGGCGCTACACTACCAACAATCTGAGTATTGAAGGCGGTAGTTGCATTCCCCTCAGTGGTGCCCTCTTCTTTATCTTCCTGGAATAATCTAGAGTCCCCCCCTGTTACCCTATTGAAAACGCCCCTCCTAACAGCCGCCCGCCTCTGGTTTTTACAGGTTTTAGAGAGTCTATTTTTCTGTAGGGTAATAAATCTTCTAGTCTTTAGGGGGACTGGCTGGATTTCCGCCTGCACCATGGTAGTCACCGGGGTAGGTGAGATTAGGAGAGTGGTGGGGTCAGCCGAGTGAGAAATAGAAATGGCTGACTTGCTTACTGCTACGACTGGGGCCACATAACTTTGGGCATTAAGTGCCGTAGCCGACAGATTCTCATGCCCTTCTATATTGGCTCTCAAGGCCGCCACACGAGGATGGTCCAAAGGAGAGGGGGCAAGAGGGTGCGGGAGTGAGTCCAATACACGCTCCGGTGAGGGTATCTGAGCTATCGGGCCGATCGAAGATCGTCTATCACCAAATGGGCTACCAGATAGCCGCCGCTCAGCCATAGAAATTTCTTTGTCGATGACATTGGCCACACGGGTAATAAACTGATCCATAGTTCCCGCCATACCCCCCACGCTCCCCCTCAGGCTTTTACCTGAGCGAGTTGACATTAGTAATACAAGGGCAAACCGTGAAGCAAATCAAAACAAACCCCAGCAGAGTGTATAATAGGCAAGAGGTAAATAAAGAATATATGTGGCTGGAACAAGCAAGTATCAAGGAAGGGAGGCCCAGACACATGAACACCTAACATATGTAGGGCGGCTATTTCAAGAAATGTTCAATAGTCACAACCCAGTCCGCATCCACAACAGGGGGTGATTAACAGTGTTACTCAATGACAGTACCTGGTTAGAGTCGGATGCGTCAGTACCAGTGATTTAGAGGGGGGGCCCAGCCCAGCCTCCTGCAGCCCCTGACGGCCACAGACGGCCCGCCCTCTGCACGGGCTCAGCCCGGCGCCGCCCGCGCGCGTCCCGCGACGCGGGAGTACAGCAGCAATTTATGGCGCCTCCAGGTGCGATGAGGTTGCTTCCGGGTTCTTTCCCAGGTCACTAGGGTAGATGGGATATGTGGTTCCTCCACTCTGCGGCCGCTTCGGATGTCAGCGCGGCGGTGGGAGGAAAGGCGACCCTCCGTTAGTATGCCCGGGGCAGCAGCACTCGTATGTCAGGTAGGCAGGTCTGTGCTAATGTTGGCGAGTGATTAGTCCCCCGCTCCCCCGTAATACAGCAGCAATTTATGGCGCCTCCAGGCGCGATGAGGTTGCTTCCGGGTTCCTTTCCCAGGTCGCTAGGGTAGATGGGATATGTGGTTCCTCCACTCTGCGGCTGCTTCGGATGTCAGCGCGGCGGCGGGAGGAAAGGCGACCCTCCGTTAGTATGCCCGGGGCAGCAGCACTCGTATGTCAGGTAGGCAGGTCTGTGCTAATGTTGGCGAGTGATTAGTCCCCCGCTCCCCCGGAATACAGCAGCAATTTATGGCGCCTCCAGGCGCGATGAGGTTGCTTCTGGGTTCCTTTCCCAGGAATTTTTTATTTGTATGGGAGGACTGCTTTGACTGATCTTGCCTGTGGTGCATTTTTTCTCAATGGGAGGGAAGCTTGCACTGCTGCCACCTTTCTGTAGGAAAGAGAACATTGTAATTCTGTGTGTGAGTGAAGGTTGCAGAGGTGCTGACTGTGCTGTACCTGTTCTGTATGGGAGGGAAGCTTGGACTGATGCTACCTGTCCTTCCCTTCGGGCTGTCCAGGAGATACTTTAGGGGAGACTTATGTGGATTAAAAAGGATGGTTATGTTAAAACAGCACATATCGGGTCTGTATTGGCAGGCCTGAGACAAGTTTAAAGGGCTACTAAAGTGTGTGGCACAATTAGTACTGCTGGAAAACTAGTAGCATTTCATTTATAAGCTCAGGGCACATTTAGTTTAATTTTTAGAGAGTGATACGTTAATTCAAAATGTTAATTGTAGATAAAACAATGTTTCTATGTTTTAAGTAAAGGGAATATAGACTTTGGCATTGGTTAGCAGTGGTAAAGTGCCCAGAGTTTTAAAGCCAGCAAAAAGGGAGGCAGCAAAAGAGGAGGCAAAAAGTGAGAGGAAACCACTCCACGGATGCCCTTTATTTTAAAACTCTCTGTTTGATAGTGACTCGAACCTGCGTTACATTGCTGCTGTTGAATCAGAACTGACTCATACAGATGCAAGCATCTTTTTACTCTACTTTAGTTAAGAATCACACATGTGTGATTCATAAAAGTTGTTCTAATACTGTTCTAATACTTAGCGCCAATGTGCCACCGGTTGACCCCGGCTCAAATTAAGCCCCCAGCCGGGGCCTGTGACGCGCTACATAACAATATTATTAGTGAAACGACCGACTCAAACACGCATACAGGTTCCAAAATAAGGACTGCGCCTTGAGAAAAGTTACAGTTATGAGACAGGGCCGATCACTGAAGACACTACTAATATTATTATTAACTTCAAATACTGAAAGTTTGGGTTGTTTATTAAAGTCCTCAGACTCACATGACCTCACGTTTAATGCTTTGGTTAATCTGTCCCTTGGGCTCTGGCGAAAACAATCCGCTTTTTAAATATCAGTAGACAACACCCCCGCGATAGTTAAGAATCACACGTCTGTAATTGATAGTGTTCTAATGCTCAGTGCTAATGGTCGCACCGGTAGGCCCCGGCTTAAATTAAGCCCCCAGCAGGGGCCTGTAAAGCGCTACATAACAATAATATTAGTGAAATAACCAACCCAAACACGCATACAGGTTCCAAAATAATGACTACTCCTTGAGAAGATTGACAGTTATGAGACTGGTGGCGGCATGCCCACTCACATGACATCACGTTTAATGGTAAGGTTAATCTGTTCCTTGGGCTCTGGTGAAAACACTCAGCTTTTTTAATAGAAGTAGACAACACCCCAGCGATACGTCTCCATGTACCTTTGTGCGACGGTTGTGCTTTTGGCCACTTTTTGCAGTTTTATACAGCGCGAGCGCAACCAGACTGTATTGCAGCACATTATATAAGCACAAGTTACATTACCCAAGGACACATTCATTTTGGGTAGACATGGGAGAGATTGAGTGATTTGCTGAGAATCACAGGATGTTCAGCCATCGCCAAGACTCGTACCTGCATTACATTGCTGCTGTTGAAGCAGAACTGGCTCATACCGGTGCAAGCATCTTTTTACTTTATTTTAGATAAGAATCAAATGTCTGTGGTTGATAAAAAAAAAGTGTTCTAATGCTCAGTGCTAATGTGCGCACCGGTACACCCAGGCTTAAATTAAGCCCCCAGCAGGGGCCTGTAAAGCGCTACCTAATAATATTATTAGTGAAATAACCGATCCAAACATGAATACAGGTTCCAAAATAAAGGCTGCGCCTTGAGAAGAGTGACAGTTATGAGACTGGTGGCGGAATGCCCACTCACATGACCTCCCGTTTAATGGTAAGGTTAATCTCTCCCTTGGGCTCTGGTGAAAACACTCAGCTTTTTTAATAGAAGTAGGCAAAACCCCCGTGATAAGTCTCCACGTACCTTTGGATCACGGCTGTGTTTTTTTTTTTTTTTTTTTTTTTTTTTATAAAACCTTTATTTCGATAGATGCACAATACACAGCGTCTGCCTACAACCCCCTCGGGGCCGGCCGCTATGACATTGGAGAACATAGAACAATAATGTCAGGATAAGAAAAGGTTTAATTTTATGGTTTTGTCGAGTACAACGTAGTGTACTTCGAACAGAGTCGAAGCTAATCACTGACCAGGAGAGACATCACCGTTCACGGAGCACCCAGAAGGAAGCGTTATATAGGAAGGCATTGGTAAGGAGACAGGTGGCCACCATCCAGGGACGAAGAGCATACACTATACCACAGAATGATAAAACACAATAAGCTCCTTACTAACACTGAACCCCGACCCCGAAGAAACAAAGAAACATAAAAGAAAAGGAAACCAAAGAGGAAGGGAGAAAGAAAGAGAGAGAGGGCCATAGAGACGAAGAAGACATAGAACACATCCCATCCCCCCACCCTGCATACCAGCGGAAGGCCATGGCCCACCCCCCCCCAATAGGCATGCCTGTCGCCCCAAATGAACCCCAAGTAGGAAAGAGAGTCCGGAGAGTGGGAAATAACCTCCCAGTCTCCGACTCCCAGAGAAGGCAGGAGGAGGAAATGTTACATACTCCCGGTCACCACAGCCCATTAAGCATCCCCCACCCTGAAAATCATCAGCACAACTGAAGAAGCAAGCAAAGCGGCAGGTGGGGAGACTCCATTTCAAATGTGCGAGCAAAGCAGATAATTAGCAGCCTCATCCTAGTCCCCTCCCGCCAATACGTACAGCAAACTAAAGAAAATCGCCCAGCCCCGGCCCGATCCTGAGCGGCCCCACAGATCCACCCCCGCGGTAAACAGTAGCAATTTACACACATGCGGCACAACCGATACATAAGCAAATATTCTAGTCCGGGTCATGCCAGGCGGTCAAGCAGGATCATCAAGGGAGGCAACATCAACCCTGGCCTGAACGCGGAGACCCCACCAAACATGGCCGCCGCTGGGAGTGTACCTCAGGCAGAACAAAGGAGCAAGATGGCCGCTCACGGCAAAGAAGACGCAGAGGGAGAAGAAGCGAGAGTTCCCAGTCATAGACCATCACCACATCGATAGTGACAAACACAGTTTTCCCCACCGAACGGCACACACTCCGGCGATGTTGAGGCAGACACGGCAACACCCGCAGAGGCAGAGTCTCAGCTTGTAAAGTGGAAGGGAGCTTTGTATCTGCAACTTGATCATTAGACAAACCCTCGACACTGTAACCAGGGAGAGGACGATCCATAGTACCCCCCTGTCGCCAATTTGTATCCGCCTCGAAGGGAATGAGAGGCATTGGGGGGTCAGACAACCGCAGTAGTTCCCTGGATGGCATAGCAGCATCGATCTTCCACTCCAGTTCTCGAGTGCGTTGGCACCATGTCGCCCGCAAGTCCCCCAGGGCTAGAAGGATATCACCATAGGTCAGGTCTGCTCCCTGCTGCAGCATGCCGACTGTATGTAAAGGCGCCACCGGGACACCCTCCAGCTCGACAGCAGGCAGTGAAGCCTGCGTCAGGGACATGGCGGCCTCCGCCTCTCCGGCGAAGCAGACCGGCACCGACACCATTTCCGCCGCCAGCCCACCTCGGAGGGGTGAGGGCGACTCCATAGGACGGAGGAACAATAGTGAGGGCAAGAGGAGTTGCTGCTCGCTATACGGGGCTCACACGATGGGAGAGCCCTCGGCTGTGTTGCAATGCGGGTGGTGGGCGCTCTCAAACGGTCACCGCTCTGACCGCTGGTAGGAGGACAAAGGAAGATTCGCCAGCCCGGACCCAATCGTACAGGAATTCTCTCCGTCGCGAAGAAGGCTCCGCCAGGCCGCCCACTCCACGTCCGGTCACATTTCCCCCGGCGCCGGTCCAGCCCCAGGTCGTCTCACCGTACGTGATAAGCGGTGTCCGGCGGTGGTGGTCGGGCCAGAATGCGTGGGCAAAGTCCAAAGTCGGCAAACTCTATGAATCCTCGACCAAAAAAGCCGGCGGGAACATCGGAGGAATGCGGGAAGTATCAGCGCATTCGTGGTTACATTTGCTCGCGCCGTAGGCAGGATTAAAGATCAGGATGTCATGTAAACAGCAGACGGGCTGCGGAGCCGGGAGCTCAGACGTCCTGTCCGTCCGCCATCTTGGCTCCTCCTCCCACGGCTGTGTTTTTAGCCCCTTTTTGCGGTTTTATATATAGCGTGAGCTCAACTCGACAGCAGGGGCCTGTGAAGCACTACATTCGCATTGTAAATTACAATGACTGGGGGGGGGGAGTGCGGGGGGGTTCGGGCATTGTTGAAAAAGCAGCCACTACAATAAAAGCATGCCCTCATTACAAAATATAATACTCTACATTATATGTTTGTGACGTGTGTATTATTTGCTTTAGTGCACCAAAAGCTTTTACGCTTATGCGAGGTGAGCTGGTACACGCGTGCTTCGAGGCTGTGGGGGAGGTTTGCTGAAGCAAAGAGAGGCACCCGAGTGGCCATTAACAGTATGTAAGCAACAACAAATAACCGGCCAGCGTGCGTGTCTGGCCACCGATGTGGTTAACAAACTGTAACTTCGCTACTGGAACAACAACGAGCGCACCTCCGACCAGCGTGCCTGTCTGTACCCCGATGTGGGAAGCAGCGCCGCTGCTGGGCAGTGTGCGACTGAAACACAAATAGTGTGTACCGCCTACATATTGAGGACAGTGTAACACCACAAGCAAACAATCCAGTTCGGATGAGCCGTCTAGAAAGGAGACAGAGCGGTAACAAAGAAGCCTCATTTTCAATTGGAGGCCACCGCTTAGCATAAATTATGACGCCAGCCAATGAGAATAATGGGCGGGGCTTCAACGCCCCTTCTGAAATATTGATTACAAAAAGTCTCGCAGAGCGAGCAGTGCATGCGCGCTGCAACGCAGGTCTGCGAGACCTAAAAACTGTAGTTTCTGCTGTGATCCTGCAAGACTCCTGCAGGATAAAAATATATTTTTTTAAATGGCTGCTCTGTTATTAGGTACCATCTGTGTCAGGAAACGAAGAGCGAGTCCCCCTCCCCCATACAGGCAACAGAGGTATCCTTCTGGGGCCATAGCGGTGCGGTCCGCATGCAGGGAGCATTCCTGCTGCGCCAAAGTCATTAACAGTCAGCAGTTGTGAGGCCCAATAATGGAGCCAGAGATTAGGGAGGGAAATTTCCTCCCTCCGTTTGGCGGCTAGTAAGAACTGAGAGGCTATAAGCAAAACACTGCTTTCCCAGAGCAAGACTCTCGTCACACCGTCTGCTCTGTGAAAAAAGGAATCTGGTATGGGGTATTCTGTAGGACATACAGGAATTTTGGGAAGTAAATCATCTTTTAAAGGCCTACAGGAGCCAAGAGGGATGGCAGTAACTTCCTCCATCTTTCCATGTCTCTATGGTATGCTTCCAGGACCCCCTCCAGATTTTCCAGCAAATACAAGTCCTGGTTGGGTGTGACAAAGATACTCAGATACGGGAACCCTCGGTCGCCCACCGGAACAGGTATTCCCCTACTATTGCTGGGGTATCTACTCCCAGAAAGATCCCACTGATATATTCCAATTAATGCGCAAGCCCACATAGGACTCAAATATTGTCAAAATGTCTAAGATGCTCTGCACAGAACGACGGGTCAGTGAGGTAGAGAAGGATGTCATTCATACATAGGGAGACGACATCCTCCTAGTCTGGGTTCCAACGGAAGCCTCTGATTTGTGCATCTACCCTGATCCAGGACGCGAGAGGTTCAAGAGTGATCGAAGAAAGTAAAGGTGAGGTTGGACAGCCCTGCCTTTTGCCTCGAGACAGTCCAAAGTGATCTGAGAGGACCCCATTAACCTGGACTCTTGCCATCGAGTCTTTATATAGTAGGCTAATCCAGGATAAACAAGCATTGGCATAGCCAATAGGTCTCGCTTTTGGGACCTTATAAGTATTTAGTTATGCAGCACAATATCCTTGGTGCAACAACATCAACCGTTGCATGGCTAAACACTTATAAGGTCCCACAGGTGAGACCTATTGGCTATGCCAATGCTTGTTTTTAAAGAGTGACTACCTGGCTTGTCCTATAGCGGGTCCTTATTCCCGAGAATTTCCAGACAACATAAAACAAAATACAAAACGGGTTTGTTAATACATAATTCAAATTCAATAATTTTACCTAACTAGTTAATAAAAAACCATAGCTCTGCTACCAGAAAAACTGATCCAGCGGGTTACTAACCTCAGGTACTCAACTACCATATACTCACTTCGGCCCATAAACACACACACACACGTTCACATAGGCTAATAGATATTGCTGGGGTCAATTTGTTGTACTAATACCTGTAAGATGAATTTATCTAATCGTTCTTACCAAACCTTCCTGACTAAATGTACTTTCCTCTGGTCAATGGACCTTTTAGTTAACCTTGTAGGAAAAAATTGACATTAGAATAAAACCTTTAATAACCACAGACTCAGGAGAGTTTTAAATGTTGATCTAGTTAAATTCACGTGAGCCAAGAATACAATTAGAACACAGTTTTCTCTAAGGGAAAGGAAGGGAATACAAAATTTAAGCAGAATAATCGTTAAACAAAGTTATTACGATGACAGTACCTCAATAGGGAGGAAACAGAGAGAGCAGTATAATGACATACTACACAGAATTATAGTTACCTAGAATGGTGTGGAAGCCAACCCCTTGGCCAAGGAGCTGGAATGGGTCTCCGGGGATAGATCAGGTGACAAAGGCTCAGAACAGGACAGGACAGATGACCTCTTCTAGATACGACACCTGCGTCGCACCCCTCTCTGACACTACCTTCCTCCTTGATTCTTCCGCAATCTTCTTCTATTATGTGCCTCCTCGGTTCTTCCGTGATGTTCTTCTAATTAATTGGCTCAGAATTCTAAGTCTGGAAATGGATCTTCTTCAGTATTCATTTAATTCTCGGACAGCATCTCGGTCTCTCAGCATTCTGGTCTCGCTGCGGTCTCTCTACTAACTAACTAACTACCTCAATTATACCCTTCTAATGGCATGTACCACCCCTAAATGTTTCAAATTTATGAAACTCCTAACTCTGATTGGACAGAAAAAGGGGAGATGATTATCACACCATGCTAAGTCTAATATTTGTATTTAATCCCTTTGTCCTGTGTTCCCGCCCCTTAATTTACTTTCCCATGCTTTATTTTCCACCCGAATTCACATTTTTATCGATCAAAACTATACATTTTAATATTTTCTTCATTCATCAGTCGGGAAGACAATTTCGTTCCCAGGACATATAGAGGTCGTGGCGTTGGATGAGTTTAAAAAACATTCGGCATGGTCCCTGGCGGGTTACAAGTGTGCCTGTGCGGAGGCCACGTGAGGGATGGACGTCGGTCATCCTTGAGGCCCAAAATACGAACTAAGAAAGAAGTCAGAAAGAGACATATTAAATTCAAAATAAAATGATTTCACTGTATACCACCTATCTCTACTCTAACCCCCTTTACTTATATAAATCTTTCGCATTAGCATTTTATTAAATTTGCATGGTTTAGTTTCATCAAAAGCATGCGCAGTAACATGTAAGTTCCAAGCAGGCATCGTGAAAGCGATTGCGCAGCTGCAAAGATTTCCTTCACATAGCATAGACACGTCATTACTACGTAAATGTAGTTGACGCATGCGCAGTGAAGATTCCCGCGTTAGCAGCCATTTTTAGTTACACTCGGGTTACTTGTTAGTACGACACATAGGCAAGCTTCCCCTAAGATTAAATGTACGAATTTTGATGCATTATTAGTATTTACAAACCAAATTATTATGGTATTACGAGTTATCTGAGAAGATTGCATCTGAGCAAGTCTCTTTTATACGAGTCCTTGCTCCATCAATCCCCTCTCTGATGGCGTTTTATGCCATCACTAATTTTCCACCACCTAATTAGATGCCAACTTTAGCACATTTCAATTCCCTCTTCAACCTTTTCATTTCCTTCCTTTTCAGTTCTGTACTGTAAACACTTCATTCTTTTATATGTATATCCACATTTGTAAAGCGCGAACAATCACCCCTTAGGGTCTCTAGGCGCCGGGGGCCGTCGGGAAGATTAAGCAAGCTATTGCCCAGAGTCACATGGTGCTCGGCTAATCTGCCACCGGGGATCGAACCGTGCCACACCTCTTCCACTATATACTACATATACATATTCTACAACATCTTTGTACACAATATCGTTTTGGTTTTCCAGCAGCCCTATCATCAGCCATTATGGGCTAAGAAGATTTTTCTTCTTTACTTTCTAATTATTAGTGAAGTATAAATTTCTAGGGGAATTTTTCAGGTTGGTCTCACTTCTTCGACAATCTGTTCTGCATTTATTTCTTCATCACTTTCTTCATTTAAATCTAGATTCTCGAATTCTTCAAGAATTACATAGGTCCATTCAGGACCCTTGAACTTATTGTTCAATACTTTTAATCTTTGACTTGTTCGTTTTGGCTTATCAGTAGATGTCCCAGACTGACTAGAAATGTTGTTTACCTGGTCAGGTTCTTCATTAATTGTCTTGAAATGATAATTTAACCTTTTCACACCACCTGGCCAGTTATCACCTCTTCTGACTCTTTTTGCTTGCACTGCACTGTCACTGTCTTCGAGTGCTCTTTTATTTTCATTAAGTTGTGGCTCAATTTGGTTATTTTCGTTTTCAGAATCCCTCTCTGTCTGACCTTGTCCCGGGCTTATTTCTGTAACGTAATTTTCTGCCTGGATGCGTTCTTCTTCCCTGGTCTGACCCTGTTCAGGTTTTATCTTGATTTTCTCCTCTTCTTGTACCTGAACTTGTTCTTCTTTTCCTAACTGGTCCTGCTCAGGTCTTACTGCAGCCTGAACGTGTTCTTCTAGACCTATCTGTCCCTCTCCAAACTCATGAATGGTTTCATTCACTTCTGTCTGAGTAGATTGTTCTTTCCTTGTCTGATACTGCTCAGGTTCTCCAACAGCTGTATTTTCACTTTCCTGAGCTTGTTCTTTTATACCTGACTGGTCCTCACTATTCTCCTGTCTTTCTAACCGGATTTGGCTTCTTATTCTCACATTTACTTCAGGTATGTCAACCACTGGTATCCAGTCATCCTGACTTATGCTCGGTTGTTCTTGATCAGCTGCTTCAGAATCTGTTATTCTAAGTCCTTCAGCTGCACAACCTTCTGCAGCCTCAACTTCTTGAGTCAGTTGGGGTCCTTCCTCGTCAGGTAATGGTACTCTCTTAGTGTGGCTTGCATGAATCCAATTAGGCAAGCCTGCACATTTCACTGCTATTGTTGTAACCAATATAACCTGATGTGGTTTTTCCTGGTATACATGCCTGCCTCATTGCTCTTCCCATGAGTATTTCATGGGGACTCAATCCTGTATTCTTGTCAGGAATGCTTCTGAGTCCCATCAGAACAAGAGGCAAAGCATCAGGCCACTCCAGTGGGGTGTATCCACATACTTTTGACAGTCTTGTTTTTATTGTGCCATTTATTTGTTGAACCACTCCAGAAGCCCCTGGGCGATATGCACAGTGTAGTTTTTGTTCAATTTTAAATGCTTCACAGATTAGTCGAATTATTTAATTATTAAAATGAGACCCTCTAGGGGGCCGTGGCTAGCAGCCAGCGAAGATGGCCGCAGCCTAGGACAGCTCCGCGTCTGAAGCTCGATCCCCAATTAATCCTGCCATTAAACCGGCGAGAAACTGCACGCAGATCGTGTGCCTCAGCCCAGGAAGACCCGGGAAGCAATCGGTGGCGGTTCCAGACCTAGATGCTCATCTGGCGAAGAACGCGACGAAGTGACGCGGATGAGGCCCGGGACCGACAGTGAAGCCAGGGCCTCGGATACATCGAGTGCCGGAGGCAGCGGAGGTGCACCCTCCCTACGTGTCTGCGACTGACTCGCCCCGACTGCTGCTGCCCCGTGGAGGGCTTGAATACTGCGGGAGTGGGTGGACCTACGGACAGCAGTGTGCCCCGTGACCAGGAGTGGCTGCCCGCGTGAAGACTGGGCCTCGGAGTGAGGACTGGCCTATATCTGCGAGAAGCGGAAGACTGAAATACCTGGGTGAGGTGGATGCAGGTGGACCCCGCATGCGGACCTCTGAGCCTGAATGTGAGCGCCGCATTGACTGCCTCATACAAGGATCGTGCCTGCCTTAAGGTGCTATCCTAGACGGCGGACGGATCCCCTGCGGTGCAGCAACGAGCGCTGGGCCCCGGCACCTGCAGGAGATCTGCATTATCTATTGATGCTTCAAGGAGGACTCGGCTCACGCGGGGTAGTCGGCCCTGAGACCGGAGACGCGCCTCATAATTAATAATTAATCGTAAGTGCCTGAGCGCGGAGGGGCAGAAGGGTGTAACTGGCCTATGTGTGCGAGGAGCGGAGGAATGGTGAATGCTAGCCTACAAAAAGACTGCCGGTGAATACCTCCTGCTATCTGCAAGGATAGTGAATAAATCGACATGCTGCCCCGGACGACGGGCGGACTCCCTGCTGTGCAGACTCCGATGCCGGGCACTGGCGAGCAGCCCTGAGTGTTGCTCTGATGCATGGGGTGGCGGCTGGATGACACAAAATAAATGAGAAGGTGGAAGGCTATGCATTGGAGGCCCACCCGGTGAGAGAACTGTGGTGGTTCCCGGTGCTACGTGGGACTGCGTGGGGTCCGCTCGGACGCACTGTGGAACATTGATGACTGGGAAGTCAGAGGAGGATATGACAACCATATAACCCCACAGGATCTGTCGAGGGGTGTGCTTCACAGGGACCGGTAAAACCGTCAGGCCGCATGTGGGTTTGCCCAGTGGCAGGCAGCAGCGACTGACGGCTCCCCCCTTTTTGTGGCCCTCCGGTGTACCTGATTACAGCACTGTCCGCCTCGACCACCATGGGAGGCAGAGGGCAACGTACGATGCCGCACACCAAACTCGACAAATATGCTTACCATAAAGAGTGGACAGACGCACCGCCTCCACCCACAACTGGTGGCGCAGACGTATCATCTGAAAAACCAAAAGAGGTGACCCTCCAAGATGTGATGGCCGCACTGACTCAGATGTAAACATCCATAGGGACAATTTCGACCGATATTACGCTGCTGCGTGCCGAAGTATCCAAAATGAGCACAAGACTAAAGGAGGTAGAAACTACCATGGAGGCTCTCGCCAATGATACGGCAGCATTAAAAAAAGGGTACAGACATTGGAAGTGACGCAAAAGCAGCTGGTGGATAAGCTTGACGACCAGGAAGGTAGATCTAGAAGGAATATTATCCGCCTAGTCGGAGTACCGGAGAGCGTGAAGGGGCCGGCCCTAGACCTCTTTGTCGAGGACCTTGTTAAAAACCAGCTACAACCACGTGGGCTGTCCAGCTTCTTCTCTGTAGAGAGAGTGCATCGCAGCCGATATTGGCACGTATCTTCAACTTCCGCGATCGGGACACCATCCTGCAAGCAGCACGCATAGCTCCTCCAATACAAGTGGACAACTGTACTATAACCCTGTATCCGGATTACACTGCCGCAGTGACCAAGCGCCGCCGTAATTTCATGGACGTCAAAAGAGAACTCCGCAACCGTGAACTCAAATACGCAATGTTATATCCAGCAAAGCTGAGAGTGGAAGTGGAAGGAAAAACATGGTTTTTCGCAATGCCAGTAGAGGCCTCTGACTGGCTAGAAGGCTGGCGACCAGCGAGAGACTCAAAAAGAACGGGACTCGGACGTAAACAGCAATCCCTGACATCGGCAGTGCCAGAAGGCACCGGACTAGAAGTAACGGAGGGATCACAACATAATGCAGCAGTGAACTCAGACTGATTCAAAGATTATAGAATTGACCCAGTCGCAGACTCTCACTGTTTACCCAGTATGTTGTCCTCATACAATATTTGAAGGCTAGGACTAAATACTTGGAACTATAGTTTACTCGCACTGAACTACGAAATATCCGGGGAGAGAGCAGAAAACGAGGAGTAACTCTTCCCCCCCTACACAAGTATAAAGTGATGGGGGACAAAGCACTCTGCTGAGTTGGGGTGGCGGGTAGTTTTAAGTCCGTTGTGCAGGGAGGCAGGAAGGAGGGAGGGGGGATGGGTGCAGTTAACGGAGTTTATTTTAGGTTTAGTTTTGGATTTAACTTTCACACAAAGTACATTATCAAACGACACTCATGGCATTGATGAGATGGGATCTATACGGGTAACACAACACCGCATCACAATAGATGACAGATAAGACACAAACAAACACACCAGCTGACGAATTGGGGCCAAAGACAACGATTTCCCGAACGTCCGACCTCCCATTTAAAGTGCTGTCGTGGAATGTAAATGGCTTGGGAGACACGGGGGCTGGTCCTACAATACCTGAAACGTAGAGGTCCTGCTGTAGCACTTATTCAAGAATCCCACTTGACAAGATCGGCTTGTAGAGCCCTAGATAGGTGGGGTTTCAAAATGGTGGTACACTCAGACTTTACGTCGGGTTCACGAGGAGTAGGTATAATAGTGAATAAACGTTTCCCATTGATAATAACCCAATCCCGAAAGGACAACCAGGGGCGATTTGCTGCAATAACATTCCAGTGGGAAGGAAAAATGTATAACCTAGTGACAGTATACGTCCCTCCGACATTACATCAGACTACCTTCCCGGCCTTGGGGAAATTCCTCCTGTCACTCCCACACGGAGAACTGATAATGTGAGGAGATTTCAATACGACTATGGATGCATCCATAGATAGGAAACCCCCCAGAGACACCAGTAGTGCAAATCTTAAACTACTAGAGTTCACTGAGGCTCTAGGCCTAATGGATATATGGAGAACCAGATACCCGACAGAGCGGCAGTATACATTCCATTCTGGGGTACATAATAGCCTCTCCAGACTGGACTATATCTTTACATTGGCGACGGGGCTTGTGGGAGTTACAGAGATTACACACTTATCCAGGGGTATTTCAGATCATTCTCCAGTGCTCATTACCTATACAGCCTCCGCCCCTCGACATCGCAGGCTATTCCCACTCCACCCTGGATACCTTAAAATCCATAAAATAAGTAAAGCTCTCCTTACGACGACTAAGAATTACTTTGCAGAAAACGAACATTCAGTCACATCCCCGACAACACTGTGTGAGGCCTATAAAACAGTACTTCGAGTGCAGGCTATTTCTCTGGTGACGGGTCATAAACAGACTCAGCAACAAGAAATTGATAGTCTCGAGCAAAAGGTATCCCTGGCAGAGGCTGAACATGTGGCAAATACAGATGAAAACACGACACACAGGGTACACCTGGCACAACAGGAATACAAGTCTTACGTATGGGAAGTGGCTAAAACTAGGCTCACCAAAACACAACACACTATTTATGAACTAGGCTATAAAGCGGCTAAGTTACTAGCTTGGCTAGATAAAACGGGCTAGTAGATGGGTGGCGCAGATCCAATTAGACGATGGTAGTTTAACGGCAGAGCCCCAGCGGATCACAGAGGCTTTAGCGGCACATTACAGAAAGATATACACCCCAGAGGCAACAACCACAAAAGCAGAAAATCTAGAATTTCTCAAAGATATAGCTATGCCCACACTGGCCCCAACTGCAGTTGAGGCCCTTGAAAAAGACTTGACTCCTGAAGAATTAACGCTTGCGATCGGCGCGCTCCACATAGGGAAGGCAATGGGGCCAAACGGAATTCCGGTGGAATTCTATAAGAAAGCAGCAACGCAGATTGTGTACCGCACCTACGGTTTAGAGAAAGGGGTCCTGCCCAGAGGTCAGCGCCTAAACTATAGTGGCCATTCACAAACTCAACAAACCCCAGCACGAATGTGTGTTCTATAGGCCGATCTCTTTAATTAATGCCGAAGCAAAAATTCTGGCAAAAGTGCTGGCAAGGAGACTGCAGCCGTATTTAGCTGCAGTAGTACACCCGGACCAGTCCGGGTTTATGCCAAATCGTAATACCGCCCTTAATCTGCGGCGGTTGCATGGTGTCATCGCGCGCTGCTCCACTATAGAGGAGGATACCGTCATTTTATCACTCGATGCTAGAATGGCGTTTGACTTGGTAGAATGGCCCTTCCTATTTGCAGTTCTTCAACACCTGGGATTTGGACCCAAGAT
Organism: Triturus cristatus; assembly: GCF_964204655.1. NCBI lineage: Eukaryota > Metazoa > Chordata > Amphibia > Caudata > Salamandridae > Triturus > Triturus cristatus. Next base: position 450,165,441 of record NC_140588.1, read on the forward strand.
CTGTGCCTGGATCCAGCTACTTTATATACAATCGACCGACTTCCCATTGGAAAGGGGGACACCACAAGGCTGTCCCCTCTCGCCGCTTCTTTTTGCGCTGGTGTTGGAACCATTGGCTGCCTGGATACGCCAGGACCCAGTTATCCGTGGGTTAAAATGGGCCATGGGATGGGAGGACCGCATCTCATTATATGCGGACGATATATTACTGTACCTAGCATCCCGACGCGCTCAATTAACTGTCTGCTGGATATATGTACGTCATATGGGCGGGTTTCTGGTTATACCATTAACTGGGCGAAGTCACACCTTTATGTACTTCATGGCTCCCCACCACGGCTTCCACGGGGGTGTGAAATACAGATAGCAAAAAGAGGTTTCAAATACTTAGGGAAATATGTAACATCTGATAGAACACAATTCATTGCTGAAAACCCTACACAACCCCTAATGCGGTTTCGTCGTGACGTCAAGCACTGGCGTTCACTGCCACTAACACTTCTGGGAAGAGCGGCCCTCTTCAAAATGATGGCCCTCCCCAGATTCCTATATGTACTGCAGAACACGCCGTTCCCAGTTTCCCCAACATACTTTACTGCAAAAAAAGCTGAAGTGACCAGTCTGCTATGGGATGGGAAAATGCCACGGATAGCAATGCTTAAATTAACAAGAAGCTGGTATGATGGCGGTATTGTCCTTCCCAACATCAAAATATATTATTGGGCCTCGCAGATCATTGTTATAAACCAATGGCTTCACATACCCCAAGACGACCCAGCGTATCGTATGGATAGACACTTATTAGACACTGTAGGAATTATGGGTGCATTATATAATAAGATTAGGAGGCATAACCATACTGGCCCGACGGCACACACTATACAAATTTGGTTTGAGGCGCAACGAGCGCTAGGGTGGGAGGGAAAGATAACACAGGCCATGCCACTATGGGACACAAACAGACTAGGTACACTGTGCAACACTAAGGGCTTCCGACAATGGGACCTGATAGGAATCTCGCGAGTGGGAGATCTATGGAAGAAAGGGGAAATAGTCACGTTTGCCCAACTACAGGCCGCGTATGGATTAGCAAACACTGAAACATTTCACTACATACAGATCAGACACGCACTCATGGCTGTAATCGCACCGGGCACACAGCTTGCGGAATCCTCACCGCTGGAAGATAGACTTCTCACAGAGCACCTCAACAAAAAAGCCATATCTCAAAAATCTAAATGGGAATTAGACGACACAGAATGGCAAGAAGCGCTTTCATCCCCTAGGGAGGTAGCGATATCATCAAAACCTAAGTTGATACAATTAAAAATTCTACATCGCACCTACTATACCCGAACTCTTCTACATAAACTTGACTGGACAGATTCACCGTTCTGCCTTCGACAGTGTGGTGGAGAGGGAACTCTCTTCCACACCCTCTGGCTCTGTCCCGCAATTGCCAATTATTGGAAGGTAGTCATGCGCACACTTTCACAGGTCACGACGATTGCGACTCTCCCGGAACCAAGGAGATGACTCCTTAACATATGGGAGCCCCCAGACCTTAACCATACAGCACAAACCTGGGTAACGTTGGGCATGATGCTGGCGAAGCGAAATATAGCACAACACTGGGGATCTCGACAAACTCCTACCCTTCCCCAATGGTGTAAGGATATGGATAACGCAATGATTGTAGAAAAGACAGTTTATATTCATAGAGGATGCCCCCAAAAATGGACTCGGATATGGGGAGGGTGGAATACCTATCGGGGAAATATATGCGAGTCCCCGCAGGAGGCTTCAGAATTAGAAGTAAGCGAATGATGGGACCACGGAAAAGGACGCAAGATGCTATATACTCTGGTTACCCACAGACGGACACTAGCACAGAGCGTTATTCACTGTTCTAATCATGTCAGCGAACCATTATACTGTATACTAAATGACTGTATATATGTCACCGGATTGATTCTCATTGTACTCAATGCCTATGTTTTTCAAAATGTCAATAAAATGTTGTTAAAAAAAATGAGACCCTCTATCTGATTCCAAAGTTACTGGAAAACCAAACCGTGGAATCAGTTCTCTCAACAATAGTTTGGCAACTGTTATAATGTCATTTCTTCTAGGAGGGTATGCCTCCACCCACGGTGAGAATAAACAAGCTATTACTAGTATGTACTTCAAACCTCTGCAAGGTGATAATTGAATGAAGTCTATTTGTAACCTTAGAAATGGACCTTCTGCCTTTCCAATTTTTCCCATACAGACCACTGTTTTCCTGCCTGGATTCATTTGTTGACAAGTTAAGCATCTCTGGCATAGACTCTCTGCTACATTCCTGAATTTTGGATTAAACCAATCCTACCTAAAGAGTCTGATCATGGCATCCCTGCCTATATGGGTGTCTCCCCACATGACGTCATGTGGGGTGTCTCCCCACATGACGCTTATGGGGAAAAAATAAATAAGAGCATTTCCAAATATAATCTAGCGATTATAGAACCCAAAATTCTAGTGGGAGAAGTAGCGAAACATACGTATGTAGGAGGTAGATCAGCATCAAGTATTGATCATTTTATTATATCTATAAAATGTAAGGGTTTGGTGGAAAAATGCTCAATTACAGAAACATTGCATAGTGACCATCATCCACTAATACTGACGTTGAGGCTTAACCTTTCACAAAAATTGAAGGGAAAAGCCTCAAACCCAGAACTAAAACCTCAAGGAAAAAAATGAGTATCTATTAAGTGGTCAAGTGTAGATCCAACAAGCTTTTTAAACAATCTAAAAAGGAAAATACAAAAGGAGATTAATATCTGCATGAATAACTCTTCAACAGATGTAGCAACTATAAACGCTTTTAGTAATATTACCATGGAGACAGCGGGTGATTTAACACTTAAAAAGAAGCATAAGGCTTGTGATAACAACCCAAGACGGTTTAATAGAGAATGCTCCAAATTAAATATAGATTTGAAAACAGCCCTTAAACTAAAGCCTAGGGATAATGTTAAAATTAGTACCCTAAGGAAGGATTATAGGAGAACTTTAAACCAACGAAAAAATGAAATACGTGAGGATGCCTGGGCAAGCTTAGAAGAGGCCGCAATAACAAGAAATGCAGCCCTATTCTGGAAAACAATCAATCACCCGTTCTTTAAAGATAACGCAACAGGGAGAATAGCAATAGCTGTTCCCCCTGAAGACTGGATCCCCCACTTTGAGAGTATTTTTAATCCAGAAGCAGTAAAAATTTGCAAAATAAAGAATTGTAATTTTATCTCAGTTGACCCCGTAGAAATCTTACCAATTATTTCCGAAGAAATTAAAACCGCCCTCCATAAAAGTGCTAGCGGAAAAGCCGCTGGCCCAGATGGGGTACCTATCGATATTTTTAAATATAATAATATGGATTATTGGACTCCGATCCTATTAAAGGTTTTCAATGCAGCGATAAGAGGGTTTCTGCCTGCATCTTGGGCAGAAAGTATTATCGTACCAATTTTTTAAAAAGGAGATAGAGGGAAGGCAAATTGTTACAGACCAATATCCCTTCTGGACTAAACCTCAAAATAATGGGATGAGTTATTTTGGGGAGGTTGGAAGAATGGTCCAACGAGAATAATTTTCTTTCTGAAGCCCAGTATGGGTTCAGAAGGGGAATTGGAACTGTAGAACATTGTTTAAACTTGGAATTACTTATAGGAAAATATACTCTTGCTAAGGAGGGTGCTCTTCATCTTTGCTTTTTAGATTTAACAAGTGCGTTTGACCTCGTCAATCATACCAAATTGTGGCAAACGCTGAATGAGCAAGGAGCACCCTCTGATATCATTATATATTTGTCCCAAATTTACACATTTCCAACCTCTACAGTGTGTTATGGAACCAAGGGTGAATGTTTTGAGGATTTTAGAGTTACAAGGGGAATAAGCCAGGGCTGTGTAGTGGCACCACTGCTCTTTTCTTTATATATCAATAAAATAGATACTTATTTACAAAATGAAAATGCAGATACCCCAAAAGTTGGAACAGGCAATACTCCAGTTTAACTCTATGCTGATGACGCTGTCCTTTTATCGAGGACAGCGAATGGCCTACAACATTTAATTGAGAAGTTTGCTGAATTCATGTCAAATAAGGACTTAAAATTAAACCTTACTAAAAAAATTTGTAATGACGTGCGAAATCTAAGTTGAAGCATAAAAAACCCCACGCTGGAGGAGTAGCTATAGGGAGAATTCTAACGTTCTCTTATTAGGTCTTCTATTTAATAGTAAGAACTCCTGGAAACCACATATCTACTCATGCAATCTCAAATTTCTAAGAATAATTGAAGAAATTTTCAGATTTGCGGCAAAAATGAGAAATAAACCCATAAGGGGAATTCTCACCCTATATAGAACTAAGTGTGTGACGGTGTATGCCACGGGTCAGCGATATGGGGGAGTGCAAATATTACATCCCTACAAATACCAGAGAATACATTTTAAAAAAGAGTGTTGGCCGTCCCGAATTCCACAGCCAATTTTATAATACATAAAGAACTGTTGGTATCATATCTTTGTGATTTTATAAATATCGCAGGACTTACATTCTGGCGAGGGTTGTGGGCCAAAGAGGAGACCAAATTTACAACTGATCTGATAAAGGACTGTTTGGCCCTTTATCACAGTAAAAATATTCCCTGGCTGGAGCACATCTCTAATCAATTAAAATATTGTAAGATAAACTTTAACAAAATGGATCCAGAGTCTATTCTGGATATAAGTAAGAAAGATCTGAAGCTGAGATATACTCTAGCAAGCGAACAAGATAGAGATGATGATACAAGACAGAAGCGAAGTGTTACTACTTACTGTGAAATTCCCTTGGTGGAGGGTATACAAACATATCTAACCCTAGTAAGGAACACAAAACACAGATACTACCTAACAAGGCTCAGACTTGGTACTTTACATTATCTAATTGCATTCTCCGATAAGGAAAGGTGGTCCTATAATTTACTAAACTGCCCGTGCAATGGAAACACCCCACAGTCCACGTTGCACTTTTTATTATTTTGTACCTTCTACAGTGATATTAGGAAAACTGTCTTAAAACCACTTTTCCTAACTAATAGGCTCTTTGATTACAAACAGGCTTTTATATTTTTATGTAGCCTGGACAATATGAAAACTGTGTATTCTGTTATTCGCTTTATTGTAAAAGCAGTCAGGAAAAGAAGAGAACTATCATATCTAGATGCATTATTATATGAGAAACCTGACAAGAGTGACTAGGTTTGTTTAACACTGAATTAATTTGAGAAACAGCCTTGTAGAATAAGTACACGTTAATACATGACATTTTGTATTAAATGGTATATATAGTTGTGTATTTTTTAAATAAGTGTATATATTTTAACTGTGTATTAGGAGGAAATTTTAACATTCTTACTGACAAATTATGTGTGCTCCCTCTAGTGAACTATTGGTACTTTGTAAAATGTGTATATATTAATTGTTTTTCTTGTATATATATTATATTTTCTTTGTTTGTAGTATGCTTTTATGGTTGTACATTTCACATAGAATAAAGCTGATTTGACATGGGTGTCTACGTGATACATCCTAGCCAATTGTGAAAACATACAGTCTGGCATTACTGGCCTGCCATCTAGGTAAATCCATACATCATCTTCTGACCTCTTTTGGTACCCTACTTTCACCCATTCTTCTTTTTCTCTCATTTCTACTTCATCTTGCAGTTGTCTTACTTCTTCCTATGTTTCCAATCCAGAGAGTAGCATAAGTTGGCAGCTAATTCCACTTGTTTCGATTTTCTTGTTTACCGCCAATTTATTTCTGGCACAGTATTGGGCAACCTGGTCAGCATACCTATTACCGGCTGACACATAGTCATCTCCTGACTCAGGTGTGGTACACTTGACTACTGCCACTTCTTTTGGCAATTGTATTGCTTCAAGCAGTTCTTTTACGAAATATCCATTTTTAATTGGGGATGCTGTAGAAGTCAAGAAATCCCCCTGCATCCAAAGTTGGCCAAAATCATGCACAACCCCGTAACCATACTGGCTATCAGTAAAAATGGTTACTTTCCAGTGTTTCGCAATTTTGCAAGCTTCAATCAAAGCTATCAATTCGGCTACTTGTGCAGATTTGACTCCTGGTAAATAGGATGCTTCGACTATTCCAGCCAATGTACATACAGCATAAGCAGCACTTAGTCCTCCCTCTTCATGGCGCATACACGAGCCGTCTACAAATAGCTCATGTTCAGCATTCTTCAAAAGTTCTTCCTGTATGTGTGGACAGGGTTTGGTGCAAAGTTCAGTCACATCCAAACAGTTGTGCTCAACTTCATCCCTGCCCTCTTCTCCATATACATCTGGTAATAAGGTTGCAGGGTTTAGCACAGTAAACCTGACTATTGTCACGTTTTCAGCACCTAATATGATTCTTTCATACTTAGTCATCCGACAATTGATTCACTTTGTTCCAGACTCATGCAGGTTGCAGCTACTGCTTTTAAACAACCAGGTAAAGCTGAGGCTACAGGGTCCAAAGTAGCAGAGAAGTGTGCCACTGAACGTCGCATCAAACCATGTCTCTGGGTTAGGACTGAGAGTGCACAACTATTTCTTTCATAACAAAACAGTGCGAATTCTTTCGAATAATCTGGCATACCTAAGGCAGGAGCTTCACACAGACACTTCAGTAATTTTACCAATGCTTCTATACTTTCATCAGCCCATTCTATTGGATCTTTTGCTCGTTTCTTGGTCAATTGTATTAGGGGTTTGGCTAGTAGGGAAAACCCTACAATCCACTGCCTACAACTCCTACAACTCCAAGGAACATTCTTATTTCGCTCTGGGTTTGCGGCAATTTCATTTGTCTTATTATTTCTATTCAGGGGTCACTTTCCTTACTCTGCGTTTTATTTGATGTCCTAGATATTTTACTCCGGGTCTGCAAAACTGCAATTTTTCTGTGGACACTTTATGTCCACCATCAGCCAAATGATTCAACAAAGCAATTGAATCAGTAACACAGTCATCTCTTGTCTTAGACGTGACTAGCAAGTCATCAATATACTGCACCAGTACTGATCTCCTGGGTAGCACTAAGGTTTCTAAACACTTTTTCAATATTTTCAGTATACCCTTGAGGAACGCGATTCCAGGCTAAAATACGGTCCTCAAAATTAAATGAAAAAAGATACTGACTGTCTGGGTGTAATGGAATGGAGAAAAAGGCATGGCATAGATCGATTACAGTAAACCATCCTGCCTTCCATGGTATCTGGTACAGAATCACTGCTGGGTTGGGCACTACAGGGCAACATGGTACAACAATCGTGTTAATCTTTCTTAAATCTTGAACTATTCTATATTTCCCGCTAGGTTTCTTAATGCCAATTATAGGTGAATTACAGGGACTGCTCATATTTCCTTTAGAATGTCTTGTTCAATCATTCGATCAATTTCTGCTGCAACACCAGCTTTAACTTCGGGGCTCATTTTGTATTGTCGAGTGTTTGGGTAAACTGCACCTTCCTTCACAGTTACTTTTACTGGATCTACATTTGCCATTAACCCTACTTCTTTTCCTGTAAAATCCCACACATCTGGATTTACTGTCATTTTGACCTCATCTGGTAAACCGTCTTTTGTCATCATGGAATACATCTCATCTACCTCTGTGCCGTGTTTAGCCAAACATGATTTTGTAGACTCCGTCTTCATCTGGGGTTTGAATTGCAACAACGTCCGGTGTGCAAAATATTTTGCAATTCATCTTGCCCAGTGGATCTCTTGCTAATAAATTCACATGACTGGAGTCACACACCACGAATTTGTGCATTTCCCTGAAAGTGCCAATGCGTACCTCCATGGGTTATGTAATAGGGGTTCTTATCTGTTTATTGGGAACACCCACTACTTGGATCTCTTCTCCCGAGAGGGGTAGGTTTGGAATGTCTGCTGTTCTCACAGTAGAACGGGTAGCACCAGTGTCCAACAAAAAGGTAATGTATTTGCCTTCTACTTTACCATCCACATATGGACCTGATTGATCTACCGGTAAGGATGCGCCAAGTACGCACTCCTTTTCCTCCTCCCTCCGGCACCGTCATTGGTCGCTGTCATCGAAATAGGTGTCCTGTAAAAGAAATTGTGATGTTACAGAATTTTTCTTACCACTTCCTCCTTGAAATCCGGTGTCCGCACTGTACTTGGCCTGGTTCACAAAATTTGGCATAGGGGCAGGTGGCAACTGACTCTGTAGATATACAACCTGCTGCGGTTGACTCATTATCATCTCATTCTGCGTCTGTGGATTTAAATTTTGATTTGGGCCATTATTATTCTGAATATTTTTACACTGATTTTTCCAATGTCCCAATTTTCCGCATCCATGACAAGGAAATTTCTTCTGTGCTTCCTCTCTACTCATTCGTCCTTTTTGTTTTCCCCCATTATTTTCATTTTGGCCTTGCCCCTTTCCTTGATTTCCTATCTGACTGTTTAGTTGGAGTTCCTGCTGTTCCGCTAATTTTACTTGGGCCCACATCACCTTTTCTTGTCAATCTCATCTCCGCAATACTTTGCGTATTTGAGAATATCATCTATTGGTCTCGCTTGCCAGCAAAACATGTGCTGACGAATCATGTCTCCAATTTCTGGTTTCAATCCTGTCACAAATCGATACACAAAATGTCCCATATCTTTATCTCCAATGTTCTCAAAACCACTATACTGTTTAAAAACCTGCTGTAAGCGTTCATAATAAGTATGTACGGACTCATTTCTATCCTGGGTCGTTGTATCTATCTTTACCCAATCTGTTTCTTTTGGAGGAATTTTCCCTTTCAAGAAAGTGATCACCTGGTGACATTCACTGTTAGTATTTATGCTGTCTAGTCCCACGTTTCCAGCTATCATTTCTTCCAATTTCCACTTTAAATTTGTAAATATCTAGAATGTGCCCATCCTTCTATTTCTTCTGGGGATACTATTGTGGCACTCTTGACTCCTGTAGATGTTTCTATTTGTACTTCCTTTGAACAACTAGGTGTAACTCTTCTCGGGGTTTCATTTATCTGTCCTCTTATCTGCAAATCCATTAATGATATCACCGAATCACATTCACTGCCTTGATCATCATTTATTATATTCTCTTTTCTGGGTTCAATTGTAGGTGTGGACATGACTGGTGGTTTGTGAGCGATTGTCTTATCTCCATATAATGGAACCACCGGACCTAAAGTCACTGGTACAGTTAGCGCTTCAGGGTGGGTACTCAATTGTGTTATTTTCTTTCTCACTTCCTCTTTAGTCTTATTTATTGCCTCTCTTTCTTTTTCCTGAAGTACCCTTCCGTTCGTTGGGTCATGTATAACTTGGGGGACTAACGGTGTTCCCAAAACCGGAGCACTAGGAGTAGTTCTACTTAGTCCTTCTTGGTAAGGTGGAGGGTTTTTCATTAAAATGTCCTCCAAAAAATCATCTTCCGATTCTCCGCTACCTGTCATCGTTAAATGTTTGGTCTTCTCTGTGCACTTGCCTCCTGACTGTTCCTCAGCCATTAGTACAGGATATAATCCCTCAGCCACCATTGCTTGTCTCCATTGTTTCATCTGATTATCTCGTGATTCGTGCGGTAGTCTAGGATAAAACCCTCTAAAGATTCTGCTACTTCTGGATCTATCGCGCTCAAATGCTTCAGTCTCCCGTTCCTCTAAAGCTTCATATTGGGTTAATCTCGGTCGGGGCTCTAATTCATTCATTCATTCTTAATCTCAGGTTATGTAGAATTCTCCCATTAAACGTACCGTGTTCTGAAAAAGCTAGCACTCCTTCACCTTTTGTATATTCTATCCAATTTTCCAACCGTACACAAGTATGATAGCCTCTTTCCATCATCATGCATGATGCGGGTGTTTTCGGGGGAGGGATAAGAATTCCCCCTCTAGTCTTAACGGGTTTATCCTTTTTAAAATAATTTTACATTTTCTACATAAATGTCATTTTCCTTTTTTCTCTGTACATTTTAGGTGTTGATCCTTTTATATATTGTTTTCCGGCTAACCCTAAATACCTTCGGTCTGTGCGATTCCCTATTAATGTTGGATTGTGTCTCCACATGCAAAGCCCACTGTCAATTATTATTGTAGCTTCTATTTTGCTTGACCAATCAAATGTTCGCTTTTACTCTAATAATTGACCAATACCAGCACGGGTTTTATTCTTTCGACCAAACAAATTCTGTTCCACGCAATGCGCTTAGCCAATACTAGCGCGGCTTTTCTGTGACGTCAGGATCACTCCTTACTACTGATCCCTCCTTTACAGTTTCGCGTCAGTCACACGCCCGTTGTTCCAACCAATCCCAGCGCGGCCCTCTGTGACGTCAGTGCAGCACCTGCAGCTGACCCCTCCTTTACAAAGTAACACGAATGACTTATTTTTCTTTCAATTTACATATAAATTCATTAAATGACAACATAGAAACATTCGCTACTCTGTTTGTTCCTCTAAAATCAATAAGTCAATTTACATTTACTGCGAGTAAAAACCTTTCAGCTTACTCTTCACACACTACGAGTTAAACTCTTCTGTTTACTCTTCACTCGAGCACCAACGAACCTGCTACTCCTTCGGTATTACCCTTTCTAGGTGATATAAGACCAAAGTTTCACCAGCGAACTCTTTGCTATCAATCACTCTCACTTTTATACAAATTATTCCCTAAATCAGCACTGCCAGCCTTGCATAAATTGACAGTGCTATCTTTAGCAAACGCGTAACCTCACTGCAGTGTGGTTTTCATTCACCACCCGCTATTCAATATTCCCGGGAATTTCCAGACAACATAAAACAAAATACAAAACAGGTTTGTTAATCCATAATTTAATAATTCAAATTCAATATTTTTACCTATCTAGTTAATAAAAAAACCATAGCTCTACTACCAGAAAAACTGATCCAGTGGATTGCTAACCTCAGGTACTCAAGTACCATATACTCATTTGGGCCCATAAACACACACACGTTCACATAGGCTAATAGATACCGCTGGGGTCAATTTGTTGTACTAATACCTGTAAAATTAATTTATCTAATCGTTCTTACCAAACCTTTCTGACCAAATGTACTTTCCTCTGGTCAATGGACCTTTTAGTTAACCTTGTAGGAAAAAATTGACATTAGAATAAAACCTTTAATAACCACAGACTCAGGAGAGTTTTAAATGTTTAGCTAGTTAAATTCAGGTGAGCCAAGAACCAAGAATACAATTAGAACACCGTTTTCTCAAAGGAAGGTAATAACAATTTTAAGCAGAATAATCGTTAAACAAAGTTATTAAGATGACAGTACCTGAATAGGGAGGAAACGGAGAGAGCAGTATAATGACATACTACACGGAATTATAGTTACCTAGAATGGTGTGGAAACCAACCCCTTAGCCAAGGAGCTGGAATGGGTCCCCTGGGACAGATCAGGTGACAAAGGCTCAGAACAGGACTCAGGGACAGGATAGATGACCTCTTCTAGATACGATGCCTGCGTCGCACCCCTCTCTGACACTACCTTCTTCCTCGATTCTTGCGCAATCTTCTTCTATTATGTGCCTCCTCAGTTCTTCCGCGATGTTCTTCTAATTAATTGGCTCCGAATTCTAAGTCTGGAAATGGATCTTCTTCAGTATTCATTTAATTCTCGGACAACATCTCGGTCTCTCAGCATTCTGGTCTCGCTGTGGTCTCTCTACTAACTAACTAACTACCTCAATTATACCCTTCTAATGGCATGTACGAACCCTAAATGTTTTAAATTTATGAAACTCCTAACTCTGATTGGACAGAAAAAGGGGAGATGATCATCACACCATGCTAAGTCTAATATTTTTCTTTAATCCCATTGTTCTGTGTTCCCGCCCCATTTTTATTTTCCAATTTAGTTTATTGATATGTCAAACAAACAAGTTACAATACAATGCAAAAAGCCAGCATGATATTGACCAATATAGGATCTCAGAGAAACACAGTCTCAATAGTACACAAATCCCAATAATAACATACACTTCATCAACTCTCCACTAGCAGAAGAATTTACATTCGTCATTTATCTGGATAGTCGCATGGATCAGCAAGCTACAGCAACAACATAATAGTACATTACATATTACCTCAGAGAGGGCATAAGTCATATCTGTACTTCATTCTCATGACCACATTTCTTAGGAACTACGACAGGTGAACAGACCCCAGGGGCAAGTGGAGGATAATATCACATCATGTCAGTGGTACATTCTGAGTGTCTCCTTCACTCATTACTGCATTCAATGTTTGCTGACTCTGTGCCCAGGTCAGAAATGGTTCCCATATATTACGAGGTCTAGAAGAGGGCGGCATGAGCTCCCAAAATATGCTCAACTGTGTGTGTGTCTGTATGTGACGTCTCTAACCCATTCCCCAATGGAGGGCACCCGTCTCCTGCCCCAGTGGATTGCAACCTGTCGCTTCGCAAACAATAAAATTAGTGCCTGTAGCTTGCTTACGCAGCTTGGGCGGTGTCTCTTTAACATAACCCAAGAGGCCAAGAGATGGGGATGGGGCCAGTGATATGCCAAGGATGTGACTCACTGAATCAAAAACTTAGAACCAGAATTCGGCTATTTTGGGGCAGTCCCACGCGACATGTACAAACGTGGCCGGGGTTTAGCCGCAGCGCCAACAACTATCGTCCTCTCTTATACCCATGCGATGGAGGCTCACTGGTGTTCTATAAAATCTGTGCAGATATTTAAAATGGATCACTCTCAACTTGTAATTTGGAGAGAGTTCGGTGAGTTGCCCACAACAAAATTCCCATTGGGCTTCAGTCAAAGGGGTCGCGAGGTAGTCATTCCAGTGTCTAAAGGATTTAGGTATCAGCAACGGGGCAGTGTTCTGCATGTGGGTATACAAGCGCGTAATGAGTTTACGGGGAGATGGGGAATCCTCCCAAAGGGCTCTGGATGCTGCGCGCAGCCTATGATATAGAAAAAGCTCAGTAAATGTCACAGTCTGATCCTCAGTCGCTTCCGGGGGGGGGGGGGGGGGGGTCTGAACTCATCTCCTGGATACAAGTCAGCAAAAGTCTGAAGTTTGATCTTCTGGGCCAGTGACTTACTGATATCATCCTGTATGCAAGGCAGCATTGGGTTTTGCGGCAAAGGAATGGAAGGGGCGTATAACACTGGAACTCCTGCTCTTTTGCGCAGCTCATCCCATGCCCAACATAGTGTTCCAGCAGAGTCTATGTCTCCACGAGGGCGGCATGCTTTTTGATATAGTTCCACCCTAAGTGGGACAGGCGCCATCACAGCAGTCTTGACCGCCACATGCGGCTGGAAGGGGGTCGGGTGTGCCCAATAGTGCAAAAATTGTGCATGGGCGCATAGTGCATATAGCTACATAGCGGGAGCCCCTAAACCACCTTGTCTCAATGGGAGGGTCAGTAGGTCCCAGGAGGTCCTGGCCTGACCACCCGCCTGCCCGCCCACAACAAGGAAACCAGCTGCAATTTCAGGGAATTAAAAAATTGCCGGGTGAGTGGGATCGGTATATTGACAAATAAATACAAGAACTTTGGTAGAACAACCATTTTAGCCAGTGCTATCTTACCGGCCAGCGATAATGGCAACTTGGACCACACCTTCACCTTTTCTTCCAGCCACACGATAGCTCAGCCATAATTCAACCTCCACACCTCCTGCGTGTCTCGGCTTATCCAAACCCCCATATATTTAACCGCTTTCCACCTCAAGGGGAACTCCGATATCATTGGGGGGTACCGTCAGTCAGCGGAAATATCACAGATTTAGCCCAGTTTATAAAGATACCAGCTAGCCCTCCAAAACGAATAAACTCCCTCAAAAGTGGATCTAAGTTCTCTTCCGGGTTAATAATGTAGAGAGTGACATCATCTGCATATAATGAAATGAGTAGGCTTTGGGAACTGAACCCTATTCCTCGCGCAGTGTGGTGCTGACGGAAGCGGGCAGCCAGGGGCTCCATCGCAATCGCAAAAAGCAAAGGAGACAGTGGACACCCCTGTCTGGTGCCTCGCGAAATGGGAAATGAATCAGAAAGCAAACCATTCACCTGTATGCGTGCGCTAGGTGATGTATATAACAGCCTAAGTCAATTTATAAAGAGCGGGCTGAACCCCATACGACCTAGAAACGAGACTAGGCCATTCGAGCGTATCAAACGCCTTAGTAGCGTATCAAAACCACAACCGCGGCCTTCACGTCTGGGTGTAGATAGTGTAACACCGAAAAAATGGTCCTTAAGTTATGAGATGTCGATCTCCCCGGTATAAACCCCGACTGATCGGGGAGCGCAATGATTGGCAGCATAGACTGTAGCCTATTAGCAATCAATTTGGCCAGGATCTTAGCATCCACATTTATCATTGACAGTGGCCGATACGAATCCAGCTCCTCCTCTGGCTTCCCAGGTTTGAGGAGCGTGATAATGATCGCCTCCCTCATGGACTGGGGTAACACTCCCTCCTCCAGCGCTTCTTCATATACTACTAGCAGCTTAGGTGCCAATTCCTCGACATACGTTTTATAGAAGGACGTGGTTAGGCCATCTGGCCCAGGGGCCTTTCCTAAGGGTAGGCTTTTTATAACCTGGGCTACGTCTTCCGCCGTAAATGGGAGATTCATGTATTCTCCATGGTTGTTGTTGAACCAGACCAAAGCCAGTGACTCAAGAAAGTTCTGCAACTCCTCAGTGCACAGCCCTTGAGTAGTGGTATATAAACGGGAGTAAAACATCGAGAATTCCGTTAAAACTCTCTCTTGGCCTCTGACAATGTCACCCTGCGGGGTTCGTATTTGATGAATGAATGTAGCTGACCGAGTTGGTTTAATCATACCAGCTAGTGTGCGACCCGGTTTCCCTCACCATACCTACGTGCCTCAGCATATTTCCCCAAAAACGTAGCTTCACGTTGAGCCTCGTCAGCAAAGTCTAACAGTTTAGATTTCAGGGTTTGCGCTATGTGGGGTTCATTTGTGGAGTAGAATTGCTCCTCAAGTTTTTTTATCTGGGTCTCCAGAGACAAGATCGTGCCCCGGATAGCTTTTAATACTCCTGCCTGCCTGGCAATACACTGGCCCCTGATCACTACTTTAAATGCCTCCCCGAGTGAGGCTTCAGTAGTCACTGAGCCCGTATTATTGGCAAAGTAGTCGGTAATGTCCGTTCTTATCTCTTCCTTGAAGGCTTCGTCCATTAGGGCATGCGGCGGGTGGCGCCAGGTAAATGCACGAAAAAGAGACCCCGTGAGTGACAGCCGTAACAGACACAGGGCGTGATCCGACAAGGAGCGGGGCAGATGTAAAATATCGGTAGTCCAAGCAGCAACATCTCTAGAAACCAACCAGAAGTCCAGGCGGGACCAAGCGCTGTGGTGATCAGATCTATATGTACCCTCTTTTACCAGGGGATGCCCGCTGCGCCATATAGCTACTAAAATCCCATCTAAGATTATAGCCTTCAGGGCAGCGCTGGCAGTGTAGGGAATGGGCCGCACCCTTCCTGTCCATATCATCATCTAGGATCGCATTAAAATCCCCACCCCACAGTATAGTACTGCAACCAGTCATTCTGACTCTAGTCCAATATCCTGGAAGAACTCTGGGGAATCAACATTCGGACCATAGACTGCTACAACTACCAGAGAAATCCCTCCTAGCACTCCATGAATAAGGACAAATCTCCCCTCAGGATCTTTGTGTACCTCTCCCTCACGCCAATCCACCTCCCTTTTGACCAGCACAGCCACCCCTCGGACATAGTTGGAATACATAGATGAGTACACGTGTCCCCACCTGTTATGCCTCAGCCTCTGTGATGGTGTAACATCTAAGTGCGTCTTCTGCAATAATCTTTGTTTTGTCTGGATAAATAAGTATGCATGAGTCTAGATTTTCTGCCATCATTCAACCCTCTAATGTTCCACATAAGAAGATTTAGTGTTGCAGCATGTTCTTGTCCACAGTGCACCAATCAATGTGGAGCAGTCGTCGGAAGTGCGTTAATTGCCAAGCACAGGCTGTGTACACTGACCAACATCGCGCAATCATACTGGCATCAAACAAATAAACAATCTCTGCCCACCACCCGCCACCCACTCCAACCCCCCAATCAGATTGCAGAATAACTCCCCCAAAACAAACTAAAACACAATAGTCCACTTAACAGTAAAGGGAAACTTCCCATGGGGGCGAAGTGGCACCAGCAATCTCCCCTGCTCGCACAGGGTGGCTGGGAGTACTGCGGCATGTGTTACAAGCCCTCCCCAACAACCTCAAACAAACTGAATGCCAAATCATTGCGTGTTTCGAAACCCACATCCACAGGCCTATTAGTTACCGCTCGGATCCGCAGCATAGCAGTACAGTCACTTAGGTTGGAGATCCACAAAGCACCCAAGTCAATCATTATCGCTCAGTTGGCCAGTCACAGATGCCTCGGCACCATGAGAGTCTTTATTCCTCTTCCCACCAACATGTTTGGCGAAGTTCAAGGCGGACTTCGCATCTGTAAAGTAATGAGCGGCGCCATCGTATGAAACTTTCAGCTTGGCAGGATAAAACAGGGAGTAAGGGACTTGCGCCTGCAGGAGGATGCGCTTGGCTGGTAAGAATTTGCGCATCGCCGCCTGTACAGTAGGGGTAAAATCCGGGTAGAACGAAATATTATTGCCTTTATGTGACACTTGATCTTTTTCCCTTGCCAGCCGCAGGATGATGTCTCGGTCCTTATACTTCAACAGCTTGGCCAGTAGCGGCCAAGGTGGCACCCCTACTGGAGGTTTTGGGCCTAAGGACCTATGTGCTCTCTCCACCATGAAGACAGAGGACAGGTGAGGGTCGAACAGTTTGTGGAGTAGGTCTGTCACAAAGGTCTCCATCTTGGATATGGCGGTAGTTTCCGGGATGCGTAGGTTGTTTCTATGTGACCTCGCCTCCAAATCGTCGTTCTTGGCACGGATGATACCTAGGAGCTTGTCCATATGCAATAACTGTTCTTGGGTCTCCACCTGAAATTTGTGGAATTTGGTTTGGCAGTTTTCTAGGACATCTAGGCGGATCTCGTGCACAGCCACCTGGGTCTTGACCGAGTCCAGCTGCGCAGTCAGGGTATCCAACTTGGAATCTATGTTTCTTAAGCTCGAGCGCATTTCCAACATAAAAGTGCGTAGATCTTCACCTTGATCCTCCATGTGGAGGTCCTGTTGGTCGTCCTGCTGGAGCAGAGTTTTCTGTTGAAAATTTATCGAGTTTTAAGCTCCAGTTTCGTCTATATGTTATGATTTAAAATGACTAATTTGTAATGACTAATTAATAGTTTGTTTTGTCCGGATTAACTAATATTACTAATGAGAGAAACTACACGTGGGATGCATATATGTTGCTTAATAATAGTGTGTGGTTTATTCACAAATGCTATTTGTTTTGTGTTTTGTGCGTTTAAATTAACGTGTACTGATGCTTTATTGTGTTGCAGAGGGCTAGATAAGTACATACACATAAGGGTATTAGAGGGGTTTTACACTGTACAATCATTATGATGTGGTAACGTTGTTTTTGTCTCTTTTAATTAAGATGGTCCGTTTTGGCCTAGAAAAAGATGGCTGCCTTTTGCAGCCTGCGCTCGAGTGATCGAATTTTGATGAGAGGGCCTTGCTGAACATGGTCGAGAGGCACCTGACCACAGCCTTTGCCTGGTTTAAAAGTTTTCCGTGAGGACAGCAGCTCTGGGCGCGGGTCCAATTGCCCTTGGACAAGGATAAAGCCACAATGAACAATGACAATGCTGCGGTGGCTCTGCTAGAGATATCAAGGAAGAGCGTCTTTGAAAGAAACATTTGCAAACTCGAGTTTCCTTCTTCCGTCTTTTTATTTTTGTGATTTTTTCTGAGCAGTGATTTTCTAAATGTATCTAAAGACTTCCTTTCCTGCTCGCTCTGCTCAGTGGCTCAATGGATGTTCAACATTTATTTGTTACTCTGATTTGTTAGTTTTCCTATAAAAATGTTAGACTAGAGAGGGTCCATGTTCATTGCGCTCTTTACATTCATCGCGTTCCTTGCGGTCATCGCGTTTGGACTTCATGCTGAGGACGGCAGCTCGAGAGACTTTACCGAGAGACCTGTCCTGTCCCATTTAGCTAGAATAGGTAATTATGAGAATAACGATTTTGCTAATGATTGACTTTACTTTTGAACTAATTTTAGATAAACAAGCATTTGTTTGAAATACAGTGTCGGGTGTTTATTCTTTGTCATTTATTGAGTTTCAAATGTATTTCTTGTGTTCAAAATCATGACTCAAGGCAATGTCATTATGGTCGCATTGACCTCATTGTAGATGCAGATTGGTCTAGGTTTTCTCTCCAATATTCAGTGTGGATAGAGTAATAGCGTGAGTTTAGTGATATGGGCCCTAGTGTATGATGTGTGACTGCGCGTGTGACTGTAGATTTACTCTGTCCGTGGAAGCTGGGAGAATTTATATGCGTCGATCTGCAGCAGTTTCCTGGTAGCAGTATGATGGTTATGATCATTGTCTTGATCTGATTAGATTGCTTGTACATAGGCTTTTGATTTATTGATTATTGATTGATGTTGGTATATGTACTAATACTATATGTTGAGTTCTATGTAGTGTGTGCGGCTTCTGGAACTTGGGAGCTGGTGACAGTTCCGTAGTAGGGCAGAGGGAAGTAAGTGCTGCTCTCGGGAAAAACGGGATTGTTGGCCCTGTACGTATGCGGGGAAAAAACGTGTGACAATTGAAGTTGCGCGTCACATTGTCTGGGTTCGGAATCAGTGACATCGTCGTGTGTTACTAGAGATATGTTTTCGGTATAAAAGGAGTGTATATGGTAGCGAGGGTTATCTGTGAAACTCTGGTTTTAAGTCCCAGGGATCCGTAAGGTTCGCCGTTAAAGCTTATCGCGGGAGGAGTAATAGGTATTCTCTGAGCTTGTCTGAAGGACTGGGCAGAGGTAGGCTGCTTGGTTAACGTGTGTTATTATTCTGTAGCGGGACAGATTGTTCGCTGTCCTCGGGAAAGGCAGGATTCTGTGTGCGTGTGCTAAATTTTCTGGTGTGAAAGTGCGTGAATGTATGAGCATTTAATTGATTATAAGACTCTTTGGAGCAATCCTAGAGGAAATAGTTAATGGATGCATGTTAGAAGGGCAGAGTAGAGGGATGTGCTACTGTGTCAACGAAAGTGATTATTCCGTGGTGGAGCAGAGGTAAGCGCTGTTCTAGAGAGAAGCGGGATTTCTGTGAGAAAGATTTTCTTTACTATTCTGTGGTTAGCGAAGCAGACAATGGAGATGTTTATATGTTGTAACTAATAGATTTTGTAGAATCTGAAACAAAGTCTACCAAGAAGGCTTTGTAAAGGAGGGGTAAACGAGTGACAGAGCAGAAGCGACTGCAGCGACTGCTGACGTCATTCAGACCGCGCTGTGATTGGATAGTGACTAAGAATAGTGCTCGCGCTAGGATTGGTGCGTTGGTGTGAGCCGCGCAGGGATTGGAAGGAGTACAGAGTGACGTGGACGCTCCAGGATTGGTGCGTTGGTGTGAGTCGCGCTGTTATTGGACAAAGATTCGCAACTGTACGAAAGGGACTAGAGAATATTGGTAAACGTTAAGATGTATTACCAACCTGAGGAAAGGAAGAAAAATTCTTTGTTCGGTAAAATAAAAAGGTGGTTCGACAAAGATAAGAATGTGATAACTAGAGAAGGTGAATTGCTACCTCCGACGAGAACACCTGCATCCTTTATGGTTGCGAAATATGGGTATCATACCTGTATATGGTTGGATAATTGGGCTAAGTATACTAAAGAAGATGGTGTCTTAGCATTCCCGGAACATGGTTCATTTAATCTGGCCGTGTTGAGAAATTTACGAGAGAAGATGATGTGTCTAGAGCCTAGACCAAGGCCGACACAGTTTGAGGCGTTGGTGGAATGGGAAGATGAGGTGCATGAGCGAGAAAAGCAGAGGAGTGGAGGCAATTATAGGTCCTTTTTTGGGAGGAAATATGATCGTGAGACTCATCATGATCGAATGAGGAGATGGCGAGATGCTAGTATGTCAGAGGGATTATATCCTATGAGGACTGTTGATGAAGCGGAAGGGAGGAAAGGTGCAGAAAAGGTGCCTGATACGGAAGTGAGAAGATACGGAGTTACTGATTATGAGGATGAGGTCTTGGATGACATGATTTACAAGAGACCACCTCCGTATAGACCAGGACCAGAAGAGAGTACGCCAGTTTCTACTCCTGTAAGAGATACTTTGTGAATTATTAAAACTGAGGTTGTGACACCTGATCTGAAAAATAGTAGCTCTTTCATGGAAAGGGAGAGAGAGAGAGAGCGAGAGTGAGAGAATCGAGTCAGTGAAGAGAAAACAAGAGAATTAGCAAGAACCACATCTGAGCTGACTGAGAAAATTCGTGAGCTGACGAAAAATCATGAAGCAGTTACAGTGCCTGTAACTATTGGTCCGGTTGTGCCTATTTTTGATAAACAAAGAATGGGTGAAAATAATTTGACAGTTCCTTATGTCGGGAATGGTTTGGTTGGTACTTGTACTTTGGAGGAATCAAGAGTGAGAACAGGAGGAAATGATTTGAGGCAGTCGAGACATGACACATGTAGTGGAGGATTAGATGTGCAGCCTAATTCAGGATTGAATACTGGTTGTTTGGGAGGAACAATTTTGGAACCACAGAGGATGACAGAACAAGTGGGTGCAGTGAAAAAGTCTACTGAAATAACAGCTGAAGATTTGAATGATTGGTTGAAAGTTCTTCAAAAGAAGGATTAAGATTCACAGGCAATTGATGTAGCCAGGTTACGCATGGAATTGGAGGAGCTTATTGTAGGGACAATTTCTACAGACATACTCAAAAACCATCATGATGGAGAATTGTTATTTATGTGCAAAAGCATCACCTGGAGGGCTAAGAATACACATGAAAGGTTAAGAGCAATAGCAAATGAACAGGGAGTTGACATGGATAATGTGAAAGTTTTGCAGAAGCCTTACAGGGTGGATTTCTCTGATAAGGATATTGAAAATCTAAATGGTGCTGGCAGAACAGGGCAGATTAAGGAAATGATTGCCTTATTGCGAAAATGGGGTGATGTAGAAAAGTGGAAGGATAGGTGGTACAAGAAAAGGGAAGATTCAGTGGACAGGACTTATTCAGCTTTTCCTGTGAGAGAAAAAGAGAAAACAGTGGATGCTTATCCTATGAGAGAGATTCCTGGAGGAGGATATGTACATGTCCCATGGACTAGACAGGATATTTTATCATTTACGAATGATTTCCCTCGACTGAGAGAAAAGCCCGTCGAGTGGTATAGGCAGGTAGACAGGTTTGTGAAGTTGTCAAAGGTGCTGTGGATTGATTTGAATAGTCTGTTTGATATAATTGTTCCAGCAGACTTGTGGGCTGAGTGTAAAATAGTTGTAGATTGGCTTGCTAAAGAGTATCCAAGAGATCCGAAAACAGGAGCACCAGATCCAGAGGTCATGAGGAAATATGATCAGGTAATTGTATTCCTGAAAAATAAAGTACCCCCAAAAGAGACAGACTGGGTTAAGATAGATCGAACACATCAGGAAACAAAAGAATCAGTTCATGCTTTTTACGAAAGGCTGATACTGGCTTTTAAACAGTTCAGTGGAGATGAACACCTGGGTGATAAGGATTTGAGTCATTTTGTTTACAGGTTTGTATATGGCCTGAGACTTGAAATAAGTGAAAAGATACGTGAGCATACGGTTGACTGGCAGAGTAAAAAGATTGATGAAATCCTGAGACATGCAAAGTACTTCAGTGATGAGATTGAGGCAAAACAGAGGAAGCTGAAAGAGAAAGCAATGTGGGCACAGGTGAAAGTTGCTGAGAGGCAAGAAGCGCAGTTGATGGAACAGGCAAATAATCCAGGAATTAGACCCAGATATGCAGGAAAAGGAAAGGGGAATTTAGAGGAGGCAAAGAAAAAGTTCCCTTGTCACAACTGTGGACAATTGGGGCGTTGGAGATCCGAGTGTACCAATCCACCATTAGTAAGTAATGAAAGTAAACCCTTAAATCAACAGGTGCAGAACGAGGGGTGTAATCAACAGCAGCAACAGCAGAAGGTTGTCAGACAGCAGAGTCAAGAGCCAAAACCGCCCTTGCCGCAGAATAGAGGGTCCCAAAAGTATAACCAGGACTCAGGATTCTACAATGATGAGCAGGTAAACAAACCGAGACGTTCTAACCTGGTACAGCAGTACTGGTTAAAGAATGAGGGGAGTGAGTCTGAAGGGGACTATTGACGGTGCCGAAGAGAGGAGGAAGAGTGCATACTTGGTGCAACTCTAGAAATAGACCAGGCAGGACCATTTGTAGATGGGAAAATAAATGGGGAGAGTGTCGCTTTTTTGGTAGACACAGGAGCGACGAGATCAACTGTCAGGTCAGCAGATATTAGAAATCTTCCTCTCTCGGACGAAGCGATCCAAGTAGTTGGTGTAGCAAATACACAGATTAAGACTCGTCTTACCGAACCAGTAAGGGTGAGAATAGGGAAATTTTCAGATATGCACAGATTTGTTGTCTGTGACACCAGTCCAGTGAACTTGTTAGGTAGGGACCTATTGTGCAAGATGAATTGTACAATTTTTTGTACTCCGGATGGAATAGCTTTTGAGACACCAGATGAGGATGTTTTGTACCGGATGACTCTAGATAATAGAGAGAGTGAGATTGTTGGTATATATGCTGTGTTTAATCCAGACGATTTGCCTCAGGAGTTGAGACACACAGTGAAAACAGCTGTTTGGGATTTTACTGGAGAAGATGTGGGATTGATGAATAATGTAGATCCAGTGAAGATTTCAGTGAAAGAGGGAATCACTTACCCTAATATCCCGCAGTATAGATTGACACCAGAGATAATTGAGGGAATAACTCCTATAATTGACAAGATGATTCAACAGGGTGTTTTGAGAGAGTTACTGAGTAGCCCGTGTAATTCACCGATAATGGGGCTGAAGAAACCTAATGGAAAGTTCAGGATTGTACAAGATTTGAGAAAAGTTAACAAAATTGTGGTGGCATGTTGTCCTATTGTGCCAAATCCTTCAGTGATTTTGTATCAGATTCCTCATGATTCTGAGTGGTACACAGTGATTGATTTGTGTCATGCTTTCTTTTCAATTCCATTGCATCATGACAGCCAGCCGATTTTTGCATTCCGGTTTGGCCAGCGTATTTTAGCATGGTGTCGTATCCCACAGGGGTATACAGAGAGTCCTTCGATATTCAATCAATTGTTGAAAAAGTCATTGGAGAGTTTGATCATGCCTGAAAGCTCAGTGCTAGTGCAGTATATTGATGACTTACTTGTGGCATCGAAGACACGTGAAGCTTGTGAAGTAGATACCATAGCTTTACTGAATCATCTGGCAGATGGAGGGTTAAAGGTATCTCCAGCCAAATTGCAATTTTGCAAGAAAGAGGTGCATTATCTTGGACACAATATTGAAAAGGGTCTGATAAAGGTGACCGATGACAGGATCAAAATTATCAGAGGAATGAGAGCCCCGATGACCCAAAGAGAAGTGAGGATGTTTTTGGGGATGGTGGGTTATTGTCGTCAGTGGATAAGTAATTTCTCCCTGATAGCAAAGCCACTGATTAAACTGACCAAAAGTGAAGTGAGAGACCCATTGGAACTAGATGGGGAGCAAATGGCAGCATTTGAAGAGCTGAAGAGCAGAATGTGTGAAGCCCCTGCTTTGGGAATGCCAGACTATGAGAAAGAATTTGAGTTGTATTGCAGTGAGAGAAATGGGTGTGCACTTTCAGTGTTAATTCAGAAGCACGGACAACTGAGAAGGCCGATTGCGTACTTCTCATCGACACTTGACCCCGTAGCTGTGGGTTTGCCAGGTTGCCTGAAAGCGGTAGCTGCTACATGCAGAAGCTTGGAACAGAGTGAGGGTATAATAATGGGATATCCTGTAAGGGTATTCGTACCTCATGATGTGGCAATTCTTTTGACAAGAAGCAGGACTCAGTACATGTCACATAGTCGGCTGACTAAATATGAGAAAATCATTTTGGGAGCATCAAATGTGACTCTTGAGAGATGTGTGAATGTGAATCCAGCAACGTTGTTGCCAGATGCTGACAATGTGAATGTTGGAGATGATGTTGATCATGATTGTTTGGATGTGCTTGACTATTGCACGAAACCAAGACCAGACATAAGAGATTTACCATTGCCTGAGAGTGATCATGTGCTGTTTGTGGATGGATCGTGTCTGAGAACTGATGATGGTGTGCTAAGTGCAGCATATGCGGTGTGCAAAGTTTCAGAAGTTATGGAAGCTTCACCTTTGAAAGGAGTGAGATCTGCTCAAGTGGCTGAATTGGTGGCGTTGACAAAAGCTTGCAAAATTGGGAACAATCTGAGAGTGACTGTGATGACTGATAGTCAGTATGGATTTGGAGTTGTTCATGACTTTGGCCAGATTTGGCTACAGAGAGGTTTCTTGACGTCGAGTGGGACTCCAATAAAGAATGCTGAAGTGATTGGAAAATTGCTTGAGGCGATACAGCTGCCTAAAGAGTTAGCAGTTGTGAAGTGTGCTGCTCATGGACAAGGAGATGATTTTGTTACTCTTGGTAATAGATTTGCCAATGACATAGCACAATATTGTGCCAAAAATAATCATTCGATTAATAGGGCACGAGAAAGGGAAATGTCTTTGTGTTCTGTGATGTTTACTAATGTCCTAGAAACGTGGGATGAAGTGAAACAGTTGCAGGATGAGGCAGGAGATGAGGAAATGAGAGATTGGATCAAGGCAGGTTGTGCCCCAAGAGAAACAGATCATGTTTGGATCTACAGAGATGGTAGACCAGTCATGCCTAACTCAATGTTATCGACAATGGCAAGAATGTATCATGGCCAGGGACATTTGGGAAGGGATGCGATGATCAGGTCTTTTAAACAAACCTGGTATAATGCAAAGTTCAGGTTGATTGCAGAAAGCATCTGTCAGAGATGTTTGATTTGTCAGCAGTTCAATACTGGGAAAAAGACAGTGGTGAGTCTAGGAACAATAGGCAGAGAAGGAGGTCCTTTTACCAGAATGCAAATAGATTTCATTGAAATGCCCCAAGTGAACAAATTGAGGTATGTTCTAGTGGTAGTCTGTTTGTTCTCAAGATGGGTGGAGGCCTATCCGACTAGGAGAAATGATGGAATAACAGTTGCAAAGTTACTGTTAAGGGAGTTGATTCCTAGGTACGGGTTCCCAGTGACCATTGAGTCTGATAGAGGTGGACACTTCTATAATGAGCTCATGGGTTTAATTTGTGAAGCATTGAGCATACAGCAGAAGCTACATTGTGCATACAGACCAGAGGCTTCTGGCGTTGTGGAGCAGATGAACGGCACAATAAAAAACCGAATTGGTAAGATGTGTTTAGCCACTGGAATGAAATGGCCTGATGTCTTGCCTCTAGTATTGATGACCATTAGGTCTACTCCAGATAGAACAACAGGTTTGAGTCCGCACGAGATCTTAATGGGTCGTGCCATGAGACATGCCTTTGTGCCTGTCAACAAGTTCATGACAATAACTGATGACATGATTTTGGATTACTGTAAAGGCCTGGCTGACGCAGTTCATTCTGTGTTTCACCAGGTTGGAGGAGACGCTACCACACTTGAGAAGAAGCAAGCCCATGATCTGAGTCCAGGGGACTGGGTGAGGATTAAGGTGCACAGGAGAAGAAATTGCTTGGTTCCAAGGTGGGGAAGGCCGAGACAAGTCATTCTCACTACGACAACTGCAGTAAAGTGTGCCGGTGTGAAAAACTGGGTGCATGCGAGTCATACTCTGAGCGTTCCAAATCCGAAGGATGGGACTGGTAAGGAGTATTTTGAAGAGTCAGATTCCAGTGATGATGCAGAAACTGAACCAGTGAGAAGGGGAAAAAATCCTGAAAGAGGTGAAGGTGAAAGAGAGTTGAGTGATTCTTTCCCCTTTCCAAGAGAGGCTTCAAGAGAAACATTGTGAGTTTCAGAAGAGAGATCAGATTCTGTAAGAGTGCCTGAAGTTCCAACAAGCAGTAGAAGAGAAAGGAGCAATTCCACAGAAACTACACCTGAATCAGATGAAGAGGTTGAAAATCCACTTGAGATTATACCTGAAGAAACAGGGTCAGTAGAAGATAGAGAGGGACAGATTGCGGAAGACCCCCGAGGAGGTGTAGGGAACACTTCTGATAAGCTAGGTGAAGGGACAAGTAGACAGCAAGAAGATTGCGTGTCGGAGACCCGAGGAGGGACAGAATTAGGGAAGTCTCAATCGGTGGTGGAAAAGACTGTTGAGCGAAAAAAAATTGTTGAAGAACGAGAGGCAAATGAGTCAGAATCAGATGAGAGTGAAAATGAGAAATCAGAGGGTCCAGTTCTGAGAAAGAGAACTTGGATCGGAGAAAGAAATAATAAAGAAGTGAGACCAAAAAGGGTTGTAAGAGGAGATCTTTGGCCCAACAGAGTAAAAAGGCTGAGGTACAGACTGACACGAGCAAGTTCATCGAAAGCTGAACAGGTGAACGAGGTGTCTAGTCAGAATCAAGCAAAAGGTGAAAAACAAAAGGTTACAAAAGAACCAGAGGAGATCAAGAGAGTCAGAAAGCCTAACCAGAAGTATAGGTCACCGGAATGGACGTATGTGGCACTGTCTGAAGGTGAAGAGGCAGAGAGTCAAGGAAATCCAGAGGGGACCGTACGAAAAGTGGTTGAGGAGAAAACTGTTGGAGTTCTAAAAGTTATCCTGACTGACATTGGAGAAGAGTCGGATGCACTGGATGTTGTTGATGATCTAATACAATTTGATGTTGCTCAAGAAGGAGTGAAAGTGAACTGAAAGAGTCACTTGGAGGAAAGTGAAAAGAGAAAATCTGAAATTAGTTGTGTGAAATAATCTAGAGTTCTAAAAACTCAGTAGTGGAGTAGAAGAGGCTAAGTCAAAAGACACTGCCAAAGTAGTAAAATGGATAACACAGAGAATAATCAAAGTAGATGTGCCTTTTTGAAAAGATGGTTTAAAATGTGCTGCTGCTGTACTGGATTATTAATGCTAATATGGGGAGTTTTAGCTTTATTAGTTACTTTTAGAGTTACAAAAGACGCTTTAGGAATACATACTGAAAATGTGACTAATGTAGAGAAGAGTTCACAAAAAGTAGTTCCAACTAGAATTAGTAACACTTATGTGCATAAGGATAGGTCAATTAATGATTTTTCTAGTAATGTTTTTTCAAAGTTGTTGTACGAATACGTAAAGACAATGGAAGTTAGGGATTGCTACGTATGTATGCAATTACCTGCATCCGTTTCAGAGGGTGTTACTTATCACCATTTACCAGCTACGTATGGAATTTCTTGTAGTGTGCTAAGTAGTGTTTTTTATTTGTTAGGGAAAATAGATTATGAGATGTCTAACAAAGATAACATTTTTGGGCAATTGCCTATGGATAAAAAGCTGAATCCGGCTAAAGAAGCTAACATTTTTGGTGAGATTTTTGTTGAGAAAGAAGAATTAACTTTAGATTACATTTTTCGAAACAATTTAACTTGCAGTCTGAAAGAAGAGGAGAAAGCTTTCCTTAATATGGTAGAGGAAAGGAGAAAGAGCATGCATGAGAAGGCAGGGAAATATAAAGTGAGTGAGACAATTTGGGACATTGAAATGGGAAAGGAGTTGAGAAATGGAGCTAGTCCAACTTTGGCTTTAGATGCACCACAGAAGGGTAAACTATGCATTACCAGAAAGAAATCTCAATATGATACATATTTTGTTGGGACTAGTGAGTGTCATGATACATATTTTATTGCAACAGGATGGGGTTTTAAAGGTGGTGAAGATCCATCTGCATGGTTTAGTTTCAGCAAAAGCATGCGCATTAACATGTAAGTTCCAAGCGGCTTCTTGAAACCGATTGTGCAGCTGCAAAGATTTCCCTCCAAAGCATAGACACGTCAATACTATGTAAATGTAGTTGACACATGCGCAGTTTAGATTCCCGCGTTAGCAGCCATTTTTAGTCACAGTCGGGTTACTTGTTAGTACGACACATAGGCAAGCTTCCCCTACGCTTAAATGCACGAATTCTGATGCATTATTAGTATTTACAAACTCAATTCTTACGGTATTACTCGTTATCTGAGAAGATTGCATCTGAGCAAGTCTCTTTTATACGAGCATTAGGGCTGGAAGTTCTCAGAGAGTGTGCCCTTCGGCTGTCTATACAATGGCTTTACAGTGGTCTCTTTTTGAGTATCAATAATACCAACTTTAGGCCTGTTCCTGGATCTCTGTGAACAAGCTGGCCCTTGGGACAGCAGGCAGCGGGCCTCCGGGTAGTCCCAACTGTGGCCTTTGCACCTGCAGTACATCTGTTAGGTATCAGCAGAGTGGGTCAGTTGGGCTATACAGAAGTGGGTGTCTGCACCGCTTAAGAATGGTTGTCTGGCTCTTGGGGAGCAGGTTTGTGGGCTGTAACTCCTTTGCCGGCCCATGGGTTCTCCAAGTGGGCTTCATGTTCCACCATGAATAGGCAATGGGGATCTCTTAGGGCGTGACCCTGGGCACTTGTTGTTGGGCTGTCTGGGAGGGCCCTGTGGGCCATCCAGTAGTGAGGATTGGTGCCTTTTGGGCACTAGAGATATCTAAAAGTGGGTATTGGGCCAAAAGTAATTTGGGGGCCCCTGTTCGTAAGAGCTTTGAGTTTATGATCCAATTTCATCTCTTTCATGCCCTCTTTGACCAAGTCACTGACACTGCACGGACACTCTGTTCCAAATTCTAAATGTGTTTACATCTAATATTCAGGGCCAGTGACGTGTGTTTTCAATATTATAATACAACAGCAACTCACTAATATTGCAAATAATCTCTGCGAACCCTGCTCATTTTTCATATGTGAGGTACTGTTTTGATCTAAGAGAAACTTTGTTTATGGATGTTGGATGGAATTGAAAAACTTGAACATTTCTCTGCAAAATGTCTCTTTTAGACTCCCGCACATCACCCACAGTAAAAATAAATGAAAGGAAAACGCTATTTAAAACAATCTGTTTACGAATTGTTCAAGGTCATCAGACCAAGACTCTCTGCAGAACAGACAGAGCTGGCTCTATCAGTGGGGCCCCTGACAGGCTTGGGCCCTGGGCCAGGACCCACTTTGCCCCCATGCCTTAAAACATCTCTGTCAGTAAGTGGGGTTTTTAGTCTATAAGGAAGATTGGCCCCCTACAAATGGGCTATGAAACTCGCCACCAGTGGCACGCTTGCGTCTGAGCCTACCATTTCTCTGAGAGTGGTGGCCTTAAGTTAGCTAGAATTTGGGGCCTCGAATTCTCCAAGAGTGCCACTGTTGTCAGTCATTAGTAATTTAGACTATAAGAGAGCTTGGTCCTGTAGTCCCTTGCTGGCAATCAGTGAACATTGCCAATCAGTGACAAGTGTTCTAAGGCTGTAAGAAAGGTTGACTTTCTAGAAAGATACCTTTTCACTCTCTAAGCCAGAACAGAATGTTGGTGCACACTCTGTGCCATCCAGTGTAGAGGGAAAACAACTTTTCTCTTACCCTGTCCTGCGTCTATAACCATCTCAACAATAGACGTTCTAGAATGTGTGTTGGATGATGTCAGCTCCTGTTTTAAGGTGCACTGTGACATCACGTAATGCCTGGCCTCTTTAAGACTGGGGCCCAAGAGTAATGTGACTGGGAGCCTCTATGGACTGGCTGAGTATACCTTGAGGTTCTATCTGTGGGCGCTCAGTCCTTGTAGGGTGCCCTCAAAGTGTAGGTAGGGTGGGGTCCTTGTACTACAAAACTCTGGAGCAGAGCAGAGACCAGCACTGAGCAGCCTCCACCCACCCCCACCAGAGATGCTCGCTGTTGGACTCCATCCAATTCCAGTAGCTCAGAAATGTCCCCTGATGTCAGGTTTCCGGTTTGGCGGCTGCTTTTTAGGTCTCGCTTGCGTTGCAGCACAAAGCGCTGCTCCGCCTCCGCAAGAGATTTTGTAAGAGAGGACTTTGAGAAGAGGGCTTTAAGCCCCGCCCCTCATTTCCATTGGCTGGTGTCACCGTTTATGCTAAATGGTGGCCTGCCATTGGAAATTAGGGTTTTCTGTTCACGCCATTTGTCTCCGAGCTGGACTGGCTCGCCTTCTTTGCTACTGTCGCAAAGCAGTTTCATATCTTTATTGGGCCAAACACATGGCCCCATAAAGATAAAAGAGCTCCATGCTCCGGCTGCAGCGCAGTCCTCTTTCACTTTCGGGACCGCGCTTGTTTTTTAGGAGTCTCTGACGGGACGTGCGAGTTGGTTGTTCGTTTGTTGAAACGTTATGGAGCCCAGCAAATGCTACATGCCACAAGTGGAGGTTGTTGAAACCAGAGACCCTTGCAGTGCACCGGTTTCCAGATGCGTGACTATATTTCCATGCTGCCAATAAATAAAATAGAGGTGACTGCTGGAATGCTAACATTGTAGCCAGAGAAAAGTGCAAAGAGTTAACAGGGTTTATGATAAAAGCTGTTTTCCTCATTGCTGTCACGTTACCAGTGTTTACTATATCCCAGCTCTCAGAGGGTTCCAGATGGGAGAAAACTAACCGAAAAGGAATCTATGCTGCCATGGGCTTTGCCACGAAGAACAGTAGTATGATGAACGCTGTGATTTACGTGATAAAAACAGACCCGGCCGGAGCTTCTCAAATGGTCCCCCGCTGCTCTCCTGGCACGTGCGTAACGGGCCTCGCGGAAGCGCCTGTGATCCGCGCACATCACGTTATGAATCGCTTCATCATCCCGCCTGTCCGGCTTCACTTCTAAATCACGTTGTGGCACGGTATTCCCACGGTGTGCACGCGGCCCTCAGAATCCCTGGACCTTGTGCACGCGGACACCAGCTGAGGCTGAGCCCTCCCTCTTCAAGATGTGAAAGGTGGGAGGAGGTTATGAACTTGTTTTTCTGCACATGGAGTGGTATGAGGGCCATATTGTTCAATCTACAGTTGGACCAGCTTCAAAGGGTGGAAAGTCCAGTACTTTAAATGGGCCGGTACTGTCCGCTACTGAGTACCGGCACTTTTTTATTTTGAGCGGGAGAGTATTTGCACTTCCCAAGAGTGACGTAATACCTTTAATTGGAGCACTACAGGCTTCTAATTACTTTCAAAATGCTGCGCTTACTTAAAGCAGATTTTTAATCCCAATCCAACCCTGTCCATGCCCCTTTTACTCTCGCTTCTAAACCCCCCCAGCCCCCTCTCCTTACCGGACTCCCCCTGGCTCCGATCCCAGCGCTGACAGGAAAATGAAACTGAAAGAGAAGGCGTGTCTCTCCTCCCTCCCGGGCTCTGCCCGCCTTGGGTTTCCCCTTCAGCCATCAAACGCCGCGAAGCCCAGGAGGCAGGAGCTGGTGAGCAGTGAGGCACTGTACATACCCCAGGGCGGAAGCTGGTGACAAGTGAGAGGCTGTAGATACCCTGGGGCAGGAGCGGGTGAGAAGTGAGGGGCTCTCGGCCCCAATTATTGTGCCCCCTACTGTTGTCACCTCTGCCCCACTCGTCTCTGTCCATCCTGTGCTCCGATAGTGCTTCCGCCCTGTCTACCCACAGTCTTCTGTCCTTTGTGCTCTCCCTCTCCACCCACGTTCACTTCTACCTCTCACTTTTCTGTGCTCTCTGCCCTATCCTGACTTCTGACAGTACTCTCGTGCTCTCTGCCCTTCTGCTACCTGCCCTTTATCCTTTGTGCGCCCTCTGCTCCTTGCCTACTGTCACATTCACCCTCACGCCATCTGTCTACTTCGATCTCTGCTGCCCCTTCCCTCTCTGTCCTCTGCTCACTGTCCGCTAATCCCTGTTCTCCTTGTTTATTCTGCCCTCGGACTCTCTCGCATCTTCTCTCTCTGCTCACTGTCCCTGTCCTGTCTGCCCTCCTCCTGTCCTACGTGCCTGTTCTACCCTTGGGGTCTCTTCCACCTCTCCTCTCTGCCTCCACCCTGTATACCCTCGGGGTTCAATGTCCCTTCACGTGCTCTCTGCCTCTGCTCACTGTCCCTGTCCTGTCCGCCCTCCTCCTGTTCTCCGTGCCTGTTCTACCCTTGGGGTCTCTTCCACTTCTCCTCTCTGCCCCGCGGCTCTCTGCCTCTACCCTTTATACCCTCGGGGTTCATTGTGCACTGTCCCTTCATGTGCTCTTTGCCTCCTGCACTTCCTGTCACATTCACCTTCATGCTGCCCTAGGTTTCTGCTTCCTTTCCGGCGCATATTTTACCCACCCTCAGAGTTAGACTCTCAGCAAGAGAGAGACCAAGCATTTGCAATGCAATAGATCTCGCATTTATACGAGTTTGAGCTATTGACATTGCAAATGACAATGCCTTTTATTTATGTTTTAAAAACAAAAACAAAAATAAAAGGCATTGACATTTGCAATGTCAATAGCTCAAACTCGCGTAAATGCGAGACCTATTGCATTGCAAATGCTTCTTTCAGTCTTGCTTTTGGGCGGGTGTGCATTCGCAGACCTCAGATAGAACACGTTTTTAGGGGCGGGGGAGTGCTCAGATGAACTATTACGTAAAATACACAGCGCGCCCAAATCAGCAAACTGCCTTTGGCGGAGGCCAACATCTTCGTGGGGGTGATGGCAGGGGGTGGATGGCATTGATGTTTGGGCACCCGGGTGCCGCGTGCTGATGCTGAATACAGTTGTCTTTATGAAATATGTCGTTCACACGAGCCCTGTCTGGCAAACTGCAGCTTTGTTCACAGAATCATAAGTCCTGTCCCACAGCTCATGCACCCTTATGTCCTGCTATGTAATGTATGCCTAATTATAATATTTGGCTTATATCTTTATGCATCCCTATGTCCTGCTATGTAATGCAACTTGTGTTCCCCTGTGTATGTAAAGCACTCTGATACCCCGGATCTAGCTAGCGCTATATAAAAACTTATAAATAAGAGCCTCGTGTGGCTTCTACCCCAGGGGTGCTTGTGCATTACACACAAAAGACCCCCATCCCCTCTTTACACCCGATCCCCCTCCCCCCACCATCAACCGGGTGCAGAAAGTTGAGGGAGCTGTCAAGGGTGTTCTCACCCAAAATAATTGCAAAGCACTCTGATACCCGAAAGTGTCATGTTCGTGCTATATAAAACTTTCAAAATAAATACATATAAAACTTTCAAAATAAATGCGTAAATTAGATTTTGGCGCAGGGGAGCTAACCCCTTTGGGGGGGGCGGGGGTTGGGAAATTGTTCTGTATGGAGAGAGTTTTCATATTATCCAGTCGTTGCCAATAGCAGGCACTGGTTGCTTCGTGCCCTGGGTTACTTTCGGAAGAGGGGTGGGTGGGGGGCGATTGTCCCATAACGGGTGTGAGACGCTCCTACTGTGTTGTTTTTTTTCTTGGCTTTCAGGCGCTTGCTATTGTGCGTTCTGTGTTAGAAATGCAGGACCACAAGTCCCAGAATACAGATGAAAATTAGCACTCCGTAAACTGTGCACACACCTGTTAGGTAGTGTTTGATGGATACCTTTATCTCGAGCCATTTGAGTGGGCCTAGTGTTCTGGGGAATGGGGGAAGACGATTACTCCCTGAATCAATCCAGACCGATTTTCGAAAAAGCTTGTAGGGACCCTGTCTGAAATTATTCGTTACTTGTAAAATTGGAGGAGGGTGGTGACCGGCAGATGGTCGGGATGGAACAACAGAAGTAACGTATTGTGCGGCGCTATGTGTAATGTTTGTAATAGGTGCTGGGCGCTAGGACTGGCACATGATGCTAAGAGGTGGGGAGGAGAGTCAGGAGGCGGAAGAGGAGGAGCGAGAGTAGGCAGGTTAGAGTAGTGGCAAGAGGAGTGCAGAGGTACGAGAATAAAGCTCCTTAGAATAATAAGAGTATCTGCGTCATTTGTGCTGGCGCAGCGACACAACAACTGGCGACGACGGTGGTTGTCAATTGTGCCTGCTGCCTACCTGTATCCTGGCGTGTGTGCGCTCCGCTGCCTCGGAGCTGTGCAGAGTCACGGACCGGGTGCCCACCCCGGTCGCGTTGTGCCCGCCGTGCTGCCGTTCGCTCCACTGTCTCGGAGCTGGGAGATCCGTTGCCGCGCCCTGGTAGCCCACCCCAGTCGCGTGCATCCTTTGATAGGCTTTGGCGGTACCGCGATCCGGGAGCCCACCCCAGTCGCGTGTGCTGAGGAGGAGGCGCGATATGCAGATCGCGATCCGGGAGCCGACCCCGTCGCGTGCTCAGAGGCTGCAAGTGTCCGTGCTGCCTACGAAGGAGTGCGGAGTCCAGAGCTGTGACCGATGCCTGGGGTCATCCCTTCCCAGGTACAAAACTCCATCTGTTCCCTGCAGCTGCCTTCACTGAATGATTCAAGCCCGAAATCTCGTGAGGAGCGAGATTTCACAGGCGGCCATCTTGGAGTCAGGCGCCTCACCCAATCCCCTGCGAGGAGTGCCCGGTGGCCATTTTGAGGTCAGGCTTCTGCTCAAAACTTCAACAAGCACTGGCAAAAGACTGTCTAAGGAGCTTCAGGTGCTTTACATTGTGTTCTAAATAATTATTAATGGTCTTATGGGACTGCCAGCTCATCTGATTGCCTGACTTTGATGCCTATTGATGCAAGAGGCCATATATGAATTTCCAGTAGCTGTCAGACTGCCCGTGTTGATAGGTACCCTACTCGTGACCCTCCATTATAACGTGATTAAAGAGTGGTGCGGATGGTGACGTGTTAAACCGCGTGGCAGGCGCTAGGAGGGCCCTGTGATTCGACCATCCGTCAAACGCCTTTGCTTCATTACATTTATTCGCGATGTCTGGATCGCCAACATCACGACAGAGGCATGCCTCTGCCAGCACCAGCAACAGGCCGGAGTCACCTATGTCCACAGCGCACATGGGTGGACACAGACTTGGCTTGATCGGAGTCCCTTTTCTGCACCCGCTGGAACCCTTGGTCCTCATATCGGGGGGGGGGGGGTGGTATGGGCCTGTAAGAATGTCGCCCTGCTAGGTCGGTCCCTTCCCTCCCCTTTTTGTCCCTGCTGGGTAAAATAGGGGCGGTAGGACTGTTTTTGCGAGTTACTTTTCTTTGTTTTATTGTCAGCGACCAATAAAGTTTTGGTTGAAAACCCACAAAAAAAAAAAAACAAGTAGCGTGGAGGCTAAGGAAAATACAAATGTCCTTCTGCTTTTGAGGGTCGGTCGTCTCTGTCTTCACTTCTTGGTCCTGGACTGTGTTAACCGAGGTAAAGCGGCTCCGGGAGACCAGTCGGGACAAAATAACGGAAAAAAACAGAGACAGAAAATAAAAGGGCTTTTAGTCACTTGTCTATTGGTATACAAAGGGGGTAGGGTTGTGCACACCACCACCAGTGTCCCTAGCTGTGCTGTGCCTAGGGTGAGGGTCCTTTATGGTGCTCCGTCGGTTGTGACCCTCCGACCCGCCCACCACTTCTTAATTGAAAAGGCGGGAGTAAAGGCCACTTGCCTGTCTCCACGACCCTCCAGGGCCGTGGTATGGGGAGAACCCGCCTCCTTCTCTTCTGTTGGAGGACCGGTCTCTTTCGCCTTGAAGGGGAGGTCGTCCCCTGTCCCCGTGGTTCTTTTCTCTGCGTGGCCTCCTTCCAGCGCGTCCTGCAGGGTGTCCTCGCTCGAGGATGGCGCTTCCGTCGCTGTCTTCTCTTCCTCCGGGCTCCGCGTCTCCTCCGTACACCGGCGTTCTCCTCGAGAGCGTTGACCCTCTTCTTCTTCCGTTTTTACAATTCCGGTGGCAGGCGCCGCCCCTGCTAAACCGCTGCTATCTCTTCCTGTTGTGGCCGCCTCGGCGGCCATGTTGGGTGTATCGGCTACGGCCGAAACAGCGACCTCATCACAGGGCCTTTGCTGGCAGGAGTGGCTAGAGGACTTTGAGGACTTCACGAAAGGGTCGCATGTGACCGAGGAGGGGCAGCAACTGATTGCGCTCCGCAATCTAATCAGGAAAGATGTTGGTCAAATTATAAAGGAACTTACAGCTGACGCTGCTTCGTCTTATGCCAATGTGCGTGACGCACTAAACAGAAAATTTCTTCACAAACGGAACGTTGACTATGAAAGATATACGTTCAATCTGGCTTCTCAAGAAAAAGATGAGCCGATGAGTACTTTCATCACGCGACTTAGACGCCTGGCCCGCTATTGTGAATTTGATTCTTTCTCGATGGAAGACACCCTTCGCCTGGGAATCATAGAAGGATGCCAGTCCAAGTTGTTACGCAGACGTCTACTAAAGAAAAGCTACTCTCTGGATGAGATCGAAGAAATGACGCGAGTACATGATCAGGCAGAAGAACATGCCAAGAAAATGGAAGCTGGAAGAGGTGAAAAACGGGAACAAGCATTTCGGCTCCAATACAGTAACACCAACAGGTCCGCTTCTGCTAAACAAAGATCATCCAGACCCAAAGTTCAGTCGCACTATACAAGTCCTCGGCGTCGCAGCTCTAGCCGGACTGATAAACGACACGAGCATCAACTTAAATGCTATCGCTGTGGGTATGATTTCCCTCACACGGAGACATGCCCTGTGTTAGGCCAAAAATGCAGGAAGTGTGGCCGGGACAACCACTTTGAGAACGTCTGCGGAGCCCCTCGCGAAGATACTCACAGAGACAATTACAGACAATCCAGACAATCCAACACTCGACATCATGCCAAAGCAGTGTGGGACTACAGAGATTCTTCTACTGGTTCTTCACAGTCCAGTCGTCAGTCTCATGGGACGTATCGATCCCAGGGATCACAATCTCGTGAGTCAAGGTCTGCATGGTTGCGGATCCAGACCGGCTGAAGAAATACCCGCGACTAGATATTAAGATGGACACACACTGGGCCAAATTTGTTCTGAACAGTGGAGCATCTCTCAACTACATTTCAGTTGCAGAATGCAAGAAAATGAGTCCACCACCACACTTGCATAAAGCCAATGTACGGGTGTACACTTGGATGTCCAAGAAACCTCTTCCGTGTTTAGGACAATTCCCGACCAATCTCACATACAAGGACAAAACCATTCATGCCCGCATTCACGTCATTGATGGTCCTGAAGCGGACTGTCTTCTGAGCTTGCCCACGGCGGAACGACTTCGACTAGTGGACATTTTGTATAAAGTTGATGATGAACCTAACATAGTTCACAAATTTCAGAAATTATTCACTGGACTTGGAAAGATGGCTCACTGCCAAGTTCGACTGCATATAAACGAACGAGTGACTCCTATAGCACAACATCACAGGAAAATCCCATTTCACCTTCAACAGTCTGTAGAGGAGGAACTGCAAGATCTTCTCCAGGCTTACATCATTGAGAGAACATCAGGACCCACTCCCTGGGTCTCTCCAGTGGTCGTTGTGCCTAAGAAGGGCTCACCTGGCAAAGTGCGCCTCTGTGTAGATGTGAGGGCATCCAACACCGCCATTGAGAGAGAAAGACACCCGGGCCTCATATTAGCGACATGATTACATCACTCAATGGTGCACAAATATTCTCCAAATTAGACCTTAACAAGGGCTATCACCAATTGCAACTTCACGAAAAATTGAGATTTATTACCACACTCTTGACTCATCAAGTCCTGTTCAGATACAAAAGACTTAGCTTTGGGGTCTCTTCGGCCACTGAGATTTTTCAGGAGGCCATTAGAAAGGTAATCCATCACATTCCCAACACTCTAAATTACAGTGACGACATATTGATCTATGGAGCAACAATGCAAGAGCACGACACAGCGCTGGACCGAGTCTGTCATGCTTTACTGGAGGCCAATCTCACTTTAAATAAAGATAAATGCGAATTCCACAAATCCACACTAAAATTCTTCGGGCACATCTTCTCAGGTGCCGGAATGAAACCAGATCCAGAAAAGATTGCCGCTCTGAATGACACCCCCAGGCCGCGAGATGCGGGGATGTACGTTCTTTCCTAGGCATGGCAAGCTACTGTGCACGCTACATCAGGGACTATGCCACAATCAGCTACCCCCTGAGAAAGCTGACCAAACAAGGACACCCATTCAATGGACAGGACTTCGCTGAATTTGCCAAGCACCTTGAATTCAGAGACCGGAAGATCTCTCCTTTGTGGCCCCAGGCCAATGGAATGGTGGAAAGATTCATGGCCACTCTAAAGAAGACCATCCAGCAGGCAGAATTTTCGAAGTGTGATGTGCAAGTGGCTCTCAATGAAGTATTATGCGCTTATCGAACCACACCGCATACTACCACAGGCAAATGTCCGGCAACCTTAGTGTTGGGTCGCACTGTGCGCACCAGAATACCAACTTGGGAAGATGCAGCTAGTAGGTTGTCTCAAGACTCTGAGCACGAAGAGTTAGCAGCCACAGACAAACTGAAAAAGGAGAAAATGAAGGAATATGCAGACCGACGGAGGAAAGCTACACAGCCATCCATACAGGAAGGGGATTGGGTATTGGTGCGACAAGAACAACAGAGAAAAGCAGACTGTCGATATCAAGCATGCCTACTGCTGGTGACAAAACAAAAAGGGCCCATGATTACAGCCGAGTCAGAGAATAAGAGGATCACAGGGAATGTGACGCATTTTCAGAAATGCACGCCCAATGTCCGAGAAGCGCGGACTGCACCCCTCAGCGTGGTGACAGGAGATGCACCTTAGTCAGTAAGTGATCATCGACCTTCCAGGTCTCCGGACGAAAGGGAACAGGCGGCTCCAGAGGCCCATCTCCGGCCACAACGAATTCATCGAAGACCAGTTTGCCTGATTGAAGAACTATAACTATGTTGTTTATATTATCACGTAACCTAGTATACACAGACACATCTAAAATAATCAAAATTGTTTAAGAAGGGGGAAGATGTAATGTTTGTAATAGGTGCTGGGCGCTAGGACCGGCACATGATGCTAAGAGATGGGGAGGAGAGTCGAGAGTCGGAAGAGGAGAAGCGAGAGTAGGCAGGTTAGAGTAGAGGCAAGAGGAGTGCAGAGGTACGAGAATAAAGCTCCTTAGACTAATAAGAGTGTCTGCGTCATTTGTGCTGGCGCAGCGACACTACACTATGTACAAATGCTCTGGCCACCTATCACCTGCCAACTTGATGTGCACAGCACTTCAAAACGACAGAACTGCGACCTACAGCACTAAATAAAAAATAGATTAGCAATTGAACCATCTTTTTTTAAACTCTTTTTTATATGTTTTGGGGGGTGGCAGCAACTCAGAAAGTGTTTGAGTGACTGTACCCCACCTACTGTTATCGGCTCATGGGAGCATAAAGCGTAATACAGGGAGCTCCGTGTACACCATTATCAAATAGCGCCTCTTTCCACGGTTACTTTGCATAAACAGCAGACACGTCTGCATTTTTTTGTTTCGAATGGATTGTGTCTGTCTGGAAGTGTGAGGAGCGACCTTAAGTTTCTCTAAGTGCAGTTTCCGGAGTTTCCTGGGACTTCCCAAGCCAGCGTCTCTCTCTGCAGGGGATCCCTGCCCTTTCGGGATCCACTTAACGAACGCTCTCATTTTTTGGAGTAGACTTTCTTGCAGATTGCATTGTCTCATCACATTAATATTATATGGAGTTATTGTGGCAACCCAGTGGACGCAATAAATATTTCAACAGTTACGTTATGGTAGATCTTGTGAAAATTCACCTTTTGTATCTAAATTTCTGAACATCTGAGTCCGCCCGTAAAAAGATCCGCAAATAGATATATAGTTTTAAAATATCCAACCTGGAGCTCAGTTGTAGAATGATTCAACTCCTCTTCAAGGGCCATCAATAAAGGATGTCACAACAGGTCTCAACAAGCACTGAAAGACCAGCACGGCACGACGGCCGCAAAAGTTAAAGCAACACGCAGGGGAACGGGGGCTCGGCTTCGAGGCTCAGTCCATGTACAGCGTTTACCTTGCGGGAACAAGCGCGATAATTGCAAACAGATGGCGCCGCTGCTCGCTCCCGAAAGGTAAACGCCGTACATGCACGAGGGCTCATTGGAAACAGTGCAGAACATGCACGAGTTTCCCAAAAAGTCCGGAGTGATTACAAGAGGTAACTCCAATATTTATTTACGGATTTATACAGCTCATAGCTGCCCCAGCAACGGGGCATCCCAGCGCCTTTCCCTCTTTGTGGATCAGGACAATCATGGGTTCTCAGAGGTCGGGCGGCAGAACTCCCACTCTGCATTGAACAAGGAAAGCAATGTCTTCACCACCTTCGATGTGACATACTTGTAGAATTTCACCGGGAAACTGTTTGGGCTGAGGGTTTTACCATTATTCAACTGTGAGATGGCTGCAGTCACCTCACCCTCTGTGATCTCCTCCAGCGACTCAACACAGTCCGGACCCACGTGGGGGCGGTTCTCCTACTAACATGGGTCTCCTACTAAGGCATCCAGATCTCCTTGATTGGCTGTGGCCCGACTCTGGTAGAGCCGTTCTAGATATTGTGCAAATTCCCGTGCAATTGCCTGGGGTCGTCTCCCTCTGGTCCAGCTCTGCCGTTCGGATCCCTCTGAACCAGCGCTGCGCCTGCTTTTTGGCCAACCAGGCAAGGAGCTTACTGTCCTTGTTGCCCACCTCATATACGCAGCCCTGGGTGGCTCGAAATTACCTCTCGCTTCCTGTCTTGCCAAGATGACAAATTCTCACCTGACTTCCTCAACTGCTCTCTAGTGGGGGCTGCCACATATTCGACCTCCAGCTGCAGCAGTTTCTCTTCAAGTCTCTGGCACGCCTCATGGCAGTTGTCAATTTAACGGAACCCTC
The DNA here is from genome assembly GCF_964204655.1 of Triturus cristatus. Lineage (NCBI taxonomy): Eukaryota > Metazoa > Chordata > Amphibia > Caudata > Salamandridae > Triturus > Triturus cristatus. Next base: position 450,206,474 of record NC_140588.1, read on the forward strand.
ATTTTCCGCAAAATAATTGGCAGTTGCCATGGCCACCAGCGTGTTAGTGTCCCTATCTTTCAGTTCCCATGCATCAAGTACTTTTCCAGCAATCTTCAGTAATATTTGTGTGTCATTTTCGTAAAAAACCAAGTCAAACCCACTGGCGTAGATCAGGTGGCCCGAAGAGAGCATGCACAGATTAACTAATCATTGCGAAAGGATGGGTCCTTGAGAGACTTCACAATCCAGAGTTCTGACTGTATATGTAAAAGGAGGGATCGAGATCTTTAAAGACCTGTCAAAAAAAGCTGGAAAACAGCTTAGTATTGAAACCAGGACAAAAGTATAATTGTGATAGATGGAGAGCAGAGATGTCAGTGCCAAATTCCTAAAGCTGCAGGAAAACAGCACACTACAGCTTAGTCAAGTATGGGAGCAGAGAGATGAGTCAATATTCAGCCAGTGTATCCGGATCCACGAAGGATTTTTTCAACATAGCAGTGAGAAATGTATGATTAAAGCTTCTGGAGACAATTGCTGCAGATAAAAAAGCATCACGAATAGCCAGACGTAGTGTATATTTAAACTGAAGTAAGTCTTTGTGAATCTGCACATCACAGAGGGTTGATCGGTGAAGTGGAATGTTTCGACTGGAAACTTTAAGCCTCGAGTGGTGCCCAAGCAGTCAATTGGTTTGCATGCTGGGATTGTTGTGTCGCCAGTTAGGAAGCATGCGGCGACAGGTAGGTGGTTATATGCTTTATTCTTCTTCCTCGTTGCCGTCCCCACATGCACGTCTGTCCCCGTGCCCTCGTTGCCCAGTAGTGCCCCCCCCATTCCCTGACCGGAAGTGGTGTCCGGTTCCTGTACCCTCCCAACATTCGGATGCAGGGTCCTAGTGCCCTATGACCCAGGTCACTACATCTCCCCCTTTGTAGAAAGAAAATGACAGAAAAGTTATAGAAAGAGAGAGAGAGAGAGTTAGTTCCTGATCCCCATCATTACATTTCCTCAATCAGTTTTTTGGCCTTTTGCTCACTCTTCTTGGACATGCTCCTTCCGTTTCCTTCTGTGATGCCTCTTCTTGTCTTTCGCCTTTGTGTGTCCTTCTTCCCTTGCTGTCCATAACTTCCTCTCTTCCAGGTGTTTCGTTGTTCTTTGCTGCTTAGTGTCCTCTCTGTCTTCATCCAGTGTCTTTTGTCCCTTGAAGTGAGAACTATTTCTGGTGATCCGGTAGGGGCCTGATGCAGCTGTTATCATTGGCCCCTTGACGTTTATTATTGTCAGTGGTTCATCTGAAAATGGACTGTCTGACTTTCTTGATTCCAGCTGACGCACCAACACTGAGTCCCCATTCTTAAGTGCGACGGAGTGGCATGTCTCCTGGTGTCTGCATTTACTTTCAGCTTGTCTTTTGCCTCCTGGTCTCTTGCTGCAATGCTGTTGTGCTCTGGTGACGCTTTTGCTTCTAGTTGTGGTAATCTTATCCTGCTTGTCCTTCCCAGCACTAGTTCGGCTGGACATCGTCCCGTGGAGCTGTGGGGGGTGTTTCGATAGTCTCTTGGTATTTGACAGAGTGCTTGTCCTATGGAAATCTGCGCTAGCTTTGCTCTTTGGACTGGTTTCTTTATGTTCCCCATGAACCTCTCCACCATGCCATTTGCTTGTGGTCACAGAGGCGTTATTTTCCGGTTGTGAATGCCTAGGTAGTCTATGAACTTGCGAAACTCCTCTCCTGAGAAAGGAGGACAGTTGTCTGTCTTTACTGTTTGTGGGGAACCCCAGGCTGCAAATATGTCATCAAGTATCTGCAATGTCGCGGTCGCTGATGTTGATAAGACATGCCGCACTATGGGAAATCTGGAGTATTCATCAATGACTACTAGCAAGTAATTGCCCGTGTGCAATGCCCATAGAAGTCTGCTGACAACGTTGTCCACACTGCCCCTGGAAGCTCCGACATCTGTAGCTGTTCTGGATTTACTGGTCCTCCTGTTATTTGGCATATGTGACAGTTTAGGATGGTGTGCTCCACCAGTCGATCTGGGCCAGGGAACCATACTTTCTCCTGTAGCATCTTTTTTATTACTACCATGCCTCTGTGGGACTCATGTGCCAAATTTACAGTTTGCCAACGTAGTGCATTTGGCATGATTATCCTTGTTCTTCGCAGTATGATTCCTTTTTCTGTCTCTGAGAGTTCTTCATGTATGTTTTTGAATGCCAGCATTTCATCCCTGTTAACTCCTTCTCCCACTGTGCTATTGTTGTTTACATGTCTCCATCTTTGCTGTTGTGTTGTCATTTTGACTGCTTGCATTGTGGCATCCCTCGCTGTCTCTTGCTCTAGCTCTGCGATTGTTATTGGTGCAGGAGTGTTCTGCCTTAACACAAAATTGAGGTATTCTTCTGCCATTGATGCGCTCTCTGGTGCCTGCGGTAGGGGATGTCATGACGCAGTCAGCTGGGTTGTGTGCTTTTCCTGGCTTGTGCACGATCTTGAAATCATAATCCATCAGTCTTATTCCCCATCGTTCAATGCGTAGCAGTATCTTTGCGTTCGGATTTCCATATATTGTCACTAGGGCCTGATGGTCTGTTACGATGGTAAATGGTTTCCCGTAGATGAACATGTGGTAGTGTTGACATGCCCATACCGCCGCTAGGCTTTCCTTCTCTGGCTGGGAGTATGCCCTTTCGATGTCAGACAAACTTTGCTCTCATATGCGACAATTTTCCTGGGCGAATCTCTTCCAGGCATGTGTTGTGCTAGTATTGCTCCTAACCCTCCCGGGCTGGCGTCCACAGTCAGCTCAGTGCATAGCGATGGGTCGAAATAGGCAAGATGATCTACAGCCATTACTGCATGTCTAATGGCTTCAAATGCCCTATTGCATTCCTGTGCCCAAAGAAATTTCTGACCCTGCTTTGTTAGGTCCCAAAGAAGTGTGCTCACTGTGGCAAAGTCTTTTATGTATCGACACAGTAGCTTTCTAGACCAAGAAATTACCTCACTTCCGCTACTTCTGTTGGAGGACTTGCCTTTTCCAGTGTCTCCACTTTGCTGGGGTCCGGCCTCATTCCTTTTTTTGAAAACATGTGACCAAAAAATACTAGTTCGCTTCTCCCCAGTTCGCACTTGTCTTCATATAAAGTTAGGCCTGCTTTTTCCAGCTGGTTGCAGACCTCACGTAGGGCATTGTCGTGTTCCTCATTTGAACGACGAACACCGGGATGTCATCACTGTAGTTCAAACTGTCCTTCACCGGTCTTATTACTTGCCTTATGATCTCTTGAAATATCTCTGCTGCTGATGATATTCCAAAACTGAGTCATTTGTAGAGAAAAAGACCAATGTGAGTGGAGAACGTAGTTATGTACCGTGATTGCGGGTCAAGCTCCAGTTGATCGCAGACTTCATCAGCCCACACGCCCTCCCCTCCGCTGACTACATCCTCCTAGGGGACCTCAACTTCCACCTGGAGAACAACACCGACAACTTCACCACCACCCTGCTGGACAACCTCGCCAACCTCGGACTCAAGCAACTGGTGAACACCCCCACCCACTACGCCGGACACACGCTGGACCCAGTCTTCTCCTCCAGCAAGTACATCTCATTCAGCCACGCCACCGGACTCCACTGGACAGACCACAGCTGCGTCCACTTCAGCTTCAGAAGAACCACGACTCACCACCACCCGCAACAGGCTCCCCGCAGGAGCTGGAACAAGATCACCACCGACCAGCTCACCACATCACTGAGCCAGAACCCTCCCACCAGCTCAACGGACCCCAACCAAGCAGCCAACAACCTCACACAGTGGATCACCAACTGCGCTGACGACCTCGCACCTCTGAAAAACCATCCCAGCAGGCCCGGCAGCAAGAAAGCCTCCTGGTTCAACGACGACCTCAAGAACTCCAAGAAGAACTGCCGTACCTTCGAGAAAGCCTGGCGAAAAAACCCGACTACTGACAACATGACCGCCCTCAAGCACGCCTCCCACAAACGCCACCAGCTGATCCACACCACCAAGAGGACAGCATTCAAGGAACGACTAGACAACAACGCACACAACAGCAAGGAACTCTTCAGCATCGCCAAAGAGCTCTCCAACCCCAGCGCCAGAAACAACGACATCACTCCCTCACAAGACCTCTGCGACTCACTCGCCTCGTTCTTTCACCGCAAGATCGCCGAGATACACAACAGCTTCGGCGCACAGACCACGCACCCAACCACCGAACCGACGCCCCCCACCACCACCCTCCGCGCCTGGACCCCGGTCAGCACCGAAGACACCATCCACACGATGAACACCATCCACTCCGGATCACCAACCGACCCATGCCCCCACCACGTCTTCAACAAGGCTGACTCCGTCATCGCACCCCAACTCTGGGACATCATCAACTGCTCCTTCGACACCGCCACCTTCCCGGAGAGATGGAAGCATGTCGAACTCAGCGCCCTCCTGAAGAAACCATCAGCAGACCCCTCCGACCTCAAGACCTACTGCCCCATCTTGCTCCTCCCTTTTCCTGCCAAAGTCATCGAGAAGACCGTCAACAGACAGCTTGCCTCCTTCCTCGAGACATACGGATCCCTCGACCACTCGCAGTCCGGCTTCCGAGCCAACCACAGCACCGAGACCGCCCTCATCGCAGCCACTGACGACATTCGAGCCCTGCTCGACAACGGGGAAACAGCGGCCCTCATCCTCCTGGACCTCTCCGCAGCGTTCGATACTGTCTGCCACCGCACCCTAGTGCAGCGCCTCAGCAACATCGGAATCCAAGAGAAGGCACTAGATTGGATCATCTCGTTCCTCGCCGGAAGAACCCAGAGAGTCCGCCTCCCCCGTTCAGATCCGAGGCCACCGAAGTCATCTGCGGCGTACCACAAGGATCATCACTCAGCCCCACCCTCTTCAACGTCTACATGAGCCCCCTCGCAGCCATCGCACGCCAACACAACCTCAACATCATCTCCTACGCCGACGACACCCAGCTGATCCTCTCCCTCACCAACGACCCAGCTACCGCCAGAATCAACCTACACGAAGGGATGAAAGACGTAGCGGAGTGGATGATGAACAGCAGCCTGAAACTGAACTCAGACAAGACGGAAGTCCTCATCCTTGGATCATCACCCTCTGCCTGGGACGACTCCTGGTGGCCCCCCGCCCTGGGCAGCGCACCCAAACCTACGGACCACGCACGCAACCTGGGCTTCATGCTGGACTCCTCCCTCTCGGTGACCAGACAAGTCAACGCCGTCTCATCATCATGTTTCAACATCCTACGCATGCTCCGAAAGATCTTCCGATGGATCCCCACCGAAACCAGAAAGACGGTCACCCAGGCCCTCGTCACCAGCCGACTGGACCACGGAAACACCCTCTACACCGGAACCACAGCCAAACTACAGAAAAGACTCCAACACATCCAGAACGCCTCCGCACGACTCATCCTTGACATCCCCCGACACAGCCACATCTCCGGACACCTGAGAGACCTGCACTGGCTCCCCGTCAGCAAGAGAATCACGTTCCGACTCCTCACCCACGCACACAAGGCCCTCCACGACCTGGGCCCCAGGTACCTCAACAACCGCCTGACCTTCTACACTCCCACCCGCCAGCTACGATCGACCAGCCACGCCCTCGCCGCCGTTTCATGCATCTGAAGAGCCACCAAGGGAGGAAGATCCTTCTCCTACCTGGCAGCCAAGACTTGGAACTCCCTCCCCATCCACCTCCGTCTGACCCAAGACCACCTCTCCTTCAGGAAGCAACTCAAGACCTGGCTGTTCGAGCAGTAGCGGACCCCCCCCCCCCCCCAGCGCCTTGAGACCCTCCGGGTGAGTAGCGTGCTTTACAAATGTCTTGATTGATTGATTGATTGATGGTATCCTTTGCACAGGTCTAGCTTTGAAAATCAGCATGCACCAGTGAGACAGCTGATCATGTCTTTTAGGTGAGGTCCCGGGTGCCTTTCCTTCTCAATTGCCGTGTTTGGTACTCTCATGTCAACGCATATGTGAATCTTTGGTACTGCTACTACTGGAGACACCCGGGGGGCGGTCCGTCGGCTGGCTCTATGATGTCCTGTACCAGCAAGCTTTGTATTTCTTCTTCTACCTGTGGTTGCAGGTGTATGGGCACTCTTCGGTGATGTTGAGCCACACGTTTTATCGCTTCATTGATATGCAGTGTTATTTGTTTTTCTTTTAGTTTGCCCAGCTCTTGTAGTATGGCCGGATGTTCTCTCAGAATGTTCTGTCCTTCTGACATGTTGTAGGTCATTGCTAGAAGACCCATCACCTGTGCGGTGACGTTGCTTAGCAGACAGGGTGCTGGAATGTCTCCTCGTAGTACATGTATTTCCTCTTTGCTTGACCTTTCTTTGTAAGTTAATGTCTCTGTGAGCTTCCCCATGTTTGCTACTGGTTTTCTCGAGCCCCAGGTGAATACATCAACAGTGGCCAGTGATAGTGACGGCGTCAACCTCATCTTCTCATATTCTGACATGCACATGATGTTGCATGTAGCGCCACTATCTAGCGAAGCTTGTGCTGTGTCTTCCTACTTCAATGTTCACCACCGCTGTTTTCTTTAGCTGATGTTTTTCCACAAGATGAATGTGTTCTGGCATGCGGTCTTCCGCTGGGGCATCTGCCATCAGATACAGTCATTCCGCAGCCTCTGGCACGGTTGCTCCATCTGATTCAGCTGAGGGCTACGATTTTCTGTTTCCATGTGCCTTGCGTATCTGCTCGTCGCTGTCCGTGGTCTTGCTGGTCTTCCTCGCTCGCTTGTGAATGGTCCACTCATGCAGACGCTTGCAAAATGGTTTTATCTGTTGCATTTCCTGCATTTGTGGCCCATTGCCGGGCATGCGCCAGCATGTGGAAACTCAAGTCTGCATTGATAGCACGTTCTCTCTTTCTTCTTTCTTGGTGGTGGTGTATTGTCTCTCTTCTTGACGTTTCCAGTTACGCGGTTTGCTTGTTCCACTCTTCTTGCCTTTCCCAGTTCCATCTTTCTTGCATGTGTTGTTGTTCTGGCCTCCGCTTGGGCCATAGTCAGTATTTTTTCGGCTCCTTCAGAATTTGTTGCCGGAACTCCACTGACTGACAACCTTCAATGATGCGCAGTCGTATCGCTAGTTCGTTGTCAAACTTGTCGAATTCGCAATTTGTTACTAGTTTCCGCAGTCTGGTTGCTAAATCGTCGAGGGACTCCTCTGCTAGTTGACACGTGGGATTGAACAGGTACCTTTCGAAATCTACGTTTCTTTGCGGGTCAGATTTGTCTGTGAGACACTTTATCTGTCCCTTGTATGTTGCTGTTTGATCTCGGGTATATGTTATTAACAGGTCCTCAACTTCATCACCTACGAAATTTAGGAACAAATCTATGTTTTGGTAATCTGTGTATGCTTTGCATGTGGCACGCATGTATCGTTTCAATTATCTTATCCATCTCTCCCACCTAATGCCTGTTTGTGGTTCTGAGAATCTGAACGGTAGCGGTCTGCGGAAGATTGCATTTGCGCTATTCTTGTCGCTTACGTCTTCTGTCATTTTGTTGTGGTGCCTTACTTTTGTTCGTGTGTAGCGTCTTCCTTTGTTCTCTTTCAGTTCTTTGTTTCATCTTTAATTTGTAGTAATTTCCTTATTGTTTTCTTTACTTCCTTTGTTTCACTTTTATTTGTTGTAATTTTCTCGCTTCCACCCTTTTCCTTCTTTTCTATGGGGTTCAGTCTCTGCCTGACTTCAAAATGGCCACCTGGCCTTCTCTAGCCTCTCCTTGGTTCTCCCGCCTGACTTCAAGATGGCCGCCGGGATTTCTGTAGGGCGAGATTTGCTATTCGTTCTATGGCCTGACTCCAAAATAGCCGCCGGGTCTTTTTCAGCCTTTTATTGTCTCTCCCGCCTGACTTCAAAATGGCTGCCGAGCTCTCGCAAGATTTCAGCTTGAAATCTACACGCGGGAGGCTCAGGCTATCTTTGCAGTAGGCGGTCGGCTTTTGTTACGGTCGGGTGCCCTTCTTCTTTCTCCGCAAGTGACGAAGAGGGTGAGAAAAAAGAGAAAAATACCAGAAAAGATAAATGGTCTGTCAATGTCCGAGTTAATGGAAGGACTGATTTATGGAAATGAGAGCTGAAATCACCAAAAGCAAGTAGGTGTGCAGTACTGGAGATAACCTGAAATAGAATGGAAGTTAAAAAATTGCCTACTTCAGTTCCCCCAGAAGGAGGCCTCTAAACAAGAAGAAAAGACCAATGAATGCCAACGGAGCCAGTAGTCGTTACTGAGAGAGACTCTATTGCTGGAAGACTATAACAATCCAGTCCCAAGTACATCTTTTTAATGAGAAAGGCAATACCTTCTCCTTTCTTACCAGTACAACGCAAAACATGTAGAGAATAGATGGGAAAGGTAATCTCATTTTGGATCTGAGAAATATCCACGAAGAGACAATTTTCATTTAAATAAACAAAACCAAGATTTGAATCTTCAACTATTTTTTTGATAGCGAAAAGATTTTTTACCACTGACCCAACAATAATCAACATACCAGTTAGTAACGTGGCATGTTGAAAGAGGTCAGAGAAATAAAGGACCAACTGTTTCAACAAAAAGTTTCCATTCCATCAGATTGTTTTAAAATCTTAAAAATGAATTGTAACACTTCACAATGTGTACTAATAAAGCCACTGGTGGCTTTCTTCAGACCCATTCCATGTTCCCGGTACCTATTACATACCCCTCTAACCTCTAGGGCAATTCAGGAAAAAAGTTAATTGCAGTGCTCTCAAACAACTGCTTCTAGAGTGTGTGCTGCATGTCCTGCGTGGTGTGTTATATTGATTTTTTTAATCAGAGGAGATCGTGGCACATGAACATTTAAATATGTAATATGTTGACTCCCAAATGCTAGATGGCTGGTGCCAGCAAAGTACCCCTCTTCCCATCCTCCCACCTAAAGCTAAAATAACAAGGTCATGGCCAGGGTTATTCTGCTAATGTCTTCCATTCTTCCTTCAATTCATCTACTGCTGCTCAGCTTTTTGTGAGTTGAAAAGTGGGCCCTTCAAAGGTTGGAGCATGAGTCACTTAGTCCCACCTGCCCCTGACTGTTTCTTCCCTCATAGTGACAGTCCTGGCACTCAGTGCACCATTCTAGCCCTGGCCAAGGCTTCCGATGTGCATGAGAATCCCCAGGACAAGCAGAGATTTGCCAGAGTAGGTAGTACAGGACCATGGTCCTTACTTATGGGGTTTGGCGTAGGGTAGCGCAGCGAGTCACCTGCCCTAAGTCAAGTGAAACGGCAGGAATGCACTCCTATCCTTTCCCCCTGCTCTGGTGCAGGGGGAAAGGAAGCAAGGGTGCCTGTGTTGTTGGCAGGATTGTTTTTGTGGAGAAGGGGGCACCTTCCTGCGCAAAAACAATCCTGGAGGGCTTTTTCCTCTTACTGTGTGTGCTGCAAAATACAGCACACATCAAAAGAGGAAACAAAGGAGAAATAAAGGTATTTCTTCTTGTTACGTGTCACTTCGGGAGGCATAAGGTTTTGGAGCATCCCCAGGTTTACATGGTCTTGTAAATCTGAGGAAATATCAAAATCCATAGGTTTTGCGTGGGAACCCCATTGCAATGCCCATGGAACGCCTCCCGAGCGCAGAGTAACGCAACGCACTGATGTGCCCTGCCTTGCTTACTCCATATCTATGAGACCATTCAAACCCAAGTAAAGTTGTTTTGCATGGCCTCATAGATCTGATTTCTAGGTATGCACTGCCAGAGTGTCACAAAAAGTTATGCTCTGGTAGGTAAGGGGCTCATAAAAATGCCCCTAAGTGTGTTAGGACAGCTCATGTGGCCCTAACCTGCCTGGAAGAGGCATACTAAGGTAGAGGTAGACTGCTGGATGAAGGGACATGTGTACAGAGATGGGGGTGTGCATAGATGCAGATGGCATCATGTATGGGATGTAGAGTCATCCGGTGTGTCCCATTATTCAATCAGCATTTAAAAGTGTGGCTAATCACCCTATAGGGTATACAGGCACTTGCAGGTCCCGAAGGCTAATTCGAACAGCCAGTTCTTGAGGGCCATTAAGAATTTGGGAAGTGAGGTGATGGGTGGGGAGGCTGTTCCAGGTCCTTGCTGAAATGTGGGAGAAGGAGCGTCCTCCATTTCTGCTTTAGTAGTTGCAGGAAGTATGGACAAGTGAGAGAGAGGTGGAGCATAGTCTTCTCGACGGTTGATGGAAGTTCAGGTGGTGGTTAATGTAGGTGGGTCCTTCATTGTGTAGAGCCTTGTGTGTGTGGGTCAGCAGCTTGAATTGGCAACTCTTCTGTATTGGGAGCCAGAGGAGTTGCCTGAGGTGGGGATTGATGAGGGTTAGTCGGGGAAGGCCGAGGATGAGTCTGGCTGCGGCATTCTATATGGTCTGAAGTCTCTGTAGGAGGTGTGTGGCAGTTTATATGTAGAGGGTGTTGCCGTAGTCCAGTCAGCTGGTGATGAGGACCTGTGTCTTGGTGCATCTTTTGTGTAGGAGTAGCCACTTGAAGATCTTACGTAGCATAGACAGAGTGAGGAAGCAGGCAGAGGAGACGTCATTGATCTGTGATTACATGATGAGCTTGTTGTCAATGATGATTCCGAGGTTTCTGGCATGGTCGAAGGGAGTGGGTGCGGGTCCAAGGTCTGATGGCCACCAAGATTCGTTCCATATGTTGCTGTTGTTGTTGGCGAAGATCAGTACTTCTGTCTTGTCTATGTTCAGCTGCAGGCCGTTGTTCTTCATACAGGTGTCGATGCTTGTCATGCATCTGTGGAAGTTGGTCCTGGTGGTTTTGGGGTCGTCGGTGATTGAGACGATGAATTGGGTGTCATCTGCATACGAAATTATGTTGAGACCATTGAATTTGACGATGTTGGCGAACGGGGTCATAGATGCGTTGAAGAGTGTGGGGGTGAGCCCTGGGGACATTGTATGTGATCTCCTAGAGTTCCAAGGTGAAAGGTGGAGTTGGATCCTCTGGGTTCTTCCAGTGAGGAAGGAGGTGATCCATCTGAGTGCGTTCCCTTAGATGCCGATGTGGTGGGTTACAGTGTTGAAGACTGTTGATAGGTTGAGAAAGACCAGAGCTGCTGTTTTTGCTCAGTCGACAAGGGTTCAGATGTCGTTGGTAGCTTCGGTTTTGGTGCTTTGATTGTTGTGGAAGCTATAATGTGAGAAGGCAAGTAGCTGGTTCTGCTTTAGGTGTGTCATGAGTTGCTTCATGATGATCTTTACCAGTACCTTCGCTGGGGATGTGAGCAGGGAGATTGGCTGGTAGTTTGTGAGTTCGCTGGGGTCGGCGGAGGATTTTATGAGTAGTGGTCTGACTTTGGCGTGTTTCCAGCCATCAAGAAATATTGTGGTGGTGATAGAGGTATTGAGCAGAGTGGTGAGTTCCTGATAAAGCCTTTGGTTTCTGAGGTTGAAGATGTGGTGCAGGCATGAATCTGTGAGGGCTCCCGAGTGGATGGATTTCATGGTGGAGAGGAGGTTCTAGGTGGTCAGTCTGTGGTGTGTGTTGGTTGCGTTGGTGGCGTATCTGGCGAGGAAGCCCATAGGTGTGGGTTTGAAGCTTCTGTATATGGGTGCAATCTTGTCATGAAAGAAGTCGGCAAAGTTGTCGCGCAACTCCTGTGAGGGTGTGATTTTGTTTTCACTGGCAGTCGGGTTGGAGAATTGCTTAACGATGTTAAACAGTTCCTTGGTGTTGTTGGCGCTGGTTTCGATGCATACAGCTAGGGCTGTATTCTTTTCTGCCCTCAGCTGGTGGTGGTAGAGGTTGAAGGAGGTCTTGAAGGTTGCCCTGTTGGGGGTGTCCTTGCTGGTGTGCCATCTCCTCTCTATCTGTTTGCTGTCTCGTTTTGCTGGTCTGAGCTCTTGGGTATACCAGCTGGCCTGTTTGGAGGATTTTCTCTGGATGTTGCTCTTGATGGAGACGGTGATAGTGGTGCCATTGGTGATCCAGGCGTTGAGGTTCTTCACTCCCTGTTCAAGGTTGGTGGCAGTAGTGGGATTGGAGGTGTTGATTGTGTCCGTCCAGCTGGTCTTTGAAATTTTGTTCTACCTCCAGTGGGGGTGCTGGTCGTCTTGGGGGTGGCAATGCGGGGGCTGGGGATTCTGAAGTAGACAATGGAGTGATTGGTCCATGTGAGTTCTGTGATGTGGCTTTATTTGACGTGATTGCTGGAGGTAAAAATGGGGCCCAGGGTGTGTCCTGCGATGTGTGTAGGTTAGTGGACGATCTAGGTCAATCCGATGCTGCCCATACTGTAAAGGAGGTGTGCACTGTTGTTGTCGTCGGTGTGGAAATTTAGGTCACCAAGGAAGATGCAGTCCTTGAATTCTAAGGCTGGGGCTCATTGAAGTCTGCAATGGTGTTGCAGATGCTGCAGCGCAGGCGTAAGGGTCGTTATTCGAGGGTGCCTCTGATGGTTGTCTTGTCGTCTGTGTGGAGCTTGTAGTTGAGATGTTCCATAGGGTGGTGGTATTGTTAGTGGCGGTGCAGTTTGGTCTCTTTGTGGATGATGGCTGTTCCTCCTTCTGACATGTGGGTGACGTCCTGGTGAGTGATTTTATATCCGTTGGGAATCACTGTGACAATGTCTGGTGTGGATATCGGGTTAAGCCAGATCTCGGTGAGGAAGACTTTGTCGGGTGCGAGGGTGGCGATGAGGTCCCATCATTCGGTGGAATACTTGCATAGTGAGCGTGTGTTGAGAAGGGCACATGCGAGTTGGTGTTTTTGTTCTGGTGCTGTCTGTGGTGTGCTTATGGCAGGCTGGTGTATGTGCTGTGGCAGGTGAAGTGGCAGTAGGTGCAGGTGAAAGGCCCTACCACGGAGCGTGTGTTGGTGCGATTTCACTGGTTGTTGCAGCATGTGGCGTCAAGGGTGTAGAGCTCAGCAATTGTGTAGCTTCGGGGGAGAAGGAGGCCCAGGGTTCGTGGCGCTGGGTGTGGTCCAGACATGGAAGGATGTATTTGGTTGCAGGAATTAGCATCTTAGGTGTGGGTGCAAACATCTGCTGAGTCGATATCCAGAAGAGATCCAGGATGGAGAACAGTCGTATTTTTGATGCTGTATTTCAAACAAATGTTTTTGTTGGATATCTGTTTTACTGTGCATAAGTATGGAAATGTTAAGTGGAATACACAAAGGAGGCAAGATCAGATGTGCCTTTTGGAAAGATGATAGATCGGAGTCAAAGGGAAGGCAGTGGGCGTTGGTGAACTGTTAAGACAATGAATGAGGTATGGGAGATGAGAGGAGGAGGAGATGGGTGGGCATTACAGATGTAGGGAAATGTGAACAGGGAGAGGTCAAAGTAGAACATGGAGACAGTGAGGAGGAAGGAGACCAAAGACATAGTAGGCAGGAGCATGGAAGACATCGGAGCTGGATATAATGTGGTTTGGTGTATACTTGACATACAAGGATGTTGTTTGTGGATTTGGCAGGCTGTGTTAAAGTTGAGAATGCATGATGGTCAATATCTGCTGCTGGATGGGAGTTGAGTCGAAGATTTACCACCAGGCATGCAGCTGCTGTGTCAATTCTGGTGGAGGTTAATTTTGAACTCCTCTTCCCATTCTGCCTTTTTAGTGGCTTCCTCCACGGTATGCAACTTAATCATGTCTTTCACCTGACGACTGATGTGTTGCCACGTTGCCACGTGGCCTATTTCCGGGCAGCACTTGAAGTTGGAAGGAGTGCGATGAATAGCTAGCCATAATGTTGTACAACAGTGAACCACAATGCCTGCTTCCTCTTCCTCAGTGAGGCTTATCTTCCTGTTTATGCTACATCATAGTAAGTGAGTCTCTCTCATCACGCTGCAAAAGAAAAGGAAAAGGAGAATACATTGACCAAATCTTTATTTGGTGTTTGGGTAATTGAATGGTCTATGGTAAGATGTCCGACATCCAAGAAGGCCTGTTGCCCCGTTTATTGTTTGTCAATTAATTCTGACTGAAAATCCAACATGGATCTGGCCCTTCTAGACCTACATTTGATATTCCCAGGCTATGCTGTGTGTAGTTGGCGTCTGATGTTTGCAGAGGTCGCTTCTTATCATTTGAATTTCCCAATATGAAATTTAAGCCAAATTCGTTGAATTTCCCAAGTGAACTGCATTGCATGCCCACTTATGTTGTTTGTAATATATGAAGATTTGAAGTACAATTCCACAAGTGCATTTCCATACATGTCCATCTTTTGACATATATTTACATTTGGTACAACTGTATGTGCGTAAATATGCATATTGGCACAGATTTTTCAAGCAGAAAGGCTAGGTGAGAAACCATACATCTAATTATCATTGCAGCCAAGGGATCCTTTATGAATCACAACTATTCATAAATGTGCACACTTTGGGGCCTATTCAATAAGTTATTTTGAAGTACATAAAGTGGTATTGTGGTACTACTCTTTTACGTACTTTTCCATGCTTTTGTGAGTTTGTCATTAAATGTCTAAAAGGGGAATATTCAAACACTATTGATATATAATGCATGAGAGACTGCAATCTTTGTATAAAAGCCTGTCTCTAATTTTCTTAATACATTCCAATTGTGACGATTCTAGTCGCCTGTAATAATAAAATGTAGCTGCTCAGCTGTAATAACTTATTGCAGTTGACTTGTGATATCATAATGCCTTCTGCCAGCGCAATCTAACTACCAAGATGATAGACAGGCCACAGAGCATAATTACTGCTGCAATATAAATATGGAAAAATTACCTTGCTTTTCCTGCTAATCTGTTTTTCAAAAATGGGCAGTGATTGGAAGAAAGGAGATAGTTATGGCAACACTGCTTGTCATTATAGGAAGTTAGAATCTCGCTGCAAATTTCTATACATTTTGAGCTGCAGCATTTTTTAAACCTGAATTGCGTTAAACTGGGTCTACTACATACTAATCGCTAAACTCCACTCCTTTGCGCAGGATGCACGCAGGCCATATCCATGGCGAAGGCGAGACAAGAAAGGCTGAGGGAACTAGGCACAGTCATAGATGACGAGTGCTGGAGATAATGTTGCGCTATGATCAGGGTTATATCACAAAACAGTTCAAATGTATTAACTATACTCTACACCGGAGAGATTATATAGATATGGGCTTCAGGATACATCGGCGTGCCACAGATGTCCAGAACAGGAAGCTGTCTTTACACACCTTGCCTGGTACTGCCCAAGTATGTTTGCCTTTTGGAAGGCGATCATACAGGAGCTAGGGAACATAACGGGCATTACATTGGAGATGGACCCCTTTATGGCCCTATTAGGTTATAATAAAAATGTGGAAAAAGCAGATCGCAAGTTGATTGCCATCGGGTTATTGCTGGCAAAGCGCCGGGTGGCGATGAAATGGGCCAGGGGCGCTGCTCCCACTTTGGACGCTTGGCACAGTGACATGATATACTGCAGCACGCAGTCCGAGGTATATAATGAATTACTCCCTCAGCCAAGTCGACCCAAAATATTTGGGAAACTTACCGGTCATACCTGGTGTTGAAGGAGACTGGCGAGCCATAGGGAAAAGGAACCCCGGGCCTAGTGGGATATGTCAGACACAGAGGGGAAACGCCGCTCATTGTGAATGCACACGACACAGGGACACAAACGGCGGCAATACTGCAGTGAAACTTAATGTTGGGAAAGGAATAAGTTGAAATGGCATGGAAACGAGGATATATATATTATTTGTGTATGTTATATATATTGGTGGCCGCCAAGCCGAACCTTAGCTGAATGTTTGGAGAATGGCATAACTATGTAACTCTGCTAGATTGTCTACTCACAAAGACATATTACATGGGTTTATGAAGATATGTATAAGGTTTTGTATTAACCAGTCACCCGATGCATATTTTATATTTCAATAATAAATAAAAAAATAAAATAAAAAACTGGGTCTACTACATTTGTGCAACAAATTAGTGACTGCTCTTTGGTGTATTTTATTTCGAATGACAGATTAGGTTTTTTACTTTATGTTCCCAACCATACTATATCTTTTGCATGAAGGAGTAAGACACCAAGTAATTATGCACTTTGTGGGAAGGGTGATGGTCTGACCTAGTATTATCAGGAATAAAAT
This sequence comes from Triturus cristatus, assembly GCF_964204655.1. Taxonomy (NCBI): domain Eukaryota; kingdom Metazoa; phylum Chordata; class Amphibia; order Caudata; family Salamandridae; genus Triturus; species Triturus cristatus. The sequence goes on from NC_140588.1 coordinate 450,222,639, forward strand.
TAACCCTGCTGTGCATTAAAAGGATATTGCACAGCACCTTGGATTTCCATGACCTTATAAATGAACTCTGCCTTCACCCTTGTTCCGCTATATATTCAGAGACCTCCTCTGTGACTTGTAGCATCCTTATAATGTATTGCAGTGGGTACTTTATCCCATATATAATTAATATATCGACTGTGCCCTGTTTGCACTTTTACCAACAGGGAGTTAGACGTTTCGCTGCCAATTTACAAAGTCTTGTAAAATAACTTGAAAGAGTACTCTAATAATCAGACTTCACATATTCATAATTGTTTTTGAAAATCACCCCATTATTATGTGCAATTGTACAAACTCCGATCATAATGTGTTTTTTTAGAATCGATTTCCGATCTGTGTGTTATAAATAGTCAACATTACATGATATTAGAGCTGTGATTATAGCACTGAAACTGCAAGACTGTTGCTTAAGAATTAGGCCTCTTATATCAGGAGAAGTGTCTTGCTTAAAAAGCTTCCTGGTTTTTTAAAAATTTCAAAATAAATAGAATATATATTTATTAGGGGGAAAGCTATTTCATACGTTGTGTAGCAAATCAATATTGATTAAGTTTGAATCTGACACTTCCTAAATTGCATGTGTTTTTTTTTTTAAATAAGCATTGGTTCTTGGAATTATAAATAAACAAACCATTCTGATGAATACCCAAATGTGGTCAACTGGCAGATGCTTCAACATAAATCTTCATGTTTTCCTAAACATCTGATCTGTTCTTGCTGAAGAAGTTTTCATTCCAAGGTATTTGATTCTATTGTACATATAAACTTACAAGTTTGCAAATAAGTATATTTGATGTTCAACAAGCCAACTATTTATGAACATCGTTAAGGTGTGAAAAGCAATTCTTATATGTAAGCAGTTACGTTATTAATTTGTCAGTAAAGCAATGGGACGTCTAACACTGTGTGTTCTCGATAAATGTACCATTAGTGTCTAAGTCGAAAAGTCTGTTTGTCGTTCCACTGTCTTCTGTCCCTTTCTTTCAATGGGTGGGACTAACATAAGTGGTCAGGGACGACGTAAACTTTTACCACCAAAGGCAGACTCAGAGTTTGCTGTTCTCCTCTCAACAGTGGCATAATGTAAAACGACAAAGTCCCCTGCAGAATGTGCTGCGGTTCCCTTCAATCTCCCGTATGTCATAGATATTCATTGGCCTTGGACTGTATGGGGGCCCTTCAAGGTTTCGGGCCCCCCTGAAGGGTTGGGCGCCATCTGCCCTGCAGGGGCCTGCGTTACACTTTTGTGTTTTTGGCGTACTAGTCTGTTGTGCTGTGGTAGAAGTATACACACGACTTTTCACCATAGGTGCTGGAAGTAGAGGTGCGAAGGGTGGGGAGGGGATGTTGGGGTTTTTGGGGGGGGGGGGAAGGGGGGGCAGGCTGCAGCATACCCAAAAAACACATGCTGGTGTTCATTAGGTGATTAAGCAATAAAGACGCCTTTACATTTTGTTATCTTGTCACAACTGCATCTCAGTGCGAATTTTGTTGCCCTTGCAAAACATTCCTGCTCAACTGCTCTGGCTCAATTGCTTTATTTGTTCTTTGTGTTAAGCGTAGTTTTTACACAGTCCCTATGCCTTCAGTGATGTAACATTGATGGCAGCACCCCACTCCGAAAATTGTTCCATTACCACTGCTTTTTACAGTGCCTGTCTCATTTGAGATGGGATTAGAGTTGGCCGAGATGAGTCAACGGTCTGACTTGGCTCTAAGAGCCTGTGCACAAGCCAGGCCATGCTAATGTTTGCAAGGTACACTGTGCAACATAATGTAAAAATATGATTAAATATTTTCATAATTCAAATAAGTGTGTTTGTTTAACATACAGAAGCATGTCACTAAGGTAGATTAGACGTACATCGGATTATATCACTGCACTAAAAGTGATAGTTTTTAAAAACAAGCATTTGCAATGCAAATTGGTCTTGCATTTGCCAGAGTTTGAGCTATTGGAGGTGTAAATGACAATGTCTTTTACTGAGTTTGTGGCATGCTGGCCTGGGTTGGATTTTGTGGGAGACACCAGTAGTGGCATTGCGGTTCTGGAAGACACCCTGATAACTTGAAACAAACTTTTTTAGGAAGCAGCAGAAATAAAGAATCTATGAAAGAAATACTGTATTACATGCCGATGGCCAGGTGTTCTTGGGTAGAGGGAGACTGAAATGAAAGACAAGGAGGGGTTGCATAATGGGCCTGGATATATTTGCAGAGGAGCAGGTGAGTGGAGTGTAAGAATAAGTGGGCAAGGGGGACCTGTGGATGACTAAACAATGTTCACCCATAACACACCCTAGATCCTACCCCAAGCTCATCTTGCAGCCCTGCCTAAGGCCTCCTCCCAGAATATACTGTCATACCTGCCAGCAGCTTAAAAACACAATAGGGGGACTTAGGGGGAAACAACCCCTGCAACAACTCTCCTCTGCATGGTATCCTCGGCCCTAATACTGTAAAGCACCCTACTACTTTATAGATCGATAACTTACGCCAGTATGGACTATGTAGACAACAACCGAGGCTTGTAGGCTAACGTCTTTTTAACGATGGGGCAAGATGCTGAAAATGCAAACAAAAAGGTTACAAAGGCTTGCTCATCAGGCTACCACACATTTCTCCAATGGGGTTATACTCAAATGTGGTAAGATCACAGATCTCAGGATTGGGTGGCCATCCCCACCAGACAGCAGCAAGCGTCATCCACACTGTGGCAAGCTACTTCCTGCACTAGGACATCAGCCCTGACTCAGCATTCATGTGTGAATGGGAGGACCACAAATACTAGCGACCACTTTGCAACACTGCCTCACAGAAATAAATGTCAAAATCCAAGACCTTTACAGTATCAAAGTTCTGACTGTGGATTCACTGGAGAGTCAAAGACAACCCCTGGACGCACATCCACAGCCTGATTTTTGGGGGGGGGGCAACTCCATAAAAGTAGCAGCCTACGCTCCATACATATGACGTGTAAGAAGTGAAAGCAATTCTATTAATGCAGGTTTGCAGAAAGGAACTGCTATTCTCCATCTAAATCGTCCTTTAGGCGAGACTAACTGGAGACTACACAGGAAGGAAGCAACGGATAGGAGGACGCTTCTTCGCAGAACAGAGTCTCATGCAAGGATTTTAGTACGAAACTAGACAATGCCACCCTCCGTCAAAACCCCCCAACCGCCACGACTAACACTAACACTGCAGCCAGTGAATTTCACCTCTGGATCTCCTGCTGCGCGGACAAGCTCACACCGTTCTGCCTCCCCACCAAACAACACCCTCTAAAGGCCGCCTGGTTCACCACAGAACTCCAAGAAGCCAGACGCCTAGAAAAAACCTGGCAAAACCAGAAAAGCACGGAAGAACCACAAGAACTCCCTGAAGGTATACCACCAGCGCATAAGAGACACCAAACGGACCTTTGTAAAAGACAAAGTCCAGACCAACGCGACGATGCTAGGGAACTGTTCAGCATCATACAGCAGTTCGCAAAGCCTGCCTGCGAAGCCACGGACATCACACCTTCCCAGGAACTCTACAACAAGCTCAGCTCCTACTTCCATCGGAAGATCAAGGAACTCTGCAACAACTTCAGCGAACCAGACCCAGACACCACCCCCCTACCCATCACCGCTGACAAGCCTACCGTCACGTCTTGGGATCCCGCCACCATCAAACTCATCACCACAACCATGAAGAAAACTTACTCAGGAGCACCTACGGACCCCTGCCCACCGGATATATTCCACAGGGCCGCCACCGCCATCGCACCCGAACTTGGCCATGCCATCAACGCCTCCCTCACATCCGGCATCTACCCAGACGACTGGAAACGGGCGGAGGTGAAACCCCTCCTCAAGAAACCAACGGCCGACCCCACGGACCTTAAAAACTACCGGCCCATCTCTCTCCTCCCCTTTGCGGTAAAAAGTCACCAAAAGACTCGTAAACGCTCAGCTGACAGCCTTCGTTGAAGACAACTCCATCCTAGACGCCTGCCAGTCTGGATTCCGCAGCAACCACAGCACCGAGACCGCCCTCCTAGCGGCCACTGACGACATCCGCATGCTTCTGGACCAGGGACACATGGCGGCCCTCATCCTGCTAGACCTCTCCGCGGCCTTCGACACCGTTTCACATCGCACACTCAGAGCCAGACTTCACGACGCAGGGATACAAGGAGCTGCCCTCGACTGGATCCAATCCTTCCTCTCTGGCCGAACCCAAAGGATCAGACTCCCTCCCTTCCGCTCCGAACCCACCGATATCAACTGCGGAGTACCCCAGGGATCTTCTCTCAGCCCTACGCTCTTCAACATCTACATGCCCCCCCTCGCCGCTATCGTCAGACAGCATGGGCTCAGCATTGTGTCCTACGCCGACGACACACAGCTCATCCTCTCACTCACGAAGAATCCCGAAGACACCAGACTCTGCTTCCAGGAAGGAATGAAGGATGTGGCAGCTTGGATGAAAGACAGCTGTCTGAAGCTCAACTCAGAGAAGACCGAGGTCCTCATCCTCGGACCCTGCACCACCGCCTGGGACAACATCTGGTGGCCGTCTGCCCTCAGGAGCCCACACCCCCCCACCGACCACGCCCGGAACCTCGGCATCATCCTTGACTCCTCCCTCTCAATGAACCGCCAGATCAACGCCGTCGCCTCCACCAGTTTCAACTGCCTTCGCATCCTCAGTAAGACCCTCAAATGGATGCCGTCTGACTGTAGAAGAACCGTCACCCACACACTCATAACCAGCAGACTTGACTATGGAACGCCCTATACGCCGGAATCAACAGAACTCTTCTACACAGACTCCAAACCATCCAGAACGACGCAGCCAGACTCGTCCTCTGAACTCCGCGGCACGAGCACATGACCGAACACCTACGTGGCCTCCAGTGGCTCGCCGTCGAGAAGAGTCACTTTCAAACTCCTCACCCACGCCCACAAAGCAAACATCGGACCCAAATACCTCAACGAGAGAGTTTCCTTCTACGCACCCAAGAGAAACCTCCGCTCCGCCGACCTCGCCCTGGCAGAGGTCCCCCGAATCCACAGAAACAAAACTGGAGGAAGAGCCTTCTCCTACATCGCATCCAAGACCTGGAACGAGCTCCCTGTGAACATCACCGGCCCTGCTCATGTTCAGGAAGGACTTCAAGACCTGGCTCTTCGACTGATCTGGAGCCGTCTCCCGCCCCAACCCCCCCCAGCGCCTTGAGACCCTCACAGGTGAGTAGCGTGCTATCTAAACCCCTGATTGATTGAGCGTGCTCTGTACAGCTACTGGGAAAACAAGCATTTGCAATGCAATCGGTCTGGCATTTACACGGTTTAAGCTATTGGCACTGTAAATGACAATGCCTTTTAATAATGTTTTAAAAACAAAAACAAAAATAAAAGGCATTGTCAATGTCAAAAGCTTGAACTCGCGTAAATGTGAGACCTATTGTATTGCAAATGCTTGTTTGCATTCCTAACAACAATAATAGACCTGTAAATCCAAGTAAACAGTGTTGTTACGTTGACTAAACACCAGGTCTGGGTAGAGATGACCCTACACAAGACAATGGGCTGCTGCCCTCACACTCAAAATAAATGGATCGTAGGAGTGTATGTGTGTGGGGGGGCAAGGACAATCTGGAGGAGGTGGTCGAATGCGAGCTGGGGGGATCTACTAGTAAGAGATAAGACGTCCGGATGGAAGCCACAAAGGAAGGCCTGACTGTTTGCCTCACTTAAAATTTCACAACGCAACATGATGCATTTCGAATGCATGGACAAAACGTAAAAAGCCTAGTAACTGTATTCCTCAAGCGTGAATCCTGTAATACTTCTCCAGAAACAAAGAACAACAAGCATTGGCATAGCTAATAGGTCTCGCTTTTGGGACCTCATAAGTGTTTAGCCATGCAACACTTGATGTTGTTTAATCAAGGATAGTGTGCTGGATAACTAAACACTTATAAGGTCCGAAAGGCAAGACCTATCGGCTATGCATTGGGGGGGCCTCATAAGTGTTTAGGTAGAGCTATTGACTTTGCCAATGTTTCTAAGCTGTGCAGTAGAGAAGTGTGGCTGTTTGCAGGATGCTAAGGGGCTCCCATGTGTTTCCTTCTCATGCAGAAGATAAAACCATAGCTTCACTCGGAGCGAAACACAGCGCTTCACTGGGAGAGAAACATGGCGCTTCACTGGGACAGGACCATGGCAGGCGCACGACAAGATGACAGAAAAGCAATGCACTGAAGCAGGAAGAGGACAAACAGGAGTACATGACAATGACTGGGAATGGCGACATAAAGCAATACATCGAGAATAAGGGCAGGACAATAAGAGGTCTCAAAAATACATGAAAACCAATTCAGGGAATTTTGAGCAGGAACAGACAATGGATAGGACTACAAGAACAACAGTTCTCTGAGATAAAGACAGGACAAACACGGGACAGAAAGACAAATAAAGCAACGTATTGGAATAAGAGCAGACCAGGAGTACAAGTAAAGAAATGTACTGCGATAAGAGCAGGACAATGATGAGACAAGGTGACGAGGAAAGTAATGCGGGGGTGGGGGGGACTTACCCCAGACTGCAAGACAAAGACAGAGAGAGGGCGAAAACGAGAGGGGTGCGTACTCTAGGAAAACTAAAGAAAGGTGAATGAGACGACGGGGACCATGAGAGGAGACAAACAGGCAGTGGTAGAGATGAGACACTGTCAAGAGAGAGACAGGCAGCGTGAAAGGAGAGACGGCTTTCTAGAAGGGACAGTGAGGTGCCTGCCACACATCGATGTACAGCGCGTCAGCGGGACGGCCCCCAAGAGGGCAGAGGGAGTGGTGACCAGAGGGGAGCAGCGATAATCAGAGATGGTGAGAGCCAGACCCAGGCGGAAGCGCGGCCTCTGCAGGTGTCTCTGTAAGGGGAGGATGCAGGCGCAATGCCGCATGGAGCCAGGCGAGGAGAGACCCTGTGCCCACAGGGGGGTAAGGGGCATGAGGCTGAAGGCTTGCTGCCATTCTGATGGGGTTTGTTGAAGCCGGAGGCGCCACACCGCAGCCGCAGGTGAGAAAGTACACACAACACTGCCAAATATAAATGAATGAATGCAGTTACCCGCCTCCGTGCGCGTCTTCCTTCCTTGCCTTTTGGGGGGTGGGAGGTGCTTGGGTTTTACTCTTTGTGTTCTGGAGAGAGGGAATTCTCAAGTTCCCTTTCACCACCGACAAGGACAATACAGTTGTGTTTTTTTTTTTAGAGTTGTAATTCACTGCTTGGTGGGTTGTCGCCACGGCTGTGTGTAAACATAAAAATGTGATAAAAAATGATGTGCGTTCATAATGGAAGTATGGGTTAGAAAGTCCAGTCGGGTCACCTGAAAGCGCATTGTTGACTGAAGGAGTGGGCTCGCTGAATGTGCGATTTGTTTGTAATGGGTTACAATTGAGGCCTAGTTTAAGGCTCCCTCAAAAAGAGGAGGGAGGTTACTGCATCCTCTTGATCGTGCACACCCTCCTGCTTGGATGTCAGATAGTCAGTCTTGTTTTGGGATCTTATGCACAATATTCGGCATTTTCCAATGTAATGCTTGCAGCTTCACACCATTCCCCTTCGAGGCACTGTGCAAAATCACAGTTTCTACTAGACATCTGGGACAGAGGAGTTAGAAGAAGACGGGGGCACGAGGGGTGAATAGGGAGTGGGTAGTAGAAAGCTGGAAAAGGCGAGGGACGGTACAGAGACGGAGGGGAAAAAGCACAGAAAGAGGCCACTAAAAGAGACGCCACCGAGGATCGGAAAGAGACGAAAAAGGGAGATAAAGTGGCGCGCTGAAAGTTAAAAAAAATAAAAAGGAATGCAGCGTCCCGCGAGTGGCGCGCTGAAAGTTTAATTAGCCATGACGAGAGAGTTAATGAGCCATGACGAGGAAAGCCAGATGGCGCATGACTCTTAATGAGGAAGAGGTAGGAAAGGCAGATGGCAGCTGTGTGCGTGCCCGCTCGCGTGACTGCAAGCTTTAGGCCACAAGCAAAAGCTTTAGGTCGGATTTCTAAAGCCCACTCACTAAATGTTTCGCCAGTCCAGCGCATGCGCTGGCTCAGGCGAGACCTAAAACGGAAACATTTATCACAACCTGTTACTTTTATGTTTTTAATGGTCACTGCTTTTTATTTGGCCCCAAAACATTGGTTAAATTCGATCCGAGTTGAAAAACTCTTTGGGACTGGGCCGTATATTAGGATCTCCTGTGGGATATGTATAAACGTGGAAGTACTCTTGTTGGCTATGGTAACATAGTCCAGTTAGTGTACACGGCAATAGCTAAATGCAGATACTGAAACTTACTCCCTTAGATCGGTCTCATACGAAGCTAGGGCAACATTTTCGTTCAGTGTCCCATTTTACAAATCTCGACAGCCGCCCACGACCAGTTTAATGTACCGTTTGCTTCAGTGCCTGATTTAATGTTCCTATTGCATTTGGCACGTGAAAGGCCTACCACATTGTGAGAGTGTAAACACCCTGTTTTCATGTTACTATTCAATGACAATTCAGAACTGTGCATGGCATGTTTTGAGAAAACTACTGGGCCTCTGAAATCAACTCCCCTGCAAAAGTTCTTAAATTTCACTGCTGCACCTTTGGATCTTAAGATCTTTGCAAATGGTGGCTGTAAGAGGTTTTTTCAGTACTGAAAGTGTGAAGGTTATTTTGCTTGCATTGCATTACTGAAAGAATTAAGGTTATTTGGCTTGCGTTGAGGAATATGTTAGAAGATAAAGTTTAAATAAGGATGCAAAATATCTAAGTCAGGCGAAAAATAAAGTCTCTTGCGGCTTAACAGGGAACATTGACGTGGAAGTTTGAGCATGGACTTGGACCAAAGTATTCATGGTGTGATGTTCTAGGGAGCCTTTTAAACGCTCACTCAGACCTGGATCCCTCTTTGCCCAGAAGAGGAAGTGAATGTGGAGCCGCCACGTCAGCAGCCAATACCTGAGCAATACCGGAGGGGTGTAGCTCCTGTTTTAACGACCAACACTACATCCAGGTTCGCCTATGAACCCTCCAAACAGGCAGCTATATGCTTTACAATTAGTCTTCTAGTATACCAAGTAGTTAAAGACAACTCGAAATGAACGTAATTTGGTCTTGATAAATCGAAGGGACTGTTTTTTTTACTTCACACACTGCAATTCAGCTGAAATTCTGCGAGCGACTTTGAAAGACGTCACGTTAGTTAAGGGAATCCATGTACTTTGCAGTCAGCAACCCTGCGTGGGAGATGTTTTTTTTTTTGTAAAGGAGGGGTGCTATTTTTCGCATTAAAGTATTCATATTTACCAAGGCACGAAAAACATGATGAAATGCAGCGCCTCGGTAAAGGCGTGAGTGAACATCTCCGCGTTGTAGAGGTGCTTTGCGTGGGGGTCATCTTCCTCCTCCTTAACCAGGTCAGAGTCTTCGGTCTTCCTGCGGGCTGGCAGGAGCGCCGAACAGAGACAGAGTAGGAGCAGCAGGCACCCACGGGGAGAGAAATGCCAGCTGATGGTGAGGACCGAGGAAAGAGACCAGCAGAGTTGGAGAGCGACAGGGAGGCAGTCAACTGAGCAGACAAGGGGGTGGCTGACAGTGGGCCTGTCTGCTCTCTCTCCTGGGCCTGGCCAGCAGTGGTGCTCCTCGTGCAGTCAGCAGCGCTTCATTTTACTGCAGCTGCCGCAAAGCGCCGTCCTGGATAGGAGCCAGGAGGGTGCAGAGCCTGCGCTGACATGTGTTAAGAGTAAAGCTCACATACTCTGCTTCCAGCACCTCTACGCCCACTATTGCCTCGTACATTTATACAATTGAAAAGGGGCCTTTGCGGACATTTCGTTTACATTTATTTTTAAGGTATGCTGGTAGTTGCGTGGCACTGTGCTTTTAAGGGAAAACAATCATTTGAAGGCACGAAGGGGGAGGGGAGGCGGCAGGCGGCGGGCCAGCGAGAAGGCATTGGACTGTGGGAGGGGGGTGGAGGGGAGAAAGTAGTCTGTGTAGTAAAGGGGCCAGTAGCCATGGAAGGACACAAATGATGACATATCGGTCATAAGGAGGGACTAACAAGCCTACAAGGAATCGGAAGGCAGCATTTAAGACACAAGCCAATTAAAATTATGGGCGGAGAGTGGGCGTAGCTTCCACGAAGCTTCCACGCTATAGCGTATACTGCATGTCTCAATGAGACAGGGCAAGTGCTGCCTAGGTGAGACCTAATGAGTTTAGAAACATTCCTGCCCCCCCTCCTCCCTGCCCTAAAGACTATGCCATTACATACCTAAGGGCCTTAGTTAGAATTTTGCAGATGGGTACTCAGTCATAAACCCCCTGTGTGCCGCTGCTGCTGCTCCGTGTTGTCTGCTGCCTCCCTGCAGACTGGTCTGTTTGACTGCGTGTCATTTTCTTCCCTGTTGACTGTGTTTTTGTTTTTTTGCCTACTGTTGACTGTGTTCTCGTTCTCGTTTTTGCCTACTGTTCCACTTGCCGCTTGTTTTCATTTTTGTGCCCGCTGTGCCTGTCTCTCCCCCCCTGCCCCCTCTTGCCTTCTGTGCTACTTTTTCCCGCCGCTCGTGTCCCACGCGGCCCCGCCCACTCGCTTCCCATTGGCCGCCCCGCTCCCGCCTCCCAACTGCTCCTCCCTCCCTCTCCCCCTCATATGGAGGCCGCGCGGTGGTGAGAGGAGCGACCCTTGACCCTGTGACCAGGCAGGTCGCTCCCTCTGCCACCGCGCAGACCCCCTGTGTGCCGGTGCTGCTGCTCCGTGTTGTCTGCTGCCTCCCTGCAGACTGGTCTGTTTGACTGCGTGTCATTTTCTTCCCTGTTGACTGTGTTTTTCGTTTTTTTGTCTACTGTTGACTGTGTTCTCGTTTTTGCCTACTGTTCCACTTGCCCCTTGTTTTCATTTTTGTGCCCGCTGTGCCTGTCTCTCCCCCCTGCCCCCTCTTGCCTTCTGTGCCACTTTTTCCCGCCGCTCGCGTCCCACGGGGCCCCGCCCACTCGCTTCCCATTGGCCGCCCCGCTCCCGCCTCCCAGCTGCTCCTCCCTCCCTCTCCCCTCATATGGAGGCCGCACAGCAGCCGCGCAGCGGATGCACGCAGCGGGCGCGCCTCTGGCACGCCGAAGGCAAGCCCTCTGCGCCCATCCGCGCCTGGACCGCGCCCAGCGTCAGGACCCCTGGCCCTCGACGATGCCAGCCCACCCGACTGAGTTACGACGCCGCCACCCTCCACGCACTCAACACCGGCCGGACCAACGCCTGCCACCGAGCCACCCCGAAACGCACCCACGGACCCTTCACCTGCCAAGCCTGCAAATTCACCTGCCTCCGGACCTGCACCACACCAGCCAGACCAGGCACCAACAACAACCACCTCAAGTGTATCCTGCTCAACACCCGCTCCGTGCACAAGCACGCCGTCGAACTCTGGAACCTCCTCGAAACAACAGCGCCAGACGTCGCCTTCCTCACAGAAACCTGGATGAACGCCTCCTCAGCCCCCGACATCGCCATAGCCATCCCGGATGGCTACAAGATCACCCGGAGGGACTGCGTCAACCAAACCAGAGGAGGCATCGCCATTGTCTACAGAAACACCATCCGCATCACGAGCAACGCCGACGACACCCTCACCGCCGCCGAGCACCTTCACTTCCAGATACACACCAACTCCAAAACCACCCTCAGAGGTACTCTCATCTACAGACCCCCGGGATCACGCACACAATTCAGCGAAGCCATCGCAGACTTCATCAGCCCGCTTGCCCTCACCTCCTCAGACTACATCCTCCTAGGGGACCTCAACTTCCACCTGGAAAACAACAATGACAACAACACCACCACCCTGCTAGACAACCTCGCCAACCTCGGACTCAAGCAACTAGTGAACACCCCCACCCACTATGCCGGCCACACGCTTGACCCCGTCTTCTCCTCCAGCAACCACATCTCCTTCAGCCACTCCACCAGACCACACTGGACAGATCACAGCTGCGTCCACTTCAACTTCAGGAAAACCACGACCCACCACCACCCGCAACAGGCTCCCCAAAGATGCTGGAGGAAGATCACCACCGACCAGCTCACCACTTCCCTGAGCCAAAATCCTCCCGCCAACACTACGGACTCCAACGAAGCAGCCCGTAACCTCACACAGTGGTTCACCAACTGCGCCGATGCCCTTGCACCACTGAAGAATCCTCCCAGCGGACCCGGCAGCAAGAAAACCTTGTGGTTCACCAACAACCTCAAAGACTCCAAGAAATCCTGCCGTACCCTCGAGAAAGCCTGGCGCCATGACCAGTCAATAGAAAACATGACAGCCCTCAAGAACGCCATCCGCAAACACCACCAGCTGATCCGCACCACCAAAAGGACAGCATTCAGAGAACGACTGGACAACAACACCCACAACAGCAAGGAACTCTTCAGCATCGTTAAAGAGCTCTCTGACCCCAGCGCCAGCAACAACGACATCACGCCCTCGCAAGACCTCTGCGATGCACTTGCCTCGTTCTTCCACTGCAAGATTGCCGACATACACAACAGCTTCGGCGCCCAGACCACGCACCCAACCACCGAACCTATGCCCCCCACCACCACCCTATGTGCCTGGACCCCCGTCAGCACTGAAGACACCACCCACGTGATGAACACCATCCACTCCGGCTCCCCAGCCGACCCCTGTCCACACCACATCTTTAACAAAGCCGACTCCATCATCGTACCCCAACTCCGGAACATCATTAACAACTCCTTCGCATCTGCCACCTTTCCGGAGAGCTGGAAGAATGTGGAGATCAGCGCCCTCCTAAAGAAACCCACCGCAGACCCCACGGACCTCAAGAACTTCCGCCCCATCTCGCTCCTACCTTTCCCCGTAAAGTCATCGAGAAGACCGTCAACAAGCAGCTAACCGCCTTCCTCGAGACAAACGGCTCCCTCGACCCATCACAGTCCGGATTCCGAGCAAACCACAGCACCGAGACCGCCCTCATCGCAGCCACCGATGACATCAGGTCCCTGCTCGACAACAGGGAAACTGATGCCCTCATCCTCCTCGACCTATTGGCCGCATTCGACATAGTCTGCCACCGCACCCTAACAAACCGCCTCCACCACGCCGGGATCCAAGGAATGGCCATGTAATGGATCACCTCCTTCCTCTCCAACAGAACTCAGAGAGTCCGCCTACCTCCCTTCTGCTCAGCGGCCACCAAGATCATCTGCGGCGTACCCCAAGGCTCCTCGCTCAGCCCCACCCTCTTCAACGTCTACATGAGCCCCCTCGCAGCCATCGCACGCCAACACAACCTAAACATCATTTCCTATGCTGACGACACCCAGTTGATCCTCTCCTTCACCAACGACCTCACCACCGCCAGGGCCAGCCTCCAGGATGGAATAAAAGACGTCGCAGAATGGATGAAGCTCAGCCGTCTGAAACTGAACTCAGACAAGACGGAAGTCCTCATCCTCGGACCATCCCCCTCCGCCTGGGACGACTCCTGGTGGCCCCCTGCTCTGGGCACCGCCCCCCAAGCCCACGGACCACACACGCAACCTGGGTTTCATCCTGGACTCCTCCCTCACGATGACCAAGCAAGTCAACGCCGTCTCATCATCATGTTTCAACAGCCTGCGCATGCTCGGAAAGATCTTCCGGTGGATCCCCACCGAAACCAGAAAGACGGTCACCCAGGCCCTCGTCATCAGCCGACTGGACTACGGGAACGCCCTCTACGCTGGAACCACAGCCAAACTACAGAAAAGACTCCAGCGCATACAGAACGCTTCTGCACGACTCATCCTGGACATCCCCCGACACAGCCACATCTCTGCCCACCTGAGAGACCTGCACTGGCTCCCCGTCAGCAAAAGGATCGAGTTCAGGCTCCTCACCCACGCTCACAAGGCTCTCCACGACATGGGCCCCATATACCTCAACGGCCGCCTCACATTCTACACACCCACCCGACAGCTCCGATCCACCAGCCTCGCCCTCGCCACCATCCCACGGATTCGCAGAACCACCACCGGAGGAAGATCCTTCTCCTACCTGGCTGCCAAGACGTGGAACTCCCTCCCCACCCACCTCCGACTGACCCAGGACAATCTCTCCTTCAGGAAGCTACTTAAGACCTGGCTCTTCGAGCAGTAGCAGCAATCCCCCCCCCCTCACCCCCCCTCCCAGCACCTTGAGACCCTTGCGGGTGAGTAGCGCGCTCTATAAATGTGTTTGATTGATTGATTGATGTTTAAAGGGGAAGCATAAGCACTTTACCACTGATTAGCATGGTTACAATAGGCAGAATTCGAAAGCCAGCATGAATATAGGGTTCATCAAAAGGCAGAAAAAACGTGGTGACCATGCAGAACAGGAGGATTTCCGAAAGTCTCCAAAAGCATTGTATTTGATCAAGATTCCGGAGAACAAAAAGGAATATAATAGAAGTACAGCCATCATGGTGAGTGCCCAAAGCAACTTTTCTACTAAGATTCCACCACTTAAACCAACACATTCTGAAACCACATACGCTCAAAGAATAATCACATATCACGCATATCCAGCACTCCACACTGCAATACCACAAAATGTAATAATTGTTTGCGATGTCTAGTGCTGTAAGAACGGCTTCCGAAATGCCATCACAGTTAGGAATCATTTGCAAAGTGGAAGCTGTCAATGTCTGAGAGCATCCACTGCGCAAAAGCAGCTGACGTCATAAGGGGGGCAGAAAGCAGGCCAATTGATTGCTGAATGCTTCTCCAATGCCCTTTTCACAATGTGATATATGTTTTGGCATATTGACCACTGGTCATATTGCCAGCACATTATGAGAGTGAATGCAAAGAAAAAGGTATGTTGTCCCTTGTAGACAGGGCCACTGGAATTATGAGATTCTGCGGGCACTGCATTTTCCGTATTATTATGGATTTGCCACACTTGCCACATAATTCATCATCTCCTGCACAATTTTCAGAATTTAACAAAAAAAATTGCTTTTACTTCAAATAGATTAAAAAGTTGCTAGGAACGCTGCCAGACGTGTTGCTGTGCAGTGGCATGTATTTGCAAAGGTTAATTGGTCACCGTTCAGTTGCTGAATTTCTTTAGGTGTTAAGCTGATACTAATGAGAGGAAACCTTTGCTCAGACACTGTTAATGTTTAAAAATGACAAAATAGTGAAGTAATACTGCCACAGAATGTGCCAAAGTAAGTCACATAAGTTACATTTTCTTACTGCATAATGCACTCAACCCTTCTGTACAATTTGGCTCTACCCCTCTCACGTAATTCTAGTGGGCCTGCCTGTAGGTCTCCAATTATCAATTTGTTGCTGTGTGCAATAATGCACATGCACATAGCTCGTTTACCAACATCCCTTAGTGCAGAATGCAGCACACATAGAAAAAGCAAAATCGAGGAGAAATAAAAGTATTTCTCCTTGATGTGCCTTTCTAACGCCTGCTATTGCATGGCTTTCGATTTTGGTGCTGCCTCAGATTTACACATCCTTGTAAATCTGGGGCAGCGTCAAAAAGCAATGGGTATTGTGGTGGAACACCCACAGAAAACACCTATCGCAAGCTCCTTCTGCGTGAAAGTGTGCCATTTTTACAAAGTGGCCATAAGCCACAAAAAGTGGCTTAATGCCACCTTGTAAACATGGTGCAGGGCATTGCTCCACTGGAACGATAGTTAAAGTGACATTCCGGTGGCGCAATCCCCTTGTAAATATGCCCCCAAGTCTCTCTGCCATTACCTCCTGTGCCCTTGCAACTTTTGATACCTTAGATAATACCAGCCCTGAGTAAAAAAAATGCAAACCAAACATACAGATTAAATGCCTCAGGTGTCACATGGAATTTGAGCTGTTCAGGTGAGGCAATAAGTGAGGGCATGTTTCACCTTAGTCACATTTGGATTACGTAAATCAGGAAAGCTTGGCCAGGTGCTGAATGTTGCAGCTGCTGCTCCTGATGCGTGGGTTCGCGGCACGTTACAGTGTGCTGAGTCATCAAACATGAAGCTTTCATTAGAACAAAATAGACGCCTCAACAAAGAGGCAACGCAACGCGCCGACGTGGCACAATGATGAACGGCGATGCGCTGAGGCGTGACGTTTTGTATAATTCTGCAAACACCCGTGACGCTTTGCCAGTCTAGGGTCGGATTGGGACAGAAAAAAGTCCCGGACAGCAGATTAAAAGCCCTCCCTGCCCCCCCCCCCCCCACAACCCCCATTAGCGAACCACATTGCGGCTCACATTCTGAAATCGGGGAAGTTTTGAACTTGTTTAGACACCCTGTATATGTATTTTTCCAGATATTGGAGACAGTCTGCCTTTGTGCTCTCTGTAGGCAATGCCTGGGTTCATATCGGGGAATCCAGCAAAAACTAGTTCAGCACAAACTAGGCCCACAAACAGCCCAAAGAGTGACCTGCCAATCCAGCCCTCCTGGCACAGCCAGACTGCCCAGTAGGCTGCTCAGATGAGATGGGGCAGGGCGGTTCGACCTCTGTTCCAGGGAAAGCGTTGTTCTAGTGATACCACTGCCTTAGCGACGCATATTTGTAAAAGAAAAAGACACAAGCAACATTTTCTAGTATGTTGTTGAGGGGCGGGAACGCCCCGGGGCCTGCCTCGTATGTAGAGTTAAATTGCACAGAATTCCTTGTTAACCGTTAATCAATTTGAACTAATGTCAGTTAGCTAAAGTATGGCAAACAACAGCCTGGAACAGTTCAGGGCTGTTAATAAATAATACAGATGGAGAGCCAGGCCCAGTTTGATATGCCCTAACCAAGCTCCAGTACTGCAGACTAATTACGGGTTTGACGTTTTACATAAAATCCCCTCCTCTCCCCGAACTGTTAAAAAGTAAAACCATCCTTAAAGCAGACACGGCGGAGGAATGTATGCCTTTAGGGGAAGTCGCTACACCAGTGAAGGTGGTGCAAATGCACAAATTCTTAAATGGAGCAAGCCTTCCTGTGGAAAATATAGTCACAGAGGAAATGACCACTAGTTTGGGGGAGAAGTACACAATAGTGCTTTTCATTAAATCCACTCAAATGTCAGTGACTATGTGACACCTCCATATTCATAATCACATGGAGGTGAAATTATCCACTGGGGCTTATTTACAAGCCCCTTGAGCCGCCGGTGCGTCACTTTTAATATGGGAATCATCTAGTGTTGCAACTACCAAAAAAGAGCTAAATGCAAAAACAGAAGTGGTGGCAGGTAAGCTGTGCGAGCTCCCGGTTTTGGAATATATTGCCACTGGAAGTGGAGAATCTTCCCTCCTTTGTCTAATTTAGAAAGGCACATCATATCAGTTCAGTGACTTTCATTTCCTTAACTTTCTCTTTAATCGCTTGTGGTTGAAAAGATTGCTCTTGGAGATTTGTTGATGTTAATGTAACACTGATATATTTCAAGCTTATTTGTTTTTTTAATGCAGTAAACACATTATCAGTGTTAAAACTTATTTGTATTACTTGGATGTTTCCATCGGAGATTACAATCTGTTACAAAAGATCCCTCGAATGTTGACATCTACCACCTCATCTCTGATCTTCCTCTTCTTGTTAAGATTATTGAGAAATTGTTTCCTTCCGGTAAATTAACCATATCCAAGAAAATGATCTTTTGGACATTTTTTCATTTGGGTTTTAAAGCAGGCCACAATCTGTCTTCTGCGACAGCATTGCTAATCAATGAGATTCTCTATACCATTGACGAATGCAAGACATGCTATCTCATCCTATTGTATTTAACTTCGGTGTTTAACATTATAAGCCATCAAATTCTACTAGACGCTCTTGAAAACACAACAGTCATGGGCATAAACATCTTGAAATGGTTACAATCCTATCTGTGAGAATGCTCCCATTTAGTGAAAAGTGCCAATTCTAACTTTGAACCCGTCCCTTTTACTTGCAGTTTCCCTCCGAGTACGATTGTTGCACCCATCCTTTTCAGTTTCTACTCTGAACCAATGGGTTAGTCTTTGAAGATCATGGAATTATGTTTCACCAGTACTTTGAAGACACCCACATGTGTTTCAAATTTGGACCCCCTGAATCCAGCTTCATTTCATCCACAAGTGTGAGAAGTGTGGCTCAATGATTAGAGCGGCAGACCATGATGCAGAGGTCTAGCCCGGGACCAGGGTTCAATTCCCCGCCTCGGCGGGTCTTGGGTTCAAAGATTCCATGGACCTGATAATTCTCGCCTCAGTGCCTATTCCAATCATGGAGTCCCACTCTGCAACTCTGGGCAATAGCTTGCTTAATCTCCACAACGGCCCCCACAATGCTAAGGATGCCTGGCCTCCACCTTGGGGGTGCCCAGGAGTGGACGCATCACAGGGAAAGCCAGGATGGGTTCCACAGCGGTATTCGTACAAGCGCCTTGAGACCCTTGCGGGTGAGTAGTGCGCTATACAAGTATCAAATTTACATTCAAATTTACATTTACAAATGGATTGAAGTAAACACCTAAGATGTATACGTTTTAAGAGTGGATTTCATCTTCTTCTAACCCAAAACTCTAACTTAGCAACCAAAATGTCCTTGCTTGAAACCCTAACAACTGCTGACATCACTCTTACAGTGGCTACTGCTTATGAAAGAAAATATAGCTGGGAAAGCCCATAGAAGTATCACACATGTACTAATGCAAAAATATTACCAGCAGCAAACAAGTCTAAGTGTATGTCGCAATGTCAAAGAACCAGCACTTCGCCATCGAAGCTGTTTGAGCTCTTAATGCTAAATTGAACACCATATTATCCTACTTTTCTACATTTTCTAGAATGCAGCAAGAGGAGGAAATAACACTTGATTAAACCAAGATAGACACTAACGAGCAGGTGCTTAGCTCTTCTTGTGTGCAGACCCTGGTAGGAAGATACACCAAAACAGCTTTCCCACCCTTATTTCAAGAGGATTTCAAGTTAGTTTCTATGCTATGCTATGTCATTCCATTGATGTTATTAGGGATATACTAGCCATTTTGAAGGCAGGGCAAATACCTGTGATTGAAAGTGATTTACCACTCAACAAACTAATGAGAGAAATGCAATGGTGTTGACCTGATACTTTTAAAGAGGATCATTTTGTTGTTATTCTTGCTGGTTTCCAGATGAACAAGAAACGCTGCCGCCAACGGACAAAGACCTGTCGTTAATTAAAACCAAGAACTAGGACTTGAAAGCTAGATCTGGAAGGAATAATAAACGTAATATGGGGGTGACGGAGTCACACTGTACTGGTAAAGTGGAAAACTTTGTGGAGGACATGTTGAAATCCCTATTTGGTACTGAGAGCTTTCCCATATTGCTGATAGTGGAGCACACCCATTGTGCCCTTGCACCACCTCTGTTGTCTCCTGTCAGGCCCATCACAGCCAGATTGCTGAATTTCAGGAACTGGGATATGGCCTTATAGCTGGTGTGAGACAAAAAAGATCTGCAATATAAAGGCTGCACTGTCTCATTCTACCCTGACTTTACAGTGGCAGTGCTGTAAGCCTGGTGAGCATTTCTGCCAATCAACAAAAAGCTCCAGACTTTAATCATTCAATATGGAATGCTGTACCCAGCCTCCTTGAAACTGACACATCAGAGCAAACACACAATTTTGTACACCCTACAACATGTAAATAAGTTCCTGAGGGGCATGAAGTCCCATCAAGCTAGCCCTCCTTGACAGGACACTGACCACCGAGACACTGACGAGGAATAACCATAAGGCCAATGACACATGCAGGACTTGAGCGCCGTTCATGATTGATGAACCATGACTGTCCGGGCTGCAGGCACACTGGACACTATGAACCAACGGACCGGTAGCTGGTAAACTAAAGCTCAATTAGACAATTGGAAACATTGAAGGCCACGTCAGCAGAGAACAAAAGTCGCACTGTATATGTATCTGTTTCTGGGCCGATGTCGCAGCTGGTGATACAACCATTATGGGCTGTTGCACCCCCCCCTGTATGGTGGTAAACTCCAGGATTCATATGTTTATTTTTGTTGTTGCTTGACTTATATTGTAGTAAGGGTGGGGGGATGGGTGTGTGTGTTCACCAGCAAGTTGCGGTACCCAGTCAGCGGGGGGGAATGGGACAAAATGGGCACCAATAATAACACCAGCACTGACAAACTATGTGGGGCAGGGCAAGCTTCCTTATCCGTCCCTTGCAAGATAGCCACGTGTGGGAACGTTTACAAAGTCCATCCCAGCAACCCTGTAAACATGACCACTAATACTCTGTGTGGCAGAACCTGTAGGATTCTCACCTGGAACATACGAGGGTTAAACAAGGTGAGAAGGTTCATGCAGATCTCTATCGACAGAAGTTTGATGTAGCTTTGCTCTCGGAGATGCACCTTCCGTCTCACACTCACACTTGTATATTCCAAAAATGGGCAGCGCTCGGCATCACTGCTAACTACTCAAACTATTCCATGAGCGTTGCCATCCTCGTTAGGAAGGGGGTGCCTTTTCGAATACCTGCAGCTATCAGAGACAACGCGGACAGATATGTCATCATACAAGGCATAACATGCACTATGCATGTTACTCTGGCAAATGTCTACGGTCCAAACACTGATGACCCTGACTTCTACTGCTCGCTCTTGGGCAAGGTCCAGGAACTTAAACCCACTTCTGTTCTCTGGGGAGGGACATCAATACAATGCTAAACCTGCTGTTAGACAGATTTTATATACCACAGGGGCCCTGCTTAGCCACCTGCACCACACTTAAAGGCATCATTCAAGACCATGATCTCTCTCTCTCTCTCTCTCTCTCTCTCTATATATATATATATATATTGGAAGAAAAGGTTGCCCTTGCTCGAGGAAGCACTCTCGATGAGTTTTGCACGACTTTTATTGGAGGTTGTGGCACAATGTACAGGAAACATTCAGAGCTCTTCTTTCACCTTACGTGTTTCGGGCTGGCGCCCTTGTTCACAGGTGTTCTCTGGGGTGATTCAGAACGGTGCGCGGTCATCTTTTCAAGTCCTCATCTCCCCGCCCCAATGGGCGTGTCGCTAGTGCTCAGGATTGTGGTCCTTGTGGTTCGCAGCACCGCATCCCATGTGGGATTCTCCTCCACCTCACATTAAAAACATCAATAAGCCCATGTGGGTTGATGAGGACTTGTAAAGATGACCGCGCACCGTTCTCAATCACCCCAGAGAACACCTGTGAATAAGGGCGCCAGCCAAAAACGCGTAAGGTGAAAGAAGAGCTCTGAATGTTTCCTGTACATTGTGCCACAACCTCCAATAAAAGTCGTGCAAAACTCATCGAGAGTGCTTCCTCGAGCAAGGGCAACCTTTTCTTCCAATATTTACGGCCAGTCCAGCCGTGGGGGAGCACCGCCGCAGCAGTGCGGACCAGTGTTGGCGTCGAGGGACAGTCATCATTTTTGGACGATGGGGCCACTATTGGTGGAATTTTATGAGTGGCAGACTGTGTGGTGAGCCATTCATCAACCCACATGGGCTTTTTGATGTTTTTAATGTGAGGTGGAGGAGAATCCCATATGGGATGCGGTGCTGCGAACCACAAGGACCACAATCCTGAGCACTAGCGACACGCCCATTGGGGCGGGGAGATGAGGACTTGTAAAGATGACCGCGCACCGTTCTCAATCACCCCAGAGAACACCTGTGAACAAGGGCGCCAGCCCGAAACGCGTAAGGTGAAAGAAGAGCTCTGAATGTTTCCTGTACATTGTGCCACAACCTCCAATAAAAGTCGTGCAAAACTCATCGAGAGTGCTTCCTCGAGCAAGGGCAACCTTTTCTTCCAATATTTACGGCCAGTCCAGCTGTGGGTGGGGAGCACCGCCGCAGCAGTGCGGACCAGTGTTGGCGTCGAGGGACAGTCATCATTTTTGGACGATGGGGCCACTATTGGTGGAATTTTATGAGTGGCAGACTGTGTGGTGAGCCATTCATCAACCCACATGGGCTTTTTGATGTTTTTAATGTGAGGTGGAGGAGAATCCCACATGGGATGCGGTGCTGCGAACCACAAGGACCACAATCCTGAGCACTAGCGACACGCCCATTGGGGCGGGGAGATGAGGACTTGTAAAGATGACCGCGCACCGTTCTCAATCACCCCAGAGAACACCTGTGAACATCAGTGATGTCATTTGAGATGTCATCAGTGATGTCATGAGTGATGTCACTGACCATGTCATGAGTGATGTAATATGTGACGTCATCAGCAGTGCATTGCGGGCGCGCGAGTTATAGTTAGCTGAACTAACTATAACGGGGGAATATCAATGGATTTGTACGAGTGAAA
This sequence comes from Triturus cristatus, assembly GCF_964204655.1. NCBI lineage: Eukaryota > Metazoa > Chordata > Amphibia > Caudata > Salamandridae > Triturus > Triturus cristatus. The sequence continues at coordinate 450,245,069 of NC_140588.1, forward strand.
AGTTCAGCTAACTATAACGCCCCTGAAACCTATGTTTTTTTCAGTGAATATCAAAGGTTTTTTAAATGCTAATTCCTAACTATAACGTGCCTGAAACCTATGGTTTTTTCAGTGAATTTCAAAGGTTTTGTAAATGCTAATTTCTAACTATGCCTACAGAGATAGGACATGTGAAAAAAGAAGAAAAAACGCACAGAAAGAAAAAAAAGAAATGCAGAAAGAAGCAACAGAAGTCCTCAAATACGAAGAAAAGTGCAGGAAGAAGGATACCGTGCAGAAAGAACAAACAGAAGAGCAGAAAGAAGCCTTGTTGCATAATTATCCTGTACCCTCAACTTTTTCAGACGGATACTGGTGGTAACTGAGTCTGACTAACCAGTCCTAGAGCCAGTGCTATGTTAAAAGACACTCAGAATACAGTGAAAACACCTACATACACTAGGGAACACTATGCGTTGGGGTCCCCCTGTGATTAGCATGACCTTCTCTGTAAGCCCCTAGTATATAATAGGGCAGGGGATTAAAACTACCTCTTAAAATGCGCCACAGGGCGTGTTTGCACACGTCACCTCAGGCCCCGTCCCCTCCCTTCCCCACTGTGTAAACACGCCCTGTGGCCATTTTAAGTTGGGAGATTACGTCCCCTTAAATCCTGAGGGTCCCTAGGGTCCAACTAGATCACTAGGTACCTCCAGTAAGCGCCACAGAGCTGCGTTGCAGAGAGATGTAAAAAGTGGCACGGCCTGGACCACCTCTCTGCAACGCAGCTCAGTGGCGCTTACTGGAAGCACCTGGTGGGCTAGTTAGCCCCCAGGGGCGCTCAGGATTGAAGGGGAATTATTTCCCCAACTTAAAACGTGCCATAGGGCGTGTTTGCACACGTCACCTCAGGCCCCATCCCCTCCCTTCCCCACTGTGTAAACACGCCCTGTGGCCGTTTTAAGTTGGGAGATTAAGTCCCCTTGAATCCTGAGGATCACTAGAGGCAAAATAGCCCACTTGGTGCGTCCAGTAAGCGCCATTGCAGAGAGGTGTAAAAAGGGGCACGGCCTGCACAACCTCTCTGCAACGCAGAGCAGTGGCGCTTACTGGAAGCACCTGGTGGGCTAGTTGCCCCCCAGGGTCCCTCAGGATTGTAAGGGAAGTATTTCCCCAACTTAAAACGCGCCACAGGGCGTGTTTGCACACGTCACCTCAGGCCCCGTCCCCTCCATTCACCACTGTGTAAACGCGCCCTGTGGCCGTTCTAAGTTGAGAGATTAAGTCCCCTTCAATCCTAAGGGTCCCTAGGGTCAAACTAGCCCACTAGGTGCCTCCAGTAAGCGCCACAGAGTTGCGTTGCATAGAGGTGTAAAAGGGGGCATGGCCTCAGAACACCTGTCTGCAACGCAGCTCCCTGGCGCATATTGGAGATACCTGTTGGGCTAGTTGGCCCTCAGGGACCCTCAGTATTGAAGGGGAATTAATCCCCCAATTTACAACTGGTCAGGGGGTGCGTTTGCCGAGTGCTGCAAGGAGGGGGTGTGGCCTCCGGCGCGATGCCGGTCTTTTATCTATTTTATTTTTTTAAGAAGGAGAGCTATGTGGCCCCTCTTCTTTTTCTAATTTATTGGCCCTGGGGACCCCATCCCCCAGGGCCTGCACCCTAATTTTTTTTGTTGAAAAAAATTAATTTGGAAGGGGGCCGTGTGGCCACCCTCCCAAGGCCTTAATCGGCCCGGGGGACCCCAACCCCCGGGTCATGGCCTTTTTTTTTTATTCTTTAGGAGGGGGGCTGTGTTGGCCCACTCCTCAGGCCACTTATGGCCCCGGGGACCCTATCCCCCTGGGCCGACCTTTGTTTTTAATTATTTTAAAAAGATATATATTTATAGAAACACCTAGGACATGCTGGACAAACCGTATGTACCTATCACCATGACGATTTGCGTGATATTCATTAAAAGGCGACTATGCATACAATGAATCCACGTGGAATGTATTTACACCGCTAGCGAAGCTCTGACGTGTCTGACGCCCTACCGTGCCTAATCCCGGCGTCCCCGCCGGTGGGTACTCTCCAAGTAGACACCCTTGTCGTTTATTTATACAAACATGGGTAGCTATTGACGGGCACATTTAATACACACGCACACCAAGCCATTCAAAGGGGATTCGACAAAAATTCGACCAAACTATGCAAGAAACCCCCCTCACGGTTAATAAAAGACACATCCACCGCCGGATGTGTAATACTTTTTATTTTACTCTCTGGAAAGGAGACGAACCTCACTTGAGAGTCACAGTGTGCTCCTGGCTGAGCCCAATGCTGTGTTACACCCACCAGTGCCCGCCGAGTGCCACACACCTCTGTGTTGTATTCCACCAGCTAGTGCGTATGCTATGACACTCTCTAGCCCATGTGCACTGTAACACCACCCCGTGAATATGTCATGCCACACTTGCCTTCGCACGGGTTATATTGCCCCATCTAACATGCCTTCCTCAATGCCTATGTTATAATGCACAGCACTATGCCATACATATTACAATCTGGGATCCATATCTTTGTCACAGTGCATATGCAACGTTACACTCCGCAGCACATATTTTACATTACAACTTTAGAGACTAGTTAGGTTACACAACACTGCCCTGTGCATATTACAGTCCAAGGCGCATATTGCATAGCACGCGCTAGTGCCTGTGCTATCTCGCGCTCTCCAATGAATCTGTCATTGCGCACAATGTATTGCATATTATATTTCACACCCGGGTTCATCTTATATCACACTTTTTGGTGCATAGTTTATACCATATACTATATCTAGTTTTCATTTTCAATTGTGCTCTCAGGACTATGTTCTATATAACACTGCGTCCACCTACCCTTTTCACGGGCATTACATTTTGCGATGGGGATGGAGGGTCAGGGGGTGTTTCTGCCAAGTGAGCCCAGAGGCACAGTCCCAAACGTCCTCTTCTTCCTGAATAAAAGTGAGATTATGCTGCATACTTGTTCATATTTTAAGTAGTTTGCACAGACACACATTTTAAAAACAATAAAGTTCCTAATACCCACCTTCTCTGAACAGTTAGCTTGCTGCCCCATCCATCTCCTCCCTATCCTCTGTTGTCTGAATCCATGGACTAGCCTCCTCCCTCCTGCCATGCATGGTCTGATGTGCTGCCACTGCCCTCCATTTAGCATGATGTACCAGTCCACTCCTCCTGCCCTCCATTGCCCAATTCTATGGCCCATCATTGACCTCCTGCTTAGCCTCTGTGCTTAGCTTGCTGCCCCTATTCTCTTTCCCCCTGCCCTCCAATGTCTTTGTGCATGCCCCTGCTCCATCCTTTTTGCCCACCATGTTCCATGGACCTGCCACTCCTATCTACTCTGAGTGTTCTGTTGAGCTGCCACTCCCCTCCCACTGCCTAGCATTGTCAGATGACTGTAACCTGTCCCTGCCACCTCCACCCTGCCTGTCCACATGCCATGCCCCTATCCCCTTCCTCATGTCCTCCATTGTCCATTTTACTGCCACACCCTTCTGCCCTCCCTGGTCTGTTGTGCTGCAACTGCTCCTCCTGCCTGCCCCACGCGGTCTGTTGTGAGGCCCCTTCCCCTGAACTCTCTTGCCTGTGCCCAGGTCCTGACCCTCCCTTCTATCCGCCATGGTCCTTTGTGCATGCCCCTGCACCCTCCTTCTTGCCCATCATAGCCATTGTGCTGCCACTAACCCTCCCGCTTGCCATGCATGGTCTTCTGTGCTGCCATGGCCCCTCCCACATTCCCTGTGTGGTCAGCTAGCTGCCCCTGACCCCCTCCCACCTTCCCTCCATGGTCTGTGTGTATGCCATCATAGTCTCACTGTTGCTCTCCAGGGTGTGTCTTGTTTCTAGTGCCCATCCTGCCTGACCTCCATGGTCATCTTGCTGCTCCTGCCCTGCCCCCTTGCCCCCAGCCCTCTGTTTCCATGTGCAGACCCCTATTACCTCCCTCCTGGCTTGTCTGTTCCATTGTAATGCCCCTGATCCGTCCCTCCTGCCCTTTATGGTCTGTTATGCTGCAGCTTTCTCTCCTGTCTGTCCATTATGGTCAGCTAGCTACCATTGCCTCTTTCCCCTCTGTTCTATGTTGTCCATGTGCATGGTCCTGTCCCCTCCCTATTTCTTTCTATGGATTGTTGTGCTGCACTCCCGTCCCGCATGCCCTGTGTGGTGTATTGTGCTGCTGCAAACCATGATGCCTGCCCTGTAGGGTCAGTTTGGTGCACCTCTCCATGTCCCTCCTGTCCTCTGTTATCCGAGTCCATGTCCCTACCCCAATTCCTCCTGCCTACCATGATCCAATGTACCATACTTGCGAACATTTTGAACTTGGTAAGAGGGAGATTTTGAAAATAAACTGGGGTATTGATTTTCCCCTTTGAGTTACATTGAAAAAGAGGAGATTGTAGACAGGAGACAGATCAAATAAAGCCCATTTGAGCTTAAAAACATTGGACGTTTCCTGGCTGAAACGGGTCTGTTGGCATGTATGGGTGTACTACCACTGCCTCTTCCTTCTGCCCACTATGGTCTATTATATTGCCACAGCCTCTCTTGCCAGTCCTGTATTGTTGGTTTGTTGCCCCTGCCCCTCTTTCCACTGCCCTCCATAGTCTGTTTTGCTGCCACTGCCCTTCCTGCCTGCCCAGTGTGGTTAAATTGTTGCCTCTGCACTCTCCTACCTGCCTTCAATTTTCAGAGTCCGCGCCCCTGGCCTCTGCCTCTCAACAGTATCCCAATGAACAACTAGATTGCTAACATTCTATATTTATTATAAAAGTGTGGAACGCCTGACGTCATCTTGATGTAATCAAAACTGTAATACCTAGAGCATTTCCTTTAGAAATTACATATATGAGAGGGTCTTATTTGCATCAAAATTATGGTTAGTGCTCTAAAAAACTAAAATGAGGACATATTTTCTGAGTTTTCAAATAGTGACAAAGAACTTTTAAATTATTTTTAATATTTATATTTTTTTATCCAGTTGACCACTTGATTAAATGTTGCACTTAGGGGAGAGGATGTGGTGTTACTTCCAGAGCTGCAGACTTTGCAACTGGGAAACCAGGTTGGAGTTTCTGCTTCAGCTCAACATTCTGTGATTCGGGTCAAATCACTTAATCTCCCCATGTCTACAACCAAAACGAATTTTATCTTGTGTGATGTAACCAATGCTCATGTAAAGCACTCCAATACCTGACAAGTCTGCACTATATAAGACTGCAAATACACAAAAAATAAGTGTTTTGCACAATTCTGTCATTGGGCTACATGTGGGCTACATCTGGGTGATATTTGTGCTGCATTCGGGCTCTTTTGTCTCTGGTGGCCATCTTGGGAGATTTATTTGTTATGAAGTTTCCTGATTTCCTCATTTACTGCAGTCTCCTCAGTAGGAAATGCATTCAGTTTTTTACTTTGATTCCATCAAGAAGGTATTCAGATATGTCACACATTTGCCATAAATTCTGAATGTTAGCACTCTAGTTGCTCATTATATCACTGTAGTAAAGCTACTGCTCACCACGGAAGTCTGCTGCTGGTATTAAAAGTGCATGTTTCAGTCTGCATATCAGAATTTTTTAATGAAATAGAAGAGGATTTGAGAAGTCACTCAAAATGTGCCCTAATTTTTCTTTCTTCAGCACTAATCATAATTTCTATGGCAAAATGAACCCCCTCATTTTGTTCCTTTGTAAATTAAATGTTTTAAGTGTTACCACTTTATTCCAATCAAGATGGCTTCAGGTGTGCCATACGTTTGTCATAATAAGGACTGTAAGCGCTCTAGTTGTTCGTTAGAACACTCTGGGACATTCTGTCATTGGGCTATACTTGGGCTACATCTGGGTGATATTTGGGCTACATTTGGGCTCTTTTGTCTCTGGTGGCCATCTTGGGAGATTTATTTGTTATGAAGTTTCCTAATTTCCTCATTTACTGCAGTCTCCTCAGTAGGAAATACTTTCAGTTTTTTACTTTGGTTCCATCAAGAAGGCATTCAGATGTGTCAAACATTTGCCATAAATTCTGAATGTTAGCACTCTAGTTGCTCATTAGATCACTGTAGTAAAGCTACTGCTCACCAGGGAAGTCTGCTGCTGGTATTCAAAGTGCATGTTTCAGTCTGCATGTCAGAATTTATTTATGAAATAGAAGAGGATTTAAGAAGTCAAAATGTGCCCTAATGTTTCTTTCTGCAGCACTAATCCTAATTTCTTATTGTTCCTTTGTAAATTAAATGTTTTAAGTGTTACCACTTTATTCCAATCAAGATGGCTTCAGGTGTGCCATACTTTTGTCATAAGTAAGATTGTTAGCGCTCTAGTTGTTCGTTAGAACACTCTAGGACATTCTGTCATTGGGCTATACTTGGGCTACATCTGGGTGATATTTGGGCTACATCTGGGCTCTTTTGTCTCTGGTGGCCATTTTGGGAGACTTATTTGTTATGAAGTTTCCTAATTTCCTCATTTACTACAGTGTCCTCAGTAGGAAATACTTTCAGTTTTTTACTTTGATTCCATCAAGAAGGCATTCAGATGTGTCACACATTTGCCATAAATTCAGAATGTTAGCACTCTAGTTGCTTATTAGATCACTGTAGTAAAGCTACTGCTCACCAGGGAAGTCTGCTGCTGGTATTGAAAGTGCATGTTTCAGTCTGCATGTCAGAATTTTTTCATGAAATAGAAGAGGATTTGAGAAGCCACTCAAAATGTGCCCTAATTTTTCTTTCTGCAGCTCTAACCATACTTTCTATGGCAAAATGAACCCCCTCATTTTGTTCCCTTTTAAATTAAATGTTTTAAGAGTTACCACTTTATTCCAATCAAGATGGCTTCAGGTGTGCCATATGTTTGTCATAAGTAGGAGTGTTAGCGCTCTAGTTGTTCTTTGGAACACTCTGGGAAACTGCAGTAGAACACAAAGGAATCAACTGACAGTCTCTGCCCTTGTTGGATGTACATGTTTTACTGAGAATGTCAGACTTCATTCTCACATGACTGAGAAAGATAATGTGAATTTACAGAAAATATGCTCTCAGTTTAGCTTATAGATCACCTTCCAAACCTCTGTGGGAAAAGTATGAGAAAATAGTTTTCTCTCAAACATGGTTCGTGATATCACAGCAGAAGGCTTTTTCACAAGGTAAAATCACCTTAGAACACACCACAATTCCTAAAATGAGTATGGTACCATCAACAAATGATTTATAATGTAACTAAAGTCTTAAAACCTTCTATTAACAGCAATGCTTTTTAATGAGGTGCTATCATGTATATTGGTCCCAAGATGGCTGCCAACACTTCTTGGATGAAGTACTGACAGCCAATCAGATCTCACGATGAGATGTGTGGTTAGGCTCCGCCCAGATATATATGTGATTTTGATTTTGATTTTCTCAGTAACTACTGAACGGATTTACACCATTTAGGCAAAAGGCAGGAGTCTGAACTGAGGACTACCTCTTTGCCAAATTTGGTGTAATTCCGTTCAGCAGTTCGCGCTGTAGCTGCGTCAACAGGTCCTATGGGAAAATGCATGGGGAAAATGCGTTTTGGGACCCCCCTTTTTTCTCGGCCCCCGCTTGACAAATCACCGTGAAATTTTCAGGATAGGAGCGGACCGGAGCTGGTCAAAAGTTTGGAAAATTTCGCGAAGATTCATCAATCGGCGCCAACGTTATTCCAAATAGAATGTTGCGGATTTCCTATGGAAAATAGGTCCTAACTATAACTACCTACTGGCGACTGCCAGTAGGTAATATATATATATATATATAGCGGCACAGGCACCAGACTACAGAAGGGGGGACGTGTTACTCGGCAGCCTACTCAATGTGGTAGACAGTAGACTACTGGCTCTTCAGTCCAGATGTAGGCACATGGGTGGAGACTGTGACACACCAGACGCACATGTTGTCCGACCACTCCTCGATGCAGCGAGATATAGTTGTACCTGACGCACCCCCCACCACTAGAATGTGGCGCCTTTCTCTGAGAGTGCTGATGGACTCTGCATTCCTGTCTGAAATACGACAAGCCATTTCTAATTATTTCATGGAAAACTATGGGTCAGTCCCTATGAAATCCCTGTGGGAGGCGTTTAAGGTGGTCTTGAGAAACCACTGTATAGTGAGCGGCACGGAGTGCTCAGCTCGCTGAGAAACAACCTCCAGACATTAGATATCAAAAACATAGAAAATGGGGCAGCGAAACGGGGGGGGGGAGTACACGACACATGGAAGAGCCAATAATCATAACACTTCTAAAGCTATCAAAACCTGCAGACCAATGTGAGTCCTATAGACCAATAATTCATTGATTAACATTTATTGATTACCTCTGACATAAAGGTACTCATAAAGATCATTGCCAATCGACTACTGTTGCTTCTCCCAACTATGGTCCTACCAGATTAGGCCACATTTGTCCCAGGCAGATTCACAATGAGCAATCTGAGGACCATGTTTGCCATGCTTCACCAAATCAATCCCAAACCCAGGGAGCAACCGTACTACTCAACGCCACCAAAGCATTTGATTCACTGGAATGGAATTATCTTATGATGGTGGTGGGCTGCATGGTTCTCCCCCACAGTTCCTGGCACTGCAAAGACTGTTGACCACATTCCTGTTGGTGAGATTATATTTAGAAGTGGCCTATCCCTGCTGCTTGCGATAGCGCGGAGGACTCGGGAGGGATGCCCCCTGTAGCCGGCACTGTTCGCGCTGGCGGTGGAGCCCCTAGCTGCTAAGCTGCAGCAGCATCATGCAAACTCCAGTTGCGGTTTCGAAACAGACCTCGATTAATATAAAAGCATGGGGATGAATTACCTTGCATGTAAGAGACCCACATATCAAACTCAACCCTATCCTGAGGGAGTTTGTCAGATTTGCCTGCCTCTCTGGACTGACAATAAACTGGTACAAGTCTGCACTTGTCCCACTGATGAAGGGTACAGTCAGATTCACATCGGAATAGGAACTGGAGTGGTGTGATGCTTCTATCAAATACCTAGAAATCTGGATCAGCCATGACATGGAGGAAGTCCTAGCCCTGAATTATGGCAGGGCAATAAGCTCTCTGGAAGAGAGGCTAACGAGCTGGCCAAAACTGTCTCAGTCCATGGCTGGCAGAATCAGCCTCATCAAAATGGTGGTACTCCCTAAGTTGCTATATTACTTTATGAATATCCTGATTCAGCTGAGGAGCTGACACTTAAGCAGTGGATATGGTATACTGTAATGACAAACTCAAAATATAGTATGAACTCCTTCCTGAGGCATTCCTCCCCAGGGACATATGGGCCCCATTCTGATGCTATCCGCTGCACATGGCCAGTACAAATGAGAACTGACGAAGATTGGTTGAGATGCAGGCTACTGCCACCACTTGTAAAAGTTGCTTGTTCTGTGGACAGGAAACAACCATTACAACGCAGTCATTACAATACACTACCTTTGCAACGCAGTCATTACAATGTAATATCCTTTACATCGCATGCCATTACAACGCAGCCATTACAACGCATGTCACTACAACGCATGCCAATACAACGCATGCCACTGCAACGCATGCTATTACAACGCATTATAAGGTAAGCAAAGGGAAACAGTAATTTATACCCCCTACACTATCCAAAACAAACCCTACTGTTGCACTCACTGGAGTGGGAATAGTAATTTTTACCCCTACACTATCCAACATTTACACTACTGTTGCCCTAAAAGTATTATGCATTGCAATCATATGCATTGTAATGGTATGTAATAGAATGCGTTGTAAGTGTAGTTTCTAAAAATGGGTTGTGATGGCATGTTTTGTAAAATCATGCGATGGCGTTGTAAAAGTTTGCATTGTAAAGTGTCCTATTCGCTGTGGACAGAGGTAAGAACACATCAGTGAGATCAAAATATAATGTCACAGAGCAAAATGCATGTTCTTTCTAGGGCTTGATACTATGTACTGCTAAGCTGCCCTTTTTATGTTGCCGTTATTCTTTTTTCCTACTAATTGTAATGTATTCTTGAGTAAACCTCAATAAATGAAAAGCTTATTAAAAAAAGTGTAAGTTACCTTTGTGAGACAAGGCGGAAGTTCCCATCTTGGGTTTAAATTGTGACACCATATGGTGTACAATAAATGATGAAATTAATTTTACAAAGGAGGTCCCTACCTAATAAGTTTACAGGACTCGTATCACATATGATGAACTCATGATGGTAGTTGAGCGGATCAATTTTTACGGGGACATTGGCTGTACCGGATTTGCTATGTGTCTATTACAATTACCAATACTTGTATTTTTTTCCCCGAGAGGTGTGGGTTTGGAACCTCCATATAGCGAACAGTGAAGCGGGTAGCACTTGTATCGATCACAAATGATACTGGGTGGCCATTCACCTCACCAGATACATATGGGCCACTCTTGTCTACCTGTAGGAATGCACCAAGCATGCAATCCCCCTCCCCCTCAGGCACAGTCATTGTAAATTAGTAACATTTACTGAACATTGTGCGAAATCATCATCATTAATCAACAGAGAATTTTGCTGAATAACGTGCAGTTTGGAGCTACAGGCAGATTAGTATTGATTCACCCTCGATTTTGTATATTTTGCACAGGAGCCAGTTGGGCTGGGACCATTGACTGATGATGTTGCAGTCCATCCTGTGGTAACTGATTTGAACTACATTTGGGGAATAAAATCCTTCTGAATTCGAACTGGGTTGGATCTACATTCCTGTTTCCAGTGACTAAGATTCTCACAATAATAACAGGGTTAGGCTTCTTCAGCATAATAATGTTTGCATTCTTTCCAATTGATGTATTCATAGAATCCCTACCTCTACCTTGAAGAACAACTTGTGCATTTTGAACACCACTGCCCTGTACATTCACACCCTGCATATCAAAATTCACACCAGAATTTACACCACTTACAGAATCAAACTCACCCAAATCCATTCACTGCTCTATCATTAGTTTTTCCGTCAGTATCTGCTTCTTCACATCAAAACAATCACTGCAATACTTTGTATACGTCAGTATTTTATCAACAGTCTTAGCCTGCCAACACATCATACTCTAATGAAGTTGAGAACTAAGTTCCAAATGCAAAATCAAAACATAAACTGACACAAAACCATTGCTTTCGTTTGTGGGATCGTCAATTCCACTAAACTTTCACTGAATCTGCATAAGCCTTTCATAATACATATACATTGACTCTTTTGGCTCTTGAGTAGCTCTCATAAACTTTGCCCAGTTCACTTCTTTCTCTGGAAATGTTTGCTTCAAATGTGCAATCGCTTCTTTCTACTCATCCATGACCAAAGCAGCTGGGGTGCTACCCTTCCATCACCTTGTTATTTATGCAGTGGACACCCTAAGTGTGATGTGTATGCCCAGACGTGGGTCCTGTCCTCACTATGCCATAGGACTCAAGCTATACCTCACTGATGAGATCTAAGCAGGAAGAAACTGGTTTGGAGTTTCTTGTGTTCTCATTTGGAGGGGACTTGGCCTGGCAGTTCGGGTTGGACTGTTCCTAGTGAAGAAGAACCAATACTGATTTGCATAAGGTGGGTCTCTGTCTAGAATGGCACAAGGGTGACAAAGGATGGTCTGAAATGGAGCCCAGAGCTATTGGCAGTGGCTGAGATTAATTTAAGCATTCCTGTAGTTGCTTTGCTATTTTGAAGTAGATGCCACAAGTGCAACAGGTAGGCCCAAATGTTGGTCCCATACTCACTGTGCAATGGACTCAAGTTATACCTCACTGGTAACATCTAAGTAAATTAAAATTGGTCTGGGGTTGCTTGTGTTCCCATCTGAAGGGGACCTGACCTGGTAGTGTGTGCTGGACTGCTCCTATTGGAGCAGGACTAAGGGTGATTTGCATAAGGTGGGTCTCTGTCTAGAATGGCAGGAGTGAAAAAAATGGTCTGGAATGGGGACCAGAGGATGCGACAGTGGCTAAGATTAATCAAGCCGTCCTTCCATCTCCTTGTTGTTTTGCTGGAAAATGAGAGGGGCACATGAAGGCTACTAAAGCGGTTTTTGGTGATGGGACTGCTGTTTATAGTTGGAGGCGCATCATTTTGAAGTCAGGCAAGGACAAAAAGAGGATAAAAAATAACTTTTTCTCAAAGATACAGTAACTCAATTACTAAGCCTGAGTGCAGAAGTCAATGACGCTTAAATCATCAAAACCAACGGTAAATAATCTATACAGGCTGGCATGAGTACTTAGAGAAGAGAAATGCTAGAGACCAGTCCTACAAAAAACGTGATTCTTGGTCCAAAAACAAGTAGGATCACATGTACTTGCACATATTCTGAAAGACCAAAAACACCTGCAGACATCTGAAAACCGAAGACAAACAAGTTTCTATATACACTGAAGCAGTTCATTAAAACAATTTCGTACTAAAAAGAATATTCAGATCTAACATGCTAACTAAAAATGTTTCATTATCATCATAAAACAACCCAAAATGTTTTCTTTGGATTTGGAATTTAAAACGAATCAATTCAACATAATTTACTTAACATAATTAAGGGCTGCAAAGTTTATTCATCTTGCTTTTCTTGACTGCACCTTAATTGATATTTCTTTATTTTGATACCTTCTTACAGCAGCAATGGAGTTGCCCATTTCCTTCTTATTGCAAAATGTTAAGGCACCTGACGAAATAACATGAGTCAGTTATCCTGCTAAGGCAAAGTTCATGTTTCCCGGCGATTACACATTTCTCGTACCCGTACATCTTGGTCTTACAGTAGGATATTGCTTAGTAACAAAAGAAGCTTCCAGACAGTAGATCCAAATGAAGTTACTTAGAGTTTTCAAAAATTCGTCGAGCCAACGGGTTTGGATATATTAGCGAAATATTAATAGATCAGGGGCATATTTAAAACATGATTTTGGAGCGCCGAGCTGCGCCAAATTTGGCAGTGCCACGCTCAAACATTTACAAAACGCAGGGATGCGCCGTATTTGCTACAAATACGGCGCACCCCTGTGTTTTCCCTATCCCTGGCGCTAAAAGGTGTTCCTTCCTGCACTTAAACAATCCATAATTGCTATTTGCTACTTCTATGTATGCCGCAGAATGCAGCACACATAGAAATAGCAAATCACCATTATTTAATGATTGTTTATGTGCAAGTAGGGACACCTTCTTGCACATAAACAATCATTAATGGTGTTTTGCTCTTTCAATGTGTGGTTCTGCAGCACACAGAAAAAGCAAAATCGAGGAGAAATAAAAGCATTTCTCCTCGTTTCACCATTCTAACACCTGCTCATGCATGGCATTCGTTTTTGGCGCTGCCACAGATTTACACCTCTTTGGAAATCTAGTGCAGCGTTAAAAAACAATGGGTGTTGTGATGCAACGCACACAGCAACATCGTGAAAGGGTATCATATTTACAAAGCGGTGTTAAGCCTCAAAAAGTGGCTTGATGCCACTTTGTAAATATGGAGCAGGGCATTGCTCCACAGGAACGTCGTTAAAAGGGATGTTCCTGTGGCGCAATGCTCTGTAAATATGCCACCTGGTATCTTGTTAGTGAACTATGTGACTAGGATTGATGGGTAGAATGTTTTATGTTATCTTTTGTTCTTTATCGTTGCTCATGAAAGATGTGAATATATATTTACAAATGCACAATTACAATCTTAGGCAAAACCAATGCATATGTATAGCTTTCATTGCTGAATGAAAGACTTGTTTAATTTTTCATGATTTATTGGTTTTGCTTTCCTAATTTTGTTTATTCGAAATATTTATACTGCTGCCCGTCTGATATGAATTTGATGTCATAAGTATCAAGTATATTTATGTAGTGGATAAGTTGTCATTCTTTTTCAAACATCAATGTAGTATTACATTTAAAAAAGTGATTAGCAAAGCCAATAGTTTGAGGATTATGTGGCAGTGCATGCAAACACATGCATGTTTCCATGTAATAGAACAATAAAACTAAACTGATTGAATTTGTTAATGTGTGGCAGAGCAATAAAACTAACCTGATTGGTTTTGCTAATATGTGGTAGTTGTGATAGTGATGGTGGTGTGGTATTGATGGTGCGGGATGGTATTGTTGGAGGTGAAGACATTGGTCATATTGGTGATGGTAGTATTGTTGGTGGTTCTGGCATTGGTATTGGTGATAGTATTAGTAGTACTGATGATTGTGGTACTGGTAGTGGTTGTATTGGTGGTATTGACGGTAGCGGAGTTGATGTTTTTTATTTTGGTTGTGGTATTGATGGTGACTGGTAGAATGGTGGTAGTACTGGTATTGGTGGTGGAGGTATTTGTGGTGGTAATGCCTATATCTGGTGGTGATGGGATTGCTGATGGGAGTATTGGTATTAATGTTATAGATGGTGGTGCTATTGGTGATGGTGGTATCGGGTGAGATTACAAATAGTATTGGTGGTGATTTTCTGATGGTGTCAGCGGATGGTCCTAAATGTAGGGGTATTGGTGGTACTGGTAGTCTTTGCATTGGTGTAGATGGTATTGGTGGTGGTGATATTTTTTGTATGATTCTATTGTTGGTACTAATGGTGCATCAAATTGGCTTTGGTGTGGCATTGGTACTAGTGACAGTATTGATGGTGGTGGTATTTGTGGTGGTGGTATTAGTGGTTGTGGTATTAGTGGTAGTATTGGTGCTGGTGTTAGTAGTATTGATGGCAGTGACCTTGTTGGCTGTGTTGGTGGTGGTATTGGTGTTATCAGGTGAAAGTCGTATTGTTGGTAATATTGGTGGTGGTGGTAAGGGTAGTGGTGTTGGTGTTATTGGTGATGGTATTGTTGCTGTTGTCGTAAGGATAGTATTGGTGGTGTTTGGCATTCGTGGTGGAGATTAAAGTGGCCTTGGTATTATTGCAATGGTAATGTTGGTGGCGATATTCATGGTAGTGTTGTTGGTGGTACTGGTGATGATGTGGTGTTGATGGTGATAGTATTGGTGTGGGTGGTATCTGTGGTGATGGTAATGGTGGTAATAGTGGTGTTGGTGGTGGTATTAATGGTGGTATTGGTAGTCGTAGTATTGCTGTAGATTGTGTTGGTAGTGGTATTGGTGCTGGTGGTATTGAATGTGACACATAATCTGATGATTGTGTGTTTAGATATAAAACAGTCCATCATACATTGCAAAACAAGCACTAGATAAGTGGTGGAATAATATGCCACAGAGTCAATAGCATGAGGTGTGAGAGAAAATCTGATCGGACTCAACTTAGATGCTGTTGACATTGACAGTCTTATGCCAATGACTGAAAGAGGCAGTCAAAAATAAGCCAATAGTTGAATAGTCTGATTCAACTTCAGCTCTATGTATACTGTAAGAAATAGATCTTGCCAACAAACATGGAAAAAGAAGTAAAGCAGCCATGCTCAGCAGCCAGACAGAAAAGTATGGTTCGTGTATTACTGCTAGCATGTATGAGTGATACAATGTTTAAATTGTGAGAAGCACATCCTGTAAAAGTGAGTTTTATAAATGTCACAAACTTTACAAATTGTGACGTTTGAAAACTTTGCAATTCTTGATAGGCAACATTTAAATTCCTCAGACATAGGGCCTCATAGCAAGCATCTCTTGGATCCCAATAGGACTGGTAACAAACTACGGGACCCATCGGGATTCTGGGATTCATGGTAATTCTGAAGGTCTGGGGCGTCAATCCACTCTTCATCTGCTGAAATCAGGCAAATTATCTGGATGAAACTCCTGGGGAAGATAAAAAATGGCCATAGCGATCAGGTGCAGTGCTTCTGATTCCTTTATTATATCCACATTTCATGGGATGTCCTCAGTATGTCAGATTGGGAAATACTGGGTCATTCTATTACCAACCCCCAGTGGGGCCCTAAGTGCAGCAGTCCTGCTGTGCCTAAAAAGTATGGGCTAATTGGTAATTCCCACAAGGAATTAGGCAAGTACATCAATATTAGAAATACATTAAGTGGTGGTAATAACTAATTCTGCCCCATCCTAGTATGAGCTAGTAAATTGATCTCATTATTAAAATTAAACATTGATTGAGTGACTTGATAAACATATTCGACAAATATGATGATTTCCTGTTTTGTCAAAATACAGCTTATTATGACAGAAAATAAATTCAACATAAGGCACAGTAGACATATATAAGTGGCTTTTTCAGGTGGGAAAGAAAATGTTAACACTCAAGTATTTCATGAGGACCGGGAGCACAAGGTTTCTCAAAATCACATGTGCCTATGCGCGTCGGTACCATTTACTTCACAGAATTTTCGATTCGTGGACTTATCATATGAGTATATTTTGTACATTGAAATTCTCATTGGAATCTAGGAATAAAGTAGAAATCAAGGAATATTGGAAACCTGCCCCAAACATAGGAGTGACTCTCTAGGAGTAAGTTTCCTTCTTTTAAAGCTTGAGCTTTGTGTATCAGGCTAATCGTGAGAATGATATCATGCAAAACAACTGTATGCCGGTGCACTTTTGTAGGAGAGTAGGATCTGCTTCTCATGGGTACCCCCACTTTTTGCTCTTGTTTCACTGTTTTTCGACCTTAGTCTGGCTGTTGCCCTGCTAATCAGGACCCCAGCCTAGCTGCTCCCTCTCTAAAATGGTTTCCATGTACATTAGGTACATTTCTAATTGTATTCTGGAGTGCCTTATAAGCCCCTAGTATATGGTATACTATATACCTAGGGCATAGGTACCTCAGAGGCCTACCAGGGGCTGGAGCATATATTATGCCACCCCTGGGAAGCACTCCAAAATGACACCACAGGTCTGCTACTGCAGCCTGGGTAAGGTGGTGCTTGCACCCCTTATTGTGGTATAGGCTATTTATAGCACTACCATTGCACACACATATAAAACCTATAAGTCAATCCTATGGCAGACCTTAACAATCCTGAAGGCAGAGTGCTTGGTTTTTATGTGAAAGGGTGCCCCTGCATGAGCAGAGCCCCTCTGCAGCATTCGGAGTACCTCCTCTGATGCTCTTTGTGGTGCAGCCTCACCATATACTCTTAAGTGCATTATAACCTCGCGGTAAATGCTAACTTTGGACTGGCTGCACGGAAACATGTCGTGTTTGGTGTCAAATGCTTTGGATAACTACCCCCGACCACCAGTTCTGGTGGCGGGGGTAGCATTCCACCTTCTAGAGGGAGAGACATGTTCACACTGGTCTACCCGGTAAGGACTTTCTACAGCCCTGGCATCACAAAATGGATGCCTCTGCCACAGGCACGGGTCTGGCCTCCTGCTGCTGACCAAAACTCCGACATGGGAGGCCTGGACAATAGGTTTCCTGTCCCAGGGAGGTGTAACCACCTCCCCAGACAGGCAGGTGTGTATTGGGGCTGGGCGGGAGCACTCTCTGGTGCTTTGAAGTCCTGCACTGGGGGCACACTTGGTGTCCCTGTGCATAGTCCAGTTCAAACCAGTTGCAGGGGCTATCTGCCCCTGCTCTGGCGTGAAACTGGACAAAGGAAATGGGTGTAACCACCCCTCTTTCCAAACCCTCCCATAAGTGGGTCCCTAGAGTATGTCCAACCCCCAAACTTTGTATAGGTATGGGAACCCAGTCCTTGCGACTTTAGGTTACCCTGGACAAAACTCTGCAACATGTATCCTGGACCTTCAACTTTCTATTTCGACTAGAAAACGGATGAAATCTCCCTTGGGGTCAAGGAGTGACTCCCCTGCTTGGCAGGCGCCAAAGAAGCAACTGTCTGGTCTGCAATTCTGAAGCCCCCGCCGAACACCAAAGTCTCTGCATCCCCAGAGGTAGATTTCCAGACTACCCCGAGGCTACCCTGAGTCCACAGCAAAGCTGAGGCCCATGGCTATCGTGGGTGATGTGGAACCGTGACCCCTGGACATCTTGATCTTTTGCTGATCCATCATCTTCCTGGTCTTCCTTGAAGTTGTGCTTTGTGCTCCGAGTAGTCCCAGCCTTGAGCACCTCCTGCACTGAAGATTTCTGGCCTCCACTCCACGAGTGACCCTTGGGCCAGTTTCCAGTGCAACCACTTGAGGCTCCTTCGCGATCACTAGCCCATTGGCTAGTGGGTCCCCACGAAGGTGACTCCTCTTCTGATTGGGCTTTACTGGTTGCTCTAGATGTGCCCCAACTTACCCTTGCTGGGTGAGTCCCCCAGACCTTGCTGGTCTGCACCAACGTCCTTTCTCTGTTTCCAAGTGACTTGCCGTTGCCAAGGCTTGTTGGGTCCAATCTGGTCGCTAACACCGCAGCACTTGACAGACTTTATGAAGCAGCTCGAATCCAGCTCCTAGTTGTCGTCGATGCCTCCTGGACCTCGTGGCTGAAGAGTCAAGACACCTGTCAGCTCACCTGAAGCACCCAACATCTGTGGGCATTGGACTATCATGCCCTTGGTCACTGGTAAGTGACCCAGACTCTGTCCCCTCTGATTTAAGGTTCCTTCCATCCTAGATCCAGGCTTGAATCTCTCCGGACACTTCTCCTCTTCACGGCAGCGGCACTTCCTGGGCAGCTTCCATTGAAAACAGCGACGTGACCCAACACCATTTGACGCCTATGCACTGTGGTAAATAATTTAATTACCGGGACTTAATTTGATACAGAAACATAATAAAACAGCTCAGTAAATAAGAGGCAGAATCCGTGGTATTAGAGGTTCGGAATGGGCTTTATTCCAATGGTCGATTATAATCGGTTGCTCCAAGTTCCATCACCACGAAGGTTCAGGAAGTGAAGTACATACATTATTGACAATCAATTACTTTTATACAATGGACATTACAGTGAAGCAAATACAAGAGGCGTAACAATTGATAGCAAAGATAACAATTCACATGCGTAACCGGAAATGGGCGTAATGAGGAGTAAAAAGGAACATAATTGGTTATGACATCATATATAGGTGGATCTATAAGATTATACTTGGCATAGATGCGCGCGCAGCAGCATGACGTGTGATTGACGTGCAACTAGGGGGTGAAGGGGACTTGACATTTAGCTCTACATATGGCGACAGAAGTCTGGAGGGTCAAGTCAACCTAATCCCAAATCATATCTAACATCCTATGTTTGAAGAACTAAGTTATCCAAAAGAGAGGTCTCTTCGAGTAGAATCTTATTCTATACTGACTATACTGACCATTAGTGCGTGTACAAGCGTCTAAGTGTCTACACTAGATGCGAGGGCGGAAATCTTCCATAGCAATAGGGCTATGAATTACTTGCATAAAAACAGAGAAGCCGAGCCTTTGCTCGGTAGCTGGAAGAATGTTTACTTAAACTGCTAGACAGGAATGCATCGGGCAGGGAACGGAGCAGATAATTTTGAAGGTGAAATACAGTTTTTGGCAAGCAGCAGGCTGATGTCAGGCTTCGTGAGCCGCGCAGAGAATGAGACAAAGTTCATGGTCACAGATGCAGGCTCAGACTGGAGCTTTCAGAGGCAGAAGGCAAGAAGAGTTCGATGACAGAATCAGGGCCTACTTGCCTGGACTGTAAAAATGGCATAAGTGAACCATATAAAACCGGTGGCCTTTCATACTTAGGAATGGAATATCCGGCCTATTCATGGCGGATCTGACAGAGGACATGTTGACGGTGGACGCACATGTGTTTGCGTCTTCATAACTGGAACTGGAGGGAACATACATGTACTTGTGATTCATACATGGAACCGTTGGGGTCCAAGATAGGGGACATAACTGATCAGAAAAATCCATATTTCCACATTCCCTCCTTGTCCCCTACTTGCCCGTTAAGAGATATCAATCTTCATCAATCCATTGATCTGTTCATATAACATCATTTGTTCTTCTTTCTTCTTCCGTGACGAATGAAGTCTTGGTGGTGGAATACACGATGTGGCACACAGACCACAGATCGCTGGTCCACATTGTAGACATAGACAGCAACTGAATAATATGAGAAGGCCAATACCTAGGAAAGATAGGACCTTCCATCCAAAGGTAGATAATACACTCCAAAACCAACCGGACCAAGTCCAGGTGCCTGGATTCTGGTGTATCTGGCTTACAATCTTATGAAGGCGAGTTATGGCTTTATATACAGATGGCGAATTTTCTGGTATGAAAATGCAACAGCTTGATCCGATGACCCTACAAGCTCCGCCCCTATCGGCCAGGATGACGTCAAGGACAAGACGATTTTGAAGCACAACAATCCGCATAGCAGACTGCTCTTCTGTTAAATTGCCTAAGGCGGAAATAGTTTCGTTCACTACTGCTTCAAGGGTTCTAGTTAATCTACGTATCAGCTTACTATTAGTAACGGTACCTATATAGGGAAAGAGACCTTTATTGAAATCTGTGTATTTTTCCCATGCTGTTTCAGTGTAATCGACTATTGGGAGATCTCTCCTTACTCTATTATATACTAAATGAGTGTTTCTGTGATAATCAGGAGGAGCTAGAAAAACAGGTGGCAAAAGGAATCCAATATAGCAAGTACCATCCCAATCTAGAGGCAAACGTACATATGCCGTCTGACCACATATGAAATAAGAATGGCGAGAAGCTCTAAATGTAGACTTGCCTTGATCACTAAATTCTACTACAGTGGTGCATCTACTATGGCCCATATATATGGAACCATTCTTTCTTATACATAATTCCCCTTTTACTGGGAATACGGACATGGCGGGCAAGATTGGAGTAGCTTCGGACTCGACATTTAGGATCATAAGATTAAGTGTAAAATTACCTAATCCATACACTTCATTTTCTAGATCCGTTCCAGTTCTCTGGGGAAGTCCCTCCTTGTTAGGGTAGCAGACCTTAAGCAAAACTAGGTTCAAATTTCCCCATACCCAGTTATCTTGATAAACTGCAGAATTCGAATCTAGAGAATTAATTAAAATAAACCATGCTCCACAGGAGCCGTTGTGTGTGAACGGGTATGGAAAGAGAGGTAAAATTCCTTTATAATTCTGATAGGGAGGGAGTCGGCCACATATCCAACAATTTGTAGCATTGCTAACCTGATGGGAATGATGTAACATACTTATAAACGTGTTATTGCGCAGCGCAAATCTATAAGACAACTCAAGCGGAGGTAATTCACTAAAAGAATGTTCAGCAGTAACATTGTAAACATGTCTAGAAATAGGGTAATATATGTGCAACAATATACTTGTAGTAATTATTAAAAGACTTAAGAAAAACAAGATTAATAATGTCACTATGCAATGACTACGCAGTGATTTACAGTACGCCTGTCGTTTCAACATTTTCCGGGTGTTTTCTCTACTCAGGTCCAAGGGATACATGTCAGAGACAATTCAACCGTTTCACCTTGGAGAGGACTTAAACAATCAAATTGCTCGACTGATTGGGCCTAAGCTTTAGTTTATAGTGTTCGGAATTACTTTGTTCAACAAAAGGAAGTTTTGAGTCAATGGGTGAAGTCACACGAGGTGGGGTATTCACATCTGCTGGTAGTCCATGAAATTTCTTGATATGACTTGAATGAATCCAGCCTTTCCTGCCCTCGATCTTCACGGCTGTTCTCGTGGTGAGCAACACCAACTGAGGCGATCTCCACCTAGGTTCCAGCTGAGTCTTTCGATCAAAGTTCCTCACGAGGACCAGGTCTCCCGGAACTACGTCATGGGGTTTCACCTCAGTGTTGTCAGGAAAAACTGCAGCTACCTGTGAACGACAAGATTGTAGTGCAGACATCAAGGAAGCCAAGTAATCTGTCAGCATATTACAGTCAACATCAGTTATTTTGCGTGGTATGGGCGTCCCCCACATATTTGGTGGTCTGCCGAAGATCACTTCATACGGGGATAGCCCTGTTCGAGAGTGTGCTACCATTCTCATGTAAAAGAGTGCAACTGGTAATGCTACTACCCAGTCGACACCTTTTTCCCTGCATATTTTGGACAATCTGATTTTCAGTATCTGATTATGTCTTTCTACGAGACCTGCTGCCTCGGGGTGTCGGACACAGTGGAACTTCCACTGATAGCCTAACAAAAGTGAAACATGTTTCATTAATTCGGATGAGAACGGCTGGCCGTTATCTGAGTGAACAACACGTGGTAAACCGTATCGTGGGAAGAATTCTCGAACCAACTGTTTGGCAGTAGTCGGGGCAGTGTAATCTGAAACCGGGTATGCCTCCGTCCAACGGGAAAGAGCACAAACAACTACGAGAACATATTTGAATCCTCGACATCGTTCCATCTGGATATAATCCATCTGGAGGACTTCAAAAGGGTGATCAGGAGGATGAAATCCACCCTGTTCTACGGGAACGCTTTTTCCTGGGTTGAACTGGCAACAGATCATACAGGTACGAACTTTTTGTTTGGCTGCTGCTCGTAAATGTTTATTGAACCAAATGTGTTGAATGCTGTCTAGCATAGCTTTTTCTCCTAGATGTGCTGGACTATGTATAGTGTTAATTATAACTTGGACCATTGAATCAGGAAGGAACCACACAGACTTTTCCTTCATCATCCATCCTTGGTCCGTTTGGATCCCTCCTAATTCGGTCCATTTCTTTATTTCATCTGGTGTAGCATGTGTCTGTATGTCAATTACGTCAAGAGTAGGATCTTTAACCGTCATACAATGTGTCGGCGTCGGGACTATTGTCTTTGTCATGTCGGATGTTTGAGTTTGAGCAGTCTGTTTAGCTGTTCTGTCAGCTAGATCATTGCCTTGAGAAATGATATCAGTAACTTTCGTATGAGCTTTACATTTCATAATTGATATTGCAGTGGGTAGATGTATTGCATCTAATAAGGCATGAATGAGGGGTCCGTGCTGAATGTGGGCACCGTGAGAAGTTAAATAACCTCTCTCTCGCCACAGCACGCCGAAGTCATGTACAACTCCGAATGCATAACGTGAATCAGTGTATATGTTGACTTTTTTATTTGTGGCTTGAATACAGGCTTGTGTCAGAGCGATGAGCTCTGCGGCTTGAGCTGACAATGTATTTATGCGATTAGTTTCAATGACTTCAGTATCTGTTGTGACTGCGTAAGCGGCCACTAACTCTCCTGTACTTGTTCTCATACATGAACCATCTACATACAACGTCAGGTCTGGGTCTGACAATGGGACATCGGTTAAGTCTTGTCTAGGTTTCGTCGTTATTGTAATAACTTCAATACAGTCATGGGCTAGTGGGTCTGTTCCAATCACAGGTAAAAGTGTGGCAGGATTCAATGTGTTACAACGTCTGATTTCTATATGTGGCTGAAACAATGTCAGTTCGTACCCAGTGAGTCGCGCAATAGTTAAGTGTTGTGTTTGTGTTCTATTCACAAGAACCTCTACTGCATGTGGTACTTGAACTGTCAATGGATGTCCTAACACTATGGCATCGCTTTGTCTGATTGCTAAAGCTGTTGCTGCCACTGATTTCAGGCACGCAGGCAAAGCCTGAGCTACGGGATCTAATGTACTAGAAAAATAAGCACATGGTTTGTGTGCTCCTGCTTGTTCCTGTGTGAGTACTGACAAGGCAGTACCTTCGCGTTCTGTAACGAAAAGTGTAAACTGTTTACTGTAACATGGTGTTGCTAAAACAGGTGCTTGACATAAAGCTTTCTTTAAGCTTTCAAAAGCTTGTGTATGTTCCTGAGTCCAAGGGAGAACAGTCGATGTGGCTGCCTCCTGTGTTGTCAACTGAATTAGTGGTTTTGCTAGAAATGCATACTGAGGGATCCACTGCCTACAATATGAAGTGAGGCCTATGAAAGCCCGTACCTCCTTTTGTGTCTTGGGTATTGGCATGTTAGCTATTAACTGAATGCGGTCGGGTGTAAGCTGCCTTCCCTCCTTGGACAGCGAGTGTCCAAGATAAACAACTCGCTGGACACAGAATTGCAGCTTAGAAGGGGACACCTTGTGCCCCTTTTCGGCTAGAAATTGTAAAACTGTCAGCGATGCTTTCTCACATTCGGGTTCGCTTCTCGCGGTGATCAGCAGATCATCGACATATTGAAGCAGAGCAGTGTTAACTGGCATGTGGATACTGTCGAGTTCTCGTTTCAGTGCTTGGCTATAGATGCTGGGGCTTTCTGTAAATCCTTGAGGTGCGCGTGAGAATTTAAAGCTACGTCCATTTAAACTAAATCCGAACAAATATTGGCTTTCCGGATCTATTGGGACGCTGAAAAAGGCATTCTTGAGATCAATTACAGTAAAGAATGTTGCTTCGGGATCAATAGCTGTCAGTAATGACGAGATATCTGGGACCACAGGGAATTGTGGCACAATGCATTTGTTTAATTCGCGCAGATCAATAACCAGTCGATATACTGGCGGGGCCTTTGGATCTGTTCGTTTAAGAATCGGGATTATCGGTGAATTACATACATTGGAGTCTGTTTCCACAACCACTCCTTGGGCAATGAGCTCGTCAATGATTTGTAGTAAAGCCACTACAGCATCTGGTGGTAACTTGTATTGTCGCATTCGTGGTAGTACCACTCCTGCCTTTAGTGTGACTCGATATGGTGTAATATTCATGCACCCAACATCCGTAGGGCCTTGTGCCCATAGATGTGTAGGTAAAGTCTGCAGTCGGGGATCCATGTCTCTAGACACATAGTGACCTTTAAAATCACGTAAAAACAATCTTACTCCTTCCGGAGAGCAACATATTATAGCTCCTAGAGCTTTCAGTGTTTTTATTCCTAACAAGTTTTCTGGACATGATTTAGTAAGCAATAAATCTGTAGTTCGGGTCAAAGGTCCTATCGTAAGTGGAAGAGGCTGTGACACTTCATTAACAATAGGTTTTCCTGAAAAACCAAGGGAAATATTCTGTGAGCCTGAGAGGGGTGCCCCTGGAACTTCACTACGTTTTATGGTTGTTCGACTTGCCCCTGTATCGAGTAAAAATTTTCTGTCTTGGCCTAATAATTCACTATGTACATAAGGTCCTTCTTGATCTACAGGGATCTCGATAAGGGGTAAGTCAACTTCCCTCTCTAGGCTGGTTCATGCGTATCGTTGGTAATCAGGATAGTCGTACTGTGCGGTCTGGTACAGTTGTCGTGTCGTGGTTTGTGTGGCAGCAACGGGCAGCGCTGGTGCAGCTGGCACAAACTGTATAGACTGTGGTGGAGCTGGCATGGACTGTGCATGCTGCGGGGCTCCTTGTTCATTCTGATCCTGTCTAGGTGGCCGTGGTCTTTCTTTAGTATTACCTATGGCGATATTATGTTTCAAAACTGGACAATCGTGTACGTAATGACCTGGCTTTTTACAATAGTTGCATGTCCCTTTTACAGGTCCGGTTGAATCACTGGAATGTGTCGTACCCTTTTTATGTCCTTCAGCTGGAACTGTCTGGGAAACTAGCATTTTCATTTTCGTGTCTTTCATGCGTCTATGTTCATGTTCTTGTTCCTCTCTAATTCTATTGTGATGGTACTGTAACATTTGTAACATTTGTGATGGGGTGTTACCTTGCCAGGTACTCTCGAATTTTAATACTCTGTTCTTCACTTGAGGCAGGGCATTTTCTACTAATTTTGTTACAAACAGATGTGGGTATGATTCGCTACTTGCTTTTATGCCACTATTTATACCAAAACATTTTTCAAATCGGGCATAGTAATCGCTAGTGTCTTCATCTTGCTTCTGTTTACAGGCTGAAATTGTACCCCAGTCTTCCTTTTTCGTAGTTAATAAACGTGGCAGTACCTGTACTAATAAACCTGGTAGTGCTTTAGTTTTATCCCCAAGTCCTGCTCCTGCAGTTCGGGCCCTTTCTTCTGCTTCTAACACTGACCATTCTATCTTTTGGTCTCCTACCTCCCACTCTTTTTCCCTGAGTTTCTCATAAATGCCAGCAGGCATCAATACCTTTAATATTGTCATGATGTCGGGATAGGTATACTCTCCCATGAGTAACATGTCTTTAATTTCTCGGTGAAAACCCGCTGGATCTTTGTCATGACTGGGTACCACTTTCTTCATTTCTAACAATTCTATTTTCGATATGGGCGTATATACAAATACGCGTTTAAACTCATTGTCCTCGCCTTTTATTGGGTGTACTTCTCGTAAGGGATTCTGTCTATCCATGTAATACGTGGTTCATTCCTTGATGGGCAATGAGACATGTTCTGAACATACAAAAAGAATATACTGCTTTCTTGATTCTAGAATTTCTTTAATTAATTTAGTACCTGAACCTCTCCATCTATTCATGAGCAATTCAGTCAATATGTCAGGTAAGGGACCAGGGTCCGAATGCTGACTCTGATATAGTATAAGGAGTTGTTGAATCATATAAATCCCAGCTAAACGCTGTTCATCTGGGGTGAGATTCAAAAATGTGCGTGCTACTGTATCATCACTGTACTTTCCGGGACTGTCAACCCAATGGACAGCTGACCTGGCTAAATCTTGTTCATCCATAGAATCGAGAAAATGATAACCCCTTCGTTCTCGGAGTAATTTGTCAGCTGCTTGGAATGAATGCTCGTTAGACCTTATATTAATTATAGGTGTTTGGAAATTCTTGTTATTATCTGGACATATCGGACGTGTCGGGTCAATAAGACATCTATTACTATTACAAGATCTTCCTCTACCCACATAGGCTATGGTGTCTGACTGTCCTGTGGACAGTCCTGATCCTTCTTCCTCGTTTTGTTCGAACTGGTCTACCGCTAATCTTTCTTCGTGTAGGCGTTCTATTTCTTTACGGATCTTTCGGCACATGGCTACTATACAATTTTGCTTATCATGTCTACCTTCTGATATATTCTGGCTCCATCTGGTAAGAATTTGCATTGCTTCCGGGTCTACCCCCGGTCGGTCTTGATTTCTGATCACACAATTTATGAGGAAACGTAACAGTTCCCCCTGTATCTCCACTTTCTGGTATTCCATAGCTCTGTTAATACATTCAGAATCTCGCCCTGTTTGGACAAAATGGTATATATTATCTAGATGCGCAGTCATTCCTGGTAACTTCCCTAAATACACTGCGGCTCGTCTGATACGTAATGATGCCATGATCATTTCGTCCTCTTTGCCGGGCACAGGGTCATATCTACAATCTACAAGAAGTTCCTTAAGCGTACGGGCATTTATGAGTTTGGGGGTACGTGAATGTGCTGACTCTTGAAAGGTAAGTTTATTTATTCTGGGTGGCGTAGAAAAAATGTTGCTAGTACCTCCCGTAGCCCCGTCTGGGGTATCGGGCGTGAAAGGATTCGTTGAACGCGACACAGCAACTATAGGTGTGGACACAGCTATAGAAGTAGCAGTAGGAACAGATGCAGAAACAGATGTGCTTGCCGGAATTTGTTGCTGTAGAGATACGGGTACTGGATCTTGGCGTTGAACCTCCCTGGCAGGCGGTCTATGTGGGGCGGAATTAGCATACTCGGGAGCTGCGTCATCTAAATATGAGGAAAGAAAAACATCTTCTGCGGTTCTAGGATGCCCCTTAGGATGTACCTTTATTGGAAACAATGGGGTTGGCAAGTCTTTTGGTATCTCTGGAGTAGCCTTAGGTAATCCTTCGGCCAGAAGGGGATACATACCATTCATAAGGGCATTTCTTTGTCTGTCTACTTGTTCTGATTTCACTCGGATACCTTCTTCAATTAATAGGTTTTCTCGAACTTTATTTGAACTCTCTTTATTCTTCTCTTCCTGTCGGAGTGCTTTTTCTGTACGTCTATGAGATTCTTTACGCCATAACTCAACGGCGTCTTTCTGTGACTGTCTGACTTTCCTTTTCCATAACTCTTCCTCGACTTTCATGATGCACTCTGCATCCCAGGTCCCCGCTGTGGGCCACCTCTGACTTTCTGGTAATTCCTTGGTGTAGTCTACCCATAAATCAAGAAATAATATAGCGTCTAAGCCATGTTTATGATACATGAAGTACCCTGGAGTGTCCCTAGGAGGAATAGGAACGGCTTCTTCGAGTACCCCTTTTCTTGTTGTGATCTGTCTTAATTTCGAGAAGAGCGGCATATTGAGAACTGATCTGATACTTGATTTTAAACAAACTTAATACAGTAAACACGATAATGAACAGTCATTCACACCACAATATGCAGAACGTACTTAAAACATTTAACATTTAACATTTACCTGAATAATCAATAATGATGACGATCTAAGGAAAACTTAATCACTAGACATAATACTCGACATTAACTGAATCATTCTGAATTATATACTTGATATACTAGATATACTGCTAAACAGTACAGATACACTGCTGAAACAGTGCAGACCGGATTTGTGTACCCAAACCCGTCTTGACCGGCACAAACTATGTGCACGTCAGAAAGCCTCCCCAGTAATGGTACTCACCGGGTAGCTCGGAAACGGAAGGCCTCGGAAACTGAACTGAACTTGGACCGGACTGGACTCGACTCGAACACTGCGGAGACTGGACTCGACTTGGGACTTCGGAAACTGGTGGGCCTCTGTATACCTCGGATCTTGCTCTCTCAGCTAGGCTCTGGTCGGGATACTTCGCACTTCTCACCGCCTCGTCTGGGTGTTGATCGCAGCCTCAGTCGCCCCCGCTTGACCGGAGGGAGATACAGGAAATCCTGCTGGTACGCGTTATTGTCCGTCCAGCTGTGGCAGGAGACCGGGCCTGCAACTCACCGCCGGCGCGTGAGATGAGAAAGTGTCCCTGTTCGGGCGCCATTCATGTGGTAAATAATTTAATTACCGGGACTTAATTTGATACAGAAACATAATAAAACAGCTCAGTAAATAAGAGGCAGAATCCGTGGTATTAGAGGTTCGGAATGGGCTTTATTCCAATGGTCGATTATAATCGGTTGCTCCAAGTTCCATCACCACGAAGGTTCAGGAAGTGAAGTACATACATTATTGACAATCAATTACTTTTATACAATGGACATTACAGTGAAGCAAATACAAGAGGCGTAACAATTGATAGCAAAGATAACAATTCACATGCGTAACCGGAAATGGGCGTAATGAGGAGTAAAAAGGAACATAATTGGTTATGACATCATATATAGGTGGATCTATAAGATTATACTTGGCATAGATGCGCGCGCAGCAGCATGACGTGTGATTGACGTGCAACTAGGGGGTGAAGGGGACTTGACATTTAGCTCTACATATGGCGACAGAAGTCTGGAGGGTCAAGTCAACCTAATCCCAAATCATATCTAACATCCTATGTTTGAAGAACTAAGTTATCCAAAAGAGAGGTCTCTTCGAGTAGAATCTTATTCTATACTGACTATACTGACCATTAGTGCGTGTACAAGCGTCTAAGTGTCTACACTAGATGCGAGGGCGGAAATCTTCCATAGCAATAGGGCTATGAATTACTTGCATAAAAACAGAGAAGCCGAGCCTTTGCTCGGTAGCTGGAAGAATGTTTACTTAAACTGCTAGACAGGAATGCATCGGGCAGGGAACGGAGCAGATAATTTTGAAGGTGAAATACAGTTTTTGGCAAGCAGCAGGCTGATGTCAGGCTTCGTGAGCCGCGCAGAGAATGAGACAAAGTTCATGGTCACAGATGCAGGCTCAGACTGGAGCTTTCAGAGGCAGAAGGCAAGAAGAGTTCGATGACAGAATCAGGGCCTACTTGCCTGGACTGTAAAAATGGCATAAGTGAACCATATAAAACCGGTGGCCTTTCATACTTAGGAATGGAATATCCGGCCTATTCATGGCGGATCTGACAGAGGACATGTTGACGGTGGACGCACATGTGTTTGCGTCTTCATAACTGGAACTGGAGGGAACATACATGTACTTGTGATTCATACATGGAACCGTTGGGGTCCAAGATAGGGGACATAACTGATCAGAAAAATCCATATTTCCACAGCACCCGGCTTCCCTGGATGAGGTAACTCGAGTACTCCAGTGCTCCCATGGGTGTTGGCCCTAGACACCTCTAAGTCCAAAAGGGTTCGCTCATAGTCATCTTCTAAGTGTCCTTAAACTCTTAATTTCCAACCGCGACTTTCCCCATAGATGTTAACGGCGAGTCGCGGCTGTGTTCTCACAATGCACGCGTCCCCCGTGGGTCCCCTGTGTCACTACCATGGGTAATTCCTTGTGGTCCAAACACTTCTACAGGCTCTAGGCCTCGTGTCTAGTTCAGTCATGGTTCTTATACCACTTTATTGGTATATGGTTTGGTACGCCCCTAGGGCCCAAACGTGTATTTGTGCTTTTACTGTTGAATACTGACTTGTAACTTAAGTACTTCGAACTCCAGTCTCGTAAAGAGACTGACTAGAGGGGTGTGTTTTATCTTAAATACATATATTTAAAATATATACCTTGTGCGGTTGTCCTTTCGTTTGGTCATTCAAGAGATTATAGACTGGTAAAACAAGCTGCTTTACATTCCTTCAAGACTTAGCTTGAAGGCTGCTCTCCATTGCTACCACTAGGATAGCTTTCAATAAAGTTTGTCTTTATCTATCACCATAAGGGGTTGTTTGGACTGATACAAGGTGCCCACTACAACTAGTAGACAGCATATATCAGGCCAACTTCTCACATTGGTGTGCAGTGTGTGGGATTCCAGCTTGCTATTGTTTTACCAGAAAATCTCAATTGAATCGATCAACTGAAAACCACTAAAGGTACCTTAGGTACATATAATATCAAGTTTAGTATACAGTAAGTTCTCCCTCTGTGTGTTAAGGGATAGCACACCCTTTCTACAACTCAAGAGAGTTTAGTGGGCCACATTAATGTAGGTAGTGCAATACACCACACCACACTAGTAATGTCTAATCAGCCAGGAACCAGTGGGTCCCTGCCAGAAGCCAGTGGGCTTCTTCCCTATAAATATGAGGATCTCACCTTTGCTCAGCTTAGAGCCTTATGTTCCATTAGGAAGCTGAAGACAGGCAAAAGCCCAACCACCCAGCATCTTTTACAGATACTCAGGCTGGATGATCTCCCAGGGCCTAGTGGGCCTGAAGGGGTAGGCAGAGTGGGTGGGGAGGAGCTGAGGGTAGATCTGGGGGTGGAACTCCCCCTGGCCCAAACTCTGCTGCTGACCAGACTGATGACAATGATCAGGATCTAGTGAACACAGCTCAACTGGATGAGGATGATGAGGAAGAGAACAATACTGCCCTCTTTGTCCCTCCAGGAAGAGTTGAAAATAGGGTTAGAAGGAATAGATCTCTCTCAAGGGAGTCTGTTCAGTCTACCTCATCTATAGGGACCTCTGTTTCTTCTCACAGAGGGAGGGAAACCTCCCAGGAGAGGAGAGAGAGACTGCTGAAGTATGAGCAAGATAAGTTCAACCTCAGAAAGCAGCAGATGGTCCTAGATAGGGAAGCCCTAGAGCTCCACAGAGCTAGCAAAAAGGAGGGACTAGAGTCCCTTGGTGGCAGCAATTTCCCTAGAGATAGGGAGAGGTATTTTGACCATAGAAACCTAAGTAAGATTGTCCCTCCCTACCAGAGTGGAGATGACATCCACAAATGGATAACTGCCTTGGAGAGGGCCTGTAAAGTACATAAGGTCCCCCAAGGGCAGTGGGCAGCAATCTTATGGCTCTCCTTTGCAGACAAAGGTAGAGATAAGCTCTTCACTGTAAGAGAAGAGGATGCTGATGATTACCAGGTTTTGAAAAGTGCACTGATAGATGGGTTTGACCTAACCACTGAACAATACAGGTTAAAGTTCAGGGATACACAAAAGGCACAAAATCAAGACTGGGTGAACTTTGTTGACTGTGCTGCTAAGGCTCTGGAAGGTTGGCTATTGGGCAGTAAAGTGTGTGACTTCATAGGATTGTACTATCTGATAATGAGGGAGCAGATTCTTAATAACTGTCAAAATCAGCTGTTGCATTAGTACTTGGTAGAGTCTGATCTGACCTCTCCCCAAGAATTGGGAAAGAAGGCAGACAAATGGGTCAGAACCATGGTGAGTCAGAAGGTACAGAACCAAGGTGGTGACCCAAAGAAGCAAGATTCTAAGAACTCTGACAAGGTTGGGGAGAAGGGTAAAGACCAGAAGTCTTCACAAGGTCCCAAAAATCTTCTTCAGGTGGGGATTCACAGGCTAACAAAGGGAAAGGCCAAAAGAAACCATGGTGCAAAGTCTGTAAGCAAAAGACACACTGGACCAGTGATTGCACCAAGTCCAAAGAGAATACTCCAACCCCCACCTACTCCCCCTAGTGCAGTTACAATTGGTGGTGGGACTACACAGCCAAAGGGTTTAGTACGGTTGACCCTGGGTACTGAGTTGGGCTCTGGCCTAGTCATAGAAACCACTCAGGCTGTTCTTGTCTGTGATGGGGGCATGGATATGACCCCCTCTGTGAGTCCCAGTAACTTGGACAAGTACAGGCAACAGCATTTAATCAATGGAGTACAGGCTTTGGCATTCAGGGACACAGGAGCAAGTGTCACTATGGTGACAAAAGATCTTGTAGATCCTGGGCAGATTATACTTGGTGAAATGTAACATGTGACCAATGCTAGCAATGTCAGAACAGACCATTCTCTGGCAGTTGTTAACTTCTCCTGGGGAGGGGTAACTGGCCTTAAGAAGATTGTAGTGAGTGCAGACCTACCAGTCGAATGCTTGCTTGGCAATGATCTAGAGACTTCAGCTTGGGCAGAAGTAGAGCTCAGGACTCATGCAGAAATGCTGGGCATCCCTGCAGATGTGTTTGCTGTGACCAGGTCACAGGCCAAAATGTCTGAAACTGAACATGCCTTGGATTCTGGAATAATGGACCAAGTGCCATCCACGAGGAGGAGCAGAAGGG
Source organism: Triturus cristatus (assembly GCF_964204655.1). Classification (NCBI taxonomy): domain Eukaryota; kingdom Metazoa; phylum Chordata; class Amphibia; order Caudata; family Salamandridae; genus Triturus; species Triturus cristatus. Next base: position 450,277,922 of record NC_140588.1, read on the forward strand.
TTCAGGCAGAGCCTTCCCCCCTGACTCAGAAGGAGGATCAGTCTCTTGAGGGAGATGATCACAGTCCTGAAGAAGGAACTGTCCCAGAGCAGCTTGGGCCTGATCAGGTTGAGTTCTTGGGACAAGGGGCCCTTCCAAGGCAGATATGAGCCAGGAGCAGCAGAGCTGCCCCTCTCTTGAACACCTCAGACAGCAAGCTGCTGGTGAGGCTGCTGGGAGTGCTAGTGTTACCCACAAGGTGTACTGGGATGATGGACTCCTGTACTCAGAGAGTAGAGACCCCAAGCCTGGTGCCACCAGGAGGTTGGTTATACCTCTGAAGTTCAGGGGCTTCCTATTGACCCTAGCCCATGATATCCCTTTAGCAGGTCACCTGGGCCAGAACAAGACTTGGGACAGACCGGTACCTCACTTTCACTGGCCCAACATCTCTGAAGACACAAAGGAGTTTTGTCACTCCTGTGTAACCTGCCAAGCCAGTGGCAAAGCAGGTAGCACTACAAAGCCCCCCCTGATACCACTACCTGTGGTGGGGTGCCCTTTGAAAGGGTGGGGATTGCCATTGTTGGTCCCATTGATCCCCAAACAGCATCTGGGCACAGGTGTATCCTGGTAGTAGTGAATCATGCTACCAGGTACCCAGAAGCTGTTCCCCTTAGGACCACTACAGCACCTGTGGTGGCAAGGGCCCTGTTGGGAGTTTTCTCAAGAGTGTGTTTTCCTAAGGAGGTAGTATCAGACAGAGGTACCAACTTCATGTCTGGCTGCTTAAGGGCAATGTGGAAGGAGTGTGGAGTGACTTACAAATTCACCACACCCTATCACCCACAATGCAATGGTTTAGTTGAAAGGTTCAACAAAACCTTAAAGTGCATGATTAAAGGGCTCCCAGAAAAGCTTAGGCGAAGATGGGACATTCTCTTGCCCTGCCTTTTGTTTGCGTACAGGGAGGTGCCACAAAAGGGGGGTTGGCTACAGCCCCTTTGAACTTTTGTTTGGTCATCCTGTCAGGGGTCCATTGTGTTTGGTGAAGGAAGGATGAGAGTTACCTCTCAATCCCCCAAAGCAAGACATAGTGGACTATGTACTTGGTCTCTGCTCCAGGATGGCTGAGTACATGAAAAAGGCAACTAAAAACTTTGAGGCTAGCCAGGAACAAGAAAAAGCCTGGCATGCCCAAAAGGCTGTACTGACTGTTTACCAGCCAGGACAGAAAGTGTGGGTGTTGGAGCCTGTGGCCCCAGCAGCTCTCCAAGACAAATGGAGTGGACCCCACACTATTGTTGAACAGAAGGGAGAGGTTACCTACTTAGTAGACCTAGGAACTCCCAGGAGTCCCCACAGGGTTCTCCATGTCAACAGGCTAAAGCCATATGTAAAACCAAAGGAAATGATGGACGGAGTGTTGAACATTGCAAGCACTCACCCCCAGTCAACTAATCTGGGTTTAATCCATCACCGTTCTTTAGCCCACTCTGCCAACCCAGTTCAGACATGGCCATATGCAAATCAGTCTGACCCTGTGCCTCATGGGAACAGTCCAGCCCAAACTGCCAAGCCATGTCTTCCCTGGACCGGAAACATGCTTCCTGGGACCGGTTTCTGGCATTTCAGCCGTCTTCAGCCAGGCTTGCTTGAATCCAGTGGCAAAGTGAGCAAGGGACTCACGTCTGAGCATACCCTGCCAATTTATGGCGAACAAAGCGGTACAAAAGGGGGTGGTGATGGACGGAGCAAGCCTGGCTGAAGACGGCTGAAATGCCAGAAACCGGTCCTAGGAAGCTTGTTTTCGGTCCAGGGAAGACATGGATTGGCGGATCAGTTGACTGGGGGTGAGTGCTTGCAATGTTCAACACTCTGTCTATCATTTCCTTTGGTTAAAGCCATATGTAGACAGGGCTGACATGGGCTTGCTCATGGCTACTGATGAGGGACAGGAGGAAGAGAGTGACCCACTCCCTGACCTCCTCTCACAGAATCCTGATGATGTGTCAGTTGATGGTGTGCCTTGGCCGGCAGCCTCACTGCCCAGCAGCAAACTGATTGCAGACAGGTGCTCAATCAGTTCAGAAACATGTTTTCTCTGACTCCAAGTCAGACTACCTGGTGCACTCATGAAGTGGACACTGGGGACAGTCTGCCTATTAAAAATAAGATTTATAGGCAACCTGACTATTTCAGGGACTGTATCAGGACAGAAGTCCAGAAAATGTTGGATTTGGGAGTTATTGAACCCTCAGATAGCCCTTGGGCTAGTCCAGTGGTCCTTGTGCCAAAACCTCACACCAGTGGTGGGAAAAGAGAGATGAGGTTTTGTGTGGACTACAGGGGTCTCAATGCAGTCACTAGGACTGATGCCCATCCAATTCCAAGGGCAGATGAGCTTATAGATACTTTGGCCTCGGCCACGTACCTTAGCACATTTGACATGACAGCTGGCTACTGGCAGATCAGACTAGCTGATGATGCAAAGCCAAAAACAGCATTTTCTACCCTAAGTGGGCACTACCAATTTGTGGTGATGCCCTTTGGTTTGAAGAATGCACCTGCCACTTTTCAAAGGTTGGTGAATACAGTTCTCACCGGTCTGGAAGCCTACAGTTCAGCTTATCTAGATGATATTGCCGTCTTTAGCTCCACCTGGGAGGATCACCAGGTCCACCTAAGGAATGTTTTGGAGGCCCTGCAAAAGGCAGGGCTCACTATCAAGGCCACCAAGTGCCAGTTAGGGCAGAGTCAGGTTGTGTATCTGGGCCACCTTGTAGGTGGAGGCCAGAGTCAACCACTGCAGAGCAAAATCCAGACCATCATGGACTGGATTGCTCCAACCACCCAGACTCAGGTGAGAGGCTTCTTAGGCCTGACTGGGTACTATAGGAGTTTTGTCAAGGAGTATGGATCAATAATGACTTAACTTCTAAGAAAATGCCCAAAACGGTTCAGTGGACAGCTAGCTGTCAAAAGGCATTTGATGACCCGAAGCAGGCCATGTGCACTGCTCCCATTCTACCAGAGTCCTGATTACTCCAAGAAGTTCATTGTCCAAACAGATGCATCTGAATTGGGGGTAGGGTCTGTACTGTCACAATTGAATGATGAAGGTCAGGATCAGCCAGTAGCTTTCATAAGCAGAAGGCTGACCCCTAGAGAGAAACGTTGGTCTGCCATTGAGAAGGAGGCCTTTGCTGTGGTTTGGGCTCTGAAGAAGTTGAGGCCATACTTGTTTGGTACTCACTTCCTTGTTCAGACAGACCATAAGCCCCTCTTATGGCTAAAACAGATGAAGGGTGAAAACCCCAAACTGCTTAGGTGGTCCATTTCCCTACAGGGGATGGACTTTACAGTGGAACATAGACCTGGGAGTAACCATGCCGATGCAGATGGATTCTCTAGGTATTTCCACTTAGAACATGAAGATTCAACTGGTCAAGGTTAGTTTAATGTCCCTGCGTTGGGGGGGGGGGGTTGTGTAGGAGAGTAGGATCTGCTTCACATGGGTACTCCCACTTTTTGCTGGTGTTTCACTGATTTTCGACCTTAGTCTGGCTGTGGCCCTGCTAATCAGGACCCCAGCCTAGCTGTTTCCTCTCTAAAATGGTTTCCATGTACATTAGGCACATTTCTAATTGGATTCTGGAGTGCCTTATAAGCCCCTAGTATATGGTATACTATCTACCTAGGGCATAGGTACCTCAGAGGCCTACCAGGGGCTTAAGCATGTATTATGCCACCCCTGGGAAGCACTCCAAAATGACACCACAGGTCTGCTACTGCAAGCTGGGTAAGGTGGTGCTTGCACCCCTTACTGTGGTGTAGGCTACCTATATCACTACCATTTCACATACATATAAAACCTATCAGTCACTCCTATGGCAGGCCTTAACAATCCTGAAGGCAGAGTGCTTGGTTTTTACATGAGAGGGTGCCCTTGCATGAGCAGACCCCCTCTGCAGCGTTCGGAGAACCTCCGCTGATGCTGTTTGTGGTGCAGCCTGACCATATACTCTTAAGTGCATTATAACCTCGCGGTAAATGCTAACTTTGGACTGGCTGCACGGAAACATGAAGTGTTTGGTGTAAAACGCTTTGGAATACTACCCCCCTGCCAGTTCTGGCGGCGGGGGTAGCATTCCACCTTTCTAGAGGGAGAGACATGTTCACACTGGTCTACCCGGTAAGGACTTTCTACAGCCCTGGCATCACAAAATGGATGCCTTTGCCACAGACACGGGTCTGGCCTCCTGCTGCTGACCGAACCTCCGGCAGGGGAGGCCTGTACAATAGGTTTCCTGTCCCAGGGAGGTGTAACCACCTCCCCAGACAGACAGATGTGTATTAGGGCTGGGCGGGAGCACTCTCTGGTGCTTTGAAGTCCTGCACTGGGGGCACATTTGGTGTCCCTGTGCATAGTCCAGTTCAAACCGGTTAGGGGCTACCTGCCCGTGCTCTGGCACAAAACTGGACAAAGGAAATGGGTGTAACCATGCCTCTTTCCAAACCCTCCTATAGGTGGGTCCCTAGAGTATGTCCAACCCCCAAACTTTGTATAAGTATGGGAACCCAGTCCTTGCGACTTTAGATTACCCTGGATGAAACTGTGCAACATATACCCTGAACCTTCGACTTTCTATTTCGACTAGAAACGGAAAGAAATCTCCCTTGGGGTCAAGGAGTGACTCTCCTGCTTGACAGGCACCAAAGAAGCAACTGTCTGGTCTGCAATTCTGAAGCTCCTGCCGGACGCTGAAGTCTCTGCATCCCCAGTGATAGATTTCCAGACTTCCCCGAGGCTACCCTGAGTCCACAGCAAAGCTGCGGCCCGTGGCTATCGTGGGTAACGTGGAACCGTGACCCCTGGACAGCATGATCTTTTGCTGATCCATCATCTTCCTGGTCTTCCTTGAAGTTGTGCTTTGGGCTGTGAGTAGCCCCAGCCTTGAGCACCTCTTGCACCGAATATTTCTGGCCTCCACTTCATGAGTGACCCGTGGGCCAGTTTCCAGTGCAACCGCTTGAGGCTCCTTCGCGATTGCTAGCCCGTTGGCTAGTGGGTCCCCATGACGGCGACTCCTCTTCTGATTGGTCTTTCCTGGTTGTTCCAGACGTGCCCCGACTTACCTTTGCTGGGTGAGTCTCCCAGACCTTGCTGGTCTGCACCGATGTCCTTTCTCTGTTTCCAAGTGACTTGCCGTTGCCAAGGTTTGTTGGGTCCAATCTGGTCGCCAACACTGCAGCACTCGACAGACTTTAGGGGACAGCTCGAATCCAGCTCCTGGTTGTCTTCGACGCCTCCTGGACCTCGTGGCTGAAGAGTCAAGACACCCATCAACTCACCTGAAGCACTCGACATCTGTGGGCATTGGACTATCGTGGCCTTGGTCACTGGTAAGTGACCCAGACTCTGTCCCCTCTGCTTTCAGGTTCCTTCCATCCTAGATCCAGGCTTGGATCTCTCCGGACACTTCTCCTCTTCACGGCAGCGGCACTTCCTGGGCAGATTCCATTGAAAACAGCGACGCAACCCGACACCATTTGACACTTATGCACCCGGCTTCCCTGGGTGAGGTAACTCGAGTACTCAGGTGGTCCCGGGGGTGTTGGCCCTAGACACCTCTAAGTCCAAAAGGGTTCACTCGTAGTCATCCTCTAAGTGTCCTTAATCTCTTAATTTCCAACCGCGACTTTCCCCATAAAAGTTAACGGCGATTCACGGCTGTGTTTTCACACTGCATGCGTCCCCTGTGAGTCCCCTGTGTTACTACCTTGGGTGGTGTAGTGAAAGAGTCACTTTTGTAGTTTGGTACCCTATGATGACCTTCACCTACCACCATTTTAATTGATATTAGTGTGTTATTTTACCCTAGCCTTAATGTAGGATGGTCCTGCATAGATCTGCTTCTCTTCTATCCTGTAATCTTGCTGTCTTTCTTTGACATGGCCTCATGCCAGCCTGCTTTCTGACTTTACCTTGCTTCAAACTTTTCTGTGTGCACAGTGGTGCTTGTAAGTTGTGTGGATGATAATTATAGGTGCTGACTATTGCCTTTGACAGGGCCTCATGTCTGACTCTGCCTTGCTGCTGCATGCACAGCAGTGCTTGCAAGTTGTTTGGGTTATTCACATTCCAGGTCTTGCTGTTTTCCTGAGCGATTGTTTTTGTTTAGTGTACTGTGGAAGGCCTTGTGAGAGCTTCGTCAAGACAGAGACTGAAAGAAGTGTGAATAGAGGAAGAGACTTGAGAGCTCCTTACTGCCATGAGGATGTTTGCTTGGAACTTGGCCAGTTCTGGTAAAATTCCTCTGGCAGTGGGAGGAGGTCTTTCACAAATCTTCTAGTGTGTTTAAAGCTGAGAGTTGCAGGCTGAGAAACTGGGAGTTTGGATTCCGAGCGAGGGCAGACGTGTCTATCTCGGATTGAACCCTGGCTTGCTGAGCTCTGATCCCCGGCTGTGATTCCCCCGGTCAGAAGTGGGCAGTGTATCCACCAGGTGATGTATTTAGTTGTGTGGTTCTTTGACCATTTGAGGTGTTTTCTTTGTGGTGTGGGAGGTGCACATCCAGATTGATCCTCTACTGTGTATATATATATATATATATATATATATATATATATATTACCTACTGGCGGTCGCCAGTAGGTAGTTATAGTTAGGACCCTGTTTCCATAGGAAAACCGCAACATTCTATTTTGAATAACTTTGGCGCCGGTCGACGAATCCTCGCGAAAGTTTCAAAACTAATGGGGCGCTACGCTCCGCTCCTACCCTGAAAGTCTCGGGGGGATTCGTCAAGCGGGGGCTGAGAAAAAAGGGGGGTCCCAAAACGCGTTTTCCCCATGCATTTTTCCATAGGACCTTTAGACACAGCTACAGCCCGAACGGCTGAACAGAGTTACTTGAAATTTGGCAGAGAGGTAGTCTACAGGTCAAGGAAGTGCCTTTTGTAGGTCTGGTGTAAATCTGTTCAGTAGTTCCTGAGAAAATAGCATTTAAATCAATATATATATCTGTGGCAGCTTACCGTGCGCTTACCGTGCGCTTACGGTAAGCTTACCGTACGCGTACGGTGCCGTGCACGAGCGCGATTCTGATTGGCTGTTAGATCTTAGTAAACATTCGAATCGGTCGAAACCAGGAAGTGTCGGCCGCCATTTTCTCTCTCGCACTCTCAGGGGGTGGAGGAAAAACAAAGTCGGATAACACGAAAAGGGGCAGGCTAGACAGCTCCTAACCACCTAGTCATGGTTAGGGTGTCCCAAAAGAACCCCCAAGGCCAAAAATTAAAAATGTTTTTTTTTTCGAAAAATCGCAGATTGCGTTTACCGTACGCGTACGTTCAAAAATAAATAAAAAAAAAAACAATATCCACGTTTTCCCCACCCCGTGTGCAAAAGGTGCCCGAAGTGCACCTTTTGTGCATGGCATATATTAGAACTGAACAATTAATAGATAACCTTTCACAACGAAGCGCATAATATGTCCTCCGTGTGCGGACGGTGCGCGAAGCGCATCGTGCGTACATGGCCCATCCAGCGTAACGTGGGCACGCGGTGCACGTAGCGCACCGCGTGCCCACCGTGCGTGCACGGCACTAACTGCGTAAAGTGGGCGCGTGGTGGGCGAAGCGCACCGCGTGCTCACTGTGCGCGCACGGTGCGCGAAGCGCACCATGCGCGCACGGAACGAACTGCGTGAAGTGGGCGCGCACGCCACGAACGGCGTAAAGTAACTTAGCATTTAAAAAAACGTACAAATTCACTGAAAAAACCATAGGTTTCACACACGTTATAGTTAGGAATTAGCATTTAAAAAACCTTGCAAATTCACTGAAAAAACCATAGGTTTCACACATGTTATACTTAGCTGGACATTTCACTCGTAAAAAACCATTGAAATTCCCCCGTTATAGTTAGTGCAGGCAACTATAACTCACGCGACCGCAATCCTCTGCTGATGACATATGTGTCTTTATGAAAAAAAAATATTTGTAATATATGTATAGCTAAAATTTAATGGAAGAAGACATGGGCAAATAAGTGTCTAAATACAGTATTAGCATCAGCAGAGGATTGCGGTCGCGTGAGTTATAGTTGCCTGCACTAACTATAACGGGGGAATTTCAATGGTTTTTTACGAGTGAAATGTCCAGCTAAGTATAACATGTGTGAAACCTATGGTTTTTTCAGTGAATTTGCAAGGTTTTTTAAATGCTAATTCCTAACTATAACGTGTGTGAAACCTATGGTTTTTTCAGTGAATATATATATATATATCTTTCTGATCTCTTGCAGGACGTCCAGTGTATCTTATCTTATATCAATTATTGCTTGTTTATTAATCAGTATAATTATTGATTCATGCCTTCAGATTATAAGTTTGCTCAGTTATTGATTCATGCCTTTAGATTATAAATTTGCTGCATATATTTGAATCTCATGCATTTGGTATCTGAGACAGCCTTTGTTTAGAGAGTATTATGTAATAAACCCCAAGCCTTATTCTAAAAGTGATAGAGTCTTTGCATTTTGTTAAATAAATCCCCTTTTCAAAAGGTGCTGTTTGTTTTGTGTTGAAGTCTTGCTGTGCCAGGGGTGGTAAGACATGCTCAAAAGTGTATATTATTCAAACGTGCAGTAGTATATTTGCCTCCCAGGTGGGAGTGCAAGGATTAGGTGTGGCTTATTGGTGAGAAGCCACATTCAAAACAGTGGTTCCTTGTGGTCCAAGCACTTCTACAGGCTCTAGGCCTCGTGTCTAGTTCAGTCGTGGTTCTTATACCACTTTATTGGTATATGGTTTGGTACGCCCCTTGGTGCCTAAACGTGTATTTGTGATTTTACTGTTGAATACTGACTTGTAACTTAAGTACTTCGAACTCCAGTCTCATAAAGAGACAAGAGGGGTGTGTTTTATCTTAAATACATATATTTTAAATATATACCTGGTGTGGTTGTCCTTTCATTTGGTCATTCAAGAGATTATAGACTGGTAAAACAAGCTGCTTTACATTCCTTCAAGACTTAGCCTGAAGGCTTCTCTCCATAGCTACCACTAGGATAGCTTTCAATAAAGGTTGTCTTTAACCTATCAACATAAGGGGTTGTTAGGACTGATACAAGGTGCCCATTATAACTAGTGGACAGCATAATTCAGGCCAACTTCTCACAACTTTTCATTAGGAAATGGTGCAACTACTATCTCAAGGGCATCAACAGGGTTCAGCATGTTCTGCCAGAGACGTCATCGGGATTGATTAAATAATCTCACAACAATTTCATCCTCATGATGTTTTGGTCTGTATTTTCCGCAATGCTAAAGTATTACGAAAGTGATTTATGATTCATACCCCTAGCATATAATTATCAATAAATGAGAGGACATTGTTGTTGAAGAGAAGCATATTGATTATCCAACGGTCTAGTATTTTTTAGTAGATGTCAAATACATTTAAAAGGACACTGTTAACTGTATTTCAAGGCCAGAAAGAAAATAATCTTTAGGCCAGAATTTGTTAGCATGGAGATGCTATTTCAACTTCTTGGAGCAATTAGTCGGGATTTCTTGGAGTAATGAAATAAAACATTTGTGATTTTATTGTGTCCTAGCATGCAGCCCAGCTCAAAAGTGCTAGAACTCAACCCTCCAATGGGGTTTGCTATTGATTTTAGCCAAGTGCCCCCCTTTGCTCCCATCTAAGATCTGTGCACATTCACTCATTGAATACTCTTGGAAGCACACAGAAACATTAGGAAATAAATGCTGAAAAGTGAAAAACTAACAGAAATTGTTGTTTTAGCAAACGTTATTGACAAAAAAGTTAAATAACTTAAATATTCAGCATAAAAAATAGCCTATAGCTCCTGGTGCATCTAGAATTTAAATCAGTCAATCTTCAACATACAGCACTTGTTTTGTACAAATATTAATTGTTGCAGTTCATCAGGCAAACAATCTTTTTTTGTACCTTCTCACAAAAATAAGACTTTTACCCATTTCCTTCTTCGTTTCACACATTTAGGGTAACAAAGAAATAATGATACGAGTCATCCATGCTACTAAAACCACACTTAAAAATTGCCAGTTGAAATACGTAATTACAACATCTTTGGTCCTACGGTAACATCTTGATTTAGTGAAACAGCTTCCTTAGCCTAGAAGGTGCTGTATTAGTCTGGCCTAAATCTTTAATAGGTGATCTTAGTGGACCTGTGTGTTCCCTAACCTGTGTAGTGAATGTGTTTCTCTCTGAGAATCAGACTACCATCATATTCTTGGCTTCGGATAGGCATGAAGGCTGAAGCTGCTGCTTCTACTATTGGACTTACCGTAGCCAATGCACAGTTGAGAGGTTTTCACCTACATCTGATTCGAAAGATACCATGGTTAACCTGTGCAGTAGGCGACTAATAGAGTTACATCATTTTATCAATGAAGTTCATGCCTATCTATGAAGCTTTTGGAACATGCAACTCCGGTCTATTCTATCAACCGCCTTCTTTGTATTGAGTGAAAGAGCTAGGATTTTAGCTTGGGCATCATTAGCGGTCCATAAAAGCTGTCTGAATGTTCACATGGGATTATGGGAGGTCCTGCCTAGCACAAATCCCACTTGAGTATGATGTATCAAAGAGGGAAGAACGTTCTTAAGTCGCTCACCAAGACTTTTTGACAGAATTTTAAGGTCGACGTTGATTAAGGACGTTGGGCGGTAACTACAGCAGAGTAGTGGATCTCTACCAGCTTTGGGATCACTGCAATCAGTGCCTTGTTAGAAAGGGATGACAGAGATCCATTGATTTCATCTTTCTTACAGGAATCAGAGTACATCAATGAGCTCTCCTTTGCACCATTTGTGAAATTCCTTGACAAAGCCATCTTCCTCAGGCACTTCATTATATGGAAGGCCTGTAGTGACTTTTGATATATCTGCCTTAGTGAGTTCTCCTATGAGTAGCAATCTACTGTCCTCATTCCGAGGCGGCAGACGCAGATTCTGGAAGAATCTTTCCGCTACTACGGTTTCTCCCCCCAATTCCGAACTGTACAGTGTCATGTAGTGTGACACAGAAGTTCTTGCCATGTCTTGTGGTATCCATACTATATGCTCTCTGTCTTCACAAATGGTTTAGATAACCTTCCAGTTATCATCCTGCTTTCTGACCCTTTTCATTGTAGCGGGCTCCGAGTCTGTAGAGGAAGTATTTTGCCTGTGATGTATAGAGAGGCCAATTTGTTTCCTTTTCCAGTTTCCTCCTAGTATTCTAGGGAGGTGGATGTTGTACACTCCAGGGTTAATATTTGACTATCTCTCTCTAGCCCCATCTGTTGTTCCTTTTTCCAGCTGTTTTCCAGCACCGAATCTTTCATACCTGTTCACAGACCGTGGCCTTGCCAGCCACCCATATTGCAGATTAGACAGAGCCTTTATTCTTCTCTAAGAGTAGCTGCTTTTCTCTGGGTAGCTTATAATGAGACTTGTTTAGCCGTTATGGTTTTCTGTGTGGCCTTTCTAGTCCCCTGTCAGCTTGTTGCCGAACACGACTGTTTCTCAACAGCGTCTCTCCAGTATTTCACAATTTGTAATTAGCAATTTCGTAGGCTGGGATAATAGTAGTCCAGACCCAAATTTAATTAATAGTTTGAAACATTTGTTTCATCATCAAAACATACATAAGAACATTGCCATTCTAGTACAAACACTGCACATTGGGACAAGCCATGCGGATCTGGGTTTTATATAAAGTGGGCAAAAGAGCAAGATATGCTCTTAACATTTGTGTTCAATTTTACAATAAAAACAATACTTAGAGCCCTGGTTCATCTTTCTCCAACCAGCAGTAAAGACTGTTCAAGGAAGTGAACCACACCTAAATTGAAGGTACAGAGACCAAGCCCAAACAGGGCGAATACAATCTAGAAATTCCTTGGCCTTACACTCTGGTTTTAATAAGAGAAAGGCAATTGTTAGGGTCCCTTGTCATGTTGCGGATGAGTGATGCCTGATCCTTGTGGCCTTATCTTCCATCCTCTTTTTAACTAAGTCTGCATCCCCTCTCTTAATTAGTTGTGGCTCACTCCAGAATTTGCCCAGACCCAACTCATTCCTACCCTTTTTGAGGGCCCTTAACCATTTGATTTCCCCCCCACCATTGGCCGAGATAACATCCTGCACACCCTCTCTTAAGAGGGACAATTCAACAGTTCGCTAGATTCTGATCCAATACAATAGGGGTCTCAATGCCACCAGTGAGGAAATCTCATAAATCCCCAGATTCATGCCAAGCGAAACAAGAGGTGTGCCCTTCCCTATGCTCACCAGACTTCTGATAAAATTATTCTCTGCTACACTCAGAGGACTGATGTTGGAAACCCCCCACAATTCTGCCCCATAAAGGGCATCCCCCCTTACACGGGCCTTATAGATTTCCACTACTGGACGTGCAGGGGACCATGAGGCTTTTTGGCCAACTTGATGTAGCTCCTGCCTGTTGCTTTATGGTTATGGTACTCTTTAGGATTTGTGGGTCCCAGGATCTAGACTCGTCTAACCTGATACCCAGGTAGTCAAACTCCTGGACTCTTTCGAGGACCTCCGTCCCCACCTTGATAGCCCATCTCGACTTTCCCTTCTTAGTATACATCATATATTTGGTTTATTAGAGGTGTTAGACTTGGGGTCTCTAGTTGGCACAGGTATGCACTTGTGACAAATAGGGACCCTCGCCTCTAGTCAGGGTAAAGAGGTACACTCCTAAAATAACCCCTGCTCACCCCCTTGGTAGCTTGGCACGAGCAGATAGGCTTATCTCAGAGGCAGTGTGTAAAGCATTTGTCAACACATACAGTAATCAAGTGACAACACTACAGATGGACACCACACAAGTTTTATATTAAAAATAAGTATTCTTTATATAGATTTACCACAAGACCATTAAACGACAAAAATCGACAATACTGTTACTTTAAGATGGTAGAATTTTAGCTTAGTTCTCTTTAGTTCTTAAATGCGACACTTTAAGTCAATGTACCTTTAGATGCGACACGCAGGGCAACGAAAGTGTTGCAACGATGTTGTTGCGATGAAGATTTTGGTGCAAAGAAATAAAGACGTGAAGATCTTCCAGATGCGGCACTCTTCTCCGATGTTGCGAGAAGACTCGATTTGATGCGTCAGCTGCAGCGGTGACACCACTTTACGCGATGCGACGACAGCAGCTTTGGCGGCGACACTCTTCTCTGATGTTGCGAGACGCTTCCACTCGATGCGACAGCTTGCAGCCGCAACACACTTTTCCACGATGCGACGACAACAGCTCTGACGGTGGCACGCTTCTCCTTCTTGAGTCACGCTTCCAGCTCCTTGCGACACGCAGTCCCTCAGAAGGCCCAAAACAGCTCTAGGCACTTCCAAAGAATTCTGGGGAGCTGGGGGGTGAAGTCTGTTGTTCCTGAGACTTCAGCAGGAGGCACGCTCTTTTCCAAGCCCTTGGAGATCTTTCACAAGTTGAGCAAAAGTACACACAAAGTTCCTTTCTCCTCTCTTTGGCAGTAGGCAACCCCTGCAGGCCAATCCCCCAGTTTCAGGGATAGTCTCTCCTCAGTCTCTTCTTGGTTCCTCTCCTCAGCAGAGGTTTCTTCTTGTTTTCCCAAAGTGATCTAAATTCTTGGGATCAGGGTCCCAATACTTATACCCCAAAATTCCTTTGTTCCCAGAGGGCAGAGGTGCCTTTGCCTTGTTCAAACCGGTTCTGGTCAGTCCTGGAGCACTTTGTTTACCTGACTCCTTCTTTTCTTTCAGAGTGCAGGGCAGAGACATCAGACACACCACAGGAGGTGGAGCCAGCATTGTGGAGGGAAGGCACAGCCCTATTCAGGTCCCAGGTTCTACTCCTCCCACCCATCTAGATGCAGATCTCTCTATTCACCACTGGGCCACCTCACCCTGTTTCCTGGAATTCCCCAGCCCTGTCACTCAAACTCCAGACAGGTAATACACAGCCTAGCAGAGGCAGGTTTGAATGGTTAGACAAGAAAATACCTACTTTCTAAAAGTGGTATTTTCAAACACAGAATGTTAAAACCAACTTTACTAAAAGATGTATTTTATCATTCTGAGTTCAGGCACACTAAATTCGAATTTCTACCATGTTCCCTGTGTCAGTTAGGATTATAAAATGTAATAATCAAACTGCCCATTCCGGCCTATGGAGAAAAGGTGGCCTTGCAATAGTGAAAAACGAAAATGGCTGTAATTCACTATTAGAAAATTCCACACACACCAGGGCATGTCCTACCTTATCCTTACAATGCACCCTGCCCTTGGGCCTAGCATAGGGGTGTATGATATGAAGAAAAGGGAAGGTTTAGGGACTGGCAAGTGGGTGCACGTGCCCAGTCAGCATGACAGTACCAGACTGCATACAGGCTCTGCAATGGCAGACCTTAGACACACTTTTACAGGCTGCTTCTGTGGGTGGCACAACCAGTGCTGCAAGCCCACCAGCAGCATTTGGATTCACAAGCCCTGGGCACTCCTGGTGCACTGTACTAGGGTCTGACAGGTAATTCAAACCAGCCAATCATGGAATCACAAATTCATACATTAATGTACAATAGGGAGCACTTGCACTGTGGCACTGGACAGCAGTGGCACAGTGTCCTGAGCACCTAACACCAGCAAAAACACATGAGGCGCAGCATAAAAATGGAAGGGAAACCCACGCCAAGGTGCCAGGTCTAACACGTGTCCCCTCCAGCTGAAATGTGGGGAGAACTACCCTACCTCCTGGGAGTTCTCATCACTAAGGAGGAAAAATCTGGACAGACCATCAGCATTGGCGTGTTCTGTACCGGGACGATGTTCCACTGTGAAATCCATCCCCTGTAGGGAAATGGACCACCTCAACAGCTTTGGATTCTCACCTCTCATCTGCATCAACCATCTGAGGGGCCTGTGGTCTGTCTGAACCCAGAAGTGAGTCCCAAACAGGTATGGTCTCAGCTTCTTCAGTGCCCAGACCACAGCAAATGCCTCACGCTCAATAGAACTCCACCTCTGTTCCCGTGGAAGTAACCTCCTACTGATGAAGGCTACGGGTTGATCTAGGCCTTTCTTTGCCAGAACAGCCCCCACCCCATGCTCTGAAGCGTCTGTTTGCACTATGAACTCTCTGGAGAAGTTGGGTGCCAAGATTACGGGTGCTGTGCACATAGCAGTTTTTAGGGCCTCAAAAGCTTTTTGACAGGTATCAGTCCAAATCACTCTCTTTGGCTGCTTCCTGGAAGTCAGCGCTGTCAAGGGTGCAACAATGTTGCCATACCCCTTGACAAACCTCCTGTAGTAACCTGTGAGTCCTAAGAAGGCTCTCACCTCTGTCTGGGTTTTGGGCGTCTCCCAAGCCAGGATGGTTTCAATCTTGGGCTGCAAGAGCGTTACCTGGCCGCTCCCTACCTGGTGTCCCAAGTACACCACGGAACCCTGCCCGATCTGGCACTTACTCGCCTGGATCGTGAGGCCTGCCCTCCGCATGCCCATCAACACTTCCCAGAGGTGGCGCAGGTGTTCTTCCCAACTGGCGCTGAACACTGCGATGTCATCCAGGTAGGCGGGACTGAACGAGTCCAGTCCAGCCAACACCTGGTTGACCAACCTCTGAAAGGTAGCAGGGTCATTCTTCATCCCAAAAGGCATAACCCAGAACTGGTAGTGCCCATCTGGTGTGGAGAATGCTGACCTCTCCTTTGCCCCATCGGTCAAGGCGATCTGCCAGTACCCAGGTGTTAAGTCAAAAGTGCTGAGGTACCGTGCAGCCTCTAGCCGATCTATGAGCTCATCAGCTCTGGGGATGGGGTGCGCGTCAGTCCTGGTGACTGAATTGAGCCTTCGGTAGTCCACACAGAACCGGAGTTCTGGTGTGGCACCCGGCGCGGCAGCCTTTGGAACCAAGACCACTGGGCTGGCCCAAGGACTCAATCACCCCTAACGCAAACATCTTGGAGACCTCCTCCTTGATGCAAGCTCTCACCCTGTCAGTCACCCTGTAGGATTTGTGCCTCACAGGTGTACTATCCCCAGTGTCCACATCATGGACGCACCAATCAGTGACACCGGGAACCAGGGAGAACAGATCAGAAAACTGTCCCAGCAACTGGCGGCAGTCATTCTGTTGCTCAGGGTGGAAGAGAGGTTGACACCATCCACTGACCCATCTTGCTCTGTCGCCGACAGGAGGTCTGGAAGAGGCTCGGTCTACTCCTCCATTCCACCATCTGTCGCTAAGAGCATGCCCACTTGGGACCTCTCCAAGTGGGGCTTCAGGCGGTTGACATGCCGGACCCTCAAGGGATTCCTGGGAGACCGCAAGTCCACCAAGTAGGTAACCGGACTTTTGCGCTCCGCAAACTCAAATGGTCCGGTCCACTTATCCTGGAGCGTGCAGGGCTCCACTGGGGCCATGACCCACACTTTCTGACCAGGCTGAAGCTCTACCAGAGTGGCATTCTGGCCGTACCACTGCTTCATCTCCTCCTGGCTGGCTTCCAGATTCGCCTCAGCGAGTTGCCTGAAACGCCGAGTTTGGTTCCTAAAGCCAGCATGTAGCTATATACATCCTTGGGAGGTTTCCTGGGAGATTGCTTCCAGCCTTCTTTAACCAAACTTAGAGGTCCTCTCACTGGGTGTCCATAGAGAAGCTCAAAGGGGCTGAACCCTAGAGATTTCTGTGGCACCTCACGGTAAGCAAAGGGTAGACATGGTAAGAGGACATCCCACTTACGCCTCATGGGTTCCTCAAGACCCATAATCATGCCTTTTAGGGTTCGGTTGAATCTCTCAACCAACCCATTTCCTTGGGGGTGGTAAGGAGTGGTGAACTAATAGGTTACACCACACTCCTCCCTCAGGGACTTCATATACTTGGAAATGAAGTTGTTTCCCGATCTGACACTACCTCCCAAGGGAATCCCACTCGGGAGAAAATTCCCATCAGTGCTCGTCCCACCACGGGGGCTGTCACTGTCCTCAGAGGTATGGCTTCCAGGTATCGGGTGGCATGGTCCACCGAGACCAGGAAGAACCTGTTGCCCATGGCTGTCTTGGGGTCCAGTGACCCCACAATGTCAATACCCACCCGTTCAAAGGGGGTGCTGACTATAGGGAATGGCTGGAGAGGGGCCTTGCGCTTCCTCCCACTCTTTCCACTTGCCTGGCAAGTCTGACATGTTCTGCAGTGAGTGTCTGAACTCCTGCGCATTTGGGTCCAATAAAAATGGGTGACAAGCCTTTCAAAGGTCGTGTCCTGCCCCAAATGTCCTGCCAATGGAACATCATGAGCCAGCCCCAGTAGGAAGGATCTGAAGCTCTGGGGTACCACCAGCACACGGGCTGACTCAGGCTCAGCAACCTTAGGCTCTGTATACAGGAGGTCATTCTCCTAGTAGATCCAATGTGATCCAGACTGATCACCTGTTGCCGCAGACCCACAAGAGAAGGGTATTCTTTCTGCTCCTTGCAGAATTCCTCCCTGGAGGATCCTCCTTCTTGCTGCCAATGGGTCAGCTCAGGCAGGTCCCCCAGTTCGGCTACCTGCTCCCCTGTAGGCTCCAGGGCATCCCCCTCAGGGTCTGCTCCCACCTGGACCGTGGGAACTTCGGGGGCCAGTTTCCCACATCCCCTTCCTCTACTCTTGATGGCAGGTACCGGGGCCTCCCTCTCAGGCTCCAGGTCCTCGTGAGTACCTTTACTCGCTGCCATGGACCGGGTGGTCACACACGCCCAGTCAGGCAAACCCAACATTTCCAAATGAGCACTGCGCTCCACCTTCGCCCAAGGGGAGCTCTCCAGATCGTTCCCTAACAGTCAACAGGCAATGCGGGCCTCACAGGTACCTGTAGAGTACCAGAGACCCTCCCACTCAAAGGGAACCTGAGCCACCTCGCAGTGACTCTCTGTGTTGTCAGCGGCAACAACTGGGTAGAATGCCCCAGGGACAACCTGCTCTTGAGACACAAGGTGACACTTGACAGCTGTCACACTGGCTCCTGTATCTCTAAGAGCCTCCACTCTATGGCCATTGATGGTCACCCACTGCCTGTATTTTTTAGTGTTATCAGGCAGCTGGGTCCTGGGGACCACCTCACAGTCTCCTAATGAGACAAGGGACATCTCTGAGGGACCCCACCCACCTTGGGCACCCATCTCCTCACCCAGGGCTTCACTAGCCATCTGCCGGGGGGCTGCACCAAGGGGTGCTGGTTTTCCAAACAGGCGACACTTGGGATCATTGGCACAATGACCCAGCTCTCCACATTTGAAGCATTTTGGGGGCCCTCTTTGAACAGGTGGACGTGTTGGGCCCCTGACGGTTTCTGGGGGGGAGGCTGAGAACCTTTCCCTTGGTTCCCTTGGGGATTACTTTGGGACCTCCTATGGAACTCTCTCTGTTTACCCTTGTCCCCCCCACTCTTCTGCTGGGGACCCTGCCCACTCTTGGCTGAGTCTCCCACGTGACCCTTGTGGACCCTGGTACTGACCCAGCGGTCCGCCTCCTCAGCAAGCTTCCTAGGATTAGTAAGCCTACTATCAATCAGGTGCTGGCGTAGCTCAGGAAAACAGTTACTTGACAAGTGCTCCCATGCAATCAAATCAAGAAGTCCCTGAAAATCATCAACTTTGCTACCCTTCACCCAACCATACAATGATCTGCAGAAAAAAGTGACATATTCATCATAGGTACTGTTTGCTATCTTTGTGCAGCCCCTCAACCTCTGTCTGTACATCTCAGGAGTCAAACCATATCTAGACATTAATGCATCTTTCATGTGGGGATAGGAATTATAGACATCAGAAGGCAAGTCTAGCAGTGTGTCCCGCCCCTCACTAAGGAACCGCCCCCACAACCCCGCTCCCCAATCCTTCTCAGGGACCCGGTAGGAAGACATGGCTAACTCATAGGCCTTGAACCACTGCTCAATATCATCATTTTAAAAAAATTCCTTCACCACATCTTTAGAGATATATACTCTAGATTCCACAGGCATTGACGGTGTGCTGCCACCAGAGGGAGCAATTTCTAAGCTCTTGGCCTTCAACTCCAACTCCCTCAAAACCTTTTCATGTTCAAACTGCATTTTATTCTCTTCTAGGGCTAACTTTCTAGTTTGCATTTCAAATTCTAACTGGCCACTTAACTTGAGCTTGTTCAGCTCCATTTCGTGCATCCTACACTCTTTTCTATCTGCCAACTCCTCTGGAGATAGACTCTTAACAGAAACACTGCTACCAGGAGGGGAAAGGGTTCTCCTTCCTCTTGGACCCACTGGCCCTTCCAGCTGTTCCTCTGCATTATCATCATCAGTGGCATTCCTTGCTTCTACCCAGGCCCTCAGCGCCTTGTAGAACTCTGGCTTGCTTCTACATCCAGTAGTGGAAACATTACATTTCTTGCAGAAGAACTTCAGCTGTGTTACTTTGTAGCTTTCTAGTTTCTCTTCTTCCCACTCCCACTCATTATCAACAGAGACTCTCCACCATGGTTAAGCTTGGCAGTGCTCAAAAATGGAAAGTCCCAAAAAGAAATCTGCCAACAAATATGTGGTCGCGTTTTGGTCTGCACTCACTAGTAGTGTTCACCAATCACTGTACATGAGTCACAAATGCAAGTCCAGAATCCTCACCGCTGACCACCAATGTTAGACTTGGGGGTCTCTAGTTGGCACAGGTATGCACTTGTGACAAATAGGGACCCTCACCTCTAGTCAGGGTGAAGGGGCACACTCCTAAAATAACCCCTGCTCACCCCCTTGGTAGCTTGGCACGAGCAGACAGGCTTATCTCAGTGGCAGAGTGTAAAGCATTTGTCAACACATACAGTAATCAAGTGACAACACTACAGATGGACACCACTCAAGTTTTATATTAAAAATAAGTATTCTTTATATAGATTTACCACAAGACCATTAAACGACAAAAATCCACAATACTGTTACTTTAAGATGGTAGAATTTTAGCTTAGTTCTCTTTAGTTCTTAAATGCGACACTTTAAGTCAATGTACCTTTAGATGTGACACGCAGGGCAACGAAAGTGTTGCAACGATGTTGATGCGATGAAGATTTTGGTGCAAAGAAATAAAGACGTGAAGATATTCCAGATGCGGCACGCTTCTCCAATGTTGCGAGAAGACTCGATTTGATGCGTCAGCTGCAGCGGCGACACCACTTTACGCGATGCTTCGACAGCAGCTTTGGCGGCGACACTCTTCTCCGACGTTGCGAGACGCTTCCGCTCGATGCGACAGCTTGCAGCGGTGACACACTACACAATGCAACGACGGCGGCACGCTTCTCCTTCTTAAGTCACGCTTCCAGCTCCTTGCGACACGCAGTCCCTCAGAAGGCCCAAAACAGCAGTAGGCACTTCCAAAGAACTCTGGGGAGCTGGGGGGTGAAGTCTGTTGTTCCTGAGACTTCAGCAGTAGGCAAGCTCTTTTCCAAGCCCTTAGAGATCCTTCACAAGTTGAGCAAAAGTACACACAAAGTTCCTTTCTCCTCTCTTTGGCAGTAGGCAACCCCTGCAGGCCAATCCCCCAGTTTCAGGGATAGTCTCTCCTCAGTCTCTTCTTGGTTCCTCTCCTCAGCAGAGGTTTCTTCTTGTTTTCCCAAAGTGATCTAAATTCTTGGGATCAGGGTCCCAATACTTACACCCCAAAATTCCTTTGTTCTCTGAGGGCAGAGGGGCCTTTGCCTTGTTCAAACCGGTTCTGGTCAGTCCTGGAGCACTTTGTTTACCTGACTCCTTCCTTCCTTTCAGAGTGCAGGACAGAGACATCAGACACACCACAGGAGGTGGAGCCAGCATTGTGGAGGTAAGGCACAGCCCTATTCTGGTCCCAGGTGCTACTCCTCCCACCCATCTAGATGCAGATCTCTCTATTCACCACTAGGCCACCTCACCCTGTCTCCTGGAATTCCCCAGCCTTGTCACTCAAACTCCAGACAGGGAATACACAGCCTAGCAGAGGCAGGTTTGAATGTTTAGGCAAGAAAATACCTACTTTCTAAAAGTGGTATTTTCAAACACAGAATGTTAAAACCAACTTTACTAAAAGATGTATTTTATCATTCTGAGTTCAGGCATACTAAATTTGAATTTCTACCATGTTCCCTGAGTCAGTTAGGATTATAAAATGTAATAATCAAACTGCCCATTCTGGCCTATGGAGAACAGGTAACCTTGCA
This sequence comes from Triturus cristatus, assembly GCF_964204655.1. Taxonomy (NCBI): domain Eukaryota; kingdom Metazoa; phylum Chordata; class Amphibia; order Caudata; family Salamandridae; genus Triturus; species Triturus cristatus. The sequence continues at coordinate 450,299,156 of NC_140588.1, forward strand.
ATAGTGAAAAACGAAAATGGCTGTAATTCACTATTAGAACATGGCACACACACTAGGACATGTCCTACCTTAACCTTACAATGCACCCTGCCCTTGGGCCTACCATAGGCGTGTCTGATATGAAGAAAAGGGAAGGTTTAGGGACTGGCAAGTGGGTGCACGTGCCCAGTCAGCATGACAGTACCAGACTGCACGCAGGCTCTGCAATGGCAGACCTTAGACACACTTTTACAGGCTGCTTCTGTGGGTGGCACAACCAGTGCTGCAAGCCCACCAGCAGCATTTTGATATACAAGCCCTTGGCACTGATGGTGCACTGTACTATGGTCTGACAGATAAATCAAACCAGCCAATCATGGAATCACAAATTCATACATTAATTTACAATAGGGAGCACTTGCACCGTGGCACTGGACAGCAGTGGCACAGTGCCCTGAGCACCTAACACCAGCAAAAACACATGAGGCACAGCAAAAAAATGGAAGGGAGACCCACGTCAAGGTGCCAGGTCTAACAAGAGGTATTTATTTCAAGACCAAAATATCTGCATAACTGATTGAAGCTTTTGATCGGCCTTTGTAGACCTCTCCTGGTTTTGGACAACAACAACGTGTCGTCCATAAAGAGGAGGGCTGGTATTTTTTCTCCTGCCAGAGCAGGGGAATCATTCACATAATTAGTTACGTGCGAAATGCAATTGTTAATGTAAAGGAGAAAAAGGGTGGGTGCAAGTACGCAGCCCTGCCTAACGTCTTAATTGACTGGAAATTCCTCTGATAACTCTACTTTTGCTCCACATTCTGCCTTACCGTGACTTGGCGAAGTTACCCTCGTGCAGAAGTCTGATCAAATTTAAGAGGTCAGGCGGGGTCCCCATCCCCAAGATCACCAAAACAAATGTGTCCCTTAAGTCCACCAGCCTCCTTTTCAGTTGACGTTCTGGTACAGAAGTATCCACTTTGACCAGATGGTCTTCCAAATGTGTGATCTTCTGCTCTCCCTCCTCCAAATTAGAATTGGAGGCATTCACATCTAACCTCCTAGATTTGATTTCAGGTTTCAAGTTGGAGATTTTGGTGGCCATGGAGCACACGGTATTCCCTACTGCTAATATTTTCTTGAAGATGGTGTCCCAGGTTATGGCTGATCGTTGAGACCCTGGCACCGCACCAGCAGGTTTAGCATTTCCCACCACTTTGGTGAGGAGTAGCTGCCCTAAGGATTTACAGGTGTCAGCTTTGAGGTTAAGCTGCTAATGGTTGTTGCAAATGCTCATGCCCACCCTTCAATGGATGTTAGACACTCAGTATGCCTCTGGCAGGCTTAAGGGCCTGTGCTTTAGGCTCAGCACAAGCAGCGGAGTCTCAGCCTGTTATATCAAGCCAAAGTCCCTGTAGTCCTCATGTAAGTCAGGCCTGTCATCCGCGATGTCATCCATGACAGTTCGTCTCTCACCACCTAAATCTGCAATGTGTTGTAGACAGATAGATTATGGCCTGCGTAGTCACCAACAAAGTTAAGGGTCGCTCATAAATGGCCTGTTTACAATCATCCATTGCACTCTCTCATAACACCGTGGTTGTACGTCGGGTGCTCATGCCAGTCACTCTGAAGATCCCCAGTGCCATGCAATCTCTGTAGCTAACAGTCCATCATCTGCATATGGTGGTGTGCAGTAATACAATAAGTAAATGAGGAAATGCCCATAAGCTGACTCATAGGGCAACTCGACTTTTGCTCTCATGTCCTGAGGACCAAAGTGGACTTAATCCCTGAGCAGTGCCCACGTTTGCATAGTGGTGTAAAAAAGGGGCATGACCTCGGACCACTCTCAGCTATCCAGCTGTGTGGGGCTTACTAGTGATAACTGGAGGGCTAGTTGGCCCCCAGGGACCCTCAGGAGGCAAGTGGACTTCATCCCCCAAGCAAGAGAGTGCCAGGTGGTGCGTTTGCAGAGTGGTGGAGAAAGGGGGCATGGCTGTGTCCGCCTCTAAGCAATCCCACTGTCTGGGGATTACTGGAGGTGTCAGGTAGGCTAGTTGACCCATAAGGGCCCCCAGCATCAAAGGGGACCTGAAACCATATGGAAGAGTGCTCCAAGGAACACGTTTGTAGAGTGGTGGGCAAAGGGGGCGTTGCCTGCTATGAGAATTTAGCAATCCTGCTGTGTGGGATTTACAGGAGGTAATAGAAGGGGTAGTTGGCCCCCAAGGATGAAGTCCAGTTTACTCCTGAGGGACTTTGGGGGCCAAGAAGCCCTCCTGGTACCTCCTCGAGGTCCTACGCAATGGAATTTATGAGCGCTGGTCGGAGGCCCAGCCCCCTTTCTCCACCACCCTGCAAATGTGACTACTATTTAAAGAAGCATTTGCAATGTAATAGGTCTTTGCAAGAGTTATAGCTATTGGCGTTCTAAATGTAAACGTTTTTTACTAATGTTTTTGGGAGTGAAGTGGATGTACGTTGTGTGTAGTGGAATTATGTGGTATGTTGTGCAATGAAATTATGTGGATAGAAAGTATGTGGTATTTAGTGTATAGGATTTATGTAAAGTGGGATTATGTGTTATGGAGAATAAGTATGTGGTATGGTATGTTGTGGAGTGGTAACCTCAGGTTTAGTCTTCCTAGTTTCCATAGAAGCTAAACTATAAACTCAATGAGACAAAAAAATGAAACCACTGAGGAGCACTTCTGGACCTAGTTAGAGGTATGTGCAGGGCCATTGGAATTATGCGGCAGCACTGATTTTTGCATAGTTATACATTTTGTGCATTTGCCACATAATCCATCATCTGCTGCAGAATCTACAGATGTGAACAAAAAACCACTTGTTTCTAGCTCAAACGCCTCAAACCTTACCAAAATTGCAGCGACAAGTGTTACAGCATGGTGGAAGGCCCTCTGCAAACCTGGAATGGTGACCTGTTATTTATTGATAAATGTGGGTGTTAAATTGGTACTAATGGTGCGCAAACCACTCTTGCTTCTTTCTGCACCTGTCTTGCCTCTTTCTGCATTTCTCTTGCTTCTTTGTGCACCTTTCTTCCTTTTTCTGCACTTCTCTTGCCTCTTTCTGAACATCTCTTCCGCTTTCTGAACCTCCATTCTTTCTGCACCTCTCTTGCTTTTTTCTGCACCTCTCTTCCTTCTTTCTTCAGTACCTCCCTTGCATTTCTGCACTTCTCATGCCTCTTTCTGCACCTCTGTTGCTTCTTTCTGCACCTCTCTTGCCTCTTTCTGCACCGCTCTTGCCTCTTTCTGCACCTGTTGCTGCTTTCTGCACTTCCCTTGCTTCTTTCTGCAACTGTCTTGCTTTTTTCTACACCCCTCTTGCCTCTTTCTGTACACCTGTTCCCTCTTTCTGCATGTCTCCTCCTTCTTTCTGCACTTCTCTTCCCTATCTCTGCACTTCTCTTCCCTCTCTCTGCACTTCTCTTCCCTCTTTCTGTGCCTCACTTGCCTCTTCTTTTGCCTGTTTCTGTACCTGTCTTGCCTTTTTCTGCATCTCACTTGCCTCTTTCTGCACTTCCCTTCACCTTTCTTGTTTCTTTCTGCAACTCTCTTGTCTGTTTCATCACTTCTCTTGCTTCTTTCTGCACCTCTGTTGCTTCTTTCAGCACTTCTCTTGCTTCTTTCAGTACTTATTTTGCCTGTTTCTGCAACTCTCTTGTCTCTTTCATCACTTCTCTTGCTTCTTTCTGCACCTCTGTTGCTTCTTTCTGCACCCCGCTTGCCTCTTTCTGCACCCCTCGTCGGTCTTTCTGTACCTCTTTTGCCTCTTTCTGAACCCCTGCTCCCTCCTTTTGCACCTCTCCTGCCTGTTTCTGCACCTCTCTTGCCTCTTTCTGCACATCTCTTGCCTCTTTCTGCACATCTCTTGCCTCTTGCTGTACCTGTGTTTCTTCTTTCTGCACCCCTGTTCCCTCTTACTGCACCTCTCATGCCTGTTTCTGCACCTCTCTTGCCTCTTTCTGTATTTCTCTTGCCTCTTTATGCACCTCTGTTTCTTCTTTCTGCACCCCTATTGCCTCTTTCTGTACCCCTGGTCCCTCTTTCTGCATGTCTCTTCCCCCTTTTTGCACCCCTCTTTTGCCTCTTTCTGCAACTCTCCTGCCTCTTTCTGCATGTCTTGCCTCTTTCTGCACCTGTCTTTGTTTTTTTCTGCACATTTCTTGTTTCTTTTTGTAACTCTCTTCTCTGTTTCATCACTTCTCTTGCTTCTTTCTCCACCTCTGTTGCTTTTTTCAGCACTTCTCTTGCCTGTTTCTGCACTTCTTTTGCCTGTTTCTGCAACTCTCTTGTATCTTTCATCACTTCTCTTGCTTCTTTCTGCACTTCTGTTGCTTCTTTCTGCATCCCTCTTATCTCTTTCTAAACCCCTCTTTGATCTTTCTGTACCTCTCTTGCCTTTTTCTGCACCTATCTTTCCTCTTTCTGTACCTCTGTTGGTTCTTTCTGCACCCCTGTTGCCTCTTTTTCACCCCTCTCCCCTCTTTCTGCACCCCTCCTCCCACTTCCTGTACCTTTCTTGCTTCTTTCTGCACTTCTCTTGCCTCTTTGTACATTTCTGTTGCTTGTTTTCGGACTTCTCTTGCCTCCTTCTGCACCTCTCTTGCCTCTTTCTATAGTTCGCTTGCCTCTTTCTGCACCTCTGTTGCTTCTTTCTACACTTCTCATGCCTCTTTCAGCGCCCCTCTTGCCTCTGTCTGCACCAGTGTTGGTTCTTTCTGCAGTTCTCGTGCCTCTTTCTGTACCTCTCTTGCCTTTTTCTGCGCATCTCTTGTCTCTTTCTGCTCTTCTCTTGCCTCTTTCTGCACTACTCTTGCTTCTCTGTGTGCTTCTCTTGTTTCTTTCTGCGCTTCTCTTGTTTCTTTTTGTACTTCTCCAGCCTCTTTCTGTGCCCCTCTTGCCTCTTTCTGCCCCTCTGTTGCTTCTTTCTGTACTTCTCTTGCTTGCTTCTGTACCTCTCTCTTGCTTCTTTCTGCACCCCTCTTGCGTCTTCCTGCACCCCTCTTCCCTCTTTCTGTACCTTTCTTGCCTCCTTCTGTACTTCTCTTCTCTCTTTCAACAGATCACTTGCCTCTTTCTGTACCTCTGTTGCTTCTTTTTGCACTTCTCTTGCCTTTTTCAGCACCCTCTTGCCCCTGTCTGCACCTCTGTTGGTTCCTTCTACAGTTCTTTCGCCTCTTTCTGCACTTCTCTTGCCTCTTACTACACTTCTTTTGCCTCTTTCTGCGATACTCTTGCTTCCTTCTGCACTTCTCTTGCCCCTTTCTGCACTTCTCTAGCCTCTTTCTATATTTCTATATTTCTCTTGCTTTTTTTCTGGACTTCTCTTGCTTCTTTCTCCCCCTCTCTTGCTTCTTTCAGCACCCCTGTTCTTTCAGCACTCGTCTTCCCTCTTTTGGCATCTCTCTTGTCTCTTTGTGCACCTCTGTTGTCTTTTTCTGTACGTCTTTGCCTCTTTCTGCACTTCCCTTGCCTCTTTCTGCACCTCTGTTGCTCCTTAATGCACTTATCTTGCCTCTTGCTACATTTCTGTTCCTTCTTTCAGCACTTCTCTTGCCTCTTTCTGCATCTCTGTTGCTTCCTTCTGCACATCTCTTGCCTCTTTCTGCATTTCTGTTCCTTCTTTCAGCACTCCTCTAGCCTCTTTCTGTACCCCTGTTCTCTCTTTCTGCACCTCTCTTGCCTGTTTCTGTGCCTCCACCTCTTTCTGAACATCTTTTCCCTCTTTCTGCACATCTCTTGCCTGTCTGCAACTCTCTTGCACCTTTCTGCAGTTCTTTCCTGTTTATGCACCTCTCTTGCCTCTTTCTGCTCCTCTCTTGCTTTTTTCTACACTTCTCTTGCCTCTTTCTATATATCTCTTGCTTCTTTCTGCACTTCTCTTGCCTCTTTCTATATATCTCTTGCTTATTTCTGGACTTCTCTTGCCTCTTTCTGCATTTCTGTTCCTTCTTTCAGCACTCATCTAGCCTCTTTCTGTACCTCTGTTCCCTTTTTCTGCACCTCTCTTGCCTGTTTCAGTGCCTCCACCTCTTTCTGAACCTCTGTTCCCTCTTTCTGCACCTCTCTTGCCTGTCTGCAACTCTCTTGCGTCTTTCTGCAGTTCTCTTTCCTGTTTCTGCACCTCTCTTGCCTCTTTCTGCTCTTCTCTTGCTTCTTTCTGCACTTCTCTTGCTTCTTTCTGCTCCTCTCTTGCTTCTTTCTGCACCCCTGTTGCCTCTTTCAGCACTCATCTACCCTCTTTCGGTACCTCTCTTGTCTCTTTGTGCACCTCTCTTGTCTCTTTCTGTACCTCTTTGCCTCTTTTGCACTTCTCTTTGCCTCTTTCTGTATTTCTGTTCCCTCTTTCTGCATCTCTCTTGCCTGTTTCTGCACCTCTTTCCTGTTTCTGTATCCCTGTTCCCTCTTTCTGTACCTCTCTTGCCTGTCTGCAACCCTCTTGCCTCTTTCTGCAGTTATCTTCCCAGTTTCTGCACCTCTTGGCTCTTTCTGCTCCTCTCTTGCTTCTTTCTGCACTTCTCTTGTCTCTTTCTTCACTTCTCTTGACTCTTTCTGTTTTTCTTTTGCCTCTTTCTGCACTTCTCGTGCCTCTTTCTGCGCTTCTCTTGCTTCTTTTTGCACTTTTCTTGCCTCTTTCTATATATTTCTTGCTTCTTTCTGGACTTTTCTTGCTCTTTCTGCAACCGTCTTGCCTCTTTCTGCACCTCTGTTGCTTCTTTGTACACTTCTCTTGCTTCTTTCTGCTCCTCTCTTGCTTCTTTCTTTATACCTGTTGCCTCTTTCAGCACTCGTCTTCCCTCTTTCGGCACCTCTCTTGTCTTTTTGTGCACCTCTGGTGTCTCTTTCTGTACCTCTTTGCTTCTTTTTACACTTCTCTTGCCTCATTCTGCACCTCTGTTGCTTCTTTCTGCACTTCTCTTGCCTCTTTCTGCATTTCTGTTCCTTCTTTCAGTGCTTCTCTTGCCTCTTTCTGCACCTGTGTTACTTCTTTCAGTGCTTCTCTTGCCTCTTTCTGCACCTGTGTTACTTCTTTCAGCACTTCTCTTGCCTCTTTCTGTGCCCCTGTTGCCTCTTTCTGTACCTCGCTGGCCTGTTTCTGTACCTCTCGCCTCTTTCTACACCCCTGTACCCTCTTTCTGCCCCTGTCTTGCCTCTTTCTGCAGTTCTCTTTCCTGTTTCTGTACCTCTCTTGCCTATTTCTGCTCTTCTCTTGCCTCTTTCTGCACTACTCTTGTCTCTTTCTATACTTCTCTTGCCTCTTTCTGCACTACTCTCGCCTCTTGCTGCACTGCTCTTGCCTCTTTCTGCACATTTCTTACTCTTTCTGCACCATTTGTTTTTTTCCGCAATTCTCTTGCTTCTTTCTGTACTTCTCTTGCCTGTTTCTATATTGAAATGGAAAGTGCAAGCTGTTAGGTTTAAAGGTCTGCGTGCTCTCGGGACTGAGGTACATGTCCACTTGTATATGTATACTCATATGTGTTATGGATCTTAAGATGAAAGCTTAAAAAGCGGGTAGCTTCTCTTACAGGTGGTCAAATCTTGTTAGTTCTGCTCTGTCATTCGGTTGCACAGACAGACATGTGTTATGTATATAGGTGTTATAGAGCACCTCAAATGTACTATTGAATATGCATGTGCCCTGTATTAGGAGCAGAAAGAAATACATGCACCTTCTTGCACACAAATTTACAGAGTATGCTGTTTGAAACACGGATATTCAAGTTTTTTGTATGTTTATTTTTATGTAACATGTCACCAGGTATAAGCAGAGACACATGCATGCATATCTTCACAAACTTGGTCAGACTTACAACAGTGATATGGGTAGAGTGCTGTTTTACATTTAGTAGGCCTAACATTCTGAACAGTTGATGAATAGTGAACCTTCAAACGAAAAGTAAGGTTTAAGAAATCTTGGGAGAAGGATTAGTGATTAGGCTACTTTGTATGAGTCTGTGGAAAGGTACAGTCGAAGTAGGCCTCTTTCTGCACCTCTGTTGCTTCTTTATGTACTTCTCTTGCTTCTTTTTGCACCTTTCTTCCTCTTTCTGGACTTCTGCTGCCTCTTTCTGCAATTCTCTTGCTTCTTGCTTTACCATTCTTCCTCTTTCTGCACATGTACTTCCTATGTAAGCATATTTAGACATTAGTATTTAATAAACCTTAGAAATTCACAGAAAAACAGAGGTCACTCTCACAATCTTTACTCTCACATATAGTCACTTATAAACTCCAATACTTACATATACTGCCTTTCACATATGTATGTACTCACACATATACCACTGAGATATCCACTCACACACAGCCATATGCACACTCACTCACCCACACAGCCCTTCGCACATGCACTCATGAACCTATACACCAAGTGAATCACCCACTCAAACATCTATGCAGGGAGTCTAACACCACCCACCCACTCACACAGACACTCAGGTAATCATACAGGTACTAAGACAACCAATCATTAACCCATATAGACAGTCATGTAGCTACTCACCAACTCATGCAGCCAGTTACATGGCAACTGACAGATTGATACAGATATTCACACAGATTAGTCATTCACCCATGCATTCACTAAGACACGTTTAATCACTCACTTATACAGTCTGTTATGCACCCACAAAATCATCCATTCAGACACTCATACACCAACTCATTCTTCAATACTCCTTGGCGTATATATATATAAATATATAAATATATATATATATATATATATATATATATATATATATTCACTGAAAAAACCATAGGTTTCACACATGTTATAGTTAGCGGAAATTTTACTGATAAAAAACCAATGAAATTGCCCCGTTATAGTTAGTGCTGGCAACTATAACTCACGCGACCGCAATCTTCTGCTGATGCTAATACTGTATTTAGACACTTATTTGCCCATGTCTTCTTCCATACATTTTTAGCTATACATATATTACAAATATTTTTTTTTATAAAGACACATATGTCATCAGCAGAAGATTGCGGTCGCGTGAGTTATAGTTGCCAGCACTAACTATAACGGGGCAATTTCATTGGTTTTTTATCAGTAAAATTTCCGCTAACTATAACATGTGTGAAACCTATGGTTTTTTCAGTGAATTTGCAAGGTTTTTTAAATGCTAATTCCTAACTATAACGTGTGTGAAACCTATGGTTTTTTCAGTGAATTTGTACGTTTTTTTAAATGCTAAGTTACTTTACGCCATTCGAGGCGTGCGCGCCCACTTAACGCAGTGCGTTCCGTGCACGGTTTTTATCAACTTTAATAAGCCCTGTACATTTGGTGGCCTTCGGCCACCAAAAGCACAGGGGGTGGGGTCAATGTGGATAGTGTTTTTTTTATTTCGATTTTATAATTTCATGTTGCCAAAATATAGTTTTTTTACTGATGTAATAAGCCCTGTACATTTGGTGGCCTACGGCCACCAAAAGCACAGGGGGTGGAGTAAGTGTGGATAGTGTTTTTTTTATTTCTATTTTTTACCGTACGCTTACGGTAAGCGTACGGTAAGCGTACTCGGCGAAATTGCCGAAAAAAAAATAAAACCGTTTTTGCTCTTGGGGGATGTTTGGGGACTCCCTCAACATGACTATGTGGGAGGGAGTTGTCAAAACAGCCCCGTAACATGTTTTTGGGCATCATGTTTGATAAATAACACTCAGTGCGAGAGACAAAATGGCGGACGCCGCTTCCTGGTTTCGGCCGATTCGAATGTTTACTAAGATCTAAGAGCCAATCAGAATCGCGCTCGCGCACGCCACCGTACGCGTACGGTAAGCATACGGTAAGCGTACCGTAAGCGGGCTCAGATATATATATTGATTTAAAGGCTATTTTCTCAGAATCTACTGAACAGATTTACACCAAACCTACAAAAGGCACTTCCTTGACATAGGGACTACCTCTCTGCCAAATTTCTAGTAATTCTGTTCAGCCGTTCGGGCTGTAGCTCTGTCTAAAGGTCCTATGGAAAAATGCATGGGAAAAACACGTTTTGGGACCCCCCTTTTATCTCAGCCCCCGCTTGACGAATCCCCCCGAGACTTTCAGGGTAGGAGCGGAGCGTAGCGCCCCACCTATTTTGAGAAATTCGCGAGGATTCATCCACCGGCGCCAAAGTTATTCAAAATAGAATGTTGCGGATTTCCTATGGAAAAGGGGTCCTAACTATAACTACCTACTGGCGACCGCCAGTAGGTAATATATATATATATATTCACTGAAAAAACCATAGGTTTCACACATGTTATAGTTAGCGGAAATTTTACTGATAAAAAACCAATGAAATTGCCCCGTTATAGTTAGTGCTGGCAACTATAACTCACGCGACCGCAATCCTCTGCTGATGCTAATACTGTATTTAGACACTTATTTGCCCATGTCTTCTTCCATACATTTTTAGCTATACATATATTACAAATATTTTTTTTTATAAAGACACATATGTCATCAGCAGAAGATTGCGGTCGCGTGAGTTATAGTTGCCAGCACTAACTATAACGGGGCAATTTCATTGGTTTTTTATCAGTAAAATTTCCGCTAACTATAACATGTGTGAAACCTATGGTTTTTTCAGTGAATTTGCAAGGTTTTTTAAATGCTAATTCCTAACTATAACGTGTTTGAAACCTATGGTTTTTTCAGTGAATTTGTACGGTTTTTTAAATGCTAAGTTACTTTACGCCATTCAAGGCGTGCGCGCCCACTTAACGCAGTGCGTTCCGTGCACGGTTTTTATCAACTTTAATAAGCCCTGTACATTTGGTGGCCTTCGGCCACCAAAAGCACAGGGGGTGGGGTCAATGTGGATAGTGTTTTTTTTATTTCGATTTTATAATTTCATGTTGCCAAAATATAGTTTTTTTACTGATGTAATAAGCCCTGTACATTTGGTGGCCTACGGCCACCAAAAGCACAGGGGGTGGGGTAAGTGTGGATAGTGTTTTTTTTATTTCTATTTTTTACCGTACGCTTACGGTAAGCGTACGGTAAGCGTACTCGGCGAAATTGCCGAAAAAAAAATAAAACCGTTTTTGCTCTTGGGGGATGTTTGGGGACTCCCTCAACATGACTATGTGGGAGGGAGTTGTCAAAACAGCCCCGTAACATGTTTTTGGGCATCATGTTTGATAAATAACACTCAGTGCGAGAGACAAAATGGCGGACGCCGCTTCCTGGTTTCGGCCGATTCGAATGTTTACTAAGATCTAAGAGCCAATCAGAATCGCGCTCGCGCACGCCACCGTACGCGTACGGTAAGCGTACAGTAAGCGTACAGTAAGCGTACCGTAAGCGGGCTCAGATATATATATTGATTTAAAGGCTATTTTCTCAGAATCTACTGAACAGATTTACACCAAACCTACAAAAGGCACTTCCTTGACATAGGGACTACCTCTCTGCCAAATTTCTAGTAATTCTGTTCAGCCGTTCGGGCTGTAGCTCTGTCTAAAGGTCCTATGGAAAAATGCATGGGAAAACGCGTTTTGGGATCCCCCTTTTATCTCAGCCCCCGCTTGACGAATCCCCCCGAGACTTTCAGGGTAGGAGCGGAGCGTAGCGCCCCACCTATTTTGAGAAATTCGCGAGGATTCATCGACCGGCGCCAAAGTTATTCAAAATAGAATGTTGCGGATTTCCTATGGAAAAGGGGTCCTAACTATAACTACCTACTGGCGACCGCCAGTAGGTAATATATATATATATATATATATATATATATATATATATATTGTCGCTCCCAAGGTGCCCACGTGGCAAGAAAGCACTCGAGAACCAGCGATGCCTCTCGACGTCCCAGCAGAGGAAAATGCGGCCAGATGCGTTTCGAGTTCATATCTCTTTTTCAATGGCCGTTCACCTGTATCCTGCGACCATGCCCCGCCTACAAATGCTGCTGCTGCCTCCTGATAGGTGAGTGTGTAACTGGCAGTCCCCACAGAATTGTGGTTAATGTAGTGCGGCACAAAAATAAAACCCTGTATGGGTGCCGAAAGATAAGGATCCCTTATGCATGCCCTGGATGGGCTGACCCCTCTGTAGACATCTTCTCGGCGCTAGTTCCCTCAAAACACTGGGGAGATCCCCAGCTTACGACCCGCTTGGATTAGTGCGGTGGTGCTCTCTTCGCGGCTGGACAATATTGCCATGTGTTATGATGTGATCTGTGACCTCATTCAGTCACATATCTGTCTCATTTTAAAGACCTTCTGGACTGTACTGTAGGCCTGAGCCAGCGGGCAGCACTGCCCTACAGACACCTCTTCAGCACTGTGCTGCGGGAGGGATGGGTTGCATCAGCCAGACTGAGCACGTGCGAATAAGCGATATTGCCATGTGTTATGATGTGATCTTTGACCTCATTCAGTCACATCTCCGTCTCATTTTAAAGACCTGCTATACCATAAGGTAGGTCTGAACCTACGGGCACCTGTTGAGGGTGGTTCTGCGGGAGGGGTGGGGTGGGGTGCATCACCCTGAGTGCGCACGTGCGAAAAAGCGATGTTGCTGTGCGTAATGATGTGATCTCTGACCTCATTCAGTCACATCGGTCTAATTTTAAGGATCTGCTGGACCGTACTGTAGCCCTGAGCCAGCGGGCAGCGCTGCCCTGCAGAGACGTGGCGTTGGCTTTTAGGACACTGTAGTGAGCTCCTTACTAAGTGTACATGTACACAGGCTCCCGCCACTGCATTACACGTGCACATTATGCTTCTAGCATGCGCTCTGTTCCTTTGTATGTGAACGTTGGCATAACATATTATTATTTAACTTTGTGTATTATCGTGCACTCCAACTCCTCTTTGAACCACGATTACCACTAACAGTTGGTAGATCGTACTTCAAAAACGAAGGATGCACTCAACTCCTATTTTCTATAAAACTTGAAATAAACCTTCATTTACCTCCAGACGTTTCCACCATTAAATTATTTCTCCCTTTTCAGACATTCCATTGATTGCCACAAGAAGGGCGGCGCGGGAGCTGACCCCGCAATGATGCCCTGACATTCTGACACCTTCCATCGTGGTATCAAGAGACTGTTACCGACCGAAGACCTGTTCTATCGGACAAAGATAACCCCGGACTAGGAGCTTGCACCAACACGTTGTGAGACACACCAGTGGTGGCAGGTGAGCAGTGAAGCCTTGTGTGCAAGACCTACAATTGAGCACAGTGCGGGGGAAGGGGTTGGGGAGCAGCACCCTGGGTGCACAGGTGCATGCAAGTGATTTTCCCGTAGCTAATAATGTAGGACTATATTATCAAACAACGGCAATAACATTATCACCACTTTAGCGACAGGAAACTGCCGCTAAAGCGACGATAAGGGGTTGATAATATGCCCTTGTAAATTTCCATAGAAGCCCAGGTTCATACCAGAACCTGGGCTTCTAAGGGAATTCACAAGGGCATATTATCAACCCCTTATCGCCGCTTTAGCGGCAGTTTCCTGCCACTAAAGCGGCGATAATGTTATCGCCCTTCCTTCATAATATGGCCCATAATCTCTGGCCTCATGTGTTTAATTTTAAGGACTTGCTGAACCACACTCTTTCGCGCAGACCCCAGCGTCCTAGACAAACGAGTGACGGAGGGTAAACACTAAGGGCTGGGTGCAATAGGCCAACGCTCTGTCTCCTCCTCCCTCTCTTCTTTTGACTCTCCCCTTCTCCCTTCCACCCACTCCCCCTCCCTTCCATTCTCACTTTGGTCCTTTCATTCGGACTACCTTCTTTACCTCTTCCATATAGCACACATACTTATGTTTCATTTTGTCTTGCAGGTTTCCTACCCTGCTTCCACTGGAGTCCAACCCACGTTTTTTTTTATTATACTGTTCTATTAAAGTTACATTTCTATTTATTTCTGTTTTAGTAAAGGTTACTTATTTTTTCAAATAAATAACTGAGTGTATAGGTCTTCTTTTTCTGACGACACTTGTCTATTGTTTATTGTGAAAATCATCTGTTTATAGGAGACTTTAAGGACAACATTATTTAATATTAGAGTGCACCTACCAAACATAATCTAACTGACTATTAGACAAATGAAGCCTGGGTAATTGTACAACTGCAAGAGTTCTATGAGTGTATCACTTTATAACACCATAAGTACTGCCCGTGTGATTACAGAACAAATAAGGCACTACCTAGGACCACCGAGGCTTCAGGGACTGCCGAGGCCCACCCTGCATATTTAAATAAAGACACGGAGCATGGCGATCCCCGGACTTCAGTTGGCCTCGAACCCCCCGAACAATTAGTAAACAATACCCGGGAAGGTGCCGCTCCCCTAGGCTGCAAAACGTCTCTGTGCCCTTCCGCGCCTAATTTACATGTGACATTAAGATCCCGAGTCCTTCAGAGACCCCGCAATATAATAATTGGATTGGCCACGGAACATTAACCACCCACCAGGGGCCTCATTTAAAAGAACGAGTGAGATCCCGCTTTTTATTTTTTTGTTCTTTTCTCTCGATTTTTACCATCCGCATCCCCTCTATTAGAGCGATACGAGGTTTTCCTCCTCTCGCTTCTAGTAGTCGAACAAGTATTTGCTATCACAGGGTGGAAGCCATGCACCACCCTCTAATAGAAAACAAAAATGTCCAGCGAATGCACACCCCGGTACATTGTATGAGCTGCGCCTGAGAGGTCAGCCTCCCTACTACCATGATGCATTTGTTAGTATAAACGCATACTAACACTACTTACACACGTGTAGTACAGCGACCAGAATGCAGTGAAGAAGCAGAGGAAGCGCAAAATCTAAAAATATAAATCCTACCAGAAGTCGGATGACAAAGTTCAATAAACCGACGACCCTGTCATGAGTAGCTACACGAGCAAAACGAGTCATCAGCACAAAGCAAGCAATTTTGAAATATTGCTGAGTGGTGCCTTCTTTTTGCCTTCTCCCACTCGGCGCCAAATTTATGTAGTGAAGAGGCAGACAGCAGTGAATCCAATAAGTAGATTTATTACAAGAAAACAAGACACCTGAAACAACCACCAACAGGAGCAGACAGCAAAGCAACCGTCTAATCAAGCACTGTGTACAAACTCTGCAAGGTTCCCCTCATGACAGCCCTACATTTTAACATTACATACTGAGGGCCATATTATCAAGGAACGGCGTTAAAATTATCGCCGCTTTGGCGGCAGGAAACTGCCGCTAAAACGGCGATAATGGCCTTGATAATATGCTGTAGAGAATTCCAATAGAAGCCCATGTTCTCGTGTTAACATGGGCTTCTATTGGAATTCTCTACGGCATATTATCAAGCCCATTATCGCCGTTTTAGTGGCAGTTTCCTGCCAATAAAGTGGCGATAATTTTAACGCCGTTCCTTGATAATATGCCCCTTAGATTCTAGTAGAATTACATACTAACATTCTACTGTGACTTACAATGGAATACTACACAGAGCACATGACTTTACAGCAATGAGCTCATAGTTTCATCCACGAGTCTTGACACCGGTAGGGGTAAGACTTTCGCTTCCCACTCCCTATATTGTATAAACGTAAACTAACACTTCTTCCACAAATATGCTACAGCGCCCAGAGCACATCACTTTACAGCAATGAGCTCACAATTTAGGCTCACGGTTTAATCCCCAAGTCTTCACACCAGTAGGGATGAGTAGTTCGCTTCCCACTCCCTATATACTATAAACACATACTAACACTACTTACACACTTATACTACAGCGGCTAGTATCCTACACCGCCCAGAGCCCATCACTTTTCAGTAATCAGCTCGGTTTCATCCCCAAGTCTTCACACCGGTAGGTGTAACTACTTCGCTTCCCGCTTCTGATATACTATCAACACACAGTAGCAGTCAGTAGTTCGCTTCCCACTCCCTGTATGGTATAAATGCCTACTAACACTACTTGCACATGTATGCTACAAACACCAGACCACATCACTTTACAGCAATGACCTCACGGTTTAGACTCTCGGTTTCATACCCGAGTGTAGCACCATATCATATCACCACCATGCCACTCTGAGCAACACCGCACGTTAACAGTGATAACTACCTACTGTCGACCGCCAGTAGGTCATCCAGAACAAATTACAATAGTTCCTTGGTTCTTTTAGCTTTCAAAAATTTTCTCTATTACTGTCTTTCTACTTTTCCATATAAATAGTTTTTTTAAAATTCAAATACATATCGAAGTCAGAAATGCAACGTATTCTATCAACACACTTTCCAGAACATTCTACAACACGTGGAGGTTAAAAGTTCATCCATTTTTTTAAACGGAACGATATTTTTTTGCAACAGTTTCTCAGACATTTAACGGCACGTGCAGGTTAAAAGTTCACGATTGTTTTAAGTTCGAACAGTGCCTTCCAAATGCAAGTAGAAGGTGTAGTTGAGTTGAGCAAATGTTATCCTTTAATATGTACTATAATATGTACGTGCAAACTGCTTTTTCTTAACCAATCACAAACATACTTTTCCACAAAACGAATGTGCACCCTACTTTTAAAAAACACTGCTTTTCATCTCCCAATCAGGTACCGTTTTGTATGCGAAAGGAAACTAGTTCCCCATCTTTAAACATATCTCTTATTCTACGAAGGAACTGCATGAGCTACAGACATCTTTCCATACCTTCCAGCCATACCTTCAAAATGCTAGTGTGGATCGTAGGACATAGCTATGTTTTCTGGTGCAAGAGGTATGCAGAACAGCGACGTATTGACTTAGACCTAGGTTTACAAAATGTGGACATTAAATGGTTTGGACAGAGAGGATTGAAGTGGCACCAATTGTTGCCCTTGGATAAAACCTGTTTGCATCTCCAACACCCTGACCTCATGATTGTGCACTGTGGTGGAAACGACCTAGGCACATTGACTGGAGTAGATTTGGAAATGCTTATGAAGGACACCTTTGGACAATTGATGTTACTTTTGCCTCAAACTGTCTTTGTATATTCCAATATATGCCAAAGACAGGAGTGGAAATGGTCCAAACAATTTTGTCCTCAGATTGAAAAATCTCGGAAAAAAGTCAACAAAGCTGTCTCTGCATACCTCAGAGACCACAAAATGGGGTCCATATACAATAACAACATATGTTTTGATATGGCGGATGTATACAGAAGTGATGGAGTACACTTCACAGATCAGGGAAACCTGAATAACTTGAAGCTGTGCATCCGCACTTATATGTAGCTCCAACTAATGAACACAAAGGCTCTTTTTAGAGCCACGCTATAACTTACAACTTAGACCCACTATTTTAGGGCAAGATAACGCCAACTCCCGCACCCTCGCCAAAATGTATTCTCCACACAGCTGTGGCGCAGCGGCCAGACCATCGGACTTTGCAGCACAGACCTCTTGCTTTGATCCCCAGCTCTACTCACCCATAGGGGTGAGTAGTTTGCGCTCTACAAATACCATATTGATTTACCTTCCCACTCCCTATACAACACCACCTAAGCACCATACACAAGCTACAATGTTCTAAACAAAAGTTCATCCAAGTACCTATAACTACATGCTGACACTACTTGCACAGATGTGGCACAGCGGCCAGAGCACATGACTTCACAGCATATGACACACAGTTTGGGCTCACGCTTTAATCCCCAACTCCGGCAGCAGCTCAGCTTAGCAACATGAGACTCTAGACAATACCTCACATATATTCCGTACCCCAGGACTTTCATAACAGTACGTGTCAGTAGTTCATCCTAGTAGTTATAAATACATCCGCACACTACTTCCACAACTGTAGTGCAGCGGCCACAGCACATGACTTCACAGCATAAGACACATAATTTGGGCTCACGCTTTAATCATCGAGTCCCACACCAGCTCACCTTACCCGCATCAGACTCTACCCAATACCTCACTTAATTTCCATAGCCCACCACTTACACACCGGTAGGGGTAAATACTTCACTTCGCACCCCCTCTATAACACACCCTAAATACCCCACAAAGGTTACAGTGCTCCTACCTTCCGTGGGAAGCGAACTACTGAGCTCTACCGTGCGTTTATACTATATCGGAAGTGGGAAGGGAAGTACTACGCCTACCGGTGTGAAGACTCGGGGATCAAACCGAGCTGATTGTTGTAAAGTGATGGGCTGTGGGCACTGTAGCATACATGTGTGCCATGTCTAAGAGAAAAAGGAAGGTAGTGAGAATGAACGGAGGAAAGTGAGAATGGGACAGAGAGTGAGTGGGTGGAAAGGAGAAGGGGAGGGAGAGTGAAAAGAACAGAGGGAGGAGGAGACAGAGCGCCAGCCTACTGCACCCATCCCTCACTGTTCACCTCCCGTCACCCTTGTGTCTGGGATGCTGGAGTCCGCGAGAAAGAGTGCGGTCCAGCAAGTCCTTAAAATGAAATAGAGATTTGAATGAGGCCAGAGATTACATTATTATCTATGGCAACATCGCTTGCCTGCACCTGTGTATCCAGGCTGCTGCACCCGTGCACCCAGGCTGCTGCACCCCAGCCCTTTTCTCCGCTCTCTGCTCAATTGCAGCTCCTGCGCACCGAGGCTTGACTGCTCACCTGCCACAACCGGTGTGTCCAAAGATGTGCCGGTGCGAGCTCTATCTCTGGGGTGCCGCTATCAGCGTGGCCCAGCAGGTCTTCGGTCGGGGACGATGACGGTGACTTGATACCACGGTGGAAGGCGTCAGAATGCCCAGGGCATCATCATGGGGTGAGCACCTGCCCCGCCCATTTTGGCTCCACTGGCCCAGTGTCTGAAAAGGGGGAAAAAATATAATGTTGGAAATGTCTTGAGGTAAATGAAGGTTTCTTTCAACGTTAATGGAGAACACCAGTTGAGTGCATCCTTCCTTCTTGAAGTACGATCTTTGAACTGTTAGTGGTAATCGTGGTTCAAAGAGGAGTTGGAGTGCACGAAAATACACAAGGTTAAATAATAATATGTTATGCCAACGTTCACATACAAAGGAACAGAGCGCATCGTAGAAGCATAATGTGCGGGTGTAATGCAGTGGCGCAAGCCTGTGTGCATGTACACTTAGTAATCAGCTCACTACAGTGCCCCAAAAGCCATCGCCACGTGTCTGTAGTGCAGCGCTGCCCGCTGACTCAGGCCTACAGTACGGTCCAGCAGGTCCTTAAAATGAGACCGATGTGACTGAATGAGATCAGAGATCACATCAGTACGCAGGGTAACATCGGTTGTTCGCACCTTTGCACACAGGCTGATGCACCCCACACCTCCCGCAGCACTGCGCTCAACACAGGTCCTTAAAATGAGACAGACATGTGACTGAATGAGGTCAGAGAACACATTATTAAGCAGGGCAATATCGCTTGTTTATACCTGCGCACCCAGGCTGATGCACCCCATCCCTCCCGCAGCATCGCGCTCAATTGCAGCCCCTGTGTACCCAGGCCCCACTGCTCACCTGCTGTCATTGTTGTGTGTCCAAACACGATGGGCAGCAGTGTTCACAATTCAGGTCCAGTGTTGATTGCGACGATGGTGTACACCTTATGGATTCCTTTTTTTATTACGCATTGTGATATGCGAGGTGGATGCGGCCATATCATCTGAGGCAGTGTAGAACAACTGGGACAAGTGGCGTCGTTGTTATCCTATTTATACGTACGCCAGGCGAGCGTAGGGGCGTGAATAATAGTTACGGGGACCTGGGCGTTGTTCAGTTCCTGCCTGGCCAGGAAGTGCACTTATGTGTGTTTCTGTTGCAGTTTTGACGTCGCAGATTGTGCAATTTACATTAATGTAGCATGTACCGGGAGGGCGGCAACTATTGCTAATGAGAGGCTGTTTGACAACATTGAATGGCCAACATCACATGTCGTTGTCAAGGTTGTGGATATGCGCAGACACTCATGTCAATGGTGTGCGGTATTATTGAAAGTGTTGCTATCGAAAAGTGCACACATGTGAATGTGTTCGGATGGAGGGAGGATCAGCAGTGAGGATACGTCTTAAATAGTGATAATGTTCATTATAGTCAAGCAATACATGCCAAACGTGAATCTGAAAGTCTTCCATATGACACACTACTATGCTGGTAAAGCCTGACAACAGAGAATACAGCAATACAAATGTACACATTACTGTTTACTGTGATCTAGGATGTGCATTCTGCCCATGGCTGATGATACCCCTTCGGGCCAGCAATACCCAGGCTGAAAGGCAGCACAATAATGTGCACACACACACACCAGGGGCATTGTGTAACACACATTTGATTTTTGATGTAACGTTTGAGATGCATGGCCATCACACGTGGAAGGCTAATGTACAGACCATGAATATTGATCAAGAAGATCGTTGCATGTTGTGTGTAGTAGAAGATATGTGTACACAGCAAAAAAACTTTTCATAAAAGCTCTCTAAGCAGAAGGGGTGTGTCTCATCAAACGCTGTAGAGAGAATGACTAAAATGGGTGGGGTGCTCCAACTGTTACAACGGGAAATGTTATGAACTAATCAAATGCTTTTTTTTAAGGTCACATGGCAATCGTGCATCGAGGGCGCAAGGAGGCTGCACCCAACAAGATTTTGAGAAAATATGTTTATCATAATATAGGTTTATTACAGTTAGAAATATATAAATGTTGAAAATATTTTAGATTATCGCTTGATCTCATATACAGCTTAAAGTTATTTAGATATAGTTTTGAGACATAAAAAAAACGAGGGAATGGCATACCCGGCGTGACACCATACGTCTATGATGTAACACAGGGCCTGGCAGCGCGCACTCATCACATACGCAACGCCCAGCTGGTACGAGCCCATACGTACATGACGTAACGCGTGGCTTGGTAATGCGTACCCATTGGATACCTATGTAGAAGCTGGTGTGAACTCATACGTATATGATGTTAAGAGGGACACGGTGCCACGAATCCATCGGATACGAAATGCGCATCCTTTACAAGCTTAGCAATATGGCGGATAGGATTCGTGTGGTGATGGAGCTTGGTACACTACCGGTATGGGAGTGCAGTTTAAAAAAAAAAAGATATACATATTTTTGGGGGAAGATAGAAAACATTACTACATTTTTAAAGTTAAAAAAAGAAGTATAATAGAGTTGCAAAATATTACAAAAAAGATAGAAAAAATATAGGTTTTATAAACATTAAAATATGAAATTAACATTTAAAAAACCTTCGAAATTCACTGAAAAAAACATAAGTTTTACAGACGTTATAGTTAGGAATTAGCATTTAAAAGATCTTTGAAATTCACTAAAAAAAACATAGGTTTCAGGGATGTTATAGTTAGTTGGACATTTGACTCATGTAAAACTAGAGAAATTCGCCTGTTATAGTTTGAGCTAACTATAAATCCCGCGCCCGCAATGCACTGCTGATGATGACACATATTACATCACTCATGACATGGTCAGTGACATCACTGACGACATCACTGATGACATCTCAAATGACATCACTCATGACATCATCCACGTGATAATCTGATGCACATACTGATGCCCTAATATAAACTTTGATACACTCATTCTAAAATGCAGACTACAATTTTTGAAACTATACACACAACAATGCCATATACTACATACCACTCACTGTTTCCTAGGTCTACACACACATCCAGTCACTTATACATGTAGTTACTCATCAATACAGTAGTATAATATGCACTCATACATCTATACATGCAGTCACATTCCGCCGCTCATCCATAGAGTTACTCACACACCTAGTCAGTAATGCAAAGAATCAATCACATATCCATTTACTCATGTATACAGTTATACACATCAAGTCCGTTATTTATAGACACACCATATCACTTATTTATAGAGATACTAACACATATTTACTGTCTTATACAATTACTGATACAAGCAGACACTCATTTATACACGAACTCTTCAAATAACTTACTCTCATGTATAGTCATTTATATACTCCAACACTCACATATAGTGCCTTAAAACATATGTAGTTAGTCACACATATACCACTGAGACATTCATTCACTCACCAACACATCCATACACACAGTAACTCATCCATACAGCCCTTCCCAGATGCACTTTTGAATCCATACAACCAGTGAATCACCCACTCAGACATCTATGCAGAGTCATACACCCACCCACCCACCTATACAGACACTCAGGAACGCATACAGATACTCAGACAACAAATCAATAACCAATATAGATACTCATGTAGCTATTCAGCAACCCGTGCAGTTGCTTACACACCAACTGAGAGACTAATACAGACTTTCACACAGTGTAGTCACTTACCCATGCATTCAGTAAGACACGTTCAATCACTCACTTATATAGTCAGTCACGCACCTACTAAATAATCCCTTCAGGCACTTGTAAATGCATTCATTCTTCAAAACACCTTGGAATAGATATATATGAAAAATATTTAAACTTTACAGAAACACACATTCACTGGATGATGTCATCAGTGATGTCATCAGTGATGTCATTTGAGATGTCATCAGTGATGTCATTTGAGATGTCATCAGTGATGTCACTGACCATGTCATGAGTGATGTAATATGTGACATCATCAGCAGTGGATTGCGGGTGCGCGAGTTATAGTTAGCTCAACTAACTATGACAGGCGAATTTCTCTGGTTTTATATGAGTCAAATGTCCAACTAACTATAACGTCCCTGAAACCTATGTTTTTTTTAGTGAATATATATATATATATATATATATATATATGAGGAAACTCTCATTTACTCCTTAAATCCCTTCGGAAATATTAAGCATAGACTAGGCCTGGGCTAAATTTCCATTCCGCTTGTGGAAATTGCGATAATTTGACATTTTCGCGTTCCGCGGAGAGCACGAAAATGTCGAAATTTCCGCATTCCGCAGTTTAGCGATAATTTGTTTCTTGCTCGCGCTGTAAAATAATACATTCTTGTGCGCGCGCGATCGCCTTACCTGAATCCCCGCGTTCGCCGACAAGTTTTCCCGATCCGGTCGCGTTCTCCACAAGATGTTGGATTGTTGGTAGCCATTTGCGCTGTCTCGCGACAGTTCGTGCCTGCAGTAATGTAATTGGTCGCGCGATCACGTCTTTCTTTTCGCGATCATGCACCGCGAGAAGAGTGAAAACAAGATGGCCGCGCCCGCGAGCAACTGCATGGGTAAGTTGGCGAACCGCGACCACGCAGAAAATACCGCGAAAGGGCGGAAAAAAACTTCCGCATCTTCGCGATATTTCCGCGTGTTAGCGGAGATTTTTTACATTTTCGCGATAATTTGCGAAAGTCACTTTCGCAAATTCCTCCCACCCCTAGCGTAGACCCAAAAATGTGTGCAATTTTCTCAATTTATTGCCACCATGTAGTATGTCATGATACGTTTCGGTCAAACACTGACCTTGATCACATGACACGGCTTAGACTGTGCTACCGCCTTTTAAAGTGCAAGTGCAACTAACTTCGCCATAGACATAGAAGATAGATTACATTTTGTTCATTCATTTAATTGCTTAAATGCTTCATTTTCGCCATATGGTAGATCACATACCCAGGGCTCATGACTAGAACACCCTACTAGTATTTCTAATCATCTTCGTAATATCAGTATATATATATAATATCTACTGGCAGTCGCCAGTAGATAGTTATAGTTAAAACCACGTTTCCATAGGAAAAGCATTTTTTGATTTGCTTATAACTTTGGCGTCGTTTGACTAATCTTTACGAAATTTTCCAAAAAGTTCCTCTTTTCAGGTCAGCTCCTATACTGAAAGTTTGGGGTCGATTCGTGAAGGGGGGGCTGAGAAAAATGGGGGGTCCCAAAATGTGTTTTCTCCATGCAATTTCCATAGGAAACTTTAGACAAGGCTACAGGTCAAAGTGCTGAACGGAATTATGCCAAATTTGGCAGGGAGAAAGGTCTTGGTCCAGAAAGCACGCTTTTGTTTAAATGGGGTTAGTCCGTTCAGTAGTATCAAAAGTTTCAGAGATTGATATTTGAGAATTCTGACATCTGATTGGCTGAGGCATCACGAGCGTGCGGCTCATTGGCTGCGAACTGTTGAAACTAGGAAGTGTTGTGACTCAGTTGAAAAGTGTAGGGCAAAAAAAAGAGAATAATTGTATAAGAGGGTATAGTAGGAACACTATGGTCTTAGTTTAAGCACTCGGTATGGTGCAGAGGCAGGGAGTTTGAATGTTGCGTAGGCCGTGGAAATTACGTCCGCAGAACAACGTGCGCGGTATTGCGGCAAGGTTGCGTAGGCTCTGGAAATCCCGTCGGGAAAACAATGTGCCGTATTGCGGCAAGCAGTGTGTAGGGTGCACACACACGTAGTGTGAATGTGCGGTATTGCGGCAATGTTCAGAAGGCTGTGTAAATCATATTGGGAAAATAACAATGTGCGGTATTGCACCCTTCCTTTAATATAATGCGCAGTAATGTTTACTTATAATGCGGTGTTCACTTTTATCACGGAGAGTGTCACATTCTTAGTCAAAATGTAATATCATGTGGGAGGGCGTGTTCTGTTCCTGTGCCCTGAACAAAATTAACGTTTAATTGGCTGAGGTGTTCCAACAACAAGCTCAATGTTCATTGGCTGCGAACCAGTGAAAGTAGAAGTGTTGCCAGCCATTTCCTCCCCGTCCGCGGAGTAGCAGGGACATCTGATTGGCTGACGTGTTCCAAGTAGGACCTTCGCCATGCTTAATGTTCATTGGCTGTAAACCATTGAAAGTAGAAGTGTTGTCAGCTATTCCCTCCCCCTCCGCAGAGCATCAGGGACATCTGATTGGGTAACGTGTTCCAAGCAGGACCTTCCCAAGCTTAATGTTCATTGGCTGTAAACCATTGAAAGTAGAAGTGTTGCCAGCCATTTCCTCCCCATCCGCGGAGTAGCAGGGACATCTGATTGGCTTACGTGTTCCAAGTAGGACCTTCCCAAGCTTAATGTTCATTGGCTGTAAACCATTGAAAGTAGAAGTGTTGCCAGCTATTCCCTCCCCCTCCGCAGAGCATCAGGGACATCTGATTGGGTAACGTGTTCCAAGCAGGACCTTCCCAAGCTTAATGTTCATTGGCTGTAAACCATTGAAAGTAGAAGTGTTGGCAGCGATTCCCTCACCCTCTGCGGAACACCATGGACATTTTATTGGCTAAAGTGTTCCGAGAACAAGTTTGCTCATTATTGGCTGGGAACTGTTCACTGTTGTGAACCATTTTGTGAGGCACTTCAATGGAGTACGGGAAAACAAAGTAGTAGCGGGGAGGGTAGGAACACTATTAACTCAGTGGTCACAAGGCATTTAAAAAACCTTAGAAATTCACTGAAAAAACCATAAGTTTCAGGGGCGTTATAGTTAGCTGGACATTTCCCTCATACAAAACCCTAGAAATTCCCCCGTTATAGTTAGTTCAGCTAACTATAACTCGCGCCCCCACAATGCACTGCTGATGACGTCACATATTACATCACTCATGACATGGTCAGTGACATCACTGATGACATCACTGATGACATCTCAAATGACATCACTGATGACGTCATCCAGTGAGTCTTTGTTTCTGTAAAGTTTAAATATGTTTAATATATATAGGGAAAGGCCTATGGAAGAATGAGTGGGTGTATAAGTGTGTAAATGGATGATTTAGTAGGTGCGTGACTGACTCTATAAGTGAGTCATTAAACGTGCCTACCTGCAGACTTGTGACTAAACTGTGTGAATGTCTGTATCTGTCTGTCTGTTGGTGTATAAGTGGCTGCATAGTTTTGTGAATAGCTATATGAGTGTCTGTATGGGTTATTGATTGGTTGTCTGAGTATCTGTATGGGTGCCTGAGTGTTTGTGTGGGTGGGGTGTGTGTGACTCTGTGCATAGATGTGTGAGTGGGTGATACTATGGGTGCATGGTTTTAAGAGTGCATCTGTGATGGACTGTATGGTTGAGTGAGTGTATGTATGGGTGTGTTAGTGATTGAATGTATATCTCAGTGGTGCATGTGTGATTAACTACATATGTGAAAGGCAGTATATATGTGTGTAAGAGTATATAACTGGCTATATGTGAGAGTATGTGATTGTGAGAGTGGCTGTATGGATGAGTGTGTGCTTATATCAGTAATTGTATAAGAGCGTAAGAATGTGGTAGTATTTTTATGAGTAAGTGAACTTGTGTGAGTATAACTGGATAGATGAGTAAATGGGAGTGTGATTAATTATTTGCATGACTGACTAGGTGTGTGAGTACCTCTATGGATGATTGGTGGTGTGTGAGTGTCTATATAGGTGTATAAATGCATATGATAGTCCTGTACTGAGTGACTGTACAGGTGAGTGAGTGGATGTGTGTGTAGACCTAAGAGTCAATGAGTGGGTATGTAGTTATTGGTATTGGAGTATCTATGGTTTTGAGAATGTACGTCTGAAATTTTCATTGGGTATATCAAAGGGTGTGAGAAGATGCACTAATTTATCACATGGATGACGTCATCAGTGATGTCATCAGTGATGTCATTTGAGATGTCATCAATGAGGTCATCAGTGATGTCACTGACCATGTCATGAGTGATGTAATATGTGACATCATCAGCAGTGCATTGCAGGGGCGCGAGTTATAGTTAGCTGAACTAACTATAATGGGGGAATTTCTAGGGTTTTGTACGAGGGAAATGTCCAGCTAACTATAACGCCCCTGAAACCTATGTTTTTTCAGTGAATTTCTAAGGTTTTTTAAATGCCAATTCCTAACTATAACGTGCATGAAACCTATAGTTTTTTCAGTGAATTTCAAAGAAATTGTAATTCCTATCTATAATTTATCTCTAAAGATATCACGTTTAATGATTTTCATTGGTTTCATATATTTTTCAATTTCAGTGTGTCAATTTCATTAATTATCTTTTTTTAAAATACTTTTTTATCACCATTTTTTTTTTTTTTTTTTTTTGAAAACGTTTTTATTGAGCAATAATTCGGTCACAAGTATGGGCCTACAACCACCCGGGCCGGCCGCTAGGTACATAAGGAAATATACACATATCAAAGTTGCAGTCCGTTCCCAGGGCACTGCCCCGCAGTGGCTCAAGATAGTTCTCGAAGAACAGCAAGCGTCAGTCCAACAGTAACAGGAACAAAAGAAAAACAATAAAAACAAAAGGCGAGTTACGAGGGATACCAGTGCGGTTCAGGCTCCCCCCGGGAAACTCCAGTCAGAACATTTGAGCAATCCGCTAAAGAGAGGAGTACCGGGAGGCCGGGGACGGAGGGGGGGGGGGAAAGGGGGGTCAAGGAAGACGAACGTCCCTATGTAGTTGTTACAAAAAGCGCCAGGAGCCGTCGAGGGTCAGGGGGACATGGCGATATCAGTGTCTACCAGGGGGGGCGTACAGATGCCTCCGCGATACGCATTCCATTGGCCCCAAATTCTACCCCATGCCCCCGGCTTGCCACGGGCCACATACACTGTCT
This sequence comes from Triturus cristatus, assembly GCF_964204655.1. NCBI lineage: Eukaryota > Metazoa > Chordata > Amphibia > Caudata > Salamandridae > Triturus > Triturus cristatus. The sequence continues at coordinate 450,326,642 of NC_140588.1, forward strand.
TCTCCCGACACATACACCAGTCCATATTCTCCTTCCATACTGACACGGTGGGCGGCCGTTGAGCGCCCCAAAGTTGCGCTATATCCCTCTTGGCAATCATGTTCCCTAGGGCCGCCCACCGAGTCTGAGCCGCGTTGTAGTCATTGGGCTCCCACACATTCAGGACACAGCGACGCACCTCCGGCAGCAGTACAACCCCGGTGACCTGTCCCATAACCGTGTGGACCCGGCGCCAATAGTCCGCCACCTCGCGACACTCCCAAAGGATATGAAGAAAGGTGGCGCTGAGCCCGCAGCCTCGTTTACAGAGCCCGTCGTCGGAAAATCCCATCGCGACCAAGCGCGGACCCGTAACATACACCCGGTGGAGAATCTTGAGCTGTACCAACCGGAGACGAGCCGGAATGGCAACCTCCTTGGGAGACGACAGTGCAGACTGCCAGTCTTCGTCATCCAATTCGACCCCATCCCCAGTCCAAGCCTCCCGAAGGCGCACCAGGAGATCCGCCCGGTGATTAATCAATTTTTTATAAATTAAAGAAATAGTACTATCAGGGACATGTCCGTCAAGTACGCGGTCCTCGAGGGGCGAGGAAACAGGGATCTTGGTCCCCTCCCCGAAGACCGAGAGCAGGGCGTGTCGAACCTGGGCGTAGCGGAAGAACTCCCTGTCGGTCAGCTCGTATTCGGCCTGGAGCACCGCGAAAGTCTTGACCGTACCCTTGTGCCACAGGTCTCCCACTTTGCTGATACCAATCGTGTCCCACTGGTCGAACCCCTTGGTGGTCCACAAGCTGCCCAGGCGGTCGGAGGCAAACAAGGGAGTAGCACATGTCATTCGCTCACTCCAGCCCATGGCCACAGTGGCAGCCCTCCAGGTCCGCACAGCAATCTTAGTAGGACCCGTAAGGGTCCGGTCAGCCAGGCGGGAATAAAGTGCCCTGTTGTAGTTCCCGCCGGGAAGCAGGAACTTGTCCATCTCATACGCCGGATTCAAGCCGGGCGCATACATGGCATGGTTAATGGCAGATAGCTGCGAGGCCCAGTAGTACCTGCGAATGTCAGGAAGCGCGATGCCCCCGTCATACCAGGGGAGAGTGAGCTTAGCAAGAGCTATACGCGCCCGGCCGTTCCACACCAGTCTCCTCTGCAGGCTCTCCACCTCCCGAAAGTAGGCCACTGGGATAACGTCGAAGGAGTTCTGGAGTGCATAGAGGAACCTGGGAAGGGACATCATTTTAAACAGCGCGGACCGACCCAGCGGGGACAGGGGCAGCCTGCACCACCGGGCCGTGTCCTCACGCAGTCGCCGAAGTGGAAGCAGAAGATTCTGCTCGTAGCGAGCCACCGGGTCCAGCGAAACGTATATCCCCAGGTACTTAAAGCCGCTCAGAGATATTTGAATCGGGAGCCGAGGCGGCAAGAGAGGAGGACCACCAGCGATGGGATAAACGCAGGATTTAGACCAATTGATCGTGAGACCCGAATTGTTCCCAAAGGAGGTCAGAACGTCAAAGAGGACGTTGAGTGACTGCCGCGGTGAGGTGAGATACAGGAGAATGTCGTCCGCATACAGCGAGACCCGATCTTCAAAGCCCGGGCCCCACCGGATCCCTCTAAGCGAGGGCTCCCAACGGAGCCAGGCAGCGAGTGGCTCCAGGGCGAGAGCAAAAAGCAACGGGGACAACGGGCACCCCTGCCTCGTGCCCCTGCCGAGGGCAAAGGGCCGAGAGACCCGCCCATTCACCACCACTTGAGCCATGGGTCCCGTGTAAAGGAGCCTCACCCAGCCAATAAATCCCTCCCCAAAGCCGAATTTATCCAAGACGGCCCAGAGGAATGGCCACTCAATAGTGTCAAATGCCATCGTGGCATCCAAAGAGACCAGCACGGCCGGCTCGGTGAGGAGCTCCGCCCTGGCGAGGACCCCGTGCAGACGCCGCAAGTTAAGAGCGGTGTTGCGGTGCGGGATGAAGCCGCATTGGTCCGGATGAATAAGGTCGCACACGACACTCAACAATCGATTGGCCAGGACTTTCGCCAGGATTTTAGGCTCTGCATTGAGCAGTGAAATAGGCCGGTAAGAGGTACAGCGGTCACGCGGCTTGCCCTCCTTGGGGAGAACGACTATAGTGGCCAAGCGCTGGTCGGCCGGAAGGGAACCCGCCGCAAGAGAGTCGCGGAACATGCGGCCGAGGAAGGGCGCAAGCTTATCAGGACGCAATTTGTATAGTTCAATGGGCAGACCGTTAGGACCCATAGCCTTGCCCGAGCGAAGGGAACGAATCGCGGTCGCTATTTCATCCGACGATAAGGGGGCGTCCAGCCGCTCCCGGTCCTCAACGGACAGGCCGGGCAGAGCAATATCTCTCAGTAGGAGGCGAGAGTCATCTTCGTCCCTGTCAGTCACCGGGGAGTACACCGCCCGGAGGTGGTCAGCGAAGCATTCCACAATCTCATCCGGTTCAGTCACACACCCACCATCCGCAGCACGCAACTCGGGGACCACACGATTCACTCTCTCCTTTTTGTCCAGCCACGCAATCAACTTTCCCGCCTTGTCCCCCGCGTCATACAATCGGCCCTGCTGCTCCCTATACATAGTTTTGGCCGCGTCAGTGACCAGGGACCTATATTCGAACTGTTTCAGGCTAAGGGCATGTAGCCCGTCCGGAGTAATATTCGCCTCCAAGGCCGACTCCAGCCCCGAGACGTCAGTCTCCAGCTTCACCACCGCCTCGCTCCTAACCTTCTTGGCCACCACTATCTGGGCGAGGGCGTGTCCGCGTATAACAGTTTTAAAGGCTTCCCAAAGGGACAACGCAGACGACACCGACCCCTCGTTTTCACTAAAGTATTGGTCCATGGCCTTAACCAGGCTGTCACGAGTCACAGGGTCCCGCAGGTACCAGGGGTTAATGGGAGCTATCCGCCCTGCGGACCGCGACCCGGTGTCAAAGAGAAGCCACAGCGGAGAATGGTCGGAGATACCACGCGCCAGGTGTCTGACCTCTCGAATCCGACCAGTCTGCGCCGCTGGCATAAGGAAGTAGTCTAACCTGGAGAGACTCCCATGCGCCCCCGAATGAAAGGTGAACTGGCACTGGGTCGGATGCAGTAGTCTCCAACTATCCACCAAGCCGAAGGTCTCCAACATCCCACCCAGCCATGACTGGGCAGCGGGGAGGGTCCTCGGTGGGTGACGATCCAGTTCACCCGAAACCACAGAATTAAAGTCCCCGCCCATGAGCAGGAGGCCGTCCGGGAGGTCAAGCAGCAGTCGACCCAAATCAGCAAAGGTGGAGTTCTGGAGGCCCGGGGGGACGTAGACTGAAACCAGGGTAAGGGGCTGCCCCTCCCACCTCCCAATCAGACACACATAGCGCCCTCTGTCATCCGAGACTATCCTCGTGATCTCCACCGGAAGGGAGGTTCGCAGGAGAATGCCCACCCCCCTGGAGCCAGTTGTGAAACCAGAATGGGCTACGAGGCGGTATCCCCCCCTGTTCATCGCATGGCAGACATTGCCGACCAAATGCGTCTCCTGGAGAAACACCACATCAGGAGTCAAACGGCGCAAATATTGCAGTACAACACCCCGCTTAATACGGTCCCCCAACCCATTGACGTTCCACGACATAAGCCTCAACCCGTCTCCCCCCATCCCCTCCAATAGAGCAAGAGGCCCCCAGCCCGCAGCACCGCTCCCAAATATGGATAAAAATCAATTCCTCGCCCTGTAAACAAAAAACACACAACTAAACAACCCCTCTTCCCCCCCAACCCCACCCCAAGTCCACCGCCCCCCACCCTGCACCCCTGCGGGCCTAAGACCCCCCCCAACTTGCAGTGTGCCTGTCGCCCCGCTAACCCCATTCTACAAAAAGACCCCGGAGGAGGAAAGGGACCCGAACCCGCCCGCACCCCTCACGGGTCCTGGTAAAACACAGTATGCAAAAGAAGTAAGACCCAACTGTATAGTGCAAAAACGCAAAAGCAAGGACCAAAGGTCAGTCTAAGGGGACCCGTCACCTGCGGTGCCCCCAGAGGGCCCGGGCCGGCCACCCCCGTCCGGCAGCGAGTCCAGCCAGTCACTTGCGGCCACAGGAGTGTCAAAAAAGACTGTCCGCTCTCCATGCTCCACTCGAAGTTTCGCCGGGTAGAGCATCGAATACTTCAGGCCTAGCTCGCGGAGACGGCGCTTCACCCCCTGGAATCCCATCCGCTGTTTCTGGACCAGTTGCGTGAAGTCCGGGTAAAAGTTGACGGTCGAGTTCTCGTAGCGGACCGGGCCACGGGTCCGTGAAGCCTGCAGAATAGCATCGCGGTCCCTGTAGTGGAACAGTTTAGCCACGATAGGCCTCGGGGGGGCCCCCGGCCGCGGCCGGCCGCCAGGAACCCGATGGGCCCGCTCCACAGCGAAGAATTTACTTAGGCCAACCGGGGACAGCTGCTGCAGGATAAGTTCCTCGACCACGAGGTCCACCGGGCGGCTGTCGGAGGACTCCGGTACCCCAATGATACGGATATTGTTGCGTCGGGCCCGTCCCTCGAAGTCCTCAAGCCGCCGGGCCATGTGGTCGTTGACCACTCTAATGTCCCCAAGCGCGGCCCGCAGATCCGACACCTCCGCACCCAGGGTGGAGGTCCGTGTATCAAGGGCCTGGACCTTCTCGTTGGTTTTAGAGAGGCCGGCCCGAATCAGGGTGACGTCGATCGCGACAGTGTCGATCTTACGGGCCAGGGCCTCATATTGCGTCGCGATAGTTTCCCTGATGCCCTCGATGGCGCCCATAATGTCCTGTAGGGAAGGTTCCGCAGCAACGGTCGTGCCTCCCCCCGCAGCATCCGGGGAGAGGCCAGCAGCGCCAGGGGACCCCCTGCCCTGGGTATAGCGGTCCATGTTGTTGCTCTGGACCGCTCCCCCGCGTAGTGAAGCCTTGGTCTTGCGCCCCTCCGGTCCCCCTTTGCCCGCCATGTGAGCGCCGTCACTCAATGGGACCTCCGACCAAGGGGTGCACGGGTGCCAGAGAAAGGACCACAAACTGTCGGTGTAGGGGTCGGAGGCGTCAGACCCGCCAGTAGCAGATGGAAGCAAACCTCGGGCAGAGGCCCAAGAGGCACCCCGCCACCTTGAGCACGCACGCCAGCTGATCTCCTGAAGGCCAAAATCGAAACCGAAAGTGCTGAATCGGTAACTGGCACCGCGCTGAGGCCGCTGTTGTTCAATTGCAGCCCGGCCCCACGGGTCACCTCCACCCCGGCCTCCTCCGTCGGGTGGGTCCCAAAAGTTCCGGCGACGATAACTCAGGATTCCCAGGTCCGATTAGAATTTTGAAAAGAGATATATAGTCAGCTGGTCTTCTTCTCTCAGATTCCATACACCAACTCAGGATAGTCTCAGGATTTATTCCGAGGAGCAGAAAGGGTCCGGGGAGCCCTGTGCTCACGCGACCATCTTGGATGCGCGCTAGGCTCCTCCTCTATCACCATTTTTTAAACTTATTTTTTCAATTAATTCTTTTAAAAATTAAAAAATATTATTATTTTAATTGGGTTATTTAAAAATATGTTTTTATATTTTAAAAAACTATTTTTTCAACTATATTTTCAAAACTTTATTTTTTATTTTATTTTTTCCATTTTTTGGGGATCAGCGCACCCTATGCGCACCGTTCTCGATCCCTACGCGAAAGCATCCACGCACGGTTTGCGTTGGGTACGTGTTTGATGGACGATTCCAATGCGACCGGTACGCGACTCCAAGCCTATACGCGACACGTACGATTACGTTATGCGACGCTTCCGTGCTTCCGCGATGCGTCATATGCGTGTATGACGCGGTGGGTGCGCGGATCCCGCGAAATATTTAACATTTAAAAAAACATATATATATGTATTGCATGTGAATATTAATTGAAGACAAACTCTAAACTACTCTTAAAAGTAATATATTTTTACATCTAATCCTATATTCCTTTTAAATTCAATTTCGCGGATGCGTGCTGGGTGCATGCTGCATAAGCGCAGGGTGCGCGGATCCCATGTGTCCTGCAAAAAAAGAGATTTGATTGGTTCATTACACTTCCTGTTCTAACTATTGAAAGACCCCACCCATTTCAATCATTCTTCTTTGACCTTCTTTGGAAGAGCATCTCTTTGCAGAGAAGAGGCTTTTTTGACTAAGTTTTTACTTAGCTCAAACTTTCTTTTCAGAACAAACAATGGCTTCAGGGCAGCAGGCATCTCCTGCATCTCCTCATAGATCTGAGGATGATTTTTTGGAAGAGCCACCACGCACACCACGTTTTTCATCTGTGGTGTGGAAATTATTTACCTATCCTGAGGGGCAAACAAAGACCAATGCCACCTTGGTGACGTGCAAGATCTGCCAGAGAGTGCTGTCTCAAGGGGATCCTAACAAAAAGTACTCATGCGGAACAGCTAGTATGATGAAACATCTAAGGACCCTTCATCCGGTAAATCTTGCTCGGGAGGAATGCCGAAGGATGAGAGTCGCTCCTTCCGACTCATCGCAGCCGTGCACTTCAAGAGTGCATCCTTCAGCACAAAATTTGGACATCCGTCCACAATTTCAATTTTTGAAAGTGCTCTGCGTTAAATGCAATGCGACTTTATGCTACGGGGAGCAGTCTATCGATCTGATCTGCCGTAGGCAAGAAAGTCACCATTGCTATTTTTTTTATTTTTTTTCCCTGAAGTTCATTGTTTTGTTCCTCCTGTTCTGTTTTTTCCTTAGTTTTTTTCCAGAAAAACCCCAAAAATTAAAAAGTTGTTCAGAAAACTAAAAAAAAATATATAAAAGAAGAAAGAAGAAAAAAAAAGTTCTTCTAAGAACTAACTTTTATCGTTTAAAAAAAGAGCTATATTTCTTTGTTAGTGTGAGAAAGTTTAGATGAATGTATGTGTAGTACGTAATTGAATGAATGAATGCATTAGTAGCGTATGGTGAATGTATAAGTGCAGAACTATGAGGAAGTGCTGCAGCATCACATAGTAACCTCTTTAACTGCAGTGTGCTGTAGTACTTCCGAAGCACAGGGATGCAACATATGTACATAAATATGTTGCAAATCTATGCATCTCTCTGCACGGCTGCTTAAACTGCAGCCATGTGGTGACACGGGCACCCTTGCACCATAGTGCAAGGATATCTGTGTCATGTGCTGTTTGTTTTTGTGCAGGAAGACACACCTTCCTGCACAAAAACAATGAGAAAACGCATTCTTCTGCTTCAATGTATGCTGAACATTTTAGCATGCATTGAAGATATAAAAATGTGGAGAAATGAAAACAATTCTCCTTGTTGTGCTTTCCTACACCAATTTTAGAATGGTGCAGCATTCACACACATATCGAGATTTATGATTTATGATAAATCTAGAGATGTGTCTTGTTCTATGAGTATTCAGTGCAATCATGCACAACAACACTTATAGAACACCCTTTCAACACAAAGTGGTGTGTATGATGAGGTTCTATTTACATGGAGTAGAAACAGTGCCTTTTCCTTGCTTTGTAAATATGAAAGAGTGTCTTGCGCAATAACTATGTTACAAAAAGTGACATATTTCTGTTTTTAAAATTGCTTACGAATGATAGAAGGTAAGCACAGAGTTTTATCTGCAAAGATGTTCAAAGAAGAATGATTGAAATGATTGCGGTCCTTCAATAGGTACAATGGGAAATATTATGAACCCCTCAAATCTCTTTTTTTGCAGGTCATATGATATCCGGTTACGGTCAGATTTCAAAACTACAGAGGTATAAACAGAGTGTTTTTAAAAACGTGTTTAAACTTTGTAGCTTCTTGCAGATCTCTCCAGTCTGCATATTGATACTTAGTTAAACTTACCTTCACAGTAATAGAAATAAAACATGGTATACATTTTTTTCAGATTTTCTCTGCAATCTAAATTGATGTAAATTGCTTATTTTAAAATTAGGATCTGTGAAAGAAAAGAAAAAAATAGTTATCACATGTAATAATAAATTTTTTACAACACAGCATCATTTCCACAAAATAATTTGTTTGCCTTTTTTGCTGTTCTCAGAGTATATTGAATTTCACTAGAAATAGGGATTTCAATCGTACTCATCACTTAACAGCGGGCAAAAAAAAACCAATCAAAAAGATTGTAAAAAAAAAACCAACAAGCTATTCTCAGTAAAATACCAGAAAATACAAATCACACATATATGAAATGCTTATGACTAACAAAATGTTATAACTTTAACTTATAAAAACTGTAAATGTTGCCGCTTTAAAATATTCATAGAATCAATGACCACCAAAAAGTCCATAATTCAAACATATACATTTCCTTGAGGCCAAATGGTATTTTTGCACTCCTTTTTAATGTAAATTGTCCAATGGTAGTCCTATTAAATTATAATAATAAATTCCTCAGAGAATGAATTATCTTCCTAAAACTTTGTTAGGTAGGAATTTTGTAATACCCTAGGCAAACATTGTTTGAAAACCAACTGGGAATCATTACAAAGTGTCCAGCCTTTGTCACATTTTAGATAGGCAGTGTAATGTCCAGATGTGGTGGAAGGACCATCATGGAAAATTATAGCAATTGCTACAAAAGTCCTTCCTGATATTGATAGTTGTGCTGCTACAAATTGCTTTATTAAAGTATCCATTTTTCTTCTGTCAGCTGTACAACGTTGCATCATTAAAATTATGTATTTGCCGTGTTTTGTTAAAAATAATGTGGATAACATTTCTGATTTACATTGGCTACACTCCATGTTTTGGTTTGCACCTTTAACTAATTTATTGAAAGACACTGATTTACAGTCTGGTAATGTTAAATACAGAAATCTCTCAGTGTCTACATTGGTGCTACATGTATACATGCAATTTCACAATAATATTCCCATTTGTAAGAAAGGCTGAACATATTTTCTATTTCTACAACTTCATTTTCAAAAATGGTAAGCATATACATTAAAAATTCCTGAGCATCTTGTTGGGTATTTTGTGAAAATTGTGTAGAACCAGAACACACATCCAAAAGATTACGAACATCTGAAACAGATTGTATTTTACTTGTATCTGTTGTCAACTTTTCATAAACAGAATGCAACAGAGAACAAAATCGTTTTTGCTAATTCTGCATAATTTGTTCTTGCAAACCTTCAAGATAAAAAACAACATTGACCACTACATTAGCATAGCAGTTGACACCTGAACTATTTTCAAACTGATAACCAACAATCTCTTCAACAGTGTCCAATTTATTTTTACTTGCAATCACAACATTATCGTGTTCTTTTCCCTTCTCGACACCTTCAGAACAGATATTCTCAAACCTTCTTTTTCGACCAACCACACGCTTTTCAAATACAGGATATTGACCTAAATTTGGAGCATACACCCTTCTTAGCCTATTATACTCTTTTACACAGTTTGCATCTGCAGTAACCTTTGTCTCATCAAAATCAATCAAAAACAAACCAGATAATGTTCTGACTCGCGACAAAGCAACATATGCCATACCCTCTTTAAATACGGTAGATCCAATGTTCACCAAAGCACTGTCTACACTTAAGCCTTGAGATTTATGAATAGTCACTGCATATGCCAGAGAAAATGGAAATTGTTTCCTACGGACATATAAATCTTTAACAAGCAAAAAACGAACTGAGCAACGACCAATTTCTTTAACTTCTTCAATCTGATCAAATTTAATTTTAAAAAATTTAATTCCTTCTTTTTTCTGATAATTAACAAAATCCACCACTTTACCCATTGCGCCATTAACTGAACCTTTCTCTACATCCAAATTACGCCTTAAAATTATTCGACAGTTTACACATGCATATAGTGTCTTTTCTAAACTAGCTGTTTTAGATATTTTTTTTTCTAAACAATCCAGTTTTTTTTTCAACTTTTCCGTCAAAATATTGGTGATTCCTTCATGTTGTATTTTATCGATGGCTTCCATTTTTACAATTTCTTCATTTTCCAGTTTCAATTGTTCTTCGTTGAATATGGTACACTCGCGCAGTGTTGGCATTAAGCAAATCACTGATTTATTTTGAGCAATTTTCATGTACGCTTTTGCAGGAACTGCATTTTCATTTGGAAACACATTGCAAAGTAATCGACTCTCCAAAGCTTGTTTGCCTTGTTTTGAAAGAATTCCAATTCTTATATCTTGAAGAATACTTCCATATTCAGCATCATTTGCCTGTCGCATATTTGTTGTCAGTTCTTTGTATTCAAAATTACTCCAAATGTTCACATTACCAAACTGCGAAGAGACTTTCTGGTATCTTCATGGGCAAGTGTTTTAAATACCGGTTGTCCTTTTACCGGAGTCAGTTGCAGTAGATTGCCAAAAACTATGATGTGTTTTCCTCCAAATAACACATCATACTCTGTTTTAAGAATTTGCTGCATTCTTAAATGCACAAAGGCAAGCATCAAGTTTGAAACCATGCTCACCTCATCAATAATGAGAAGTTTCATTTTCTTCAGGACTCTTGAAACTTCACAACAAGCTTCTCCAGATAGCTTGTGGTATTTCAATTTGTTCTCATGCTCTACTGGCAGCATTAGTAAACGATGTAAAGTAATTCCTTTAATGTTATGTGCTGCTAACCCAGTTGGAGCAGTGACAACACAAGACAAATGCGACTCAGTTGTTTTCTGCAGATAACTTGTAATTACTTTAATTAAGAAACTTTTTCCTGTTCCAGCTTGACCACTCATATGCATTCGGATAGGTTGAAATGATGTACATGAGCACCCTCTCTTTTCATGAAGTAATCCATGGTCAATCTGCTCTTTTACTTGCTGATATATTTGTTTCTGTTCAACATTTAGTTGCTCTTCCAAGTTTCCTAACTGTATTACATCTTCTTGTGCTTGATACACTGCTGTTTCCACCTCATTCATTGCAATTGCTGCTTCATTTTCAACAATTGGTTGTTCTAGTGGATCTTGACTCAGTGCAGCAGATCTTTGACTGTCTTGAGAACTGTCTCTAGCAATCTCAGCTGCAATTGTAGCTTCTTGATCAATTTCATCATTCAACATTTTCACATAATTTGCAAAAGCACTGCATTGTATGCTATCTTTATAAGCATTAAATGAATCTTCATATCTGTGAAAATCTCCAAGTAATTCCAGTTCTGAACGCCATGGTTTGAACATTTGCAAAAGGGCTAAATAGTAAAATTCCCTTTTGTCAGCAGTGTCGCAACTCAGTTTCCTGTGATTAATTACATTTCCTTTCCTTTGTTTCACCAGACATCCTTCGGAACCAATCACTGCATATTTTTCATCGTTGATATTCTCTGTAGTATTCCGTCTAAAAGTGTAGTTTTGCAGCACTTCATAGAGACACATGTTCTCAAGATGATGACTTCTATTTGGGTAGTATGTGTCCAACATATTCGTTTTCAAAATATCTGTACTTTCTGGTTCTTTTTCTGCTAAATATTCAATTTCTTGAACAGATTTCAGTACCCGATTTCGCATTCCTGCAAGACCTAGACTCACCCAAATGATTCTACTACTTTTGGAATATAGACTTGCAGATGATAACCGATCATATGCTCCAATTTCACGATGCGATAACATCTTCAAACTGAAACTGTATAATTTCTTACTTAGAGTCTTCTCGTGAGAAATCTCTTCCCACATTTCTTTCAATTCAGTCTTTTCTGATTTAGTAATGTAGGACGTTACATATCGAGCAACAGCAATGGAATTGTCCGCAACATATTGAATATCCATGCTAGCGTTCCACATGGATAAAATAACTGGATTGTAGTCATTTATGTATTTCGATTCCTCGCTTCTTCTTAAGTTGTAGGTATTTTTCTGAGACTTTCTTGTGATGGTATGTTGCATAGCTGACATAAAACTGTTCACTCTTTCTTTGGATAATACAGGACGTGGAAATCCAAAACGACATTTAGTATAGAACTTATCTTTTGACTTGTACTTTCGTCGACAGTATTTTCCACACCTGTGGCTTTGGAATCGTAAGACTTGTTGTTTTAAGTTTTTATCTTCTCTGCTATTGCGTACAGCACATGTAGCATAATCTTCAATGAAAGACAATACAGTTTCATCTGAATCTGTTCCAAATTTGGGGGCGTCCTTGATCCATAACAGCTTATGTATATGAGGAGCACCTCTTGCTTGATACTCCTTTCTCCAAAAGAAATCCACTACTTCGCCAAGAGAAGGATTCTTTTTATTGCAGATGAAAGACATCATAGTTTCAAATCTATGATTGAAATATCTGCATACTTTGACAGGATCCAAAGAGCATAATTCTCCAGGTGTCTTGTATTCAATATTTTTTATATTGGAATTTGCCTCTCGAAGAAATTCAAGTAAATCATCCCAAGCATACTCAGCACAGCTTAGTGTAACAAACCATGTAGGAGTTCCCAAGTTCCGTAGCATACATTTCAGTTCTCCATGTCGACGGTACCAATATCCATTAGTCCCACGCTGACATGTCATCAGATTAATCAACTGAGATTCTAAATGATCATCTCTCTGATGCACTTTATCCATAAAATCCTTTGCAGTTACATTTTGAAGATGCATTCCAGTTTTTAAAATGTGATTTACTGCATATGAAAGTCCAGACAAGTCACTTTCAAACAGAAGATGAAACATATAAGGAATACATTGTCAAAATCTTGGATCTTCTGCATATAATCTTGTTGTCCGAGATGCAGAAATCTGCACAGGACGTTCATCATATCGTCCACCTTTTCCTGTTGGAAACAACTGCGGGAAACAACGAGCTTCCAAGCTCTCTTCCCATACACTCATGGGACTTCCTGTTGCTTTTTTCATTTGAAACAACTCAATCGTATTCCCCATCACCTCTTTGGAATGAAGTGGATGTACACTGTAATGTTCATAGATTTCTTCACATCTGGACATGTCCACTTTTTCTATTTGTCCACTTAATGTTTCAGTATCTTCTGCTAAATCTATTTCTTCTTCTCCAACAAACACATTTCTATAGTACTCATTATTTTTTCACAGATACAATGACGCCTTTTGCACTTTTCTAACATCCACTAACTCTTGCCAGATTTTCTTATTCTTAGTAGGAACACCATTAACTAGAATGACTAGTGGCTCATTTTCTGCATGGTCTACACCAATAGTTTCAATATTTTTCCTTAAATCTAACGGTAAATACACAACTCTTCCTTTCAATCCTCTTTGCAACTCTGATGAAGGTAATTTACCTGTTTTAGGCTCCATACGAACAATAGCCTGAAATGGATGAACACATTGAATGAGAATAGACTCATACGTATTTAAATCTATCAGTTCTGGAGGAATAGCAACCAACTCTAGATTATTATGAACAGCTCTAGTAGGCATTTTATTCTCATCTAATTTGTTATAACAATATTTGCAAATACGCTGCTCAGATCCCAAATCAAAACATTCCTCTACCAACAAATAAGTTGTAAATTCCATCCACATATCATTATCTTCTATTTCACTTTTTAAATACAGATTGACACCCCTAGTCTGATTTTTATAGTGACTTCGCCGACAACAAATAAAAGAAACATTTGGTCTTTCACCTGAAATTACCTTAAACTTTGTGATTTCATCCTCAAATTTTTTTGTAATTACGGGTTCTATATTGTCTTCAACATTTTGTTCTACTAATGTGTCAGTTTCTGCACTCTCTTGCTGAGGACCAAAGTAACAAAGCTCAATATCATCACAAACCTTCTTCACATCTGATACTGACCCACGCAAAAGAGCACTGTTCAACTCATTTAACTTTAGTGCTGGACTTTTCGCATAATACAATCTTCTCACTAACTTCCGCATTTGAGTATGATGTACTGCCAGCATCCTGAAATGATGAAAAACACTTTGACAAACTTTCCTAGAAAGACAAGCCAGAGAGTGACCTTGCAAACCAGTATTTTTTCTCACTCTGCAAGGGTCTAGTCCTTGCAACACCTTAATCTTTTGTTTAACACTTTTTTTAGTATATGCTCGTAAAAAAATACATAATTTTTCAATAGATTCCTGTCCTACACTGCAAATACTACTGCAATCCCAAGTGTACACAGGGTGTTTAGGACGTCTCCCTAGAACTTCATCAGCTATCACTTCTTCTGCATTTCTTTCAACCATTTTCTCTTTCCCAATTGGACAACCATCTCTAACCTCATAACCTCTACCACTGGTGTCAACCGCATACAATAACTTTTCACTCTGTAAATAACTCTCTTCATTGAAAAAGGCTCTGAACTGGAACTGTGTTTCCATTCTCCCAAAAAAACATCACAACATTTTTCTTTTATTAATTACTCTTTTCTTCCTACTTTTGGCCTTCATTACATGGATTGGTTTATCTAGTGATCGAATTCTGTTTAATACTAAAATGAATAGTTTCCTTTTTACTTCAAAATCTTTTTCAACAATGTTTTCAATATGCTTCTTCTTTTTATAAAATAGAGCTCTCTTTTTATATTTCTTCACATCTTTCAGCAAATTATGCACTATTCTCTCTGCGTAATTCCTTATACTGATTTTGCCTTCTTTTACCATACTTTCTCTCCTTTGTCTGACCATTTGCTTTTTTGCTTTTCCTCTTATTTTGAATTTTTTTCTTAGTTAAAGCATTCTCAGTAGTTGCAGCGTTCTGTACATTCTGTTTGGTCCTACAAACATTTTTAATAACTTGCTTTGTGATCTTACCAGAAGATTCTTTCCTTTTAGCCACATTATCTTGTACATTCAATACTTGTGGTTAATGTTTCTTCAAGTAATCCTCCTGTCTCTGTTCTTTTCTTTTTCTGGCATGATTTCTCTATTTTAACGTTGAAAAACAGTATCTGTAAAAAAGAATGACAAAAAAAATGTATATTAATAACTTACAAATTTATACTACTCTATTACTGTAGAAACACATTTTATATACAAAAATTGACTACGAAACTATAGCCCTGAAGCACAATTGTAACAATGGTTAAGACACTACATGCAAAGTGCATACAACTTTGAAGCAGTTCATGCCCTAAAGCCTACCTCACTAAAAGACTACGTGCTAACTGACTGAATGATTACAGTACTATAAGGATACACACTGGGTGAGTGACAGGGTGTTTGCTAGAAGTGTACGAATACTGACATGGATATTGATGGTGTAAAACACAAGTGTGTAGGTGATTAGAGACCTACATGCATAGTGGACATGTGTTTGAATCCATCCATATGTTAAGGCCTGTCTCAGTTCAATAGTACTTGGATACTGACTGAATGTTTTGAGTATTGCAAGGAGAGTACCTGGATGAATTTATAAGTATTTTTATTTTTGTGCAGTAAATACATTAATACATAGTGGTGAATAAGTCACTGGAGAAGTATAAGGGGAGTGACAGGATGTTTACGGGAACTGTATGAATACTATCTGGGTTTTTGAAGCTTTGAAAGACAAGTGTGTAGGTGGCTAGAGACCTACATGCATACTGGATAGGCATTTGAAACAGTCCATAGAGTAACACTTGTATCACTCCAAAACTATGTGGAAGTGCATGAATACTGACTGGGGAATTGAAGGTGTGAAAAACAAGTGTGTAGGTGGTTAGAGGACTGCATGCATAGTGAATAGGGGTTTGAAGCACTCCATGTGCTAAGGCCTGACTCACTGCATGAGTACTTGGGTACTGACTGAATGATTAGAATACTGCAAGGAGAGTGCCTGGGTGAATTTATAAGTGGTTGGCTTTTGGTGCTGGAAATACATTAGTACATGGTGCTGAATGAGTCACTGGAGGAGTGCAAGGGGAGTGATAAGGTGTTTGCTGGAGTGTATGTATACTGACTGGGGAATTGAAGGTGTGAAAGACAAGTGTGTAGGTGGTTAGAGGACTGCATGCATAGTGAATAAGCGTTTGAAGCAGTCCATGTGCTAAGGCCTGGCTCACTGCATGAGTACTTGGATACTGACTGAATGATTAGAGTACTGCAAGGAGAGTGCCTGGGTGAATTTATAAGTGTTTGGGTTTTGGCACAGTGAATGGATTACTACATGGTGCTGAATGGGTCACTGGAGGAGTGCAAGGGGAGTGATAAGGTGTTTGCTAGTGTGTATCTATACTGACTGGGGAATTGAAGGTGTGAAAGACAACTGTGTAGGCGGTTAGAGAACTGCATGCATAGTGCATAGGCGTTTGAAACAGTCCATATGCTAAGGCCTGCGTCACTCCATTACTACATAGGTACTGACTGAATGATTAGACTATTGCAAGAAGCGTACCTGGATAAATTTATAGGTGTTTCAGTTTTGGCACAGGGAATGCATTACTACATGGTGCTGAATAAGTCACTGGAACAGTGCAAGGGGAGTGACAGAATGTTTGCTGGAAGTACATGGATATTGACTGGGGAATTGAAGCTGTTATAGTATGTTAGAAGACTGCATGCATGATGCACAGACATTTGAAGCAGTCTATGTGGTAATGCATGGTTCACAGCATGAGTACCTGGAAACTGACTAAATCATTAGACTACTGCTAGGAGAGTGCCTGGGTAAAACTTTTAAATTTTCAGTTTTGGCGCATTAAAGAGAATAGTACATGGTACTGAATCAGACACTGGATGAGTGAAAGATGAGTGACAGGATGTTTATTCAAATATATAGATACTGACTAGCTAATTAAAAAACTGAAAGACAAGTGTGTAGGTGACTAGAAGCCTGTATGCATACTGTAAAGGGATTTAAAGCAGTCCATATTGTAAGGCCTGGCTCGCACCGTGAGTACTTGGATACTGACTGAATGATTAAAGTACTGCAAAGAGAGTGCCTGGGTGAATTTATAAGTGTTTGGGTTTTGGCGCAGTGAATGGATTAGTACATGGTGCTGAATGGGTCACTAGGAGAGTGCAAGGGGAGACACAGAGTGTTTGCTGGAAGTGTATGTATACTGACTGGGGCATTGAAGTTGTGAAAGACAAGTGTGTAGTTGGTTAGAGGACTGCATGCATAGTGTATAGGCATTTGAAGCAGTCCATGTGCTAAGGCCTGGCACAGTGCATGAGTACTTGGGTACTGACTGAATGGTTAGAGTACTGCAAGGAGAGTGCCTGGTTCAAATGCTTCTCTCACAATGGTTACCCAAATGCACACAGACTCACAGTGTGCTTCTAGACAAGCAATACTATACCAAGGAGTTTACCAAAACTCATTCACTACTGTGTAAGGGGTAAGGGGACTGCACACAATCTACACATTTCAGTACTGCACTTTGGTGTCAAAGCCTGACTCACTTTCTCAATGCATAAGCAAAGACTGGCTTGTAATGCTTCTAAAACTTGACAACATGACAGGTTTCAAAAGAGTTATCTGTCAGCAAATACATGATGTTACCAAATGCTTCTCTCACAATGGTTACCCAAATGCACACAGACTCACTGTGTGATTCTAGACAAGCAACACTATCCCTAGGAGTTTGCCAAAACTCATTCACTACAATGGAAGGGGTAAGGGGACTGCACATAATCTACATATTTCAGTACTGCACTATAGTGTCAAAGCCTAACTCATTTTATCAATGCATAAGCAAAGACTGGCTTGTAATGCTTCTAAAACTTGACAACATGACAGGTTTCAAAAGAGTTATCTGTCAGCAAATACATGATGTTACCAAATGCTTCTCTCACAATGGTTACCCAAATGCACACAGACTCACAGTGTGATTCTAGACAAGCAACACTATCCCTAGCAGTTCACCAAAACTCATTCACTACTGTGGAAGGGGTAAGGGTACTGCAAGCAATCTACATATTTCAGTACTGCTCTTTAGTGTCAAAGCCTGACTCATTTAATCAAAGCATAAGCAAAAACTTCCTTCTAATGCTACTGAAACTTGACAACCAGACAGGTTTTAAAACAGTTATCTGTCAGCAAATACACAACGTTACCGAATGCTTCTCTCACAATCCTTACCCGAATGTACACAGACTCACAGTGTGATTCTAGAGAAGCAACACTATCCCTAGCAGGTTATCAAAACTCATTCACTACAGTGGAAGGGATAAGGGGACTGCACACAATCTACATATTTCAGTACTGCACTTTAGTGTCACAGCCTGACTCATTTTATCAATGCATAACAAAAACTGGCTTCTAATGCTACTAAAACTTGACAACATGACAGGTTTTAAAACAGTTATCTGTCAGAAAATACATGATGTCACCAAATGCTTCTCTCACAATGGTTACCCAAATGCACACAGACTCACTGTGTGACTCTAGACAAGCAACACTATCCCTAGGAATTTGCCAAAACTCATTCACTACAATGGAAGGGGTAAGGGGACTGCACACAATCTATATATTTCAGTACTGGACTTTAGTGTCAAAGCCTGACTCATTTTATCAATGCATAACAAAAACTGGCTTCTAATGCTACTAAAACTTGACAACATGACAGGTTTTAAAACAGTTATCTGTCAGAAAATACATGATGTTACCAAATGCTTCTCTCACAATGGTTTCTAAATGCACACAGACTCACAGTGTGATTCTAGACAAGCAACACTATCCCTAGGAGTTTACCAAAACTCATTCACTACTGTGGAAGGGGTAAGGGGACTGCACACAATCTACATATTTCAGGACTGCACTTTAGTGTCAAAGCCTGACTCATTTAATCAAAGCATAAGCATAAACTGCCTTCTAATGCTACTAAAACTTGACAACAAGACAGGTTTTAAAACAGTTATCTGTCAGCAAATACACGATGTTACCGAATGCTTCTCTCACAATCCTTACCCGAATGCACACAGAGTCATAGTGTGATTCTAGACAAGCAACACTATCCCTAGCAGTTTACCAAAACTCATTTACTACTGTGGAAGGGGTAAGGGGACTGCACACAATGTACATATTAAAGCACTGCACATTAGTGTCAAAGCATGACTCATTTTATCAATGCATAAGCAAAGACTGGCTTCTAATGCTACTAAAACTTGACAACATGACAGGTTTCAAAAGAGTTATCTGTCAGCAAATACATGATGTTACCAAATGCTTCTCTCACAGCGGTTCCCAAATGCACACAGACTCACTGTGTGATTCTAGACAAACAACAATATCACTTCCACTATACCAAAACACATTTCTTCATCTAGAAGGAGTACTACATTTTAGTGTAGAAACATGACTCATTTTGCAAATTCATAAAGAATCACTGATTTCTAATTGTACCAAAATATAAAAACAGCACAGTTATCTCCCTGCAAACACATGAAAAACACAAATGCTTATCACAAAATGATTTCTATATGCACACACACACTGTCAATAAGATTGTAGACAAAAAGAAATACTCCCTGCACTTTAGCAGCTGAAATACATTAGTATGATTAAAATCATAATAGACCACATACACCTCCTCTCAATTAAATAACTCACCTTTCAAGTTGGTTTATAGGTTAAGAAGTATATCAGTCACACACCAGATTTTCTTATACAGAATCTCTGCACTGTGCACCTGTCAGCAAAACCAAAGAATGGCAAAGATTCCCTCTCATTTTCCACGCATATACATGTAAACATCAAATCACATTCCTTCCCACATAAATTCAAAAGCAAACACACATTTCTATTGGTTAAACATTTCAACCCTTTCCAAATGACATAAATGTGAACCCTCCCCCCAATATGCCTTCTGCCTGTTACCATAGAAACAGGTTATGGAACACTGAACTGAACACACAGGTCACAAGTTCAGCACACAATGTTGCTAATCAAAACAGCAAGTGTGCTTGACTTTTCAACATATCAGCTTATCATATATAATGTTCCTTTCAATCAGTTTTTGTTAACCAATAAGAATCATGCGTTTAAAAAACAGAAACATGCACCCTACCTTTCAGTGTAGAAGGTTGTCAAACAACCAATGATTTCTTGTCTTTTTTCAAAACTGCATCTTAGCCACCATTTTAGAAAAATCTTACTTTCCAAACTGCCATTTCATTTACAGAGACCATCTGAGTGCATCCAGACCTCCCTTCAAGATGCTTACAGTGTGGATTGGGGGACACAGCTATATTTTCTGGAGCCAAAGGTATGCAGAAAACAAAGGCATTCACAAAGACCTAGGTTTGCCAAATGTAGACATTAAATGGATTGGACAGAGAGGGTTAAAGTGGCACCAATTGATGCCATTGGTCAAATCATTCATGCATATCCAACACCCTGACCTCATAATAGTGCACTGTGGTGGCAATGACCTAGGCACTTTGACTGGGGTAGGTCTGGAAATGCTTATGAAGGACATCTTTGCAGAACTGATTTCACTTTTCCCCCAAACTGCGTTTGTTTATTCTAACATATGCCAAAGGCAGAAATGGAACTGGTCCAATCATTTTTGTCCACAAATTGAGAAAGCTAGGAAACATGTGAATAAATCTGTTTCTGCTTATCTCCGAGACTATAGAATGGGGTCCATTTTCAATAACAATCTGCGCTTTCATAAGCTAGAGATGTATAGGAGAGATGGAGTACACTTTACTGATGAACAACTTTCGACTCTGTATAGGTACTTACTTATAAGTACCAAAAACTCTCAATGAACACAACTGCTCTTTTTAGAGCCACTCAACAACAAAACACTTAAACTTGATGTTTAAAAATCAATGTAAAAATTTTTTTCCTTGGATCCGCGCACCCAACGCATTAGGAACCATGCACCCAACGCGGTACAATGCACGCACCCTGCGCGCATTATGCAGTTTAAAAAAAAAAAGGGGGGCCCCAGGGGATCCATCTGGGACCCCCTAAGCAGCATTAGATGGTCAGAGTATTTCCACTCTGCCCCTTTATATGTTTTACACACTTATTCCCCCTACTTCTTCAGCATCGCTTCTACCGAGGCACAAAATGGCTGCCAACAGTTCCTGGTTTCGAATGTAGAGAGACACTCGACAGCCAATTAGCATTCATCGCGTGATCGGGAGGGTGCGCGCTTGGTTCGGGGAGGATGCGCTTACGGTGCGGGTAGGGTGCGCGGATCCTCCTAGGCCATAGATATCACTAACTTTTTTACCCTAATTTTCTCAGGAACTACTGAACAGATTTACACCATTTATGAAAAAGGCACGAGTCTGAACAGAGGACTACCTCTTTGCCAAATTTGGTGCAATTCCGTTCAGCAGTTCGGGCTGTAGCTGCGTCAACAGGTCCTATGGTAAATTGCATGGGAAAAACGCTTTTTGGGACCCCCCTTTTTTCTCAGCCCCCGCTTGACGAATCACCACAAAACTTTCAGGATAGGAGCGGATCGAAGCTGGCCAAAAGTTTGGAAAATTTCGCGAAGATTCGTCAACCGGCGCCAGACTTATCGGGAATAGAATGTTGTGGATTTCCTATGAAAAATAGCTCATAACTATAACTACCTACTGGTGACCGCCAGTAGGTGATTGATATATATATATATATATATATATATATATATATATATATATATATATATATATATATATATTCTCCAACAGTCCTGTATTCTCAATTGCTGAACAGGTACAGACCACAAAGTGCCATGAAAGTTTAACATGCTTAATTTATTCCTCCACGGTCAGCATGACGCGTTTCGGCTGTTGACACACAGCCTTGATCACATGACCCCCCCGGTGAAACACATGATTTATATACATTGCATGATTGGATGTTGTCGGTTACAATCGCGTTTCAAATGAAAATAGAACTAAACAAAATACTTCAATCGCAGAAATACTTGTTAAAATCCATAAAAATATAAATAACTTTAAAACCAACATATTCTCATAGTTAAATATATCATCAAAAATAGTATGATTAAAATGCATAATGCATAAAATAATATCATTAATGAGTAAGCTTATTGATAAGAATAGCCTACATCACGGGTACCTTTGTTGCCATAGTGACACGATATGTCCCCTGTTATATGAATTATGCTCTATAAATACATTTTCAAAAACACGTCGTAGCTTACCATCATAAAGTGCAAGTGCTATAATTTTTGTCCCATATGTAGACATAGTACAATGGTAATATTTATCACATACATAATGATGATATTTTCATATTACATCCTAAATCACAACAATAATAATAAAAAATGGTGCTTAAAAAGTGATAAAATTGAAAAAATCACACATATTATCACGATGCTCAAAAATAACAGTTGCTAATCTGATGTACATGATCTATTCAATGGATTAAAATGGTAGCACTAAATCCACTAAAAACTTTCATGATGACATACTATTTCCAAAAAATTACATACAGCTAAATTACCCCAGATCTTAAAGTTCTTGACATTGATGGGTATTGACAGGGCCGGCTTTTGGGCGGTGCGAGCAGTGCGACCGCACCGGGTGCCAAGGTCAGGGGGGCGCCGGCCGCCACCTACGTCTCTTACTCTTAAATCAGCACTCACTGAGCCAGCCTGCACTGTTTAACGGTTGTCCCCTCTTTCTTTTCTACGATGTATCTTCGTAGAAATGGAAAGAGAGGAAAACCGTGTTACCAAATCAGGAGGCACGCTTTTGTTTTGCCCGCCCATGCGTTGCTCTGCCTGACTGCCTCTAACTAAGTGTTGAATGTTTGATTGGATTTGGATTGGCCTGTAACTGAAACCGTTACCTACATCGCGGGATGCGAGCGGGGGCGGGCCTTGGAAAACTCGCAGATACTCTTCCGGCGGCTAATGTTACTGGTGGTTGCGCGCGCTCTCCGACAGTCCACGGGATTTTTGGCAGTGGCACAGAGACTGAGCCTCCTCTCTGCAGCAACATAAAGTGAGTTAGGTGACGGTCTACTTTTTTAAAATCAATCAATAATTTAAATGTGCACTGTGCACAAACAATATAGGGTGGTGACCTCCCCTCCTTCTCAGGCCCGGTTTTAGCGACCCAAACATGAGCCTTGGCCCTCGCTGTGAGGGCTTGAAGGTAGGCGCGCAAAAGAACACGTCGTGTGTGTCAGCCCGGGCAGAGACAGCTTCCCGGGCGTGTGCACACACAACGTTTTAGAGATTATCGCAGCCGCACCCGAGTACTTCACAGGTCTTTAAAAGTCCATTTTCATGTTAACGAGGCTTTGTTTATTTTTTCACCCCTTCATCTCCACATTCCCGGCAATGGCCACAATGTTCTGCTGTGTGAATATTTCTTTTTCTATGCAGCGCAGGAGAAAATAAGTTTGTTTATTCATATTCACCTTTCCTGACTCCTGCAGCTGCTTATCACAGCAGGCTGTGACACAAAGTTTGACTAACGGAGTAGGTAAGAGAATGTGTTACTAATATGTTTTTCTTTTTAAAATATGCGCAGGCCCAGCAGGGCACATACTTCGTGTGTGATGCAGGACAACAATAAGACAATAAAAGATGCCCAGATAACGCTGGTGATTAATGATCCTGCTGGAGAGCAATCATTTGTCTGTTAGTAGTTTTTAAATGCAGATGAACTGTATTTTATGTGGAAGCTCAGTGGGTTACTGCCTTTGTCACAGAGATCCTTTTGTTACTTGCAGTTCAGAAGTTACAATCCAAACATAGGACAGTGACCAATGAACTGTCATCAAAGAGCTGCATACAAACATGAATGGTATAGTTAGAACTTCGCTTTCTTTTTTTGTGACATAGTTAGAACTTCCCCAGTCTTTCAATATTCTAATTTTGCTAAAATGAGTATGTTTGGGCAGATATACATTTTTATCAGTAAAGCTGAACCGACCCCATGGAATACTCTTTAAATCCTAAGGTTGTGTTTCCCCAGACCAAACCCTCTTAAAATATCCGGCCCACCAGCATGGATGAAATGTGATTCATACACCTTGTAATCCTCATCTGCTTATGTGGCATTCCCTGTATACTGATTTATATACTTGTATGATTCATTGTCTCTGTATAATGTGTGCGTGGTGTAAAGTACTGACACACACTACACTGATATGAGTAGCACTATACAACAAATGAAATGCATATGAGAGAGGGGCTACTTAAAGACGAGGGGCTCTGTTGGAGGGTGGCAGTGAGGGAATCCGAGGTAGTAGCTAGTGGAGAGAGAAGTTTTTCTAAGTTAAAGTTAATTAAAACATATTTAAGATCCACAATGAAAGATGAAAGGCTATCATCTTTGGCAATCCTATCCATTGAAAATGATATTGCACAACAACTGGACTTATCCACATCAATATTGGCATTTGCAAAAATGAAAGCCCGTAAAGTTCAATTTTCTTGAAATTTGCAAATTGTTTTTACAAAATTAACAGTTAGAAAATGCTAATAATTACATCAACAAGATGTATATTGTTTTGGGCTATAAAATAAGCTATAATTGACTGATGGTGTCGTAATATCTGTTCCCCTTCTAATCCCTATTTAATTTACATGACATTAGGGCATACATTTTATATATTATAAAATGTACCCTGTATATATTTAATATGCGGTTGAGAAACCATACAACTCAACACAAAAAATGTTTGCTGGGGGGGTGCGGGTGGGGGGCGCCAACAAAGATTGTCGCACAGGGCGCCACAATCTCTAAAGCCGGCCCTGGGTATTGAAGTTCCTGTGAGCCTAAATCTAGTTATCCCTAAATGGTATACAGGCATGTAAACACATAAAAAGAATAAAAAATCCTATAATGTACTAAAATACCTTATAAAAAATCCTTTATAAAAAATTATGTAAGTCCTCTCCTGTATTGAGTCTCTTTGGAATTCTGGTATCTAAAAGAAGAATATATTTAGATTCCAACTGTCTTAGTTGTTTCTCTCTGTTGCCGCCTCTTATATATATATATCCTCTGCCCTAGTCACTTTACACATTATTTTATTTTGCCCTAAACGGGGCCGATCTGCGCAATATATATATTTGTCCATTACTCTGACCTCTGAATTTTCAGCAAGCAAGACCAGCTCTTTTATATTTGCAATTTTTAGACAATATTAATGAATGTTGCTATTTATCTAGATTTTTGGCAAGGATATATTTTGCTTATGTATGAAATTGTATTTTTATTCAATGTTATGTTATTGTCATGAATTTATTGATATTTTAATTGCACCTATATGATTGCTGACGCTAATCGAAATAAAGTAAACACTGTTTGCATATATATATATATGTATGTATATATATATTCACTGAAAAAAACAGAGGTTTCAGGGGCGTTATAGTTAGCTGGACTTTTCACTCGTACAAAACCATTGAAATTCCCCCGTTATAGTTAGTTCAGCTAACTATAACTCGTGCGCCCGCAATGCACTGCAGATGACGTCACATATTACATCACTCATGACATGGTCAGTGACATCACTCATGACATCACTGATGACATCTCAAATGCTGAACTAACTATAACGGGGGAATTTCAATGGTTTTGTACGAGTGAAAAGTCCAGCTAACTATAACGCCCCTGAAACCTATGGTTTTTTCAGTGAATTTCTAAGGTTTTTTAAATGCTAATTCCTAACTATAACGTGCCTGAAGCCTATGGTTTTTTCAGTGAATTTCAAAGGTTTTTTAAATGCTAATTTTTAACTATGCCTACAGAGATAGGACATGTGAAGAAAGAAGAAAAAACGCCCAGAAAGAAAAAAAAGAAATGCAGAAAGAAGCAACAGAAGTCCTCAAAGACGAAGAAAAGTGCAGGAAGAAGGATAACGTGCAGAAAGAACAAGCAGAAGAGCAGAAAGAAGCCTTGTTGCAAAATCATCCTGTACCCTCAACTTTTTCAGACAGATACTGGTGGTAACTGAGTCTGACTAACCAGTCCTAGAGCCAGTGCTATGTTAAAAGATACTCAGAATACAGTGAAAACACCTGCATACACTAGGGAACACTATGCGTTGGGGTCCCCCTGTGATTAGCATGACCTTTTCTGTAAGCCCCTAGTACAGAGGTCTTCAAACTTTGTGATGCCGAGACCCCCTCCTCAAACGTTTTTAGGTGTAAGGACCCCCTCTTGACAAAATATTCTAGAACCTGTTACTCTCCATCAATAACCATAAATGCCCTTAATTCCTGTGGCAAATCATTTTTACGGTGGGGAAATATTATTAAACAGTGTATTCTGTAAAAATGTTGAGGTTTTTCACTGCCAGGTAGCTAAGTATAAAATAACTGGTAGTTTAAGTGAAAAATACATTTAAAAAGGTGTTACTCAGTGGGAAATGCACAATAGTACATTATGACACCTTTATTGCACTTCAGAGGTCTATGTGTAACCAGGGACCCACAGAATTAATTCTTTAATGGTGCAGTGGATGATGTGATGTGTGCATTTTATGTGCTAGAAGGTTACAGCTTGTTACAGAAAGCACTGTTAATATGTAAGTCATTATTTAAAACTTGCATTTTAGTAATACCCAGTTTGTACATATTTTTTACAAAACTGTCCCTTCAAAATAATGCATCTGTGTCATCACAAAGCTTTGAATGATTCGATCAATTAAAACCAGTGCCTGCCTTCAAGCACCCTTTATTTACCTTTGCACCTAGCACACGTTTGTATTTCTTTCAGTCAAGCCACTGCACCCTGGGAGTTAACTATCTGCTTGCTTCCGTTTCACAGCACATGACACTCCTGGAATGACACTCCAGCTGAAGCATATTAACTATTAGAATTACCCGTCCCAGGTGGGTTGTCCTTTTTCCAGAAAGTAGGGGAACATCTATTTAAATATATCACTGCGGAAACCATCTTCATACATGAAAGGTTGTGCGATTGCACTGTATAAATATAACACTTGGAAGAATTGTGCCTCAATGAGAGCAAAGAATAAAAAACTTAAAAGTTAATTGAAATAAATCTTACAAATAATCTTCAAACATGTATTTGAAATATAAATATTCTGCAAATGCCTTTCCAGTACAGGTTTTTTATGTGCCACAATAAAACAATCGAAAATATTTGTGTGGACTAGGTAAAAAAAACCAGGAAAAATACAAAATTTCGAAATAGCAGGAAGAAGGTAAGGAAAGTTCAAAGTTGAGTGGTTCTGGCCTCTAATTTCCATCCCATGTTCCCCTCGCTGAGAATGGCCTGCTCCAGCCCCCATCGCACCTTCCTTTGTAGACGCAGTGCATGAACAGGCCCAGCACGAGGTCAATTAAGCTAGTACTGGCCTCCTGCAGAGCCTGACTGCCTCTTAATGGTCGTTGTCGCCAAGACCCATCCTCCTTCATCAGCTGGTGAGAAGTGTTCACAATCGGATTGCTCTTTAGAGCAGCTCCCAGTGCGAGGCTCTCTCTGGCACAGCGCTTGGCTGGGGAATGCGCGCCCCTCTTCCTGTGACTCCACGGCCCCCCTGGGGGTCGCGCCCCACAGATTGAAGACCTCTGCCCTAGTATATAATAGGGCAGGGGATTAAAACTACTTCTCAAAACGCGCCACTGGGCGTGTTTGCACACGTCACCTCAGGCCCCGTCCCCTCCCTTCCCCACTGTGTAAACACGCCCTGTGGCCGTTTTAAGTTGGGAGATTAAGTCCCCTTGAATCCTGAGGGTACCTAGGGTCCAACTAGCCCACTAGGTACTTCCAGTAAGCGCCACAGAGCTGCATTGCAGAGAGGTTTAAAAAGTGGCACGGCCTGGACCACTTCTCTGCAACCCAGCTCAGTGGTGCTTACTGGAAGCACCTGGTGGGCTAGTTGGCCCCCAGGGGCCCTCAGGATTGAAGGGGAATTATTTCCCCAACTTAAAACGCGCCACAGGGCGTGTTTGCACACATTAACTCAGGCCCCGTCCCCTCCCTTCACCACTGTGTAAACACGCCCTGTGGCAGTTTTTAGTTGGGAGATTAAGTTCATTTGAATCCTGAGGGTACCTAGGGTCCAACTAGCCCACTAGGTACTTCCAGTAAGCGCCACAGAGCAGCATTGCAGAGAGGTTTAAAAAGTGGCACGGCCTGGACCACTTCTCTGCAACCCAGCTCAGTGGTGCTTACTGGAAGCACCTGGTGGGCTAGTTGGCCCCCAGGGGCCCTCAGGATTGAAGGGGAATTATTACCCCAACTTAAAACGCGCCATAGGGCGTGTTTGCACACGTCACCTCAGGCCCCGTCCCCTCCCTTCCCCACTGTGTAAACACGCCCTGTGGCCGTTTTTAGTTGGGAGATTAAGTCCCCTTGAATCCTGAGGGTCCCTAGGGGCAAAATAGCCCACTAGGTACCTCCAGTAAGCGCCACAGAGCTGCGTTGCATAGAGGTGTAAAAAGGGGCGTGGCCTCAGAACACCTGTCTGCAACGCAGCTACCTGGCGCATACTGGAGATACCAGTTGGGCTAGTTGGCCCTCAGGGACCCTCAGTATTGAAGGGGAATTAATTCCCCAACTTACAACTGGCCAGGGGGCACGTTTACAGAGTGCTGCAAGGAGGGGGCGTGGCCTCCGGCGCGATGCCTGTCTTTTATTTATTTTATTTTTTAAGAAGGAGGGCTGTGTGACCCGATCCCCCAGGGCCTGCACCCCAATTTTTTTTGTTGAAAAAAATAAATTTGGAAGGGGGCCGCGTGGCCCCCCCTACCAAGGCCTTAATCGGCCCCGGGGACCCCAACCCCCGGGCCATGGCCTTTTTTTATTTTTGATTCTTTTCCTCAGGCCACTTATGGCCCCGGGGACCCCATCCCCCGGGGCCGGCCTTTGTTTTTTAATATTTTAAAAAAATATATATTTATAGAAACACCTAGGACATGCTGAACAAACCGTATGTACCTATCACCATGACGATTTGCGTGATATTCATTAAAAGGCGATTATGCATACAATGAATCGACGTGGAATGTATTTACACCGTTAGTGAAGCTCTGACGTGTCTGACGCCCTACCGTGCCTAATCCCGGCGCGCCCGCCGGTGGGTACTCTCCAAGTAGACACCCTTGTCGTTTATTTATACAAACATGGGTAGCTATTGACGGGCACATTTAATACACACGCACACCAAGCCATTCAAAGGGGATTCGACAAAAATTCGACCAAACTATGCAAGAAACCCCCCTCACGGTTAATAAAACACACATCCACCGCCGGATGTGTAATACTTTTTATTTTACTCTCTGGAAAGGAGACGAACCTCACTTGAGAGTCACAGCGTGCTCCTGGCTGAGCCCAATGCTGTGTTACACCCACCAGTGCCCGCCGAGTGCCACACACCTCTGTGTTGTATTCCACCAGCTAGTGCCTATGTCATGCAACACTTGCCTTCGCACGGGTTATATTGCCCCATCTAACGTGCCTTCCTCGATGCCTATGTTATAACGCACAGCGCTATGCCATACATATTACAATCTGGCATCCATATCTTTGTCACAGTGCATATGCAATGTTACACTCCCCAGCACATATTTTATATTACAACTTTAGAGACTAGATAGGTTACACAACACTGCACTGTGCATATTACACTCCAAGGCGCATATCGCATAGCACGCGCTAGTGCCTGTGCTATCTCGCGCTCTCCAATGAATCTGTCATTGCGCACAGTGTATTGCATATTATATTTCACGCCCGGTTCATCTTATATCACACTTTTTGGTGCATAGTTTATACCATCTACTATATCTAGTTTTCATCTTCAATCGTGCTCTCAGGACTATGTTCTATATAACACTGCGTCCACCTACCTTTTTCACGGGCATTACATTTTGCGATGGGGGGGGAGGGTCAGGGGGTGTTTCCGCCAAGTAAGCCCGGAGTCACAGTCACAAACGTCCTCTTCTTCTTGAATAAACATGAGATTATGCTGCATACTTGTTCATATTTTAAGTAGTTCGCACAGACACACATTTTAAAAACAATAAAGTTCCTAATACCCACCTTCTCTGAACAGTTAGCTTGCTGCCCCATCCACCTTCTCCCTATCCTCTGTTGTCTGAATCCATGGACTAGCCTCCTCCCTCCTGCCATGTATGGTCTGATGTGCTGCCACTGTCCTCCATTTAGCATGATGTACCAGTCCACTCCTCCTGCCCTCCATTGCCCAATTCTATGGCCCATCATTGACCTCCTGCTTAGCCTCTGTGCTTAGCTTGCTGCCCCTATTCTCCTTCCCCCTGCCCTCTGATGTCTTTGTGCATGCCCCTGCTCCATCCTTTTTGCCCACCATGTTCCATGGACCTGCCACTCTTATCTACTCTGAGTGTTCTGTTGAGCTGCCACTCCCCTCCCACCTGCCTAGCATTGTCAGATGACTGTAACCTGTCCCTGCCACCTCCAACCTGCCTGTCCACATGCCATGCCCCTATCCCCTTCCTCCTGTCCTCCATGGTCCATTTTACTGCCACACCATTCTGCCCTCCCTGGTCTGTTGTGCTGCAACTGCTCCTCCTGCCTGCCCCACGCGGTCTGTTGTGAGGCCCCTTCCCCTGAACTCTCTTGTCTGTGCCCAGGTCCTGGCCCTCCCTTATATCCTCCATGGTCCTTTGTGCATACCCCTGCACCCTCCTTCTTGCCCATCATAGCCATTGTGCTGCCACTAACCCTCCCGCTTACCATGCATGGTCTTTTGTGCAGCCATGGCCCCTCCCACCTTCCCTGTGTGGTCAGCTAGCTGCCCCTGACCCCCTCCCACCTTCCCTCCATGGTCTGTGTGTATGCCATCCTAGTCTCACTGTTGCTCTCCATGGTGTGTCTTGTTTCTAGTCCCCATCCTGCCTGACCTCCATGGTCATCTTGCTGCTCCTGCCCTGTCCCCTTGCCCCCAGCCCTCTGTTTCCATGTGCAGACCCCTATTCCCTCCCTCCTGGCTTGTCTGTTCCATTGTAATGCCCCTGATCCGTCCCTCCTGCCCTTTATGGTCTGTTATGCTGCAGCTTTCTCTCCTGTCTGTCCATTATGGTCAGCTAGCTACCATTGCCTCTTTCCCCTCTGTTCTCTGTTGTCCATGTGCATGGTCCTGTCCCCTCCCTATTGCTTTCTATGGATTGTTGTGCTGCACTCCCGTCTCGCATGCCCTGTGTGGTGTATTGTGCTGCTGCAAACCCTGATGCCTGCCCTGTAGGGTCAGTTTGGTGTACCTTTCCATGTCCCTCCTGTCCTCTGTTATCTGAGTCCATGTCCCTACCCCAATTCCTCCTGCCTACCATGATCCAATGTACCATACTTGTGAACATTTTGAACTTGGTAAGAGGGAGATTTTGAAAAAAAACTGGGGTATTGATTTTCCCCTTTGAGTTACATTGAAAAAGAGGAGATTGTAGACAGGAGACAGATCAAATAAAGCCCCTTTGAGCTTATAAACATTGGACGTTTCCTGGCTGAAACGGGTCTGTTGGCATGTATGGTTGTACTACCACTGCCTCTTCCTTCTGCCCACAATGGTCTATTATATTGCCACAGCCTCTCTTGCCAATCCTGTATTGTTGGTTTGTTGCCCCTGCCCCCCTTTCACTGCCCTCCATAGTCTGTTGTGATGCCACTGCCCTTCCTGCCCGCCCAGTGTGGTCAAATTGTTGCCTCTGCACTCTCCTACCTGCCTTCAATTTTCAGAGTCCGTGCCCCTGGCCTCTGCCTCTCAAGAGTATCCCAATGAACAACTAGATTGCTAACATTCTATATTTATTACAAAAGTGTGGAACGCCTGACATCATCTTGATGTAATCAAAACTGTAATACCTAGAGCGTTTTCTTTAGAAATTACATATATGAGAGAGACTTATTTGCATCAAAATGATGGTTAGTGCTCTAAAAACTAAAATGAGGACATATTTTCTGAGTTTTCAAATAGCGACAAAGAACTTTTAAATTATTTGTAATCTTTATGTTTTTTTGTCCAGTTGACCACTTGATTAAATGTTGCACTTAGGGAAGAGGATGTGGTGTTACTTCCAGAGCTGCAGACTTTGCAACTGGGAAACCAGGTTGGAGTTTCTGCTTCAACTCAACATTCTGTGATTCTGGTCAAATCACTTAATCTCCCCATGTCTACAACCAAAATGAAATTGATCTTGTGTGATGTAACCAATGCTCATGTAAAGCACTCCAATACCTGACAATTCTGCAGTATATAAAACTGCAAATACACAAAAAATAAGTGTTTCGCACACTTCTGTCATTGGGCTACATGTGGGCTACATCTGGGTGATGTTTGTGCTGCATTTGGTCTCTTTTGTCTCTGGTGGCCATCTTGGGAGATTTATTTGTCCTGAAGTTTCCTAATTTCCTTATTTACTGCAGTCTCCTCAGTAGGAAATGCTTTCAGTTTTTTACTTTGATTCCATCAAGAAGGTATTCAGATATGTCACACATTTGCCATAAATTCTGAATGTTAGCACTCTAGTTGCGCATTAGATCACTGTAGTAAAGCTACTGCTCACCACGGAAGTCTGCTGCTCGTATTAAAAGTGCATGTTTCAGTCTGCATATCAGAATTTTTTAATGAAATAGAAGAGGATTTGAGAAGTCACTCAAAATGTGCCCTAATTTTTCTTTCTTCAGCACTAATCATAATTTCTATGGCAAAATGAACCCCCTCATTGTGTTGCTTTTTAAATTAAATGTTTTAAGTGTTACCAGTTTATTCCAATCAAGATGGCTTCAGGTGTGCCATACTTTTGTCATAAGTAAGACAGTAAGCGCTCCAGTTGTTCTTAAGAACACTGTGGGACATTCTGTCATTGGGCTATACTTGGGCTACATCTGGGTGATATTTGGGCTACATTTGGGCTCTTTTGTCTCTGGTGGCCATCTTGGCAGATTTATTTGTTATGAAGTTTCCCAATTTCCTCATTTACTGCAGTCTCCTCAGTAGGAAATACTTTCAGTTTTTTACTTTGGTTCCATCAAGAAGGCATGCAGATGTTTCACACATTTGCCATAAATTCTGAATGTTAGCACTCTAGTTGCTCATTAGATCACTGTAGTACAGCTACTGCTCACCAGGGAAGTCTGCTGCTGGTATTCAAAGTGCATGTTTCAGTCTGCATGTCAGAATTTTTAATAGAAGAGGATTTAAGAAGTCAAAATGTGCCCTAATTTTTCTTTCTGCAGCAATAATCATAATTTCTATGACATAATGAACCCCCTCATTTTGTTCCTTTGTAAATTAAATGTTTTAAGTGTTTCCACTTTATTCCAATCAAGATGGCTTCAGGTGTGCCATACTTTTGTCATAAGTAAGACTGTTAGCTCTCTAGTTGTTCGTTAGAACACTCTGGGACATTCTGTCATTGGGCTATACTTGGGCTACATCTGGGTGATATTTGGGCTGCATTTGGGCTCTTTTGTCTCTGGTGGCCATTTTGGGAGACTTATTTGTTATGAAGTTTCCTAATTTCCTCATTTACTACAGTCTCCTCAGTAGGAAATACTTTCAGTTGTTTACTTTGATTCCATCAAGAAGGCATTCAGATGTGTCACACATTTGCCATAAATTCAGAATGTTAGCACTCTAGTTGCTTATTAGATCACTGTAGTAAAGCTACTGCTCACCAGGGAAGTCTGCTGCTGGTATTGAAAGTGCATGTTTCAGTCTGCATGTCAGAATTGTTTAATGAAATAGAAGAGGATTTGAGAAGTCACTCAAAATGTGCCCTAATTTTTCTTTCTTCAGCACTAATCATAATTTCTATGGCAAAATGAACCCCCTCATTGTGTTGCTTTTTAAATTAAATGTTTTAAGTGTTACCAGTTTATTCCAATCAAGATGGCTTCAGGTGTGCCATACTTTTGTCATAAGTAAGACAGTAAGCGCTCCAGTTGTTCTTAAGAACACTGTGGGACATTCTGTCATTGGGCTATACTTGGGCTACATCTGGGTGATATTTGGGCTACATTTGGGCTCTTTTGTCTCTGGTGGCCATCTTGGCAGATTTATTTGTTATGAAGTTTCCCAATTTCCTCATTTACTGCAGTCTCCTCAGTAGGAAATACTTTCAGTTTTTTACTTTGGTTCCATCAAGAAGGCATGCAGATGTTTCACACATTTGCCATAAATTCTGAATGTTAGCACTCTAGTTGCTCATTAGATCACTGTAGTACAGCTACTGCTCACCAGGGAAGTCTGCTGCTGGTATTCAAAGTGCATGTTTCAGTCTGCATGTCAGAATTTTTAATAGAAGAGGATTTAAGAAGTCAAAATGTGCCCTAATTTTTCTTTCTGCAGCAATAATCATAATTTCTATGACATAATGAACCCCCTCATTTTGTTCCTTTGTAAATTAAATGTTTTAAGTGTTTCCACTTTATTCCAATCAAGATGGCTTCAGGTGTGCCATACTTTTGTCATAAGTAAGACTGTTAGCTCTCTAGTTGTTCGTTAGAACACTCTGGGACATTCTGTCATTGGGCTATACTTGGGCTACATCTGGGTGATATTTGGGCTGCATTTGGGCTCTTTTGTCTCTGGTGGCCATTTTGGGAGACTTATTTGTTATGAAGTTTCCTAATTTCCTCATTTACTACAGTCTCCTCAGTAGGAAATACTTTCAGTTGTTTACTTTGATTCCATCAAGAAGGCATTCAGATGTGTCACACATTTGCCATAAATTCAGAATGTTAGCACTCTAGTTGCTTATTAGATCACTGTAGTAAAGCTACTGCTCACCAGGGAAGTCTGCTGCTGGTATTGAAAGTGCATGTTTCAGTCTGCATGTCAGAATTGTTTAATGAAATAGAAGAGGATTTGAGAAGTCACTCAAAATGTGCCCTAATTTTTCTTTCTGCAGCACTAATCATACTTTCTATGGCAAAATGAACCCTCTCATGTTGTTCCTTTTTAAATTAAATGTTTTAAGAGTTACCACCTTATTCCAATCAAGATGGCTTCAGGTGTACAATACGTTTGTCATAAGTAGGACTGTTAGCGCTCTAGTTGTTCTTTAGAATACTCTGGGAAGCTGCAGTAGAACACAAAGGAATCAAATGACAGTCTCTGCCCTTGTTGGATGTACATGTTTTACTGAGAATGTCAGACTTCATTCTCACATGACTGAGAAAGATAATGTGAATTTACAGAAAATATGCTCTCAGTTTAGCTTATAGATCACCTTCCAAACCTCTATGGGAAAAGCATGAGAAAATAGTTTTTTCTCAAACATGATTCATGATATCACAGCAGAAGGCTTTTTCAGATGGTAAAATCACCTTAGAACACAGCACAATTCCTAAAATGAGTATGGTACCATCAACAAATGATTTATAATGTAACTAAAGTCTTAAAACCTTCTATTAACTGCAATGCTTTTTAATGAGGTGCTATCATGTATGTTGGTCCCAAGATGGCTGCCAACACTTCTTGGATGAAGTACTGACAGCCAATCAGATCTCACGATGAGATGTGTGGTTAGGCTCCGCCCAGATATATCTATCTTTTTAACTCTAATTTTCTCAGGAACTACTGAACGGATTTACACCATTTAAGTAAAAGGCACAAGTCTGAACTGAGGACTACATCTTTGCCAAATTTGGTGTAATTCCGTTCAGCAGTTCGGGCTGTAGCTGCGTCAACAGGTCCTATGGGAAAATGCATGGGGAAAACGTGTTTTGGGACCCCCCAACTGCTGAACGGAATTACACTAAATTTGGCAGAGGTAGTCCTCAGCTCAGACTTGTGCCTTTTGCTTAAATGGTGTAAATCCGTTCAGAAGTTCCAGAGAAAATTAGAGTTAAAAGTACATAAATATCTATGGTCGGGGAGGATCCGCGGACCCTACCCGCACCGTAAGCGCACCCTCCCGAACCAAGCGCGCACCCTCCCGATCGCGCACTGAATGCTAATTGGCTGCCAACAGTCTGAATCAGGAAGTGTTGCCAGCCATCTTGTGCCTCGGTAGAACCGGGGCACAAGAAAGCACAAAAAAAAGGCTCAAAACGCGAGAAGGGGGCAGGGTAGAAATACCCTGACCCCCTAGGCCTGCTCGTGGGATGCGCTTACGGACCCCCAAGCCCTGGGGACCACCGCCCCCCGGGGCTTTAAATTCAGTGGTAGGGGGGCCGCGCGGCCCCCCTCCTGGAGCCAAAGATGGCCCTGGGGACCGCCACCCCTCCTGCAGTGTCCCGGGGTGCCCACCCCCGGGACACTGCTGTTTGCTATGGCAGGGTGGGAGCCTCGCGGCTTCCGTCCTGCCATAGCAAACTGCTTTGGTATTTGGAAGAGAGAGCAGGAAACCTGCTCTCTCTTCCAAATACCAATGACGATTGCTTTTCCACATGGGGAGCAGCATGTTCATAAAAAAAATTAAAAAATACAAATTGGGGGCAGGCCCTGGGGGATGGGTCCCCAGGGCCAAAGAAATAAGAAAAAGAAGGGGGGCTACACAGCCCCCCTTCTTAAAAAGAAATATTTTTTTAAAACGGGATCGCGGAGGAGGCCACTCCCCCTCCTTTCATCACTCTGCAAACGCGCCCCCTGGCGCGTTTGCAGAGGGGGATCGAATTCCCCTTCAATACTGGGGGCCCCTGGGGGCCAACTAGCCCACCAGGAACCTCCAGTATGCACCAGGGGGCTGCGTTGCAGAGAGGTGTAATGAGGCCACGCCCATTTTTTACACCTCTCTGCAACGCAGCACCCTGGCGCTTACTGGAGGTACCTGGTGGGCTAGTTGGCCGCCAGGGGACCTCAGGATTCAAGGGGACTTAATCTCCCAACTTAAAACGTGCCACGGGGTGCGTTTGCACAGTGGTGAAGGTAGGGGGGGGGGCCTGAGGTGATACTGTGCAAACACGCCCTGTGGCGCGTTTTAAGTTGGGCAATTCATTCCTCTTCAATCCAGAGGTCCCCTAGGGGACAACTATCCCATCAGGTACCTCCACTAAGCGCCACGGAGCTGCGTTGCAGAGTGTTGTAAAAAGGGGTGTGGCCTCTGAACACCTCTCTGAAATGCAGCTCCCTGGCGCATACTGGAGGTACCTTGTGGGGTAGTTGGCCCCCAGGGGACCACAGGATTGAAGAGGAATTAATACAGGTCACCTCAGGCCCCTCCTCCTTCCTTCACCATTGTACAAATATGCCTCTAAAATCAGCCGAACTACGAATTCCGATTTACTCACCTGTAATCAGGAGAGAACCCAGTGCTGCATCTTTTAGCTCAGCACTGACCCTGAAAAGTAATTCTAAGCGTACTCACCAGTAACTTGTATTTCCTTCCATAGGAATCCATTGTGTGGTTTTCACCAGAAAAGTTTCTAAGTGTACATTTTTGAAACGTACAAATATTCCTCTAAAATCAGCCGAACTACGAATTCCGATTTACTCACCTGTAATCAGGAGAGAACCCAGTGCTGCATCTTTTAGCCCAGCACTGACCCTGAAAAGTAATTCTAAGCGTACTTACCAGTAACTTGTATTTCCTTCCATAGGAATCCATTGTGTGATTTTCACCAGAAAATTTTCTAAGTGTCCATTTTTGAAACGTACAAATATTCCTCTAAAATCAGCCGAACTACGAATTCCGATTTACTCACCTGTTATCAGGAGAGAACCCAGGGCTGCATCTTTTAGCCCAGCACTGACCCTGAAAAGTAATTCTAAGCATACTTACCAGTAACTTGTATTTCCTTCCATAGGAATCCATTGTGTGGTTTTCACCAGAAAATTTTCAAAGTGTCCATTTTTGAAACGTACAAATATTCCTCTAAAATCAGCCGAACTACGAATTCCGATTTACTGACCTGTTATCAGGAGAGAACCCAGGGCTGCATCTTTTAGCCCAGCACTGACCCTGAAAAGTAATTCTAAGCGTACTTACCAGTAACTTGTATTTCCTTCCATAGGAATGCATTGTGTGGTTTTCATCAGAAAATGTTGTGTCCATTTTTGAAACGTACAAATATTCCTCTAAAATCAGCCGAGCTACGAATTCCGATTTACTCACCTGTTATCAGGAGAGAACCCAGTCTCTCCTAGCTACGCATGTTTACACGTGGGCTATTGGGAGGAGCGGGTCCTTAGGGCGCAACATAAAGAAATGTTTGACACTAGGATTATGCATTGGTTGCGTTACATTGATGATGTTTTTATTGTTTGGAATGGAGATTCTAAAAGTGCAGAGGATTTTATCAAAACAATTAATGTGAATTGTTTTAACCTACACTTTACATCATGTATTAGTCCAACTAAAATTGAATTTTT
The DNA here is from genome assembly GCF_964204655.1 of Triturus cristatus. Classification (NCBI taxonomy): domain Eukaryota; kingdom Metazoa; phylum Chordata; class Amphibia; order Caudata; family Salamandridae; genus Triturus; species Triturus cristatus. Next base: position 450,364,759 of record NC_140588.1, read on the forward strand.
AGATGTTTGCATTCATATCAAAGACAATGAATTGGTCACTACTGCTTTTAGAAAACCCACAGCAGGGAATGCAACACTCCACGCAACCAGTGCACACCCCAAACACTTAATTAGCAGCATCCCCTATGGAGAAATTTTAAGATTGAAACGCATATGTAGCAGATCAGAAGAATTTGAAAGTTGCCAAACTGAAGCTCTATCCAGATTGAGGAAAAGGGGTTATTCTGATAAAGTTTTAACAGAAGCAGTAATGAAAGCTAGTAAGAGATCCAGGGCCTCCCTCCTACCAAACGAGATAGAAGATGAAGGGCTGGATAGTATATCAGAAGACCCACCTAGACTCATTACAACTTTTAGTTGTCAAGAAAGGAAAATCAGAGCCATAATGAATAGAAATTGGCCCATTATCCTGACAGACAACGTTCTCAGCAATAGACTGCCAGAGAAACCCACGATTACATTCAGGAAAACTCAATCTATGGGAGGGCAGTTGTCAAGAAACTGTCCTGAATTAGAACATACAACATCATGGTTAAAACCTAGAAAAGGTTTTTTCAAATGCACAACTTGTCGTGCATGCAAGTTTGGAATAAACACAACCAAATATAGTACTCCATTCAGAGAAAATGGGGTAGATTTCAAGGGCAATTACAACTGTCGCGCTGACTTTGCAGTATATGTACTCACGTGCACCTGTGGACTTAGGTATGTGGGAAGTACCAAGCTCCAGGTGCACGTGAGGATATTGCAACATCTTCGGGCCATCATCAACAGCGATCCGGCATATCCGGTCGCCCGTCACTTTAAAGAAGTCCATAATAAGGATATTAATTGCCTGTCTTACTTTGTAATTGATTCAGTTTTGGCTCCGCGGAGAGGAGGGAATAGAGAAAGAACATTAAGACAGCGGGAAACTAAATACATTTTAGAACTCGATAGTAAATCTCCTAATGGTCTTAATAACACAGAAGATATGCACACTTTTTTATAATTTGAGAAGTTTTGCACATCTATAGGACGAAAGATTTAATAGACCCACTCAGGAGGGAGATATTGGATATAGAACATTATATCTATTCCCACAGGCTTGTGGGATATGGAGTTATTGTACTATCAAGATCATGACCGCTGTCAACAATAGAATCTACATCATAATATTTGTCCAGCCTGCCTCAATTTTAAACATTTTAAATTATTTCTAATCTTGATACACTTTAGTTATAGTGACAAGTTTGAATTTGTTAGTTTTTTCTTTCTTTTTTTGTGGTGTAGGATTTAGAGATATATTTGCACTAGACACTTTAATTCATAAGTAAAACCAAATGCATTTAGGCAGCTATGTATAAATAGGATGGTCCTAATCACTCAGTAATTGTACCCAACATATGTAATTCAATTTATTTATAGACATATGCAGAAATTTGCACATACCCTTGCATCAATTGCACAATAGTCCTTCATTTAGGCGGGAAGTTGCACATTCATTTGCATAAGTTTGCACATGCTATATTATGCGTATTTTGCACCAGTATCAGTATACATATATTTATTGCGTAATTTGCACATGTGGGTTGCATATTTTGCACATATTTGGCATTTATGCTGAAATCTGCACTATGAGTATTTTGTCACTATCCATTATCACGTGGTGTAACAAAGAGAAAAAAAGATGGTATCAATTTTTGAAATCGTACCGCTGTTTCACTATGTGATCAAGGGCACTCGATGCCCGAAACGCGTCATGTGAGAAGTGAGTGGAAGGAGAAATAAACTCACTTGTTATTGCAAACTTCCGTGTGGGTCATTGTATTCCATGTTCGCCGAAGGGAAGTGCTGGAAGTGGTTGCTGTGATATATATATATATATATTATCTAGTGGCGGTCGCCAGTAGATAGCTATAGTTAGGACCTATTTTCCATAGGAAATCTGCAACATTTTATTTGGAATAACGTTAGCGTCGGTTGACGAATCCTCACGAAAGTTTCCAGACTTTTGGCCAGCTTTGCTCCGCTCCTACCCTGAAAGTTTTGCGGAGATCCGTCAAGCGGGGGCCCAGAAAAAAGGGGGGTCCCAAAACGCATTTTCCCCATGCAATTTCCCATAGGATCTGTTGTTGCAGCTACAGCCCGAACCGCTGAACGGAATGACACCATATTTGGCAAAGAGGTAGTCCTCAGTTCGGACTCGTGCCTTTTGCATATATGGTGTGAATCTGTTCAGTAGTTCCTGAGAAAATTAGGGTAAAACAGTTAGTGATATCTATGGCCGTGGAGGATCCGCGGACCGTACCCGCACCGTAAGCGCACCCTCCCCGAACCGAGCGCGCACCCTCCCCGAACAAAGCGCGCACCTTCCCGATCGCGCGCTGAATGCTAATTGGCTGTCGAGTGTCTCTCTACATTCGAAACCAGGAACTGTTGGCGGCTATTTTCTGCCTCGGTAGAAGCGAGGCTGAAGATGCAAGGGGAATAAGTGTGTCAAACATATAAAGGGGGCAGAGTGGAAATACTCTGACCCTCTAGAGGTGCTTAGGGGGTCCCAGAAGGACCCCCTGGGGCCCCCTTTTTAAAAAAAAAAACACGGGGAAATGCGAGCACGGTGCGCGCATCCTATCGCGTTGGATGCACGGATTCTCTCGCGGTGGGTGCGCGCATCCACGGCAACGTTTTTTGAAAAACAACAAGAAATCATTGGTTGTATGACAACTTTCTACACTGAAAGGTAGGGTGTATATTTCTGTTTTTTAAAGGTATGATTGTTATTGGTTAACAAAAACAGATTGTAAGGAACATAATATATGATAAGCTGATATGTTGAAAAGTCAAGCACACTTCCTGTCTTGTGTAGGAACATTGTGTGCTGAACTTGTGACCTGTGAGCTCAGTGCAGTGTTCCATGACCTGTTTCTATGGTAACAGGCAGAAGGCAGATTGGGGGAAGGGTTGAAATGTATTTCAGTTGGAAAGGGTTGAAATGTTTAACCAATAGAAATGTGTGTTTGCTTTTGAGTTTATGTGCGAAGGATTGTGATTTGATGTTTACATGTATATGTGTGGAAAATGAAAGGGAAACTTTTTCATTCTTTGCTTTTGCTGAGAGGTGCACAGTGCAGAGATTCTGTAAAAGAAAATATGGTGAGTGATTTATATACTTCTTAATCTACAAAAGAACTTGAAAGATGAGTTATTTAATTGTGAGGGGATGTATGTAGACTATTTTGATTTTAATCAGACTAATGTATTTTTCCTGCTAAAGTGTAGGGAGTACTTTTTTTCTCTACAATGTGTGTGCATGTAGAAACCATTCTGTGATAAGCATTTGTGTTTTTTATGTGTTTGTAAACAGATAACTGTGCAGTTTTTATATTTTGGTAGAATTAGAAACCAGTCATTGTTTATGAATTTGTGAAATGAGTTATGTTATGTTTCTATAGTAAAATGTAGTACTACTTCTAGATGAAGAAATATGTTTTGGTATAGTGCAAGGGATAGTATGGTTTGTCTAGAATCACACAGTGAGTCTGTGTGCATTTGGGAACCACTGTGAGAGAAGCATTTGGTAACATTGTGTATTTGCTGACAGATAACTGTTTTAACTTGTCATGTTGTGAAGTTTTAGTAGCATTAGAAGACAGTTATGGCGTATGATTTGATTAAATGAGTCAGGCTTTGACAGAAAAGTGCAGTCCTGAAATATGTAGATTGTGTGCAGTTCCCTTACCAGTTGCACTGTAGTGAATGAGTTTTGGTAAACTCCTAGGGATAGTGGTGCATGTCTAGAATCACAGTGTGAGTTAGTGTGTATTTGGGATCAGTGTGAGAGAAGCATTTGGTGATATCATGTATTTGCTTACAGATAACTGTTTTAAAACCGGTCATGTTGTCAAGTTTTAGTAGCATTAGAATCCAGTCTTTGGCTATGCGTTGATTAAATGAGTCATGCTTTGACACTGATGTGCTATACTTAAATATGTAGATTGTGTTCAGTACCATTAACTCTTCTAGACTAGTGAATGAGTTTTGGTAAACTCCTACGATAGTGTTGATTGTCTAAAATCACACTGTGAGTCTGTGTGCATTTGGGAAAGGATTGTGAGAGAAGCATTTGATAATATTGTGTATTTGCTGACAGATAACTGTTTTAAAACCGGTCATGTTGTCAAGTTTTAGTAGCATTAGAAGCCAGTCTTTGTTTATGCTTTGATTAAATGAGTCAGGTTTTGACACAAAAGTGCAGCCCTGAAATATGTAGATTGTATGCAGTTCCCTTACCACTTGCACTGTAGTGAATGAGTTTTGGTAAACTCATAGGGATAGTGGTGCTTGTCTAGAATCACACTGTGAGTTAGTGTGTATTTGGGATCAGTGTGAGAGAATCCTAGTCAGTATCCATACAGTCCAGCACTTGTGACTGCCTTTGCACTCCTCTAGTGACTCATTCAGTCCCAAGTACTAATCCATTCCCTGTGCGAAAAGCCTAGCACTTATAAATTCACCTAGGCACTCTCCTTGCTGTACTCTAATCATTCAGTCAGTACCCAAGTAGTCGTGCAGTGAGCCAGGCCTTAGCACATGGACTGCTTTAAATGCCTATGCAGTATTGATGCAGTCCTCTAATCACCTACACAGTTGTGTTTCACACCTTCAATTCCCTGGTTAGTATTCATACTCTTCTAGCAAACACCCTGTCACTCACCCAGTGTGTCTCCTTATAGTACTGTAATAATTTAGTCAGTTAGCATGTAGTCTTTTAGTGAGGTAGGCTTTAGGGCATGAACTGCTTCAAAGTAGTATGCACTATGCATGTAGTGTTTTAACGATCGTCACACTTGTGGTTCAGGGCTATAGTTTCTTCGTCAGTTTTTATATAAAATGTGTTTGTACAGTAATGGAATAGTATACATTTGAAAGTTATTAATATACATTTATTTGTGATTCTTTTTTACAGATACAGAACAGGAGTGTTTCTCATCTGTTTGCACTCTTCTCGTGCAAGATTGTATGGATGAAGGGTCCTTAGGTGTTTCATCATACTTGCTGTGCCGCACGAGTATTTTTTGTTAGGATCCCCTCGTAACAGAACTCTTTGGCAAATCTTGCGAATGAAGAAGGTAGCATTGGTCTTTGTTTGCCCCTTGGAAAAAGTTAAAAATTTCTTCACCACTGAAGAAAAACGTTGTGGGCGTGGTGCCTTCTGCAAAGCGGCAACATTTACAGTTTTTGTAAGTTAAACTTATAAACTTTTGTTAGCTGTATACATTTTATATATCTGTGATTTGTTTCTTGTGGTATTTTGAGTACCATTGAGTTGGGTAACAACAAACATCCGTTATTCAGCGCCAAGATACCCGTAGTGGTGAACGTGCGCTTTACAAATACACATGTCATGTTATGTTGTTGAGAATACCATGTTGTTGTTTTTTTAACAATCTTTTTGATTTTCCAGGTCTGTCGTCGACATCCGTGGTTCCACAGGAGTGTTCCGCTTTGTTGTTTTGTATTATTGTTGTTACATTTTGTTTATTAGTTTATTGTTTATATTTATGTTAATAAAAAAATAAAGTTTGAAAATAGTTTATCGTTTATATATTTATTATTATAAAAAATAAAGTTTGAAAAAAAAATTAATAATGTTTTTGGTTGTTCTGTGTGACTCTTTCTTGTTCTTATTACTGTTATTTGATGGGGTCCACCATGGTATTAAATTTTGGGGCACTTATCGCAGCAATACTAGTGATATCTGCAGTTTGCACCAACTTCTGAATAGTGTGTTAGATTTATCTCAACTTTACTTCCGTTTAAGTGCTGATAATAAAATGGGGAGTACCGTTCCCGTGCAAAAAGACATGAGGTGCACCTTTGCGATTTATTCTAAATACTAAAATCCTGTATTGTATTGCACTGAGGTTTTGGCTGCACTTACAGTGTACACATGAAATCTTTTAAGAAGTCTCATTGTATTTATATTGATTGGGAATAGTGCATCAGGTGGTGGATCTTGACGAGATACACTGCTCAGTTCATATATTGTTGTGCACACGAAAAAAATCACATCACAACTTTCACACCAATTGCAATGCGAAACAAATTCCGGCGATAAGACACGTTAGCACCAGGGATTTTACACCTGCTTTCTGCTGGTGTTAAGCAGGACAACTACCTGCACCATGAAAGGGAACACAGTCAAGAGCCACAGAGTCAATGAGCATGATACAGGGATACCCATGAGGGCCAGAAGACTCATCTCAACAACTCCAGGACCGCCAATGCCCCCCAAACCCACATCTTAGTAAGTGTGTCCCTGTGGTCATTGTCTTAGCATGATAGGCACGAGCCCTGCAACATCATAGTGTGCTGTCACCTCAGCGTTGGCAGTGAGCCTGGATTTGTAGCTACGTACGCATCCTCCTGCATGCACAACTGGCGTGTGCTGGTCTGGGGTTCACAGGTCAGTGCAGGGGTGTGCCTATTCGGCAAGGGGAACGGGGTGTCTCGGACATGTCCGTGTACAGGAAGTGCGGTAAGTGTGTCTCTGTGTTCTGGTGTGGCCTGTTACAAGAGCCGCAGCAGTCGATGTTGTAAAGTGGCATGCACCACCTCCAAACGGCACTGTGATGTTGTTGTTGGATTGTAGCAGGACATGCGCAAATAGGCATTACAATGGCGTGCCGTACGAGTGCACGAGATTCAACAGCTCACCGTACAAAAGTGTGGGGGCTCGTGGGAGGGAGGAGCAGCCGTTTGGCAACATAATACACAGTGAACTCGACCATGTGCCACATGCTGGGCATCTCATCCATGATGACCACGGTCGCAGACATCCCACAACACCAACGACTGGCCTTTGTACACATCCTGTATGAATGCAGCGTGGTTTTCACTTCTATGCTCGTTCAGTGGTGTGATGTTGGCAGGTTGTGTGACTTGTGCTCCTTGTTGGTGTGTTCCATTTTGGCCATTGTTAGTCTATATGTGTGTTGTACTTAATTGTGCATGTGTGCCATTCTGCCCATCTCCCCCCCTCCCCCCACTCCCTGCTTCTTCCTCTTCCTAGTGCTGTTGTGTCTATAATTTTGTTGCTGCACACATAAATACATGTAAAGAATAAATTAGAATAGTTCCTTGAGTCTTTTAGGTTTCAAAACTTCTCTATTGGTTTCTTTTTAATTTTCCATATGAACCGTTTTTCTAAATATTCAACACATAGAAGTCAGAAGTGCAATGTATTCTATCAACACACTTTCTAGAACATTCTACAATACGTGCAGGTTAAAAGTTCCTCAATTTTTTAAAACTTTATGATATTTGTTTGTAACATTTTCTTGAACATTTAACAACACATGCAGGTTAAAAGTTGACGATTGTTTTAAGTTCGAACAGTGCCTTCCAAATGCAAGTAGCAGGTGTGGTTGAGCTGAGCAAATTGTATCCTATGATATGTACTCCACATTGAAACTGCTTTTTCTTAACCAATCACAAAGATGCTTTTCCACAAAACTAATGTGCACCCTGCTTTTAAAAAAGAATGTTTTTCATGATATCTTCAGAGATAAGTTATAGATAGGAATTATCATTTAAAAAAACCTTTGAAATTCACTGAAAAAACCATAGGTTTCATGCACGTTATAGTTAGGAATTGGCATTTAAAAAACCTTTGAAAATTCACTGAAAAAAACAAAGGTTTCAGGAGCGTTATAGTTAGGAATTGGCATTAAAAAACCTTAGAAATTCACTGAAAAAACCATAGGTTTCAGGGGTGTTATAGTTAGCTGGACATTTCCCTCGTACAAAACCCTAGAAATTCCCCTGTTATAGTTAGTTCAGCTAACTATAACCCGCGCCCCCGCAATGCACTGCTGATGACGTCACATATTACATTACTCATGACATGGTCAGTGACATCACTGATGACATCACTGATGACATATCAAATGACATCACTGATGACATCACTGATGACGTCATCCATGTGATAAATTAGTGCATCTTCTCACACCCTAATATAACCTTTGATACACCGACTCAAAATTTCAGACGGTCATTTTGACAACCATAGATACTCCAATACCAATAACTACTCACCCACTCATTGACTTTTAGGTCTACATACATCTCCACTCACTCACCTGTACAGTCACTCATACTTACAGTCACTCTGTGCATTTACACACCTATATTAACACTCACACACCGTCAATCATCCATTGAGGTACTGATACATCTAGTCAGTCATACAAATAATTAATCACAGTACTCACCTATACAGTTAAACACACTCAAGTTCACTTACTCATAAAAATACTAACAAATTCGGTGTCTTCCTGCAGAAAAACAAACAGCACATGACACAGATATCCTTGCACTATGGCGCATACAGCCACTCCCAAAATCACACACTCCCACATCTAGATAGTTATATACTCTTACACACATATACACTGCGTTTCACATATGTAATTACTGACACATGTACGACTGAGATATACATTCAATCACTAACACACCCATACATACACTCACCCAACCATACAGTCCATCACAGATGCACTCTTAAAAACATGCACCCACTGAATCACCCACTCACACATCTAGTCACAGAGTCACACACACCCTACCCACACACTCATGCACCCATACAGATACTCAGACAACCAATCAATAACCCATATAGACACTCATATAGCTACTCACAAAACCATGCAGCCACTTATACACCAACACACAGACACATACAGACAAACACGTGTTGGCTGTGTCATTTTCTTCCTTTTTCTCTCAACCACTCTCACGAATAGAGTGCAAATAAATGACTATATACCTTTTGATAAACCCGTACAGAATTGGAATTTCTTCCACACAAAAAAAACCAGATGAAACATATCTTGCCCAGACAAATCTACGGAATCTTGCTTAAACTAGGGGGCTAGGGGTCTCTCCCCCTGTCACGGGCAATAATCAGTACAAGAAGGATTTACGCTTAATATCCGGCTAGTAAGGGAATGGGACCTCTTTTTCCCCTCATTTTCAGAAATCATTCCAAAAGGTCATATCCCTGAAAAACCAAAAAGCTTTATTAACCCTTGAAGATAAGACACTGAACATTACAAGAAAGAAACAGTAAAGAACCTAACTATATATAAGACTTTGATCTCATGGCATTCTGCCAAGACCGTCGAGCACAACGTTCAACAAGAGTTGAGGAAACATTTTCCACTGAACCAGTAGCCAATAGGAGCACAATGCCCAAATCTAACCCGACATCGGCACGAAGTACATTCCAAAGTCTGGAACGTGCAGTCAAGAGAGAAACCAGCAAATGGTGGGAAGCAGAATCCCTGAAAAAATATCTTGAAGCTGACCGAATCCCACGGGGATTAAGAATTTTAATCTTTCCCCCTTCAGACACTACAAACCCCCGATACATCAGTAGATGGGAGGAAAACCTCAAAGAATGTTCAAACAACATGATCAGACAACTCATTGATCATGCAGAAGAAGAATACAACAAAGCCAAAGTTGAAGTTGACAGTCTAAGTAAACATATCGAGGATTCCAACTGTGGGGAACTCATCAAGAAAAACTACGAGATCCTCAATCAAATAATCGACGAATTCGAAGAAGATATCATCAAGAGAAAGAACCGCAAATTCAGAAGGGACCAACTGGATTATCAGTTTGGAAGAGTTTACACAATTGCAAAAAAATACGACATAAAACCACAGGATACAACAAACACGGACAGTGTGGGACAACAACCAGGAACCTCCACCAGCTCAGAAATTGACTCACCTGCACCGGCACCAGAAGGTGAAAACTCACGATGCAAAATAAATTTTTTAGAGGAGGTACTACGCTATCGACTCGGTATCAAAACTTCAAACACCACAAATACTTCAACCACGGCAGGTTCCCAGCAATTTGGACGCCAACAGACTCCAACAATAGGCGTCACCACGAGGTCAAGAAAAAAGGAGATGGAAAGAAGAACTTAACACCCGTAAACCTAGTAAAGAACCTATCCCATATCCAGCTATTAAACCAGGAAACCAGTATACTCAACAAAGGTCTCTCTTTCTGTCCCACTGCCTCATGGAACTTGACGAAAACACAAATAGACCTGTTCAAATTCATCCGCAAACTAAAACTTAAAGTTTTCTTTGCTGACCGAACTAGGAGACAGGAACCTCCACTTACTACTATAACCTCAGGATTATCAATTCAAGAACTAGGACATGTGGACCTTTTGACTCATCTCAGTGAGGAAGATAACGATTCAGATACACTTACTACGACAGCACTTGAACTAGGAATAGAAACCAACATTTCCATAGACAGTAAACTAACCACAAAATCTACCTTTATACCACAACTACCTGTTGGCAACAGCATAGATGCCTTCCACCTGGCAGTTACATGTTATCTGGAACATGAATACACCAAATACCAAAGAAAATCTAAGTATCTACCACAAAACACCACAAAAGAGGAGAGGAGGGCAATCAAACAACTAAAAGACAGGAAAGACTTGACTGTAAAAGAAGCAGATAAGGGAGGAAACCCGGTAACAATACACATAGATGATTACATCCTTGAAGCAACTCGACAACTTGGGGATAACGCCTGCTATGAACTCCTTACCAGTGACCCAACCAAGGACATCCTTAACCCCTTCAGTGCCCCGCCCTTTCCCCCTCCTGTGCCGGGCATTGTATTAGCGGGGGGGGGTCCATGACGAGATAGTCTCGTCATGGGCACAGCGCAACCGCGCTCCATGACGAGACTATCTCGTCATGGGCATAGAAGAGGTTAAATCAATCAAAACTAAGCTAGACAAGTGGTACAGCCTGGGGCTCATGTCCCAATCAGAAAAATAATTCCTGTACATTCCATACCCCACCATGCCCACTCTTTACCTCCTCCCCAAAATACACAAAGGCATCTACCCCCCACCTGGAAGACCAATCATAGTAGGGATTAACTCACCCTGCTCAAGGATGGGAGAATACGTAGACAAGAAACTACAAGGACCGATGAAGGAAATACCGTCCTTCATCCAGGATACAAAAGACATCCTTGAAAAGCTTCAAGACATAACTTGGGAACCCGACTTTATATTGGTCTGCATTGATATCGTCAGTCTGTACATGTCTATTGAACACCGAGATGGATTAACTGCAGCACAACTATCATTATGGACACAATCAGCAAACTTACTGGAATGTAACAAAATGACTCTTGAAATGTTGAATTTCTGCTTAGAAAACAACGTTTTCAGTTTCAATGGCAAAATATACAGACAGAGACGCGGAACCTCCATGGAAGCCAAATTCGCGCCACCGTACGCATGCATCTTCATGAGCCATGTAGAAAAATTCTGGCTGTGGGACCAAGATTTCTCCGATTTCACCTCCCACATAGTACTATGGCGACGATATATAGATGACATCCTGTGCATTTGGCAAGGAGACGAAACATTGCTAACAAGGTTCCTGGAACAACTTGACAAAAACCCATGGGGGATAAAAACGACACATACATTCTCTAAGAAGGAGATCAACTTCCTTGACGTGATACTCTATGTTAAGGAAAACACCTTACAAAGCAGGCTATACAGGAAAGACACAGCAGCAAATTCCATCCTGCGAGCTGATAGCTGTCACCCACGTCACAATATTAGGAACATCCCAAAAATACCAATGACACAAGGGAAAGAATTCATTATCAAAGAATGGATTGATTGCAATAGCAAATTCTGTATCTATGTAATCATCTGCCCTTGCAACCTCCCATACATTGGTAGCACAATCCGACCCCTGCTTACCCGGATCCAGGAACACTATCGCAATATCCACAAACACACCTCTGGTCACCCACTAACAGAACATTTCGAGGACAAACATCAACACAAAAAGGATTTCATCTTTTTCGGTTTAGAGATTGTACATCAAACAAAGAGAGGGGGAAACCGTGAGCTAAAACTACGAAGTCGCGAAAGTGAACTAATTCAAAAATACAAAACAATCGACCTGGGACTCAACAAAGATGCAGAAATGCATGCGTGGCTAGGAGATGACAAATTTTTTGTAAATACCCTAGATTCAATTTACTATGTCAATCTCCTCCCTCACGTCTTATCCCTTACTGTATCCCCACAACCTTTTCCATTTACTCTGGGAAATAGTCTAAATTGGCAATCTGAAATGATATGTGTCAGACTTCATGCACTACAACCATAGATCGCACCCCCGGTGAAAAGGCGCTACTCGGCCCCCCCTCCTCCCCCCCCTCCCCCACCACACCCCCCCCCTCCCCCACCACATCCATGCGATGAATAAATTACCCGCAGGGGTCCATACCACCTTCTTATCTCAAATTGTTTAAAGATTCCCTTTCCGCCAGTCAATCGAACTACAGAATGGATTAACTTAAACCACACAATACTCTTAACGCTGCCCTATTGAAACAACCCGTAAATTTTTATTTTTATTTTTATTTTCATTTCATTTTTTACTTTTAATTTTAATTTAACCTGTAACAGGTTTATTACAAACCTTTACACCCATTATCTCTTTTTGTTTCAACCATTACTTTTCACATATCGGGATAGACTCCCCGTTCCAAAATGGCGCCCCATCACACGGAACCTTTTCCTTCTGGGCCACAACCCGGAAGCCATCCCATACGGCTCCTATTTTGGCCGTCTTGTGTTCGTGACTTACACCATTGTGGAGCCGAACACAGCAACCCGAACAGGCATTTAAGCCGGAGAATTGAGGTAAGCGCCACTTAGACCTAGACGCCACCACCCAGATCCGATAGAGTTTCCCTTTTAAGCTAGTTATACTTTTTGCTATTCTTTCTCCCCAACAGAATCCCTTGATATCATAACCAACCGCATCGCTGATATTTATTTACACGGAATTATCCGGTAAGCGCCTGTCTGCCAAAAGCATGATACCTTCGCGACACCGTCCAACCTAGTCATTAGAAGTACATTAGCGGGGAGGAGCCTAGCGCGCAACCAAGATGGCCGCGTAGGTGCGAAGCTCCCGAGGACCTCCGCGACCTCCTGAATTAATCCTGATTATATCCTGTCTTTGATGAGGGGACTGTGTCTGTGTACCCGAGCTGAGGCGGCACCCGTTTTCCGTTTTCGAATCGGACCCCGGACACTGGTGGGAGCACCGATCGAAGATTGCGGCCTTCTCCGCGCCGGCCCCCCGGATTGGAGTTGTGGGGCGATCCGGGGACAAAGCGAACAACAGCGGCGGGCAGGGCTGGGCGACTCGTGTACCCCGCGCTTTCACTTTCGCTTTTGCGCCCTCCTTGCCCTCAAGCGAGGTAGGGTTGCGGAGCGGGGTGCGGTGGTGTGGCCTTGTCCCGGTGCCCGGCTGACCCGCCGGCTGTGAGTTGTCCTGCGGTCCAGTGGTCATCCCCCCCCGGAACCCGTGAACTGGTTTATCGGCCCTTTCGAGGAGATTGGCACGACTTTGGGAGTGCGACATGTCCACAAAGCAAGATGGCGACCGGGCAAAGGTGAAATCGACCCGCCGTGGCCCGGCACATCAGTCTAACAGCATGGACCGCTACACCCTCCAGAAGGGATCTCCAGAGGCACAGCGTACATCCCCCGCGGGCCCGACTGAGGCGTCTGCTCAGCCCGCGGATCTGACCCTCCGGGACGTCATGGGCGCCATTGCCGAGATGAAGGCCTCGGTGGACCAGCGCTTTGATACTCTGGCGCAGAAGATAGACTCGGCCCTGGTGGATGTGGGCCTGGTGAGAGCCGACTTGTCTAAAACAAATGACCGGGTCGATTCCCTGGCCCACACCACCTCGAGTCTCACTACAGACGTGGCGGCCCTTCAAAAGGAGGTGCACCGGCTTGGCCAGGCGAGCGCCCTGATGGACCGCCGATTGGAGGACTCCGAGGGTCGGGCCCGGAGGAACAACGTTCGCATTGTCGGGGTGCCGGAGGGACGGGAGGAGGAGGCGGCAGATTTGTTTGTGGAAGACCTGATCCTCACCCGTCTCCAGCCCCGGGGGCTGAGTAAACTTTTTGCGGTGGAACGTGCTCACAGGGTCCCCGGAGGAAGACCTAAGGCCGGAGCCCCGCCGCGGCCTCTCATTGCCCGGATTTTTTACTTTCGGGACAGAGACGCTATCCTGCAGACTTCCAGGCTACAGGGACCGGTCAAGCTCGATAATATGGACGTGAATTTCTACCCTGACTTTACTCCGACGGTCCAAAAGCAGAGACTGAGTTTTCTCGGAGTTAAACGTCGCCTACGGGACCTGAACCTTAAGTACTCAATGCTTTTTCCAGCTAAGCTGAGGGTGGAGGTGGATGGTCGCACGCACTTTTTTGACCGTCCCGAGGCGGCTGGGGACTGGTTGGATACTCTGCCTGGGGATCGGGGCCGGGGGGTGGGGGGGGGTGCGGTTGGCGGGGAGGGCTCGCCGGATCAGAACTGAGGGGTGAATAGTAGGCCTTGCTCTGGACAACATTCCGGTTACCATTCACTGATCGTGTATGTTCCCCTCCTATGGAGGTCGTACGGGGTCCATTGGGGGCTTTCCCTCCTCCTCTGGGGGACTAGTTAGTTTTTCGTCTATGGGGCGACAGGCACACTGCACTTTGGGGGGGCTGTCTGGGCTCATGCAGGGGTGCAGGGAGGGGGGAGTTCTGTTGGGATGGGTGGGCGGGGGTGGAGTGTTGTTTGTTTGCACCGCAAGGCGAACCCTTTACTGTATTGTTGTTTTCGAGATGCTCTTTGGGGGACGACTGATGGCTTCCATGTATGATGGGGGGTAGGGATTTGATTGTGTTATCATGGAACGTTAACGGACTGGGGGATAGGATTAAGCGTGGTGTGGTCCTGCAGTATCTGAAACGAATTTCACCAGATGTGGTCTTCCTGCAGGAGACACACCTTATAGGTAATTCCTTTCATGCCATGAATCGGCGAGGCTATCGCTTGGTGGCCCATTCGGGCTTCACCTCGGGCTCGCGGGGGGTGGGCATCATGATTAAGAACTCGCTCCCATTGGAGATTGATGAGGTGCGCCATGATGAGAGGGGACGTTACACTGTCTTGGTGGGTAGAATGGAGGGCAGAGTGGTCGTTTTTGTATCAGTGTACGTTCCGCCGGGGTTGCAATCTACCACGTTTGCGGACCTGGGGCGCCTCCTCCTTGACCTCCCGGGTGGGCTTCTGGTAGTTGGGGGGGACTTCAATGCGGTGGCTTCTGGGTCTATGGATCGTCATCCCCCCAGGGACCTCCCCCGGGCACAGGCGTGGCTGTCCGGCCTTTTAGATACACTAGGATTGGTGGATTGCTGGCGACTAAAGCATCCCGCGCAGCTGCAATACACCTTCCACTCGGGTGCCCATGGTAGCCTCTCGCGGCTTGATTATGTCCTTGTCCCTGCGGCCTATGCTGGGAGAGTGGGAGAGGTGCGCCATTTGGCGCGGGGTATTTCAGATCACTCCCCACTACTGTTGCACTTTGATGTCTTCCCGAGGGGGGAGGGCAGGGTAGCCCCAATCAATGCCTGGTACCTGCGCGACCCCACTATTCGAGCCGAATTGATCAAATCCTTGCAGCGGTACTTTGAGGAGAATGTGGGGTCTGTCCCTTCGGCTATCTCCCTTTGGGAGGCTTTTAAGGTAGTTCTCAGGGGGGAGGCCCTCTCCTTTATCTCCCATGCCCGGAGGCGCGAGCGGGAGGAGGTAACCCGGGTGGAGGCCGAAATTACTGAACTAGAGGGTGACCTGGGGAGCGGGGTGACGGATGCCACATTGCATGTTCTACACCTCAAGCAGGCGGCCTATAGGGCCCTCGTCACGGAGGCGGCCAGGGGCCTCAGTAGAGAGCAACAGGGGCGACTGTATGATGTGGGTGATAAGGCTGGTAAATTGATTGCGTGGTTGGACAAAAAGGAGAGAGCGAGTCGTGTGGTTCCGTTGATCGAGAGGATGGATGGTGTGTGTGTCACCGAGCCGGACGCCATTGTCTCCTGCTTCGCGGATTATTTCCGCGAGGTGTATTCCCCGGTTTCTCCCTGCTCGGAGGAGGATTCCCATGCCCTGCTTCGGGACATCGCGCTGCCCTCCCTTTCGGTGGAGGACAGGGATTCGCTGGACGCTCCTCCCACCTCGGACGAAATTGCCCTTGCTATACGCTCGGTCGCATCTGGCAAGGCCATGGGCCCCAATGGCATCCCTATCGAGCTGTATAAGCTGCGACCGGATGTACTGGCGCCCCACCTGCGCGCGATGTTCCTGGCGGCCCGCTCGCGGGGTTCCCTTCCGCCGGACCAGCGTCTGGCCACGATCGTGGTGATCCACAAGGAGGGGAGACCCCGTGAGCGGGTCACATCCTATAGGCCTATCTCGCTCTTGAACGCGGAGCCCAAAATCCTCGCCAAGGTGCTGGCCAACCGGCTGGTCGGCGTGGTGGGCGATTTGGTCCACCAAGACCAGTCCGGCTTCATACCCCATCGTAACACGGCCCTTAATCTGCGACGCTTGCACGGGGTGCTCGCGCGTGTTCCGTTCGTGCGGGAACCGGCCATCTTGGCGTCCTTGGACGCCACCATGGCGTTTGATACGCTCGAGTGGCCATACATTTGGGCGATGCTGGCGAAGTTTGGCTTCGGACCGGGCTTCATCAGCTGGGTCAAGTTGTTGTATTCCGGCCCATTGGCGCAGGTGGTGGTGAATGGACGAGTTTCGGCCCCATTCGCACTGGGACGGGGCACGCGACAGGGTTGCCCCCTGTCGCCTCTCCTGTTTGCACTGGCCCTGGAGCCCCTGGCGGAGTGGCTGCGGTGGCACCCTTCCATCCGTGGTCTCCGCTGGACCCCCGAGCATGAGGACCGTGTGTCCCTCTACGCTGATGATATCCTTCTATATCTCGCCTCCCCGCGTAAATCACTGATCGTCCTAGTTGATGTTTTGCGCTCATTCGGTCGCAACTCAGGCCTCGTCATCAACTGGGCGAAATCCTGTGTATATGTGCTTGCCGGGGAGGCTCCGGTCCTACCACGGGACTGTCCAATCCAGATTGCCTCCCAGGGGTTTCGGTACCTGGGTATATATATTACTCTGGACCCGGAGGCCCGCTACGAGCGGAATTTGCTGCCCCCCCTCCAGCGCTTGAAGGAGGACGTGGTGCGTTGGCGGCGTCTGCCGCTTTCGCCGCTCGGCCGAGCGGCCTTGTTTAAGATGATGTCGTTGCCGCGCTTTCTGTACGCTCTCCAGAACACTATGGACTTGGTCCCGGCGCGCTACTTCCGTGAGGTGGAGAGTTTGCAGCGTCGCCTGTTCTGGGACGGGAGGCCACGTATTGCCTTGGCTAAATTGACGCTCCCGTGGTACGATGGGGGGGTTGCCCTCCCGGATATTAAACGGTATTACTGGGCCTCCCAGCTAGCTGCGATTAATCATGGCCTTTACGGGCCCGCCCTGAACCCGGCATTTGAAATGGACAAGATGCTCCTGCCCGGTGGCGACTACAATCGAGCGCTCTACTCTGGCGCGCCGGACCCTCGCCTGACGGGACCGACGCGTGTCATGGTGCGTGTATGGCACGCGGCTAACGCAGCTATGGGGTGGAAGGACCGTTTGACCCGGGCGTCACCGCTATATGCGTCTGCGAGGTTGGGCTCCCTGTGGACCTCGAAGGGCTTCGAGAAGTGGGACACGATCGGCATCAGCACAGTGGGAGATCTCTGGACGAGGGGGGGATTCAAAACTTTCGAGACGCTGCAGACGGAGTTTCAGTTGCAAGGCAGTGAGTACTTTCGGTACTTACAAGTCCGCCACGCGCTGGGCTCCGTCTTCCCGGATGTCGCGTCCATTCCGGAGTCTTCCCCCCTGGAGGACAGAGTGCTGGATGGCCATGTCCCAGACAGCACGATCTCCCTTATATATAAAAAACTGATCAACGACCGATCGGGCCTGCTGACTGGCCTCCGCGAGGCCTGGGTTGCCGATGGGCTGGAATTGGACGACGAGGACTGGATTTCCGCGGTGGCCTCTCCGAAGGAGGTGGCCATCCCGGCTCGCCTTCGCTTCGTCCAGCTTAAGATCCTCCACCGGGTTTACGTGACGGGGCCAAGGCTTCTCCGTATGGGCTTTGCTGAGGATGGACTGTGTAAGCGTGGCTGTGGTGCTTTGGCAACTTTCTTGCATATTCTGTGGGAATGCCCAAAGGTGGAGCGATTCTGGCGTGGTGTGCACGAGGTCCTGCGAGTGGTTACGCGTGTCGCGCTGTTGCCTGAAGCGAGGAGATGCTTGCTGAATGTGTGGGAGCCAACTGACTACTCGGTTCCGCAGACGCGGTGGGTGACTCTGGGATACATGATAGCTAAGCGTGACATTGCTCAATTGTGGGGATCCCAGAGGCCCCCGGCGGTGTCGGCCTGGAAAGAACACATGGATTGGTGTATGTTTCGTGAAAAGGTGGTGTATGTTGCGAGGGGTAAGCCTGGGGCGTGGGTGAAAATCTGGGGCCCCTGGAACGCCTATCGCGGGGGTATTTGCGAGCCGCCACTGCTGCCGGCTGCCTCACCAGCTCCGTCCCCCTAGCCGACCCCCTCCCCCAGCCATGGGCACGTGGTTCCCCAGTCCCTGATCTGTTCTCATTCCCCTCTTCAGAGTTTGGCGATTGGTTGGGGTCCCCCACTTAAGGAGCGCGTGCTGTCACTTGGGATTGCGGGTTGCCTTGCGGGTGTGGTTTTTTTGTGTTGTTGTGTTTCGACAAAAGGAAACCGTATTGTGGGTTTGGAGTTATGTGGCCTGCACTACTGATATCTCCTGATTTACCTTTTTTGCACCGCCAAGAGATTTTTCTGTATATATGTCATATGCTTCTGCCACTCTAGCGGCCGGCCAGACGGTTGTAGGCCCATACCTGTAACTATTTGAGATTGCAATAAACGGTTTAAAAAAAAAAACCAAAAAAAAAAAAAAAGAAGTACATTAGCACAATCTAGCACTTTGCCTTTTTCGCTTTTAAACCTGATGACGAGCGTTAGACATTCGTTTCACCCGCTCACAATATAGTCACCCGCGCCCTTGTTTGATTATGTATGAGCACGTCTCTCTGCCTCTCACCGTCGCTTCAATACACAACCTTACCCACCTATAAGCAATGTGGCATTTAACAAATGAGACAATTTCTGTAACTATGCCGGTTACAGATTCTAACCACTTCCACAACTAGTTTTATCACGCATGAGCATACTCTTGAACCACCGTCGCCTCATAACGTTATGAATATCACATCAACGATACTCACTTGTTATCCTCATTGACTTGCTCATTTACCACCCAAAACGTTTTTTCTCGACTTTCACCAACACGGCTTAGTTCACCCTTTTGCCGATCAACCAACTAGTTATATATATTAATTGTCACTTTTTTTCTCCTCTAATCTGTTTGGGACCTTGCTGCACCTGATGCCGAAAATTATACCATTGTAAATATCATTTTCTTTTATCTCTCCACACTTCTATCTAATTGTAAATTTGCGCAAATTGGATATATTTACCTTGTCCTTACTCCCTCGTAATTGTTCCCACATGCAAAATACACATACTTTACTATATTGTCCAAAACCCACTCAATACTCCTATCTTTAATACGTGGACTGCTATGGCATTTTCTCTACGAATAATTTGTTACTTCGAACTGCCAACGCGCGCAAAAACGTATACTCTCATGCAAATCATGCTCTATACACTAATTCTCGTCTTCCCACGTACTCTATGACCATATGATTTTACTTATTTCATCTTTGTTTCGCAAATATATGTCTGACTACCATGCGTGAAATGTCCCTCTCTTTCTTTCGTTCACCTTCCATTACTCACCGTTTATTACTCACTTCCACTATGACCTACCTTGACCGCGTGACTCTGATATTTCTAAAAACTACAATATTGTATTTTTCAAACATCCATGAAATCGTTATGTATTTTACCAAATATAATGCAAATGTATGCCATTCAACATGATCTGAATATATGTCTATGCCTAACTATAATTTCACTTTCTCTAATATCCAAAACCTCACCTTTTCCCGACCTCCACATCCCCTTTTCAAAAATGTGGTACTTCCACCTTTCGTTTTCTTTTCTCTTTTTTTACCAAACCTTTATGCGCCCACCTACTCACACTCTGTCCACCCTTAATGTCATTCCTCGCGTTTTAATTGACACACTTATGCAAATTGTGCGTCTTCCTCTCCTAAACCTTTTTCTCTTTCTATCTTTCTCTTTCCTCTTCTCTTCCCTCAAATACCCCACCCCACCTGACCTCCCCACCTTCCTTTATTTGTTCACGACACAAACCGAATGTTACTATATTCATTCTACTTAACCTTGTATGTACAGCCCTGAGGAAGCCCCAGGCCGGATGGCCATGTAAGGGGCGAAACACGTGTTGGCTGTGTCATTTTCTTCCTTTTTCTCTCAACCACTCTCACGTATAGAGTGCAAATAAATGACTATATACCTTTGGATAAACCCGTACAGAATTGGAATTTCTTCCACACAAAAAAAAACAGATGAAACATATCTTGCCCAGACAAATCTACGGAATCTTGCTTAAACTAGGGGGCTAGGGGTCTCTCCCCCTGTCACGGGCAAGAATCAGTACAAGAAGGATTTACGCTTAATATCCGACTAGTAAGGGATTGGGACCTCTTTTTCCCCTCATTTTCAGAAAACATACAGACATTCACACAGTTTAGTCACTAGTCTGCAGTAAGATACATTTAATGAATCACTTATAGACTCAGTTACGCACCTAGAAAATCATCCATTCACACATTTGTACACCCACTTATTTTTCAACAGGCCTTTCCCTATATATATTAAACATAGTAAATCTGTTCAGAAACACATACTCAATGGATGACGTCATCAGTGATGTCATCAGTGATGTCATTTGAGATGTCATCAGTGATGTCACTGACCATGTCATGAGTGATGTAATATGTGACGTCATCAGCAGTGCATTGCGGGGGCGAGAGTTATAGTTAGCTGAACTAACTATAACAGGGGAATTTCTAGGGTTTTGTACAAGGGAAATGTCCAGCTAACTATAACACCCCTGAAACCTATGTTTTTTTTAGTGAATATATATATATATATATATATATATATATATATATATATATTATCTACTGGCGGTCGCCAGTAGATAGTTATAGTTAGGACCGTGTTTCCATAGGAAATCCGCAACATTCTATTTGGAATAACTTTGGCGCCGATTGACGAATCCTCGCGAAATTCTCAAAATAGGTGGGGCGCTCCGCTCCGCTCCTTCCCTGAAAGTCTCGGGGGGATTCGTCAAGCGGGGGCTGAGAAAAAGGGGGGGTCCCAAAATGCGTTTTCCCCATGCATTTTTCCATAGGACCTTTAGTCCGAGCTACAGCCCGAACGGCTGAACAGAATTACTTGAAATTTGGCAGAGAGGTAGCCCTCAGGTCAGGGATGTGCCGTTTGAAGGTCTCGTGTAAATCTGTTCAGTATTTCCTGAGAAAATAGCATTTAAATCAATATATATATCTATAGGCGCGCTCCGAGCGCGTACCGTAAGCTTACCGTACGCGCACGCCGCCGTGCGCGAGCGCGATTCTGATTGGTTGTTAGATCTTAGTAAACATTCGAATCGGTCGAAACCAGGAAGTGTCGGCCGCCATTTTGTCTCTCGCACTCTGAGGGGGTGAAAAACAAAGGTGGAGAACGTGAAAAGGGGGCAGGGTGGACAGTTCCTGACCCCCTAGCCTTTGTCAGGGGGTCCCAGAAGGACCCCCAAGGGCAAAAATTAATTGTAATTTTTTTTCGAAAAATCGCGGAATGCGCGTTGCGTACGCGCACGGCGTAAACGGAAAAATTCCGCAAACTTCGGGTAACGATTCCGCGACTACGCGTACCGTACGCGCACGGCAAAAACATTTTTCAAAAAGGAGAGATTAAAAAAAAGAAAAAAAATTGTGAGGTAAGGTTGGCTCTTAAAAGAGCCGTTGTGTTAATACAGGGATAGAGGAAAGAAAGAATGGGAATATTATGAACGTCTACAAACGTGCTGGTCTATCTTATTGTTAATAAGGGAAACACTGGTCTCCCCAAAAACAATAAGACCACAACACGTTGTACACCTCATTGAAACCCTCCGAAATCGAGGGTTAATGTCCAGAGGAGCTGAAGAAGGTGATGCTCCCACCTCAGAGGAAGGGCTCAGCTGAGCTGCCGATGATGTACTCGGCTGAGCTTCTGAGGTTGGGCTCCGGTGACTTACTGAAGAGTTTTCTTCAGTATGTCGAGCAAAGGTCCTGGGATGTTTATCCCTAATGTGTCTCATCATAGAGTGATTTCCAAAGGAATACTTCTTCCTTGGATTTCCTCTAGATAAAACACGGTCACAAAGTGTGCAAGTGACCAATGGAGCATTCACCTTTTTCTGCCCCTCTGGAAAAGTAAAATACTCCCACACAAAAGAATCCTTTTGTTTCCTCCTTCTCTGTCTGATGATGGTGCTGCTAGGCTCACTCTCAGAAGAGGACTGCTGCTCTGCCATTGTATCTCAATGTCAATTCAGCTCCTTCTCCTTGGGGATCTCAAGCAGTAATGAGGGGAATGGGTGTGGTGTTGGAAGTTTCTGGAACTGAAAGTAGTTTAAACCAATGA
Organism: Triturus cristatus; assembly: GCF_964204655.1. NCBI lineage: Eukaryota > Metazoa > Chordata > Amphibia > Caudata > Salamandridae > Triturus > Triturus cristatus. The sequence goes on from NC_140588.1 coordinate 450,387,464, forward strand.
AAAGTGTTCTTTGGGGATCACATGACCTACCGTGCGCGCTCCGTAAGCTTACGCTACGCGCTCGTAAAAAAGTATGCATGCGCAAACGTGACGTAAACATGCGCTTACGGAGCGCTTACGGAGCGCGTACGTAGGACGCACTCGCGCATGCGCATTACACGCACCCGCGTAACCGCGACGTTGGTTCCGCGCAACGCGCATGCGTGTACGCGTTGCCGAAGAAGTACGCATGCGTACGTACGTCACGTACGTATCACGTAAGCGCACCGTACTTATGACGTACGGAGCGCGTAGCGTCAGCTTACCGTACGCGCACGGCAAAAAATCCATAAAAAAAAAAATTTAAAGTTTCAAGGGTTGTAGAAGATAATAACTGTGATGTACAACTGTATGTAAACATCAATTTTTAAAAAAATAACCATTCCATAATGCAGGATATAGTACATATATTATTTTATACATAGGTTGGATATTATTTTTTAACAAAAATCTCCAAAAAAAATTGCATTTAAAAAACCTTTGAAATTCACTGAAAAAACCATAGGTTTCACACACGTTATAGTTAGGAATTAGCATTTAAAAAACCTTGCAAATTCACTGAAAAAACCATAGGTTTCACACATGTTATAGTTAGCAGGACATTTCACTCGTGAAAAAACAATGAAATTCCCCCGTTATAGTTAGTGCAGGCAACTATAACTCACGCGACCGCAATCCTCTGCTGATGACGTCAGATATTACATCACTGATGACATATGTGTTTTTCTGAAAAAAAATATTTGTAATATATGTATAGCTACAAATTAATGGAAGAAGACATGGGTAAATAAGTGTCTAAATACAGTGATGTAATATCTGACGTCATCAGCAGAGGATTGCGGTCGCGTGAGTTATAGTTGCCTGCACTAACTATAACGGGGGAATTTCATTGGTTTTTCACAAGTGAAATGTCCTGCTAACTATAACATGTGTGAAACCTATGGTTTTTTCAGTGAATATATATATATATATATATATATATATATATATATATATATATCTTACCTACTGGCGGTCGCCAGTAGGTAGTTATAGTTAGGACCCTGTTTCCATAGGAAAACCGCAACATTCTATTTGGAATAACTTTGGCGCCAGTCGACGAATCCTCGCGAAATTTTCAAAATAGGTGGGGCGCTACGCTCCGCTCCTACCCTGAAAGTCTCGGGGGGATTCGTCAAGCGGGGGCTGAGATAGAAGGGGGGTCCCAAAACGCGTTTTTCCCATGCATTTTTCCATAGGACCTTTAGACACAGCTACAGCCCGAACGGCTGAACAGAGTTCCTTGAAATTTGGCAGAGAGGTAGTCTACAGGTCAAGGAAGTGCCTTTTGTAGGTTTGGTGTAAATCTGTTCAGTAGATTCTGAGAAAATAGCCTTTAAATCAATATATATATCTGAGCCAGCTCACGGTGCGCTTACGGTGCGCTTACCGTACGCGCACGCCGCCGTGCGCGAGCGCGATTCTGATTGGCTGTTAGATCTTAGTAAACATTCGAATCGGTCGAAACCAGGAAGCGGCGGCCGCCATTTTCTCTTTCGCAGTCTGAGAGGGGGTTAAAAAACAAAGGCCAAAAACATGTAAAGGGGCTGTTTAGACAGCTCCTAAGCACCTAGCCATATTGAGGGAGTCCTCAAAGATCCCCCAAGGCCAAAAACAGAATTTTAATTTTTTCGATAATTTCGCCGATTACGCTTACCGTACGCGTACGGTAAAAATTAATAAAAAAAAAAAAAATCCATACTCTCCCCACCCCATGTGCAAATGGTGCCCGAACGGCACCATTTGTGCATGGCATATTATTGATCCGAAAAATTAAAATATTACCTTTCACAACGTAGCGCATCATATGTCCTCCATGTGCGCACGGTGTGCGAAGCGCATCGTGCGTACATGGCCCATCTAGCGTAACGTGGGCACGCGGTGCGCGTAGCGCACCGCGTGCCCACCGTGCGTGCACGGCACTAACTGCGTAAAGTGGGCGCGCGGTGCGCGAGTGCTCACTGTGCGCGCACCGTGCGCGAAGCGCACGGTGCGCGCGTGGAACGAACTGCGTTAAGTGGGCGCGCACGCCACGAATGGCGTAAAGTAACTTAGCATTTAAAAAAACGTACAAATTCACTGAAAAAACCATAGGTTTCACACACATTATAGTTAGGAATTAGCATTTAAAAAACCTTAGAAATTCAATGAAAAAACCAAAGGTTTCACACATGTTATAGTTAGCTGGACATTTCACTCGTAAAAAACCAATGAAATTCCCCCGTTATGGTTAGTGCAGGCAACTATAACTCACGCGACCGTAATCCTCTGCTGATGACATATGTGTCTTTATGAAAAAAAAATATTTGTAATATATGTATAGCTAAAATTTAATGGAAGAAGACATGGGCAAATAAGTGTCTAAATACAGTATTAGCATCAGCAGAGGATTACGGTCGCGTGAGTTATAGTTGCCTACAGTAACTATAACGGGGGAATTTCATTGGTTTTTTACGAGTGAAATGTCCAGCTAACTATAACATGTGTGAAACCTTTGGTTTTTTCATTGAATATATATATATATATATATATATATCCATATATATATATATTCACTTAAAAAACCATAGGTTTCACACATGTTATAGTTAGGTGGACATTTCATTCGTAAAAAACAATGAAATTCCCCCTTTAAAGTTAGTTCAGATAACTATAACTCGCGCGCCCGCAATGCACTGCTCATGACGTCACATATTACATCACTCATGACATGGTCAGTGGCATCACTCATGACATCATCCTTTTGATAGAGTGGCGGTCACGCGAGTTATAGTTATCTGAACTAACTATAACGGGGGAATTTCATTTTTTTTTACGAGTGAAATGTCCACCTAACTATAACATGTGTGAAACCTATGGTTTTTTAAGTGAATTTGCAAGGTTTTTTAAATGCTAATTCCTAACTATAACGTGTGTGAAACCTATGGCTTTTTCAGTGAATTTGTACGGTTTTTTAAATGCTAAGTTATGTATTTATTATTATATTTTTTATATATTTATTTTTCAATAAACTACGTATTAAAAAAAATATATTTTTTTAATGGTTTTTCACCGCGCGCGCACCCCGCAATTTTTTGAAAACATTTTTTTTTTTAAATTCTGCCTTTGGGGTCCTTCAGGGACCCCCTGACAAAGGCTAGGGGGTCAGGAACTCTCTACCCTGCCCCCTTTTCACGTTCGCCACCTTCCTTTTTCACTCTCGCACTCAAAACAAACAAAATGGCGGCCGACACTTTCTGATTTCGACCGATTCGAACATTGACTGACATGTAACCACCAATCAGAATTACGCTCGTGCACGTTAGGGTGCGCGCACGGTGCGCGCACGGTGCACGGCTATAGATATTTATGTACTTTAACTGCAATTTTCTCAGGAACTACTGAACAGATTGACTCCATATATGCAAAAGGCACATCCCTGACCTGAGGACTACCTCTTTGCCAAATTTCAAATAATTCTATTCAGCTGTTCGGGCTGTACCTTCGACTAAAGGTCCTATGGGACAATGCATGGGGAAAACGCGTTTTGGGACCCCCCTTTTTTCTCGGCCCCTGCTTGACGAATCGCCCAGAGACTTTCAGGGTAGGAGCTGAGCGGAGCGCCCCATTAGTTTTGAAAATTTTGCGAGGATCCGTCAACCGGCGCCAAGGTTATTCAAAATAGAATTTTCAGATTTCCTATGGAAACACGGTCCTAACTATAACTATCTACTGGCGACCGCCAGTAGATAATATATATTTAAAAAATATAATAATACATTCATAAATTAGCATTTAAAAAACCTTGCAAATTCACTTAAAAAACCATAGGTTTCACACATGTTATAGTTAGGAATTAGCATTTAAAAAACCTTGCAAATTCACTGAAAAAACCATAGGTTTCACACACGTTATAGTTAGGAATTAGCATTTAAAAAACCTTGCAAATTCACTGAAAAAACCATAGGTTTCACACATGTTATAGTAAGCTGGACATTTCACTCGTAAAAAACCATTGAAATTCCCCCGTTATAGTTAGTTCAGCTAACTATAACTCGCGCGCCCGCAATCCACTGCTGATGACGTCACATATTACATCACTCATGACATGGTCAATGACATCACTCATAACATCACTGATGACATCTCAAATGACATCACTGATGACATCACTGATGACGTCATCCGTGTGATAAATTACCACATCTTCTCACACCCTAATATAACCTTTGATACACCGACTCAAAATTTCAGAGTTCCATTCTAAAAACCATACATACTCCAATACCAATAACTACATACCCACTTATTAACTCTTAGGTCTACATACACCTCCACTCATTCACCTGTACAGTCACTCATACTTACAGTCGCTCCATACAAGACTATCATATGCATTTATACACCTATATAGACACTCACACACCACCAATCATCCATAGAGGTACTCTCACACCTAGTCAGTCATGCAAATAATCACACTCCCATTTAGTCACCTATGCGGTTAAACACACTCAAGTTCACTTACTCATAAAAATAGTACCACATTCTTACGCTCTGATAGAAACATTGATACAAGCACACACTCATCCATACAGTCACTCTCACAATCACACACTCTCACATCTACCCACTTATATACTCTTTCACGCATATATATCTCCTTTCACATATGTAGTTAGTCACAAATGTACCACTGAGATATATATTCAATCCCTAACACACCCATACATACACTGACTCAACCATACAGTCCATCACAGATGCACTCTTAAAACCATGCACCCATAGAATCACCCACTCACACATCTATGCATAGAGTCCCACACACCCTACCCACACAAACACTCAGGAACCCCTACAGATACTGAGACAAGCAATCAATAACTCATATAGACACTCATATAGCTATTCACAACACCATGCAGCCACTTATACACCAACATACAGACACATACAGACATTTACACAGTTTAGTCACTAGTCTGCAGTAAGATACATTTAATGACTCACTTATAGAGTCAGTTACGCACCACAGAAAATCATCCATTTACACACTTGTACACCCACTCATTCTTCAACAGGCCTTTCCCTATATATATTAAACATATTTAAATTGTTCAGAAACACATACTCAATGGATGATATCATCAGTGATGTCATCAGTGATGTCATTTGAGATGTCATCAGTGATGTCATGAGTGATGTCACTGACCATGTCATGAGTGATGTAATATGTGACGTCATCAGCAGTGGATTGCGGGCGCGCGAGTTATAGTTAGCTGAACTAACTATAACGGGGGAATTTCATTGGTTTTTTACGAGTGAAATGTCCAGCTAACTATAACATGTGTGAAACCTATGGTTTTTTCAGTGAATATATATATATATTACCTACTGGCCGTCGCCAGTAGGTAGTTATAGTTAGGACCTATTTTCCATAGGAAATCCGCAACATTCTATTTGGAATAACGTTGGCGTCGATTGATGAATCTTCGCAAAAGTTTCCAAACTTTTGGCCAGATGCGGTCAAGCGTCAAGCGGGGAGCCGAGAAAAAAGGGGGGTCCCAAAACGCGTTTTCCCCATGCATTTTCCTATAGGACCTGTTGACGCAGCTACAGCCCGAAGTGCTGAACGGAATTACACCAAATTTGGCAAAGAGGTAGTCCTCAGTTCAGACTCGCGCCTTTTGCTTAAATGGTGTAAATCCGTTCAGTAGTTCCTGAGAAAATCAAAAGTAAAATCACATATATATCTGGGCGGAGCCTAACCACACATCTCATAGTGAGATCTGATTGGCTGTCAGCACTTCATCCAAGAAGTGTTGAAAGCCATCTTGGGCCCAATATACATGATAGCACCTCATTAAAAAGCATTGCAGTTAATTGAAGGTTTTAAGACTTTAGTTACATTATAAATCATTTGTTGATGGCACCATACTCATTTTAGGAATTGTGGTGTGTTCTAAGGTGATTTTACCATGTGAAAAAGCCTTCTGCTGTGATATCATGAATCATGTTTGAGAGAAAACTATTTTCTCATGCTTTTCCCACAGAGGTTTGGAAGGTGATCCATAAGCTAAACTGAGAGCATATTTTCTGTAAATTCATATTATCTTTCTCAGTCATGTGAGAATGAAGTCTGACATTCTCAGTAAAACATGTACATCCAACAAGGGCAGAGACTGTCAGTTGATTCCTTTGTGTTCTACTGCAGCTTCCCAGAGTGTTCTAAAGAACAGTCCTACTTATGACAAACGTATGGCACACCTGAAGCCATCTTGGTTGGAATAAAGTGGTAACTCTTAAAACATTTAATTTAAAAAGGAACGAAATGAGGGGGTTCATTTTGCCATAGAAAGTATGATTAGTGTTGCAGAAAGAAAAATTAGGGCACATTTTGAGTGACTTCTCAAATCCTCTTCTATTTCATTAAAAAATTCTGACATGCAGACTGAAACATGCACTTTCAATACCAGCAGCAGACTTCCCTGGTGAGCAGTAGCTTTACTGCAGTGATCTAATAAGCAACTAGAGTGCTAACATTCTGAATATATGGCAAATGTGTGACACATCTGAATGCCTTCTTGATGGAATCAAAGTAAAAAACTGAAAATATTTCCTACTGAGGAGACTGTAGTAAATGAGGAAATTAGGAAACATCATAACAAATAAGTCTCCCAAAATGGCCACCAGAGACAAAAGAGCCCAAATGTAGCCCAAATATCACCCAGATGTAGCCCAAGTATAGCCCAATGACAGAATGTCCCAGAGTGTTCTTAAGAACAACTAGAGCGCTTACTGTCTTACTTATGACAAAAGTATGGCACACCTGAAGCCATCTTGATTGGAATAAACTGGTAACACTTAAAACATTTAATTTAAAAAGGAACACAATGAGGGGGCTCATTTTGCCATAGAAATTATGATTAGTGATGAAGAAAGAAAAATCAGGGCACATTTTGAGTGACTTCTCAAATTCTCTTCTATTTCATTAAAACATTCTGATATGCAGACTGAAATATGCACTTTTAATACCAGCAGCAGACTTCCGTGGTGAGCAGTAGCTTTACTACAGTGATCTAATGAGCAACTAGAGTGCTAACATTCAGAATTTATGGCAAATGTGTGACACATCTGAATACCTTCTTGATGGAATCAAAGTAAAAAACTGAAAGCATTTCCTACAGAGGAGACTGCGGTAAATGAGGAAATTAGGAAACTTCATGACAAATAAATCTCACAAGATGGCCACCAGAGACAAAAGAGCCCAAATGCAGCACAAATTTCACCCATATGTAGCCCACATGTAGCCCAATGACAGAAGTGTGCAAAACACTTATTTTTTGTGTATTTGCAGTTTTATATAGTGCAGACTTGTCAGGTATTGGAGTGCTTTACTTGAGCATTGTTTACATCACACAAGATCAAATTCATTTTGGTTGTAGACATGGGGAGATTAAGTGATTTGACCAGAATCACAGAATGTTGAGCTGAAGCAGAAACTCCAACCTGGTTCCCCAGTTGCAAAGTCTGCAGCTCTGAAAGTAACACCACATCCTCTCCCCTAGGTGCAACATTTAATCAAGTGGTCAACTGGATGAAAAAACATAAAGATTACAAATAATTTAAAAGTTCTTTGTCGCTATTTGAAAACTCAGAAAATATGTCCTCATTTTAGTTTTTTAGAGCACTAACCATAATTTTGATGCAAATAAGACCCTCTCATATATGTAATTTCTAAAGGAAATACTCTAGGTATTACAGTTTTGATTACATCAAGATGACGTCAGGCGTTCCACACTTTTGTAATAAATATAGAATGTTAGCAATCTAGTTGTTCATTGGGATACTGTTGAGAGGCAGAGGCCAGGGGCACGGACTCAGAAAATTGAAGGCAGGTAGGAGAATGCAGAGGCAACAATTTGACCACACTGGGCAGGCAGGAAGGACAGTGGCAGCACAACAGACTATGGAGGGCAGTGGAAAGGGGGGCAGGGGCAACAAACCAACAATACAGGACTGGCAAGAGAGGCTGTGGCAATATAATAGACCATTGTGGGCAGAAGGAAGAGGCAGTGGTAGTACAACCATACATGCCAACAGACCCGTTTCAGCCAGGAAACGTCCAATGTTTTTAAGCTCAAATGGGCTTTATTTGATCTGTCTCCTGTCTACAATCTCCTCTTTTTCAATGTAACTCAAAGGGGAAAATCAATACCCCAGTTTTTTTTCAAAATCTCCCTCTTACCAAGTTCAAAATGTTCGCAAGTATGGTACATTGGATCATGGTAGGCAGGAGGACTTGGGGTGGGGACATGGACTCGGATAACAGAGGACAGGAGGGACATGGAGAGGTGCACCAAACTGACCCTACAGGGCAGGCATCAGGGTTTGCAGCAGCACAATACACCACACAGCGCAAGCGGGACGGGAGTGCAGCACAACAATCCATAGAAAGCAATAGGGAGGGGACAGGACCATGCACATGGACAACAGAGAACAGAGGGGAAAGAGGCAATGGTAGCTAGCTGACCATAATGGACAGACAGGAGAGAAAGATGCAGCATAACAGACTATAAAGGGCAGGAGGGACGGATCAGGGGCATTACAATGGAACAGACAAGCCAGGAGGGAGGGAATAGGGGTCTGCACATGGAAACAGAGGGCTGGGGGCAAGGGGGCAGGGCAGGAGCTGCAAGATGACCATGGAGGTCAGGCAGGATGGGCACTAGAAACAAGACACACCATGGAGAGCAACAATGAGACTATGATGGCATACACACAGACCATGGAGGGAAGGTGGGAGGGAGTCAGGGGCAGCTAGCTGACCACACAGGGAAGGTGGGAGGGGCCATGGCAGCACAAAAGACCATGCATGGTAAGCGGGAGGGTTAGTGGCAGCACAATGGCTATGATGGGCAAGAAGGAGGGTGCAGGGGTATGCACAAAGGACCATGGAGGATAGAAGGGAGGGCCAGGACATGGGCACAGACACACAGAGGGTTCAGGGGAAGGGGCCTCACAACAGACCGCGCGGGGCAGGCAGGAGGAGCAGTTGCAGCACAACAGACCAGGGAGGGCAGAAGGGTGTGGCAGTAAAATGGACCATGGAGGACAGGAGAAAGGGGATAAGGGCCTGGCATGTGGACAGGCAGGGTGGAGGTGGCAGGGACAGGTTACAGTCATCTGACAATGCTAGGCAGGTGGGAGGGTAGTGGCAGCTCAACAGAACACTCAGAGTAGATAGGAGTGGAATGGTCCATGGAACATGGTGGGCAAAAAGGATGGAGTGGGGGCATGCACAAAGACATCGGAGGGCAGGGGGAAGGAGAATAGGGGCAGCAAGCTAAGCACAGAGGCTAAGCAGGAGGTCAATGATGGGCCAGAGAATTGGGCAATGAAGGGCAGGAGGAGAGGACTGGTAGATCATGCTAAATGGAGGGCAGTGGCAGCACATCAGACCATGCATGGCAGGAGGGAGGAGGCTAGTCTATGGATTCAGACAACAGAGGATAGGGAGGAGGTGGATGGGGCAGCAAGCTAACTGTTCAGAGAAGGTGGGTATTAGAAACTTTATTGTTTTTAAAATGTGTGTCTGTGCGAACTACTTAAAATATGAACAAGTATGCAGCATAATCTTACTTTTATTCAGGAAGAAGAGGACGTTTGGGACTGTGACTCTGGGCTCACTTGGCAGAAACACCCCCTGACCCTCCACCCCCATCGCAAAATGTAATGCCCGTGAAAAGGGTAGGTGGACGCAGTGTTATATAGAACATAGTCCTGAGAGCACGATTGAAAATGAAAACTAGATATAGTATATGGTATAAACTATGCACCAAAAAGTGTGATATAAGATGAACCGGGGCGTGAAATATAATATACAATACATTGTGCGCAATGACAGATTCATTGGAGAGCGCGATATAGCTCAGGCACTAGCGCGTGCTATGCGATATGCGCCTTGGAGTGCAATATGCACAGGGCAGTGTTGTGTAACCTATCTAGTCTCTAAAGTTGTAATATAAAATATGTGCTGGGGAGTGTAACGTTGCATACGCACTGTGACAAAGATATGGATCCCAGATTGTAATATGTATGGCATAGCGCTGTGCGTTATAACATAGGCATCAAGGAAGGCACGTTAGATGGGGCAATCTAACCCGTGCAAAGGCAAGTGTGGCATGACATATTCACGGGGTGGTGTTACAGTGCACATGGGCTAGAGAGTGTCATAGCATACGCACTAGCTGGTGGAATAAACCACAGAGGTGTGTGGCACTCGGCGGGCACTGGTGGGTGTAACACAGCATTGGGCTCAGCCAGGAGCACGCTGCGACTCACAGGTGAGGTTCGTCTCCTTTCCTGAGAGTAAAATAAAAATTATTACACATCCTGCGATGGATGTGTGTTTTATTAACCGTGAGGGGGGTTTCTTGCAAGGTTTGGTCGAATTTTTGTCGAATCCCCTTTGAATGGCTTGGTGTGCGTGTGTATTAAATGTGCCCGTCAATAGCTACCCATGTTTGTATAAATAAACGACAAGGGTGTCTACTTGGAGAGTACTCACCGGCGGGGGTGCCGGGATTAGGCACGGTAGGGCGTCAGACACGTAAGAGCTTCACTAGCGGTGTAAATACATTCCACATGGATTCATTGTATGCATAGTCGCCTTTTAATGAATATCACGTAAATCGTCATGGTGATCGGTATATACGGTTTGTCCAGCATGTCCTAGGTGTTTCTATAAATATATATATTTTTTTAATAATAAAAAACAAAGGCCGGCCCGGGGGATGGGGTCCCCGGGGCCATAAGTGGTGTCATGTCATTTGAGATGTCATCAGTGATGTCATGAGTGATGTCACTGACCATGTCATGAGTGATGTAATATGTGACGTCATCAGCAGTGCATTGCGGGCGCGCGAGTTATAGTTAGCTGAACTAACTATAACGGGAGAATTTCAATGGTTTTGTACGAGTGAAAAGTCCAGCTATCTGTAACGCCCCTGAAACCTATGGTTTTTTCAGTGAATATATATATATATATATGTATATACACAAATCTCATGAAGGCCGTAATGGCCGAAATGCATTATGCCTTGCGACTCCAGTAAAAAGCTTCCAATAGAATTCCCCTGTGTGGCCTCTGCTTCTTCAGCCTGGAGGAGTCTTTTTGGATATTGCACGCGTCAAGCAGAGACGCGCTAACAGAGGCCCCTCTCTACAAGTTGGCCTGAGCATCACTGGTTCTGCATCTGCTAAGGTGTTTCTTGTTGTTCGAGGTATCCGAATGGCCCAGGCCCGCCCCACAGGACAAGCAAAGCAAGGGCGGCTGCAGTGCAGTTTGTGACTTCACTTAGGGTGGGGTACATTGTTTTCCCTGCCCCTGCCCGGTGGATCCTTGGAATGGGGTTTGGAGCGTTCAAGAGGACTCGAGGAAGCCCTGGGACCGCACACCAATCAAATATTGTACCATCTGCCTTCAACTCGTTATATCCTGCACTACGCTAAAACCCACACAAGTTTAACAGTCAAAAATCCCCACGTAGCACTCATCAGAAGCAATGATCTCTGGGACTTGCAGTTCTGAGGAGCAGTGACAGAGTGCACGATCACATGACCTGGGGCGGAGCATGTTTCCACCAAAGGGAAAGCTGCTGGACAGTTTAAAAACGAGGTGGGGCCAGCATTTTGTTTAGGTGGCATCTGATGAAGGCCGTAATGGCCAAAATGCATTATGCCTTGCGACTCCAATAAAAAGCTTTCAATAGAATTCCCCTGTGTGGCCTCTGCTTCTTCAGCCTGGAGGAGTCTTTTTGGATATTGCACGCGTCAACCAGAGACGCGCTAACAGAGGCCCCGCTCTACAAGTTGGCCTGAGCATCACTGGTTCTGCATCTGCTAAGGTATTTCTTATTGTCCGAGGTATCGGAATGGCCCAGACCCGCCCCACAGGACAAGCAAAGCAAGGGCGGCTGCAGCGCAGTTTGTGACTTCACTTAGGGTGGAGTACATTGTTTTCCCTGCCCCTGCCCGGTGGACACTTGGAATGGGGGTTGGAACGTTCAAGGGGACTTGGGGAAGCCCTAGGACCGCACACCAATCAAATATTGTACCATCTGCCTTCAACTCATTATGTCCTGCACTACGCTAAAACCCACACAAGTTTAACAGTCAAAAATCCCCACGTAGCACTCATCAGAAGCAATGATCTCTGGGACTTGCAGTTCTGAGGAGCAGTGACAGAGTGCACGATCACATGACCTGGGGCGGAGCATGTTTCCACCAAAGGGAAAGCTGCTGGACAGTTTAAAAACGAGGTGGGGCCAGCATTTTGTTTAGGTGGCATCTGATGAAGGCCGTAATGGCCAAAATGCATTATGCCTTGCGACTCCAATAAAAAGCTTTCAATAGAATTCCCCTGTGTGGCCTCTGCTTCTTCAGCCTGGAGGAGTCTTTTTGGATATTGCACGCGTCAACCAGAGACGCGCTAACAGAGGCCCCGCTCTACAAGTTGGCCTGAGCATCACTGGTTCTGCATCTGCTAAGGTATTTCTTATTGTCCGAGGTATCGGAATGGCCCAGACCCGCCCCACAGGACAAGCAAAGCAAGGGCGGCTGCAGCGCAGTTTGTGACTTCACTTAGGGTGGAGTACATTGTTTTCCCTGCCCCTGCCCGGTGGACACTTGGAATGGGGGTTGGAACGTTCAAGGGGACTTGGGGAAGCCCTAGGACCGGACACCAATCAAATATTGTACCATCTGCCTTCAACTCATTATGTCCTGCACTACGCTAAAACCCACAGGAGTTTAATAATCAAAAATCCCCACGTAGCACTCACCATAAGCAATGATCTCTGGGACTTGCAGTTCTGAGGAGCCGGGACAGAGTGCACGATCACATGAGCTGGGGCGGAGCGTGTTTCCACCAAAAGGAAAGCTGCTGGACAGTTTAAAATCGAGGTGGGGCCAGCATTTTGTTTAGGTGGCATCTGATGAAGGCCGTAATGGACGAAATGCATTATGCCTTGTGACTCCAGCAAAAAGCTTCCAATAGAATTACCCTGTGTGGCCTCTGCTTCTTCAGCCTGGAGGAGTCTTTTTGGATATTGCACGCTTCAACCAGAGATGCGCTAACAGAGGCCCCGCTCTACAAGTTGCCCTGAGCATCACTGGTTCTGCATCTGCTAAGGTGTTTCTTATTGTCCGAGGTATCGGAATGGCCCAGACCCGCCCCACAGGACAAGCAAAGCAAGGGCGGCTGCAGCGCTGTTTGTGACTTCACTTAGGGTGGGGTACATTGTTTTCTCTGCCCCTTCCCGGTAGACACTTGTAATGGGGGTTGAAGCTTTCAAGGAGACTCAAGGAAGCCCTGGGACCGCACACCAATCAAATATTGTACCAACTGCCTTCAACTCGTTATGTCCTGCACTACGCTAAAACCCACACGAGTTTAACAATCAAAAATCCCCACGTAGCACTCACCAGAAGCAATGATCTCTGGGACTTGCAGTTCTGAGGAGCAGCGACGGAGTGCACGATCACATGAGCTGGGGCGGAGCGTGTTTCCACCAAAGGGAAAGCTGCTGGACAGTTTAAAAACAAGGTGGGGCCAGCATTTTGTTTAGGTGGAATCTGATGAAGGCCGTAATGGCCGAAATGCATTATGCCTTGTGACTCCAGCAAAAAGCTTCCAATAGAATTACCCTGTGTGGCCTCTGCTTCTTCAGCCTGGAGGAGTCTTTTTGGATATTGCACGCGTCAACCAGAGACGCGCTAACAGAGGCCCCGCTCTACAAGTTGGCCTGAGCATCACTGGTTCTGCATCTGCTAAGGTGTTTCTTATTGTCCGAGGTATCGGAATGGCCCAGACCCGCCCCACAGGACAAGCAAAGCAAGGGCGTCTGCAGCGCTGTTTGTGACTTCACTTAGGGTGGGGTACATTGTTTTCTCTGCCCCTTCCCGGCGGACACTTGGAATCGGGGTTGGAGCGTTCAAGCGGACTCGAGGAAGCCCTGGGACCGCACACCAATCAAATATTGTACCATCTGCCTTCAACTCGTTATGTCCTGCACTACGCTAAAACCCACACGAGTTTAACAATCAAAAATCCCCACATAGCACTCACCAGAAGCAATGATCTCTGGGACTTGCAGTTCTGAGGAGCAGCGACGGAGTGCACGATCACATGAGCTGGGTCGGAGCGTGTTTCCACCAAAGGGAAAGCTGCTGGACAGTTTAAAAACGAGGTGGGGCCAGCATTTTGTTTAGGTGGCATCTGATGAAGGCCGTAATGGCCAAAATGCATTATGCCTTGCGACTCCAATAAAAAGCTTTCAATAGAATTCCCCTGTGTGGCCTCTGCTTCTTCAGTCTGGAGGAGTCTTTTTGGATATTGCATGCTTCAACCAGAGACGCGCTAACAGAGGCCCCGCTCTACAAGTTGGCCTGAGCATCACTGGTTCTGCATCTGCTAAGGTGCTTCTTGTTGTCCGAGGTATCGGAATGGCCCAGGCCCGCCCCAGAGGACAAGCAAAGCAAGGGCGGCTGCAGCGCTGTTTGTGACTTCACTTAGGGTGGGGTACATTGATTTCTCTGCCCCTTCCCGGTGGACACTTGGAATGGGGGTTGGAGCGTTCAAGGGGACTCGAGGAAGTACTGGGACCGCACACCAATCAAATATTGTACCATCTGCCTTCAACTCGTTATTTATATATCAAATGGGGTAACCCGATAGACCACTGGACTCGGGTGTATATAGGTACAAAAAAGGGTAGTCACAGTGGAGGTAGTTTTAAAAAGAGGGATAAGAAATATACATTTGTTAACAATTTATACAAATTTTAGGACACCACCTGTTATATGCATGAATGACATGAATTTAATTAAACAGAAATACAGTCAAAGATAGATCAACAATTTAAGTAGACAGAATACATGTCAGAATCAACCTATCTAAATATATACAGGTGCAAGACACGTGATAAGTGCAGGATACTAGGGATAAGTGCAAAGCGTCGTGAGGAAGGAAGGTGATGTATAATGGGAACATCCACAATCTATTAAGGAGCCTAACCTGCCACTTGTATGGCAACAAAACAAAAATGTAACAACACTTGTATAGAAGGCAGTTATACAATCACTGTCAATCTCCTGTGTTGATCGAAGACAAAAAACAAGTCGACGTTTCGACCCCTGTTAGAACCAGTGAATTGGTTTGCTTGGAGTCGGGGTCTTCATCAGGACCGTGAGAAGGGGGGTGGGCTTACACCTAAGGACAAGGATCAGAATTTAAATATAATGAGGTGTGTCAAAACTGAGCAAAAATGCATTGGAAACTAAAAAAATTTGAATGAAAATTACCAGCATCAGCAGGATAAATCAAGCTGGAAAAATTAGTGGAGGGCCGGAAAGTGCTCCTAAATGGAAGGAAAGAAACGAGGAGTACTAGAGATGTAAAAAATAATAAATAGAGTTAACAATACTCAACCGCAAGGCCATGGATGAAAAAATATACTCACCAGAAGGTGTAGTATTTAGATGCCTCAGTGGGTAAATCTGAGGGCGCCTGAGTGAATCAGCGTAAGCAGAGAACCATAAGTGATCAAAGCTGAAAAGCAAAGGGTATGTATCGATATCACTAGAGTGTTAAACTGGAGCCCGACCGCAGCGCACACAGTTAAACTCAATAAAAATACGTTAATCAGTAATGGCAGAGCGAGGGGCTAATTACAAGGGGCATTAAATGATTACAAAGAGTTAATATCTGAGGCATTAAATGCTGGCGGAGAGTCAAACGGACTTCAAAGGACCGCCAATAAAAACCGCCGTAGCGAGGGAAAAATGAAGAAGCAACTTAAAGGCAGCATAGTGTGACATACCTCCAGGGCCGCGTCGGGAGATCTGACAGCTAACCCTGGGGTTGGTCACATGACCACTTAAATACCAAACAGCCGTGCGAACATAGCCGAAAGGATTGCAACCTGATTGGTGGACTTAGGGGAGTGTGCATAGCCAACGATATAGCACCCTGATTGGTGGAGACTGAGGGGTGTGTGTGGCCAAGACGCTCGAAAGATCGAAAGTAAATGAAAATACGGACTCGTAGCAGGGACCCGTAGCTGGTTCCAAATACATGATCACAACACAAAAGTTCAAATATTCACAAAGTTGTGAAACCTTCGGAAAAAGGGGGCATTGGATCCGAACCCTGCGTGGGATAAGAGTACCCGTTATTGGTTTCAATTAGTTGCAAACCGGTAGAAGTCTGCATGAAGACGATCACAACGTTAACAGTGAATCAAGATTGGTGTGCGATATTTGATGACATGCGAACCACCATATTATTTAACATGTAACAGAACCTGCTTATCACAAATTTGATTAGAAAAAACATTAATTCTACTACTGGTTGCTATTGGAATAAAATACAGTGAACAATAGAATTACAGCTTAATGGAATGAAACACCTATGATTTACGGAAAACATGTAAAAGAGACTGCTAGGCACAAATAAACTTGAAAAAACATTGGTTACAATATGAAGTAATATTCAAATGTAATACAGAGTTTTGTCCAAAGGGCAATTGACTTCTTAATGAAGTCAACCACCTATAACATGGTAAGGACAATGTGGATTTGGCACCACTCAACATCATGAACCTTAAGTATTATTTAATAAGGATAATTGAGCATATGTAGCATCAAGTTCATTGAGGCCATTCTGGACAGATTCAAATCGGTCCATCCATTTACATTCCCTGATGTTGAGAATTGCACCCAGGTCACCACCCCTAACGCCCATTGTAATAGCTTCAATTACCAGCCATTTCATCGATTCAGGGGGATGGTTAAGTGTTTGGAAATGCTCGACCATGGGGGCTCCTAAAGTGGTGCACCTGATTCTACTGCAATGTTGAAGTATCCGGCATTTAACTTTCTGGGTCGTCTGGCCTATGTAAATTTTGTTGCAGGGACAAACTATTGCATAGATGACGTTCTTCGAGTTGCAGTTAGTTAGTGTTTTAAGGTCCACCGTACAGTTGTTATGTTGGAACGTCTTGGTTTCAATCGTGAGATTGCAAGCTTTGCATTGTCCGCATTTAACATGGCCCACCGGGGGAGGAAGTTGCCAGAGCGAATCAATGGTCGATCTAATGGGTGTTTCCAAAAGGGACTTAACCACATGATCACGTACATTTTTGCCTTTCTTGAATGAGTGCATTGGGGGTTCAGGGAGCTGTAACTCTGCTGACACTAAATGCCAGTGTTTATTGACGATATGGCGGATATAATTGCTCCTTGTGTTAAAAGTGGTAACACAAATCAGTCTGTTGAGGTCATCAGTCCGAACTTTGGGAGTGAGAAGAAGGTCTCTATGGTTGTGCCAGGCTCTTTTGCGGGCCCTCTTGACAAGCCGTTTAGGGTAGCCGCGTTCAATCAAACGGCAGATGAGGTTATCTGATTCCGTGAAAAAATCTTCTTTCCGTGTGCAGTTCCTCCTAATCCTGAGTAACTGGCCAAAGGGGAGATTATCACGTAATCCTCTGGGATGCTGGCTTCCATACCTCAGTAAGGTATTTCTTTCCGTAGGTTTACGGTACAGGGTCGTGTAGAGACAGTCATTCATAGCCTTGATAGTGATATCAAGGAAGTCAATACTAGACTTGTCCTTGTTCATAGTGAACTGAATGTCCACAGACCTTCCATTCAGCCAACTGAGAAAATCATTGAGTTCCGAGTCATTGCCTGTCCAGATCATCAGGACGTCATCGATGTAACGTTTCCAATATGTGACCTGTTGACTGAAGGGGTTTAAGGTGTTACTGACGTAGGTTTTCTCAAAGTCATCCATATACAAGATGGCCAGGTCCGGTGCGAAGCTGGCACCCATTGCGACGCCTTTAGTTTGCATGAAGTAGTCATTCTGGAAAAAGAAAAAATTCTGTGTCATCGCTATTTGCAATAGATGGATGATGAAATCAGAGGGAACATGCATCGGTTGTATTCTGGTGTCCAAGTATTTCAAGATCACCTCCAAAGCGTGTTGCTGAGGAATACTCGTGTATAATGACACGATGTCCAGTGTCACCAAAATTTGGGTAGCTGGATTAAAGGGCATCCCATCAACCAGATTGATGACTTGCATAGTATCCCGCAAGTATGATCCAGTGTTTTCAGCCAAGGGTTTCAAGAAGAAATCAATGTATTTACAGAGTGGTTCGAGAATAGAGCCACACCCCGAGACTATGGGGCGACCGGGTGGCTTTTCCTGGTTTTTGTGGACTTTAGGTAGAGTGTAGATGGTCGGGAGACGGGGTTGCGGTTGATTCAAGAAATGAAACTCCAAACTTGAAAAGAAACCTTGAGCAAGGCCGTCCTGAGTTACCCGTAGGATCATGGTGCTGATTTTCTTAGTAGGGTTATGATTAAGTCTGGTATAGCTGATACCATCATTCAATTGGGAGAAAAGTTCCTCCTTGTAGTTCTCCACATTTTGTAGCACGATGGCTCCACCCTTGTCAGCGGGTTTAATCACAATGGAGTGGTTATTTCTTAAATCATCCAAAGCTTTCCGTTCCGCGGAGGTGACATTATGTTTAACATACTTCTTAATGGAGCAGATTTTCAGTGCCTCCTTGAGCACAATGCTTTCATAGGTCAGTATCCGATGTGAGACCATTTGAGAAGTTGGTGTAAATGAAGAGGGAATTCGTAAACCAGTGCAGGAAGTGGTAGAACTCATTGGGGACTGGCGAAAGAAATAACGTAGCCGTATTTTCCGAAAAAAACGGTGTAACTCAGTTTGAAGATTGAATTTATTGGGGTATGTCGTAGGTACATATGATAGACCTTTGCTGAGAATCCGATGTTCGTCATCTGTCAATATATGATTCGACAGGTTCATGATGGGGTCCTTTAGGGTGCTCACCACCGATAGACCCGGCGTCTCGTCTGAATTTCTCCATGTTGCTCCTGAGGAAAATGTACCTGCTTCTGGGCAGCGTTCATCCCTTGTTGCTGGGCTCTGTCCCATCCCTGGCCTTGTTGTGAGCGGCCACGGCCGCGGCCTCTGTTCCAATTCCAATTGACATTTCTTCCCCTGGGGGGTCGCCATTGTCTGTTCTCTAAAAAAGTCGGTCCAGAGGGTGGATAGTAAGCAGCTTCCTGAGGCTGGTATCCTAAACTGCTCCCTGCCTGTTCGCTTTCACTGCCAGTGGAGCCAGACGATTCGGAAAAGGTTGTGAATCTGCGAGTGCCTTGAAAGCCACCTCTTCCTCTGTTGAAGAAACGACCTTGCTGATTCTGCTTGTAATAGTCTTCTTGTAGATATGGGTAGGTCAATTTCTTATCATAGAAATGGATGTCCTTAGAAAGTTTATCCAACTTCTTAGCTTGTGTATTGACGTCAAAATCTTTGATGGTTTTCTCAAGACGTTCTAGGGCTTCCTTTGCATTAGTTAGTGCATTGTCTGTGGAAATGTCACGTTTCAAATCAGCGATTTCCTTCATGAGTAATTCCACCTGTTCAAGGGCAGTCTCAACTCCCAGGACCATCCAGTGGCGTGAACAGTTGTTGGCCACAAAACTAAAGCCTTCCTTAAATTTAGGTTGGTCCACAAAAATCGCTGGTTCGTTCTTAACCTGCAACCCAACAGGTATGACGTTTGACTGTAGGTATTTGGTCAAGAGATGACCATGCAGCCTTGTGCTAATTAACTTCTTCTCTAATCTCTCTAATTTATTAATCTTCTCATTCAGAGACACATCAATGTTTGGGGTGTTCGAAGAAATGAAAAGATTGGAGGGATCTTGGATAAGTGTGGCAATGTACTCCTCAGTATATGATAATGTTTCATTTCCTGACATAGTGCGAGTAAGGAATTGTTAAAAGCAGATACCCTCGCAGGACGAGTCCTGCACTATGGAGAGTTATATATCAAATGGGGTAACCCGATAGACCACTGGACTCGGGTGTATATAGGTACAAAAAAGGGTAGTCACAGTGGAGGTAGTTTTAAAAAGAGGGATAAGGAATATACATTTGTTAACAATTTATACAAATTTTAGGACACCACCTGTTATATGCATGAATGACATGAATTTAATCAAACAGAAATACAGTCAAAGATAGATCAACAATTTAAGTAGACAGAATACATGTCAGAATCAACCTATCTAAATATATACAGGTGCAAGACACGTGATAAGTGCAGGATACTAGGGATAAGTGCAAAGCGTCATGAGGAAGGAAGGTGATGTATAATGGGAACATCCACAATCTATTAAGGAGCCTAACCTGCCACTTGTATGGCAACAAAACATAAATGTAACAACACTTGTATAGAAGGCAGTTATACAATCACTGTCAATCTCCTGTGTTGATCGAAGACAAAAAACAAGTCGACGTTTCGACCCCTGTTAGAACCAGCGAATTGGTTTGCTTGGAGTCGGGGTCTTCATCAGGACCGTGAGAAGGGGGGTGGGCTTACACCTAAGGACAAAGATCAGAATTTAAATATAATGAGGTGTGTCAAAACTGAGCAAAAATGCATTGGAAACTAAAAAAATTGAATGAAAATTACCAGCATCAGCAGGATAAATCAAGCTGGAAAAATTAGTGGAGGGCCGGAAAGTGCTCCTAAATGGAAGGAAAGAAACGAGGAGTACTAGAGATGTAAAAAATAATAAATAGAGTTAACAATACTCAACCGTAAGGCCATGGATGAAAAAACATACTCACCAGAAGGTGTAGTATTTAGATGCCTCAGTGGGTAAATCTGGGGGCGCCTGAGTGAATCAGCGTAAGCAGAGAACCATAAGTGATCAAAGCTGAAAAGCAAAGGGTATGTATCGATATCACTAGAGTGTTAAACTGGAGCCCGACCGCAGCGCACACAGTTAAACTCAATAAAAATACGTTAATCAGTAATGGCAGAGCGAGGGGCTAATTACAAGGGGTATTAAATGATTACAAAGAGTTAATATCTGAGGCATTAAATGCTGGTGGAGAGTCAAAGGACTTCAAAGGACTGCCAATAAAAACCGCCGTAGCGAGGGAAAAATGAAGAAGCAACTTAAAGGCAGCATAGTGTGACATACCTCCAGGGCCGCGTCGGGAGATCTGACAGCTAACCCTGGGGTTGGTCACATGACCACTTACATACCAAACAGCCGTGCGCACATAGCCGAAAGGATTGCAACCTGATTGGTGGACTTAGGGGAGTGTGCATAGCCAACGATATAGCACCCTGATTGGTGGAGACTGAGGGGTGTGTGTGGCCAAGACGCTCGGAAAGATCGAAAGTAAATGAAAATACGGACTCGTAGCAGGGACCCGTAGCTGGTTCCAAATACACCAATCTTGATTCACTGTTAACGTTGTGATCGTCTTCATGCAGACTTCTACCGGTTTGCAACTAATTGAAACCAATAACGGGTACTCTTACCCCACGCAGGGTTCGGATCCAATGCCCCCTTTTTCCGAAGGTTTCACAACTTTGTGAATATTTGAACTTTTGTGTTGTGATCATGTATTTGAAACCAGCCACGGGTCCCTGCTACGAGTCCGTATTTTCATTTACTTTCGATCTTTCCGAACGTCTTGGCCACACACACCCCTCAGTCTCCACCAATCAGGGTGCTATATCGTTGGCTATGCACACTCCCCTAAGTCCACCAATCAGGTTGCAATCCTTTCGGCTATGTTCGCACGGCTGTTTGGTATTTAAGTGGTCATGTGACCAACCCCAGGGTTAGCTGTCAGATCTCCCGACGCGGCCCTGGAGGTATGTCACACTATGCTGCCTTTAAGTTGCTTCTTCATTTTTCCCTAGCTACGGCGGTTTTTATTGGCGGTCCTTTGAAGTCCGTTTGACTCTACGCCAGCATTTAATGCCTCAGATATTAACTCTTTGTAATCATTTAATGCCCCTTGTAATTAGCCCCTCGCTCTGCCATTACTGATTAACGTATTTTTATTGAGTTTAACTGTGTGCGCTGCGGTCGGGCTCCAGTTTAACACTCTAGTGATATCGATACATACCCTTTGCTTTTCAGCTTTGATCACTTATGGTTCTCTGCTTACGCTGATTCACTCAGGCGCCCCCAGATTTACCCACTGAGGCATCTAAATACTACACCTTCTGGTGAGTATATTTTTTCATCCATGGCCTTACGGTTGAGTATTGTTAACTCTATTTATTATTTTTTACATCTCTAGTACTCCTTGTTTCTTTCCTTCCATTTAGGAGCACTTTCCGGCCCTCCACTAATTTTTCCAGCTTGATTTATCCTGCTGATGCTGGTAATTTTCATTCAATTTTTTTAGTTTCCAATGCATTTTTGCTCAGTTTTGACACACCTCATTATATTTAAATTCTGATCCTTGTCCTTAGGTGTAAGCCCACCCCCCTTCTCACGGTCCTGATGAAGACCCCGACTCCAAGCAAACCAATTCGCTGGTTCTAACAGGGGTCGAAACGTCGACTTGTTTTTTGTCTTCGATCAACACAGGAGATTGACAGTGATTGTATAACTGCCTTCTATACAAGTGTTGTTACATTTATGTTTTGTTGCCATACAAGTGGCAGGTTAGGCTCCTTAATAGATTGTGGATGTTCCCATTATACATCACCTTCCTTCCTCACGACGCTTTGCACTTATCCCTAGTATCCTGCACTTATCACGTGTCTTGCACCTGTATATATTTAGATAGGTTGATTCTGACATGTATTCTGTCTACTTAAATTGTTGATCTATCTTTGACTGTATTTCTGTTTAATTAAATTCATGTCATTCATGCATATAACAGGTGGTGTCCTAAAATTTGTATAAATTGTTAACAAATGTATATTTCTTATCCCTCTTTTTAAAACTACCTCCACTGTGACTACCCTTTTTTGTACCTTCAACTCGTTATGTACTGCACTACGCTAAAACCCACACGAGTTTAACAATCAAAAATCCCCACGTAGCACTCACCAGAAGCAATGATCTCTGGGACTTGCAGTTCTGAGGAGCAGCGACGGAGTGCACGATCACATGAGCTGGGGCGGAGCGTGTTTCCACCAAAGGGAAAGCTGGTGGACAGTTTAAAAAGAAGGTGGGGCCAGCATTTTGTTTAGGTGGCATCTGATGAAGGCCGTAATGGCCGAAATGCATTATGCCTTGCGACGCCAGTAAAAAGCTTCCAATAGAATTCCCCTGTGTGGCCTCTGCTTCTTCAGCCTGGAGGAGTCTTTTTGGATATTGCACACATTAACCA
Organism: Triturus cristatus; assembly: GCF_964204655.1. Lineage (NCBI taxonomy): Eukaryota > Metazoa > Chordata > Amphibia > Caudata > Salamandridae > Triturus > Triturus cristatus. The sequence continues at coordinate 450,410,793 of NC_140588.1, forward strand.
GAGACTAGCTAACAGAGGCCCTGCTCTACAAGTTGGCCTGAGCTTCACTGGTTCTGCATCTGCTAAGGTGTTTCTTGTTTGCCGAGGTATCGGAATGGCCCAGGCCCGCCCCACAGGACAAGCAAAGCAAGGGCGGCTGCAGCACAGTTTGTGACTTCACTTAGGGTGGGGTACATTGTTTTCCCTGCCCCTGCCCGGAGGTCACTTGGAACGGGGGTTGGAGCGTTCAATGGTCTCGAAGAAGCCCTGGGACCGCATACCAATCAAATATTGTACCATCTGCCTTCAACTCGTTATGTCCTGCACTACGCTAAAACCCACACGAGTTTAACAATCAAAAATCCCCACGTAGCACTCACAAGAAGCAATGATCTCTGGGACTTGCAGTTCTGAGGAGCAGCGACGGAGTGCACGATCACATGAGCTGCGGCGGAGCGTGTTTCCACCAAAGGGAAAGCTGCTGGACAGTTTAAAAAGAAGGTGGGGCCAGCATTTTGTTTAGGTGGCATCTGATGAAGGCCGTAATGGCCGAAATGCATTATGCCTTGCGACGCCAGTAAAAAGCTTCCAATAGAATTCCCCTGTGTGGCCTCTGCTTCTTCAGCCTGGAGGAGTCTTTTTGGATATTGCACACATTAACCAGAGACTAGCTAACAGAGGCCCTGCTCTACAAGTTGGCCTGAGCTTCACTGGTTCTGCATCTGCTAAGGTGTTTCTTGTTTGCCGAGGTATCGGAATGGCCCAGGCCCGCCCCACAGGACAAGCAAAGCAAGGGCGGCTGCAGCACAGTTTGTGACTTCACTTAGGGTGGGGTACATTGTTTTCCCTGCCCCTGCCCGGAGGTCACTTGGAACGGGGGTTGGAGCGTTCAATGGTCTCGAAGAAGCCCTGGGACCGCATACCAATCAAATATTGTACCATCTGCCTTCAACTCGTTATGTCCTGCACTACGCTAAAACCCACACGAGTTTAACAATCAAAAATCCCCACGTAGCACTCACAAGAAGCAATGATCTCTGGGACTTGCAGTTCTGAGGAGCAGCGACGGAGTGCACGATCACATGAGCTGCGGCGGAGCGTGTTTCCACCAAAGGGAAAGCTGCTGGACAGTTTAAAAACAAGGTGGGGCCAGCATTTTGTTTAGGTGGCATCTGATAAAGGCCGTAATGGCCAAAATGCATTATGCCTTGCGACTCCAATAAAAAGCTTTCAATAGAATTCCCCTGTGTGGCCTCTGCTTCTTCAGTCTGGAGGAGTCTTTTTGGATATTGCATGCTTCAACCAGAGACGCGCTAACAGAGGCCCCGCTCTACAAGTTGGCCTGAGCATCACTGGTTCTGCATCTGCTAAGGTGCTTCTTGTTGTCCGAGGTATCGGAATGGCCCAGGCCCGCCCCACAGGACAAGCAAAGCAAGGGCGGCTGCAGCGCTGTTTGTGACTTCACTTAGGGTGGGGTACATTGTTTTCTCTGCCCCTTCCCGGTGGACACTTGGAATGGGGGTTGAAGCGTTCAAGGGGACTCAAGGAATCCCTGGGACCGCACACCAATCAAATATTGTACCATCTGCCTTCAACTCGTTCTGTCCTGCACTACGCTAAAACCCACACGAACTTAACAATCAAAAATCTCCACGTAGCACTCACCAGAAGTAATGCATCTGCATCTGCTAAGGTGTTTCTTGTTTGCCGAGGTATCGGAATGGCCCAGGCCCGTCCCACAGGACAAGCACAGCAAGGGCGGCTGCAGCACAGTTTGTGACTTCACTTAGGGTGGGGTACATTGTTTTCCCTGCCCCTGCCCGGAGGTCATTCGGAACGGGGGTTGGAGCATTCAATGGTCTCGAGGAAGCCCTGGGACCGCATACCAATCAAATATTGTACCATCTGCCTTCAACTTGTTCTGTCTTGCACTACGCTAAAACCCACACGAGTTTAACAATCAAAAATCTCCACGTAGCACTCACCAGAAGTAATGATCTCTGGGACTTGCAGTTCTGAGGAGCAGCGACGGAGTGCACGATCACATGACCTGGGGCGGAGCGTGTTTCCACCAAAGGGAAAGCTGGTGGACAGTTTAAAAACGAGGTGGGGCCAGCATTTTGTTTAGGTGGCATCTGATGAAGGCCGTAATGGCCGAAATGCATTATGCCTTGTGACTCCAGCAAAAAGCTTCCAATAGAATTACCCTGTGTGGCCTCTGCTTCTTCAGCCTGGAGGAGTCTTTTTGGATATGGCACGCGTCGACCAGAGACACGATAACAGAGGCCCCGCTCTACAAGTTGGCCTGAGCATCACTGGTTCTGCATCTGCTAAGGTGTTTCTTATTGTCAGAGGTATCGAAATGGCCCAGACCCGCCCCACAGGACAAGCAAAGCAAGGACGGCTGCAGCGCAGTTTGTGACTTCACGTAGGGTGGGGTACATTGTTTTCCCTGCCCCTGCCCGGTGGACACTTGGAACGGGGGTTGGAGCATTCAAGGGGACTCGAGGAAGCCCTGGGACCGCACACCAATCAAATATTGTACCATCTGCCTTCAACTCGTTATGTCCTGCACTACGCTAAAACCCACACGGGTTTAACAATCAAAAATCCCCATGTAGCACTCACCAGAAGCAATGATCTCTGGGACTTGCAGTTCTGAGGAGCAGCGACGGAGTGCACGATCACATGAGCTGGGGCAGAGCGTGTTTCCACCAAATGGAAACCTGCTGGACAGTTTAAAAACGAGGTGGGGCCAGCATTTTGTTTAGGTGGCATCTGATGAAGGCCGTAATGGCCGAAATGCATTATGCCTTGTGACTCCAGCAAAAAGCTTCCAATAGAATCACCCTGTGTGGCCTCTGCTTCTTCAGCCTGGAGGAGTCTTTTTGGATATTGCACGCGTCAACCAGAGACGCGCTAACAGAGGCCCCGCTCTACAAGTTGGCCTGAACATCACTGCTTCTGCATCTGCTAAGGTGCTTCTTGTTGTCCGAGGTATCGGAATGGCCCAGGCCCGCCCAACAGGACAAGCAAAGCAAGGGCGGCTGCAGCGCTGTTTGTGACTTCACTTAGTGTGGGGTACATTGTTTTCCCTGCCCCTGCCCGGAGGTCACTTGGAACGGGGGTTGGAGCGTTGAATGGTCTCGAGGAAGCCCTAGGACCGCATACCAATCAAATATTGTACCATCTGCCTTCAACTCGTTCTGTCTTGCACTACGCTAAAACCCACACGAGTTTAACAATCAAAAATCTCCACGTAGCACTCACCAGAAGTAATGACCTCTGGGACTTGCAGTTCTGAGGAGCAGCGACGGAGTGCACGATCACATGACCTGGGGCGGAGCGTGTTTCCACCAAAGGGAAAGCTGGTGGACAGTTTAAAAACGAGGTGGGTCCAGCATTTTGTTTAGGTGGCATCTGATGAAGGCCGTAATGGCCGAAATGCATTATGCCTTGTGACTCCAGCAAAAAGCTTCCAATAGAATTACCCTGTGTGGCCTCCGCTTCTTCAGCCTGGAGGAGTCTTTTTGGATATGGCACGCGTCGACCAGAGACGCGATAACAGAGGCCCCGCCCTACAAGTTGGCCTGAGCATCACTGGTTCTGCATCTGCTAAGGTGTTTCTTATTGTCAGAGGTATCGAAATGGCCCAGACCCGCCCCACAGGACAAGCAAAGGAAGGACGGCTGCAGCGCAGTTTGTGACTTCAAGTAGGGTGGGGTACATTGTTTTCCCTGCCCCTGCCCTGTGGACACTTGGAACGGGGGTTGGAGCATTCAAGGGGACTCGAGGAAGCCCTGGGACCGCACACCAATCAAATATTGTACCATCTGCCTTCAACTCGTTATGTCCTGCAATACGCTAAAACCCACACGAGTTTAACAATCAAAAATCCCCATGTAGCACTCACCAGAAGCAATGATCTCTGGGACTTGCAGTTCTGAGGAGCAGCGACGGAGTGCACGATCACATGAGCTGGGGCGGAGCGTGTTTCCACCAAATGGAAACCTGCTGGACAGTTTAAAAACGAGGTGGGGCCAGCATTTTGTTTAGGTGGCATCTGATGAAGGCCGTAATGGCCGAAATGCATTATGCCTTGTGACTCCAGCAAAAAGCTTCCAATAGAATCACCCTATGTGGCCTCTGCTTCTTCAGCCTGGAGGAGTCTTTTTGGATATTGCACGCGTCAACCAGAGACGCGCTAACAGAGGCCCCGCTCTACAAGTTGGCCTGAGCATCACTGCTTCTGCATCTGCTAAGGTGCTTCTTGTTGTCCGAGGTATCGGAATGGCCCAGGCCCGCCCCACAGGACAAGCAAAGCAAGGGCGGCTGCAGCGCTGTTTGTGACTTCACTTAGGGTGGGATACATTGTTTTCCCTGCCCTTGCCCGGAGGTCACTTGGAACGGGGGTTGGAGCGTTCAATGGTCTCGAGGAAGCCCTAGGACCGCATACCAATCAAATATTGTACCATCTGCCTTCAACTCGTTCTGTCTTGCACTACGCTAAAACCCACACGAGTTTAACAATCAAAAATCTCCACGTAGCACTCACCAGAAGTAATGATCTCTGGGACTTGCAGTTCTGAGGAGCAGCGACGGAGTGCACGATCACATGACCTGGGGCGGAGCGTGTTTCCACCAAAGGGAAAGCTGGTGGACAGTTTAAAAACGAGGTGGGGCCAGCATTTTGTTTAGGTGGCATCTGATGAAGGCCGTAATGGCCGAAATGCATTATGCCTTGTGACTCCAGCAAAAAGCTTCCAATAGAATTACCCTGTGTGGCCTCTGCTTCTTCAGCCTGGAGGAGTCTTTTTGGATATGGCACGCGTCGACCAGAGACGCGATAACAGAGGCCCCGCCCTACAAGTTGGCCTGAGCATCACTGGTTCTGCATCTGCTAAGGTGTTTCTTATTGTCAGAGGTATCGAAATGGCCCAGACCCGCCCCACAGGACAAGCAAAGGAAGGACGGCTGCAGCGCAGTTTGTGACTTCAAGTAGGGTGGGGTACATTGTTTTCCCTGCCCCTGCCCGGTGGACACTTGGAACGGGGGTTGGAGCATTCAAGGGGACTCGAGGAAGCCCTGGGACCGCACACCAATCAAATATTTTACCATCTGCCTTCAACTCGTTATGTCCTGCACTACGCTAAAACCCACACGAGTTTAACAATCAAAAATCCCCATGTAGCACTCACCAGAAGCAATGATCTCTGGGACTTGCAGTTCTGAGGAGCAGCGACGGAGTGCTCGATCACATGAGCTGGGGCGGAGTGTGTTTCCACCAAATGGAAACCTGCTGGACAGTTTAAAAACGAGGTGGGGCCAGCATTTTGTTTAGGTGGCATCTGATGAAGGCCGTAATGGCCGAAATGCATTATGCCTTGTGACTCCAGCAAAAAGCTTCCAATAGAATCACCCTGTGTGGCCTCTGCTTCTTCAGCCTGGAGGAGTCTTTTTGGATATTGCACGCGTCAACCAGAGACGCGCTAACAGAGGCCCCGCTCTACAAGTTGGCCTGAGCATCACTGCTTCTGCATCTGCTAAGGTGCTTCTTGTTGTCCGAGGTATCGGAATGGCCCAGGCCCGCCCCACAGGACAAGCAAAGCAAGGGCGGCTGCAGCGCTGTTTGTGACTTCACTTAGGGTGGGGTACATTGTTTTCTCGGCCCCTTCCCGGTGGACACTTGGAATGGGGGTTGGAGCGTTCAAGGGGACTCAAGGAAGCCCTGGGACCGCACACCAATCAAATATTGTACCATCTGCCTTCAACTCGTTATGTCCTGCACTACGCTAAAACCCACACGAGTTTAACAATCAAAAATCTCCACGTAGCACTCACCAGAAGTAATGATCTCTGGGACTTGCAGTTCTAAGGAGCAGCGACGGAATGCACGATCACATGAGCTGGGGCGGAGCGTGTTTCCACCAAAGGGAAAGCTGGTGGACAGTTTAAAAACAAGGTGGGGCCAGCATTTTGTTTAGGTGGCATCTGATGAAGGCCGTAATGGCTGAAATGCATTATGCCTTGTGACTCCAGCAAAAAGCTTCCAATAGATTTACCCTGTGTGGCCTCTGCTTCTTCAGCCTGGAGGAGTCTTTTTGGATATTGCACGCGTTAACCAGAGACGCGCTAACAGAGGCCCTGCTCTACATGGGTGGCCTGAGCTTCACTGGTTCTGCATCTGCTAAGGTGTTTCTTGTTGTCCGAGGTATCGGAATGGCCCAGGCCCGCCCCACAGGACAAGCAAAGGAAGGGCGGCTGGAGCACAGTTTGTGACTTCACTTAGGGTGGGGTACATTGTGTTCCCTGCCCCTGCCCGGTGGACACTTGGAACGGGGGTTGGAGCGTTCAATGGTCTCGAGGAAGCCCTGGGACCGCATACCAATCAAATATTATACCATCTGCCTTCAACTCGTTATGTCCTGCACTACGCTAAAAACCACACGAGTTTAACAATCAAAAATCCCCACGTAGCAGTCACCAGTAGCAATGATCTCTGGGACTTGCAGTTCTGAGGAGCAGCGACGGAGTGCACGATCACATGAGCTGGGGCGTAGCGTGTTTCCACCAAAGGGAAAGCTGCTGGACAGTTTAAAAACGAGGTGGGGCCAGCATTTTGTTTAGGTGGCATCTGATGAAGGCCGTAATGGTTGAAATGCATTATGCCTTGTGACTCCAGCAAAAAGCTTCCAATAGAATTACCCTGTGTGGCCTCTGCTTCTTCAGCCTGGAGGAGTCTTTTTGGATATTGCACGCGTCAACCAGAGACGCGCTAACAGAGGCCCCGCTCTACAAGTTGGCCTGAGCTTCACTGGTTCTGCATCTACTAAGGTGTTTCTTGTTGTCCGAGGTATCGGAATGGCCCAGGCCCGCCCCACAGGACAAGCAAAGCAAGGGCGGCTGCAGCGCAGTTTGTGACTTCACTTAGGGTGGGGTACATTGTTTTCCATGCCCCTGCCCGGTGGACACTTGGAACGGGGGTTGGAGCGTTCAATGGTCTCGAGGAAGCCCTGGGACCGCACACCAATCAAATATTGCACCATCTGCCTTCAACTCGTTATGTCCTGCACTACGCTAAAACCCACATGAGTTTAACAATCAAAAATCCCCACGTAGCACTCACCAGAAGCAATGATCTCTGGGACTTGCAGTTCTGAGGAGCAGTGACGGAGTGCACGATCACATGACCTGGGGCGGAGCGTGTTTCCACCAAAGGGAAAGCTGGTGGACAGTTTAAAAACGAGGTGGGGCCAGCATTTTGTTTAGGTGGCATCTGATGAAGGCCGTAATGGCCGAAATGCATTCTGCCTTGTGACTCCAGTAAAAAGCTTGCAATAGAATTACCCTGTGTGGCCTCTGCTTCTTCAGCCTGGAGGAGTCTTTTTGGATATTGCACGCGTCAACCAGAGACGCGCTAACATAGGCCCGCTCTACAAGTTGGCCTGAGCTTCACTTGTTCTGTATCAGCTAAGGTGTTTCTTGTTGTCCGAGGTATCGGAATGGCCCAGGCTGCCCCACAGGACAGGCAAAGCAAGGGCGGCTGCAGCGCAGTTTCTGACTTCACTTAGGGTGGGGTACATTGTTTTCCCTGCCCGGTGGACACTTGGAATGGGGGTTGGAGCGTTCAAGGGGAGTCGAGGAAGCCCTGGGACTGCACACCAATCAAATATTGTACCATCTGCCTTCAACTCGTTATGTCCTGCACTACGCTAAAACCCACACAAGTTTAACAATCAAAAATCCCCACGTAGCACTCACGAGAAGCAATGATCTCTGGGACTTGCAGTTCTGAGGAGCAGCGACGGAGTGCACAATCACATGACCTGGGGCGGAGCATGTTTCCACCAAAGCTGGACAGCTTAAAAACGAGGTGGGGCCAGCTTTTTGTTTAGGTGCATCTGATGAAGGCCGTAATGGCCGAAATGCATTATGCCTTGCGCACTCCAGTTAAAAGCTTCCAATAGAATTCCCCTGTGTGGCCTCTGCTTCTCCAGCCTGGACGAGTCTTTTTGTGTGTGTGTGTGTATATATATATATATATATATATATATATATATATATATATATATATATATATATATATATATTCACTGAAAAAACCATAGGTTTCACACATGTTATAGTTAGCTGGACATTTCACTCGTAAAAAACCAATGAAATTCCCCCTTTATAGTTAGTGCAGGCAACTATAACTCACGCGACCGCAATCCTCTGCTGATGACATATGTGTCTTTATGAAAAAAAAATATTTGTAATATATGTATAGCTAAAATTTAATGGAAGAAGACATGGGAAAATAATTGTCTAAATACAGTATTAGCATCAGCAGAGGATTGCGGTCGCGTGAGTTATAGTTGCCTGCACTAACTATAACGGGGGAATTTTATTGGTTTTTTACGAGTGAAATGTCCAGCTAACTATAACATGTGTGAAACCTATGGTTTTTTCAGTGAATTTGCAAGGTTTTTAAATGCTAATTCCTAACTATAACGTGTGTGAAACCTATGGTTTTTTCAGTGAATTTGTACGTTTTTTTAAATGCTAAGTTACTTTACGCCATTCGTGGCGTGCGCGCCCACTTAATGCAGTTCGTTCCATGCGCGCACGGTGCGCTTCACGCACCGTGCGCGCACAGTGAGCACGCGGTGCGCTTCGCGCACCGCGCGCCCACTTTACACAGTTAGTGCCGTGCACGCTGGGTGTGCACGCGGTGCGCTACGCGCACCGCGTGCCCACGTTACACTGGATGGGCCATGTACGCACGGTGCGCTTCGTGCACCGTGCGCGGATGGAGGACATATTATGCGCTTCGTTGTGAAAGGTATTGTTTGATTTTTTGATGTGCTATGTGTATTTCATATGCCATGCACAAAATGGTGCCTTTCGGGCACCATTTGCACACGGGGTATGGAGAATATGGATATTTTTATTTTTTTATTTTTTTTAACCGTACACGTACAGTAAGCATAATCGGCGATTTTTCTAAAAAAAATAAAATTGCATTTTTGCCCTTGGGGGTTCTTTGAGGACACCTCCATCAAGGCTAGGTGGTTGGGAGCAGTCTAAACAGCCCCTTTATATGTTTTTTGCCTTTGTTTTTCTTCCACCCCTCAGAGTGCGAGATAGAAAATGGCGCCCGCCGCTTCCTGGTTTCGACCGATTCGAATGTTTACTAAGATCTAACAGCCAATCAGAATCGCGCTCGCGCACGTCACCGTACGCGTACGGTAAGCGCACGGTAAGCGCACCGTAAGCTGGCTCAGATATATATATTGATTTAAAGGCTATTTTCTCAGAATCTACTGAACAGATTTACACCAAACCTACAAAAGGCACTTCCTTGACCTGTAGACTACCTCTCTGCCAAATTTCAAGGAACTCTGTTCAGCCGTTCGGGCTGTAGCTGTGTCTAAAGGTCCTATGGAAAAATGCATGGGAAAAACGCGTTTTGGGACCCCCCTTTTATCTCAGCCCCCGCTTGACGAATCCCCCCGAGACTTTCAGGGTAGGAGCGGAGCGGAGCGTAGCGCCCCATTAGTTTTGAAAATTTCGCGAGGATTCGTCGACCGGCGCCAAAGTTATTCAAAATAGAATGTTGCGGTTTTCCTATGGAAACAGGGTCCTAACTATAACTACCTGCTGGCGACCGCCAGTAGGTAATATATATATATATATATATTACCTACTGGCGGTCGCCAGTAGGTAGTTATAGTTAGGACCAAGTTTCCATAGGAAGAGCATTTTTTGTTTTGCTTATAGCTTATTCTTTGTTCATATCAGCTTCTATGTGGGAAGTTTGTGGGCGATTCATCAAGGGGGGGCCGAGAAAATAGGGGTGTCCCAAAACATGTTTTCTCCATGTTAATTTCCATAGGAAACTTTAGACAAGGCTACATGTCGAACGGGAGAGCGGAATTACCCCAAATTTGGCAGGGAGAAGGGTCTTGGTCTAGAAAGCATACTTTTGTTTATTTGGTGTAAATCTGTTCAGTAGTTTTTGAGAAATGTCGAAATTTACAGATATCGATATTTGGGAATTCTGGCATCTGATTGGCTTAGGTATTACGAGCACGAGCTTGCTGCTTATTGGTTGTGAGCGCTGCGAGCGGTTGCAACTAGGAAGTTTTGGCTGCCATTTTGTTATTCTGTTGAAGCGAGTAAGGGGAAAAAAGGGCGAAAAGAGTAGGAAAGATGAGGGTAGGAGCGCTGTGAGGTCTGTGGGGTGGTTTGGGTGTGCTAAACAGGGAGTGTGAAGCGATGTATTCACCCCTACCGGTGTGAAAGTGCTGTTTTGCCCAGAGTGAGATGGTGCTGAGGTGAGGTGCCGGTACACTCGGGGATGAAACCATGGGCTGATTGCTGTAAGCTGATATGCTCTGGGTGCTGTAGGATACTGGCCGCTGTAGCATAGCTGTGCAAGTGGTGTTAGTATGGGTTTAGACTAGAGTATAGCGGTGTGAGCTCTGTGGGGTGGTTAGGGCGTGCTATACAGGGAGTGTGAAGTGAAGTATTCACCCCTAGCGGTGTGAAAGTGCTGTTTTGACCAAAGTGAGATGGTGCTGAGGTAAGGTGCCAGTACATTCGTGGATGAAACCGTGAGCTGATTGCTGTAAACTGATGTGCTCCTGGCGCTGTAGCATACTGGCCGCTGTAGCATAGCTGTGCAAGTGGTGTTAGTATGGGTTTAGACTATAGCGGGAGTGGGATGCAAACTTCTCACCCCTACCGGTCTGAAGACTCGAATGGAGTGTTTTAGCAAGCAGGAATAAAGAAATAATCGTGAAGAATATAATGCAGAATGTTGCAATGCCACAGAAGACAAATGGTGAAATCAGGTGTGTTTAAGAAAGTGGCTGTGTGGGATAAAGCGATGGAATCTGCAAGTTATATAAAAAGTGTCTTTATGTAAGTGCCATAAATGGAACCACTGGTGCAAGAGCTAAGGCATCCAGCTGAGGCAAACTCCTACCGCTTCTGCTGTATTCAAAGCTAAGCTTTTGCATCAGTCAATTCCACGTTACATGTCACAGTTCCATGTGACATAAACAATACCTATTAGACATGAATGACTGTAAATTGTAGAATGAAAATAAAGGTAGGATACGATTACCACACTGTGTCAACCAGTTCCTAAACCATGCCGTGTTTTTTTATCTTGATCGCCAGTTCGTGAGCAGAGGCTGAGAATGAGCTAATTTGTGTGAAAGGGCTTCATGGATAAGAGGCAGGCAGAGAGACGTGTGTACAAAGAATAGATGGGTTTCAAAATGGATGTCGGGTTTAGGCTAATTTAGCAAGTAAATACCGTATTTGCATAGGCCATACATCATCCATCCCTGGTTAGTGTGGAGAGGTAAGGGCCAATAATGAAAACAGAGTTCAAATGCCTAAGCATACTTAGAAAGTTATTATATGAAAATAGTTCAGTTGAAGTGTATTAAAAAATTTAATAGGAAAAAGTCAAAAAAGTTGAAAAAAATCAATCCAAGAATAAAGTGAATTTCTTACAAGTCTTGGAGATTGCAGTCCGGAAGTTCTTCAGCGGCTTTAGATGCTTAATGTTCCAAGAGGCGATTGTTGCCATCGTGTGAGAAAAGTGAAGCGATACAATTCATATCCTCAAAGGGACAGTAATGTTCCTCGAATGTTGGAGCGGCAATTTGAATTGGCAGGCAATCTGCGATGTTGTCAAAGGTCGCACGTTGCAGGAGATCTTTCGCGGCTGCGCAGAAATCCCATTCCGCCAGGATACCTTTTTGCGTTGCATCCGCCATTGCTCCACTGCCCGAACAATCAAGTTCATGGTTTTCAAGATACTCCATTACCTGCTGGATAGCGGGAGCGTTTGCTGGAATGTTGGCAAGGCATAGATCCATTCGCCAGTCGATTGGGCAAGTTTTGCAATAAAAAGATGGTTGCACGCAGATTGTATATGTGTAAATAAATGTCATGTTGTAGCTGGCTCCGATAATAGATAGACGCCGGCAGCGGAAAACTTGTTCCATTTTTTCACGGTATTGATGTAGCTTCACGTAGAGGCGTATTCTGTCGGACATGCTTGTTACCACAGGGAGCGTAGCCATTTTTAACAAGCTAAAATAGTAGTAGGATGGCCGCAAACAGATCGAGAATTGAGGGCACTGTTGCTGTTATTCCAGAGAAGATCGAAAGAATGAAGTCTGGTATTAGACTGAAAACAGTTTGAAAGCCTGTGAGAAGGCCGGAGGAGACAATGTTAAAAAGTGTGCCAGACCTTAAATGTCAGATGTGTTGAAAGTTGTGTAACAATTCACAAAGTGTAATGGGAGGTTCGTATTTAAAAGGGGGTGTATTTTACTTGAAGTTCGTGCTATCTGCAGACGATTAATTACTTTTGGAGAAGTGAGGGACACTTCTGTTTGAAACAAAAGCGCTTTCAGTTTGCTCTGTTTAATAAAATATGTTTTCAAAGTAGCTATTGAAGGCCAAGTTGAACTTTGAGAGTTACTTTGTGTGGGTGGGAATAGAGATTGCTAGAGGAAGTTATCCGGTTTGAAACAGGACATACGGTATGCCAGCTCACATTGCATAGCAGTCCATGTTATTAAGAAGCAGATAACTGCCGTTAGAAAGCTGTGTGAATGTTGGTCTGATTGTGGGAGTTGGCGTGCTTTTAAGAAAGCACGCACGATTGGGGGCTGTAAGCTTAGAAGCGTCGTGCAGTTGGACATTCTTTCATAGTAATAAATGATTGTCATTGTGGTCCCACTTTTCACCTGTGAGAAAAACTTCGGTATCCTCTTTAAGACAGTGATATGTAAATGGGAGAAACCACTGCTCGTGAATAAACGCGCTTATATAATCACATACAACATGACAAACAAGGGGCCCGATTCACAGAACTAACTTAAGACAAAATCCTAAACTTACTACCATTTTGGTATTCACAGAAGGCACTTACTCATTTTGGTATTCACAGAAGGCACTTACTCATTTCGGTATTCACAGAAGTTAGGAGTCCTAACTTTAGGACTCCTAAATGCCTTCTGTGAATACCGAAAGTCTTAAAATTAGGATTTTTCTCAGTTTAGTAGTAGTATAGATAGGACTCCTAACTTTAGGACTCCTAAACGCCTTCTGTGAATACCAAAAGTCTTAAAATTAGGATTTTTCTCAATTTAGTAGTCCTAAATTTAGGACTCCTAACTTTAGGACTCCTAAATGCCTTCTGTGAATACCGAAAGTCTTAAAATTAGGATTTTTCTCAATTTAGTAGTCCTAAGTTTAGGACTCCTAAATGCCTTCTGTGAATACCGAAAGCCTTAAAATTAGGATTTTTCTCAGTTTAGTAGTTGTAAAGTTAGGAGTCCTAACCTTAGGACTCCTAAACTGAGAAAAATCCTAATTTTAAGGCTTTCGGTATTCACAGAAGGCATTTAGGAGTCCTAAACTTAGGAGTCCTAAACTTAGGACTACTAAATTGAGAAAAATCCCAATTTTAAGACTTTCGGTATTCACAGAAGGCATTTAGGAGTCCTAAAGTTAGGAGTCCTAACTATACTACTACTAAACTGAGAGAAATCCTAATTTTAAGACTTTCGGTATTCACAGAAGGCATTTAGGAGTCTTAAAGTTAGGACTCCTAACTTCTGTGAATACCGAAATGAGTAAGTGCCTTCAGAGAATACCAAAATGAGTAAGTGCCTTCTGTGAATACCAAAATGGTAGTAAGTTTAGGATTTTGTCTTAAGTTAGTTCTGTGAATCGGGCCCCATATGTACACCTAGCAGACACAATGACACTACGTACTGTGGGAACCGTGACAACCATGTACACAAACCAAACATGGCATGGCACCTCTGCCACACAATGGAGAATGCTCGGAGAGATGGGAGCAAAGTATGTGCGAAGGTGGCAAGTGATTCTCGATTATAAAAGTATACAATGCAAAGTGTTGAGGGGATGTGCCGGACAGACATGAGTATGCACAGCACAGACATTTACATGTCAACATACACTGATGGTCTATTGAGTGAAGTCGACAGTGGACGCAACCATGATAGAACAGTTAGTAGGGAAGATTACGAAAACATAGTGCGTATGTGCCCCCTCCCCCCCCCAAATCTTTAGCGTAGTGGGCTGGCTCAGCGTACGCAAGGCTAGCGTAGGGGTATGAATAAAAGGAACGTTTCTCTGGGTGTGGTTCTCTTCCGGAATGGTGAACATGTCTGTCAGGTCTGCACAACTTACACCACCACGAGGCTCACGCCGTAAGCGAAGGTGGCTGCAGCAATAATGCTCTCAGCCTGCTGCTACCCAGAAACCGTCATGGCCGCTGCGATGCACATATGCCCCACAGTTCACCTTTCGATACCGTCGTATGTGAAAGAGGACCCACCACGTGCCGGCGGAAGCTTTTGGGACGAGGTCTGCGAGCTGGGAAGGCTCCTGAGATGAACGCTGGCTACCGCGACACAGGCACACAGCGCCCAGCGCTGTGAAGTGCTCTGTATACTACTAACACAGTAGTCGAAGAGGTACTAACAGTGGAACGGTGTCTTGATCCCACAATGGACGATGTTAGAACTGCATCTGAGAGTGCAGATGAAGGTACTCCTTTCAACCAGCTGTAACCAACTCTAGGTCCCAACAGTGGAACGGTGTCTTGGTCCCACAATGGACGATGTTAGAACTACATCTGAGAGTGGAGATGAAGGTACTCCCTTCGACCAGGTGTAACCAACTCTAGGTCCCAACAGTGGAACGGTGTCTTGATCCCAGAATGGACGATGTTCGATATTACCTGCTGCTTGTGTATTTTCAAAGAAGTCCCTCCGTTGAGGTGCATCAGACTCTGTGCTTCCGTAGCTAAGTGCTGCACATGATCATTGGGCTTGGCTGACTGCAGTCGCTGGAGTACACCGTGGTACAGCAGGTCCGAAGAGTGAAACGGGGTCTTGATCCTACAATGTACGATGTTAGAACTGCATCTGAGAGTGGAGATGAAGGTACTCCCTTCAAACAGGTGCAACCAACTCTACGTCCCAACAGTGGAATGGTGTCTTGATCCCAAAATGGACGATGTACGATATTACGTGCTGCTTGGTTTTCACAGAACTCCCTCCGTTGAGGTGCATCAGACTCTGTGCTTCTGTAGCTAATTGCTGCACATGATTATTGGAGTTGCGCGACTGCAGCCATGGAGTACACTGCGGTTCAGCAGGTCCGAACAGTAGAACGGGGTCTTAATCCCACAGTGGACGATGTTAGAACTGTATCTGAGAGTGGAGATGAAAGTACTCCCTGCGACCAGGTTCAAGCAACTCTAGGTCCCAACAGTGGAACAGTGTCTTAATCCCACAGTGGACGATGTTAGAACTGTATCTGAGAGTGGAGATGAAGGTAGTCCCTTCGACCAGGTGCAACCAACTCTAGGTCCCAACAGTGGAACGGTGTCTTGATACTAAAATGGACGATGTCCGATATTACTTGCTGCTTGGTTTTGACAGAACTCCCTCCATTGAGGTGCCTCAGACTCTGTGCTTCCGTAGCTAATTGCTACACATGAATATTGGGTTTGGTGACTGCAGTCGGTGGAGTACACCGTGGAACAGCAGGTCGAAACAGTGAAACGGGGTCTTGATTCTGTGATTGAGGATGTCAGAAGTTAAAGTTTGTGACGATTTCTGTGTACCCACTCCGATCAGGTGCAACCAACTGCGTGCTTCCGAATCCAACGGCACGTGGCTGTGAGGCGTTAAAGACCACTGCCTCTGGCCTAGAGTGCGGTCAGCAGGGCTCACAATTCAGATCGAGTGGTAATTGTTTAATTACAGGATCCAGTAGGCAACTAACTACAACGTCTATTGAAATATACACAATAGCCTTTTAGTATTCTTGCTTGAAGAAGTTTTTTAAGATGACTTATAGGTCTAGTACAATGACCAAATTCTTCTTGGTAGTGGTAAAGAACACTGAATAACAGTGTACACAGTGGACAGCAGAGATCTCAATTCGAATTGTTTTGATTTATTTATTGCAGAGTTTTGTGTAATTTATGTTGTTGTATTTTGCGAAGAGGACGTGGAAAAAGTATTTATGGAAGACTGTGCTCACAACTGCCTTCAATTTACACTGCAGACAGCAGTGTTCACAATTCAGAGCGAGTCGCTATTGTAGATGACGCAGTCCTGTAGGCAAAACACATTGCTCCAGTGTGCTCTGTCCGCACGATGCATACGCATCATCACAGGGTCCGCACGCGGTTTTTGTTGCTTCGCGTACGGCAAACTGGGCAGCTCAAGTCAACGCCACGTGGCTGTGGGCCCTTGCTGACCGCTCTCTGGCCTACACTGCAGACAGCAGTGTTTACAATTCTGATCGAGTCGCTATTGCAGATGATGTAGTGTTGTAGGCAACAGACATTGCTCCTAGTACGGCCCGCCCGCAGCATGCATCATCGCTGGCTGTGCACATGCTGAATGCTTTTGATGTGGCTATCTAAGTGCACTAGACCTGATAGACCCTTTATGATACAATCTTTTTGTGTATTATTTCACATCTACTGCCTGTATCTTAGTATACTACAAGTTATGGTTGTTTTACGATAGAATCTTCTCTGTATTATTTCACATCTAGTGTCCCTACCTTACTGCAGCACAAATTATTGACCCTTTTATTATTGAATCTCTGTGTGTGATCCAATGATTACTGTTGTAGTTGATGCTAGCAGCATCCATTCCCTGAGGACTGGTTTACACTCACCCCACACGCATCCAGCACAGACGTCACTGGATATGTGACCCTGGTAATAAAAAGGAGATGAGTGCACGTGCCCATACCCACTTCCACTATCTATCTGTATCCGTGTGTTCATTATGTATGCATGATATTGCCCCTGGGCCGTACCACATTACATTGTGCTGTGGACAGCGTATGCAACCATGTTACCTCTGGCAGTGGGGAAATGTTCTGTTATGTAGCTTTTAGATGCATGGCTATCACAGGTGAAAGGCTGCTTTACAGAGCATGAATATTGATGAAGATGATGGTTGCATGTTGTGTGTACTGTCAGATATGTGTACATAGCAAAACGTTTTCAAAAAAGCTCTGTAAGCAGAGGAGGAGTCTCATCAAACGCTGTTGAGAGAATGGAGAAAATGGGTGGGGTCCTCCAACTGTTACAATGGGAAATGTTATGAACCAATCAAATGCTTTTCTTTAAGGTCACATGGCAATCACGCAGCCAGCGCAAAAGGAGGCCGCACCCGACACGATTTGGAGAAAATATTACCATAATAAAAGTTTATTACAGTTAGAAATATATAAATGATTAAAATATTTTAGATTATCGCTTGTTCTCATATACACTTTAAACTTATTTAGATATAGTTTTGAGACGAAAAAAAAATGAGGGAATTGCATTCCTGGTGCGACACCTTACGTCTATGATGTAACACAGGGCCTGGCAGCGTGCACTCATCGCATACGCAACGCGCATCAGGCGTTACCCCATACGTACATGACGTACGGCGCAGCTTGGTACTGCGTACCCGTCGCATACCAAAGTAGCAGCTGGCGCGACCACATACGTATATGATGTTACGCGGGACGCGGTGCCATGAACCCGTCGGATACAAAATGCGCATCCCTTGCGAGTTTAGCAATATGGCGGATAGGATTCGCGTGCTGATGGAGCTTGGTACACTACCGGTACGGGACTTCAGTTTTCTCAACAACAAAAAAAAACGATATACATACTTTTTTTTGAAGATATAAGACATTACATATTTTTCAAATTAAAAACAAAAAAGGATAATACAGTTCCAAAATATTACCAAAAAAAAAAAGAAAAAATATAGGTTTTATAAATATTAAAATATGAAATTAACATTGAAAAAACCTTTGAGATTCACTGAAAAAAACGTAGGTTTTACAGATGTTATAGTTAGGAAGTAGCATTTAAAAAACCTTAGAAATTCACTGAAAAAATTATAGGTTTCAGGGACGTTATAGTTAGTTGGACATTTGACTCATAAAACCAGAGAAATTCGCCCGTTATAGTTAGTTGGGCTAACTATAACTCGCTTGCCCGCAATGCACTGGTGATGACATCACATATTACATCACTCATGACATGGTCAGTGACATCACTGATGACATCACTAATGACATCTCAAATGACATCACTGATGACATCACTGATGACATCATCCGCCTGATAATCTGATGCACATACTGATGGCCTAATATAAACTTTGATAAACGCATTCTAAAATACAGACTACTATTTTTGAAACCATACACACAACAATGCCACATACTACATAACACCCACTATTTCCTAGGTCTACACTCACATCCACTCACTGATACATGCAATTACTCATCAATACAGTACTATAATATGCACTCATATACCTATACATATAGTCACAGTCCGCCACTCATCCATAGAGTTACTCACACACCTAGTCAGTCATGCAAAGAATCAATCACAAACCCATTTACTCATGTATACAGTTATACACACCAACTGCGTTATTTATACACACCCCACATCACTTATTTATGCAGATACTAACACATACTTACTGTCTTATACAATCACTGATACAAGCAGACACTTTTATACACCCACTCCTTCAAACAACTTACTCTCACGTATAGATATACTCCAACACTCACATATACTGCCTTAAAACATATGTAGTTACTCACACATATACCAGTGAGACATTTATTCACTCACCAACACACCCATACACACACTAATTCACCCATACAGCCCTTCCCAGATGTAGTTTTGAATCCACACAACCAGTGAATAACCCACTCAGACATGTATGCACAGAGTCACACATTCCCTACCCACTCAGACACTCAGGCACTCATACAGATACTCAGACAACAAATCAATAACCCATATATACACTCATGTAGCTACTCACCAACCCATGCAGCAGCTTATACACCAACTGTGACACTAATACAGACTTTCACACAGTTTAGTCACTAACCCATACATTCAGTAACACATGTTCAATCACTCAGTTATACAGTCAGGCACACACCTACTAAATAATCCATTCAGGGACTTGTAAATTCACTCTTTCTTCAATACACCTAGGCATAGATATATATGAAAACTATTTAAACTTTACAGAAACACACATTCACTGGATGATGTCATCAGTGAAGTCATTTGAGATGTCATCAGTGATGTCACTGACCATGTCATGAGTGATATAATATGTGACGTCATCACCAGTGACTTGCGGGCACATGAGTTATAGTTAGCTCAACTAACTATAACGGGCGAATTTCTCTGGCTTTATATTAGTCAAATGTCCAACTAACTAGAACATCCCTGAAACCTATGGTTTTTTCAGTGAATATATATATATATACATATACATATATATACTAACAGATAAGACAATGTGTATTGCAGCACCATGGCAATGAAGTAGTAGGAGCTAATCAGACACAAACACAAAGGCAGGTTACAGCCATTAATACACTAATTATAATTGCTATAATGAGGCAAAGCCCAAGTTAACAAAAGTAAATCTCATGCTGGTTAGGTAGGAAAACATTTCAATTAGAAGCTGTGTTTCCTCATTCCACTAGTGAGGATAGTCATCAGATAATGAGGAACAGATTTACAAACACAATGCTTTGTGTTTGCATTACAGTTTCAATGCAAATGTGATGCAAAATGTTGTAGAGGGATTTAAAATCCAACCAAATTGTAATGTGCGTTGAATTGTAACCCAAAGTAACGCAAAGCTACACAATGTGCTGCCTTGCATTACTTTGCGTCAAGGGGCCATTCCAAGGGTAGTACATAGGCATTCTCATGCAACCACCCATGAGTTTTGACACAAATCTATATCTATAAAGAATTGTAGACATGGAATTGCATCACAATCCAGTGATGCTTTGAATCAGGCGTGATGAGGAGAAATGCTTTCATTTCTCCTCATTTTACTAACTTTGCATGTGTCCTGTATTGGACAGCACTCATGATAAAGGGGGAAACACTGTAAAGCATATATTTTGTACTGGAAGGGGCGCCATCTAGCTAAAACCTACACTTACCACAATGCACATACCCTTGCAATATGGTGTAAGGGTGTCTGTGTTGGTGCATGGCAGGCAAAATTGCACCAGCACAGGGAGGAAACAGAACATTGCCACATATTAGTAGATATGGCAATGTTTTACTCTCTCCAGTTCACACACCTCAGCACAGCAACTTTACTTGGTGCCCTATTTTGCATGCATTCTAGGTACATTTGGGCCTGAATATGTGCTTACCAATGAGTCTGGTACCCAATCTACAACAGTGTCAGTCATGGGGAAATTAATGTGCTACCTTGTGCATGGTATACCATGAGTTGCTGTATTACCAAAGATATTAAGACAGATTAAGGAAGAGCATGGGGTTTCACCAGCTGTAGCCTTAGGGATGAAGCCCATAGGTAATATAGAAACAACAGTAGAAGTATTTTTGTGAAATATTCAGTACGCCTCTTCAATGGCAATAGTCAAAGATATTCTGCAACTCCTCAAGAACAGGAAGAGATGGAGCTACCAAAAATGACCTTTCAGCTTTATGTCTCTGAGAAAAAAGAACATTCTTGATGTAAGATCACAGAGACCAAAACAGAAAATGGAAATAGCCAAAAAGAAAAGAAACACAAAACACTGTGATCCCAAGTGTAACAGTGCAAAATCTAAGAGTGGATTCAGAAAGAAACTATAGTTCTATTGTAGAGGTAAAAATTAAGGAGGGTAATGCATGAGGGACAGAGGAAATATAGGAGTTCAAGAGAGATATCAATCCTTTGATATGCATTATTCTCATTCTTCACAGGCTCATGGAGATAAGAGATCAGAATCAATCAGAGACGCCCATCCTACCCCAGGACCTGACAAGAGACAGACCAATTAGCAGGGAAGAGGGGCTACACAGAGAAAGGAAACAACAAGGAACACTTTCTATAAGAAACAGGTAGCTGCGGTGAGAAAACAGGATGCCTCACAAAAAGAAAATCCTGTTAAAGAAGGGAAATGGGCAGGAACTATACTAGATAGTGCGGGGGGAATACCGATAGCCCAATGGAAGCTGAAGCCTTTCCTGACTGTGTTAGATACTCTGGGTTGCAGACTGCCTGAAAAAGTTTGAGTCTGTCTGATTTCCTTGAAATGTTGCTCCTTTTTCAAAATTTCCAGGAAATAATAGCCATTAGGTTAAGACACTGCACTGTATCTGCCAAGAAGAGTAGATATTGTGGGTTCTAGAGCAGAAATGTGTCCATCAATAGCACTTTAACTTCTTTTTTGAATATGCAGTTGAGGGGTTCATTCATATTTCGGGAGGTGGAGAGTTTCAAATTCTTGGGGCAATGCACGAGAAGGCTTTATTGTATATTTTCTTTTTATTAATTCCTGTGGTTTCAACAATAAGGTAGTGGTGCTTTTTGAGGGTCTGCCGCCACCAGACGGCTTAAATTTTTGTTCAGTGTACCTCAGGGTGTTGAAATGTAGGGCTTTATGGGTCATGAAACAATGTTTAACTGGATTCATGCCTCCCTCGCCCACACCTCGCGCATCTGCAAAACCAGGACAGGTCGAAGAGCCTTCTCCTACATAGCGGCCAAGACCTGGAACGAGCTCCCTATCGACATCAGACATGCCCCTCCCTGAACACCTTCAGGAAGACACTCAAGACCTGGCTCTTCGACTGAACAGAGCTGCAAACCATTATTTCCAGTGATCTTGTGGAACCTATAATGTAAGGTACAGTTGGGTGTCATCGGCATACATGTGATAGGGGATGTTTGATGATTTCAAATTTTTGGTTAAAGGCTCCATGAACAGGTTAAAGAGAGTGGGTGAGAGAGTGGACCCCTGTGGTACCCCTTATGTGACAGGGGTGGAATTGGACAGGGACTGATTAACCCTGATTCTTTGTGTTCTGTTGTGGAGAAAAGAGGTGAACCAGTTTAGGATGGATCCTGATAGCCCCATCCTGCGTTCCAATAAGTCTAGTAGGCTATCATGTTTGACCGCATCGAAAGCCGATGAGACTTTCAGGAGGGTTAGAAGGCAAGATTCATTTTGATCCAGCGTTTTTAGCATGTCGTCAACTATGTGTGTTAGATCCGATTCAGTGCTGTGGCCCAGATGGATGCCAGATTGGTATTGGTCTAAAGGTCGGAATCGTTCTATTTGATTGCATAATTGGGCATGGACACATTGGGCAGAAGTTGGTTAGATCAGTGTGATCTGCTGTGGTTTTTTCTCAAAATGAGGGGTACCTGCCCTGAAGTCTGGTATAGTGACTTGAAGTAGTGAAGCATCTACTATCTTGGTCCAGAGTGGTAGCATAGAGGTTTTAATCTCACTAAAAGAAATTGATGGTAGCGGGTCTCTGAAGTGGTTTGAAGGCTTCAATGCCATTAGGATATTTACAATGGTGATCTCATCAAAGGTTTTGAAGGATTTCCATGAAGCGTTGTTTTTGGTAGTGTGTCCTAATAGGCATGGGAGCTCAGCGATCCAGGGAGGGAGGGCTAATAAGTGGTGTGACCAGGAAGGTGCTCCATTGCTGTCTGTATATCACTTTCAATCTGTTTTGTCTCTACCAGGAAGAAGGGGGCAAATTCCTTGCAGTTAGGCTGCTGACTAGACCCTGTTAGAAGGTTGAGTTGTCTATTGGATGGAAGTTTGACAAGTTCAAACCATATTTTAGGTCGATTTCTGGCTCCATTTAGTTGGTTTCTAAAGAAATTTGCCTTTGAGCTTCTAACGCACTTATTATAAAATCTCCTTAGCGATCTCAGGTGCTTGAGGTATTCGAGGGATGGTAAGAATCTCCACGATCATTCAGCTAATCTCAGATTGCTTCTTTCTGCCTATAGGCTACCATTGTACCATGGTTTGGAGTCTTTGGTGGTCATTCTTTTTAGTTGTAACGGCGCAATTGTGTCTAGAATGTTCATCATGGAAGAGGTAAGATGTTATTGCTGAGGGATGTCAGTTCATTCAGGTTTATGTTTCGTATGCTCCTTTTCCAGTGTCTGGGTTTCTTAATTTGAGCCTTTTTGACCACACCGAATCTTTGATGAGGAAGGTGATGCGGTGGTGGTCTGTCCTGTAACAAGGTACGATAGATTCAAGTTGAATAGAATTGGCCTTAGCAATTATTAGATCCAAGGTCACACCTATGATGTGGGTAGGACTGTTCCAGATTTGGATCAGGTTGAGGTCTGCTAGGGAGGTTTAAAAGCTGTTCACTGCGTGGTATTTTAGGTCTTTCCAGTGGAGGTTGAAATCTCCGAGGAAGATCTGGATGCAGTGTTGTCCAGAGTTGAATGAGATGATTTCCATAATTTGTTCGATGAATGAGAGGTTATCTCCTGGTGGATGGTAGATCACATGCAATTTGCATAGAGGCCTGCCTTTACTCACAATATCGATAGGTATTCGCAAGAGGATAGAGCAATGGTTTGTGACTGTTTCACTGAGAGACAGTTGCGGTGTAAGCAGGCGATACCTCCACCTGGTTTGCTAGATCTATCTTATCTAAAGATGTCATAGCTAGGTGGTACTAGTATGGCATGGAATTCTGCAGAGGAGTTGTTTAGCCATGTTACAGTCAAGATTAAGAGGTCAAGCTTGTGTGCAAGGATGAGGTCGGCAATGTCCACCACGTGTTTCACTGCCAATCTGCAATTGAGTAGCATGCATTTCAAGTGAGGTATTTTGTCAACTGAGGTAGCCTGTATGATGGGAACTTGATTAAGGTTGGAATTGTTTACGCCTATAAAACTGGGCCTTGGTTATCTGTGTGGATTCACAGGAATTGTTTGGATTTGACCCAAGTAGTCTGGGATACCATAGTGTAAAGAATTATATGAAAGGAGGAGAGAGTGACTGTTCTTGTTGAATAGTGGATCTTTCAGCCTAATGGGCCTGTTGGAGGCGTTGGGGAGGGTATAGTTCTCCATTTCAGGTTAGGAGACGCCGAGTTTGCTAAGATCACGTTGGCTGGGGGTGTGACAGCAGCCTTGTGTGGTAGTTATTGGATTTGGAGTGGGTGTATCCTGTTAGGCCACCAATTGTTCACCAAATCTGAGGTGATGCTTATTAGGCTTTGTAAGTCTGCCTTAGGTTGTTGTAGATCAAGAGTAATCCCATTAAGTTTAGATTCTAGTGTGGTGTGGAAACATATAGTTGTGGTTTGGATCAAGGGGCCAGGAGGTGAGGGAGAACTCATGCCTGTGGTGTTAGAATGCTGCTGACCTGAGAGAACCAGAGGTGGGGAGGGAGGATTGGAGATGGAGTTAAGCTTGAGGGGAGGAGGTGTAGAGCTCGAGAGCTGGCTGAATAGGAGTGCTGGGGACCCATAAGCTATGTTGCTAGTTTGGTTTGGGAGTTTGGACTTTGTGAGTGTCATTGTTTGGGCCATGGGGAGTATCATAGGCTAGCTAGTAGTGTCCACGAGGGTGTGTTTGGAGGTTGGGGGTAGAATCAGGGTGAAGGTGTTAATTTCAAAGTTATGTGTCTTTGCTGCTCTAGAGGTGTAGTATGGGTGCAGTCTATTTTGGCAATTCATGTAGGGGAACTCAGGCTCCTCAGGTGGTTGGGGAGTGTTGGCATGGGGTAAGCTGAGGGGTAATGGGGGAGGGGTGGAGCGCTTAATGTAATGAGGATAGGGGAAGACACAACTAGTGGTTCCTGTGGGTTGTCTGAAGAACTAGGACGACCTTGGGGAGGGGCGGATTTATTACCAGTCACAGCGTTTTTGATGAAACAGAAAATTTCATCTAGTACTTCTAAATTGTGGTCTGATAATTGGATGAGGATATTCTCATTGTTATATAAGGAGCTGGTTGCCTCTGCTCTGCTAGCGAGGGGGGGAGGGAACTACTGATAGCCTTAGTCCATGTGGGGTTTTACTGGATGAAGTGATCAAGAGCAGTGAGTATAAGGCTTTCCTCCATTGCACTCTTCTTCTCATGTAGAAGATAAGATCACTTGTTATAGCTCCTTTTTTCGAGCAGAACTAGGAGTCAGAAATGAGAGTTTCTGGGTAAGACTTGAGAAGCCTATGTTTTAAGTTCTTGTGTGCGTTTTTTGTCAGATTAGGAGGGTATTTAATAGTGTAGGCATTGCGGCCAGCTGTCAACAGTTTGGTGTCTGGTGTTTTTAAGGAATTAAGATCCATGTCTGAGCGTACAGATAAATACAGATAAATGAGAGGGGAGGGACAGAGAGTTTGTAAAGCTACAGAGGGGAGGAAAGGGAGTAAGAGATGCGGGAGTGGTAGGTCAATTAGGGGACGAAGAACCAAGGCCAATCACAATACAGATAGAGGCATGAATCAGAGCTCTCTTCTTAGATAGCTGCCCCTTTAGCAGCATCAGGACAGAGGTTATCTAGAAAGATGATGGCTCTCTTTCTATTTCTAGCTTTCCAGTAGATTAGAGTCCCATGACTCTTTATACTCAGTGGGCATCAGTTTCCTGGGGGGTGGTGGACCTCCTAACATTACAGGTAACTGACAGAGTAGGGACACTTTTTACAAACAAACCAAACAACTGCATAGTAATCAAGCAGGGTTGATCACAATCTTCTGAGAGGAAAGGGATGTAGTGGGGGGGGTCAAAGATGGAGGGAGGAGGTATGGGTAGAAACAAGCTGTGGCGCTCCATAATCAGTTCCATCATAGATTCCCAAGAGTTCAAGCAACGGTACCATTACAAGATGGCCACGCCTTTGGAGTAATTTATATGCGGTTGTGCCTCTAAATCCTTCTTTCCTGTCCATAACATGGTCCGACTAAGTCCAATATTGGTTACTAATCTGTTGGTAGGGCTGCCATTTTAAAGTTGGAAGGGACCTTTGAGTGGGGAAAAGGACCCCAAAATGGAGAGATAGCCAAGCCCATCAAGACCCGTACTAAACATAAAAAACTCTAGACACCTTCTGCGTAACTGGGTCAGGCACCCTGTCGGAAGGGATGGGCGGAAACAGAAGCGAGGAGGCCGTATGGAGGTAATAGTGAGGTTTATTGACGACAGAAAACATTACCAGGGTAAGGGCGAGAAACAAAAGAAGGCAGCTCTTCAGTCCCACTAGAGCTGTAAACACAAACACAGTCTTAACCGGTTCTAGTGACCACGTAGGTCGGCTAGTCGTAGGAGTCTTCGTCACTTTGGCGCCTGTCTGGTCAGGTCCCGAAGTTTAACTCAAAACGAAAAAAGAAAGCAAAGCAGCGGTCAGTGTTCGTGTTCTATTCACTATCAAGAGCTTCCACCACACCTCTTGAGGGATTAGCCAACAGATTGTGTGTAAGGAAAAAGAAAGAAGAAACCAACGAAAAGGAAAGCCACTAAGCCAATACTCCCTATAAAAGACTGAGATTTCTCGAGGCTATACTGCACCACTCCTATGGCTACAGGGATGGTTTTAGGCTTTCAAGTGGAACATGAAGGGCTGGTTTTGGAGAGTAATTTGGCCACCAACCCGTTTTCGGTCCCTCCCCCTCCTGCTTTCCCTCTGCCCAAGTTAGGTACCGCTCTCTGCCGCAACTCTCCTGAGTTGCGGCGGCCTCTGCGCGTCCTCTGGGATCCACCAGTCTTCAGACCGCTCCTCGGGATTCTCTGGGTCTTCGTCACCGTCTTCCTCCGTCCGCTCCTCCTCCGCTACCTCCTTAGGTCTAGTCTAGTGTCTAGTCTAGTGTGTCTGTTCCACCCCTCAATGAAGCGGTTACTTCTGGGTTGATTGTTCCGGGCTGTGTGTGGAAGTGACAGTCCTTCGTTATTGTTGGCGAGTCCTCCCCGCGTTCGCTAACATCTTCCTCACTATGCCGGTAAGGGACCCACAGGGGGAAAACAGAGGTGATGCGCGGGTGGCGATGGGGTTAAGGGGAGCCTCCTCACACACTGTCAATGATTAGTATTCTTTTTTTTAGGGGTTTTGTTGTCATAAAGAAGGAAAGGTTTGGGCTTAAAAGTTTGTGTTAATTTCTCAGGTATCTTAACATCACTAAATGTTTTGGGTTGGGACTATGTCACTCACTTGCCTTTTCCTGCCAATAATTATTTTCAAATTAGGAATAGCAGGCAGTTGCTCATTACCATGAATTGGGATATTTCTTGAGATCGCCCTTAGTAATGCACCAGAAGATTCATTGGAGGTGGAAGCTAGTACTTTAATTGTTTTAATGTTCTCTCATTCTAGATTTACTGCAGAGAAAGAGTAGTTATGATCTGAGGTTTCTTCAATAAAGCCTTTTCTACTTCTCGTCTATATCTATGTACTATACTGTGAGAGCATAGAGTGGTGTGACTTGCATCTAGAGTTTTATAGGTAGAATCAACGCACTGCATATTTGTTTACAGCAAGAGACTGTAATTATCAGTGGCCGGGAGAGAGTGTTTCCTTGAAAGGAAAAAATGTGTCAGCTCCTCTCCTCTCAGACTTGGCTTGGTATCAGCTTTCAGTATAGAATGGGATGCTGCGGCAGTATGGCAGTCTGGGAGTCTCTGTCAGGACCTTCTGGGTGCATCTTGTGTGATAATCTGAGGCAAAGGACCTCCCCTCCCAAGTGGTCATTTGATGAGCCGTTGATACCGTGGCTTACATAATATGGGGAATTTCTGACTTAACCTTAAGAATGTCTAACATAACTTACATACATCAATAATCGAGTTTTAAATGCATTATTATAAACAAATAAGGTAAAAACATGTCAATTCAGACTACATTGTTTTTATTGTTCTTATTATCTGACCTTGAAATAGAGATAACAAGGCACTTGTTAGGGAATGAATGTAGCCTTACGGCTACAGCGGTTGACCTCGAAGCTGGGGAACTGGGCTCGAGTCTCGGCAACGACAGTCAACATCCTATGATTCTGGGCAAATCACTTAATCTCCCCGTGCCTAACAAAAATGAATGTGTCCATCTGCAATGAAACTGGTGCTCATGTAAAGCGCTCTGATACTCGATGTCTCTGGTCTAGTTTGCGCTATATACAGCTAAAAACAAAAAACTTGTTTCACACTGATGAGGAAAACAAATCCCAATTGTTTTGTTTTTTTCCCGTTCTTTTCATTGCCTGATTTCCTGTTTAATTTAGAAAGAAATCATTACCATTTGGCTCCATTCTGTATTTATTTAATTCATGAAAGAATAACAAAAATTGCAATTGTTTGTGCTTCATTAATGAATTACTTTATCCTTTATTCAAGAGATAACATTGGAAGAAAAGTTTACTTTGGTTATTTGTTTCGGAGAAAAATCTTTTTTTTAATTAGTTGATAAATTAATTTAAAATGTTGCCATTGTTTTTTAACATCATGTTTAGAAACTAAATGCTTTTTATCTCAATTTTTTTGGGTAAGGATTCTTTAGTGTAGATTTTCAGATTCAGATTTCCTTCAGTTGAAGAACACCGTCTATTGTGCTAATAAATTGGTTTATTTTGAATGTTATATAATCCTTTCAAAATTTCCTTTAAAAACAGAATTTTTTTTTATAATAATCTGGTTATCTCCTAATACATATTTATTGTAGATACTTCGGGGCATATTTACAAGGGCATTATCGCAGCTTCAGCGGCACCTTTTGCCGCTGAAGCGGCGATAATTTCATCGCCCTATTAGCAAGGCGGCGCTAACATGAATTAGCACATGTTAGCTGCAGTTTTTGTAACGCCACGCATCTTAGCGATATACATCGCTAATGAGATGCATAGTTGCCGTACCTTCCTGTAACACCATGACAGAAGGCCGCGAACAGGACATCGCGTTATTTACAGTGCGGCCCCGGAACCACGAAGCGATGATGAAAGCCGCGCTAATGGCGGTTTTCGCAGGATCCTTAACGCCTGGTCAAAACTTGACTTAGGCATATTTTGAATGGGAGGTGGATTGTTTGGTTACGTCCACACTCCCCTATTATGAAGCTTTTCATTAGCGTGTGAAATCATTGCTTGATTTCACACTCTAATGATGAATATCGCCGTCTATCGCAGGTTTGTACATCGCCTGTGAGCAAGAAGTTGTAAATACGCCGCTAACACGGCGATGTAAACCAACGATAGGTGGCGATATTCAAAATCGCACTCAGCGTGATTTGCGATGTTTAACGTGAAGCGTTGATAATATCCCCCTAAATATCTTCATGCATTTGTATTCGCTTACCAGTGGTAAGAGTTAGATGCTAATATATCCTGTGCTTCATTTTTCACCAGTGTCATGACAGTTATTGTGTCTTTTCAAAGGTTCACAGATGACTGACAACAAAATGGTGGTCATATGCTTTTATAGTATTTTAGTAGTAAATCGGTTTATATTTATAAAATGTATATTGGATTTCATTTTTTTTCATGAGTTTTTCTGTGACACAAACCTATTTTACTGTTAACGATTGAAAAATATATTTTGACCTTCTTGTTTGTGGCCATGGTGCCGCCATATTTATAGGGGATTTAAAAAAAAGTTTAAGTATGTCAATATGCATTTATTTTAACTATGTAAATTGTGGAAATTTAGCTTGCAAACTGAACATTATCTGCGCCATCTTGCCTCTCCCCAGCGCCACGCACAGCGAATGCACGGCCGCCATTTTAGGCACCCCACTCTCTCCCCGCTCATTCTCGATCGCCAGCGCTTTCCCCTGGCGCTGCGAGCATCCCCCGCGCGCCGGCCGCCCCCACTCTCTCATACACGGGCCATAAACCCTCTCCTTCTGCGCGACCCTGCTACGGAACCACATCCGACCGACATCCCATACATGGTCATGCCTCTCCTTTGATAACCCCCTTCCTCTGCGCCCCATTGTCCGAACTGGTCCCAGGCCATCACCTAGCCCTGCGGATGCAGTTTATTGCCCCTACTGTATGGGAAACACCCCACATCAAAGGGATTACAGTAGATCAAAGCCCCTACCCCCTGAGACCCGACCGGTCACACACACCCCCGGGAATTGGCGGAATACCCTGCTGCGCGATAGCCATCTCCTACTGCGGGTAGGGTGGGAACTTCTACTGTAGCTATGTGTGGGATCGGATCTGAGCCGGGGCTTCAGGGGATGTTCTCTCATACATCAAGGGAATCTCAAGAATGTACTATGTGTAATAAAGCAATAAACCTGTGTATAAGAGACCAGGTCTCAGAGATGCAGTTAGAGCACCTCGTGACGATACCTTGCTGTCCGATCTGATGTGTTCTGCTCCGACGGAATAAAACTTTGTTTCCTGCCTTCCAGTCTCCGGCGCCTGCCTCTTTCATTGGTAAATTATCGAGTGGTATGAGAGGCGATTACCGCCGGGCAAATACTTGAAAGGTTATCGATTGAACCTGCCGCTACCATTTAACAATTGGCGTCCCAAACGTGGGGCCCATCAGCGACACGTGGATCCAGTGGAAGAGGTCCCGACGACAGAGTGAACGACTGCAACGATCGGGAGAGCTCCTGCCCAATAGACCCTCGTCTGGCAGCCGATCATCCGAACTCCACTGGTTCCGAGCAGACCTCTCTCGAGTGATCTACGGTCCTGACTGGGAACCATCAGGAGTGCCGCGGCAAATACGGAGAGTAGAGGACGATCGGGCGCTGGAGGCGGAAGACGAGAAACTGTCCACGCGGTCCGGGTAAGGTCGTGATTCACGACAAATTGCGAAATAATTGATTGATTGTCTGAAGCTTTGGAATACTAGTATTGCTCATTGATTGTGCTCATTGATTGTTCTCTTTGAGATATTCGCTGTCTACAAACGGGGAGGAGTAGAAATACTCTCTCTGTCTCCCTTTGCAGATAGTGAAGGGTAGGTAACGCAGACTTTTGTCCCCGTTGAAACCCGTCGTGCCTATCTTTATCTCCCCACTGATTGTTTGTCCGAACATTGATTGTTTTGAAGAATAGTGCTCTTTGAGATATTCTCTGTTTGCAAATAACGTAGAATAGAAATATTCTGTCTAGTCTTTGCAAATAGTGAAGGGTAGGTAATGCTGACTTTTGTCCCCGTTGAAACCCGTCATGCCTATCTTTATCTCCCCATTGATTGATTGATTGATTGTCCGAACACTAGTTGTTCGATATTGGTTCTTTGGAGGTATTCTCTGCTTACAAATAACGAGGAATAGAGATATTCTGTCTAGTCTTTGCAAGCAGTGAAAAGATAGGTAGTGCTGACTTTTGTCCCCGTTGAAACCCGTCATGCCTATCTTCTCCCCACTGATTGGTAGTTGGTTCCGCCCGGACCGCTTATTAGAGGTGAACCATCCGGCTCCACTGGAGGGCACCCCTAATAAGGACATGTTCACTAAATATGGACTAGTCGCCGTAGCTTATACCAAGCTATGGCATAAATATACAAAGAAGGACCCCGAGAGTCAGTGGCCACTGATGGGATCCTTCGACGACCATAAGATAGAAGTGCTAGAAATAGCTCTGCGTAGCAATAAGACAACGCCTACTATGCTTGACAGTATTGGCATGTGGCGCAAAGAAGCAACGCAACGGAAAAAGAGGGAAGAAGTAAAAGCAGAAAAGGAATTACGAAAGGCAGCTCACCTTGCCGCTAGAAAGTTAGAAGAAGAAATAAAGGAGAGAAGGGAAACTAAACTAAGACAGGAGCCCGAAACATCAGGCCAGTACGCTGTTAGGACCCCTTCTTTGCTCTACCCTGAGTTATCCTCTAAACAGCGAACGAATGATGAATTACTATTAGGTCCCCCGATCATTTACATGCCCCCTCCATACGCACCCTCCCAATCAGTAGTGCAACACCCACCACCCCCAAACACGAGCGAAAGCAGTACAGGGGCCTCGATCCTCACGGCCTCCGCGCCGGCTGAGCCTCTTGTACTGAACCCAACGTCGGCTATGACGCTAGATGACCCTGAGATGAGAAAGAAAGATTCCACCAGAATGAATCGACTAACGAAGGATGAACGAGCAGGAATTGATAAGATAGTAAAGACTCTAGTGGAGCGTAAGGAAAGTGAGGAGTATATAACAGACGTATATAACTCGTATGCAGACAGCCGCAGACGACACTTTGTCGTACGACTTTGTTATCATGCCCTAAATGCATATGAGGATAGGTACCGCGATAAAGGTCCCGAAGGCTTAGCGACCCTATATAGGAAGGTAGACATTGGGGAAGAAGGAGAGGGCGATGTAACGAACCTCTTCACTCGTACACTCGAGGTCTATCGACACCTTAGAGAACACAGGCAGACCACCAAAGCAGAAACCCCCATAGCGACTAAGCCCCAGGAAGGAAGGGCTGATGCCATGATGCCCATCAAAGAAGCTGCCCCCTACTGGGTCCCCCCACGAGGTCAGGGAACACATGACGACATCAACCACCAAGATGCGAAGGGAAGGGTTGTATATAACTGGGTCTACCAGCCGTGGGACCGGCAAGATATTTTGACCTTTAGAAAAACTCTACCCGACTTGAGAAAGAACCCGACTGCCTTCTACACTGAACTGGGTACAGCCTTAGGTTCTACGATAATGACTTTAGCAGATATCGACTTGTTCTTTGGGCTATGTCTGCCGGCTGATGTGTGGAAGCAAATCCGGAAAGTTGACCACGCTGAGCCGTTCGGATATACCTGGGTACAACTCGATACCATAGATAAACAGCGAGAACCGGGACAGAAACCCCCGAAAGCCATATTAGAGCTCCCAGACAAGATTGTACTTAAGCTGAAGACTCTAATCCCGGAAAGAAAGGTAGATTGGTCAATAGTGACGGCTTGCCGCCAGAAACCCCAGGAGGATGTGTCTGAATACTTCTCCCGATTCGAGACGGTGTTTTCCGATTATAGTGGCCAGGACATGACCACTGCAACCGGACATCACCTCTTTGTCCAGAATTATGTGAAGGGTCTGTCACAAGAAGTTTCCCAGAAGCTACAGACCAGCGAGAGTAGTTGGGCAGCCTCCAAACCCGCAGCAATTCTCCAGATGGCCCAATACTACGAAAACCAGAAAAACGAGAACGATAGGGCGTCAGAGAAGAAGAAAAAGGAACTAAAGGAGAGGGTAATGATAGCACAGTTGCAAGGGGTGACCATAGGAAGGGAACCCCCGAAAGGGAATTACCAACCAACCGCCCCTAGAAAGCTACCCCCTAGAGACCATACACCTGCACCCTACAACGGACGGAGAGACTTAGATGGGAACCAATGTGCGTTCTGTAGAGGGTTCGGACACTGGAAATCCCAGTGCCCGGTCCTTCTGGAACTGAACAAAAATAGGGATCCCAGAGACACAGCATATGACCCCAGAAATAGAGGACAGGGACGAGGGCACACGAACGACGCAATCAACGACAGACCAGGCAGACCAAACACCTTTGATCGCCCCCGACAAAACCAGTGTCAGCAGTCCGACTACGAAAGCACCCATGACTTCGCATAGGACCGCCAGGGGCAAGGGAGGGATCCAGTCGAACTCCGTGTTGACCAGCAAGGTCCTTACGTCACTGCTAAGGTCTTGGGCACAAAATCTCCATTCCTGGTAGACACTGGGGCGACACGTAGTGCGTTATCCAAACGACTGATCCCTAGGGCACCCTTGTCTGGCTCACATGTAACCTCAATAGGCTTCGATGGAACGCCCTCCACTAACCCCTTATCAGCACCAATCTCCTTTGACTTAGAAGATAACACCACTGACACGACCTTTCTGCTCTCCTCCAACACCCCCGATGCTATTATGGGACTTGATTTGCTAAAACATTTTCGAGCTACCATCAGATGCTCCCCAGACGGAGTCCGAGTCATCCTACACGATAACCCAGATCTGTCCAGACCCTGTCACACACGGCGTATGCTCTCTATAACCGATGCTGACATGTCCCTACTCGACACATTACCTTCACATCTATGGGCTAAAACCGACTCAGATGTAGGGCGCATGGTGATTGACCCAGTACACATAACCGTCCGACCGGACGCAGTGCTCCCAAAGCTTCCACAGTATCGGATATCACCCGAAGGCGAGAAGGCATAGGTGGAAATCATCGAGTCCCTAGTCGAGGCAGGAGTGGTAGAAGAAGTAGTCAGTAATGTTTGTAACAGCCCTATCCTACCCATTGTAAAGAAGCAAGGCGAGGGAGATGAGAAAGCCTACCGTTTCATTGTTGATTTGCGAGAGGTTAACAAAGTAGTCATACCCCAGTACCCCGTGGTCTCAGACATCACCACCATCCTCACCCTGATTCCATCCACTGCCACCACCTTTACTGTTATTGATCTCAAAAACGCATTATTTTCCATCCCCATCCACCCAGACAGCCGCTACCTGTTCGGCTTCACTTTAAAAGCCCGTTCGTACAGATTCTGCAGGGCACCCCAAGGCTACACTGAGAGTCCCAGTATTTACAGCCAAGCCCTCAAGAGGCAGCTAGATGCAGTCCAACTACCCGATGGAGTGGTGTTGATACAGTACGTCGATGACATTCTTTTGGCGGCCGACACCACTCCACTTGCCGTCACAGCCACCATTCACCTCCTCCGCTTCCTTGCGGAGAACGGTCACAAGGTCTCCAGAAAGAAATTGCAATTCTGCCAGCCCCAAGTAACGTATCTAGGCCACCTACTATCCAAGGACGGGAGGAAACTTACCCCTGACCGAATTCAGACCATCCTAGAAACCCCTGTTCCCAAAACTCAGAAGCAAGTGCGGTCCCTAGTAGGCCTCACCTCCTTTTGTCGACAATGGTTGCCAAACTTCAGTCTTATCGTAAAACCTCTGCTTTCCCTGCTGGCTAAAGATGTCCCCTTCCCCCTCCCCTGGACACCCGAATGTCAATCCTCCTTCAAAGAATTACGAGACGCCCTCTGTTCGGCCCCAGTCCTAGGAACCCCAGACTACACTAAACCTTTCTCCCTCTACACCCACGAAAGGGAGGGATGTGCGTTGTCTGTCCTAACCCAGTCCATAGGCCCTAAACAACGCCCTTGTGCCTACTTCTCTGCCACTCTTGACCCTGTAGCCAGAGCTTTGCCCGCATGCCTTCGAGCAGTAGCCGCCGCGGCTATCTCTATCCGGCAAAGCGAGGGGATCGTACTCTCAAACCCCCTCACAGTATTGGTACCCCATGCGGTTGACACCCTCCTGAACCAAACCAAGACTCAACACCTGACTAGCGCACGACTGACCGGTTACGAACTGACTCTGCTTGCACCCCACATCACATTGAAACGATGCACCACTCTGAATCCAGCTACTCTACTACCTCTCCCTGACACTGATCCCAATGCGTCCCCTATACACGACTGTGTGACCCTCACCGACGAACAGACCAAGAGTAGGGTCGACCTCCGAGATACAGCCTTCCCGGACCCTGACGGAGAACTGTGGATGGATGGCTCATGCATCAAGCTCCCCGATGGCACCACCTCAGCTGCCTATGCAGTCACCACAGCCCGAACAGTTGTTGAGACAGCCCGCATCACACAGCGATCCGCACAGGTGGCGGAACTAATTGCTCTCACACGAGCCTGCATCCTGGCAGCAGGGACAACCGCAAACATCTACACAGACAGTCAGTACGCCTTCGGGGTAGTTCACCACTTTGGGCTCTTATGGAAAGAGAGGGGATTCTTGACTTCTCATGGCACACCCATCCTGCATGGAGATCTAGTCTCTGCCCTGACCGAAGCGGTCCTCCTCCCCACACGGCTGGCTGTGATCAAATGCCAAGCACACAAGAAAGTGACAGACATTATAGGACAGGGAAATGCACTAGCTGACATTACTGCCCGAACCACAGCCGAGAATAGGTCCACGACCCGTATGTACGTGACCAGGTCACAAGCTGAGAAATGGAAGGATGCTAGGGAAACGATTAGGGACATCCAATTAGCCAGTACACCACATGAGTTAACTGAATGGGCACGGGTGGGATTGAAGGACGATGATGGTTGCTGGCGGACTAAAGACTCGAACAAATGGTTGCTACCAGACTCATACTTGATCCCCATGCTGACCATGGCACACTCCCCCGCACACATAGGGTCTGCCCCCATGATCGAACTCATCTCCAAAGTCTGGCACAACGACAAGATCCCAGACTCAGCCAAACGTCTGGTCCAACAATGCCTAGTATGTCTCCAACACAACCCTGGGAAAGGAACTGCTGTACCCCGGGGAGGGTTTGGGGTCCCCAATCACCCTTTTGAAGTCCTACAAATGGACTATGTCCAGCTAGAAAGGTGCCAGGGTTTGAAGTACGTACTTGTTGTTGTATGTGCCTTCAGCAAGTGGGTGGAAGCCTATCCATCCCACGACAACACCGCTATGACTACTGCAAAAGTACTACTGAAGGAATTCTTCCCCCGATACGGCCTTTGTCGAATTTTGTGGAGCGACAACGGCCCCCACTTCGTAGCCGAAGTTATCCAACTCATCTTAAAAGGGTTGGGTGTAAAACAGAAATTCCATGCGGTCTTCCACCCCCAATCTGCAGGCCTGGTTGAGCGACACAATGCCACATTGAAGCTTAAGATAGCCAAAATAGTCGCCACCACAGGACTAAGATGGCCAGACGCTCTCCCACTAGCATTGCTATCAATGCGTTCCACCCCCACCAAACACCACTTAACCCCCTACGAGGTCGTCTTCGGGCGGCCCATGAACCTTTGGACTGCACCAAAACCAACATCCATCCACGACGTCCCGGACGTCCTCATGTCTGACTATTTGTATAACCTAACTAAAACGTTGTCTGTTATCCATCAGCAGGTGCTGCACGCCATTCCCGATGTTTCCAGGGGCCCCGGACACGACATCCAACCCGGTGACTTCGTCTTAGTGCGTAACTTCCAGCGCACCAAGAGTCTGGAGCCCCGGTGGACGGGCCCCCTGCAAGTCCTGATCACCACCCGAACAGCTCTTCGAGTGGAGGGGAAACGCAATTGGCTGCATGCACACCACTGCAAGAAGGTATCACCGACCCTGACAACCACGGACAACATCACCGCCCAAGAAGAACTTCTGGACAAAGACCGACCATCCCTGAGCCGCTGCCCAGATACAGAGACACTCGAGTTAGTAAGATACCCTGATCCCACCGTGCCATCCAAGGAAGGGTATAACTTGCGACGAAAGGAGAGAACTTCGGCTAAGCAGACCACAGGCTAAGTAGAAATCTCAGAGCGGTAGCCTAGTCACCTCAAAGGCCACCAGGAGAGAAACTAAGCGAAGTCTGTGGTTCTGCCCGCTACCGAGTCTCTTGAAGGTGATGGAAGCGCCCGACATGAAGATGATGGAAGCAACCGGACGTCCGAAGATCCACTACAAAAACCCAAAGACTGACCGAATGCACAGCTTAAAGACTATTGCACTTTTCATTACCCTTCTCTTTTGCCTTCTTCTCGTGGTCACCTTCTGGATCATGGAGGAGGGCACACCCGCTCATAAGATATTGCTGACCACCGTTCAACCTACCACCACGAAAGAACACCATCTGATCTCACTTTCACCCCAACTCCGAGAAAGGCGTAAGGAGTTCTGGAATAACTCTTTTGTGCAGTTGCTCCACCAACACAATCTTGCTGCCAGCGCCACTAATTGCTGGATCTGTGGATTGCTACCACATGCCACTGGACACTCTATCCCTTTCATCCCTTCACCTTTTTCTGTCCATGGTTCCTGCCTCGCCTGGCTAATCCTCCTGCAAGAAAGCTACAAGGACAATGCCACTTCCGGCAGAACCATGTCACACTTCTACCATGGGTTCTGGCTGAACAAAACTGGAAGAACTTCTGCCCTCTTCTGCCCTCTGAGATCGAACACTTCCTTTCACATGGACATCCCTGCCAAAGAACGAGTTGAAATGCAAGTGTTCAACAACCCAGCCAGACCCACCTTCTCTTACCTCCGGAAACGGACGGCCGCCACCCTAACAGTGGCCCTGTCCGTTATCAACATCACTGGATTTGTGTGCCTCGAAGGCCTGGGGGCACAGCTGGTGGGCCACAGCTCCTGCCTCATCACCCGAACATTGGACTCAGTTGACCCGCCCTCCTTCGTTGCCTCCCCGAATATGTACTTCGTCTGTGGTACTAAGGCCTACACCTGGCTTCCGAAAGGTTGGGGAGGCACCTGCTACATCGCCTTTGTCCTTCCTCCGACATATGTGGCTCCAGCAAACCATCACCGACAGAAGCGGGCCAAAGACATTGTGCAAGCCGACTCCGCCGGAGCACAGTTCATGGACGCAGTGAAAGGCCTCGTTCCACTCTGGGGTCCAATGGCAAACAGCCGTGCCATCCGCCACTTAACCCAGGCAGTCGAAACGGCGATGAACATTACGGCTGGCGCCCTCGCCAACAACACCGCCGAGCTCCAGGCCGTCCGCTTAGTGGCCCTTCAGAACCGCCTCGTTCTAGATGTGGTTCTGGCTGATCGTGGAGGAGCATGCCGCATCATTGGGTCCAGCTGTTGTACCTACGTACCGGATAACTCACCCTCAGTCTACAAAGCAATTGAACACCTCCACAGACTGTCCACAGAGGTCCATCAAGAGCAAGAAGAATGGTCACTGGGGAGTTGGTTTTGGGACACTATGAAAAGTTGGGGATGGAGGCTGTTTTCATTTATCCTCATACCAATTGTGATACTATGT
Organism: Triturus cristatus; assembly: GCF_964204655.1. NCBI lineage: Eukaryota > Metazoa > Chordata > Amphibia > Caudata > Salamandridae > Triturus > Triturus cristatus. Next base: position 450,449,432 of record NC_140588.1, read on the forward strand.
GGATGTTGCTTGGGGATTCAGTGTCTGCCACCTTTATGTTCGCTTTTTGTGAACTGCATCTGCCCTAAGACTTTGGACTTTGAAACAGAGCGAATGAAAGCTCTGTATGAGGTGGAAGTTCGGAGTATTATGGGGATAGATCCGAACTAGGCAAGCTGGCGAGATATGTTAAAAGGGAGGACTGTGGAAATTTAGCTTGCAAACTGAACATTATCTGCGCCATCTTGCCTCTCCCCAGCGCCACGCACAGCGAATGCACGGCCGCCATTTTAGGCACCCCACTCTCTCCCCGCTCATTCTCGATCGCCAGCGCTTTCCCCTGGCGCTGCGAGCATCCCCCGCGCGCCGGCCGCCCCCGCTCTCTCATACACGGGCCATAAACCCTCTCCTTCTGCGCGACCCTGCTACGGAACCACATCCGACCGACATCCCATACATGGTCATGCCTCTCCTTTGATAACCCCCTTCCTCTGCGCCCCATTGTCCGAACTGGTCCCAGGCCATCACCTAGCCCTGCAGATGCAGTTTATTGCCCCTACTGTAAGGGAAACACCCCACATCAAAGGGATTACAGTAGATCAAAGCCCCTACCCCCTGAGACCCGACCGGTCACACACACCCCCGGGAATTGGCGGAATACCCTGCTGCGCGATAGCCATCTCCTACTGCGGGTAGGGTGGGAACTTCTACTGTAGCTATGTGTGGGATCGGATCTGAGCCGGGGCTTCAGGGGATGTTCTCTCATACATCAAGGGAATCTCAAGAATGTACTATGTGTAATAAAGCAATAAACCTGTGTATAAGAGACCAGGTCTCAGAGATGCAGTTAGAGCACCTTGTGACGATACCTTGCTGTCCGATCTGATGTGTTCTGCTCCGACGGAATAAAACTTTGTTTCCTGCCTTCCAGTCTCCGGCGCCTGCCTCTTTCATTGGTAAATTATCGAGTGGTATGAGAGGCGATTACCGCCGGGCAAATACTTGAAAGGTTATCGATTGAACCTGCCGCTACCATTTAACATAAATAACTACTATATTAGACATTTAATTCGTTTTTTTGCAATGTGTTGAAAAAATCCATTGTAAAAACTTGCATTACAAAGGTAAAATACATAGTGGTATATAAAATGCGTAGGGACTGATTACGAGTAACCCTGGGCATAGTTTGCGAAGTAGCGCTACGCGTAGCTACGCGAAGTGCACTTCGCACTACGCGAGCTATGCGTAGCTTCGCAAACTGCATAATGCACTGTGCAAGATGCTGTTTGCACTGATTGCACAGTGCCGGATGCTTGTCCGCACTGTGCAATCAGTGCAAACTGCATCTGGCACAGTGTAAGCGGTCGTTTTCTGCCGCTCTAGTAGATTTCTACTCGAGCGACAGCTTTCTCAACGCAGACTGGTAGTTTCTCAACGCGAGCGGTCGCGGGCATACGCGACCACTCGCAATGAGAAACCTGACCTCCCCGCGTTGAGAAGCTTGCCGGGAGGTTTAGTTTCCACGCTCGCGATCGGCAACTTGATGTTGCTGATCGCGAACGCGGAAAAAGTCTCGCCGGGATGTCATTTTGCTTGCTCGAGGTCACCAACTTGATGTTGAGGACCGCGAGCGAGCAAAAAATGACCACTGCACTACGCTACGCTACACGTGTTTGCACTGTGCTATGTGCAATTCGCGTAGTGCGAAGTAGCGCAAACTTCGCTAACTACGTGAGCGTAGCGTAGTGCTTTGCCCAGGCTTAATTACGAGTTTAGGTGTAATTTAACACACCTGATAAATAACAATACCATTGGGTGCGTTATTGATTGGGTGCGATAAATAATGAGTTTGTGAGAAATAGTATGTGGATTTTGGTGTTTAACACACCAAAATCCACATGAGACAATAAATATCATATGCTTTTCCCTTGTTAAATTTCGGCACGTTTGTCCTGCTGAAATTGAATGAAGGACTGAGTTATTTAACTTAGCCGATAATTATCGGGTGCTTTAAGTACCTTCAAACTTGTAATTCCCACCCATGCATAAACATGGGTTTCCGCATGGGTCGGAAATATCCGATGCACGCGTAATCCAGCCCATAGAGGTATATTGCAATGCACTGTAAGGCATGCATGGTAAAAACCTCTTTGTAATGAATCGCAATGTAATTTAATGCATTGGTTTGACTGATATTCATCAGAAATAGTCTGAAACAACTTATTGAAGTGTTTATATCTGCAAAGAAGCCTCCCTCCTCTTTCAGAGTTAAAGATCCTTCAGAAAGATCTGAGTAAATTGCTAAGTTCTTTGATCTTCTATTATTACAAATGTAACTCTATTGCTGCAAAACTTCCCATTTCAAAGAATAACTTGAATCTCTAATTTCAAAGTTAATTGGCTTCAAGTTGACAAAATCTGGAAAGGTGCTCTGTTGAAATCCATTACTAAAGAGAACCTGTAAACCATTTCTCAGACTCAATTCTGGTTAATATTGCTAAAGACATGTCTTACTAGCAGTTGCCACACAATTTAGTTGGGCTCTCTCTTGCAGAAGGAGTGGCCTCTGACTGCCTTAAAATTAGCCAAGTCACTGCTCACCTAATGCAAGAAACATCCACATGTAAGGGTGATATAATCACTTTTCCTGCTGTTGCAGGACTACCCTTGCTTGCAAAAGTTATCGAAAGTTGTGTTGCTACGCATCTTACACAATATATCTCCTAGAGAGATCTTTTTGATGAGTTTTAATATCGCTTCAAAAAGAGCAACTGCTCTGAAACCGCCTCGCTCCAGGTATTGAACGGTGCATTTTGCAGCTTTGATTTAGGCAGTTTCTCTTTTGGTCCTCCTTGACTTATTTACTTCCATTGATACAATGAACCATTCTCCACAAACAATTATTATATCACCAGAGAAGTACAAGGGGGTGAGGGCCACAAGGTGCCCTCTTTGTCCCCCATAACTGGAGTCTCGAGACATGAAGCAACGGAACACCCACCATTGCACCCTATAGCAAAGGTCTAAACATGCACCATAATTGCCATGTGATTCGGGGGCAACGGGGCGCATGGTCATCAATTCACAGGGGTCATCCACGGATAAGGCTGACTGGAAGGGGGGCTGACATGACGGCCGGGTGCCCACACTTCCAGCTCCACGTGTTAGACTGCTCATTATTATCAAGAGATGGAGCTATGTTTCCCTAAAGTGCATGCTTATGTATGCTACGTTTCAGATTTAACAGCTCATGAGTATACTTTCGTGTTTTTTTTTTAGGTTTGCAGTAGATTCTATGTGCAAAAATGTGCAGCTAAATACTCGAACTGTTTGTTCCTCCTGTGGTCGAAGAAACTCCCAGCCTTTCAATGCAAAGGGAGGACGTGCGATATCTAACCCCATCACTGTCACCACCTCCATGTGGTGGTACAGGCCTGTGATGACGCACTGCGGAGCTTCCTAAAAAGGGCTCGCCGGGGCTGAGATGCCTGCTGCCTGCCTGCAAGACTGGTGCTAGCGCAAGCGGTCCTCGGTGACAGGCCATGTGACTGACTGTCAGTGCCCCGGTGCATGAGCCGGCCGAGCGTGGGCGGGGGAGTGTCTGCCGGCGTGCACTGCTTGCATAGGTAGAGGGGGCGGGCCATATCCGGAGCGCTCCTGGGATGCAGTGCTAGATAAGAGGAGGAGGGAGGCTGTACCCGGCATCCTGACGTCTCATCGCTACTACACACATCTCCAGCAGAGAAGCATCCGTCCCAAGCCTTCGCAGCACTCGCGGGTAAGCGCCTTGGTTTCAGCCGCGCCGCCCATGCCTTCCCCTGCCCTGGGCTCTGTACCTTGTCACAGCGCCAGGGCTCCTGGTCGTTCAGGATTTTCACACTGTGAGGCTAGTTGCGCCCTTCGTCTTCCCGGCCTGCCTGCTGTGCCCGGTTTAGATACAGCTACCATGGGACAGACAGGAGGACAGCCCCTTAAATGCAGCCCCCTGTCCCCCCACTAACCCCCCTTCAGGGGGGCCTCAGTGCTTCTACTGCACGCTGATGACCGACGAGGAAGTACCTTTACGGTAATAAGCAGCCAGGCAGGAGGTGTGTAAAGGCTGGGCGTTCCTGGAAACAGAAGCGGAAGCTAGAAGGGGGTGTTTTCTGTAAATGAATCATTGCTTTTTTATGTGAGCTGTTTAATGAAATAACTTCTTGCCCTCCAGAAATTAGACATTTACTCAGCTGGCAAGGGGCGTGTGCCTGTGTGTCAATGTTTATGTAAGTATGTGAGGGCTGTCTGTACCTGTGTGTTTCTTCGTATGTGGTTGGGCACTTTGTGTGAGGTGACTGCACCATGTATGCCAGTGTGTGTTTGTATATCTTGTTGGGCGGTGGTGGCGGACATGACCTTTTTTCTCAAGGTTAAATGGAAATGAGCCCCTGGCAGTCTGGCAGAAGAGGATGGGAGGAGGCATCTGACAGTGCGCGCGACATGTAATTCCAAAGGGAGAGGACGAGCATAACGTCGATTATAGGGGTATATGCACACCCTGCTATGCATCAACTGCACATACCATACATATTTAAGTGGTATATCCTTAACGGAAATATTTAGCTTGCATGACTGCAGTTGTAAATCGGTTGAACGTGATAGGAAGTGTGTTCGAGTGCATGCCTGCATTATAAGAGGCTATATGTACACTGGACAGCTCATTCCCCCAATATGGCGGCCGCAGCTGCATTCTTCTCCCTGATGTCCTATTAGCTCGGGAGAGTGGTGCCCAGCAGGTGCAGAGAAGCCCATGGGGTCGGCAGTACAGGTGCCTGAAGCTGCTGGCGATGGACAGAGCAGGATGAGAGAGCAAACATACACCATAACACCATAGGTGCGTGTGTTTGAAATGCCGATGGTTCTGTTTTGAACTTGCATCGGCTGAATCCAAAAACGTATTGGAGTGTGTTGAAAACATTAGAAAAGATTTGTCATCATATCTCTTGAAAGGCGGAAGCATATGTGCATTACACGGCACAAATGTGTGCATTTTGTGGCCGTACGGGAAAGTGATGATGAAATCGGTGATGCACACATACATTTTAATGCCAGAATAATATTACTATATGTGGCTTCATTCACATTTGTTCATGCTCATTATGTCAGCCGAAAACAAACCATAAAAAACGTTGCAACAGCGCTGAGCCAAAGCGGCAAGAATACCGAATCTATCGTAGGCCGCCACCGCCAATGTATGCCGTGATCAGCGCGAGCGCCCTAGGCCGCCAGGCCTGGATCTCAGTCAGTGACCTGCTGGTTGCTCAGAGAACTTGTAGGAAGACTGTAGGTTACCGAGCTACCCTCATCAGAGCGCAGAGTGCACCTATTATGTTAGGGGCTTTGCAAATGGAGAGAAAATGCTAATACCTGTGGGTTTTGTACCTACTATTTGATGGTGGCACAGTGACTCTGTGGGAGAACAATATACGTCAAGCATGTTTCCTTAGCCCATTTCCTCGTGCCTACGCCCAGAAAGCACATAGGAAGGCTTCTTCATGTTTTATGAAGAGTGTATGGGGGTGTGTTCCAACAGTGTGCTCTGTATTGCAGTGCTTTTTTAAAATCTCACCGTAAACCTTACTCCTGTGCCGGGGTGTCCAGCAGGTTTGCTCTCTATATCACCCGGTTAGATTCTCCCCTCCTTTGCGGTGCCAGGCTTTAAGTTTGAAATCTATTGAAGTCTTCTATATTTAACTCCGCTTTTGCTCTGCATTTGTGGCAAGGTTTTGCCGTATAATGTGGCGTCTGTGCATCTTGCCTTCCAAGGCGTGTCCACTCTGCCGCCACAGCCCATTGCTAGAGCAAGGTGTGAACCGAGCGAAAACATGGCAACCTCAGGTTGTGGCTCCAAGTGGAAAACTGCAAGATTTTCATACCCTAGAAAATCCAACACTCTAATGTAAGGTAGCACAAGGGCCAACTGCTTTACAATTGGAGCATGGAGCCCCATTGAAATTGGGCCCTGCGGCCCTTATCTTGGTCACCAATGTGTATTTGGTATTGTGTCTACCTTTCTCTCTAAACAAATTTGGTTACACGTTACATCCAAAATTCGGCATTCTTTTTTCTTTACAGTTAGAAACCACATTTTCAAAACTAGATCTGCAGGAAGGCTTTCTTTTACCTTGCCCCTTCCCAGTGCAACACTCTTCCTCTTGAGAATGGGACAAAAAAGCTCTCCTCAGGTTTTCAGGGAGAAATTTAAAACTCATCTTTTTAGTTTCTTTCAGTTTCTAACTCTCTTGCCCTATGCTTCCTTTCTGGTGTCAAGAGACAGCGGGTGACAGCTCAGTTTTTATAAAACGTTTGTATCATAACATGACGTCAGTGACACAAATGTGAAAATATTTGTAAAAGGTGAGTAAACATGGACCTATTTTATATGTGTGCCACTCAGCAGGTATTGTTTGCTCCTCTTCCAGTGGTTGTCATGCACTGCATGTGCGCCTGTGTATTGCCAGGCAACCTACGACATTGATTGTAGGAACCACTATGGTTAGCGGAAGTGACTTTGCGTATCCTTTTACCACCAATGACAACACACGATTGACCCCTTGTCCACCTGCCCTATTCTGTTTGCTGCTCAGACATTAGGGGGAGGGCAAGCAGTGAAAACTACAGCAAACTCTACCCTTAGATTTGTTTACTGTCTGTCCCTGCTACTGTCTTAATGACCCCTGGGAGTGACCAAAGGTAGCCATTATTGTGAGCGGGGTACAAACCTTCAACCCCAAAGCAGTGCCCATAATAAGGTCAACGGTGTTTGTTTGTCTTGTAAACAGTATTATGTTATTCCAGCCAGGGACCTGTGCTCAGATGCTGTCAGTCAGCTCCAGCAGAGCGTTGTACATGTTGGAAGATGCCAGGGAACCCAAACAAACTCTGGGACCCCTGATTCCGCTTCTCAAGGCTGAATCTAACGCCCCACGTTTTAAAAAATCTCTGAAATCTAACCTTTGCATAAAGACCTTCCCCTGAATTAAACTCAAGAACTGAGGGCGGGGGGCACCACACCCAGCGGTACTCAACTGCCCTACAGAGATCCTTTTAACTCTACGGTCCTAGTCTTAGTGTGATCCTACCAGCGCTCCACAGCGACCTTCGGGGTTATTGCTAGCGTTTTACAAACTCTCCAAATAAATCAATATGCTTCTTGCACCCATAATGCACCAGGAGCGTTTGGCTGTCGAGGCTTTACGTGCCTTGGTATCCGTTTTCTCCCTTAAGACCAGGAAGGATGTTCACTCCTTTTATTTTTGACTGCAATCCATTTTAAATATGTATTCTTCACCCTGCTGCAGCTATAACATGTGAGTGGCCTCAGTGACGGGCATGGCTCCCACATGATGTATGTAGCTAATGCTGGGATCATGGGGTATGATCTCTTTAAGCCTCGGTTTCACAGGCCACGCTTCGTGTGAAGCATTACAGCTAGCGCGTGGCGTGCGTGCAGTGTCGTGCGTTCACGCGACAACACTTCATTTCAAGTTGAACATACTCCCACAATTTAAATTTGGAACTGTGGAAGTGAGCAGGGTTCATCAGAGCCAGGTCGCTCATGGTTGGCTCCATTCCAATCTTGGAAAACTATTATGTCGACGATGTGTCCTAACGCTTCGCCTGTTAAAAACAAAAAGTGCCAGGGGTTAAAGCGTCGGCCCTACCCCTTTCCAATGGCTTAGACTAGTGAGTGGTTTATTTCCGGGTGCGTTCCTGTTTTGTCCAAATGTCTATAAAGAGGGGTGTTTACTGTAACCATGAGGAAAGGGCCTTTGCCCGGAATCCTGGTGACTCCCACTGTCAATGGAACGCTTTAAGTAAAGCAGGGCACCCTAGGGTGAGGTGTAATATAGTACCTCGGTCCCAGTGTCCCTACCGTCCTCAATGCTGGTTCTTTAGTATTCCACCCAAATTACCCATCAAGCACGGTTGAAGGCATTTTTTTACGGATTTAAAAATGTTAGCTAACATTATTGACCAAATAGATCCAGGGTGTTTTGCTGCACTTTTCCTGCTGCTAAGGTGAAAACATCTGATATCCAGGCCATATGGATTTTTCCAATATTAAAAAAGGTAAAAAGCAAAAATCACATCAAATAACACAAAAAATGCAACAATTAACCTTATGAAATTTTCCGCATTGCCATCTCACCACAATTCATTCGATCTTCGACTTTGTAGTTACCATTTGACCAAATGCCTTGTATACCATTTTTGGACCTCCGTATATGATTACCGGTCGTGCCTCGTCTACCTATAAGGAATAAGACTAGTTGATAGCTATTACTTTCCATCGCCTGCTACACCCAACTCCTATCAGTCAAACCACAGCCCAGGGGTTGCTATGATTCTAATCAACCACAAACGTCAGGTGAGGGTCATTAGAGACGAGGGGTGGAAACACGCATGCTAATGGCCCTCCAATCAATAAGACACATTTACATTATAAAGGCATTCTCCTGGAAACAGGTTCTTTTGAAAACCTGTATTGTGGTTGGCTGCCAGCCATCTTTAATCCATACTGTGTCTTTTCAGAGATTAAGCTCTTTTGTTTGTACAATGTATTTGCAATTACCACCCACATATTCAAACACAGCTGCACGAAACGGCTTCAATTCGCAGTTTTTATTTATAAGTAGGGCTCCCGGTTTTATGGTATTTATTTTTCTGACATTTCCATCTGTATTTATCCATATTTATTTTTTGCTAATTTTATCTGTATTTATCCATACTTATTTTGAGTTTTCTGAAAAAATTAAATCTGAAATGAGTATATTTCTACATTTATATGACTGATAAACATGCACATTTTAATATCAAGATTGTGCATATCTATTGCTGTTTAAGGCTCTTTACTAAAATTCCTTTATTTTTTAACCCCCTTACCTTTCGACCGTCAGAGCAATTGGCCTGGTAGTCATGAATGACCGCATTTAAAATCACTCAAAAACCAACCCAATTTCAGTTTTTATCCACATTTAAAAATAAATACAGACAGGAAAATAAATGGTTTTCTGTCTGTATTTATCTGTAAAAATTAGTAAAAACGGAAAACAGGGAGCCCTATTTATAATTGACTATTGACCTGTGGTTGAACCTTTCGATATATTGTAATTCTAGGGAAATTGGTATTGGGAAGGGAGAGGATTGCAGGGAATAAACATGCATTTTCTGGGACTGACATCTGGGTACCTGCTGGCTGATGCATTGTTCAATAATTCACAAGGCGCAGGCAGTGTTCTTAGAAACCAGGGGCACGGAGAGCTACCCGAGACCTGGCCATATGCTAGGGGCACATGTAATATGCAGTAACAGCGCCCATCCAGCAGCATGTTCGTGTTTATTCTCCTATGATATACAGTATAGTACCGAAGTGACTGTGTTATTAAGGCTTCTCTATATAGATCTGCATACATTCTGTCTTTTCATCTTATTTTGAATTCATGCCAAGGTTATTTCATGTTAATAGTTTCTTAGTAAAGTGCATATTCACTATTGCTGATTTCCTGGTGCTAGGTGAGGTTTAATCCTACTCTGACCAATGTTCTGCAATCTCATTATCCTCAGCATCTCCATACCATTCTCTAGCCTGGAGACTAACCTCTTCCCCAGGGGACGCTTTCTATTTTAAGTGATATTCACTTTCTCCCAGCCCTATCTCTAAATACAACTATGACAATTGTGCCTTTTCCCTACACGGAGAAACTTTTTAGGACTTCTCTGCTCCCCCGTTTTCTTAGGATTACCCATTGTTAAATGATTCGAAATGTTTCAAAATGCTGTATGATCTCTGCTTGTGTTGGCTCCTACCACTTTGCACAATTTCCTTCTACAAACACTCATCTCATCTTAGGTCACCACCATCTGCAAGGTGAGAACCAACGTGGTTATTCTGCTTCAAAAGGAGGACTTTCTGGAAATGCTCACCGGCTGCAGTCTCTGTCACTCCACCCTGTCTTGAATACTTAACTGCACAAAATCTTCTTAACCTCATAACTTCATCTCCTACCTCCAAATCTACCATCTACTCAGACTCCCCAACCACTCCTCACATATCTCTTAGCCAATCAGTACTCACAAGTGAAGACATCTCAGCTTTCATTTCAGCTACAATAGTCAATAATCCAACCGTCCATCTTCACCTTCATGGCTTTCCCTCTGACCACTGATTTGTGACCCCACCATACTCACTTATTCCTTTTCGGTCTATTCCACCTCCCTATAGTAATTTCTTGTAGTTGTTTAACCAACCCATTCCCTTGTCTAGTATCTTTTTTGTAAAAAATTATGCCACCTCTTCAAGTGTGTCCTTCTAACCGGCACCTCGCTTCCTTTGCTTCTTCTTTATGACATTTGAAGATGTCCTTCAAATTCCTCAAATCAGGGTGTGACAAATACAAATTTCAGATGTTACCATGCATATCTTTCCCTTAATTTACCTTACAACACACATAATACAATGTGTTGAACTTTACAATGCATTGTTTTACATCAGTGCACTTTGGCATGGAAAATTGCTGGCACATACCCTTTTTTTACTATTTAAAATGGGTTTAACCCCCATACCAGTCTTTTCTCCCTGTGCGTCCCTAAAGATGTGGTTCTTGATCCTCTTTTCTTCTCATTAAACAGATACTCCCAGGTGGCATTATCTAAACTTCTCATCTCACCTTCTTCCGCTAATAACCCTAATAGAACTAACCAATAGCTGATGAATGTGGGCATCAGGTCTGTGATGTGGAAAGAAAGGTTCTTGAGCCTTGCACATTGTAGCCTCATTGCCACACACTTGTGTGGCCATTTACTACTTCTGAATACAGTGGGGAGCAGGGTGTCGACATCAGGGGAAATTGAGAATAAGAGCAGACCCTGCAGGAAGAAGAGTGTTACATGTTCAACAGGACAGGTTTAACTCTCTCTCGGTACAGAGAAGCAGGAACTGTGCCCACAGGTATCTGTTACAAACATCCAAACAAGAGAGAAAGAGAGATCGCTTCCAGAGCTGACCCACTGGCAAAACTCACCCAGAAGATATGGAAACGTGCCCGTATCTCACGCAGCTCCTTGCTAAAGATATGCAGAAACATGCCAGTGGCCCTGGGCTATCCCCTCTTCTCCAGCTCATCAGTGATCCAGCTGCTGCTCATCTGTGCACCGGCTCTGGTCCCTAAAAACTGATTACCCTATTCTTTCATTTTGATCTGATTGTTGGTATTTGCATTATGTAGTCTCGTGCTGTGTGTGCCTTTGTTTCATATCTAACTTCACACTGTGCTCTGCTTCATGGAGCTAGAGTAGTGGTGTGTAGAATTATACTTTAACAAGGGCCAACGCGGAGGGCTTCAGCATCACGGGTCCACCCGGCTTCTAACTCCATTTATCACTAAAATCTGATGTCAGCAGTCTAGGCTGTCAAAAGAGAAACACATTGAATAACCTTCGCTATGGGGACTCAATAACTGCTGCACCAATGACATTGCTGTTATGCCTGTACTATCGCCAAACGACATGTGTCACGCATGACATTATATATAAAATAATGTCTGATTAATTATGGGTTAAATAGTATGGGAATAACAGAACAACTAGTGGCTGAGGGATCTCTCTGTGGATCACATCAGGTCAGCAAAGTAGCTAAAGCTGTCGCAGGCCAGGCTTAATATAAAGGAAAATCCTCACCCCAGGTAACGGCCATGGTTTAGAAGCAGTAACATGCGCATTTTCAATCACAATGTTTGTTCTCTGCACAGAGAAAGAACAGTTAAGAGCCCAGTATCCCAAGCCAAGAACCCTTGAGAGTGGCCGTAGTGAAGACAAACATACTGGAAGGCACGCGGTGGGAGTAATCCCAAGCTTTAGTCAGAGCTAGGTAGTAGTTACTACCCAGCTCAGTAGAGCTGGGTAGAAGTTGCATCTCCTCTGCAGCCTGCAACTACCCCACAGGTTGAGTTCCTACAGAAACCAGTGGAATGTCAGTATGTCATAATTACATGAGCACAGCCCAACAACACAGTGTCACACATCAACTTGGACACTGGGAAAATAACAGCATGGCGTGTTTTTGACACATAACTGCTAGGCAGAAATACATGTGTTGTGCAGTCTGCGGCCGGATTGACAGTCGTAAGGTAAGGAAGGGGTTTTCCGCATGTGTGGTGTGTAATGCTGTATATCCATGAGAAGCCAGGGTTCTGTTGGGTCACGTGAGAGGACAGGTTCTAGCTAACCTAAGGCAACCTAACATATCAGCAGCTGTGGTACAACCTGTACTGATTCAACCTAGCCTATCTCTCCTTTGGTACCAGGAGGATAGTTGAAATGCTCCCTGCAGGACAGTCAACGCGTTTCAGCTGCCCCTGTATACTGTCAATATGGAGTATATTGAAGTCCTGATAGGATCATAGCTCTGCTATCGGAAGGGGGTAGTCCCAAATGTGTTATTCAGAGCGGTGGATCTAGAGACACATGACAGGCATGTTCGATAGAAGCATAGAGGAACTGATGGACCGGGCACACCACTTAGAGCTGGTACTACCATTAGCCGCTGGGATGCCAAGTGCTTCTTTCCTACCTCAGTTTCTCCATTAATGCTCACATAGATGCTGAACTGCTGCCCGCTGCCAGGAATTGAATACTTGGTCTGCAAGTCATGTCGCTGTAAGATCACAGCGGACCATTTACCCCACGGCTTTAAGAGGGGCGGGTCCTGTCACGGTCTCAGACCCAGCAGTAATTCTAAAATGGACTCTGAAACGCGTCCTTATCAGGTCCTATATTCATGCCCTTAACTCTATATAGGCTAAAACACTGATTGATTTTTCAACAATGATGTAAAAACTTTTAAGGTAACTAATGTCACCAAATCAGTCTCTGTTTACTTTTCACTTATTTTAGTTCAAATTGCATTCCAGAAGAATATTCGTTTTTTCCAGATTTGATTTTGGTAGTTTTTCCATGCAGCATATGACTCTTTTATAGCACATATTGGGTGAGTTTAGGTTCTCAGTTTGTGTTCATGATGGAGTACAATTGAGAGCTCCGTAGCTGAGGCTGCACGCCGTGCAGGGTTTTCACAGTACTTGTCAGTGGGTCATGAAGGTGTTCAGACTACATGCACATTCAATCCTTGGCTTCTCTGCAGAGAGCGATGGCCATATTGGTACCAACTGTAATTGCAAAGGTACGAGAAAGTGTGTGAAGGAGTTATACAGCTGTCAATCTATTGACCATCTGAGTATCCCCCTATATTTGTAAAGCTGCCTCGCCTCCCAGAATCACAGACCTAGATATTGCAGCTGTTTTTTGGTCTATTTGCTCAAACTAGAGACATGTGAGAGACAGAAAAACATTAACCCATAGAAACGTGATCTTTTTTTAATAGGATGGATATGAAAAAAAACAACTTTTGGAGTTTAATATTTAATTTGACCAAATTCAATAAAAGCCTAGAAAAAAACAAAATATGGTCCAATAAACCAACGTACAAATACGTTAGTGTAATCACTCTTTTGAGAAACAAGGGTAAGCAGGAGAAGCTCAGTGGGTTGAGCCTTCGTTGAAGAGCTGTGTGCAACTTGCATCTGACAGGTTAGAAGCCTAGTAGGCCAGCCTAGCGTTTCATCCTTAGAATTCCGAAAAAAGGACACATATTATTTAAGTTCAAGAGACAGTTCAGGCTGATATCATCAAAAAATGTTTGACGTGAAAGGTAATCCCATCACACCCACGCCATTTGGTGACCCAGTCAACTATTTTAATAACACTGACTTCACATGCTGTGAGAAAAACTTAAACACTTCCATTTAAAGCAGAACTTCAACAAATTAAATGCTTACAATTATTTATGTGTACTGCAGTCAACAGTTATGCCCAGTTGATATTTCTGATGGTAGTGTGTGCTGTTGGATGGTTTAATAGACAACTAATGAGATATTTGGGTTTTGTTGGATGTATTTTCAAAGCTCTGTCTTAATCTGTGCAGGTGTGTGATAGTGCACAGTGCGCCTGGGAGAAAGTGCCTTTGTGAGTATTTTGACACCCAATAAATCTCTGATATGTTGAATGTGTGTGCAGTGTTGTGTCTAACTTGTTCTGTAAAGATCTGTGTGAATTGTCTTTGCCAAGGTTCTTTCTTAACAACACAATATATTACCTTATCACTTCCTGGCCCAGGTTTTCCATTTCATAGAGTTTTAAACAACAGGTGTAGCTTTTACATACACCAGTAGTAATAAGTTTATTAACTATTATTAATAATTTATCGACCCAAGAAAGACAAAAGTCCTACCCAGTTTCACCTACTGGTTGCAGATGGATCTTGGGAGTGTTGTACTACTAAATATCGAGCCCAAGAAAATTGACAAAGAAGAATATCATAACCTGAACACCTTTATACCCCATATAATCCAGAAGGGAGACCAGACACAGAGGACTCTGCTGGCCTTCCTACTGCTGCTGGGTCTACTGAGACCCCAAAAATAGGTGAAGACCATTGCTACTACCTGTTGGGCTTGGAGAACGTTACACCTTTGGGTTGGGTTGGTGAGACTTTTCGGTATTCTCCAGCATTAAGTTAGTTTAGAACCCTGTACTACATATTCTGCTTAGTGCACAACGCAAAACACCCTATCCAAGAATGCCTGAGAGAGGAGGGTCATAAGTGCATGGACGGGAAGCTTCTCTCTTTAGACAAGTTCTGCTCCGCCACCGTGTGCTAGACGTCTTTTTATATGTAAGGTTGTGAAATACTGTTGCCGCTCCCCGAGATAGTCCACTGAGTTCTCTGCACTGATGCAACACATCATCTCACCTGACATCACCAAGTGGATCTCTAGGTTATACACTAGACTATCACATTGCAGAACTGGATGCTTTGATTGGGCCAGGTTGACTTGGAAGGCGGTGCTTAGAGAACTTTTACTGAAACCCAACGGACGCTATGTTGTACACAAATGGTGCAAAGAAAAAAGCGGTAGTAGTGGCCCCAAATGGGAAAATGACTGCACCTCGTGCTAATATTTAAACCCAGGTTAGATTGTCCGTGAAAGTTGTCAATAATTCTAGTAAATTTCGTATACATACAGAGGTGCACTCGCGGTTCCGGCACCCTACTACCAAAGGTGGCTCTTATACATTAGAAATGCTAATATAAATCATATAAACAATTAATGGAACTGCACCCAGCACCCTCTTAAACAGTTGTTTAGTCCACAATAATATTGGATATCCGTGAATACAAGCGCATATATAATACAAATCATATGTCCTAGTAGAGGGACATGTAGAAATTTCTTTGCAAAAAAATAGCCACGTTCAATTTCTCTTTCAAGTTTTCAATGTTGATCTATTCTGTAGAATACTTCCAGCCAGACCTCAGCCAACACGTGTTTCATCTCTTTAGACTTTTTTAAGGCTGAAAATACAGATATTGCATGTAGTTGGTACTTGATCACAGATTGTAACCACAAATGCAATACAAGTCACTGTAGTTCAATGTTTTCTGTTTTGAAGTTTTACATAAAAATAGATGTTCACCTCGATGTTCTAGTATTATAGGAAAAGTTAGAGTATGGAAATGGTAGGGATACATGTGAGGGAACAGGGAGATAGGAAAGAGATGTTCATAATGAACAGAACGTATCTACAAAGCCAGTGGTTGACAAAAACCATACGTCTTCACGAGAAACGTTTTCCGTTTCTAGTTGTCACCCAATTATGAGAGGTATAGCAATATTGATATAAAACCCACCAGATAGGTGTTGCTAATCCTAATGCAATTATGATCTTTTAACAGGCTCGTCACATAAATATGTTTCAAGAAAGTCCCAAAAGGACTAACATGCCCAATGAGTAAGGTACCGAGCTGTTCAGTTCTCCAACGCATCTATAATATTAGTAAAGACAATATACAGTAATTAGCAACTTGTAGTCCCATTAATCCTAAATTAGAATATTCCTAAATTGGATAAGACTGGAATTGAGTAGTACTTACTCCAAAAAGTAGTGTATTTTCTAATTCTTATAAATGATCAAGTCCAAACACTGGGCAATCAGTATTTCCCAGCTGTTGTCGAGAAACAAAAAAGAAGTTTCAAATAAAATGAAATAAATATGTCTAATCCAGAGAATGGCAGCTGGTATACTAAAACCATATTGTGACGCCCGATATCACCCCATGCATAGGTGTCTTATGAACGTTGATCCCAATAGCCAAAGCGTAAAGTGAAAAAGTGCCACGTGCCCAAACAGAGACAAATAATAGTAGCTCAATTCTTGTGTGGATTCCAACTATATAAATGTCAAGTTAAACCAGAGGACACATGGTGGCCATCTACATGTCACCGCCATAGTGACCAAAGACAGAGCGGACATACAACTCAAATAAATATTACGTTCATAATTACCAATGATTCCAGTTGATTCACATAACGTGTGTATGTAGTGATCAGTCTCCCTGTTTGGGGTATGAGGGAGTCCATAATAATCTTCCCCGCCGAGAACAGAAATAAATAGTATAAATTGGAATAATCTTTAGAGATAGTGACGTATATGTATTTCGCCCCACTTTTAGTCACCAATTTCATAGCTAAGCCACGTATTGCTAAGGTAATGAAATCTGTATCCTGAATTTTATCAATCCAAGAACACAAATACAACAGCAAGTAACTCCCTTAGTCAATAAAGTGAGTTAAAATACATTCTCAATCTCTCCACTAATAGTACCAGGTACCAAATAGGTCCTGTTTTGTATATAGCAGAGCAATACCTCCATTTTCTTACCCCGTATTATTAGAAAGCAGCCGTCATATCAGTCCGTTCCGAGAAGTAAACCAAACGTTCAAAATTGTTTGCGTTTGTAGAGAGTCGCGGTCATATGAACATATCTGAGCTCAAAAGGGCTGGAACGAAAAGTGTCTCATTCTGAAGTATTGAACCCACGCCATATTGAGAAGGCTAAAATCTTGCATGTGACAATGCAATGTACACAAAAGTCAAGCTCTGTCCTCTAAGGCATAGTACGGTATATAATCTCTAATCCATCACATAAAATGAAATATGCCATCCGATCGTACTAGAAAAAATAAAAGCGCCCCACCAAAAGACTCCGAGGTGGCTTGAGCAATCCAATTAGTGTGGAACCAATCCACCCTTATCGACCCTACCCGTACACAAATGAACCGTAATTGATTATGTACCGTAATAATAAACCTGTAAGGCGCAACCACTGCAAATAACCTGTGTTGTAGCAATCTAGTGTATTGTCTCATTAAGTCGTGTAGTAAACCTGTATTCCTATCATGTGAGAATGTAGACACAGAAAGAAAAGACAGAAAAAAAGTTAAATATGGTCACCAATTAATATATAATATATATTGTAAACTCATGTCCAGTTAGAAAGGTCTTGACGAGTCATAGTCACATACATTAGTAGACATAAATGGGATTTATATCCATAAACTTTAGACACAAACTGCTCCACTACAAATTTCAACACCGGGTGTTGGGACAGAAAAGAACCCTGCATGGTAATGTATGAGCACCCTGGCACTGAGTGCCCCAACTGTACTGACGTCTGGATCCCTGATGCTGATTTTTATTGTCATAGGCAAACACGGATCATGTGTGTGCTTCATGAAATTGGCTTGTCTCATGGATTGCGGTCTTGTTGGACTGGGAGAGGCACCCAAAGCACTACACTCATAGTGGGGAAAGGCTACTGCCTTTACCGGGAGTTAGGCAGAACGAGTGCAGTAGTGGCAGCATTCTGTGTAGTAATCAGTAGGAGTGAACAGGTCCTTTTTACCTGTATCACTTTTGTGAGGCCTAAAGGTTCACTCACTTAAATGTCTGTGCTTAAATCACCCTTGACCCACATCGGTATGGTGAGTAGTGCTGCTCAGCGCATGTGGGATCTACATGTCCTGGGTGTATACATGCCTTTGAATGGGTCAATACAAGGATAATGCAGGACTGTTCTTTGTGTGCATGTTATATGAATGTTCTGGGTGTATTGTGCCTGTGAGCAGTACATTGCATGGAATACTCTGAGTTCCTTTTTATGAGATCCAGGGCTGCATGGTAAAACATGAGGAGAGGAAGTATAGTAATCCCTCCAGTTGGATTTGTGTATTGCTGCATTCCTGTGAGCTGGGTGGGACACACTAGAGGAAGGGAGAGCCAGGTTCTCCAGTACATTTCAAAGGGTGCTCTTTGATTCAGAGAGAGGTCACAAGGAAGGGGCCCGGGCACATCTCAGGAAGGAGATGGAGCTGATAAGAGAATCATAAAGACTAGGGTTGAGGCCTAGGGGTAACCTTTTGATACACTTATCACTGTGGCGGACATCCCGATGTAAAGTCTCTAGTCACTCCTGTGGCCTGTGTTGTGGGGCTATCAGATTTGGAGTCACACCTGCTATGACAGACTGCTTTCAGTAGTAAGAGAGAACAAAGGAGCAGGCGCTTCAAAAGGTAGCAGACCCTCAACATAAACTTCAAAGACTCAGACTCTAAAATCACCTTTGGTGCCTGGAAATGGACTATCAATCAATCAATCATAAAAGTTATTTGATTTGGCAAGCAAATCATAAAAGCACAGAAATGACAGTGCATTCAATATAAAATGTGTCATGAAGTAAAAATACATAATTTAAGTAAGATACTCAAGATCATTAAAAGGTTACTAAATTTTATAAAGCCTTGGGGAATAATAACAAATAAGATAAGAAGCAACATGGCAACTCAATAGAATTATTCAAATTTACATTTCTTGGCACATCTGTCATAGCCTCATCAAAATCCCATTTCCCTCCTGCGAGAAAGATAAAGTGCATATGCAAAAGGAGAGAAGAACTAGCGCTGTAGCGTGTGCTATGAATTGATGCACTCAATTATCTGTATCATTTTTGTATTATGAGGGCTCCTCTTATAAGGTCTAAGACTGCAATGCAGATATCAAAGGAGTAGAGCGACTGTAAGTGACTAAAACTTTCTTTATAAGAACAAGGGCAGCACGGCCTCAGTATCAGAAGCAAAAACATGGATCTCAATTTTTTTTACAATGCCCAGAACAAAACTAAGTGTAGGGTAGATTGTTTTGCCATGTTATTACATGGGCTGGGCGGAAGGTAGTTGTATCAACCACCTTGATTAGGAAAGGCTACCAAAAAGTGCAGCATGCTTAAGTGAAATCTGGTTAGATAAAATCTGTGTTGAGGCTGCAGAAAAAGATATAAGTATTGTTGCATTTGCTTAGTGGGAACACTATAATTGCCCATGTTCGAGACTCTTTGCAGGTTTATTTGCTGGTTGTGGCATGCACTGTACATTGAACCATATAAGGGCTTTATAAGAGACTTTGCTTGAGGTGGGATATTACCGGGGTAATTGAAGAATTCTATTGCACCCAGTTCGCTGAATGCACGTTTCAGATAACCGAGTGAGGGGACCCTGTCAGTGTTGGCCAAGGAAATACAATCCATGATAATGGAGCTTGTAAAATCCAGCTCCAGTATTTCACCCATAATAACAAAGGGGCAAGTCTAATGCGCTACGTGATATTCTCAAGGCCTAGTTCCGAGTGCCAAAGAGATATTGATGCACTTTTAGGGACCATCAAAAGCTCTCTAATAAAATTCTTTACCACTACTTGGAGTTTTCCACAATTGCTGAAACCCCACACTCCAGACCCATAAGTAGTGATTGAGAGGCATTTAGTTTTATAGAGAGTGACCATTTCTTTAATAGGCTTGTGCTCTAATTTTGCTGCAAAACAGAATAGTGCCTCCATGGCTCTAGTCGATTGCTGTGCCCTAAGGGTCAGCAGGGGGTCCCATGATAACTGGGTGTTAAAAAGATTCCATAGGTAAGAAAAATCCTGAACTTTCTCAACCTGATTGCCCTCGATCTTGACTTAGTTAACTTGGGGCCACACACCATAACAAGCACATTTTTGTGGTTCACTTTTAAGTCTAGAGAAGACATAAAGTCTACATAGGCATCTATGGATCTCTCCAGGTTCATGGCTGTCCTTGTAAGAAGGACAGAGTCATCGGCATAAAGTAATGTTGTGACAAAGTTTTGACCAGATTTTGGGTAGTCTAGACCTTTTTTCAATAGATGGGCCTCTAAGCCATTTATATGAATGAGAAATAAAAAGGCCAATTTACAGCTATGGCAAACCCCCATCGTCGAGACAATTGGTTCTGTTCTCTCACAATCGTTGCCATAATGTATTTTCCTCGCGCTATTACAGTGTAGCCTGCGCAACAGGACAACAAGGGGTTACTCCACCCCCATCTCTCCCATCATATTCCACAGTCTGTCACAACTGACAGTATCAAATGCACTAGATAGATCCATGAGGGCCAGATGTAAGGACCACTTCATGGACCTGGTGTATATACTGACTAGCCGTGACAGGTTCAGACAATGTTCTGTTGTGCCCATTCCCCGTCTAAAACTGTATTGGGTTTTAGAAAGCACATTGTTTGTAAAGGCCCACTCTTCTAGGCTGGATCATTCCTATCCCCTTTCCTGAAGATAGGGACCACTATAGAGACTTTCCATGAGACAGGGATGGGACGTGTGATAGAAGCCCTAAAGGTATTTATCAGAAAAGGTGCCCAGTGGTTGGGGTTATCCTTGAACAGGTCTAGGGGGACCTTGTCTGGTCACTTTGAGGCAGATACCTTCAGATATGGCTACCTCCACCTCTTTAACAGAATTGATTGACTAAACTACAGAGCTTGTTCTCTATCTTTAATCAAAGTGACATACCTATGAACAGGATTTAAGGGTCTGTTTAGGGGATTAAAAATATAACAAGGGGAGATTGAGACCCCCAGAATTGTCAACTGTCAAGCAGCCAATAGGGCTATGTGAGAAGGAGAAGCTCTGCAAGACTTCTGCCTGTTCCCAGGACTGTGCGCCAAGGCCTGCTAGTCTCCCTGTCGGCTGAGGGGACATCACCCACCCAGGGAATTCAAGACCACCTGCCATGAGTCTGGCACCCCACACATCAAACCTAGTATTGAAGAGGCTATAAATATGTCCTGGAACATCAATTTGCAACATTATTTCAATTAATTTTATTTAGCAAAAGTTTATCCATTATTTACAAAATTAAAACCCCTCAACTCTCTAATATTTAGATCCTAAGGGGAACAGGAGTTAGCACATGTGCATCTCAACTAACAACAAAACACCCCATTGAAATATTTTAGAATGTAATACCATGCACACACATATATGTCAGTCTTCTGCTTTTTAAAATACATGTCCTTTCATAATCCAGAGTCATTACAATTTGTAAAGTACATTGTTTCAGTATATAACATCAGAATGCACCTTGATGTTTAGGTCTCTGATTGTCAAAAATACATGAGGGCCTATTCAGGACAATATAGATTTACTCATGAATTCCACCCCCATCACCTTTTGAAGCACTAAATCCAGCCAGAGTATTGACTAAAAATAGTGGTCCTCTCAGATGAAGATGCTCAATGTGGGAAATACAGAAAACACCTATTGAATCAGTCTGTCATCTCATATGCAGCAGAACTAGACACGACAAACAGCGGATTCTGTCTGCGTCTATTCTCCAGGGAGGATTTCACAGTAGGCCTGTAAATTTGATACTTGAAATCAAAGGCACGGCAACCACTTGACTACATATAAGTTTTAAGAACAGTCAAGTACCATAACATGGCTCTTAACAGTTTTTAGGCAGGCACAGTTTCACCAGAGATGGCCCAATACAAGAGAAGTTTAAAGTGTGCATACTCATTTTTATCCTTGAACAAATCTAGAAAAATCTTTTAACTGTTTTTTTGCGAGAGCCAAATGCAAAGAAAATGCAAATTGAGTTGCCTAATTTTATATTCTTGGCTGGCTTTGAAAAAAAAATCAAAATGAAGCCTTCCTACCTTCAGTCTCTGAGGACTGTGCCACCTGCTAGGAAGTGTGGACTCAGAAAAGGTGGTGCTTATGATGGACTGGACATGTGGTGCTCTAAGGGCAGATGAGGTCAGCCTCTTCTGTAGACATACGCTTTCAGCATCAGAAGCTGCCTGGTTGTGTCTGTTCAGTAGATTATGATTGACAGGGGAGAGGGAGGATCCGTTTTGAGAAAATCTGTGTGACCTCTCTCTTTCCTGTGCTTATTTTTAGATCAGAATGGTCACAGATAATAAAAGGCAATTGCACAGCTGATGACCCCTCTAGATCAATGGAGCGATGTGGGGTGTCTCGAAATAGAACATGGTACCCTACAGGGCTCTTATATTCAAGCTTGAGGTTTGAACTAGGTTTCTAAGGTTCGGCTTGGATTTAAAGAGGAGTAAATCATAAAGTAAACAGAGATAATGTAACAATAGCCTGGCAGTAGCATCAACCCAACCTTCTATAGAGTCGCAATCTGTTTTTATTCCGTTCATATTATCACTTTTGATTCATTAGATCCTGTCATCAGTAGACTCCTAAAGTGTGAGGGATTCTGAGAACAATTCACTCATTGATGCTTAGTGTCTGGCCCTGGAGCTGTAGATTATGTTGTGTCACTTGCTGAGTTCTTAGGCCTCCTGAGTTTGAGATTGTTTTCTGACCATCATGTATTGATGTTACAAGCGTGCATCGCTTTTTTGAAGATTGTTGTATGTTTCATATTGATTCGGCTTAATTTCTTTAGGGGACTCGGTCTCCCTGTTCCAATATTATATTTCTATATCATGGTCTTAGGAGTGATTTATTTGAATCTCATCACTAATTTGTAATAAACACCCTTGATCTTGGCTACCGATTTCTGGTCCTCATTGTGTGGCCAAGTTGGTTGCATTGTTAATTGAATGGATAAAGAATGAGCACCCTAACAACTCCTACCCCTCAGTGCGATAAAAAAAAGGTCCATCGGAGGACCAAGAGTAAAGTTCTGAGCACTGAGATAGAAAGTAAATAAATATTAAAGTAAAGCTATGCCGGCCAGAATATGCTGGATCACTAACACACTTAACAGGACAACTGGAAGATGTAACAACGTCTTACATCTGCCATCCCCGAGGTGCTGGTGAACTTAAAGGTTAAATGGAAAGATAAAACAACGTCTTATGTCTGCCATCAGTGACATGCTTGAGAACTTAAAAGTACAACTGGAAGATGAAACAATGTCCTCCATCTGCCATAAAATATGCTCTAACCAGGCACTCAGCCCATCGAAGTATTTCCATGGAGGAATTTCTTCCATGGAAGCAGGCTGAGCTGGTGTTACAATTGCTAGTCTATTGCCCCCAGCACCCACTGTATCTTTACACTGTCAGCCAGGATTCTGCCACCCTTAAATATGGCATACTGCACAAAACAGAGGATTCGTGGCCAGCCATGATGTAACGATACCCTTCAGTAATTACAGCTTACCGCTGTAAAACAGCGCTCTTGAGGTAACATAAGGCGACTGCCTTCACTTGCATTAAGGACTTGACTTATCATCAGGTGACTTCTTGAAATACACACTGTGATGTTGAAAGCAAATACAATATCTAAAACAAAGTGAAGAGCTTTTTGGCTGGGTTACAGATATACAACAGAGGTCTCCACCAAAAATGTACAGGAAATGACTTTACTGACCATTAAGGAGCATTCTTTCATACGAGGCTTCCTGCTTTCAAACAGGAAAGCTCAATGCCGTTGCATAACAACTTAGTACAAGATGTATTCATGAAGATATTTCTGGTGGCTACAATTTAGGATGTCAGCTGAGAGCTTGCTTGATCTTGGGTGTGCAGTGTCCGTCGTTTAAAAAATTAGCTGTATTTGTCGTCTGCAAACTTAGAGCTGCAATATTTCCAAAGAGACTTTAATTAATTATACAGAATTCATGTGCCCAGACTGCAGTCAACACCCCACACTAAGGGCCTTATTTATGAGGAATTGGCGTAGCGCAGTGCCTCAAGTCTTCTTGCTGCGCTGCCCAATGCCAATCTGAAAGGGCAGGAATGCACCGTATTTATCAAATACAGTGCATTCCTGTCCTTTCCCTCTGCGCTTGCGCACAGATTGCTGCCTAGCGCCAACGTAGGCACCCTGCACACAAACAATCCTGAAATGCGTTTTCCTCTTTCTGTGTGTGCTGCAGCACACAGGGAAAGAGGAGAAAACGAGGAGAAATACAAATATTTCTCCTCATTTGCCTGCTCTGTGGAGGCATAAGGTTTTGGCGCTGCCCCAGTTTTGCATGATTAAGTAAATGTGGGGCAGCATCAAAATCCATGGGTGTTGCTTTGGAAAACCCACCTCAATGCCAATGGAACGCCTCCTTGACACAGAGTAAGGCAAGTCAGCGACTTGCACTGTTTTGTCTTACGCCATAGCAATGCGGCCATGCAAAGCAGCGCAGAGTGGCTTTGCGCCACCTCATAGATATAATAGAGAGGCTTCCGCCGCCAGAGCATCAAAAGAAAGTAATGCTCCAGAGGCACAAACCTATCATAAATAAACCCCTAAGTGTAGCAGTTGATTTCCCTAGAGCAGGTAATTTTTCGTTTTCAATACAACTCATCAGTAGATCGATTTGTTAATGTGCAAAGAAATTGGGAGAAATGGAAATGGGAATTGACAAAACAAGTGATAGATGGTACTCACAACAAAATCGTAATCCTAGTGTTAATGATTGCATCCTCATTATCCATGGCATGGTTGTTCTTTTTCCTATGAAGGCTTTGTGTTGCTTTGGCGAGGGATCAGTGGCTTTGACAACAAATAAACATTACCCCAAACATGACTAAATAGTGATTCATACATTTCTACTGCGGTGATGCTCTCAGTACACAGGGTCTGATTTAGAATTTGTCATGGCAAGGTTCTCGTCACAGGCATGACGCATGTCCTCTCTGCCTTATTACAAATTCATGATATGCTATGGCACTTATAATAAGGCAGTCGGGATATCCGCCCTGTGTGATGAATCACCGTCCGCCAAAGTTTAAATGAGGCCTGCGGCCCTAGAATCATTATACCAGGAGATGATGTTGTGTTTTTCAGTGAATATTCTTTTTGCCTTGTTTTTTAATTGACTCCCCTTTTTCCCCCGAAAGGTTATAAAATGGCACCTGGTACCACAGTGGAGAAGAAATCTGAAGATGAGAAATCTTCTGCCAAGTGAGTGTGAAAATAAAATGTGGGAAGGCCATTTGTAAAAAAAAAAAAAAGGCCGCTCGGGCTAATATAACATTGTGGTCAAGGCTTATTCAGCACCAACGAATGGGTGGTTGGTGGTCATAAAGAGGTGGCTAACAACACTAGAGCTGAAAGTGCACATTGCGTACTTAAGGGTACACAGGTATTTTCACCAGACTGATGATTGATCAATCACTCTAGACAGTGGGTGAACTATGGCTACAAAGGGCACAGTGCATGGACTTTGAAGCTGGAGGTAGTGGAAGTGACATCATGAACTATTTGCCCCCCAGTGACATCACAGGGTTGGCTCCTTGCCCCTGCACTTGCCCCTCAACATCCTCTGCTTCTGTGGCGCTAGACCGAAAACCCTAGAATTGAAACTTCTTAAAGCACTACTTACTTTCGTTTGTTTCCTGCTGTTGCCTTCATGATCCCTGAAACTGTTGGTAGCAAGGGCAGAGCCAAGGGTAGCAAAGGGCAAACAGGGGAGCGCTTCCCTTAACTACCCCTAATTGACGTCCATCATACGATGATGCTATGCAAAAACTGTACTACTTATTGGTCTGAACAACTGAATTCTCGTTTCCACAAATCTCGTTTACAAGAGCAAGTGTATTCCATAATATTAAAATGCAATTTATAACTAGAAAGAAAACTGTATTTTGAAACCAGGAAAATGCAGCCTTCATAGTGTGCCTCTAGATTCCTAGAAGTAAATCCCCTGCGGCCATCTGCTGCAGCCTGCTCCAATCTTCAAAGGATATGTTATATTACCGAGTTGTTGTCGCCAGTGGTTAATTTGTATAAAGTAAATACCAGGGCCGAACGTATTTCTCGTGCCATCCAATGCCCCAGTTAGGTCTGCCATATGGCAGTTCCAGGCCGTACTTCTAACCATCACACGGATACAGGTGCGACATTTTGCTCAATTTCAGGCCACCAAGAGTTGCAAGAATGGATCGGGTGTACTAGTTCGTTATGTTTTCTAACTATATGGAATCATGAAGCACTTTGTCGGTCTTTTAAAAAAGTCAGACAGCATCACCAAGTGGTGGACTGTCATAATAAATTGCTGGTGTTTGTATTCGGCTGAGCACCAGCAAGCACTGGCACAAATTAAACACTGGTAGCACACAAAATTGCAACCTTTGTTGCATCATATTGCCTTTTCATGATCCAGAAGGTTGATTTGGGATGTTAAATTATATGTTGTGTGTTTGAGTCTGCATGGTTTGTTGTTGCGGTGTGATGAAAGTGTTCCCTATGTAGGAGCATATTTAATATTTGCTTGTTTTTTGTATAGATCTTATTTGAAAATGCTATCATTTCTAAGCACAATAATGAATAAGTGTTACCCTTAATCCAATTGATGGTACTCAATTTAGCAATCTAATGGAAGATTGGGTTTGCTTTTCCAGGATTAAAATCTGAAGCCTGCTAATTGATTGATTTTGATAGATTTTGATTTATAGACCGCACTATGCCCTATGGCATGAAGGCACTGCCATCAGAAAGGAGCAATCCACAGGCGGAGAACGTAAGGGAGGGAATCCAACCAAGTCTTTAAATTCCTGTGGAAAGCCTTGTGATCAGTTAGACTAGCAATGTGGATAGGCAAGGTATTCTACAATTTAACAGTTGCTACTGGGAAGGTGCGGCCATCCCATCTAACCTCAGGGAAAGCGATCCGTGTTGGTGCAGGGCCCGATGGACCATGCTTAAAGCTTTAACTATCACCCGCTTACTCACAAGAAGCCAGTGAAGAGAGTGCAAGCCCTCCCTCACTGACTGCCACTGTGGAACGTTCAGTGTCAGACTTGCAGCCGCATTTTGAATAATCTGGAGTTTATTAAGTGAGTTTTATAAATATTCAAGTAGAGTGCATTGCAGTAGTCTGGGTGAGAGGTGGTAAGTGCAATGACCACTGCAACTCTGTGTTCCACAGGAATAAAAGGAAGAATATTTCTCAAAATTTTGATATGATGGAAAAAGCAAGCACTTGTTTTCTTATTGACCTGAGAATCACAAGTGAGTGCATTATCAAAGATTATTCCAAGGTTTTTAACAGAGGCAAAAGGAAAGGGTAAGGGGCCACAAGAAACTGGCCACCACAGCTCCGACCATACTGAAAGCTGAGCCCCAAAAACCAAATCACTGCAAATGCTAACATTGAGAATTTAAATCAATGAACCGTCTTGCTGACCATACATGTGCAGTAATTGCTGGCCCTGGCCAGGAAGGTGACTCATGGGATCACAGTTTACACCTCCTTCAGCTCTACAACGTGGAGCAAACTCCTGGAAATATGTGATTTTTTACATCCAAGAAGTTGGCTATTTATTTGTACAAACAATCATTGCGCCAAGCCATGCTGTAACAACAGTACCAAGCCATTTGAGTGGTAATAGATTTGTTTAAGGAAGTATACATAATGGTTATCATTGAGAAACAAAAAATGCTGGCAAGACCAACAAAAAAATAAGAATTAACAAAGCTAATAAGTCCCGCCTCTGGGACCCTGTGATAGAAGTCCTCCCTTGTTTTGTAAACAGACTAGGGTGCAGGGAGAGAGGGTTTTTAGCTATGGATGAAGGGGAAAGTCATCTTGTGGCCTTGTGCAACCTTTATTAGGTGTTCATGACTCATACCTGGGAATTCTAACATGAAATGTATTTTTGTAATGGCTCGTGGGGCTTAAGCATTTGGCCTACCAAACACTTGAGAAAACTGCTATTGACTGCTTCATGGTATTCCTTTGTTGCCCATTCTATTTATATATATATTCATATAAATATTTATATATTTAATTGCTTTATATAGTACTTTTGTACTGTGTAGAATAAGGGAGCTTTACAATACAACACAAACAATTACAATATTGTTTTATATAAAATTATGAAATCTGTATGTACAAGTAGATTTTAAATAAATGAAAGTAAGGTAACGTGCAATGAAAGTTACATTGTCAGGGAGAGAAAGAGCGAAAGAGGAAAACAAGAAAAGAGGGGATCTAGCTAAAACGACCTAACAACAAGCAACTAAAGAACTGTGTGTAATCAATGAAATTGGGTGGAGGGATGAACGGCGGGGAAGGAAGATGGGGCTAGAGAAAACCAGGGCTAATGAAGTGACATCAAGGAGGAGGCAAATTGCAGAAGAACAATCAGATCATAACACGAGGTTGGATGGTAGCGGAATCAAGAGCCAGAGGAAGCAGAGAAGGAAAGTGCAAGAGAACTTGAGACAAGTAACATGGGGTTAGGTAGGGATATGGACTCGAATCAAAGCTGAGGAGAGCCCAGGGGGCAGGACGGTGCAAGGTACATGGGGTGGAACTGAGGGGAAGAGACAGTTTATTCCATAGATGGGGCAAGATGCTCTCGCAATCATGAGCAGACTTGAGGAAGAAACAGCATATGAAAGTTAGGCAAAGAAATAGACAGTAAGTGAGAGTAGGAACTTAAGAAGAGACTAGAAGATGGAACTAGGAGGGGAGAGCAGTATTCATGGAGGTTATTGAAGAGATATGTCAAAGACACATATGGGCGGAGTTCTGCTATGCGGAGCGGAATTTTACACCCAATCCTACGCATATTGGGCTTTTGGATTCAATGCCGTTTGAAGAGGTGCATTTTTAGATGTTGATGGAATAATAAGAGGCTGGGTTTAGCCCTGAGGTCAGCACAGAAAGACTTCCACAGAAAAATAGCAGCTCCTACAGCTTCAGCTGGTGTATGCCGCTGAAAAGGAGCTGGTGTTGGTCCAAGGGTAGCCGAGCTGCATATAAATGCTTCTTCGTCCGGTCACCACCTCGTCCACTACTTATGGGCATTCTGACTGCGACCATGCCTGCACTAGTTCTTACTGTGGAATGGGTCACCAGTCGCCTGGATAGCTAGGTAGTCACTACACCCTCTTCGTGGAACTGAATCTTCATTGTTGAGCTTCTACGACAATTAAGATGTTCAATACAACACCAGCACACACCCACCAAACTGCCACAGGTAGCATCACCAAAATGTGGTTTCCTTCTCTGGCAGTATAGGTGGGAGCACTGGCAGGGGGAGCCAGGGAAGGATCAACAAAGACTTTGCATCTGCACGACGTGTTACAAGTTTATATCCACAGCTGCACAAGCAACCCTGCTTGAACAAGAAATATTACTTTTTTTAAATACATTTTTATTGAATTTTCAAAAATAAATGCAACAACCAAAGAATGAGATAAAAATAGCAGCATTGCATTACAGTGTAGTAACACAAAGAATAAATTGTATAACGACATTGTACATGACAAGGTGTCCAAGGTTGTCATATCGGGCTCCGCACATTCTCATGAGGCATCTCCGTACTCCATTGTTACAAGCGAGATAACCAAATGTACAGAATAATGACAATGACATATTTAGTAAACTTAATACAAATCGGTCCTTAGGTGTCTACAGATTCAGTGGGTGCAGGCAGTTCTTGTGTGGGGACATTGCTACTTTCTTGTACATTTAACAGGTAAGTTTGAAACGGTTGCCAGATATCGACAGGTCTAGAGGCCGGTGGCTGCAACTGTGCATATGTGTCGCTCGTGGTATTACAGTATGTCATACTATGAAGCCATGCATTGAGTGTGGGGGGGCTGAATGCAGGCCCACTTAAGAGCTACTTCACGCTTAGCTATCAGTAGCGCTATAGCAATAAATTGGCGCTGGGATTTGGGAAGGTTGTGAACATACCCCAACATTGCCAATAAGGGTGACGGCGCAATCTCGACCCCCACCATCTTAGATAGTTCCCCAAATATCGATCTCCAATGATTCTCTATTCTAATGCAAGTCCACGTCATATGTGCAAAGTCAGCAACCGGAGAGCGACATTTCGGACACACGTCCGGACGAGGGGAGTCCATATGATGCAGTTTACTAGGGTTCACATACACCTGCCACAGAAATGTAAAATGCAACAATTTATGCCGGTGATTCGGGGACAACAAGATGTACGACTTGACACGCAGACATAAAGTACATACTCTGACTACATAAACCTCACATTTGATCAGAGCCATGGCTATCTCGTTTCCATTCCCCCTGTGAAGATACATCTAACAAACGTAGAAAAATACAAACTTACTAAAAGCGTCATTGTTTGAAATTATCCTCCCTTCCGGGTTTTTAATTTTGGGTTTGAGTAAGGGATAATCGATGCACACTTTTCAATTGATCCCTTGTTTGATCCTTGACATTTCACCTTTTGCGGTCACTCCCTTCAAACCCTTTAGTTCCCAGTGGAATAATAGATATTTCCAGACGCCACTAGTAGCTACACTGTTTTTTCTTTACTAGTTATTACTCAAACTGATTTTCAAAACATGGTGCAGAAGAGAAATAAAAATTAGAAACTTTGATTTACTTTGTATATCCAGATTAGGCAATGTGAAGAAAAATGCAACTGCAGCAAGTCTGCCCCTCACTAGAAGTTAACGATCACACTGTGCAAAATCGCAAAGGCTGAAGTCTGGTGGCTTCGGGGCTGGAAGGGGGGGAAACGGGGGGGGGGGGGGGGGGAGCTGGGTGCTAATGCACCTGCTCCAAGGATCTTAGTTTGACATCATGGTCACAGGCTTGTATCCCAGTGGGTCCACCCAGCGTTTCATCCTCGTAGGTCAATAAAATGTGTACCGTTGAGTCGAGTAACAATGAGCATCTGTTACTTCAGAACCAAGATACCCTTCAGAGCGAACGTGTTTTCACAAGTACACTTTATGTTGATGATAAATGCGTACATTTATGAAACTGTAGCCCGACATTCTTCAGCTATGTCTCTCTGCACCCCTTGCACTGCCACGGTAAAACTAGTCTTCAGAAACTGGACGTATCTGCCTTCTAAATGTTGCTAAAATACAGACGACACTGCCCTTTTCAGATCCTGGCGGGTCACGCCCTCCATAGTACCAGTTGCAGCGCGAGGCTTAATAACAATCGAGCCTTGATCGTCCTTGCACGCCGCCTTTCTTTGTCACGGATCTGCCATAGAACCTGTTTGCAAGAGGAGTCCCTCAAGGGCTCGTGAGCATCGTTTCCACCGGGGTTCCTTCCGCAGATCAAATGTAACGAGCATTGGCAAAGCCGATCGGTGTGGCTTAAATATGCAAATACATGCAAACACAACACAGCATGCCCAAATGAGAAAATGTCCTCCACCCCTGTATTCTTTCTGCCCACCTGCCTCTCATCGTGACCCCACTGGGATATGCTCTTCAGGTGTTTATATTCTCTTGACCCCCTGATTCTGCTGGGCCAGAAGTAACCCGAGGCTTATCCCACTCAGCTTGACTCGGTAGTGACTTCTGTCCCCTTTCCCAGTGCTTAATTTGTAAAAAGCTAAGTGCCAGGTCCCTCATAAGCAGGCCTTTGCAGATTTCACCACCCATTGCCCCTGCCAGCGCTGCCAACGACTGTACATACACAACTACTAATCATCAAATTCCTACAAGTGTGACAATTCAGACTTTTCCAGGCTCCCTGAGCTACAAGAATGGCTCAGGAGGCAGGTATTAGTCATTTTTAATGTACCTTGAATTAATGAACAACTGTTTTTTTGCTCATCTCTAAATTACTCAAACAGCCCCACCATGTGACAGGCTGTCATAAGTGCTGGTGTTAATAATTGAGTGCAGCTGCTGAGCACCGGAAACCACCGGCACAAATTAAGCACTGTCATTACCAGGTTATGGAGAAACCACTATGGGCACCTGATATGGAGTAGAAGGGCATATGGGGTTTTATCTGGGTCGAGGTGTCTTCAGTCTCCCATATCTTGGACTCAGCACATTCCCCACAATTTGTGGTTTGAGACTGAATTATATGGGTATTAAGTCAGGACCTTGTGTTGTATGAATAGTGTGCTGACTCAATGTCCTCCGTAAGTATGCATTGCAAATCGCTCAAGAGGGTGGTTCTCAGTGGTGGCTCCTCCATTGTAGCAGAGAAGCAAAACATGAAAAAATAAAATGATACCAAAAACAGGTTTATTATCATTTTATTTTTCTTTGCAGAGCTGAGTCCTAGGGGCAGGGCTAACGTGATGACTCATGGAGGAGTTATGGGCACTGCTACAAGTGTGCATGTGAGTTTGGCCGGCCGTCTTAGTACAGCCAAACCGACATGCACACTGAGATGTTTCCAACCTGAACTACGTTGCTGGGTTTGAGAGAGCAGGCGCAGGCTCCCAGTCTCTCTGGGAGCGCAAATCCAGGCCACTAAGGCCAATCCATGCCAGCAGCATGAGAGCAGTGCCTGGATTGGCTGTAGGTGAGTTTAGGAGAATCAGCCTGTGCGGCAGTGGAGCGAGAGGAGCAGAAAGCGGCGATGCGGTGGGCAGCAGGTCATTTCTTTTATGTTTCTTATATTTTGTGTTGTTATTGTCGACATCTGGGCCCCCTGCTACCCCGCCACTTTTCCCTGACACCAGCCGCTACTGGTGGTCCTCTGCATCATTGGTTGATGGCAGCTTTTCGTTCCTGCCAGAGGATCAGCATCTGGTCCCTTCATTTCTGAGACCCCTCAGCAGTACAGTTCAATCCACATTGAGCCTGGAAACCTGTCCTGGAACAGCACCTGTTTAAAACCGGCTTACTCTGTGGCTCTGCAGCCCCAGCTGAAAGGAGGGCGATGGGCCTGGGTATCTTGTGTTGCTGAGACTGGATCCGGAAGAAACACTTTGTGACTGCTCAATTGGAATTTTCCATTTTTATTTAGATGCTATTTTATAATCACCGGACATGAATAGATACAGACAATGCACATCCTTTCTTTGGTATCGTAGATCCACTTCAAAGCTATATTTGTCTCCAAATGTAGCCGGCAAAACTGCCAGAGATTTTAAAGCTTACTATTTTTGGTTTAATGAGGTGTCATTAATTACAAGCATTCTTCGTGTTGGCAAGTAAGTTCTTCAAGCAAAATGAATGAACGGGCATTTGCCGTTTGTATGCCTTTAATTTTCCATTCTTGTTCATTTTTTATTATTGCGTGATTTGGCCATAGTATAAAGAAGGCACTGACTGCGAACACGTTAAACATAGCCGTGGGCGTGCGTTTACGCCTTAGCTTCATTGCAGTCTATGATCACAAATTGCATAATATTTTTGCCTTGCTCAATATTCTCTGCTTAAGTAAATGATTTAATCTTTTTATTCTTGTGCCAGTAGTTTAACAAAAGCCTTACATCAGTCATCCGGGGTGTGTGTGAGCACACCCTAAATTATCAGTCTGGTCTACCTTGCTAGAGGCTAACCACCTCTGCATAAAAATGTGCCGCTTCAACACACGCTCTGCCCATGAGAACAACCTAGTTTAGAGAGTTCAGTCACCGTCCTGGATGATCTGATCATTCCTGGATTTAAATCATTTCACAAAACCAGAGACTTCCAAAAAGAGGTGTAGATCTAATCTATTCTGCAGATTGCTTGAATGCACGTTCTACAATATATCTGAGGAGTCCCTTCATCACAGCGGGGGTATATCATCCCCCAGGTGAAGATCCCACCTTCGTGGAAAAGATCCTCAGGAAGGCCTTGTATCTGAAGACCAAAGCTCTGAAACTCTTACTGGCTGGTTACCTCAACATCTGGAATGTTCAGCCTGACTCTGAACCAGCACCAGACCTCATTGGAACCAAGACGCCATGGGATTCAGGCAGATCGCTAGTGGATTTATGTATTCGGCAGTTCACACTTTAGTTTTCATGCTCATGTTCCATATCAAAACAACAAACCTTGTGGTGCAACCTCATATATGGTTGAATCTTTCACTTTTCACCATCTCTCACACATGTTCTACCAACTTACCAAAACCCAAGCAACTCCATGCGGAAGCTCAACCGAAAATTAAAGAAGGAGAATTTATAAGGACCATACAACTCATTAATGAGTGGGCTGCAAAACACATCTTGCCATCAGGTCCTGCTGAGAAGATTGCAACAATCTATTAACATGCAAGTGTTTTATCGGGAAGACATCTTAACCTAGAAAGTCTGTGGTGCAAATAATTTTCCAAGGAGGATAGTGGCACACTGCAAGAGGCACAGGACAGTCTATCGCAATGCCATGAAATGTGCCCAAAAAGCCTACTACGTAAAGTCTCCTTGAGGCACTGACCGAAGCAAAACAAGTCTTCACCATCTATCAGGAAATTATCAGCTGGAAACTCTCAATGACTTCTTCCTGCGCCTTCACAAATTCTTTGACTTCACAACATCTAGGATTCATACTCATTCATCCACGAACCAGCAATGAACAGTTACTATGCCCTTCCTTCTAGAACCTTCATCTTTTCCTTCAAACTGATGGAAATCAGGTACTGAATCTTGCCTGCGACATTAAAGTTTCAAGCTTGGAGGTTGAACTGTGCCTTGCAGCTCTAATGAAACTGTGATTGCCTATTCTCACGCCTGATACCTGAAGCATGATGAGCACATCCCCATGCAAGGGAACTGTTCCTATTAAATAAAAATAGACATTAAGCACATGAAGTAACCCGTAGCAACCCACAAGATCTAAGATGTTGTCAGCCAATTTCCAACTTGCTTTATCTAAACAAAATAACAGAGAATGTGGTGACAAACTTTAAGAATTCACACTAAGGGAAGAGGTGTGGCGCTGCGGCCAGAGCGAGTGACTCCGGAATCTGGGGATCACGGTTCGATCCCCGGCGCCGGCGGCAGATTAGCCCAGCACCATGTGACTCTGGGCAATAGCTTGCTTAATCTTCCCGACGGCCCCTAGAGACCCTTACGGGTGATTGTTTGCGCTTTACAAATGTGGATTATTATTATTATTATTTTTTCTATTTAGCTTTAGGCCCAAGTGAGTACAGAAAGGGAGGATCTGCGTCGATGAAGGGACTCAGGAGGTGCTGATACTCTTGATCTTTAGTCAGCGTGTGATGCTGTGGACCAAGCAATCCTACTGAAAGTCTCAACAAATGGTAGTGTGTATCGACATATCTTTCCAATGGATTCACTCCTTTTACCATAACTAAAGCCAGCAAGTGTTTATTGGATCAGAGGAAACAATAGGAAGGACAATGCCGTGTCCCTTATGGCCCCCATACCACTACTATTCTACATTAATTTGCTTCCACATGCAAATCTACTAGACAGTCATGCACATTTCCAATCCAATTAAACATCAATTCAGGGAGCTACACAAATATCAGGAAAGGTCTAAGACCACCAATTACAATGGACAAAGTATATTTTCTCTAGCAGAATAAAAGCAGATACCCTGATATTGGAAGGCTAAGACCATGACATGTTTTCCTTTAACGACCCAGAAGTCTCAGATCTCCCCTCCACTATCCACTTCTCACAATGTTAGAAACATGGGTCTAATTTTTGACTCAGATATATCATTTGCCTCTTCGTCAATGTTGTAGATCAGTGCAGTAAGTCTATACATTTCCAGACTCATGAAAAACATCCCACAGATCAGAGTGCCATTCCTGACTTCCCTTCAAGGCCCAGTTGTGTGTTTCTGTGTAAATAAGGGTACCCCAATGACCCTCGTTTCACTTACTTGATGCACTCGGAGGGCCCGATTCACAGAACTAACTTAAGACAAAATCCTAAACTTACTACCATTTTGGTATTCACAGAAGGCACTTACTCATTTCGGTATTCACAGAAGTTAGGAGTCCTAACTTTAGGACTCCTAAATGCCTTCTGTGAATACCGACAGCCTTAAAAGTAGGATTTTTCTCAGTTTAGAAGTAGTATAGTTAGGACTCCTAACTTTAGGACTCCTAAATGCCTTCTGTGAATACCGAAAGTCTTCAAATTAGGATTTTTCTCAATTTAGTAGTAGTAAAGTTAGGAGTCCTAACTTTAGGACTCCTAAACTGAGAAAAATCCTAATTTTAAGACTTTCGGTATTCACAGTAGGCATTTAGGAGTCCTAAAGTTAGGAGTCCTAACTTTCGGTATTCACAGAAGGCATTTAGGAGTCCTAAAGTTAGGACTCCTAACTTCTGTGAATACCGAAATGAGTAAGTGCCTTCTGTGAATACCAAAATGAGTAAGAGCCTTCTGTGAATACCAAAATGGTAGTAAGTTTAGGATTTTGTCTTAAGTTAGTTCTGTGAATCGGGCCCGGAGTGTTTAGAAATAGGCTAACATTCCATAAAATCTACATGCAATCCTATATGTAAACAATTCATTTGTATTTTCTAGTTCTTGGTACCCTTCTTTTGCCCTTTTATCGAGCTGTAAATAGTAAATATTATAATTACCAAATCAGTTTAATGATCATAGAAAGATGAAAGGAAGAGTTGGTTTGGATGAACTCTAACTGATCACCCAGTAGTTTGACAGAGCTAAGCGGTAAGTGTTTAACTCGCTGGGCGATCATACCTACAGGTTTAAAGGCTTTTATTTCCATTATTCTGTTTTAGAGAGAGGGTGAACTTGAAAAATGGTTTCTCATTGAAAATAATGAATACATTTTAGATCTGGTTATAGGCAGATTTAGCTATCTGCCAGAGCTTTTGTACTAAAGAAAGAAAAAAACACTAAAAGGATCTTTTTGTCAGCCCTCGTCAGCCAATAGTTGCTTTGATTTCACCTCCTTCAGCCATTCCTTGGTGTCAGAGTTGTTCACTTTCTGCATCACCCAAGAGTGTGTCATCTATATGGACTGCAGACATTTCATTGGTGCATCCTGTGTATTCTCCATCCTCTGACCACCCTCAGTAGACTGTCCAACTGGCCCTGACAAGAAGCTGCTGCCCACGGATCGCCCCTTTACATTGTCACACATAGACAACATAGGTCTAACACCTGCTATCGGGGAATGATAGGTTCTTTCCTTTCACCTTATGGACACCCCCATACAGGCTTACACCTCAACCTGCTATACACGCGCAAGGCGGCATGCCCGCCATCCACCAATAGACATGCAGGTACTCATTATGAATCTCTCAATGATGAATGTAACGCCATAATAGTCTTATGAATAGGCAGGGTATGGGAACTGCACAGCAGGCCTGTCCTGAGAACCGCTTTCATCATAGCCCAGCCAAGCAAGAGCGTATCCTGCTGCCTGGCCACCATCTTTGTGAGGAGTGCACTGTCTCATGGGAATGCTTCCACCTCTGGATAATGAAGGCTGCAGTGCATGGCACTTTCTCATTTAGCCTCGGCCAGCTGGGGCAACAGCCTGATGTGCAGCCTTCGCTCTTAACTGGCACTGGAAGCTTACAACTAGTCCCCTGCTGCTAGTAGGTCAGAGCTGGCCATCCAACCAGATCCTTAATTGTGGAGCTGGGAAGACCAGGCGGTCAATTTGGATCAGAAGTTTGTGAAAGAGATGTTGTTGGAGGAGAGCGCGTTTCTTCTGTAAATCAAGTTCAAATGGCAGCTACTACTTACCAATGAGCACATGTAATATTGGCCATATTAATAGAAACTCATGGAGTTTGCCAAGGGTAATACAAATATTCTCATCTTAAAGATGATAAGTGGCCCTTTTGCTATTTATTTTTTTAAATGAGTACAATTAAATCTAATTTTCTCTAAAGAAGCATTAATTCAACTTAGTTTTACTTGCTATGGGATCAGTTTTGCCATACACACCTTTTGAAAAGACCATCAAAATGACTTTATGGACTGCGCTGATCTGGCGCACTTCGACTCTGTGTTCTCTTATAGTAGTACCTACCGGGTCGATAGAACCAGGTCTCCTGAGTCCCCTGCTGTTGCGCATGTGTGGTGGTTTTCATGGTGTGCTTTTACCTCTTGTGCTGTAGTGACTGAGGGTGCCCATGTCCCTCACCTTGAAAATGTGAATTCCTCTTTATGGAGAGAGCTAGAAAAGCTCATGAAAACATAGGAAATGTGCAGCACACTTGTGGATACTGTAGGGCCCAAAGATTAGTGTCTTATAGGGTGTTTTTTACACGAGGAAATAGGCAAACTGTGAAGTATGCAAGGATGTGCCCCCAGAGCACCCCTACAGTTAAGCTTACCAGGCCTGAGGCTCCATTTTTGTGGGAATGGCCAAGAGAGAGGTTGTACTCAAACTGTGACACTCAAATCCGATAAGAGTGACTTGAAGTGCCTTAGCAGGATGCTTTACTGATACTCATGGGGAACACATTTTCCTCTTGCAGTGGCAGGTGGGGCTCAACTTCAATAGATCTGACTTACATGTACTAACACGGGTAAATGCTCTGCTGCGCAAAAGAGCATACATTATGTGTTGTGTCTTTCTGTGGTTCCTACGTCCGTGCCCTGTTTTTATTTCAACAAGCTGGCGGTTCTGCACCACAAGCTTGGACAATAAGCACAGAACGGGGCAGGTGGACACAGGACAGATAGTCTGTGCACGTGAATGCATTCTTCTGTGTGCATAGGTTAGCACAATATAGCTAGACCAATTCATTGGTCTTGCCAATGTTTGTTTAAAGTAGACATCATTATCCATGATCCAGGCATTACAGCGGGTTTGATGAGAGGAAGGTCTGAAAGCCTCACTGTAGATCGTGCAGTGTCAAAGTTTAAAATTGCTTTAAAAATCAGAAGAGGGCAAATTTTGAACAAGTGCATAGAAATAATTTTCACCTAAGAAATAGAAGCAAGCTGCTTGAAAACTGACTTGCTGGACATGTCGCCATCTCTGCTCTATTTGAGGTACGTTAGGCATGCAAAAAATCTTTCAGTTTGCATCCAAGTGCAAAGGAAATTTACAAGAATGGAAACAGCCCGGGAGCACATTTCAGGCCCTGCCCACGCCTCAGTTTCTCTAACATTTAAGTAAAGAGTCAAGTTATCTTAAGAACGTGTTCATTCAAGGAAATACATATACATCCTTGCAGGCCGGCGCAGCGCCGAATGACTCACCATTTCCGGCAAATGTCAGCAAACTCAAATCTTACCCGTGGCGATTAAAAGTGTCACCCAAACCGGTTTGAGGATGACACCGTCCTATCTGTGTTGTAAGTACAGACAATCCCACCAGGCCACACGAGAAGAAGTTGCACATTCGATGTGCAAGGTGTCTTGAAGCAGAGACTGGAACCAGTGAAAGACCCTGCTGTGCCACAGCCCCCTCAACATACACCTCAGTAAGGGGCAGCCGGGGGGATCGGCTCCCACCCCTGGGTTTCCTTCAGGTTCTGCTGGCAACGCTGTCGCTGCCCAGGTCTCGGTGACCACGCCAGTAGCAGCAGGAAGCGACTATCAGCAAGGCTATAGAACCCAGGTTTATTTTCTGTTGTTTCCATCAATTGCCCTTCCCGTAATCCCTCAGCAGCAAATTGGAGATTGTTGTTGGGCCAAAGGTGGGATGAAATGTCACCCCTGTGACATGTTTGAATGATCAAAGGGTGCATGATGTCACTCCTGCCTCTCCTCATGTCTTGGGGCGTTGAAGTCCGTGCCCATGGGTGTTTTCTTGATGCGGGAGAGATACACAATGCCAACTGCCCCTGACCTATAGATTCCAGGACCAGGGAACTTATTTATCGGCAGAGCTACTTTTACGAGGTATCTGCACATCTTTGGAGGAGACCCGGCAGCAGAAACATGTGAGGGAGAGGATGTGGCCTACGGTGTCCCTGGAACACCGACTAGCGGGTACTCATAAAATGGTGGTCATTTCGTGTCTCCCCTGGCAAAAGGGATACTGCTTCCTTGACGTCACAAGGTGTGCAGTTATGGTCTACAACTGCTTCCACCAGAGAGCTGACAGTCCACCTTATATAAGGGGGCCATGCACGCCATGGCCATGCACCTTTTGATATTATCGTTGCTTCGTTATTGAGGGAAGTACTAAATCTTGTGATCTCTGCGTCCTGATATACCTGGTTATTGATGCAGGTTGCCTCTCTGTGTTAATTTTGAATATGCTAGCACTTTCGTTCTGTTATGATCGATGCAGTCCATTTTTATTTCGACAATCAATACCCCCTGCACGTGTGGTTTCTGTGGGCTGGGGCTCCATGCAGGCGTGGTAGTCAGTAGAGACTGTTGTCCCTGTGATGGAGTGGTGCATGCGTGGTTGCTATGCAACTTAGGAAAATCACGTTTGGTTCTTCAATACGTAGTAAACCGGTCGAAGGAAAACCCAACATCTCATAATTAGACAGACCGATTCTTTTTCATTCAGAAAGCATCAACCCAGATCATCCACTTATATAAGGACAGTATCCTCTTTCAGACAGCCATCAAGGACACAGCAAAATGCTGGTTGAAATTAAAAATCGCAGAGCAGGCCATTTTCTGGGCAATTTCAGTGAAAACGGAAGTCAAATGCAGGGAAAAAAGATACTGTTACCTGACTATGCCGTGCTGCAGGGAGATGAGGGACAAGAGTTGCAGGGGGTTGGGAAGATCCATCACTTCCTATTGGAATGGGAAAAATCCACTTCAGACTTGTGTATGTTGTGTTACATGAGGACACATTCATTTTTGTTAGGCACTGGGAGATTAAGTGATTTGCCCAGAATCACAGGATGTTGCGCGTCCTTGCCGAGACTCAAACCCGGTTCCCCAGATTTGAGGTCGACCGACCTAGCCGTTAAGCCAACTCCTCTCCCCAAGGTATTGTTTGTGTGCTCCTAAGAGTAAGCATGTGTGCATGTCCTTGGCACCCTCTGTGTGCGGCGAATGTATGGATGTCTGGGGCGCATCCGTGGCATAAGCTTTACGTAATGTAATCTTGAACACTCTGCGTTCTGGTGACCACCGATGAAATAATGATGTTATTGGCATATAGTGGTCATCACAGTACTCATTGGCATAATCATGGCCATGTCAAAATGCCTTGAAATATTATCTTTGGCATATTGTGGTCCGTAGTATAAAAGCGCCAATGGCATTTTTGTAGGCTTACTTGACTTATCGTGCTCTCCTTGGCATTATGTTGGTCAACCCTGGCATAAAGGTGGCCTTGACATATTGTGCCACCTTAATGTTATGGTAGACATCCTTGGAAAATTATGACATCTCATGAGTAGTATAGTTACTCCTATCGTGATGGTGTGTGCACCATCCTAAGTTTCTATGTATTTATGTTTTAATACACTTCTAACATTCATCTACTACTCATCACGAACTAGCAGTAGATAGATGTAAACTTATCTAATAAATAACACACACATATTTCAATTTTCATTTTAGAAAAAATACCCAACATTCATAAGCTTTCTATGGCAGACTACGTTCGCTCTTACAGTTTCCATGTCAGTTAAGAAGGTTATTAGTATTCGGTGTTGTATACAGTATGTAAAATTAGAAACTCAGTTTGGTCCTGAGATCCATGTTCATTTGTTACTGTTTATCAAAAACATTTTTTATAGCACCCACACAAAGTCCAAGGCAACTGAAACAATGTGGACAGATAGCATTGCACAATGACATGATTGGTGAAGATCAAACATTGCGTATTACCACAAGAATCTCATATCCGCCATCAAACATGATATCGAAGGGGTGATGATTTGGGTCACCTTTGCAGCAGCAGGAGCTGAATCCCTCACAGTCATTAGGTACAGCATGAATTCCTCACTATACCACTACATTCTAAAGGAAAATGAGACTGTCATCCAACTGCCAAAGCTCAACCAAAAGTGGATCATGCCACGTGACAAGGATCCAATGTGCACCTGTAAATCTATATGTTCATGGCTGAAAACAAAAGAATCAGAATGTTGGACTAACAACGTCACTCTAAAGTCCAAAACTCAGCCCAGTTGAGATGCTGTGGTAGGAGCTGTCCATAAAAAAAAACACATTCAAAGATCACTGAGCCTAAGCAGTTTTATAAGGAGCAGAGGGTCAGAATTCCACACAGGTGATGTGATTGATTGCTGAACTCATACAAAAACATTTTACTTTGTTGTTACTGGTAATGGAGGACACACATTACAGCAGCTAACTCTTGTCAGTATCGATGGTCCCCCCACCTGAGCTTGCTCAGCAGCCTGCTCACTCGTCTTCTATTCTGAACCTACAAGTCTCAGGTTGCTTAGACCTATTGGCTTTTTACCCAGGATAATGTGCTGCATGGCTAAACACTTAAAAAGCAAAAAGGCGAGACCTATTGGCTATGCCAATGCTTGTTAACATTTCAGTTTGTCCTCTGTTAGATGTAATGAAATGTTTTGGTTTCACTTTGTTTTCTTACATTGACAATATTCAGCTTGTATTTGCACTATTGCCTCAGTAAGGAAATTTATTGGGGCAATTAAGGAACTACCTCTCGGCTGAAGCAAGCTGGATGGGAACAGAACTGTTTGAAGCTGAATGGCGGAAAAAAAGAGCTAGTGGTGGGTAATCAAACCCATCTCTGGGCTCCTGCTTGGTGGCGAGATGCTCTTGGGCCTTTTGCTGTCCTTAAGCAGGCAGTAACAATTTTGGGTATCTGAATGGATAACATACTCTTGACCGCCAGGTCAAAAAGTTGTCTGCCTGCTGCTTTGGTCTCCTTAGAGGCCATAACAAGCATTGGCATAGTCAATAGGTCTCGCTTTTGGGACCTTATAATTATTTAGTTTTGCAGCATAATATCCTTGGTGCAACAACATCACCTGTTGCATGGCTAAACCTTGTACCTTATAAGTGTTTAGCCATGCAACAGTTGATGTTGTTGCACCAAGGATGTTGTGCTGAAGTTATCCAGCACAATATCCTTGGTGCAACAACATCAAGTGTTGCATGGCTAAACATTTATAAGGTCCCATAGGCGAGACCTATTGGC
Source organism: Triturus cristatus (assembly GCF_964204655.1). Taxonomy (NCBI): domain Eukaryota; kingdom Metazoa; phylum Chordata; class Amphibia; order Caudata; family Salamandridae; genus Triturus; species Triturus cristatus. The sequence goes on from NC_140588.1 coordinate 450,492,361, forward strand.
TATGCCAATGCTTGTTTTATATTTCTGGCGTATAGGAACCATGCCAACCCCTGTTCAAACTCTTAATTCACTTGCTCATCTACTTGCTTTTGTAACCTGCAAGTATATTTTGTCTGGCTACTCCCCTGACTTCTTCAAAAAGGTATTTTTGAAAATAAATATGCTTGCCTTTATTGTTGTTTCGTTATTCAACGACGGCTTATGCTGCAGCACCGACGCTCAGGTATGCACCATATGTGAGTGTGTAAAGTATTTTCACACTTCGCAAGTTGCATCTCAAGAATTTTGCTTTTTCACAATCATAACGTCTGTTTTTTTCTGATCAACTGGAAGGACGAGTTTTTGGCGTGAGAAATAAACTGCTATGAACTCTCTCAATGTCACATCCTGTTATGAAACTGGAAAGTCTCATGTGAATCTTGGCCCACTGCAATACCGTAGGTGACGCAAGGATGGTTGCTTTGGCAACCACGGTCTGGAAAGTCCAAAAGTGCATATCTGCCCATAAGATCTCAGATGGCAGGATTCCATGGACTAGGGTTGCCGAAGCTAGTGCGTTTCCTGATCGGACCTAAATCAATCTTTGTTATAAAATAATGCTCGGTGAATAAAGGCCAGTGTGTGAAACGGGAAGGGCATTTAGACAAAATTACGACGTGGTGAAAGGTGGGCGTCCTTTTGACACATGACTTTGTCTGCGCATCGCCAACAACGACGAAGACACGATGTAACTGTGATGTTGGGCCCTAGGCCCCCATGCTGGGTGTAATGATGGACACCGGACACATAGGTGGGGTAGTGGGTAATGGCCACGAGCACGTGCGCTCGGCCACTTTTATTAACCTCGTCACCTGACCCATTGACGTAGGTGGTGGGTGGGTGTACAGGGTAATACATACATGTTGGAACACTAGAACGTGTCCATGCTCGGACACTACAGTAAAATGGAGTGTGCTCAAGCGCCTAAACTCCCTCTTAAAGCGCTGTCACGTGGCCTGGGAAATGGATTTAGGGGTAGGGAGCGAGTGACTCCCCTCTAGGAAGAGAGTCCGTCCCTAGAGGGTGTGTCATCATGAAATTTACAGGGTGCTGTATTCAGCAGGAGTCAGAGCCGTGTTTAACTTAAATGTATAAGTTGTTTTTGTTCTCCTTTCCTTCACTTTCGGCTCTGTTATGGAAATCTTCCCGCTCTCTTTTTTATTGTTTTGGGCGCCACTTTTCGTCTACAACCGAACAAAGCAATTATACTTTGTGTTGTTCCTAAAGCCTTTGCCAGCCTTGGTAGCTTCTAACAGGAGGATTTTATGATGGGTGATAAAAGTATTTTTTACCAGATGCAAAAGTGGTTTATTACTTAAGATGACGAGTAAGTGAAGGGATTGAGACCAAAGATTTAGTTTTATTTAATAGCAGTTGTATATAAGATGGACTGTACCTCCCACTGGCTGTATCATGATGGGCTGCACTGTCACGACCCTGTTTCAAGCGCCTGCAGTTTGTAACAGGAATTCATTTAACCCCATATGTGTTTGAGCGCGTGCTTTATTGTGAGACCGTACAGCTCGGAAGCCGTGGGTAAGGTTTGTCTCTTTCTGTTTCTGAGCAGAGCGATCTTAAAATAACCAACTCCGAGAAATATCATATTAAATGAATTCACTAATGCCACTGCAGGCGCATAACACAGGCTGTCGGCTCTACCGGCAACAAACCCCCATTATTATACGGCCCTGGGTGTCGGAGCGCTTCAAAGAGATGTTTCAGATACAGTTACAGTGAGGTGCACACACAATAACTAGTAAAGGGAAGCACAAGCTATAAAAGCATGTAAGTAGCATAGGACCATCCATAATGTTACCTACATAGCCGATGCGCAATATATACACATTTACATTTTAAAACAGTGCTTAATTTGAGCCAGTGATTGCAGCTGGACTCACTGGCACTCCTTTCTGAGGACTGGCACTTATTTAATACAGTGAAAACTCTACAAATGGACACCGCACCAGTTTTAGATATGTATCTTTGTAAAACAAGATCAAAACTCTAGAAATTCGACATATAGTTATTTATAAATATCAGTAATAAAAAACAGGCTTGGGACATAGTTCCTTGAAGTGGATAGCTGTGGTGTGGTCAGGCTGCAGTATTGGAAGACCCTTTAAACAGTACCTTTTTGTTTCGGCCGACCGTGGCGTTGTGGGCCTACGGCGGTGGGCATCGAGGCTGCGGTGTGAAGCGGATCAGTGAGGCGTGCCGTGCCTTCAGGTCATGGTGCATGCAGCGGCTTGTGGCAGTAATCCAGCGGCATCGGGGAGAATAGGGCTGCAGTGCAATGGGGACGGTGCTCGTCACAGTGCGGACGGTCACGGTGCAAGCAACGGTGTCTGTCGGTGGGCCGAGGCTGTGGTGTGGGATGGGCTGTACTTCGTGTAGCTTACGATCGGTGCCCCAGACCATGGTGCAGGCAGCGGCAGCGATGTCAGCTGGCAGCAGCATTGTCGGTGAGACCAGGGCGGCGGAGTGAAGCGAGTCGATGCATAGGGTGTTGCCCACAGGTCGCTGTGCAAGCAGCTGCTCGGTGGCTGATGTAGTTGTCAGTTAGACCAGGGTTGCAGTGCAAAGTGCGGCAATGTCCTCTGTGGTGCATTCAGGTCATGCTGTTCTTGAGACTTCTTGAACAGGGGGAAAGCTCTACTACAAACCCTTAGAGATAATCAGATGAAGACGTTTGTAGAAAGTTCAGTTCAGTCATTTCACTGCCCAAGACAGAAGCAGTCACTGTAGGCCAGCACAGCAAAATATGCAGCAAAGTGGCAGTCCTTCCTCACAGCTTCTCTGGCTCCTCTTCTTAGCAGGTAACTTGATCTAAAAGAGTTCTTAAAGTCTGGGGTCAGAGCCCCAATATCTATACCACATTTCCCTTTGAAGTTTGTACCAACAAAGTCCATCTGGCATACATAAACAAATTCAGCCTGGCTTAGGTTAGGTTCACCACAGGAGGTGGAGATAGCAATGTGAGAGGAAGCCACAGTCCTTTCAGGTGCCAGCGACAACTCCTTCTACCATTCTGAATGCAGCCAGTTCTATTCAGCCTGGCTATGAGTCACTCAGGAAAGTCAGGACACACCTCAACATCCCCCCCTCTGGTGTCTGTCTAGTGTGAATGCACATCCCCAGCTCCTGCCACTCTGAACCCAAACAGTAAATACACTTATGGCAGAGGCACACAGGATGGTTAAGCAAGAAAATGCCCTCTTTTTAAAAGTGGCATTTTCAAACACACAATTTAAAAAGCCTCTTTACTAAAAGTTGTATCTTTAAATTCTGAGTTCAGGAAGTCTAAACTCCACTTCTCTATTTTGCCCCAATGGAAAGTTATGCTTGTAAGATGTTACAAAGCAACTCCCCTGTTAGCCTGTGGGACAGATAGCCTTTCAATAGTGAAAACGAAATTAGCAGTGTGTCACTATCAGGACATGTAAAACACACCAGTACATGTCCTACCTTTCACATACACTGCGCCCAGCCCATGGGGCCACCTTGGGCCTACCCGAGGGGTGCCGTACATATAAGAAAAGGAAAGGTTTGGACCTGGCAAGTGGATGCACTTACCAAGTTGATATGGCAGTAGAAAACTGCACACTGACACTGCAGTGGCAGGTCTGAGACACTTTTGAAAGGCTGCCTGTGTGGGTGGCACAATCAGTGCTGCAAGCCCACTAGAAGTATTTAATTTACAGGCCCTGGGCACACACAGTGCACTAAACTATGGAGTAAATCAAATAAGCCATTCATGGAAACACCAATCCATAAACACAATTTACATGGAGAACATATGCAATTTAGCACTGAATAGAAGTGGTAAAGTGCACAGAATCCTAAAACCAACAAAAAATAGGTCAAAAACAGGAGGTCAAAAAGTCTGGGGGTAAACCCGCTGAAGAAGCCAAGTCTAACACAGAGCAAGAGAGGAAAAAATTACAAAAAGAGGAAACTAGGAGGAAGCAAAAGACAAAAAAGTGATAAGGAAAAATAGAAAGCAGGGATGAAAAAGAACCTGCAAGAGTGAGTTAAAGAGGCAGTGAGTGTCTGGTAGTTAATTAAAGAGGCGTGAGGTGGAATGAAGTCTGCACATCCTTGGCATTCAGCTCCCGACCTTCGATAGCACTGTCCCAGGATACTGAATAAAACTTTGGGGCCAGGCACTTATTTTTTCATAAGTTAGGCACTAGATAAGAAACATCCTCGGAGTAGAGTGTTCCAGGATAGTAAAGAGGGACAACTTGACGTTCTATGGTTCACACTTGACAGTGTTGTTGGAATTGCTTTTCATGTCTTTCTTGAAAGAGTCGTACACTAATTTAGTCAGAATCCCAGGTTGAATAGAGTTCCAATCTTTACATCACTTCCAGTAAAAGATTGGGAGACAGTATGTTATTTTCTGAAGAGGAAAGTGTCTAGAATGGAAGTCTACAACCTTTTCGGCAATAAGAACTACCTATGTTCAATAAATATCATCCTGAGCTACTAATATTATTAGTGTTTTAATAGTTACCGCATCAGAAAAGAGTACATTAGTGGCCACCATATACAAGTTTAGCAGCAGTGATAACGTTTGTGCTGGTTTGCCAGCAGTAATATATCAAAGGTTTTGTCAAGTTGAAATGACTATGTGGCTAATACATAACAGTGATAGGTGCAATTCCCCTTGCAATAAGGTATTAATATTGGTAATAAGACTCTCCAATGCTGCACAATCTATTACTCAATTATCAGCTTCAAATATATTTTGGAAATTCAACCATTCTTCTCCAAACATTAGCTTATGAGTTCTGAAAATCTACACATTATCATCTCAGATATGCAAAACACCTATAGTAGGCACACGTTCAGCATGTCCCATCACATCCTTACTGTCTGTGATCATGCCCTGTTAAAAGGAATAGTTGTAGCTTTTTAAGTAGTGGGTAAGCTTTGTTACAGGAGGTAGTCCTTGAATCAAAATGCCTCATTGAGAGATTTTTGCAATAATGGTGCCAGAATTCTGCAAGAACAAAGTCTCACTGTTGGGGTTTGCATGCGTAAAACAATTAAACGCCACTGTGCCTGATGCAGTGCAGGTTCTGAGGCACTAAGGCCGAGAACAGTCCAATACATCATTGTAACTGCTGTTCTTTACTTACCAACAGTGGGGCCCATGGACTTGGCTTGCATTCAGGCACGTCACTCTTGCTACACCAAAGGACAGGCTGTGTTGAAGTTGCAGCAAAGCAGTTTTGCTTAACTTGCTCCCTAGTCAGCTGCTTTGTGGTTTCATTTGTCCTTGATGAGTGAGTGAAGAGTAGAGCAGGGTGGCTGCAATGGCTTTTACATGGGGTCCAGTCACCAGGTGTGGGGTGGAAGGTGAGGTTGAACTTGGCAGAGGGAAAGTAGTCTAGGGTGTTCCCTTTGATGTAGGTTGACAGAGCCACAAGCTGCAAGATCCAACAGGTTAACAAATGCATCCTTTATGGTTTTTTTTATCATTGATTTATTCCTTGGGATTTTGAAATGAGTTTGCAAGATGTTGCTTTCATAGGTGGACCAGGAAACTGAGATGAGATCAGGTGTCTTGGAGCTTGAGGCTGTAGGGTTCCAGATGGTTAGGAGGTTAAGTGCAATAAAAATGGCATCCGGGTTATGTGTGGGGTTTAGGCCTGAAATGTCTGTTGGGTGCATGACTGTGGAGTGAACTTTGATTAATTTAAAGCAAGCGTGCATTCTCTGGCATTGCTTTTAAGTGAGGGAAGGTGGGGGACGTTGTTGCTTGGGTTGGATTTGTGTGATGATGTTATGTCACGACAGGGGCACCTCCCAGGTCAACAGCTAAGACACGGGGCACCTCTGCCTGTGCCAAGCAGGTGACCAGGAGTGAGGGAAGAAGAAAGGAACCATGGAGCAGGTCAGCACAGGGACAGCATGAATGGAGACAAGCTCCCTAAGAAGAAGAGGAGCAGTGTAACAGAAAATACAACAATAACACAACTAGAACAGCATCTGTATCTGTCTCAGTGTCATGTTTCACGCAGTGGGGTGAGTTGGTGCATGACAATGAAATGGTGGGGATGGCGCCCAACGAGGGACTGGATGCAGTTGGTCTTTGGTGAGGTGTTCTTTGATGTGATGTGCTAAAAGTAGGGATTTTCGGCATCTGCCCTTATCAGCCCTTACCGGCGCTACACAGGGATCTTGCCTCTTTCTGCTCTCCGATGAAGGCACCTGGGCTAGGACAATCTGGATTGTTTCGTTTCTGGGGGCACCAGAGGAGAAAGCACTACGCCACTTGACCTTTCTGAAAGTGAAAGTGGACTGGTCTAGACCAGGAAGCATTTGTCTGTGCCCGTTTGTCCTGCCTTTAAGTAGCTCAGAACCTCTGCTAGTCCCACGTCTCTCTCTCGAGCCCAGGCCAGCTGTCTTCATTTAAACAAATGTATTTGTATTCACAACTAGACATAGACGCAGGACTCATGAAAAACTCCTCAGGGGAGCCCAGAGCCATACTACTTCCTTTTTGCAGCTGATTAGTGACGTCGAAGTGGCAGAGCCCAGATCACAGCTCACGCCCAGAAAAAGTGTCCATCTTTCCAAAGTGATTTTTTTAGGGACGGATACAAAGGTCTAACTGTTTTGGTCCTGTTGTTTCAATGTTCGTTCAGGCATGTATATTTCTTCTCAGAATCAAAAAAAAAACTTGCACTGATGCTGTTTCTACGAAATCTAGAGAGAAGAACTTCCTTCAAAGACGCCTCAAACTGCTCCCCAGGTGCAGATTTTATCGGAAATGGAACAAAACGGCTTCCATTTAGAGTTCTCATATCGCTGTCCGCATTTAATGCACAAAGGACAGTGGGGCGGTATCCTGCAGCCTCCTCTCTCTCTCACCCACCCAGAAGGGATTCACAGCAAAAATAGCAAATGCAGGCCCACATCAGCCTCCCAGCCCGGTGGTTGAATTCTTTCTTAGTAACAGTAACTGCCGATAAATGGCTCATTTAAAACAGGAGAGGTGCATTAGGAAATTGGTAGGCGCAGAGTTCACCAACTGGGCCTTGGGAATACAATATCGCCAATTGTACATAACAGGGATACTTCGACGTTTTCTGACCTTATTAAGTTATTTTTTTCTGAAGCCTCGAGCCTTATTATGGCTAAAGTCCGGCCAGGTATCATTATACTCCTTGCATACCGCTGAGGGTACTTTATCCTGTATAGAGCTAATGCTGAAAAACACAATGCACAAGAAGGCAATGATGGTTTATGTGTTTCTCGTATTAGCTCTGAATCACTGGTAATCTGTGGCTTTTATAACCGACAATTCATTTGCTGTGGGGAGATTAAGAAACCTGAAGTTTCAGATTGCAGATGTCATTTGAAGGCAGCAGGTGCCTCTTGTGTAATCTCAGCGACACAATGGAAAATGGTTGTAGGATTGTGGCCTGGGAGAGCCTAAATGGAGCTTTACTTTGCGCAGTGTATTATTTTTGCTATTTCTTGCTGTTCAGAAAAGTGGTGTACGTAGTATGAAGCTGTCATTGGACTCCTGCTCGCATCACAGAGTAGAAATTATTGTGAACCTTGGGGGTGTCCTGCTTCCTCACATGCTCTCCTTCCATGTCCACAGAGCCTGCAGGGTCCACCTTTCGAACCCCCACCTTGGCGTGATGAAGGAAGATATATTGTATCACTTTGATCTTGGGACTGGGACTCATGATTTACCTGCCTTGTTTGGAGACGTAAAGGTAAGCTAGTCCAATGTAGCATGCAGACTATAATATCGCAATCAAGGTTTAAATAACACTTTTAACTCTCTCTTTTTAGTTATTAATAAGCCATTGATGTACTCTATGTTTCTTTATGATTAAAATGCAAAATATCATAAACACTTCAAGCCCTGATTTTAGTAGTAGCGTGCACCCTATGTTATGGTGCCATAAGAGCATGCAAGCAACCACCATAGGATAACCTAAAAGTGTGTAGAATTGTTAAGTCTTTACAGTCTCAGTGATAGACTTACCCTTGTCATCATTGTGTAACCTATGAGAATTCGAAGCCGGACATGCCTGTTACATATTATAAATGGCAGAAAACTCATGATAAGGCAAGCCCGGGGATAGGTGCTCCTCTTCCAATGAATTAAATTGTATAGATTCCCCGTATAGATCAGGTTGTACCTGGCTCTGTTTGGGCTTCTTTCACGGGCACGTGCACCAGAGCTCAAGCCTAGCTCCCAGAAGCCCTCTTCTAGCAGCCTGTAAGACTAGTGCGAATCCATGCCAGTCACATAGTTACGCTGCTTGGAGTAGCAATCGTACCTAGCGGGCTCTTATGGACCACGTTCATGCCAAAGAGGCATATCTGGATCCTTATGAATGGAACTGATTTCATATTGATTGGCAATTACCACAGGCAATGAAATTAAGGGGAATACTTTCATAGTTAACTTGCTGAACTGTGTGTTGGGCCTCTGGTGTGGGATACGGGAGAGGACCGCTCTTGTCAGACCAGCAGGCATTGGGAGAGTAAAGAGTCTGGTTCAAGGAGACTGTAGAAACTAGTCTAAATATCTCAGAAGAGCCTATTGTCAACGCAGGGCATGCATAGGAGGTTTCACTGAAGACCAGTTGTACAAACAAGAGTGTCGAGGTGCCTGCATTCACTATCTTTATTATAGTTTGTCATGTTACAATATTTTTACTCTAGTGCTGGATGCCCATTAAAGTAGTCTATCCACCCAGCCAAGTACAAGATTATTGTTTGGGATTTCTTTTACTCTTTTTTTCCCTTCAAAATGGAGTTAATATAGCATACAATAAGCATTCTTGTTTGTTTGCCCTCTCAACCCTTACTTTATACATTTTTAACAGTTCCTTTTTGGATCTTAATTTTTTTTTAAAAAAAACGTTTCTGATCAAAGTTTTAATGAATATATCACTGCTTCTAACGAGGAAGAAACTGTGCTAAATAAAGTTTAATTGAGAAACAAAAATGCTTATAAACATTTGACATGCTACTCTAAATAAAAGTTGATGCAATTCATGATAAATAGATGCCCTTTCCTAGCAGAGCCACTGTTTACCACATGAATATAGGGGCTTATTTACAAGCCTCTTGCGCCACTTTTGCGTCACTTTTCCCATGCTTGTGAATCTGCCCCATAATGTGTCCTGATGCCACAAACAACTGCTGCAGCTATTTGTTTAAATTCTGTACACAAAAGACCCAATTCACAATTTCTGTGAGCAGCTGTATCTCTTCCTTCACTTAAGTGTTTCATAGGTCGAAATTTCCAAAAGTAAGATGCACCTAGTTACCCTAGTTACTAAAATCTGGTCCAATGTCCATGGGAGGCAAACTTCTTGTTGCCTCGATTTAACTGTTTTTACTTTGTGCTCTCTCCAAAATAATAAAATACTTTTTACATTATGCTTCCCCACTTATTTTCACCTAACCAAACCATCGTAAAATATTTTATTATCTTTGCATGTATTGTTCTGTAGCGCTTTTCCTTTTTCTCCATCACTTAATCAAGACGCACTACATAAATAAATACAAATGCATGGCGTTGAAATGAAACCAATTACCAGATTATAGCTTCCCTAACATTTGCAATGTTGTCTCGCATTTGACTGAATGTGTACATTTTCTTATGTCTGCCCCTCAGTTTGTGTGTGTTGGAGGTAGCGCATCAAGGATGAAATTCTTTATTCAGTACATAGCAGAGGAGTTGAAACTGGGAGATCCAAAGGCCGACATTCCAAACATCTGTGCAGGAACAGACCGCTATGCAATGTATAAAGTAGGACCTGTTCTATCAGTTAGTGTAAGTATTACAGATCTTCTTTTTTCAAAATGTGGAAAGAGGTTTTGCTAAATAACATATTAAAATCTAAATACAAATATTTATTGATGCATATGTGATTTCCTAGGCACTGCTTTCTGCTCATAAGTCCCTGTCTGACAACAGTATTAAGGTTAGAGATGGAAACCTAAGACTCATCATTATCATTGTTGTTATCCCAAAATATTAAAGTGAAGCATTCTAATGACCCAGGGCCGGCTTTAGGGCAGTGCGACTGGTGTGGCCGCACTGGGAAATGATCTGTGGAGGGGCGCTGACCTCGCGGGGGTGGAGGTTCGGGGGGGTTGCAAATAACTTATGATTGGAGAGATGAGGGGCACCTTTGCCCGGTGGTAGTGAGAGAATCCGAGAAGGTGGTCATGGGCTGTGGGGGGCACCAAAAACGATTATTGCACCGGGCGGCTCCAGTGCTAAAGCCAGCCCTGCAATGACCTGATAAATAAAGGTTCTCCAGATTTTTGTGTGGTAGTGTCAGCAAGCTCAAGTAGCATGACCAAGCAATAGAGTAAAAGTGAAGAGGTTTAGCCCCTCGTTATGTGCGGCCCAGAGAAGTTTTATTAACTATAGTTTTTCTTCTCAGGCACAAACAGCACAAGTCATATATTCCACGCCACAATACAATCACTTGCCCTTTTACACATTCACAGGGGCAATGCATGCTCACTGACATCCTCTTTTCCCCCCTCACTCCTCTTTAGTACTGTCCGTTATAAACCAGCATGCCTAATCACTGGTCAACACAAGTAAAATCACGTCACCTTCAAAGGTTTTCCACTGCCTACCACTTCCTGCACTAATAGGGGTCTGATTCTCAAACTGCAATTTGGAGTACATTTACAATAGTAGTACTTACGTAATGCAAAATGTTATTCACTAACCATGCGAAAGTATATGCCTCTGCCGCTCATCTTTTTTCTATGCGGATACCTATGTCCTGATGACTTCGATCCCCTCACACTTATACCTACGTTTTAGTAGTAAATGTGGGAGGGACGAGATAGTGGCTGAAAAATGGAAAATACTTGCTACAAAGAGGGAGTAGTTTAGGTAGGGGTAACGCAGGGAAAACCCCACCCACAAAACTGTAAGCTGATTGCTATTCACAAACAACACTTCTAAAGTCACTAAACCCAAAATGAACCCAAAATAACCTTACTGCAGCCCAGCATTGAAGTGAGCCCAGAACCAGACTAGGGTTCTCCAACACCGTGCCACAGAAAATAATGAAGGCTGAGACTTAAAATAAAACCCCATATACATGAGTTTTAGTGATTTTTAATGCATTTACATGAAAGTTACATTTTATTGTAAGTGGGATGTTTTTTAAATAGATCTTTAGATACATAATGATACATTCATTATCTATATATAAAATATTTTTAATGTGCATTAAATACAATAGTACTGTAGCATTGTTTATGTTAATTCAATTTTGCACCTTTCCCTATACTTAGCCATAGGGAGTGACAGAGACCACTGCCTACATGTGAAAAGTTACTACTAGAACCTTTACACTCATACATTTGTCCTCCCCCATGCTTTTAGTGGGTGAGGACATGTAAGTCTACACTTTGAAATAACGTTTCATTTGGAAATGGCGACTAGCCAAAAGTAGTAAAGTTACTACAAAATGTAAAGGTACATTTACACATGAGTAAATATTCACGTATTTAACTTTTGTGAATAGGCCAGTGGGGTTCAAATTATAATTCAGAGCCATCTCAGAAACAAGCCAGGCTACCTGTTAAAAACACATCGCCCCCTACACTCTACACCTATGTCCCCTGCAGCAACATCCTAATGAAACAGGAGATCCAGCAGACTAAAGAATATTAACCAACTGCCTGGCCTCCTCCTTCAAAGCCCCAAGACTCTTGAATTATCTGTCGATTCATCTCAGGCACCACATGTAACCTGTGTGAAACTACTGAAACCCTTCCTCTTTTTCATGTGCCTATTCAGTTGCATGACTTCCCCTCCCCAGTCATTCACTTGACTCTTTAAATGTCTGCTCTTGCTTTGGCAATCTTCATGCCTTGACTTTTAGTCCCCGACCTAACTGCTGCCCCAAAGATAAAAAAAAACCTTCATATTTACACGTACCTCATTTTTATAATATTAATTTCATTTAATTATGAGAGCATATTTACGGGTAATTGTTATTGTTTAACATTTTCAGAATAGATGCTTATAACTGAATCTGAAATATTAAAGACATTAATGCATTTTTACAACTTGCATAAGTGCATATTTTATTTTCTCAAAATCTGCATAGGTTTAAGGAATGTAAACCTATTAGATAAATATGCACACCAATAGAAAAAGAAGCAAGGTTAGAGCTGTAAAAATGCAAACGTAATGTTTTGATGCTTCGAGTTCGTCCTGTTCTTTTAGGTTTTAATTTTCAAATATTGATGATAAAGTAACTCTTGCTCTCTGTTTGTTTCCTCAGCATGGAATGGGCATTCCCTCCATCGCTATTATGTTACATGAACTGATCAAATTACTGTACCATGCCAAGTGTTCCAATGTCACTATCATTCGGATTGGAACGTCTGGTGGAATTGGTATGTTTTCCCTACATCTTTCTATCTTTTTGTTGTTGTGGTACAGCACTTCATACATTAAAAATGCAATTTATATGTGTATTTCTTAAAGTTGTGGCCATTTTGATACAGTGACTTTGATGACTTGTTTTGCAATCGCGGTCTTCTGTTGATACCTTTGTGTCAGGTATACAACAGATGGTGTCTTCTGTCAAACTCATCAGCAAATTTAGAAGATGTAGGTGTTTTGTTAGTCTAAATGATTGATATCAGCAAGTAGGGTTAAGCTATGCATCAGAAGCCCTCTGGAGGAACCGTATTCCAGACTTTTTTTTAGTGATGAGAAGGATAGGTCGGGATCTCTGATGGAAGCATACAATTAGTTACTGTGACAAGGGATTTACTACTGTATGAACCTGCTACCATGTTTTTCTACCTTAATTTGGCCTGGCAGATTGCCCTATTGGAGGAAGGATATACAGTTTGGAGACTCTTTCTGTAGTTCCTCTATTTCTTAGTCCTTATACGCCTAATGTATGATACACTGACTTTTGAACTGAATTGTCTCATCCAGTGAGAGACAGTGGGTGTTTTCAGATGGGAGCTATGTAGTAAATGTTTATCAGATTCAAGAAGAGGCTAACTTTGTTTTGGGGTTCTTTGGAATTGTCATATTCTCTTTTGGGGTTGCTAATGTAGCTGCTGTCAAAAAGTGGGTTATTAATTTCGGAAGGAGTATCCTTCCCGACATAATAAACACACCCTGGTTATTAAAAAGCAGTTCTTAGGGAATCACTGCTCAAACACTATTTAAAGTCAAGAAAACAACCCAAGAAAATTCTCCAACCAATTTAAAAAATAGAGAAAAATGTATGAGCGAAACACACCAAAACAATTACAATCAGACAAGGGGGGCTACAGATCCAAATGTTTACGTTTTAAGGAAAAAAGCACAGAGAAAAAGTCATGTGCCAATATAAAGTATCATTTCACAGTTGACTTGGACCTAAGTGCAATTTTGGTGCACCCCAATGAAGCTGAGGCTTGATGCACCAAGCGGGTCAGCCAAGGCAACATTTTTACTTTGGAACTTAGGGCTTGATTTTAAACTATATGGACGCAGTACAGTCCTTCAGGATTGTGGAAGACATTACGTCCACCATCCCAATGGTCCTCCATCCATTATATTTAGAGATGACCGCCAGCATAGCAGTCATCTTTGTACCTTGATAGCAACTGCCATCAAGCCCATTCCCTTTGAGGTACAAAATGTTTGGTGGATGGCCACCATCGGTTTTTATGACCATTCATAATACTTTTACTTTTTTTACTTTTTCATTAACAAAACTCCCAAAACTAAAACTAATAACCCCAAATCCTGAGAGTTTTCTTCCCAGATACAGGAATATTCTGATAAGATGATGGTGAAGTGCCAGTCCTGTGCATTAGCCAGTGATTGGAGAATTGTTTACACCAGACCTGATTACATTTCCTTAACTTCTCCACCTCTTTTTGTAGTTCTTCCTCTCTTGGTTTACTGGCAAAATTCCAATGAGCCTAAAACAAAATCACTCGTGCCAGCCTCTACCTGGATCATCTCTGGTCATTCCCCTAGCCACTCCTCTACCTTGATGAGGGGTTCTCTCCTCTGTCAGGGTCAGAAGTGTTTCTCACTTCTATTGGAGTTAGAACCAGAAAATTGAGATGGCCCTGAGAATGGAAGGTAGCATGTCCTACCAGCCAGGCTTGACATCTCCAAGTTGAAGGAAGTGGTGTTAAAACTGTTCTGTGTCAGCGGGAGGAAATGCATGAGGAAGTTGATTGATAAGAGAATAACGGGTGGTATACTAAATAAAGTGGTGCTAAAAAGTTTGTTAGAAATATAAAAGATGTAACCAAGAGAAGTGACAATATATTGCATATGTGGTGAAGGTAACTACTTTGTTGTTTTTGAAATAAAAAGATAATTAAAAATAAACTGTTCTGTGTTCTGCCAGCTCTTCCTGCCCCCTCCCAGATGGCTCAACCCTATCCAGTAAAGTTAAATTAGCCAATAGGGTGAAGCTAATACAAAGTATATGATTTTGGGGAAGCACCAATGCCATACCACTGTTTATTAATGGCATAATTCTGAGTTTCATAAAGCCAGAAAAAGAAGGCAAGAAAAAGAGAACTGGGATCAGCCAAAATTGTGTTATTTTATACACAAGCCCTCTCCAGTTTACAGGTGGAGATAACCTAACTATCCCCTTGGGAGTTCTCTTTGCCAAGGCTAAAAAAAGCTGGAAAGACCATCAACATTTGCTTGACCATCCCTAGGTCTGTGTTCCATTGTAATGTCTAAACAGTGTGTAATGGCAGGAGGGCAATGTGGCCCACTTCAACAGTTTAGGGTTAGTCCCTGTTGCATCTAAATTATCCACCAGAGTCAGTGGTTGGTCTGAACTCAGAAACGAGTCCCAAAGATGTATTGTCTCAGTTTCTTAAGGGACCACAGCACTGCAAAGGCCTCCCTCTAAGTGGCATTCTACTTCTCTAAGTAGTACAGATCTGATAATGAACTTTATATATTGGTCCGGTTCTTCATCCTTTAGCTGAAAAGTACAGGCCCAAAGCATGCTCTAAACCATCTCTCTACACCAAAAACTTCCAGTTGAAGTCAGGTACTTTGAATACTGGTGTAGAATACGGTGCCTCTTTCAGGACATCAATGGTCTTCTTACACTGTGCTACCCAGATCACCTTCTTAGGTTGCACTTTGGATATAAATTCTGTGAGTGGTGCAGAAATGCTGCCTTACCCTTTGATAAATCTGCCAAAAGGCTCTCATCCGAGCCTGGGTAGTTGTCGAGGACTGTGAACTTTGAAGGTCTCTCAATTTTCTTTCTTTATTGCCTGAGGAAAGAATTATTCTTCCCAATTGCCCAATCACCAAAGTGCCATCCAGCACTTAATATATACGTGAAAGGTGTCAGATGTCTCCATGAGAGGGTCCCAGTTAGAAGGAAAAAACACAAGGGCAAAACCAAATGTTAAAAGATATAAGGGTTAAAAGCAGTGCCCCAAAACTACCCTGAACAAGGGTGGAGAAAGAGCGGCACATATGATCTGCAGAACTAAAAAAAACTTAAACAAGGAATGCAGTTGTAGAAAAATTGAGAAAAAAATCAAGAGAAAAATGCTTCAAAATCATTGATAAATGAGATGGAAAAAAAGGAACATGCATCCCTTTCAAGGTGTAGCCTTCTCATATATATGCCATGCAGGGTATGACATGACAGGAAAAAGGGTTGGTGCCATTTTGAATTGGGGCTTGAGATAAAAAAAATTGAGAAGAAGGCAATATTGGTTAGCATAAATGTAAGGCGCACCTACCGTCCTAAAGGGAATGGCATCTTTCGGGCCTCAGAAGAAGAACCTCCCAATTAACATCTTCCTCTTTACCACTCTCCTGCTACACTTTGCCTGCCAACCTCCATGGACAAGACTCCAAAAGGCCTGCAGAACAGCTCTTTGACTGACAATCACTGCAGAAATGCCATAACTGACTAAGGGCTTGATCACGAGTTCTATGTCGTGGAGCGGGCCTCTACGATAGCTCCCAGCTCCAGGACCGCCAAACTCGACTGCCGGACGGCTGCCAGATTACGAGTAATCTCAGGGTCTGGCGGGTAGTCCTTTGGCGTTCGCAGGCAGTACCTATTAAAAAAGTCACCGCAATGGGAACACCAAAGCCTATTGCTGCACGGCATGGACTGTAAAGTCCATGCCGGGACGTAAAGGGTGTGACGGCACACAGGGGGGCACAACATGTGCCCCCCTGCAGGTAACCTTTAACCCTGAGGCAACAGGGAGCCCATAGGACTCGCTATGTTTCCTTAGGGCCACAGTTTTCATGGCAGCCTCACCGCCATGAAAGCTGTGGTCGCGAGGAAACTTCTAATATGCTCGGAGGTGCTGCAGCTGCACCACCAGCATATTAGGGTCTCTGACCTCCGCGCCACCGGTCCGGGATCCATGATCTCCGGCGGTGGCGGTGGTCCTGTGGTGGTCTCACCTCCATATTCATAATATGGCGAGTGGACCGCCACCACAGTGTTCTGCAATCCGATGGACCGTCGAACTCGTAATCAGGTCCATAACGTTTTTGGGAGAAAACACTACACCTTGTGTTGAATGCGAGGATCATAGAAGCATTACCTCCTCCATGAACGCAGATCCCCTAGAACACATCTGTTCCTCGGTGAGTCACCTGTGCATATTTGGTCTGGATCTCAGACTGGAGTGACTGCACTTGTCTCCTGTCAACTGGGTGGCCAGGGTACACCACAGAACCCTGGCCGTGATAGGCAGGCAATCCTATTGTAAAGCCTAAAACACTTCTCTCAGGGGAGTCAGGTGGTTCTTTCTGACAAGAAAAATGGGGCGGACCATGACAAAATTGTTTTTCTTTCTTACAGATTCTGTTAGAGTTATCTAGGTTTGACAGTACCAGTTATCTTGCAGGGTCCTTGTATTTAATCACAAAAGAAAAGACTTAAATGGCACACCCAAACGATATAAAGGTTCAGTTCCCCACTAATGTAGATTGCCAGCTATACTCAAGTCACATATATTTGTCAAAGGAGAAGATAAGAGGATCAGTTCCATTAGTTGGTCGTCTTGTTTGATAACAAATCCGAGACCCCTTAGAAGTTCAGTTGCTTGTCATCTTTATTTTTTAGGATTGCAAATTCCAATACACGAACCAGCCGACACGTGTTTCGTCTTACAAAGACTTTTCAAGGCACAAATTGTAATAAGGTTGTATTGATGGTGTTCGTAGTACTCTGTAGAGGTTCAAATACACGACGTCCAAACTATCCAAGGTCACTGTAGCGTGTGGTAGATCATACCATCAATAGGAGTAGAATTTAGTCCGTTCCAATAAGATACGCAGAAGCTGTTCAGTAACGTTCTCGGAATTAGTGGCGTGCAAAATCCTTGATAAGAGTGCACCCACTGTCTGTTTCCACAAGGAAGGAGATACAACCGCAATCCGCACCGTCTCACTAACAAGTAAACCTTGGATAGTTTGGATGTCGTGTATTTGAACCTCTACAGAGTACTACGACACCATCAATACAACCTTATTACAATTTGTGCCTTGAAAAGTCTTTGTAAGACGAAACACGTGTCGGCTGGTTCGTGTATTGGAATTTGCAATCCTAAAAAATAAAGATGACAAGCAACTGAACTTCTAAGGGGTCTCGGATTTGTTATCAAACAAGACGACCAACTAATGGAACTGATCCTCTTATCTTCCCCTTTGACAAATATATGTGACTTGAGAATAGCTGGCAATCTACATTAGTGGGGAACTGAACCTTTATATCGTTTGGGTGTGCCATTTAAGTCTTTTCTTTTGTGATTATTTATGTGTGTATGTCTTGTACATACGGATGATGTCTCCAGGTAGTAGACATCAACATTAGCTTTGAGCACCCTTTTGCAATTGTTGATCTCTTTGCACTAATACGCCTTAACTTTATGTATTTCATTTATTATTTGTATTTAGTTTGGTGTGCCGTTTTTCCTATTTGAGGAACACTACTACCTAATCAATTTTTGGGGTCCTTGTATTTGTTGGCCTGGAAGAGTGGGAACACTCTCCTGAGCATTATTAAGTTGCAGGTTTATGTTATTAGCAATGGCATTTCTCCTTGAGACAAAATGGAAATACTTCTGTGTTAGCATATGCACTGCTGGGAACTAGAATCCCAATAACATGATGGCTCTAATAATGATCCCCATCAAATCAGTCTGGTGCGAAGAGTCCAGTTCACAGTAGAGTGGGCTGCAAGGGGAGCTCTCTAATGTCACACTAAGGGAGCCGGACCTGAGGGGCACCTCTTCGGGAGCTCACTGCAGTAGAGGCCAGCAGGGTTCAGGCAGGTCCAGCTGCAGGCCAAGGCAGCAGGTCAGCTGTGCAGATGCAGAGAGCCTCTGAAGCTTGTTATATCCCTGTAGCTCAGAACAGGAGGTCAGTCAGCTGACACTTGGACTCACTTATACCTGGGGTGAGGGTCCAGGTCCAGTCTTCCTTCTCAGCAATTATGGCAGGACTTAAGCAGCAGTGCATCAGGGTGTCCTTCCTACAGCTGGCTCTGAGGGTCCAATATTTATACCGAATGCCAACTTTGTAATGGGAGAAGCTTCTGGAGGTTTTGGCCCCAGCCAGTCTGGGCTCAGAAAAGATTAGTGCCAAACCTTTGGTGAGTGTGCTCAGGCAGAGGCTTTGTAATATGTAAGTGTGTTAGGTGACAGCTCTACCATCTATCAAGTCAGAGATGGCTAATCTTGTTAATACTTATTTCCCATTTGTCTCACTGCCGGGGAGCAACACACAAAGACCAGCTACCATCTACACCTAGTCATGAGACTCAGGATACGGGTTGCAGGAACCAAATGGCTAGGGCAAGAAAATGTAAAGTTTCTAAAAGTGGCATTTTCAGAATTGTGATTTAAAAATTCGACTTTACCATTAAAGATGGGTTTTAATTATATACCAAACTTGACATTCATATGTGTTTCTAATTAAAAGTCACAACTTATTAAGTGTAATAAGGGAACCCAATATTTTACTATGAGAGAGGTAGACCTCACAGTAGTGAAAAACTCATTCAAGGAGTTTTTCATTGCCAGGACATGTAAAACCTAGATGTACATGTCCAACTTTCTAAATACGCTGCACCCTGCCCTCTGGGTTGTGTCGGGTCTACCCTAGAGGTGACAAATGCATTAAAAAGGGAGGTTTGGGCATGGAAAAAGGTTTATCTTGCCAGGTCGAAATGTTGGTTTAAAACTGCTCACACAGGCTTCAATGGTAGGTCTGAGACATGTTTTAAGGGCTACTTAAGTGGGTGGCTCAATCAGTGCTACAGGCTCACTATTAGTATTTCATTTACAGGCATTGGGTACATGTAATACCACTTTACTAGGGACTTATAATCAAATGAAATGTGCCAATTGGGTGTAAGCCAATTTCACAATGTTTACAGGAGAGACCACAAGCAATTTATCACTGTTTAGCAGTGATAAAATGGGCAGAGTTGTAGAAGCCAACAAAAACGGGTTCAGAAAACAGGAGGGTGAAGATAAAACATTTGGCCATGACCCTGCAGAACGAGCCAAGTCCAACAGAAAGAAAATAAAGTAATGCAAGGAATGATTGACGTAATCGCAGCACTGACGATCACTTGAGCTGCATTCCGTCCATCCTTTTTCACCCACTATGCCACCGTAGACAGAGGCCGCTATCTACAAATCAGGTCTGTTCCTTTTCAAATAGAAGCAGTTCTGCCAAAACCTCAAGGTCAGGCCAATTCATACGGGAACAAAAGTAAATGCAGACTGGTTTTGCCATAGTTAGACCTTTATTTTGTGAGCATCATTTTACATGGGTAGTAGAGGGGGACCAATGCTTGGTGCGATTGAGATCAGGCACATAAAGGGGCATGCCTGGCTATGGAAGTAGGAGTACTGGACCTGGACCCTCCCAAGCTTAACAGGACTGAACAAGAAGTCTGTCGCTCCTATAATCGTATCCAGTTAGCTGAGGGTAGAAGGGCAAGGCCACACCGTGCTCTTTCAGTACATGAACACAGTGATAACAGGAAACCAGAGTAGCTAATTAGTAGGCCCGGGCGTAATTTTAATTATGCTAGAGTATTTGGAGCAATTTCGGTAATTTTATGTCAAAGAGTATAACCGATAATTACACGATTACTCCAGCTTGCATAATTGTGAGTAAACTAAGGGGGGAGGAATTCTACAGCAAGAGCACATTTAGCTTTTGCTCGCAAGTCGTGTTCTATGGAATTTAACACTGTTTCTTAGCGCAAAATGCATCCTCTCATTCCATTTGGATGAGAGGGGGCATTTTGCACTACACAAATAGTTGTAAATGCTGGTAATAAATTGGGAGAAAATCCTATCCCAAGAGCGCAGTTAGGGAGTACCAGCGGCTGTTAGCACCCGCTATTTGTTTTCTATTGTATGTAGTGCTATTTCTTAGCACACAATGCATTCATGCGCCTATTTTGGCCGCAAGGAGGCATTTTTGTGCTAATAAATAACTCTGAATGCAGAATTACTCTTCTTGCATAATTAAGCATAATCTTGTGGAATTCTCTGGTAAATTCAGCATCATTACGCTACACTGAATTACTAATGTTATGCTCACCCCTACTAGTTAGGTGCCAAGAGCCATGTGTGGAAAGTGGCCACTGGGGTTGCCGAGGCAACAAGGAAATCTTTCAGTTCCCAGGGGGTAAGATGATCATCTGTGAAGTTCAGTGCTGGCTGTGGAGCTGTTTTCTGTTGTCCGGGGTTGGCGGTGGTGCTTTTTATAACTACATAATTTTGGCAAGTTACACTAGCAGAGCTACCAGTTGGCTGCGAACAGGCCAATTGTGGCTGATGGATGTTAGCATTTCCTGGGCTATGAGTGAAACTTCCTTCTATTGCAATGTTCACTTCTCTAAGGGGAGCATCGGTCTGTGGATGAGCACAGCTTATATGTGGGCCCGCTCTCTTTCTCTGTACTCCTCCCCTCTTTTTTCTGAGAGCATACATGGTATTCACTCAAACAAATTTAATCACACAGGCCAGTTCTGTGAGTGCTCTTTATGTTCTTAAATCCCACCTTTTTATTGCTGCTTCCTGCACAGGAGCAGCACTGGTGCAGATGTTCCTGTCATCTTTAAACCAGTGGCGGGTCATCTGCTAAGGCAGAGGAGCTTCGGCCCACTGCTTTGCAGCAGCAAAAGAAAGTAAAAATAAAATGATAATAATTAGAGGTTATTAGCATTTTATTTTTTCCTGCTGCTGACAGCTTTACGGGTGTGTTAGGGCTGCTCTGATGACAAAGGAGCTGAGAGGGGGTGGTTTGCCCACTCCAAAGTACGCATGACTGCTTTGCCTGTCCCCTCTCGAGCTGGCCAAACTGTCATGCGCACTTTACATGTCCTCCATGCAGGCTGCATTACAGCCTGCATGGAGAACATGCCCAGGCCTCCAGTCGCTGTCACAGCGCCCAACCATGACACTCAGACCAATCACAAGGCTGCAATGCAACGTTGTGATTGGCTCAGGGGAGCCTCAGCATAGGTGCTTCCTGTTGGAAGACCAGCCAGCTGTGGCGAGTAAGTTATGTATTTTTTCTCTTTTAACTCCCACTAAACCCCACCGCCCGCCACCCCCAATCGGTGACTGCAGCTCCTTCTGTAAACAAGAATAGCTTAAATTCCACCATCCAGAAACGGCCCCTAGTAAAGCCAATGATACTGTTGAGCACTAGTTAAGGTCACATTAATTTGTGGTAGGCACAGGGAGATTAAGTGATTCGACCCGAATCACAGGATGTTGAGCCTAGGCCGAGGCTTGAACCTGGTTCCTCAGCTCTGGCCATTACACCACTTGTAGGTTTGTTGGTTCTGAGTTAGGCAGCACTAACAAGAGAAATGGGCTGGTCAAAGTTGCCTCCTGAAGAAAGCCCAGCTACTTATTTATTTTTACAAATTAACCACTGCTTCCATGGACCTTTGTAACACTGCTACCCACTTCTCCCCTGCTTTAAATATGGAGTGCTATACTTGAGTTTGACCTGATTTAAGTGCTTTCTGCCACTCTAGGCTGGTTCGAAAAGATTAAGTACGCTTTAATCTGCAGTTGTGTAATGTTGGTGGTTATACAATAATCACAAAGTACAGTGGGTTAAAGCAATCGCAAACCCTCATATTTAGTAAATCAGGAGTTTGCAAATGCTAAAACCCTTTTTAGATACACTAATTCCATTTAATGATCCAGGAAAGGTTTGCCAAGGCGTTAAATAGGTTTAGGAAACCATTAGAAAGCACTATTTGTAAGGTGTGTGTTAAGGGTATCCCATTCAAATGCCGATTCCTTATGGTACGCATTGATGTTTTTTAACAGAAATACGGTCACAAAACATAAATATTTTACCACCAACTCAAAGGAGGTGGTAAGCCATTCACAAACGAGAAGGGGTTCCCAAGGGACCCCTTCCCCTTTGTGAATGTTGACAAATATGTTTTTTAGGAGTATTTCTAAAAAGGATTAATGTAAGAAAACCGTCTGCATTTAAAAAAAAAAACATTGTTTTTTTTAAAAGCAGTGACAGACTCCAGCTGACTCCAGCAGTCCACCATTTTTGTGACTGTGGCTAATCATAGTGGGTCTCAATTTGTGACCTACTTCATAAATATTGATGAGTTAGGTCGTTTTGTGACCAACTACGATTCTGTATTTTGTGAACCAACGTATTTGTACATAGATCGGTTTATTAAAATACTAATGCATTCGGTAGAAATTGGTGCACAAATTGGGATCAGGTTTACCAAATCCTCCATTTCACTTCATTTCAAATAAGAAATTACAAATTGTGAATAGTTAGTTATCAGTCGCAATTTACAATTTCTTATTTGGGATATTTTTACACAAGACCCACTATGTTGTATTTCTCGTTTGTGTTTTGCCCTTTTTTGTTGAGTATTTTTATGCAGGAGTCTGTATTTGTTGAAAACATGTAAATATGATTAAACTCCCCTAGTTGATATTACAAGATTAATTTACTAGCAGCACATAGTGACCTACAGACGAGGCCAGGGACCTACCACTCAGTGGTTACAAATAAATGAATGAAGAAGTCTTGCCTCAGGGTTTCAAGCTTTGGACATACACAGCAAGTGGGATCAGTATGAGGAATGTAGACCCATCATAACGGTACCTTGATCCCAAGAAGTATGATACAAAGAAGGTGATTTGTCAGAGAAAGGATATTTCCTCTATTACCAGTGAGCATCCATAGTTTGCGTGACTTTTCTAGGTTTTTCTCATCTTCATTCATTGCTTCAAATGAGAGTACGTATGACAGAAATAGAAACTCAGATTAGCAGGTGCATAGCAGAACAAAAAAGGATCATGAAAAAGATACAAGAAATGCAAACTACCAGATGCTGAGCTAGTCAATTGTGAATCCTTGCTTAGTAGTGCCAGACACAACTTTGAGGCTGAAATCACAGAAGCGAGAGAACAGAACAGACTATGTATAATCTGGGCGCAGTATTGAAAGCAAATGACAGTAAATGAGTCATCATGACCCCAGCTATTACAGTAATGTAAAGCAACTTTTCAAAAAAATCCCCAGATTCAAAAAGACATTTAAGGGCACAATAGTGTTTATTGTTGTGTGCATAAAACTAAAGTAGATCTGAGCCAGAGGAAATTGCGTATAATGAATTTAGGAACCTTGCTATTGACATATCCTACTCTGGTAGGCAGCTGTTTCAGATTGGTGCAAAGAATCCTAGACGGAGAACTGACTGTTGTTCCACTTGTGAATTTCAACTAGCAGATGTTGTCAGTAAAATGGCTATGAAATGGGAACTGATCTTTGCTGGAGTTGAACATTTAACTCTATAAGCCTATTTAAATGTTTGAAATATTTACGTGTGAATATGCATTTTTTTCCCTGCTAGGTCTGGACGTCGGCTCAGTGGTGGTAACCAGTCAGTCTGTCGATGCCTCCTTCCGCCCTCAGTTTGAGCAGATAATCCTAGGGAAAAGAGTGGTGCGCTGTACTGAACTGGATGAAGAACTGGCACAAGAATTGCTAGAGAGCAGCAAGGAGATCAACGAGTTCAACACAGTGATTGGAAAAACAATGTGCACCATGGATTTCTATGAAGGTAAGGAGATAAACTTCACAAATCCAAAGAGCAACTGAGATGTTAACTTTTCCTGTTTTTACTATTATGCTCATAAAGTTGGGGTTAGCTCATTTCTAGGTCCATCAGATTACCAGATGATGGAAATAAGAGACATAGGGGTCATTTAGAGTTTGGCAGGATGGAAGAGCCAAAGAGAATCCGGCGGTTCCCCTTCCATGTCATGTCAAACTCTCAGTTGTTCCACCTCATTTTGAGATAGGGTTACCTCCCCCATGGAAAAGTCTTTCCCTACGCCTTATGGCCAAATGTCTGATGGCTTAGGAGTGGCCCTAATTTAGGGGTGGCTCACTAATGCTCTTTGTTCTTGTCTGTGACCACCATTACAGGCAGAAATGGCATACTCAGTAACACAAAATAATGAGCAAAGGTGCAGAGTTTTTCAATTAAGAATGTGAGCCTTTTACGATTTACAAACGCAAAATCTTGTCATCTGCTGCTGTTCCTTCTTTGGGATATATTATAGAGCAACAAAAAAAATTAAGTTTGTGGGTAAGGACCACCTAACCAGTATGCGTGTTCATATTGCTGACTCATCCTGTCACCACATAGAGTCTGCTTGGTTTCCCTGGCTGTATCCACCATATATTCCATACTATAACCCCTGCCCCCCTTTGTCTCCCCATCTTTATCTTGGAGGCTATTTCAATCACTACCCACTAAGTAAAGAAATGATTTCTAAATCCCACTAATCCTCTAGCTGATAGGGTTTCTTGAGAATGCTCCACCACTGGCGTTTTAGCAGTGATGATCTTCTCTCTATTTGTGTTTGGAATTATCTATGAATACAATTGCATACCAGTAAAATCATAAATTGCACATCTAAACAATAAAGTATTGAGACTCCCTGGAGTATTAAGGGTTGCATTCTTTAGGAAACAAGATGATGAATAGTAAGGATCTCTGGTAGGAGAGATAAGAGAGGGTTTAGTAG
Source organism: Triturus cristatus (assembly GCF_964204655.1). Lineage (NCBI taxonomy): Eukaryota > Metazoa > Chordata > Amphibia > Caudata > Salamandridae > Triturus > Triturus cristatus. Next base: position 450,517,528 of record NC_140588.1, read on the forward strand.
TTTTTCAGACTATGAACTAGATAGAAATTAATTGGAGATCAGTGAGAAGAGAATTAAACAATTTACAGTGTCTCAGGTCATTGAATGATGAAGCACAGTTTGTAACTTTGGGCCTCTAACTGAGAGGATCTTAAGATGCATTAGTGGATTACTCCCCAGGCACTTATTTGTCCTCATTAGACTTTGACCCAGAGCAGGAGAGAGAAAAACACACTAGGGGGAAAACAAGAATGAGAAACAGAAAGCACATGACAAATGGAGAAAGCGGGGATGAAAAAGAATCTGCAAAACTGCAACAATCCTGAGGCATAGTATTAGATGGGAAGACATGTTAGTGGAAAGATAGAGACAGCAGGGAATGAGGACATGAGGTTGGGAAGCAAATATTTGGATAAATGGACAGGAGAGAGTAGGAATGCCAAGAGCTCAGGAGACACAGCAGTGAATGAAGACATGGCAGCAAAAGGCATGAGATGGCACTGGATGAAAGAAGACTTCTGCTGATTGGATACAATTAAAGTGCATGAGAACATACAGCTGGGCATTAGAGATACAGAAAGGGATGGGAACATGCGGCAGCAGGTTCTGGAGACAGAAGGGGGGCTGAGAGATGTGACAGTGGATGGGGAAACAGGTATAAGATAACTGTGAATTATGAGAAATTCCAAGAGAGGGGGAGACAGCTCCATACGGAGACATATTGGGGGGATGCCTCTCAGGTTCCACTTCTTCAGTACAAACCACCTGTGCCCTGGGCTGTGATTCACTGGCACCAGCAAGAAGAAGCGTCTAAGGGAAAAGACTTCCTCACGTAGCACTCCAAAAGCGACGATACACTCGTCTGAGTAATGAAGGTAACTCCAATGTAATTAAATTAAATAAAGTTTTTAATCCATGATGAATAATTCATGTATGATAATCCTCATACAATGTCTTTTTTTCAAATAAAGATGTGGTTCACATATGTGTAATCCATACAATAAAAGAGGTATTCAGAATCCCCCGATGCATTTCGGGCCAGCCCATGCAGTACATCACCTTCATAATTCCCCCCTTAGAATTAGTGGCTGTTGCAGTCACTGTCCCTTCCCACTATTTGCTTGTCATAGGTGTTGTTGCTCACTCTAATGCCAGGGCTGACTTGATTTTATGTGTTTCTTGATATTTCCCATTTGTGTGCTATTTCTTTTCATTTTCACTCCCTCTATGGTCCCCTTGCTTTTTTGTTCCCCCTTTGTATAGTAGATCAAATGTTATCATTCCACCTGGGAAGCTAATTTGGGTATGTATGCTGAGTTTAGCTGAAAGCATTTATTTTTGTGAATCAGGAAATTTACAGAAGCTGTGGCTCAAGCTTGCATCCAACATTTTTAAGTCATGTTACTTTCTTATTCTCTACTGGTACCCTCAGTTGGTATCCCTTGCTTATAGGAAGATCTTCTTCCACAAAGTCCAGAATACAAAGTCCACCCTTTTTAAGACAAATTCGACTTGTAGATGGGATTGGTGCAATTGTTAGGCCTTGTTAGGCTATAATATGTCATGAGAGTTCAGAATTATACTGGAATACCTACAGAGACCCACTTCTAGCCTTGCTTTTGACTAGACTAGTTTATTCAAGTTCTAATGTATAGAGCTTGCAAAAACGGCAACCCTGTGAAACAATCACATCATCAGGATAAAAATCATTTTTTCAGAGCTTAAGGTAGATCCTGATGATGAATCAAAAATTCCTCTAAGGGTCCAAACGTCATCGACAATAGTGGGCAAAAAGACATTTTATCAAGAAGTTGGTCAATCAGGAGCCATTGATTAAAAATAATGGATTATTTCCGTATTATATTTAGTTATTCAATGCGTTAGCCCTGTAACTGATCATCGTATCGTCTATTGCATCTCTCATGATCACCTTACCATTGCACTCCTTTGCACTGTATTATCACTATATTTCAAGGAGCACCATATTTGTTTGTTTTAGATCCTTGTGTATTTGCATTTGGTCTTTTCAATTAATTTTTGTAGATAAATGATTCTTGAACAATATCCAGGTGTCCTAACATTGGTATTAACATTTATTAGTGGTTTTCATCGGATTGACAATCAATAATAGTTTTTTGACTATTTTGGTAAATGAAACCTAGAAAGACATTTGTTGTTTTTTATTTTTACGTGCCTATCCTTCTCAGTTCTATGGCTAGAGTCCGTGGTTGGCATTGCTTCTTCATAAAGCAGTGAGGAATATATTTATAATGGAATGGAAGGGGATTGATAAGATGGGGTCTCCTGGATTTCTATGCAAATTCAATTCATTTATAGACTTTGACATAGAATTTCCTCAGCCTGTAAAAGTCAATTTACTTTTGGGATGTATGTTATCTTATTTAGGCACAGACAAGTGTTTACCATCTTATACAGTAGATGAGAAGGCAGAAAGGTCTCTTAAACAGGCTTATGCAGTCTCTAATTTAGCCTTTCACACACCAACATGTGCTGCCTATTCATCAAAAGCTTTGCTAAAAGATTTTTAAGCCTTTCAGGATAAAGCAAATTAAAGGAGACTGTCCTGAGTTCTTGGCAATGTAACGGCTGCCCTAGTTTTTTCAAAGTTAACACATTTGATTGTCTATGTGCAGCTCTTGCATCCCCTCGGGCAGTTACAGCAGGTGGAAGGCACATTTGGATAGGACCTGAGAAGATGGATGTAGCACAAAATTCCATTTGTGGGGCCTAATATATTTGGTCCTTAATTAGAAGAATAGATAAAGTGGTCTGCAGAATAGAGCAAATGCTATTGCAACCTGTCAGGGATCAGCCACAAAACCTAAGGTCTTCTTATTTTCCCATGGTCAACAGATGGCACAACAACAAAAGTGGATATTTTGTGTGTGTACTGCTGGTGAAGGGGGACCTTCGATGACAAATCCTGTTTCTCGCCACTTCAACTGTGCCTCACCAACCACCCAAAGCCTGACAATGCTAAATTTTAAGAAGGATGTCCACTAGAATTCAAATAACCTCCTCCAGGTGTATGATTTAGTTGAATGTTTCACATAAATGATCAGTGCAAAAGAGATGATCTCCCAACCGGAGCAGATGTGCTTTTTCAGGAAAAAGTGATCACAAGAGTGCCTTAGATTAAATAGTACAGAAGTTTACTTACGTCTCCTTCTAAGAAAAAAACCATGGGGGATAATCTCAAGAATGTGTGGTAACCATCACAAATTTAGCTTAACGCAACTTTGCATATTGAAGTCTATCGCGGGAAAACAACGCCGTGTTAACATAGTATTCTCAACCTGGCGGCACCAAGCGATAGTCGCACAATAACGCGTCAAATGAACGCGTTAAAATCAACGCGATGCTGCAAAAACGTGAAACATGAACACGAAAATAGTAGCGATGTGGCCAATCGCGATACAAAAAATCAGCGATAACCAACGATAGGACTGCAAATCCTATCGTGAGTAAAAAAAACAAAGAGATGACAATGTTAGAGCACAAGCCCACATCCGTGACGTAGAACAAATGACCATTGTCCCACATCAAATAAGCATCCCCTCACGGTCACAATGTACATTGACATGCAGTCCGCATGTAAACTGTGCAAATGCTGACACATGCATGAAATACACTGTGAAACCGCATCTCCCTTTCACATTGTAGAGGGACAAGCAACCCCTCCTGCACACAGACGTGTCATGACCATGATCAATCAATCAATTATGAAAGCGTGGACGACTGTAGGGGCAGCGACTCCCGCTTACATACATTTTGCCCACGTTGTGGTACTTGAGTCACAGGGGGCATCTCTGCATCATGGTGGTACATATCGAACCCCAAAAGGAGCCATATTGTCACCTGTAGGTCACAAATGGCAGCCAAAATGGCATGATCATGGACACATGTGAAATACCGAAGAGTGTGAATCCCTGCTAAATATGACACACAGAACTGGCAGATCGAATACGTGACTCCCAAACAGCCTCTCTGCACAGAGGTGACACACCCACCATCCATGAACAATTCACAAAATCGCTAGCAATACATGTCACACTTGTCTGAGTGATGTGCCTCTACAGATGAGTGACATGCACTCAGGGAATGTGTTTTTTGAATGCATTTATTTCCACATGCTGTGTCTGTGGTTATTTTGTACTGTCCCATGAGTGCCAAGGACTGTCACATTGTAACATGCTCATCTGAAGAAATTTGAATTGATGGTGTCCCTACCGTCTATTCCTGCTGTGGCTGCATTGGGGTGTGGTCCACCTGCCTCATCTTCATCATCATCTACCGGTGCATCTGGAACTTGCATCCATGGTGCCTTTGCGGCGTACACATATGTTGTGCAACACACAACATGCAACGATCATCTTGCACACAATGTCTGGGCTGTACAGGAGCCTTCCACCTGTGACGTCCAGGCACCTGAAACGTGACTTCAACACGCCAAATGTGAGTTCCACGATGCTCCTGGTGCGTTTGTGGGCTGCATTGTACTGCCTCTGGGCCTGTGTGTTCGGGGCTCGGAGGGGTGTCATCATCCAAGCACAGAGTGCATATCCTTGGTCACCTGTGACAGTGCAGAGAGACATGAGTCAATAGTTGGTTCTGCATGATGTGCTGGCAGGCTCACTGGTTCATTGGTGTGTGAAATGTGTGACTTTGTGATTCCTGAATAACATGTACTGCTTTTTGCAAAAGAGCAGCATCAATGTGTATTGCGTAGCCTCACTGCTGCTCCTCCCTCCCCCCTGAGCCTATTCACTAGTGTGCGCAGCGTGGTTGCATCACTTTCACCCCTACGGCACACCATTGTCATGCCTGTCTGTGCACGTCTACAAGCCTGACAACAACACAGTGATGGTGTGCGCTGAAGGTGGGCGGCCACGTGTGTGTAGGCCTATGGTAAGGACAGGGCGGACACAGATGTAGAGTTTATGCCTAGCTGAACTCGCCATGCATTTGAGTATGACCTTTGGCTTATGCTGTGGAAATAGTGACACACACAACAGTTGGCGTGTCTGAACCCTGACCCTGAGACGGGCTTGCGCACTCTCATTTACCCCTCGTCCGAGTCCGCACTCCGGGGGCATGCTACATAGCAACATTTTATGTTGCGTGACGAGTGGCACCGACACTATACCAGAGACACACGCATTAGTTACTTCCTTGGCAAGGCCTAAACTTAACCACACCTAGAGCCACGTGTTGAATTACCAAACCCCTAGGCCGTACTGCTGTATGCCGGTCCACTCCCTTACGCTCACAGGGGGGTCCGACACAGCTACATGTCCCACAGCACAATGTTATGTGGCATGACCCAGAGCTCCGCATGCATACATAATGACCACATGGACACACTGAGATAATTTGTGGAACTGGCTACGGGCACGTGCACCCGTCACTTTTTATTGCCAGGGCCGCACGTCCAGTGACGCCTGTGCTGGATGGGTGTTGGGTAGTGCAAGCCACCCCTCAGGGGTTGGTTGGTGCTGGCAACAACTACAACAGTGATCAGATAATCAGAATTTCAATGTACAAACAACAAGGGTCCATGACTTGAGCTGCACAGAATTAGTGGACCTGAATGCAGTGCGGCCGGCAGAGACAAACCCGCAAGGGACGGTGACTTGCGGTGCACTGAGTTAGGGCCACGAGGACTGAGCAGGTCCTCGTCGATGTCCAAGGTGAGTGTCGCGGAGTGTTTCAGGGGACAGTGGAAGCTGTTCTTCCAGGGCATGATGCAGAGGGCAGTACCAAGCAGAAATAGGCAATATGGAGGAGATTAATACTACATACTCATTCTCAATGCCAAGTCAGTATCAGCTACATGATGATGAAGACAGCCCCCAGGCGATATACTCAGACGCCAACAAAGTCCAACCAGAGAGTGTGCATGACTTTCAGGGCACAGAGTCAGTGGCACCAGAGCTGGGAGGGGATGCAGTCTGCGATGATGCCTGTACAGTGATGTAAACTATGCAATGAACAAATCAATACTAATTTCCAAATGTGTGACCTACAGGACCGCAGTGTAGGCCAGAGGCGGCGATCAGCATGGGCCCACAGCCACATGTCGTTGGCTTGCGAATCACAGAGTTAGTGGCACCAGAGCAGTTGTTGGTAGTGTTTGATCACCTCCGTAACGGGTATCCTTTTTTCCTCAGGACTGAACCACATCTTCCTCTTACTCCTCTCCTTGCGTACAATGATCTGAACTCTGCCATGAAGAAATCAAGACTCAGTTCCAAATGTGTGACCTACTCGACCGCAGTGTAGGCCGTAGGCAGTAGTCAGGAAGGGCCTCCGGACACGTGTGGTGGGAATGCTATGCACAGAATTGGTGTCCCTACATCGAAGGGAGTATAGTGATTTCAACTTGGCATTAATATGTGTACTCGGCCATTGTATAATCAAGACTCAGTTCCAAATGTGTCACCTTCTTGACCGCTGAGTAGGCTGGTGGAGTACGTCAACTAAAAAGGAGTACTGCGGGCCTGTCTCTTGGAGGACAGCGATGGTCTGAGGAGGCTGCCAAGGTCGTGGGCCTTGGGCTTGGAGCTTGCACAGGCACGTAGTGGGCCCTCTTTGACACACGTCGGTGTCGGCAGGTGAGCGGTGTGGCCAGGTTGCGCAGGGACGGCCAAGACGGCTCTGGGGACCTGCGGCCTAGGGTGTGGCAGGTGCACATGGTCGCAGGCACCGCCGATCACGACGTCGGCCTTGTGGCTTGCTGGAAGGCACCGCCCTGGCAGACACGTTGCCTATTCCAGAAGAGAACCACACCCAGACCTACGGGCTTTTTATTCACACCCCTATGCTGGCCTGGCATACGCCGGGCCAGCTCACTCCGCTCACGCTTATGGGAGGAACGTAATGAGCTACTTTCCGCGCTCTTCCCCACTGCCTGGGGTGACATGGTTGCGTCCACTGTCCACTACACTCCAAACACCAGCAGAATGTGTCAACATAGGCATGTCTGTGGTCTGCATACTGCAGTCTGGCCAGCGCTTCCATCCCACACTTGGCATTGTGTACATTCTCATTCATGGGTCACTTGCCTTCTTCGCACATGCATGGTTCCCACCTCTCCCCACATTCTGCTATTGTGTCGCTGAGGTGCCATGCCATTGCTGGCTTGTGTACATGGCTTGGCTAGGTCACCACAGTAAGTTGTGCTGTCGTGTCTGGTAGGTGGGCATGCTGTTTGGCATGTTGTGTGTGTGTCTGTAACGTGTGGGTTCCCACAGTTGTGAGTTGTATGATTGTTGAGTTCAGGTGTGTGATGTGTTCCGTTGGTACTTACCAACGAGCACTGCATTCCCATAGGTGCCATCCTGTAAGCGCCGGTTGATGATGGACTGTCGGAAGATGTATGAATTATGCACACCGCCTGGGTAGTTGGCGATGACATTGGTGAAGAGTCCCTGGTGGTCTACTATTGCCTGCACATTGATGAAATGTGTGTGCTTTCTGTTGAGGTAATTGTGTGCAGTGTCGGCAGGGAGCACAAGTAGGACATGTGTGCAGTCAATTGCCCCCAACACGTGCGGGAATCCAGCTATGGCATAGAAGCCTTGCTTGGTCTCCAGCTGTTCCTGCGCAGTGTGAGGGAAGTATAGGTACTGGGGTAACAAGCTGATGATGGCATCCAGGACAGGTTTGAGGAACTTGGATAGGGCTGGCTTTGAGACGCCTCTGACTCTGGCGATTGTTGGTTGGAATGTCCCAGAGGCCAACAGGTGCAGCACAGCCAGCAGCTTCGTCTGCGGAAGGATGTTGGTTGTCCACTGTGTTGGTACCGTCAGCCTGTGGGCAATGATGTTCAGGATGCGGAGGATGGTTGACCTTTTGAGTCTGTAGTGGGCAATGACATTCTCTGGTGTTAAGTCTGTGAGGCTGGTGCGCTTCCTGAAGGTCCACTGCCTTTGTCTGCGCTGCCTCAGGGGGGGTGGGGGTGGTGGTGGTGGTGGTGGTGGTGGTGGTGGGTGTTGTGGCCCTCTTGGGGCTCTGAGCTACATGATGAGTAGCTCCATGGCATCTGTTGTTCTTCAGGTGTAGCTGTGAGCTGGACTCCCTTTTATGGTGCAGGTTGTCGTCCAAATTTGCACCAGGTCAGAGCAGGTGTTAATTTCCTGCTGGCAACGCACCTTATCGCCTGTTTTGGGATCTTATCGCCAATCTGGCTGGTCGCTGAGATTGTTGAGGTGTGGTTTTGTCACTGGGTTTAGCTCGGGAACACCTACTCTGCATTTCATTAGCGATAGTTGCTGGGGTCATCTGTGGCGATGTATTTTGTGGATGCTATCGCAGGTAAACTAGTGGTATCGGCTGTTAGCACCAGCTTGTGAATGGGGCGATACATTTATTGTGACTTTGGCTGCCATAAAGTGCCGATAACTCGGCAATAGATCCTTGAGAATATGCCCCCATTAAGGGAACATAAGATAACCCATATTGGACTTGAAAGGATCAAATTTGTTTTCGTCCTCTATAACATTCAAGATGGTGTATTTGCAGACAACCATTAGCCTGGCAGACCCAGATATTTGCTAACCTTCCTGGATCTTCAGGATGCTTATGTTCACATACTTGACAATCCATCTTCTCAAAGTTTCTTCATTTTGCTCTGGAAGAAAACAATTACCAGCATAAAGTCTTACGATTCAGCCTAACCATTGCACCAAAAGTCTTTATGAAGGTATTAGCTCTAGTAGTTGTTTTTTAACAATGGAAACTCATTTGCGTATTCCCTTATCTAGATATCTGGCTACTTGTTAAAAGCAAAGGAGTGGACAGAAGTGGTGTGTCCAGCTTTCCTGAAATTTGTTTTTCTCTGCACTGGAAAAATCTTGTCTACTGCCAACTCAAGATGACCATTTCTTAGGAGCATATGTTTGTACAGTCCTGGAATGTATTCCTGCCCCAAAAAAGTATTACTGATTCTTCAGTCCCACTTCATGCTCTTCTGTGAGCAAACAATGGAACTGCAGAACACTTTCTGAAGGTTTAGGGGTTCATGTCAACAACTAAAGCCGTGGTATTTTGGATTTGTCAAGTCAAGATCTATAGCCTCTTATTCAGCATCTGTTGTTGCATCAGGATCCTGTCAGTTAGGACTAATTCCAGTAACAGACATCCTCAGTTAGGTGATGAATTAGCCACTGGTGGATGATAACCCACTGAAGAGAGTGTCTTTGTTGGCTCATCTGCCAGTACTAATAACAGCAGATTTCAGTCACTTAGGGTAGAGAGCTGATATAGGGGCCAAAAAGATACACAGCAATTTGCTTTTAATAGAGGCAACCCATTCATCGAATTGAAGAGAGTTGAAATCAGGTTTCCTTGCATTAAAGACTTTTGTTCCATACCATCAAGGGAAACATGTGGTAATCAGGAAAGACAACCAAATGCTGAAAACTTTCATAAATTGCCTTGGTGGTGTGTGATCTTACTCTCTTGCCAATTAGCCCAGTTCATGGGAAGAAAAACATCTAATCACTCTGACAGCAGCATACTTACGAGGGGAGGAATTCTGATTGCAGACTGAGGGGCATATTATCAAGCACAGCGTAAAAATTATCGCCGCTAAAGTGGCGATAATGGGCTTGATAATATGCCGCAGAGAATTCCAATAGAAGCCCATGTTGACACCAGAACATGGGCTTCTATGGGAATTCTCAAGGGCATATTATCAAGCCCATTATCGTCGCTTTAGCGGCAGTTTTCTGCCGCTTAAGCGGCGATAATTTTAACGCCGTTTCTTGATAATATGCCCCTAAGTGAGTTGAAGGTTACCCATATTCATGGGTTTCACATCCATCCAAATGTCTTCAAGTCCTTAACGAACTATCTACAGAGGCTATAGATGGATATTTTTCCATCTATTAACAATCCTGAACTGCCAGACTTCTACATGATGATCCAGTGTGCAGAAGTCTGGTCAGTGAAGGCTCTGTCAACCCTGTGCCATCAGGTCATTTGTGTGCATTTCTACCCACTCTCCTGCTCTCAAAGGTGCTCTGGAAGATTCAGAGTGAGAAACTGCAGCTTGTACTAGTAGCATCCTTTTGTACAAGGAGACCATAGTTTATTCTATTAAACCAATTAAACCAATTGTCAATCTTCCCTCTGAGACCTCTGTTATTTCTTTACTTGTCTCATCAGCACCCGAATCGCTTATGATGACAGTTTTGAAATTGAGTGTTTTTCACTTCTATAACTAGAGTTTCAGATATTGCAGCATCGTGTATTTAGCAGATAGCCCGCTACTCCAGCTTCATACACTAGATATCTGGGACATTTCCCGCTTTGCTGTTAATCTCAGGGGTTACACCAAGTAGCTTGTGAGCCTTTTAAGATTTTAGATTTTTTTTAGAGATGGCGTCCTTAAAACTATATCCAGTTCTAGATTGAGAAGCCAATCTATAGCCATCCAAGTTTTTAGAGAGCAGTTAAAGTCTTTATTGTATATAGAAAAGGCAAATTGTTATACATTTTGCAGTTTTTCATTAAACGTCTGGTGATTCATTCACCAGTACCATCATGGGGCCTACATTTAATTATTTTTGGTCTTCAGGATGCACCATTTAAGCCTTAAGAAACAGTGTCACTTAGGGGCATATGTACAACAGAATGATGAATTGTGGTGTAAAGGAAAACTTGCTAACGCTATGCTCCGCCATTCTGAAAACGCAGGGATGCACCATATTTAAAAAGATAGGGTGCACCCCTGTGTTTCCCCCAGCACTGTCACTACATTAAGCTGCCCAGTGCCAACGCAGGGACCCTTACGCCATAGGACAAGGGTGCCTGTGTTGGGGGGAATGATTGTTTATCTGCAGGAAGTTGTCCCTTCCATAGCGCGGACATGACCCATAAGGGTATCAGAGCACTGTGCAAAGGAGCAGTAGCGATAAGGAGGTGAAGGCATAAATACAATAACATAAAGGAACTTAACAAGCACACATACTTAAGAAGAGCAACCCACCTTGTAGTACATGTAAAGTGAAAAAAGAGCAACCAATCCTTTGGTGTATGTAGAGTGGCAAAAATGTCAACCCTGAATGAGATATCAAAGATGTCAAAAAGACATAAAAGTAAGTTATGGTGGCTTCAGTACTATTGCAATAGGTGGTTATTCAGGAGTAATCATGAGACTTGTTTTTTGAGTGATGAGGTCGAGGGGTTAGATCTGATCTCTGGAGGAAGAGCGTTCCATATTCTTGGTGCAAGACCAACTATGCGCCTTTTCCAACAGGTGTGGTTAATCCTAGATTCAGAGTGACTGTAGAGACACAATGTGTGCTGCATTGTGTAGCACACATAGAAGTTGCAAATCATCATTTTTATATGATTAAACAATCATTCATGGCATTTTGGAGTGTCTATGTGTGCTGCATAATGTAGCTTACATAGAAACAGCAAAAACAAGGATAAACAAGCATTTCTCCTCATTTCGCCATGTTAATCCCAGGTTTTCTCTGGTCTTAATTTTGGCGCTGCCCAAGTTTACTCCACCCTTGTAAATATGGGGCAGCATCAAAATCAATGGGTGTTGCGGTGGAACGCCCACCACAACACCCATTTCCCACCCCGTTCACGCTAAGTATAGCGTGAAAGGATGTCTTATTTACAAGGCCATGTTAAACCACATTAAGTGGCCTAACGCCGCCTTGTAAATAAGGCGAAGCCCCTATCGTTCAGGGATGTCATAAAAATTGGCATTCCTGTGGCAGTGGGGGCTTGTAAATATGCCCCTTAGTTTTTCAACTGTCATAGTGACCTTTTTTAGCAATCAATTTGATGTAGTGTTTAGGTGAGATTGGAGCTTTCATTAAAGACGATCCCAGTCCTAAAATGATAAGGTTGTTACTAGGCCAGAATTCATTCCTAAAGTTAATTCTCATTTTACTGTACCTCGGGAGAACCTTCTTCCAGTTCTTCCAGAACCCTTTTTTTAAATTCAATTCAATTTGATTCAATAAACCTAATTTGGTAGGTTAAAAAACAGCCATAAAAGAACATACAATAAATATTCAGCATTAAAAACAGGTACATCAAACAGATGTTAAAAGGGCAGCCTTGCCGCCACTCATATTTAATCTAGTGTACAATACATTTCCTGAGGTTAATTTCCTCCCCATATGACAAAGAGTGACATTAAAACACACAAAATAATCTCCTAGTGCAAACAGAAAGCTCAGGGCCTATTTATAGTTCCTAATATTCTGCGCAAGAAGAATTGGTCTAAGGTAGTTCCTTTTAAGATTCACATAAAAGTCACAGAACAACATAAAATGCTGGGTGAATTGTTTTGACAAACCTCAGAGGGACAGGGTGTTTTGTCCAGTAGGCAATTATTAATTTTGGACTCAGTGGTCCACAAAGGCGTAGCTTCAGTATGGCACCACAAATAAGTGCATTTCTGGCTTTGTTGTTGGGTCAGGGGGTCCTGAGTCAGGTCTGGTCTGTCTGTGTGGTTTTTATCATCATCCCATTTTCACTAACAAGTTTTAACTTGTAAATCTTTTGGATTAGGAACCTAAATATACATAACAACTAGTTTACCAACATTTATCTAATCTGCACCCAAGTAAGTACTCCTTGAATGGATGCAAATTGACTACTTTTTAGAATTCACAAACATTGGCACTAGGAGGCTTGGAAAGCTGCACCAGTCTCAGATTGCCACGCATACTACTGCTAATCAAGCACCCAAGATGAAGGAACGAATGCTTGCAAATAGTCTAACCACTGGCTATCCTTCGGGGTAGCATTCCAAACCATTGTGTCTTGCTCAATGTACTACTCTAGAGGGAATGATTTAGGGTTTGGCAGATGAAGTAAAAGCAAGCAGGTTGGCCAAGCATTTTACATCCTCCACCCTGAGTTTACTCCACTTACCAAATTAAGAGTTGTCCACCGGCCTTGTCATGGCAGTTCCTGTCAATGTGGGAAAGTTTGATAGATGGCTCTGTCAAGCAGGATGGCTAGCCATCAAACTTTTCCATAGTTTTCTATTTTCCAAAAATAAACTCCCAAAGTGGGAACCTTTTAAAAAAAACGAATGACCTCCAGTCTATGGGAGTTTTCTTCCATTGTGTGTGGGTCATTTTACTTTTTTTACTGTCCCTCACCCCCAGGATATACTTGCCTGTGAGGGACAGTAAAAAAAACCCACACATTACACAGAGCAGATGGTCAAGTGGCTTACCTCTGACAACTACTCTGTCGGCCCATCAGAGCAAGTTTTACTCTGATGCAGTAAATTTTACTCCAACAACGTAAATCTTCTTGCCTGCCCGAGTCAAATTCAGGAATGCAGACCTTGAGCTTGTCAAGCAGGGTATTCCATCACTGTTGCAATGGAGAGCCTGCCCGACAAATTCCAAATCAGTCAAAGAGGCCCACCTGATGCAAATCAGTTCTGAGCCTTCTCATCATGGGAACAGTCCACCTCAAACCTTGGTCACCTCACTCGTTCACCTTGCGGCTCACTCCGTTTTCTAGTTGGTAAATTTGAGATCCCCTTACCCCCTTCCTCTCAGTATTACTGACTAAGCTACACCCCTGACAATGCATGAAGCAGCAGTAGAAATGTTTCCGCTGTTGTGATTTCAGGCCCATGCATGACATTCATTGCCCATGATTGTGTTTCATAACAGTGGAGAATGAGATGATGTAGACAGGCATCTTTACAGCCTCTATTAAGGGCGCTCCTCCCCATCCCTTGTCTGCATTTTATAGCCATGCCATTAATACCTCTGCAGCTGCAGTGCGCTGCCCCTCTCCCTTGTTGTAAATGCCAGAACTGAACTTTCGGTTTACTGGGCCACGGTCAATATACTTTGGAAGCGTGACGGTGCTGCCCTGAAGAAGAGACTGTGCCAGAAACCTTATCTGTGCTCTACGGCCTTATGTTCAAAGATAAAACTGGCTTCGTGAATCGCTGAGGACTTTGGATATTTTACCTTTCATAAAATGTTCGTAGATTTTCATTACACGAACCACACTAGCTGGACGGAAGGGAGACAAGAATACTGTTACCATTACCTTCTGCATCGAGTAGGCACCTTTAATTAAAGGACTCATTATTGTATAAATGAGCATTCAAAGGAATCTTGAAATTCATTCTATTCATTATATATGTACACGCGTGCCGTGGTTGCGATCATTTCAGGTGTGTCGTTCGTTTCTTCTGAGTCAAAGAATCACATTTGTATTTTTCAAGCTCTCACAATAAACACCCCTAGTAGTCGGGGGCACACCAGCTAAAGCGCACATAGCGCTACAGGCAGAAAGGGGCATATCTATGAGACACTTGTGAAACACCTGCACCACGCAAAGTGGTGCATGCAGGACGCAATCCTCTGAGTCGGATTTAAGGAGCCTTACCTTTACATGGCTTTGAATGGCCTAAAAAATCTGGAGTAAGGCAACGCAGCACTAATCGCTGCGTTTCCTTACTCTGCGCAAGGAAGGCCTTCCATGGGCGCTGCCGGGGGTGTTCACATGCAACTTCCATGGATTTTGATGCATCCTCAGATTTACAAGGACTTGTAAACCTGGGAATGTGCCAAAATCTTACGCCTCCCCAGGTGGGGAATAACAAAGAGAAATATCTTTATTTGTCTTCGTAATCTCCTCTTTTTACATGTGCTGCATTCTGCAGCATACATAAAAAGAGGAAAAGGCCTCTCAGGATTGCTTTTGTGCAGGAAGATGCCCCTTCCTACGCACAAACAACCCTGCATGCAATGGAGTGCACCATGGTGCAAGGGTGCCTGCATTGGTGGTAGGCTGGCAAAACTGCACCAATGCAAGGGGAAAGACAGGAATGAACCATATTGGATAAATACAGCACATTCCTGCCCTTTCCCAGTCACGCACAGTAGCTCAGCAAAGTGACTTTCTGTGCTGTCGTGCACCACTAATTTCATAAATATGCCCCAAAGTCCTTCCCACTAGGGCTCCGCTAATGCATTCATGGTCTATCAGATTCCACAATAAAGTAACATTCTCAATACTATACTTACAATACCCACCCCCTAGTCTGGACCACTAATCTCATTGTGTCTGCACCCATGATCCTACCATGCATATGGTCTGACCATCACCTAATAAAATTCATGGTAACTCTGCCTATCAGAAGCAAGACCCCCACGGCCGAGGGGGGTATGATCAGGAAATGGAGGGCCCTTAATAAACAGGAATTTCAGGACTCATTGGGAAGTTCAACCCCTACCATTGACCCTGATGTTGATCTCCTGGAAGCAAATATCTCAGCCTGGCTATTAGCAGCTAGTGATATGCATGCCCGCTTAAAACATTAAAACGTCGCCGCTCTGAACGCAGAAATGGGTCTCTGACGTACTGAAAGAACAAAAGCTTGCATTTCATCAAAAAGAAAGGAAATGGAGATTGAACTATTCTCGCAAAGGAAAATTACACTATTCCGAAGCACAGAAAGAATATAAAAAAGCTATTACTACAGCCAAGGCCGCCTACTTCTCCTCGAGAATTTTAAACTCTAACAATAGGTCTAAGGAAATCTTTTCTATTGTTAACAAACTATCTAACACAGACAGAGTTCTACCTAAACCCACACCTACCCAAGAACTCTGCGATTCTTTAAACAACTACTTTTTGGAAAAAATCTCTATTATTAAAGCCACCATCCCAATACCCATCCCCAATGAGACACCCCTTGTCACGACGAGGAACCCTTTAACCTTGGATCAATTCCCGGCCATCAGCTCCGAGACCTTCCTGGACTTGCTGTCCAGAGTATAATCCGGCTCCCCCATGGACTGCTGCCCACCTCATATCTTAAAAGACACATTCTCCGCCCTGCCGAGTCCCGCTTTGATCCTCTTGAAGGAGTCCCTCTCGCAGGGTCGTGTCCCTAAAGTATTCAAACACGCAATCGTGGTCCCTCTCCTAAAAAAACGGGAGCAGATCCTCAAAACTTGGCAAACTTACGCCCCATCTCCCTGCTCACTTACCTGGCCAAAGTACTGGAAGCCCACGTGGCAAAGTGCTTGTCCAACTTCATGGAACTTTCTGACTACCTAGATCCACACCAAGCAGGATTCCGCCCATTCCACAGAGACAGTGATTCTGGCAGTCCTGGACGCTTTACGAGATAAAGCTGACAGAGGCATTCCACAGTCCCCGGTGCTATTAGATGTTTCTGCCACCGTCGGCACGGTCGATCATGGCATCTTGAGGGACCGTGTCAGGCAGGTGGGTATTTAGGGCTCAGCCTTCAGCTGGATCAGCTCTTTCCTCGAAGGACGCACCCAAGTGGTACACTTAGCCCCATTCACAGCCCCTAAGCTAACATCCTCATGTGGAGTCCCACAGGGATCCTCACTGTACCCCCATCTGTTTAATCTTTACCTCTTACCTTTGATTCAGTCCTTGAAGGAAAGGAATGTGACTACCTTCAATTATGCAGATGATCTCCAGCTAACATTCACCATAGATAACTCACCTAACTCAGAATTCTAGGCCACCATGCTTCACATTCGCCACTGGATGGCCCTAAACCATTTAAAACTCAATTCAGGCAAGACTGATCTAGTTCTGACAGGGAACAGTCAGATCTTCTGGGTCCCATACTACTGGCCCTCGGAACTTGGATCCCCCCGTACCCTCTACCTCTATCAAGAGCCTTGGGGTCACTATAAATAACGACCTATCATTAAGATCTCCAGTTGGTGCGGTGGTCTCGTCATGTTTCTTTCAGCTACGAAAGATCAGAAAAATCAGTCATCTGCTCACTCACGCAGCATTGATTCAGGTTGTGATAGCCATGGTGCTATCACACTTAGACTATGTCAACTCAATCTACATAGGCATGCCACTCTTCTTAATCAAGAGGCTACAGATGGTCCAGAACCAAGCAGCAAGACTGATCCACCAGCAACCCAGATGGCAATCGGACAGACCTCTTTCGGAAAAACTACACTGGCTCCCTATCCCCCAACGCACTGCTTTTAAGACGGGATATCTAATTTTTAAGTCTTTATACGGTCGGAGCCCCAAATTCATTAACAGCCTCTTATCTAGGTACAATCCCTCTCGCAACCTCCGCTCAGCACATCTCCAGTTACTGACCACCCCTGCCTTCAAGCTAAAACGACAGGGAGGATGCAGGTTTGCACCCCTGGCCCCACGACTGTGGAATTCCTTCCCTCTGGAAATTCGGTCAAGTACTGATCTTCTGAGTTTTAGGAAAATGCTTAAAACTTGGCTGTTCTTGCAGGCCCAAGAATAACACTCTCTACTGGTTCCCGGCAAGTTCTAGAGTTAGCGCCATGGAACCTCTGGGTGTACGTGCGCTGTATACATTTATTATAACATATATATTTATAACCCCCAGCTTTTGATAGCTATGCACTGTGTTAACCTTGGGAAGGGTTTTAATGAATTTATTTTTTGTGCTGCAGCAGATGTACAAAAAACTAGTTCTGGTAAGTGGTCTGGAGTTACTTATGTCCCGTTTGGAGGAGACCTGGAGGCTTGTTACTATTGGAGCAAGAACAACTGATTTGCCTAGGCCCCGACTTTCCAAGGGACCGCCTGTAAAAGTGATTGGGAACAGTCAAATGACCTGCCATCATTTTGTTGTGCATAAAAACTTGATTAATTTCTAATTTGACCGCTAAGCATGCTTACCAGAAACTAAAGGGCCTTATTGAGGCCTTGGTCAACATCACGCCATCCCTCCAGGGCTTTCGTAGAACATGCCCTCTACCATTGTGGTGGAGGACCATCCACTGTATTTAGAGAGCCCCGCCTGCCTTGCAGTGATTTCTCTGCTGTGAAGGGGTGCAAACTCCTTGGTGACTTCTTTTATAGAAGTGAAATGTATCAAGACGGTGTAATTTTTAAAGTGCCTCATGGCAAACCTTTTTGTTCAGACAAAGCAAACTCCAAAGCTGGATATTGTCTTTGCTGAACAAAAGGTAAAAGGCCCTAATGTGCAGAGAGCTTTATATCTGTCTTTTGAGATCATTTAAAACCTTGACTGCCCATTTCCGCCATACTGTGCATGACAGAAAGGAGCAGGAAAATGAGTGACATAATTCTGCCCTATGTAGGGCTGAATGACTGTCAGTGTGACAGTGTGTTCCTGAGGTAGCAGACCACTGGGCCCAGGCTTATCTCCGGCATAGCCAGTGGAGTCTATGCCAATAGAAAGCAGTGGCTTGCCCAGCTGTAAACAGAGCAGGGAAACCACAGGAGTGCAGCCTGAATATCAACCCCAGAATATCAATGGGACACAATATCGAGAACAAGATATTGACAGATAAGTAATTCTAGATTTTCAATGCCTAACTCCACATATATGTACCTACGTGGTACATATATACTCTAGGCATGTAGATGTGCAGTTAGGAATAGTAAATCCATACTTCCCCATATGCACTTACCTTTTGATATTTTTCTCCCAGTATCCTGTTCTTGTTATTCTTGTATCTCAATTTTCTAGGGGTCGACATTCAGTGGCATAATCAAAACCACATGTTTGGTAGCGAAGGGCGACCTCTGATTAGGATGTTCCTCCCTCTTCACCAAATCTTAAATAAGGCCGTGAGATTGCATACCTAAACTCCCCAACCTTAACCCTCACCCTCCCAGGCAGTTGGTGGCATTTAAATTAAAAAATAAACTTTGCCTTTCTTCTAAATTCACATCACTACTTCTTGATCGCCCCTCTCTTTTTAGCTTACTCTCTACATCTCAGTGTTCCTAACCATTTCTCTCCATGTAAGTTATCTCTACCTCACATAATTCTGCCTAATCCCTCTCATGACTTCTTCTGTTTCACTCCACCACTCTCTGTGCTAAATCTCCCACCTACCCCCCACATCAACCGTCTCCCTCTCTCTCTCTCTCTCTCTCCACTCTGTTCCTCCCTGCTTTGTTACCTCCAACTTACCTCCTGATCACCTATCTATTGCACCCCTCTGCCTCTTGCTCCATCTCTGTAACATTTGCTTCTCTAAGTCTCTGTCAGTACTGCCTCGTCCTCACTTCTCAATCTTATTTTTCTCTCTACATTCCATTTCTACCAGTACCTCATGTCTCTTTCCACTTTCCACTTTCTGTTTCTGCCTAACTTCTGAATTTACTTTAACATCCATACTACCTATTCCGTCTACTTTACTGGTGTCACTCCCTTACTCCATTTTCACTAACTCTGTTTCCCTACCTCTACTTCATTTTCTTTGCCTCTCTCTCTCTTCTCACCCTGTGCCTCCTTCATTTCAACCTACTCCCTCTAGCCAACCTACCTCTCTGCCTCTTCCGACAAAATATATCTCTCTGCCTCATCTCTGTCTCAACCTTTGTCTCTAGCTTACAAATTTCACTACTTTGTCTTTTCTTGCTACGTCACTATATCAACCTGATCTGTCATTCTGACAATCACTTAGCCCACTACTTAACCTCTTTTCACTCTTTGCCTCTTTTCTCTGTCTGCCCTTCACTCCTTCCTGCCTACCTGTCTCTCAGCCTCACTATTCTCTTTACCTGACATGACTTTCTTTCTCTCCTCTCATTTTGCCACTCTACCTCAGAGCTTTAGCCCCAACTTATGACTCTATGTTTTTCTGACTATTGTCTACCTCCACCTTTGCCTCTAACCCACCTCTCCCCTCTCCACCTTTGCCTCTAACCCACCTCTCTTTTTACCTTACCTCTCTCTGTAATTCACTCCATGGTATACTCTAGTCCTCTCCCTACATTTCCTTATCCCCATCTCTAGCTCTATGTCTCTACAGCACTCTACAACTTTATCTGTCTCACTATCTCTCTTGCACTAACTCTTCCTCTTTCTATATCTGTGTATTATTTTTGCTTCTTGCAAGCTAACATTTCTCTCTTTAATGTAAGTGTCTCCATGTCTGACCTTTCTTTTCACCTCACCTCTACCTCTACTTCCCTTCTACACCTGTTTAGCTCCCTTCCCTATCTCTCCTACATCTCTTCATATACCGTTCTCTTTAACTCTCTGTCTTCTGAGGCCTTCCATTTCTCTTGCTCAGAAGAACCAGAGGTAACTGTCCAACCAGAGAGCTGCATGCATATAAAGAGAAGAGTGACAAGGCAGAGAAGATAAGCGAAGTAAAGAGAAAAATATCACATTTCATCTAAACGAATAGTGAAAAGAGTCATAACAGTGCTCTAGTTTTCACTGTTTCAACAAAGTCACCAGCAATTAAAAGTGAATTATTTGTGGTTATAAATATCCAGCAACTAATGCTATAATTTTTAAGTGCTATGTGCATATGCCTTTTTTAATATTGTGCCTTGTCCATTAAAAATCCACCAAGTCAACCTAACTATGTCTAACCTACAATGGGAGGAACAAGCTGGTTAGGCACTGAATTCCTCATAAAATGTTGGTATTGTAAGACAATAATAATCTAGATAGAAGCACAATTCAATTGCATTTTCAATGCTTATTCATGCTTTCTTCTGCTACCACTTGGTTGGTGGAAATTAGGTATTTGAGCTTTATGTTGTCTCTATTTCTCCTCTTTTGGAATCAGAAGTGTTTGCAAAAGCTAAAAATGGGCATGAATTCAAAGCGGTTTCTGACACAGTCGGAGTGGGAGGGATTATACCATGCATCAGAGGATCAACAATCACTAAGATGACACTGCTTCTACTGCTAGCATTACCTTCTCAGATCTCTGTATTTCTCTGCACGTGCTTTTTCTGTTAACTCTTTAACCTTATTGCCATTGTTTTGATTATCCTGCTGCTAGATAATGAAATAAATCTGGATATAATACATGAGATTCTACAATCCCTGTCTAAAAATACATCTCTAATTTCTTTATTTGGTGACTTCTAACACCCCCAATTGCCGATTATTAAGAATTTGCGTCAGAACTCAACTGTAATAAGCTATTACAGTTGAGTTCTTAAGTCACACTGCCCGCTGCCAGAGCCAGCAGCAGAGGGGAAAGGCCGGTCAGGCCATGGAGATTAATTAATGCAGCGTTTAAAGAACGAAAACTAGACCTTGCTTTTCTTTCTTCTGCTCCATTTTTCTAGCTGTACAATGCCAGGCAAAAATATAGGTATTTATAGCAACATGTTTTTTTTTATGCACTCCTTGGGCGATTAACATCTCTGCATGTTTGATCTGTACTTTTTTTGCTGACTTATTAAACTGCTTCTAATATATTTTTGCAACGACTATTTAACAGCTTTTTGATGAGTTTACTGTTGAACTATATATTCTATTTGTATTCTTCATGTTTGTGACATGCTGTCTCTTTCATATAAAAGAGCTATGCACCAAGGATTTAAGTGGTTTGTGGGAAAGGTGGTGATGTGACCAAGGAATACAGTACCTCCTGCCTTTCATGATAAGGATATTGCAAGTCACCTCAACGTTCCATGACCCTGTAACGGACCTGAGCCTTTGCTCATGAAACTACACAGTGACTTGTAATATCCTTATAATGTACGTTAGGGGGTACTTTATCCCCTATATATTCAAGGAATTGCTACACACTGTTTGAATCATAAGTTTAAACCTACCTCCTCTTGGTAGAGCTCTCAGACCATCACATTACATAATGTGGTTTATGATGACAGCAAGGCAGAACCATAGGGAAAACATATGTTTCAGCTACCTAGATGTGGTAGCTAGGCAGTTGTCCTCTTTGTCATCACGCCGAATATAAAGTTGTGTTTCTCAATCTCTGCCCTAGGTCAAGCACGTCTGGATGGTGCCTTCTGCTTCTATACTGAAGAGGAGAAAATGCGGTATTTGAAAGAAGCCTATGATGCAGGGGTCCGAAACATTGAGATGGAGTCCTCTGTATTTGCTGCTATGTGCAAACTCGCTGGCCTCAGAGGTAGAGCTATCTTTATGTCTATATTACTGTGTACCACTTTTAACGTTTCCTGTGAGCGATCTTCTCTTCTTCTTCTTCTTTTTTTTTTTTTTAATTTGTATTGTCCACATTTTGCCAAATATCTTGCTGGGTTATACTCTAGTCTCTCAAGATTGTACCAGTGGGAACCAGACCGTGGACCATAAAATGAGACCGAAAGAGTGGTGACCAACAAGTATGCTACTGTTTCCAATTCCATCTCCTTTACTAACTGAGTCTGCCGGAGAATAGGAGAGAATATGGCCAACAGAGTAGGTGGCATAATCAAGGGACTCACGATTCCCTTTCTCTCCACTTTATCGACGGAGCCCACACTTTCTCTCTGCTTTTTTGATCACATGCCATATCGGATTCGCTTATATAAATAATACTCCTGAGGCACTCAGAAAAAATCGTAGGATTCCCAGATTTCCATAATTTACAAATCTCACGTCTTGCCAACAAAGCTACATAGAGCAAAAATTTGGATTCAACTGCAGTAATTTGTTTTTCTTGGTCCAGACTTAGCCCAAAGAAAATTGTACATATGCTTACTTTAAGTTGTATCCCAATGGTTTCTCCCAAAAAAACACTTATGGGGTTGCAAAAAGGGATTATTTTTTAACATACCATAAACATATGTATATCGTCCGCTGCTACTTGCAGACACCTGGGGCAGGTATAGGTATTACCAGTGACTTTGGAGAGTTTTACAGGGTACCAATAAACTCTATAGGTAGTAAACAAGTGATTCCGTTTGAGTGATGCCGATTTTACTGCTTTTCGTAGTGTGAGATATGAGTTACTCCACATTTGCATCAAATCTCGATTATCAAACTCTTCACCCCACAATTTTAAAATTTAATTCTCAGTCTTTCCACCCATTTCCACGAAGGCCCAATACCAAAACGATGTTTCCTTTCTCCACTGGCCAGTTCTCATTACTTGGTCAAATTTGGAATCCTCTACCTCTATCCAGTCTTGCGTCGCCCACCAGGAACTCAGTTGATAGTATTTTAACCTTGTCATCAGACCGTTGGTGCAGTTACTCAATGCTTCCCAGCTCATCAAATTTATACCGACCTTAAGGTCTGCCCAGTAACAAATACCTCCTGTTTTTAAAGGCTGATTTAGCTGATCCCTCAAGCACTCCGGTGTACCTGGAGAGTCCCAGATTGGTGCCCATGATGAGAAGTATGGGACTTTTAGAGTTTTTCGCACATACATCCACGTATGTAATGCTGGCTTTAAAATCTTGAGCCTCACCTTTAAAAAAAATGTGGGGTCACCATATTTAAAAAGAACCTTGTGTTACGTCAGTCAGCAATGCTTCAAAAAGTGCACCTATTGTTGATGTATCCGTTTTTTTGGCCAGCATGCAGACATTCTTAAACTGAAAAGCATAACAATACACTAGTAAATCTGGTAATGCCAGGCCTCGGATTTCGAGCCGCCTACATAGTTTTTTCCAGGAAATCCTGGGGCCTTTTGATGCCCAGATAAAACTTCCTATTCTTCCCTGGAGATTTGCTATATCATTCTTCTGGAAAGTCAACGGGATAGTATTGAAAAGAAATATCACTTTTGGTAGAATGATCATTTTTATAAGGTTAACCCTTCCATAAATATTCAATGGTAGATTCGCCCATTTAGAGAGTAGGCCGGTTACTTCTTTACTGAATTTCTTCCAAATTATTTTTATAATATCCACCATTTTCTGTGTTATTTGCACTCCCAAGTACCTTATTTGGTTCTTCGCCCCCCAGCTTACCACACCCTGATTCCAATCCATAATCTCAGTTTTCCCTGAGTTCACTTTATACCCAGATATAAGGCCGAAACCCTCCGCCTTCCTCATCAAGTTTGAGATTGCTTCTTGCGGGTTACTTGTATACAGCAACAGATCATCTGCATAAAGCCCTAACTTAACTTCAAAATTATTTAATTTAAAAGGATGAATATATGAATCTGCCCTAATCAAGTTAGCCTATGGCTCAATATATATATTAAAAAGGAGCAGGGAAAGGGGGCAGCCCTGTCTTGTCCCGCTAAGGATTTCAAGCCAATCTGACAGCCTCCCATTTATCAGTACTCTAGCTTTGGGACCGTGATACAGAGTCTGTACCGCCCTTACCATATTTTGGTGAAACCAAAGCTTTGCAGAGCCTTCCAAAGGTATGGCCAGTGTACCTGGTTGAAAGCTTTAGCGGCGTCCACTGCCACTATAGTCAAAGGTAATTTCCAAGCCTCTGCCATATCTATAGCTCCTAATAACTGAAGGGTCAATTCATTTAGTTGCCTCCCTGGTATAAAACCTCTTTGATTTGGGTGAATAACCTTGTGTTTTGCCTTGGCTACCCGAGATGCAATAATACCAGAAAAGATCTTGTAGTCTGCATGTAAAGATATCGGCCAATATGAATCTATCTTCCGTGGATCCTTATTAGGTTTCAGGATCATGGTAACTGTGGCTTCTAACCAAGATTTAGGGACCTTCTTCCCACTGATATATATCTCATTAAATAAAACTTGTAGGGTAGGAATTACAATGTCTATAATACAAAGAAAAACTTCGACAGGAAGACCATCAGGTCCAGCTGCTTTTCCCTTAACCATTTTATTATACTGGGCTCTTATCTCTCCCTCCTTGATCTCTCCTTCTAGGGCTTTCAATTGGTCCGTAGATAACCAAGGGAGTATTGTTAAGCCAAGCCACTCTTTTATATCTACTTGACTAGGTGAAATATCTTCACTATATAAGTCTTTCATATATCTACAAGCCTCTCTACAAATATCTAAATTAACATTAAGAAGGTCACCTGATTCACAGCTAATCAACTCCCGTACTGTATTTCTTGCCCTATCTGCCTTTACTTTCCAGGCTAATAGTGAGCCACCATTCTCCCCATAGGCGAAATACTGAAGTTTACTCGCCTTCCACTTATCGAGTGATCTTTTATCTATCTTTGCCCGGAATGCGGCTTGCAGCCCCTCTAACTCTTTGCTTAAGGCCTGTACTCGATTTGAGTCCTCCATAGATGCCTTCTGTAGTTCCCCTTCTTTATTCTTAATATCTTTGAATCTATTCTCTCTTTCTTGTTTCTCCGCTCGATTTTTCGCTACCATAATAGATATTAGAGCTCCCCTTAAATATGCTTTATAAGCATCCCACACAATATCCCCTTCTGCTGAGCCCTTGTTGATAATAAAAAAACTCTCAGATTTTTCCCTCAAATCTTCAACTACCATCTCATCTGAGGATCACCCTATCTAAAGTCCACCTTTTATACTCCTCTTTAGTTTGATATATGGCGTATAATGAAAAAGGAAATGAGAGAATTCACCTTTTATAGCAAAAAAAAAACATAAGTGATCTTCTCTTCTGTTGGGTTAGGGATTTTGTTCACATTTTGATTATCTTTCAGAAACAACTTATATCTTCCAAAATGCTGGCTAATCACATTGCCACACTTGTTTATACACTTAAGCATCGCATACCTGGCCCAGCCCATTAGGCCATGCATGCATTCGCCTTGAGTTCCAGCCTGTAGGGGGTCGCTATTTTAAAAAAGGCCTTGACAACTGATGCTGCTTTAACAAATTGCTGCAGAAGGACTTAAAAAATGTGAAAGTGTGCTACTTTTTGCAGGAGAACCAATGCCTGATAGTGCATGTGTTGTCGTACCATGTTAGTGTGGGGAGGGTAGATCAAACCAAGTGAATGTTGAAGGGGTGGGGCAAAATAATTACTTTACCCCGGGTGACATGAGTCCTTGGATTGTCCTAAGTCTAGTACCTCATATTTACTAATAACGCAAATTGGTAATCTATTTATTTACAGGCAACAATGTGGTACAATTTAAGAATAAGAACGTGAAATAGGGCCACAATGTCCAGCAAAAGGAGGGACATAACTAAACTTATACTGTTGTGCCTTTGTGATGCTTATATCCACAGGCAATTTCATGTCCAGACAAACTATTTCTGTGGTGCATTTTGTAATATTTCTAGGCTGTGGATTTAATTTTCGGAAGGACAGCCTTAGAGTAGCCCCGAATTCCAACAGACGCAAAATATTACAATTAATGTTACTTTATTTGGATCAGTCATGCCACTGCATCCACACAAAGGGCCCTGATTATGATGGCGGTCGGACTTTCATATCCATAGGCATTAAGATGCAACCACCACCAAGGCGGTTGCAATGCTTATATCTTGGATTGCGGTGGGTGCTGTGGGCTGCAGCACATGTTGCAGTACAAAAAGGGGACACTACACATATCCCTGCACTACGTAGCAGTCACCATGCAGTGCCTGCCACATGGTGCAGAGATATATTTAGGGGGGAACCATAGGTGCCCCCCAAAACCCACAGCTGAGGGCCAGGGGGGAAGCAGGGCCTGCTATGAGTCCCCAATGACCCTTTCCACCAGCCTTTTCATGGTGGGTAAACCGCCATGAAACGGCCGGCGGAGAGGGACATCATAATCCCTACCGCAGTGCCTGGCAGGCACTGCCACCATTGTAGGGATTGGAGTTCCCTCTGATGGTCCAACGGGCTCCTTGATCCCGTCGGATCCGTGGCAGTCAGTCTCTCCGACCACCATCCATCCTAATATGGCGGGCGGTAATCCTCATTCCGATGGCGGTGGGACCGCCACCGACAGTCCGTCCCACCAACATTGTAATCAGGCTCAAAGTAACACAGTAAAATGTACCTCTCTTTCACTTGACAAGCATGAGAGTAGCAAGGAACGAGAATGATGGCAGCTGGCAGGTTTAACTTTCTAATGTTAGAGCTCGAAAAAGGGGCCAGTAATTATATGGGAAATAAATGACTTTATGATTGTGGGATTTTCAATTGTGGGGCATTCAAAGACCAGCTTTGTAGGGTGAAACATTCCCTTTATATGTTGTTTAACTCTGCTTCATCTTTTAATTCACAGCTGCTGTGGTATGTGTCACTCTCGTGAATCGACTCAAGGGTGACCAGATAACAAGTCCACACGAAGTCTTGGTCGAGTACCAGCAAAGGCCACAGAAACTAATAAGCCATTTTATCAAGAAGCAGCTAGGAAAGGTTTGAGACAAGGCGGCTCAACCCCGGCATGAAGAGGACCACTATTTATTTTAGCAGCGTTGCACTGATATGCAATATTCTGTTGAAACAAGCATACGCAGTAGAGGGCAGATCATAGATAAATACAATTTCATATTGTTAATTTCCAGTGCACAATTTCATATTTCCCATTGTGTTACGTTATATTTCATTGGAAGCAGTTAAGCATTTCATAGTGGCCTTCTGCTACTCAGTGGCAGCTGCTACTAAACAGGGGTGATGTGTGAATGTAAAGAAAGCACTTACCTGGGTACGGCCAGCCGGCCTCCACCTCTCCTCGATCTTCTTCAAAGTGTTCCTGTCTTAAGCCTTGGCACCATGGAAGAACACAGGCTCCCATACTCACTAGCCAATGACAATGCTGCTGTCACCAGCACGGCAGTAGCCCCGTGATTGGTCTGAGTGCCCTAGTTCAGAGCTCAGACAGGAAATGGGAGGCTGTTCTTGTTCTCCACCCAGGCTATACAATACAGCTGGGTGGAGAACATGCTAAGTGTGCATGACTGTTTGGCCAGCGTAAGACGGCCGGCCAAACCATCATGCGCGCGTACAGAGTTCTACCACTTCTCCCCTTGCCTTGCCCAGCCCAGCCTAGCCCCGCTTTTGCGCGCATGAAACTAACTGGGCCACTGCAGTACGGAAAAGGGCGATGCTCCTCTGCCTTAGTGGAGGAGCCACGTCTGCTGCTACTCCTGCAAAGTTCATTGTCCAAGAAGCCTCTCATAATGGATAGCATACACCTGGTAATATGTTTGATTGATACTGTTCTCACAAATAGTGTGAGGCTACATCTAGTGTCTGAACACTAGATGTGAGAAGAGTAAAGCAGCTGTACTTCCCCTTGATTAGTTGATCATAATCATCTCTGAGATGTCAGGGTCAATTTAGCAGAAAAATATAAGTTTTGTTGACTTGTAAAGTTAATAGTTTAGCTAAAAATTTAGATGTTCTTATTTTTCAAGGTTAAACTTGTAGGCGTGCCTCTAGAAGTTGAGTGGACATGCTTTGGAGGCTTCTCATGTAAACACAGATAACAGTGCTTTTTATTAAGATCCCAGATACAAAACCTGTCGCACAATATGAGTGATCTTGTGGCAATAGACTGCCGCAAAGCATTTATCAAACCCAATAAATCTATTGGACATTGTGCTTGACCCTTATAAAGTCTTGCTTGTACTGAAGAAAGATTTGTAAAAGGGCACCACAACTTCGAAATCCTACATGATATGTTGTAAAGGATATCTTTCTTGCGTTTCTACACATTATCTTCCTCGCTTGCGACCTGTAGTGTCTTTAGATTTTCAATTCAAATTGTGATAGACAGCAAGGCTAGAATGTTGGAATGGATTTTTTCTGCACTCTGCTTTATGGGAGCTTTTCACCTGCTCCCCTCGCTACAGAACTGCTCTTGAGGCATAAATGGCACTCAGTCATTTTATACGTTTATTATGTCTTATTTATGACATTTAGGGGTTTAGCAAAGGCCAGAGTGCAAAAATTTGTTAAAAACAATGAGCCTGATTCACAAAGGTAAGCTTACACTTTTGTGTAAATTCATTATTTTTTTGAAATTCACAAACTAGCAAGTTTACTAATAGTAATTTTATGACTGCAGAGACTCTGCACTTGTGGTGGAAGCTATGCACATAAAAATATTGTATTGTCCTATCTTTTCTATATTTCCCGTCCCTACGGTGGAGTCTCCACAGACGTAAAATTAGTAAACTCAAATACAAGTGTAAGTTTTCCTTTGTGAATCAGGCCCTGTGTCTTTTGAGATTGATATCTATCTATCTATCTATCTATCTATCTATCTATCTATCTATCTATCTATCTATCTATCTATCTATCTATCTATCTATCTATCTATCTATCTATCTATCTATCTATCTATCTATCTATCTATCTATCTATCTATCTATCTGTCTGTATAAAGCATGAGGTGATTTATAACCAAAGCAAACATTCTGATTATATCATAATTTCATATAATCTTCAGCTGAAAGTACTAGACTTGTTCTGGAAAAGCACTTTATGATCGTCTTTTTAGTCATATAAATACCAGATTATTTACTCTCATCCTTAAGGGTCTCTTTACAAATGCCCCATAATCACTGCCCCTTGCAGTTACTAATATCAGCAGTACTGGTAAATGTCGGGCACGGGCGACTAAGAATTACAAATGGGTGCCTAATTGTCTCTTCAGAAATATAGAATCACTGGGGGAATGGATTATTACAGGTCCTGTCCCGCAGTGTTCCAGCAGATCTCATCATTTCAATATGCCAGTAACTTCTGCTACTAGCCCCATTGGAATTAAAAGGGAGCTTGTAATGAGGTTCTTAAGAGTATTACATATGGGATTTTACATTTGTAAACTAATGCTGGTATGTATTTCCGTTAGAGTCAACATTTTTGCCGGCTGGTTGGTGTACTGATTACCATCCCATGCCGCCATCGATTGTTGTGCCTGCTTCAAACCCTGAGCCAAACAACCCTGACATTGGAGCACTTTTATGTTACGTTATATTATGTCATGGTATTGTAGGGTAGACATCTGCACTGCACCGCTATGCACTTCTGAGTTGTTTGGATGTATGACCAAACTTTACTATAAATCAGATGTATTGACCTACTAATACCTGAGTTAGCAATGAAAGAAAACCGATGATTAGTAATTTCATTAAATTTCTTTAATGGAAAGTTATGTATCTTTCATGTGAATGAGTCAAATTGGAACAACACTCTTTACAAACGGGAGACACAAAGGGGAAATAAGACACAATTGAGAATGATCTGCACTATACTGCTTTGCTTATTTATACTTTTCATAGAGCGCAACAGTGTACTTTATTTTATTGTACTATAATTTCTTTATGTAGCTCTTATTTTGATTTAGACACTGAAGCAATTTTAATTAAAGGTGCTTTATTTATCTGTACTGTAAAAAATGAAATATATAAAAAATATAAAAACAGAGTATTTTACCTATAAGATATATATTGCAAAGTGAATCTAAAGTATGCTTTTCAAGGATGTTCAGAAAAGTCGAAGTGTGTATGTTGTTCACCTCATTCCATCTATTAATGAGTTAGCGTTGGTTAAATGTGTTTATATTTTGTGATATAATGGTCTTAGGGATTGGGATAGAAGAGGCACATCAACTTGAGAATTGGATAATAATAATAAAACAAATTACTCTAGAAATAAATTCTAGTACTATGAAGAGAGTAATAGAGGTGAGTGTTGTCTTCAACATGAAACTCACTGGACTCCTCTTTAAAATATATTTGTGCATTCTACATTCTGCTGAAAGTCAAAAAGGTCTCTTGATGAGAAAATGTCCAGTACATGGAACCAATGGTATAAAAAGTATCAAGTAATCTACTGCATTATGTTAACTGAGCAACATATTATTGTTTTGGTCACAAAACTGAGTATTGGTTTAGAAACCAATAATCTATTATTGGTACCTGTAATATGTAATCCTGAAAAGGATAACATATGAAAACATGGGTCTAAAATTGTGCTCCACACTGTTTTTCATCCATGCCAGATTTTCAAAATATCCACGAGATAAATTTACATACAATGGATTTCCATGAGATAATTTACATTGTGGTTACCCTGAAAATAGGGCATTGTTCAGTTTTTTGTGGACCAATTTTGTCAACCACTGGATTAAGAGTTGTTTTCTTGACTGAAATTCACTATAGATTATTGTGTTATTATGTTTAGTTAAAGAGAAGAAGCCTTGAGTGTGTCATGCCACCCCTCTCCTCTTGCAGCAAATGGTAATAAATAGCGTTTGCATATATGGTTTATGACATGCTGCTGTTTCAAGTGTACTAATTCTACGCACAGGTATTTCAGCAGAACCAGAGCACCATCCCTTTGCAAAGGCACATAGTGAATCAAACTTCTGCAATGTGTAGCTTGGTTGCTACTTGTAGCTTTCCAGCTACCTGGACATAGTTCTCCTATGAGCCTATTAAATTAGCTTTTGGTGACTGAATTATTATATGTATTCCAAAATTAAAAATCATATTCTAGATAACAATTTGAGTAGTTTAAGAACACAGAAGTTGATGATCGGAGAAAAACGGATTTATTAAATATGTTCAATGCTGATATTAGAGTGAAATATGTTTACCTTGGTGCCAGTGGCAATTCAGCAAAGGCTGTCATGTATTACCCATACAGAGGGATGTATGTCGTTACAACGCACACTTTTACAACGCATGCACTTACAACGCATTTTTTACAACGCACAATCCATTACAACGCATGACATTACAACGCAGGACACTACAACGCATTTTTAAAAACTACCTTTACAACGCATTTCCATTACAACGCATACTACCTTTACAACGCATACCATTACAACGCATAATATTAAATTGCCTTTAAGGTAAGTATTAGATAGTATAGGGGTAAAAATTACTATTCTAACTCCAGGGGGTGCAACAGTAGGGTAAGTGTTGGATAGTATAGGGTTAAAAATTACTATTCTAACTCCAGGGGGTGCAACAGTAGGGTAAATGTTGGATAGTATAGGGGTAAAAATTACTATTCTAACTCCAGGGGGTGCAACAGTAGGGAAAGTGTTGGATAGTATAGGGGTAAAAATTACTATTCTAACTCCAGGGGGTGCAACAGTAGGGTAAGTGTTGGATAGTATAGGGGTAAAAATTACTATTCTAACTCCAGGGGGTGCAACAGTAGGGTAAGTGTTGGATAGTATAGGGGTAAAAATTACTATTCTAACTCCAGGGGGTGCAACAGTAGGGTAAGTGTTGGATAGTATAGGGGTAAAAATTACTATTCTAACTCCAGGGGGTGCAACAGTAGGGTAAGTGTTGGATAGTATAGGGGTAAAAATTACTATTCTAACTCCAGGGGGTGCAACAGTAGGGTAAGTGTTGGATAGTATAGGGGTAAAAATTACTATTCTAACTCCAGGGGGTGCAACAGTAGGGTAAATGTTGGATAGTATAGGGGTAAAAATTACTATTCTAACTCCAGGGGGTGCAACAGTAGGGTAAGTGTTGGATAGTATAGGGGTAAAAATTACTATTCTAACTCCAGGGGGTGCAACAGTAGGGTAAGTGTTGGATAGTATAGGGGTAAAAATTACTATTCTAACTCCAGGGGGTGCAACAGTAGGGTAAGTGTTGGATAGTATAGGGGTAAAAATTACTATATTATGCATTGTAATGGAATGCGTTGTAAAGGTAGTTTTTAAAAATGCGTTGTAGTGTCATGCGTTGTAATGTCATGCGTTGTAATGGATTGTGCGTTGTAAAAAATGCGTTGTAAGTGTAGTGCGTTGTAAAAGTTGCGTTGTAAAGGTTGTTCCCCATACAGAGACATTCCAAATTTAAAAATCCTTTTTACATGACTGCTGGCAACTCTGCTTAAGCCACAGAGGTGGTTACTGCTGGTAATCGTGCATGTGGGGGCCATTAAAATAATCGTCTCTGACGTGGTCACCATTAGAACACTTATAATAATAGTATCTTAGGATGCTTTTCAATAATCATGAGTGGCACGTATTACAGAACATTTTGAAGAACCCTGGTCTGAGGAGTGAAGATCTAGAAGTAGATTCACCAATATCTCACCAAAATATGGTAAGAATTTGGGATTTGACCTTTGAGCTGCAGTATTACATCTAAATCTGCATTTCTTAGTACAGTTGTTGCAGATAACATCACTTTTTGAACCTCCTTTGGTTTCATCGGCATGGCATAAATATATTCATGCAAGCAAAGGAAAATATGGCCCAATAAAACACATTATTTGGAGAAAGTGTACTAATAAACACAGGCTCAGCCATTTATTACTAGAGTGCAGAGGTCAAATCCCATGCTTTTATGACAGTATATTACTCCCAGACTATGGTCTACAAAAGGACAGTGTGCTTTGAGTTTGCTTATATTCCTACTTATGCAACTAATACATGGGAAAGAACATTACGGCATAAAGCATGCATGCAGATGTTCAGTGGTCTCTTGGTCACATGATGTCAGTAGTCAGCTACCAAAAGTTGGTTGGTATCATTTACTACCTCTTACTTAGAAAGTAATTGCAAGAAGCTGCAATCTGACAAGAGACCTTTGAATAAAAGAGTGCTGTACGTAAAATCTAATATAACATAACACAACACCATACAACACATTGCCATCAAGGGAAATCAAGGGAAATTAAATAGAAGCTGAAGAACTACAGATGTTGATGGACTTGTGCATTGCACATCACAGTCTATTTGTCTAGCAGAGCATACTAGTCCTTTAGGTTAACTTCAAATGTGTGTTAACTGAAAGTTTGGCAGCATTCCTACAAATGCAGTTTTAGAGCTGAACGAGTAATGAAAACAATTACATCTTTTGAGACAGAACTCAGCTCAAAGCGCTGTTGCTGATTTAGCTTCAAGTACTGTTGCAAAATGTGCCAAAACGGAGTAAGGGCCTGATTCTGAGTGTGGCGGTCCATGGACCGCCAAACCCGGGGTGGCTCAGCGGTGATCCAACCACCGTAGTCTGACTCGTGTGGTCAGACCTCCATGGAACCATCGCAACCACCGGGGATCTGCTATGCCTCGGCATTGGTGCAGCGGTCTGAGCAATATGCTTGTGGTGCAGCTGCGACACCGCCAAGCATATTACGACTCTCCTCACTGCTACCCATTTCATGGCGGTGAGCCTATCATGAAAAGGGTGGCAGCGAGGAAACTAAGGGGCCCCTACAGGGCCTATTACCTCAGGGCCTGGGGATACATGCAGGGGGGCACATGGTGTGCCCCTCGTGTGCATGCACGTCGGTTTCTGCAGGGCATGGCCTGCACAGTCCATGCCATGCAGGAACTTGCTTTGGCGATCCCTTTGCTTTGCAGTTCTAAGGCTCACATATGAGTATTTGAACTGCATTGCTGTGGGACCGTGAGAACCCAGCCCACCAGACAACGATGAAACTCGTAATCTGGCCAGCGGGCAGCAGTCAACTTTAGCGGTGGGGGAGCTGGGTGCTGGCGTGGCGGCCCACTCCCACACCACCAAAGTCGTATTAAGGCCCAAAGTTTTCTATAAAGCCTTGTTGCTGACCATGAAGTAGACACCACTTTTTTAGATGCATCCTTGCAGTTTTTAATGTTTTTGGATGGCTCAAAGAGTTGTCATTTTGATATGGATGAGAAAGTCTGCCAATTCCACTCTGTCTATATTTTTATTAATCTCAGGGATTACATATTTTCTGTACTAGCTCAAACGTGCTACATTTGATGTACTGTTATCTCATGTTTTCCCTAGCAGTGTTTATGTTTGACACCTGTGATTTGTAGACAGATGTTATGCTTACCTTTATACATGTGTGGTGTGTGCTGATGCACATGAATATTGATTGACTGGCCATTCTGTATTGTGATAGTTTCTCTTCTTAAATAAAATAGAAAACGCAAAAATTGTTAAGTCGTTTTCATTGTGTGTGAATTAGATCATATTAACTTGTTCAAATTAAGGGGCATATTTATCAAAGAGTTGTGCCACCCTTAAGTCATGCAACGGAAGCAACAGGACAAGAGTGAAGCAACTCTTCAGTTAAATTTAGCAAGCCATGCAAGGCCACCTTGAGTGGCCCTGAGTGGCTTGATAAATCTGGAGTAACGCAACGCAGTGCAAATTGCTGCGTTGCATTACTCTGCACATGGGAGGGGTTACTATGAGTGGAGCGTGTGTGTTCCCACACATCCACCCATGGATTTTGGCACATTCACAGATTTACCATTACTGGTAGACATGGGAATGCATCAAAATGCCACGCCTTTCCAGGTGAGGCATAACGAGGAGAAATATCTTAATACTGCCTTGTTTTTCTTCTTTCTATGTGTTCTGCATTCTGAAGGATTGTTTTTGTGCAGGAAGGTATCCCTTCCTGAACGAAAACAATCCTTCTTACAATGTAGGCACCCTAGCACTGTGGTGCAAAGGTGCCAGCATTGGCGCTAGGCAGCTAACTGTGCACCAGCGCAAGGAAAAGACAGGAATATAATGTTTTATGCTAAATACGGCGCATTCCTGCCCTTTCCCTATCACACAGCACAGCAAGGTGGCTTGCTGTGCTGCATGATTTCTTGATAAATATGCCCCTAAATCTGTTTATTTTGTTGCCTTAATATTGGTAGGCTGCTGTAAACTACAACATTATACTGTGCATTGGATGTTACTGACAAGTACTTCTTTGGACATACAGATCATTATGAGCCTTTTATTGATAATGTTCAATGATCATTTGGGACCTACGTCAAGTGCTGTGTCAGATAAAATACTTCAGCAAATGGTGGACATCAAAGACGTCCTTCTTGAGGGTGTGGATATATCTTAGTGAAGTGCGTCATCATTGCATTTTACATCCGCTCACAGACAAGGAGTGGGGCCCAGATACTTGAGAGCCCAACACGCATCCCTAGGAACATGCGCTTTAAACAGATACAGATATACATCATCCACAGAGCATACCTCAAGCCGGCGAACATCAATAAATACTTTAATCGAGAAGATGCCCCATTCCTGTGATGCGAAAAGACAGGAATCGATCTGCTGCACATGTTCTGGGCTTGCCCTAGGGTGAGTACATATTGGAAGGATGTGGCCGCCCTACTACAAGAGTGTACCGACCGGGAACTACCTTTCACTTGGCCGACATATTTACTGCATAAATTTCGTAGAACCGCTGCCACGAAAGTCACATCCAGATTTATAGACCTGGGAATGATAGTGGCCAAGCGACTAATCAGCAAAAGCTGGAAAGCGCCGGACCCTCCCCACATACAAGCTTGGCGACACTCTATGCTTGCATGGGCCAAAGCGGAAAGCCTAGCCATTAAGCGTGAAGAGACCATGGGACTGCGCAAAATCCCTATTGCCACATACTGGGACACTATCTACATCGCACTACAACGTAGCCTAGATGCACCACTTTCGGACCTCTCCAACACACAAGCCTTAGGCGATGACCAGTCCCACGGGCAGCTGTAGCGTATGAGCTACAACATGCTCTTGCCGTTAAGAATAGATCATTTGTGTCACTCAGTAGGCGCACATCCTAAACATGAAATGGCAGTTGGACTTGATTAGTCACATGAGCTGTGGGTAATTTTGTACACGGAAATGAAAGGGGGAGATACGGGCTATACGTTTGGTTACATATGTTGTGCATCCCTTTTCTTTCTTTCCCCCTCCCCTGTTATATGCATAGTTCTTAGTTTCTACTATCTAATTTATGAATCTATCACTGGCACCCAATTGCTAATGAATGCCAGCATTCCTGCGAGAGCTATGGGACAATACACGCAGATGCGTGCGGCAATAGACATTTGCCAATTATCATGCTTCAGAGGACCCTTAATGTGCAGACCGCAGATGTGTTCACTGTATGTAGTTGCCTACTTGCATTATCCATATTTTCTTCATGCACCTGGTTGTTAATGTAATGTCTCAAGAATACCTGTAAACCTTGCCCTTGATAACTTCGCACACTGCCAGGGACATGAACTGTAAATCTACTCTATGTAAGCACGGTACCATATATTCAGACTATACTACCCAACGGTGATCGATATTGTATGCATAACGCTGTACTATAGTTTAAAAATCAATAAAATAGATTTGCAAAAACAAAAATCACTGCATTTTTCATTGTCCCTTCCAGACAACCGCTGCATGCAAGCTTTCCAGGTAGTGCATGCCAATGTCGGGTCCTCCATGCTTTCTGTGGACTCACCATCTTTGTTGCTTTAGCATGCAAATCCTGCTGCCCCCCTTCTCAGGTACAAAGGGCCTGATTACGATGACTGTGAGACAGCCACCGACAGCCTGTCGGTGGCAATCTCACCGCCATCGCAACCATGTTTTCCGCCTGCCATATTACAATGGCGGGCAGATGGTTGGTGGTCGGAAAGACCGACCGCCATGCATCCGACGGGCTGCTTGAGGTGGCCGGTGCTTCGGAGGGAGTTGTATTCCTTACAATGGTGTATTCCTTACAATGGTGGCAGTGCATGCCAAGTACCGCCGTAGGGATTACAACGTCCCTTTCCGCCCGCTGTTTCATGGCGGTTAACCCGCAATGAAAAGGAAAGCGGGAAGAGATGGGCCCATAGTGGAG
The DNA here is from genome assembly GCF_964204655.1 of Triturus cristatus. Lineage (NCBI taxonomy): Eukaryota > Metazoa > Chordata > Amphibia > Caudata > Salamandridae > Triturus > Triturus cristatus. Next base: position 450,554,722 of record NC_140588.1, read on the forward strand.
GCCCCTTCCCCCCTGGTCCTCAGCTGTGGGTTATAGGGGCCCCTCCTACATATCCCTGCACCATGTGGCATGTGAAGTGTCCCCTTTTTGTATTGGGGCATGTGCTGCAGCCAGCAGCACCTGCAGCAATACAAAACATAGGGACTGCGACCACCGACATCCCCAAAGCGTTGGAAAGAAGTTCTGGCTCGTGTTCAATAGAATTCTCATAAATTGCAATAGAGTTATATAGGACAATTAGGTAATATACTATATAAAAGTAAACAGAAATATGCTTCTCAGGGTATTACAAAAAAAGTGAATCATCTCAATAAAAAGTAAAATAAGACTGACAAATTCAGCTTGAAAGCCTGAGTAGAAAATACAGTCTCAGCTGCTGTTCTTGCACCTGAATGTCTTTCATTAATCTGCGTTTTGGTACATACATTTCTTTATCTTGTACAAATAAAGATGTCAAAGATAGTCCTGATTCTAACTATACCACGGATCACTGGTGGTCTCAGAAGAAAACATGAGCTTTATTTGTCACACAGTCCTGCATGCTTTTTGCAATGGAGCATGGAAGGTGAGTCTACTCCTTGTGGAAATTTGCCTATGAGGATTCACATAGATCCACTGCTCTTTCTATAGCTGGCTTGACTTGAGTGGTAGTACATCACAAAAGCAAATGCAATTGATTTGCACGGTAGTTGTGTGCTCCTGCTTTTGAAGCATGGTGGTGCATGTGGAATAAGGGGTCCTGACTGAGAGATGTAACAGAAAAACTGTAATTGACCTCAGGGGAGGACGAACCACCAAACGGTGTGTGTGTGTATGTTTAACCCACACTGTGGGAGTAGTCATGGTAGAGTTGGTAACACTGCCTAAGTCTTAGGGAACTAAGGAAGTAGGCATCATGGCACAAGGTTGCCTGTATAGGCCCTAGGCAGCCCAAACAGCGCCAGTGCAAACAAAGGACATGAATATGTCATATTATGTTAAATTCATCACATTTCTGCCCTTTAATGCAACACAGTGCAGGGCTGCAAGGTGGCTTTCTGCGCAGCTTGAATGATTCATGGCCCTGAGTGACCAAATATAAGCAGTAACTGAGGTACCTAAGAGCAATAACTAGCATGTATAAGTCTTAGGGCAAGAGAAATCCAACAGCCGAGCATGAGTCTGAGCACGATATGGATGCCACATGGTCACTATAGCATGAACTCGACTATCAGGTATCTGAATCACACATATTAACAGGTGCTGCCACAAGTAAACTTCTTGATAAATACAGAACTCTTAGAAACTGCTAACAGTGGTGATATTTGCAGTGAAACCCAATTACCTGGGGGAACAACAATGCTGATAGATCTCACTGGAAGTTAAACACTATTCGGCTGGATAATTAAAATACAAACTGCAAAGTGAATCTGTAGCAAGAAAGGAAGCAAAGAAAGAAGTTCAAAAAGAATCTGAAACAAGTAGTCTGTCGAAATATCATGAACGAAAATATTTAAAAAAATATGTAGGACAATAATATTGAATTTAAATACCCTGTGTGTAAAGTCTAAAATATTGATAAGAAAAATAAAGAATACCACATTATTGTAAAAAAAAAAGTATATGCAATTTTAACTATTATAGACTATATTAACTTAAAAACATATATTACCTTTAGAAGTATTACCATTTAAGAAAAATACTTGTAATATAAAAAATATATAAAAATTTATAACTTTTAAACATAATCTTTTTTTAAATATTCGCAAAATAATCAACATATCATTTTAAAAAGCTAAAGATATTTGAACATGAATAATAAAAACTATGAATAAATAATTATAATTACAGACACTAGGGAGTAAAACATTTTAAAAATAGAATAACAATATTAAAATAAAAACATGAATACAAAATACTATAACAAAATATTACAACGAAATACATCTAAATAAAGCGTACAATTAAAAACAATATATTAAAACAAGTTAAGAAATCAAATTAAAACATTACACTTGGAGAGTTTAAATTAACTACTGCTACCCCGACCTGACCAACAGTAGGGTTAATGTTGGACCTTGGAGGGGTCAGATATAATATTCCCACTCCAATATAAGCAAAAGTAAAGAAAGTGTTCGATTTGGAGTGGTCAGATATACTACTCCCGTTCCAATCTGAGCAACAGCAAGGAAGGTGTTGGATTTGTGAGGCGTCATATTTCCTATTCTCACTCCAACATAAGCAAAAGAAGAGAAAGTGCTGGGCTTTGGAGGGGTAAGATTTAGTATTCCAGCTCCAATCAAAGCAACAGGAGGTGAAGTGTGCGACTTTGAAGAAGTAAGATTTACAATTTCTAACCCAAACTTAGCAACAGTAGGCAAATTGTTGAACTTTGGATGGGTCAAGATTTACTATTCCAGCTTCAATCTGGGCAACAGTAGGTAAAGTGTTGGTCTTTGGAGGGGTCAAATTTACTATTCTCGCTCTAACTTAAGCAAAAGTAGAGGAAATGTTGGTTTTAGAAGCGATCACATTGACTTCTCACTCCAATTTAAGCATCAGTAGGAAAGTTTTGGACTTTGGTGTTGTGATAATTACTATTACCTTTCTTACATTTTTTAAATAAATAATTTAAATATGAATAAAAATATAAATCTTAAAATATGTTTGGAAAAACACATACTCATTAAATATAAAACAAATAAAAATAAATGTAGTAAATACAAAGTATATATTACAAAACATATTTATGTTTTCAGTTAAAACACTTCCCGCCCTACTTCCCTAAAACAATGACCACTGACAATAAAAATAAACAAAAAATATAAAAATATAAATTATCAATTGTAGAATAAAAAACTAAGCAAGACAATTAAAATTAATACAATTAATAAATACAAATTAATGTACGCAATGAAAAAATATATTGATCAACCAATTAACAACTAATTAAAAATCAAAAAATAATTAAACTAAAAAGTAAATAATTTACATAATGTCATTAAAACAAAATGTCAATAAAAATCGATGGCAAATTAATAATAATACTTTAAATATTAAAAAACTTCCAACCTGAACACTAAACAAAACCAGCAACCTATTACTGAATTAGCAACTCTTAAATAATCTTTTTTTAAAACAAGTCATATAAAAAATTACAAATTATACGAAAAACAAATAAACATAAATAATATCTTACTAATAACTTCTAAGACTAAAATAACTAAGATATATCAAAGTAATGAAAACAAATATATGCAACTATAATTTTTAAATCATGCAATATACAACTTTATTTAAAAAAAAAAAAATACTTAAAAAGGTGACATTCTAATATTGTTCATTTTGTCCCACAATATTAATGACAGCGATGTTTGTGGCACAATATCTGTGTCTCGCAGTATTTTTTAAGTGACATGTTATCATAATACCAGAAAAACATATGAACTAGAGAAATTATACCAAGACAATTACCAATTAATTAATATTTTAACTTAACTCATTATTTTAATGTAATGTGTCATCTTACTATTTTAGTTAATCATATGGAGCATATTATTGAAGACAAAATATGTCTTTACCAACTCCCTTCCTTGCTGCTCAAGGAGATCCATCAGTACCATGGAAACAGTGAAATAAATGTTTCTAACATATATTTTGGGCATAGTAAGGGACAAATACAGTGCACTTAAGAGACAAGACAGATTGCTTCATAATTTAGCAGTAGAGGGAAGGCGTCATTAGAAATGCTAGAAAAACACTTCACCCCTAAAATAACTGTTGTATTTGAACATCATAAATGTTTTATTAGGCTGCAAAGATTGGATGAAGACAATATTAGCTATGTATACACCATGAGGAGGTTATTTATTTCATATGAATTTGGGCCACTAACAGTTACACTAACATGGGACCAAATAGTTAGAATCGGTTAGCTAAAGATCGGACACTGGAAGAAGCAATACAAACAGCAAAGAGAATGAAACATACATATGTGTGGCTTTAAGAGGTCGACAATTGTGAAGGCAGAACCAAGAAATAGAAGAAATAAGGAGTAGTACAAAGTAAAAGAAACAAGTCTATGATAAGGCAGAGGAAGGTACCACAGCACAAAATATTAGATACAGGTGTCTAAATTGTTACTGTTGTGATTTTCAAGACCTAAAGGTTCTAGTAAAAAGTATGGAGCATGAGGTGCAATATGTATAACTGTAGAAAGTGGGGCAATTGTGCCAAGGTTTGCATAGTAAAAACTACTCAGGGATGAAAGGAAGTATGTGACATGCATGAGAATGTTCAATAAATGATCCTGGTGGTGTATGAACAAAGCATTGAAGAAACTAAGGCAGATTAATTAGACAGGAACTGCAATAGTGACTGGATATGAGACATACAAAACAATGCAAAAAGAGCTGTGAGAAATTGAAAAATTCTCATTATGAGATGAAATCCGGGGAAAATCAATAATGCTTTGGCAGACACAGGTATTGTAATCTCACTAATATCTAAATGTAGACAAGCTCTCTAAATCAGATTTAAGAACAGTAGTGTATGGAGGCAAAACTATAGAGATCTTAAGAATGCAATGGACAGATAGTGTGTATAAAGACAGAAGAGTACAGGACACATTATATCACACAACAGGGCTCTGGTCTTTTTGGAGTAGCATCATCAAAAAGACCCGGGATTGGTGCTGTAACCAAATACAAAAGAACTAGTGATGGCAATTGAAACCCAATGGTATGGAAAGCATATGAAATATCTTGTATCAATATCCTGCAGTAGGTAGAGTGATTTCAAAGGTTTTCACATAATATTTTACCAAACAATATGTCAGAACCTGTTGCATATAAAGTCAGGCTGATTCCACACCTAGTGAGAGAACAACTCCAAAGGGAAAGGTACTTGAGAAATTATTGTCAGAGGGAATAATTAAAGCCTTTGAACCCTCGAAATATTTTGTACCCATGGGTTTGGCTCCCAAACCATATGTTATGATTGGGTTGTGTGTTGAACTTTGAGGAATCATTCTAACATATTGTTAGATTGCTAACTTCTTCTAAATATGCCTGAGATGTTGAATGCATGGGAGGCGGAGAGATACTCAGTTTCCTTGATATGTATGGGCATATCTTCAGATAAGCATCAGTGAGAAGTATACACACTTGACATCATTTGTCCCCACTTTAGGAGCATACCGCTACTATAGGATGCCATTTGGATTGGCCTCAGCGGCTGCCATTTTGAGAGAACCATGAAAAAATGTTTTGATGGTATGTACTAGTGTGGCCTTCCCAAGCAACAGCCAAAATCCTTGCCAGGATAAACCACCAAAGGTTACTAAATTAACCTTCGCTTAACCCTCTGGTAACCTGGCACAAAGCAGTCAGGCTTAGCTTAGAGGCAATGTGTTAAGTAATTATGCAGCACATAAACAATAATACCATGGAAACACTACACAAGAAGAACCCAACACCAATGTAGAAAAATATAGTAAAATGTGATAAATAATTTTGCACAAAAATGACAGCAATCCAATCAGTAGAATAGAAGATTTGTAATTTCAAACATTTCAGGTAAGTATAGCACCTAAAGGCACAAAATGCCACTTGTGGTTAACTGGTCGAGTGAGACCAGGTCAAGCCACAAGTTTAGGCTAACTGCAATGAAGTGCAGGCTGGATATATGGACCAGGTTAGTCCATGCAAAGTATGTACCTTATGTTCTTGATGCCACCGCTAAAGCCAACAGGGTATCCCTCCCTACAGTTGACATGTGCCTCCACAGACTGGACCCCCAAAACTCCTCGGCCCCCAATGTATTCTAAGGGCTACCTCATAGGCTGCGAACCACCTATTAATATCATTGCCACCTCAATGTTGGGCACTAGGTCTTTGGGTATGTGCGCTTCCTGATCTCCACTGGACCCTGTGCTGTTTATGCCACCATTTTTGCTGGACTCTGACAGCTGTCAAGTCAATCTCCTTTAGACTCAGTTTTCAGTTCTGTCCTGGCAGTTTGGGCTGGACTGTTCCCATGGGGAGCAGGGTCAAAATATATTTGCATATGGCTGGGTCCAACCTGGGGAGGCATGGCGGGAAAACAAACGATGGACTAAACCCAGATCCGTGACTGGGGGTGAATGTTTGATTTGTTCAGAACTCCATCCACCATCTGTTCTTTTTGCTTTTGTCGCCCTAAGTGGGAATACAATGTCCAGACGTGGGTCCCGTGCTCAATGTGCCACTGGATTCAAGCTAGCCTGGCTGATGAGGGGTGATGTCCCCAAAAGTGGTCCCAGGATGCTTGTTTCCAGTCCAGGGAGGACCTGGCCTCGCAGTTCAGGCTGGACTGTTCCCAAGGGGACCAGGGTCAAGACTGAATTGCATATGGCTGGGTCCAAACTGGGGTGGCGTGGTGAGGAAAAAACAATAGATTAATCCTAGATCTGTGACTGGGTGTGAATGTTTGATTTGTTCAGCATTCCGTCCATCATCTTTTCTTTTTGGTCTTGTCACCCTAAGTGGGAAGGGTATGCCCAGACGTGGGTCCCATGATCACTGTGCCACTGGATTCAAGCTAGCCTGGCTTATGCGGAGTGATACCCCGAAACTGGTCCCATGATGCTCATTTCCAGTCCAGGATCTGTCTTTGCAGTTCAGGCTGGACTGTTCCCATGGGGAGCAGGGTCATGACTGAATTGCATATGGCTGGGTCCAAACTGGGGTGGCGTGGTGAGGAAAAAACAATAGATTAATCCTAGATCTGTGACTGGGTGTGAATGTTTGATTTGTTCAGCATTCCGTCCATCATCTTTTCTTTTTGGTCTTGTCGCCCTAAGTGGGAAGGGTATGCCCAGACGTGTGTCCCATGACCACTGTGCCACTGGATTCAAGCTAGCCTGGCTTATGCGGGGTGATACCCCGAAACTGGTCCCATGATGCTTGTTTCCAGTCCAGGATCTGGCCTCGCAGTTCAGGCTGGACTGTTCCCATGGGGAGCAGGGTCAAGACTGAATTGCATAGGGCTGGGTCCAAACTGGGGTGGCATGGTGAGTAGAAAACGATGGATTAAACACAGATCTGTGACTGGGGATGAATCTTTGATTTGTTCAGCATTCCGTCCATCATCTGTTCTTCTTGCCTTTGTTGCCCTAAGTGGGAAGGCTATGCCCAGACGTCGGTCCCGTGCTCACTGTGCCACGGGATTCAAGCTAGCCTGACTGATGGGGGTGAAACCCCGAAACTGGTCCCAAGATGCTTGTTTCCGGTCCAAGGAGGACCTAGCCTGCCAGTTCGAGCAGAGCTGTTTCTAAGGGGCGCAGGATGGTTTAGGTCTGGCAAAAAGTTTATTTTGCCAGGTCGAAATGGCAGTTTATACTGCACACAGGCTGCAATGGCAGATTTGAGACATGATTTAAAAGGCTGCTTAAGTTAGTGGCACAACAAATGCTGCTAGTCCACTAATAACATTTAATTTACAGGCACTGGGTACATGGAGAACCCCTTTACTAGGGACTTCCAAGTAAATGAGAACTTACACCAGATTGGTCGCACACTGCTACACCTACCAGGCATGTTCCCCCAATGAAAATGGTCCCTGAAGGTCAGCGTCGGCGGATGCACCTATGCTCGAGTGTGAATGCAAGTATGCGTGGCGTGTGCCATCCCTGGACACGTGTTTCGAGGTAGTTGCCTCTCGTCAGCAGGGAGTAGGAAAATGTGTGGGGTTGCTGTGTAAGCTGCTAAAATCGTTATCAGGTCTAGTACCTCTCGTAGCGCGCAGGTGCGTAACCATGAGTCCGTCGACTCCACCGGCTCAAGGGAGCCTGAATATAAAGTTAAACCAGATTGGTCGCACACTGCTACACCTACCAGGCATGTTCCCCCAATGAAAATGGTCCCTGAAGGTCAGCGTCGGCGGATGCACCTATGCTCGAGTGTGAATGCAAGTATGCGTGGCGTGTGCCATCCCTGGACACGTGTTTCGAGGTAGTTGCCTCTCGTCAGCAGGGAGTAGGAAAATGTGTGGGGTTGCTGTGTGAGCTGCTAAAATCGTTATCAGGTCTAGTACCTCTCGTAGCGCGCAGGTGCGTAACCATGAGTCCGTCGACTCCACCGGCTCAAGGGAGCCTGAATATAAAGTTAAACCAGATTGGTCGCACACTGCTACACCTACCAGGCATGTTCCCCCAATGAAAATGGTCCCTGAAGGTCAGCGTCGGCGGATGCACCTATGCTCGAGTGTGAATGCAAGTATGCGTGGCGTGTGCCATCCCTGGACACGTGTTTCGAGGTAGTTGCCTCTCGTCAGCAGGGAGTAGGAAAATGTGTGGGGTTGCTGTGTAAGCTGCTAAAATCGTTATCAGGTCTAGTACCTCTCGTAGCGCGCAGGTGCGTAACCATGAGTCCGTCGACTCCACCGGCTCAAGGGAGCCTGAATATAAAGTTAAACCAGATTGGTCGCACACTGCTACACCTACCAGGCATGTTCCCCCAATGAAAATGGTCCCTGAAGGTCAGCGTCGGCGGATGCACCTATGCTCGAGTGTGAATGCAAGTATGCGTGGCGTGTGCCATCCCTGGACACGTGTTTCAAGGTAGTTGCCTCTCGTCAGCAGGGAGTAGGAAAATGTGTGGGGTTGCTGTGTAAGCTGCTAAAATCGTTATCAGGTCTAGTACCTCTCGTAGCGCGCAGGTGCGTAACCATGAGTCCGTCGACTCCACCGGCTCAAGGGAGCCTGAATATAAAGTTAAACCAGATTGGTCGCACACTGCTACACCTACCAGGCATGTTCCCCCAATGAAAATGGTCCCTGAAGGTCAGCGTCGGCGGATGCACCTATGCTCGAGTGTGAATGCAAGTATGCGTGGCGTGTGCCATCCCTGGACACGTGTTTCGAGGTAGTTGCCTCTCGTCAGCAGGGAGTAGGAAAATGTGTGGGGTTGCTGTGTAAGCTGCTAAAATCGTTATCAGGTCTAGTACCTCTCGTAGCGCGCAGGTGCGTAACCATGAGTCCGTCGACTCCACCGGCTCAAGGGAGCCTGAATATAAAGTTAAACCAGATTGGTCGCACACTGCTACACCTACCAGGCATGTTCCCCCAATGAAAATGGTCCCTGAAGGTCAGCGTCGGCGGATGCACCTATGCTCGAGTGTGAATGCAAGTATGCGTGGCGTGTGCCATCCCTGGACACGTGTTTCGAGGTAGTTGCCTCTCGTCAGCAGGGAGTAGGAAAATGTGTGGGGTTGCTGTGTAAGCTGCTAAAATCGTTATCAGGTCTAGTACCTCTCGTAGCGCGCAGGTGCGTAACCATGAGTCCGTCGACTCCACCGGCTCAAGGGAGCCTGAATATAAAGTTAAACCAGATTGGTCGCACACTGCTACACCTACCAGGCATGTTCCCCCAATGAAAATGGTCCCTGAAGGTCAGCGTCGGCGGATGCACCTATGCTCGAGTGTGAATGCAAGTATGCGTGGCGTGTGCCATCCCTGGACACGTGTTTCGAGGTAGTTGCCTCTCGTCAGCAGGGAGTAGGAAAATGTGTGGGGTTGCTGTGTAAGCTGCTAAAATCGTTATCAGGTCTAGTACCTCTCGTAGCGCGCAGGTGCGTAACCATGAGTCCGTCGACTCCACCGGCTCAAGGGAGCCTGAATATAAAGTTAAACCAGATTGGTCGCACACTGCTACACCTACCAGGCATGTTCCCCCAATGAAAATGGTCCCTGAAGGTCAGCGTCGGCGGATGCACCTATGCTCGAGTGTGAATGCAAGTATGCGTGGCGTGTGCCATCCCTGGACACGTGTTTCGAGGTAGTTGCCTCTCGTCAGCAGGGAGTAGGAAAATGTGTGGGGTTGCTGTGTAAGCTGCTAAAATCGTTATCAGGTCTAGTACCTCTCGTAGCGCGCAGGTGCGTAACCATGAGTCCGTCGACTCCACCGGCTCAAGGGAGCCTGAATATAAAGTTAAACCAGATTGGTCGCACACTGCTACACCTACCAGGCATGTTCCCCCAATGAAAATGGTCCCTGAAGGTCAGCGTCGGCGGATGCACCTATGCTCGAGTGTGAATGCAAGTATGCGTGGCGTGTGCCATCCCTGGACACGTGTTTCGAGGTAGTTGCCTCTCGTCAGCAGGGAGTAGGAAAATGTGTGGGGTTGCTGTGTAAGCTGCTAAAATCGTTATCAGGTCTAGTACCTCTCGTAGCGCGCAGGTGCGTAACCATGAGTCCGTCGACTCCACCGGCTCAAGGGAGCCTGAATATAAAGTTAAACCAGATTGGTCGCACACTGCTACACCTACCAGGCATGTTCCCCCAATGAAAATGGTCCCTGAAGGTCAGCGTCGGCGGATGCACCTATGCTCGAGTGTGAATGCAAGTATGCGTGGCGTGTGCCATCCCTGGACACGTGTTTCGAGGTAGTTGCCTCTCGTCAGCAGGGAGTAGGAAAATGTGTGGGGTTGCTGTGTAAGCTGCTAAAATCGTTATCAGGTCTAGTACCTCTCGTAGCGCGCAGGTGCGTAACTATGAGTCCGTCGACTCCACCGGCTCAAGGGAGCCTGAATATAAAGTTAAACCAGATTGGTCGCACACTGCTACACCTACCAGGCATGTTCCCCCAATGAAAATGGTCCCTGAAGGTCAGCGTCGGCGGATGCACCTATGCTCGAGTGTGAATGCAAGTATGCGTGGCGTGTGCCATCCCTGGACACGTGTTTCGAGGTAGTTGCCTCTCATCAGCAGAGAGTAGGAAAATGTGTGGGGTTGCTGTGTAAGCTGCTAAAATCGTTATCAGGTCTAGTACCTCTCGTAGCGCGCAGGTGCGTAACCATGAGTCCGTCGACTCCACCGGCTCAAGGGAGCCTGAATATAAAGTTAAACCAGATTGGTCGCACACTGCTACACCTACCAGGCATGTTCCCCCAATGAAAATGGTCCCTGAAGGTCAGCGTCGGCGGATGCACCTATGCTCGAGTGTGAATGCAAGTATGCGTGGCGTGTGCCATCCCTGGACACGTGTTTCGAGGTAGTTGCCTCTCGTCAGCAGGGAGTAGGAAAATGTGTGGGGTTGCTGTGTAAGCTGCTAAAATCGTTATCAGGTCTAGTACCTCTCGTAGCGCGCAGGTGCGTAACCATGAGTCCGTCGACTCCACCGGCTCAAGGGAGCCTGAATATAAAGTTAAACCAGATTGGTCGCACACTGCTACACCTACCAGGCATGTTCCCCCAATGAAAATGGTCCCTGAAGGTCAGCGTCGGCGGATGCACCTATGCTCGAGTGTGAATGCAAGTATGCGTGGCGTGTGCCATCCCTGGACACGTGTTTCGAGGTAGTTGCCTCTCGTCAGCAGGGAGTAGGAAAATGTGTGGGGTTGCTGTGTAAGCTGCTAAAATCGTTATCAGGTCTAGTACCTCTCGTAGCGCGCAGGTGCGTAACCATGAGTCCGTCGACTCCACCGGCTCAAGGGAGCCTGAATATAAAGTTAAACCAGATTGGTCGCACACTGCTACACCTACCAGGCATGTTCCCCCAATGAAAATGGTCCCTGAAGGTCAGCGTCGGCGGATGCACCTATGCTCGAGTGTGAATGCAAGTATGCGTGGCGTGTGCCATCCCTGGACACGTGTTTCGAGGTAGTTGCCTCTCGTCAGCAGGGAGTAGGAAAATGTGTGGGGTTGCTGTGTAAGCTGCTAAAATCGTTATCAGGTCTAGTACCTCTCGTAGCGCGCAGGTGCGTTACCATGAGTCCGTCGACTCCACCGGCTCAAGGGAGCCTGAATATAAAGTTAAACCAGATTGGTCGCACACTGCTACACCTACCAGGCATGTTCCCCCAATGAAAATGGTCCCTGAAGGTCAGCGTCGGCGGATGCACCTATGCTCGAGTGTGAATGCAAGTATGCGTGGCGTGTGCCATCCCTGGACACGTGTTTCGAGGTAGTTGCCTCTCGTCAGCAGGGAGTAGGAAAATGTGTGGGGTTGCTGTGTAAGCTGCTAAAATCGTTATCAGGTCTAGTACCTCTCGTAGCGCGCAGGTGTGTAACCATGAGTCCGTCGACTCCACCGGCTCAAGGGAGCCTGAATATAAAGTTAAACCAGATTGGTCGCACACTGCTACACCTACCAGGCATGTTCCCCCAATGAAAATGGTCCCTGAAGGTCAGCGTCGGCGGATGCACCTATGCTCGAGACCTGATAACGATTTTAGCAGCTTACACAGCAACCCCACACATTTTCCTACTCCCTGCTGACGAGAGGCAACTACCTCGAAACACGTGTCCAGGGATGGCACACGCCACGCATACTTGCATTCACACTCTAGCATAGGTGTATCCGCCGACGCTGACCTTCAGGGACCATTTTCATTGGGGGAACACGCCTGGTAGGTGTAGCAGTGTGCGACCAATCTGGTTTAACTTTATATTCAGGCTCCCATGAGCCGGTGGAGTCGACGGACTCATGGTTACGCACCTGCGCGCTACGAGAGGTACTAGACCTGATAACGATTTTAGCAGCTTACACAGCAACCCCACACATTTTCCTACTCCCTGCTGACGAGAGGCAACTACCTCGAAACACGTGTCCAGGGATGGCACACGCCATGCATACTTGCATTCACACTCTAGCATAGGTGTATCCGCCGACGCTGACCTTCAGGGACCATTTTCATTGGGGGAACACGCCTGGTAGGTGTAGCAGTGTGCGACCAATCTGGTTTAACTTTATATTCAGGCTCCCTTGAGCCGGTGGAGTCGACGGACTCATGGTTACGCACCTGCGCGCTACGAGAGGTACTAGACCTGATAACGATTTTAGCAGCTTACACAGCAACCCCACACATTTTCCTACTCCCTGCTGACGAGAGGCAACTACCTCGAAACACGTGTCCAGGGATGGCACACGCCACGCATACTTGCATTCACACTCTAGCATAGGTGTATCCGCCGACGCTGACCTTCAGGGACCATTTTCATTGGGGGAACACGCCTGGTAGGTGTAGCAGTGTGCGACCAATCTGGTTTAACTTTATATTCAGGCTCCCTTGAGCCGGTGGAGTCGACGGACTCATGGTTACGCACCTGCGCGCTACGAGAGGTACTAGACCTGATAACGATTTTAGCAGCTTACACAGCAACCCCACACATTTTCCTACTCCCTGCTGACGAGAGGCAACTACCTCGAAACACGTGTCCAGGGATGGCACACGCCACGCATACTTGCATTCACACTCTAGCATAGGTGTATCCGCCGACGCTGACCTTCAGGGACCATTTTCATTGGGGGAACACGCCTGGTAGGTGTAGCAGTGTGCGACCAATCTGGTTTAACTTTATATTCAGGCTCCCTTGAGCCGGTGGAGTCGACGGACTCATGGTTACGCACCTGCGCGCTACGAGAGGTACTAGACCTGATAACGATTTTAGCAGCTTACACAGCAACCCCACACATTTTCCTACTCCCTGCTGACGAGAGGCAACTACCTCGAAACACGTGTCCAGGGATGGCACACGCCACGCATACTTGCATTCACACTCTAGCATAGGTGTATCCGCCGACGCTGACCTTCAGGGACCATTTTCATTGGGGGAACACGCCTGGTAGGTGTAGCAGTGTGCGACCAATCTGGTTTAACTTTATATTCAGGCTCCCTTGAGCCGGTGGAGTCGACGGACTCATGGTTACGCACCTGCGCGCTACGAGAGGTACTAGACCTGATAACGATTTTAGCAGCTTACACAGCAACCCCACACATTTTCCTACTCCCTGCTGACGAGAGGCAACTACCTCGAAACACGTGTCCAGGGATGGCACACGCCACGCATACTTGCATTCACACTCTAGCATAGGTGTATCCGCCGACGCTGACCTTCAGGGACCATTTTCATTGGGGGAACACGCCTGGTAGGTGTAGCAGTGTGCGACCAATCTGGTTTAACTTTATATTCAGGCTCCCTTGAGCCGGTGGAGTCGACGGACTCATGGTTACGCACCTGCGCGCTACGAGAGGTACTAGACCTGATAACGATTTTAGCAGCTTACACAGCAACCCCACACATTTTCCTACTCCCTGCTGACGAGAGGCAACTACCTCGAAACACGTGTCCAGGGATGGCACACGCCACGCATACTTGCATTCACACTCTAGCATAGGTGTATCCGCCGACGCTGACCTTCAGGGACCATTTTCATTGGGGGAACACGCCTGGTAGGTGTAGCAGTGTGCGACCAATCTGGTTTAACTTTATATTCAGGCTCCCTTGAGCCGGTGGAGTCGACGGACTCATGGTTACGCACCTGCGCGCTACGAGAGGTACTAGACATGATAACGATTTTAGCAGCTTACACAGCAACCCCACACATTTTCCTACTCCCTGCTGACGAGAGGCAACTACCTCGAAACACGTGTCCAGGGATGGCACACGCCACGCATACTTGCATTCACACTCTAGCATAGGTGTATCCGCCGACGCTGACCTTCAGGGACCATTTTCATTGGGGGAACACGCCTGGTAGGTGTAGCAGTGTGCGACCAATCTGGTTTAACTTTATATTCAGGCTCCCTTGAGCCGGTGGAGTCGACGGACTCATGGTTACGCACCTGCGCGCTACGAGAGGTACTAGACCTGATAACGATTTTAGCAGCTTACACAGCAACCCCACACATTTTCCTACTCCCTGCTGACGAGAGGCAACTACCTCGAAACACGTGTCCAGGGATGGCACACGCCACGCATACTTGCATTCACACTCTAGCATAGGTGTATCCGCCGACGCTGACCTTCAGGGACCATTTTCATTGGGGGAACACGCCTGGTAGGTGTAGCAGTGTGCGACCAATCTGGTTTAACTTTATATTCAGGCTCCCTTGAGCCGGTGGAGTCGACGGACTCATGGTTACGCACCTGCGCGCTACGAGAGGTACTAGACCTGATAACGATTTTAGCAGCTTACACAGCAACCCCACACATTTTCCTACTCCCTGCTGACGAGAGGCAACTACCTCGAAACACGTGTCCAGGGATGGCACACGCCACGCATACTTGCATTCACACTCTAGCATAGGTGTATCCGCCGACGCTGACCTTCAGGGACCATTTTCATTGGGGGAACACGCCTGGTAGGTGTAGCAGTGTGCGACCAATCTGGTTTAACTTTATATTCAGGCTCCCTTGAGCCGGTGGAGTCGACGGACTCATGGTTACGCACCTGCGCGCTACGAGAGGTACTAGACCTGATAACGATTTTAGCAGCTTACACAGCAACCCCACACATTTTCCTACTCCCTGCTGACGAGAGGCAACTACCTCGAAACACGTGTCCAGGGATGGCACACGCCACGCATACTTGCATTCACACTCTAGCATAGGTGTATCCGCCGACGCTGACCTTCAGGGACCATTTTCATTGGGGGAACACGCCTGGTAGGTGTAGCAGTGTGCGACCAATCTGGTTTAACTTTATATTCAGGCTCCCTTGAGCCGGTGGAGTCGACGGACTCATGGTTACGCACCTGCGCGCTACGAGAGGTACTAGACATGATAACGATTTTAGCAGCTTACACAGCAACCCCACACATTTTCCTACTCCCTGCTGACGAGAGGCAACTACCTCGAAACACGTGTCCAGGGATGGCACACGCCACGCATACTTGCATTCACACTCTAGCATAGGTGTATCCGCCGACGCTGACCTTCAGGGACCATTTTCATTGGGGGAACACGCCTGGTAGGTGTAGCAGTGTGCGAGCAATCTGGTTTAACTTTATATTCAGGCTCCCTTGAGCCGGTGGAGTCGACGGACTCATGGTTACGCACCTGCGCGCTACGAGAGGTACTAGACCTGATAACGATTTTAGCAGCTTACACAGCAACCCCACACATTTTCCTACTCCCTGCTGACGAGAGGCAACTACCTCGAAACACGTGTCCAGGGATGGCACACGCCACGCATACTTGCATTCACACTCTAGCATAGGTGTATCCGCCGACGCTGACCTTCAGGGACCATTTTCATTGGGGGAACACGCCTGGTAGGTGTAGCAGTGTGCGACCAATCTGGTTTAACTTTATATTCAGGCTCCCTTGAGCCGGTGGAGTCGACGGACTCATGGTTACGCACCTGCGCGCTACGAGAGGTACTAGACCTGATAACGATTTTAGCAGCTTACACAGCAACCCCACACATTTTCCTACTCCCTGCTGACGAGAGGCAACTACCTCGAAACACGTGTCCAGGGATGGCACACGCCACGCATACTTGCATTCACACTCTAGCATAGGTGTATCCGCCGACGCTGACCTTCAGGGACCATTTTCATTGGGGGAACACGCCTGGTAGGTGTAGCAGTGTGCGACCAATCTGGTTTAAATGAGAACTTACAGAGAGGCCACGCCCAACAGTATCAATTGTCTGTTTCCAATATGTCATCTTGATTGTGGGGGATTCATAGGAAGGACAAGACCAGTTGTTTGAGGATTTAATGGTGAAGTTGGAAAAAGCAAGGTTCAACACAGGAAAAGAAAAATGTCAAAAGTAAAACAAGTCACCTCCTTGAAACATGAGATGTTAGAGAAAAGGATCCAACCAAAAGCAGGCATGCTAACCAGGAAGCGTCACTTCGGCTGCTGCTTGGATCCTATTTGGGACCTAAGGGAAAATCCTAGATTACCAACGAAGGAGAACAGAACACAAGCACATATAACATATTGCATGGGGGAGGTAAGTTGTTCTATCCTCTTGTTGCAAATAGCTGGAGGGTACAGGGAGATAGGATACCATATTGGACATATGTAGGAGACACTGACAAGGATTATTAAATCTTTGAGTTTGATTCTTTAAAGCATTTCCTGTTCCTGAGCAAAGCCCATAAATGCGGGATTAAACTAGTATAGTGGATGAAACATGTCATGAAAGTAAGGGAGGTATCCAAATAAAACTCACTTACCCAACTGTTTGTTTGTTTTTTATCTTGTATGGGACAGGTGTGATTCAGAATAAATTAGTTTTGCCAATCACTACCCCAATAACATTCTAACTGATTTCGTACATGATTAATTACATCCAAAACAAGTAGTTAGCCTGGAAATCCAGGGCTGGACTCATTGGTGTCCCAACTTAACAATCCTCAGCATAGACCGCTGCCAAAGACATAATGGTGGCCCTCGATGGTATGGCATCAGAAACATCTAGTAAAGCTTTTCTAAAACCCTCAATTTCCAATGTGTCAACAGATAAGGATGGAAAAGTGAACTTTGTCTGTGCTTTCTTCCACATAGGAATGAGTTCAATGATGAACTATGGAAGGAAGCAGTACCAATATTGCTAGTTCTCTGCTTTAAAATCTGCTCTCTTATTAGATCGAGAGGAGGGTCTTTCCTTAAAGGTCTTTAGTGTTTCCTTGTCTTGTAAGGAGCTGGGGACTTTTCCCTAGTAGCTTACTGTTCATTGGGTAACGCTTGGTATCCCTTGATAGAGATCTTCATAGTGTTGGGCCATGATAAGAGTGGCCTTCTTTGTTCAGGTGGCATTAGAGTGCTTGAGGGGACATTTAACAAAAAAAGCAGAGTCATGTTTGATCTCCATGGATCTCAAACAGAGGAATGATCATTGTCCAAGTGATATCTGCTTCTTGCTTTTAGCTGGAAATTTAAAAGCTGACATTCTAGATGGAGACATGCACCAAAAGTGGAATACAACAATGTTTTAGGATCAACAATTAGTCAAGGTATTGTTAATAGTAGTTGGGGCATTAAATCCTGGAAAAAAAGAAAATTACATCACTGGCACAGGTGGTGCTTCGATGAATCCACTGGTATTGTTTTCCTAGAATCACAGATGGAGCAGCATCAGCACAAACTAGTGCTAGATAAAAGCTATTGCTGTGTTCTGGTTCCAGTGTGATGCCTGGCGAACATTAAGAGATAAGGAATCTGCAGGAACAAATATTCATTAGATTTCAGGAGACACAGGAGCTTGTGAATTTACATAATGTTAAATTCTACTGTCTTATTTAAAAAAAAAATGAATTACAACCCTAAAGTCTCTGTTTCTTTTCATTTGAATACCCTTTCACCTTTCAAGGTTTCTTTACTGCCGCCATTTGTAATTTCTGAAATAAAGTCACAAACGTATATTTTAATGTATAAGAATTACATTGTGTGAACCGAGATAGAAAGCAATGTAGCAATCTATAACGGTGAAGGAAGGGAGAAGAAACTGAGTTGAGGGTGTGAGGGATCGTGCGCGGGTAGGTCGCGCGCGGGCAGGATTTAAGAGATTATTTGCTGGGATCCCTTTTCTAAAAGGATACATGTGGATGTTGTGCTGTTCATGGTGATAGTTCTTCAGTTCCTTCTTGGAAAGCAGGTGCATAGGAGCTTGTGAGATCTGGATGGGGAGGGAGTTCCAGATCTTAGGTGCACAGCAGGAGAAGGCTTGGTGTCTTGTCTGCTCCTTCCTGCACATTTTTTTCTCTAGAGTGATAAAGATATTACTTCAAGTGTTCCACATCCCACTGGAGTTGTTGATCTTGATCACCACTTTTGGTGGAGTGCTTGAGTTTATGGCTTTGTAGATGATGCAGCAGACTGTGAAGGTGATGCAGGCTGTCAGATGGAGCAGCACAATTCTGTGAGATTGGTTGGCAGTCTGTCAAATTTCCACCGACTCTCGATAAGCCAAGAAGTGCATAAAGGTTGATCCTCAGTGGGAGGGCGATTAAGCAAATGTGACTGTGGCAGCCATGGCCTGTGCATGTACGAGGGAAAAATAATAATTACCTGCTGGACTTTGGGCAATAGTTTACATTGGCTTGCCTCCATCCAAGTGAGAAAGGACAAGACTTGTCTACCAGTTCTAGTCTAACACAAGGTGTTCTTGTTAGCCAATGATCCCCGTAAACAATGCTTCCACAAACTATATCCGTCATTCTTTTATTACATTGTATTTTGATTTGCACTCCTGCTCCTTGTGTATGGCTCACATTCTCTTTAACTATAAATATGATGGGGTTTGTAGTTCAAGGCCGAAAAATGACTGATGAAGATTTTGTAACCAAAGAATAAAAACAGGATCAACTATAAAACAAAACAGATTTGTGGTGCACTCTGGTAGGGACAGATGCAGTGCTACACCAAAAGATCCATACAAACACATTCTTGTAGGACAGGCTATTCCGTTTTATTACGTCTTACATGTATAGTTCAATACTATAAATTATTAAAGTCCTAAATATTGTCATCCGGCATTGGCATACTGGATGGATTTTTGCGGAGAAACACTCTGGACAGGGCAGTGGACATCTTTGTGAAAACTGACTTTCTTTCTGGTTGTTGCGCAGAAACAGGACAAGTAAAAGCGCCTGCGGAATACATAAACAAGAGTTTTAAAAATGTTTGTGTTGTTATTGTTTGTGTTAGACAAACTGATATTCCATCAATAGATATGCTTGCATATGATTTTGAAATACACATTAAAGGTAATGGGACAATATGATATGATTACAACAGCTTCCAGTTCTTGTTAATGTCACTCATTTTTTTATTTAACATTTACTTTTGTCTTGCTCCTTCAAATTGAGTTACTTGTCTACATGTTCTCTTTGTCTTGAAGGGTATTTGTAAGCGTTAACCACATTTAAATGTTTCTGTTCGTCATGCACAGGGGAGGACAGCAGGCGGCTGTCTCTCTAATGATGCTTCCACAGTCATCATCAGGACAGTGTTCCTCGGCAGACACTGTCTACATAGGGAGTATTTGGAAAGTACTGATTGCACTGTGCTTCGCATACACTCACTGCAGTGCTTAATTTGTATAAAAACATAAGTGCTAGGGCTCTGGTCGGTAGGCCACTGCAGCTTGCATCACACATTGCCAGTGCTGCCATTGATAGTAACAACACAACTACTAACCATCACAGTGAGAGCACCCATTCAGACTATTCCAAGCCCCCAAAGCTAAAAGAATGGCTCTGGCCACAGGTAATAGTCATTTTTAATGTAAATAGAATTAATAATTACCTGTTGTTGGGGCCATCTCTAAATTATCTATCCAGCACCACCTTGTGGCAGACTGTCACAAGCGCCAGTGTTGACAATTAAGTGAAGGTACCCAGCACCGGAAACCATTGTCTCAAATTAAGCACTGTCCAGTGATCCTCTTTCCTTCGCCACACACAGTCTGAACATTTCTTGTGCCTATTCAACACACTCACCGTCTCCACAATGCTTTTCACTCACTCACTAACCCACACACTGCACTGTTTCTCCAAGTCTCATCCCGCACTCACTGTGTGCAGTGCGCCTTACTCACTCTGTGAGTGTCTGCCCCACTAATCCAGCGTTCCCTCTGCTCCCGTCGCTTTCGGCATAGCCTCCCACTCGCTTTCTGTGCAGCACGCCTCCTGCCCCACAGCCTGCGCAGTGCATCTTCTTCATTTACTGCCTGCAGACATGTGGAGTGCTTCTAATGCACTCACTCTGCAAAGGAGCTCTTCTGCCCCTCACTGCTTGCATCGCGCTTCTCTGCCACTTCCTAATTGCGCAGCACTATATATGCAGAGTGCTTCTTCCGTACTCACTGTATGGAACTTCTACATTTACAGACAGTACAGCGCTTGTCTACCACTTACTGTCTGAATAGCTTTTTTCTTCACTCAATGTCTGCACAGTGCTTCTTCTCCACTCACTGCCAGTGCAGCTTTTCTCACTGCCTGCCTAGTATTTCTTCTCCGCTTATTAGACAGTTCTTCATTCCTGCCCACTACAAGCTCTCTGCTGCTCTTCACTTTTCCATCACTGTGAACCTCCCTTGTCATGTTGTTAGCAGTACTAGAGGACTATGGGGCATATTAACAAGGGCTTTATCTCCGCTTTTTTGGCTTTAAAAGCCAAAGAAGCGGAGATAAAAATATCGCCCTATCAACAACAGGGTGCTAACATGCAAAATCGTATGTTAGCACCCTTTTTCACTACGCTTCCCTTTGCATCTCTAATGAGATGCAAAGTGGGCATTCCAGAGCAAAATAATAGGAGAAATGTCACTAAGCGACATTTCTCCTATTATTAAGCTTCACGCTAACCCTGCTAGAGACGAAAAAAGCAGCACTAACCACGGTTAACAATGCTTTTTTACGTCAGCTAATTTTCAGACTTGAAATGGGAGGTGGATTACATGGCTAAGTCCACCATGGGCTATCAACAAGGATATCCCTATCCTTGTAGTTTTATCGCTGCATTACCAGCGATAACCTCCCAAAATTCCGCTATCGCTGGATTTTTTAACGCCTAGGCGGTTAACTTTGTTAATAACGTGATAACCAGGCGATATTATCCAGCGATAGCGGGCGTTAAAAAAATTAACGCTAAGCGCCTTTAGCGTTAATTTTCCCTGTTCCGTGTTAATATGCCCCTATGTGGGGCGAAATCCTCCTAGGTGCACTGTCAGGTCACTGGACGGCACTGCCTGCGGGTCACCACCCTCAAAGGGAGTGGGAGGTAGCTGGACCCATTTGGCCAAAGCCCTGCTATTTTTCAGGGCACCGCCTCACTACCACTGCTTTTGTGATATATTAATTGTCAGGCAGCTAACATACGCTGCCTCAAGAGCCGCCCTATGCTGAAGGAGCCTCCAAATATGCCCCAGGATATTGTTTCTATTTTGACCTAGGTGCTCGTACTACCAGAAAACCAGAGAGGACCCGGCAAGACCTTTGTGACCCATGCCCCACAAAAGCTTCTAAAAACCCTCAGAGACTGGACAGGAAATGTGTGAATGAGACTGGCAGTCCAGGGTAGAGCAGAGCAAAGAGAAGCTCCTCCAGCCGAGGAGCAACTATGAGAGCGGGCAGCCATCTTAAATTTAGTACAATACGTGGCTGTGATCTATCCCGACTCACAGTCAGCACAGCGCTTTTTCCAGCTCATCGTATGCGCTTTGCTTCCCCAAACTCACCCAACTCACTCTCTGGATATTGCTTCCCACTCACCCCACTCACACCCCACAGTCTCGTTCCTTCACTCTACTCATTGTACTCTCTGCACTCAGTGCGTGTACAATAATCCCCTCTCCCTCACCCCACAGATTCACTCTTGCTCAGCCTCACTGTGTGCACGGTCTTTCTCCCCACTCTGCCCACCTGCGCCTCGGTCACTTTGGTGTCTACTCAGTGCTTCTGTGTCATTCAGTATTACTCACCTCTCCTCCCGCTTCCATTCCACTGGTGATGAATGCCTATCCCCATGAAGGGGGACATAGGTGTGCCAAGATTATGTTTCTGCATTCTTGGATCTTGCATGCAACAGGAAAAGCGTCGGTTTCGTGGGGAAAGCCTGTTGTCCATGCTTGGATTTTGCAAGAAGACAACAGTGGTAGTGGTCTTCACAAGCTCATTGCTTGAGAGTTGATGGCAAGGTGCATGACAAATCTAATTAAAAATGGGCCTTAATAGGAGGGCGGGATCTCAACAATGATCTAAGAAGAGGAATGGCTCAAAGTGGCCTTTAAACAAAAAGTTGACACAGAGTGATGGTGCTTGAGACTCGTGCTCCAGCAGATTCAGTCACAGATGGAGCCTATGGGGCTTATTTACAAGCCCCTTGCGCCACCGGCATGTCACTTTTTCCCATTTTAAAAGAGACGCACCATAGGGAGTAGGAAAGGAATGCAAAGTCAATCACAAAAAAAAAAGCTCTAGGGCAGATTTACAAGGAACTGGCGCATCTGCATAGATGCATCAGTTTCCTTGTGCCAGCGTCAAATGCACTTGCACCATCATGGATGTGCTGTATTTGCATTACAGTGCTCCATGGCACAAGGATTAACAGATGCGTCAGAAATTGTGATGCATCTGTTGGCCCAAAAGTGACGCATTGCTAGGGTTGCTCATGAAAGTGACGCAACTCCAGCACTGTGCCACAACAGATAGATGAGCCCATTCAAAAAGCCCTGCGTCATTCCTTACGCCTGGTCTGAGCAAGTGTAGGGATTCTGACGCAGTGAAGGCGTAGAGTGACGCAGTGAAATGTTGTCAATTTCACTGCGTCAATTCTAATTGGCTTTTGGCGTGGGAACACCCACCCTGCATACATTATACCTTGCGCAGGTATAATGTGACGCAGAACTTTACAACGTGACGCTTCTCCCTAGATGCGTCACGTTGTAAATTGGCCGCACTGTTTGCACCACCGTTTCGTCAAAAGAATTGATGCAATGGTGGCGCAAGGGGCTTGTAAATCTGCCCCTCTGTTTCTGAAAGCGGCTTGGATTCAGAAGTTTTTTCAAACGTCAGTCTGCCGTGGCTACAGCAGAGTCAGTCACAAGCCAACCTTTCCTCAGAAAAGTATGTATGTATAAACCTGGACTGCGCTTTTTTCGACCGGGCATTCCCCCAGTGGGGCAGGAGCCTCTGAAGGCAGACTTTTCAGGAAGGGGGCCACTGCTGGCGCCTCTGTCACTTTCCCCAGATTCCCCCAGTAATTACAGGAGGCAGGGTGGGTCAGGTTGAGAAATAGAGAGATAGAGAGAGGAATAAGACAGAAAAGAGGGATGAGACAGGGCTGCTTCGAACATCTATTCCAGGGCTGCTTTAAGTTTCAGGTGGGCCTTACAGGAAGGGTCTGCTTCAGGGTTGCTCACAAGTCAAATCGTATGCTTCTGAGGGACCACTAAGACTGCTGCAGTGCCAATCACAATTGAGGCTTATGCCTCTGAAAAGCTGGTAGGGCTAAGATGTAGATGTTCAGAATGGGAATCTGGTATCTGCCGCACTGTCTGCCATCTTTGCTCAGATTGTCCTGGACTTCCAAAGTACATGTTTTTTCTGTGTTCTCTCAAAAACTGTGTCCCAGAAGCCACCCTCACACCTGAAACAACACTACCACTTCTGTGATTCGTCTCTCCGGAGTTAAATTAGAATTGGCATATCAAAATGGAATTGCCATAAAAGACTGGCTTCACAAAACGTTTTAGTGCCAAATGGGTGTGCATGAAAATACAACGATTCGCACGTCGAAATCCAACATCCTGCTTGTTCAAAGTGCAAATGAGATGGTGCAGAACAATCCATTATGATGGAGATAACCTGCCACTGTGGCAAAATATAGAGAACAATGCAAGTTTGCAAACATGTTGCCGTTAGGTTCCCACCCGGAAAACACACCTACAAGAACTGCACAGAAGGCGGGGAACGTTTCTTTCTAGGGAGGAAGATGGACAGCTGTGGAAAAGGTTTCTTAGCCGAGAAACATTCTTCCTTCAGAAGGTTAAAGAGAGGGCCCGATTTACTCACAAAACGTTGTAAAGCTACTTCACTAATTTTACGCCAGTTTCTGGAATAGATTTACAATTTGTTTTAATTGTCAAATAATTTTAGGAATTTACATGAGGAGTCGGAACAATCAGTTTCAATGTCTAGTGGTTAAGATGCAAGTATATGGCATACAATTTGCCACATTTTAATGCCTGCTAAAAGTGTATTCGCACATGCTAACCTGCTTTTTTTCCTTCATGAGTAAATTACATTTCCCCAAGAGAAACTGCCTCCCCTCCACCCCCCACTCATGTTTCCTCCCCTTGCCTGCCACGGGTTAGGATTTAAGACCAAATGTACATTGACTTCTGTTTGCGATTTCCTAATAGCGAATCTTTGCGATATACGCTATTAGGAAATCGCAAACACCTATGTACAACAGTGTGTTTTACACTGTTTATGATTTCCAGTGGGTCGCAATTGACCTACCTCACTAATATTCATGAGGTAGGTCGCAATTTGTGACCCATTTGGAATCGCTAAAACACAGGGATGGTGGCCTGCTGGGGACAGCAGATCACCATGTCTGTGTTTGCCTTTAAATAAACCAACGTTCTTCATTTTAAATGCAGCCGTTTTCATTAAAGGAAAACGGGATGCGTTTAAAAAACAAAGAAAAGTTTTCTTTTCATTTTTGAAGCGTATATAGTTGTCTGTGGGACCACTGCCTACGCTTAAAACAATGTTTCAGCAACCATTCATAAAGGGGAAGAGGAAGGGGTCGCTTTGGAACCCCTTCCCATTTGAGAATGGGTTACTACCTACTTGAAGGAAAACAGGAATGTTTTGTGACCGTATTTTGGTCGCAAAACATTCATACATACCAGTGTGAGTTGCTATTAGGAAGGAACGCCCTTAATACATCCCTTCCTAATACTGAATGGCTAACTCATTTTGTGATTCGGTAATAGGTTACAAATCGCGAAAAGGTTTGGTACATGGAAAAGCATTTTTCCGGTTGCAAACGGACGGATTCTGTGAATCGAGATGTTTGCGACCTGGAAAAATATATGTACATCTAGCCCTATGTTCTGCTGCTGCACAGGAGTCAAGATCGAATAAAGGGTGTAAATGGTCGATGAAAAAGTTTAAGAATATCCACAAACTTGCTAGTTTGCGAATGCTCCCTAATTTTGCATGGGACTCTCACAATGGAACACCCAATTCCCATCCTTTGGAACAGATATACTTTCACAGAATAAAACAACGTTTCGGGGCAACATTACATGTGAGCAAACTAATTTACGAGTGTAAATCTGAGTTTTGTGACTAAATAATAAAACATTTGAATTTATAAATCACAACATTTCTGCACCTAAGATTAACTCTGATGTGCAAATGGGTTTGTGACTTTAATATTCTTACTTGACTTGTCTACTTGTACGAACACATTTTATGTTAATTTATGCGTGGATTCACTAGAACAAAGTGGTATCTCTTTATAAATATTAAATAAAAATATTAAGCAAAAAAGAAGCGAACAATTAACAATGGTGTCATTAACTTTCTCATACCTGATTCCACTGAAGACAGTATTGAAGAGTCTGTGATTTCTTCGATATCTAGACTAGTCTGCATAAAACATTTAAAAAGTAAGGGTTACTTACAAGATTTGAAAATACAACAAGGTGCTGAGGAGGAGGATATATGAGGGTGGCATTTAGTGATATTAGTTAAACGGCCCAGGATTAATATGCATTGCAGTTCCCCGGCTGGAAGATTTGTGATACATTCTACAGCCTTTGGACTTTCAGGTATAGGCAGTCTTCCAAATATTAACATATTCTATTATTTGTAGCTTCACTAAAGACGGTATGTAATGAGCAGTACAAAAAAACAGACCTAGACTCACCTGATGTATCTCTTCTGATCTCTACTGTAAAGCAGAGGTGTGTGATGTAGGTGCAGGACATCCTGATCCATGCCAGATATTCTGAATATTTTAATATACTACTTTTACTTATAGTTAATCTCAAAAGAGCTTTTATACATAAGTCATTGTTTACTATAAAAATCGAGCATGGATTCTGCCATCCTGCAAGTCTGAGGAACCGTTAATGGAGAATCAAGGACACATCTTGTGCATACTTAAGGTACTCCTATAAATGTCTTGTGCATTTTATGGCTCGCAGTGCTCTGCAACACTGCACAGGCAACCTTCTTATGTTGGATTCAAATGGACATCCATCTTATGCAGCAGTCAAGTGGGTTGTGGATTCAGGGCAATCGCTGAGATGTGGCACAACATGGTGCCAGCCAGGACAGAGGCATGCTGGGGGAAGAAGGCTGGAATCCTCCCCAGGAGCCTCAAAGGCTCTATTTAAGAATTTGCCAGAAATAGAAAAATATATACATACTTCTTCTCACGGGGTACACATCTATATTTCAGAGGAGCATTCATTCACAGCATAAGTGCTGTCTCATATTAGGAATGCAAAGTCGAGAGTTATCAGGGACATTTTTCGGGACGTACCACGTCTAATGACCAGTTGTTGAAGCCCCAAGGGTGCAAGGGTGCCTGTGTTACAATCAGTATTGTTTTTGTGCAAGAAGGGATGCCTTCATGCACAGAAAGATTCTTTAAAGGCACTGCATAGAAAGAGGAAGTAACCAAAGAAATAAAGACCTTTCTTCTTGTTGCGCCTGGTTCAAAGAGGAGTATCTTTTAGCACAATCCCAGGGTTACTCACCTTAGTAAATCTGGAATTTCATCAAAATCCGTCCTTGATGCATGGGAACACCCATGCTCCACCCATAGAATGCCTCCTCAATGTAAAGTAAAGCAAGGCAGTGCTATGTGCTGCCTTGCATTACTTTTTGGAAAAATCTGACATAGAGCCATGCAAATCTGCGTGGCTTTTTTAAAATCCCAACTAACATTTTAAATCGTGGCTGCGCAAAAAAATTGACACCACCTGACTCAAAAGTTTCGTAAATCTGGCCCTAGAATAACAGTATTTCCTAGCATGAATGAGAAAGGAGCTTGACGAGAGTAAAGTTCCAGACCAATGACATGTCACAAGACTTCTTATCATGGAAGAAGTTACCAAGCTCTACCTGTGATGCATTGAATTTGATTTGTATCCATGTGTAGTTCCCACTCTTGCGTGACTGCTGCAAAGCTATTGGATGGAGTGCCTCTCATCCTGCCTTTGGGCATTGTTCACTTTTCTGTGTTCCTCCATACAGCCTCGTACGAAATCACAGTTGAGTGGAACTACTACACCGAGGACTCATGCGTCTCTGCACTCTGAAGGCCCTGAGATAGTGACCAGACTGTCTCTTTCTTTGGGATCCTTTAGCTCAGACAAGAGCCCAACCATCCTTCATTCTGTCCTGGATAATGGTGATTATACTTGTTATTCTTTAGGTATATCTGGTATGATAAGTCCAGCACATGGAATAATGGTGACCATCCTTGGCATATTGTGGACATTCTTAGCATGACTGCACCCACAACTGGCACCCTTAGATGCCAAACGACGGAGCATTCTCCCGCCAGATGCTGGCACCATCTTCCGTCTCCTTACTTTCGGCAATCCTCTTATAACATGGATATTCATCCAGTAATTTTGTTCCTTTCGCTAGGCTGAGAATCTTCAGGATAAGGACATATGACCAGTAATTATGCACTTTACAAATGGTATATTGGAAGCCATTTCTCCTATACTATAAGCATACATGGTATGATGAGCCCAACTCTGTTGGCCATTGTAGGCATAATTTGGACATCCTTGGCTGACGCCTTCCACCCCTGGCATAATGCAAGCCGATTCACAATGATGGTCAATCTGGGAATATTAAGGGCACCGTCATAGGTTCATCAATAGCATAAGGGTGACCATACTGGGCATACTGTGAGCATCCGTGGCTAATGCCACAAATTCTTTGGTCACAAGCAAAGGCTATGCTCAGTTGGTACTAGTGGCTAGGAGAGTGGTAATAGAGGAGTACTCAGGGCCGTGTGCTCACTGTAACCTGGATATGGGTGCACACTGCACCTAGTTAGTACAGTAGCAGCGGTGCAGCGCACAGGACATGGCCTCATGAAACCAGCCTAATGTAAGAGGATTTTTGGCGAACTGAAATAGCTGTCTATGAACTCTCTAGGATGATCTGTAAACAAGAAACTAGTTCAAAAATGGTTCATAAACTTCAAGTTGCTTGGTTCATGAACTGGGACAAAGTTTTTGAAGAAGTTCATGAGCCTCACTTTAATACGTGTAAAAGACAATTGGCCTTTTACTCTCCCTACAGTGTATCGTTGTCACGCTAGGGGTGTGAGGTTCACTCAGCTTGCCATCCAACATTTTCTACAATGCGGTTTGCGTATCCATGGAGTTTGTACATGAGCTAACTAGAGGCCCCTGAAGAGGAGGCAATATGATTTCATCTCATCCTAATTGAGAAAGCAGCAGCACAAATTAGCATTGAGGTTCTTGAATGGGAGAAACCAGTCTTACTAATGAGTTCACAACCAGGTCACATCTTGAAGGAGCTAACTTCCAACACTGTCAGATGGATGAGTGAGCAAAGAGGAATCAACAAAATGCTAATTACTTACGTGAACTGGACACAAGGCGAAATTATATCTTTAAAACACCTAAATAAATACAACTATTTGCAGTTTATTGAGTAACGATTAGTTTGCCTAAATCTATCATCTATGTTGCTGTATGAGAATTGTAAACACCAACACCTCGGTAATCGAAATAAATACAATCTTTGTCAATCTCAGACTTAAGAACACTTTCACTTACAAGGTCAGAATTTCCACATTTGACGAAGTTGCATTTTGCAGCTATCACAGGATAGTTTTCTTCACTGCTTGAATCCAAAGCAAGGACTGCTCTAGTGCTGCCCAATCTTTCTCTGTTTCTACCCGCTTCACCCGCTGAGCAGTGGCTTACTCCAGGTGCACGTTTTTCCTTCCGCAGGTATGGACTACTTAAGTGGGGAGAACCTAAAACACAGTTGTTGGATTTTCTGGGCTCTTTCCACACATTCTCTTTCCTGTCAAAACTTGAGCGAATTCTTTTTTTTCCGAGATTTAGATCTGAGTAAGCAGAGTTTTTCGAAAAGTGTGCCTTCGCTCCAAGATGCTTCTCAAACTCAAATTCTTCTTCTCTACCCATTAAAGGAGATTCTTTCAGAACTATTTCTTCAATATCTTCATCCTCGTCGACCTCAGTGACTTGAATATCGTGAGTTACCAGTCGAACTAACAGGTCTTGTTTGCTTTGAACATCTTTTAGAAGTTCCACTTTGCTGACATCAGGCTTCAACACATTGAGAAAGGAATTTCTGCAGACAATCTACAATTAGAAGGAACATAGTTTGGTACATTCACAAAGGAATTACTGAGTTTTAACAAACATCTCAAGCTGTACAGAAATCACGACAATAACTGGAGGGAAACGCACCCTTATTTTTAACATCTCAAATTTTTTTCACAACAAATATTATTAACTCAAAATGTATGGCATTATCTCACCTTTTACCCACAGGAGCAGAGACTCATATTCACAAAGGCATTTTAATGTGTACATTTAATTTTGTAAGTGTAGATGAAGAATTACTCCTGAAAAGGTTTGGAATACATTTGCTTTCTAAATGGAAATGGAAGAGAGCACTTTAAAAAATGGTGTAGGTGCAGAAAAATTGGTTTCTCAATAGAGGAAATCGTTTTCCCCGTGGAGAAAAATAACTAAATAAGTAAATAAAAGTGTGGTTGCTATGATGCGAAGAGCATTTTTGCATGAACTACTCTGGACTATGTACCTTTTTGCATGCCCAAATGCTTTCCCAATCACGAAATTTAGAATTCACAAAACGTTTCCATGAGCAATCCAGGATACCGACAACTGTCACAGGTTTCCAGGAGTAATCTGGCTCACCTTTGAAAATTCAAAAAACGTGTAAATTTGCACCCATGTGCGGTCGTAAACTGCAAGCGCAGATTTGCGTTTCTTTAGAATCAGGTTTTGATTTGTCTTGCATTCTTTTCACTTCTATATTCTAGATGCCCAGTCTTCTCCTTTACCCTCAATTGCACCTTCCTAAAAATGCATGAATTTGATACGTAAACCACACATAACATACTTTTCTGAATTTTATTTCAAGTTGTTTGTGGAGCTTACCTTTCTTTATAGTATTACAATGTTTATGAAGATGTGCCTCTTTGCTGGAAATATTTACATTGGTCTTTGAACAGGCCGTTATTCTTGCCCAAAAATATTTTAATCTGCAATTTTCAATTATTTCTTGCTAAGAGCTGCTAAAAGCGAATCGTGGGCGGGGCGCACTCACAACCAAGAGGCCTGGAACTTCTTAAGGCTTTCAATAGCCGCTCCCATAAACCCATGCCTTGCTACAGGGACTTCTCCATGTGCCTTATTAGAGAAATAAGGTAGTGCAGACCCTGAGTGAGGGAGTGCCTTAAATATTGACCCAATGAAACTGCCATTTTCCTGCTGGATGATGATGCTCTGGGAACGTCCCATGGAGCGGCCAATTGAGAGGGCTGGATGAAGCAGCTGACAACGAGACCCTGCGTGGACCCAGCACGTGCTCTTGACCAAAATGGTGCACTGACCCCTAGTGGAGTTTCATCGTAGTGGAGTTAGTGAAGCTGAAGTGTACCATGCTGATGGCCCACAAATACTGAGATGTTTGGCACAACTGCCCAGGGTGCTCTGCATACTACTACTAGGCCGACCCTCCTCTCCTGCTCTCCACTGAAGCCTCCAAGGCAAGTCAGAAGGTCATAGAACCTTCCAGGAAGTGATGGACCTGATACAGCTTAGGTCCATACTGAGATGGAATACAATTAACCCTGAGCGCCTCACACAGGAGTTTCTGGGGAAACTATGGCTACTGTGTCATTTTTGCATCTCCTTCTTCAGGCCTTTCCAGAGGACACATTTATGGGGGCAATTCTGGTGTATGCACCAATGCCATCCTAGGTCACCCCTCTGGACTACAGATGGCCCATCGCATGGGACTTACTTTGTCACCCATTGACCCAGTTGAAGTGTACACTACCAGAAAGAAGCATTGTCCCTTCAAACAATGTTCTGGTTACTGGACTCATACAAACCTTGCTGGAAGACACTTGTGTTTCCCACTGCAGAATGACAGCAGCTATCCGGCCAGCCCTCCCACTTTTGGGTCACCTATTTAGATAGTTTGGGACTGGAGTGTGGGGAGATATCTAGTTCCAGAAGGCTGCCCCCTGGGTAATCCTATTTCCCGATACTTACCTCGGTAAGGTTCCGACCTACCTACTGGAATGCTGCCTTATCAAGTCTTCGACAAAAAACCCACATAAGCTCCTCTTTGCTGAAGCTGTGACAGGGAAATTAAAGAATGATCTATTGGCCCAACAGCCTTGAACATAACAGAAGTCACACTGCAGTTCATCATAAAAGATGTCCCCTCCATCAAACCCTCTATTACTGTGGTGTAAGGCAGGATGTCAGAAACAAACTCAGAAATAAAGACAATTCAGGCAGACAATCCAGACTGGATTCTACGTGGTGTTGTCTAACTGTGGCTAAATATCAACTGGCCCAGATTGCCAGGTTGGCAAACATGGGCCATGAACTGTGGGTCCTCCATAAAAAGGTGGTGTATCTAGAAGACAGGATCAATAGGACAATATCAGGTTTTCCAGTGTGCTGGAATCCGAGGACCTTGATGATATGCTGTTGTTTCTGGGATCTTTTCTTCCGGGACACTGGCACTAACAATTTCTCCACTGACAGAATTCCTGTGGAGTACATACGATGTGCTCAAGATGCAAGCCAAACCCCCACATTAGACGTATCCTGGCATGCCTGCTGACTCATCAGTATATCATTTCAACAGCAAATAAAAACACCCCCTTCATTTACGAGAACCATAAGATATTTATTTGAGCAACCTATTCCAAGGAGGTGAACATGAAGACAAAGACAGTATTTGCTCTTCGTTCACAGCTGCAAAAGTGAGACAGGTGTTATGGCCTCCTGAAACTGGCCACTATAATGATCTCTATGGACCGGAGGACTAATGAATACTATGGACCTTATGATCTGCAAAGGTTCCTGCAACCCTTAGAATCCATTGGTATGGATACAGCCATACTGCCCATCTGCTCACTTGAGGCCCTTATTGTGAGCCCACCAAACCATTGTAGTCTTAATGTGCTGGGACTAAGCTTGACTTGGTCATAGAAGAGAAATGCCTGGAGTTGGTCAAAAGGTGATGAGCAGCCAGAGAAGTCACTGGTAAGGTTAGGGACAGAGAAAAATCCATATTGTCATTTAAATCATAGTCAGCCTTCTCTTGTTCCCTCGGCTGGAAGAGGCTGACTGTTTTGTGTACATCTTACATACTATGAGCCTAAGTCTGCACAGGTAAGGCCCATCACAAGATGAAACTGTTAACACCTTCAAACAGACTGAAGTGCAGATTTGATACTGCAAGTTACTGTGTCATTGCCACTATCAGCGGCCGGACACAGACACAGCAAGGCGATTGTCTACTTTTGAGTGTATGGTCTCCTTTATTCTTTTTCTCTTGCCCATCCTCAATATTGGGTTGGAGCCCACATTTTATATCGAGCCTCCACTTTTCTGTAAGCGATGGGACGGGCATGTTGGGCTGAGTGTATAGCACCTGTTTAAAGTTAGAGGGTAAGTCCTGTAAACTTCCCTTGGTAGAGGGGGGCTCTGTCTTTACATGATAGAAAACCTATTCAGGACTCTGGAAAGGAGACATCTGTGAACGTCCTTTAATAACAAATTTGTGGAACAAATAATGTCTTTTTGTTTCTGAATATACATTCAAATTATGTAAAAAAAGTGTAGGTTATTATTAAAGAACGTATGTTCAATAGGAATAGTGCTCCCTACAATCAGGGTCTATCCTGTAACCAGCTCAGTATACGTAGTGTGTGTTGCCAGCACACATTTGTAGTGTAGCACCCTTGTTTAAGCACCAATAGGAACACCGAGTAACATTGAATCACTGAGTGCGCCTCAATCACTCTTATGGGGGCCTGAGGTGGCCACATGTGAAGTCCCACTATATAGCAAACCAATTGTCTTACATCGCTTGACTGCTACCAACCAGCTAGACAAAATCCATCTGCATAAACCTCTAGAAACACCACCTATTCTTTGAAAGGATTTTCATCTCACATACAGTGGTGCAGACGGGGTCTACGAGAGGAGCAATTGCTTTCTATACTTAATGGAAATCGGCTGGCGTACCATGCACTAGTGATCATGATGGGGTGTCATATCCATTCCATGGCCGCTTTATAGGGCACGACTGAAATCAGAATTGGTGGCCACGAATTACATTGGAAGGAAGCATTGAGGACAATCAATTGAAATCTTTTTAGGAACATAGGGCCACATGCATCAACGAGAAAACTGGTCGCAAACGGGCAGATTAGCAGAATCTGCCCCTTTGCGACCGGTATTTTTGCATTTGGGATGCATCATCCCAAATGCAAAAATCGCAATTCAAGGAATCTCTAAATAGCGATTCCTTAAATTGCGATTGCATTTAAGGAATCCCAAATTGAGATTCCTTAAATGCAATGCATTAAAGTGAACAAATTAGCGATTTCGCTAATAGGGAGAGCAAATTACCATGAAGTTGAACTTCATGGTAATTTGCAAAAACTTTGAAAAATGCACTTTTGTGCATTTTTCAAAGTTTCATATTGCGCACACACATGCCCTTAGAGCATGTGTGTGTGCAACATATGTGCACAGATCAATTTCAGGGGTGCAATAGGGTGTCATTTTGACACCCTTGCACCCTTGAAATTGCATGAGCAATTTGCGAGTACCTACTGGTACTCGCAATTTGCTCATGCAATCTCCAATTCATTCCTATGGGCCTGGAGGCCCATAGGAATGATTGGGACGGCATTCCTTAATTGCGACTCGCAATTTGCGAGTCGCAATTAAGGAATTTGTAGGAATCGCTATTTTTATAGCGATTCCTACATGCATAGGCTTTTGCAATTCCTTAATTGCGATTCCTTAAAAATCGCAATTTAGGAATCGCAAAAGTCTTTGTTGATGCATGTGCCAGCTAGTGCTTAGTACAATATGTGCCCCTCACAACTCTGAAAATGCAACCACAAATCCTGCTCCTTAAAAGCAGGCCTAGTTAACCCACCATATTCCCTACCTCTCCACATCACAATCCAATAATTGTCTACAACCTAGCTAGCTCTTATTTCACTTGTTGAGTTTGTGCTTGTTTTTGACCCTCTACAGCGTTCAGCTGCCATGTAGCTAAATTCACTCTATAATAGCATATACATACATACATATCTGTCTCTTCGGTAAGATCCTACCTTCCAACCTGTGCCAATTTAACAGAGTATTTTCTGGGTTTACTGTATTACATAGGATTATGTAATCCCTGTATAAATGGCAGCCACTAATTTCTTTATAGCTAGTGATTTGTGACGCACCGAGTCGACAATTATAAAGACTAAACATCAGAACTCAGCAATTATAAGGTTATTACAATTTATTTATTAATTGATGTAAGTTTTATATAGCGCTTGCTAGACCCGAAGGTGTCAGAGCGCTTCACATGATCGTGATGAATACAGTAAAACAGTCATGCAATAAACATATGAGGCGAGAATTCAATAGATAATAGTACACATCAAAGGTGATAATAGAGTAACCAACAACTAGAGACACGATTCGAGAGGATTTATTAGACAGCATAAGCAAATAAACAGCCGCCTATGACAGAGGGTCTAGATCTGATCAAGCAACAATTAACCAAGTTCAGTAAACTAGGAGTTAAAGTATTTGTTTTAGAAAGAAATATTTTAATTGTTTTCTTTCAACCAAACCAATACATGCAATAGCAAGCGTATCTGTTTACACATTGCACATCCCATTTCAGTAAAGATCTAATTACTGAGGAAACTCCCCCACAACCACTTAGGCAATAAATGGTATATAAAGAAATATTCAAAACATATTTGACAAACCCCACGTCTTCATACCATCAATCAGATTCTCCAAAAATCTCAGCTTCATTTTCCTCAAGCGGTAGCGATTACCAATAGTGCAATGTATCAAATAACTCGTAATGCAAACCCAAACCCACCCACTTATCCCTCCCCGTCTCCTAATGGCGTAACAATAATTCGAAAATAAAGTTTATCCACAAGTCATGGTTATGTCCACATTAATTGCGTCTACTGCGGTAATCCAATAGCCCAATCCATGCCGTCAGAGGTAAAGGCACAAGAGTAAACATTGGAGCCATCTTCCTAAGGAGGGGCAGGTTCTCGGGGAGGAGTCTCTAACCCTGACGTGCTCAAGTCTCCATCAGTGTCATCGTGTGGTGCATGCAATAATTGTACTAGCGCCTCCCAGGCCCTCGCCTGTTCCATCCCCTTATCATTTTTAGTTCGGGGTGCCATATGCAGACGCGCGGTTCCTTCACATTCTGCCCATTTAATAAATTCAGCCCGCCATCTCTGAAAACTAGGGCCCCTCGGGGCTTTCCAGTGGGTTGTTTTTTCTCGTTTTGCCAGTAGTAGCCCCAGATCTGTGAATTTACTGGTTACTTTGGTTTTAGCAGTATGGGGAAACCAGTGCAACAAACAGAGGCCTATTGTGGGTTCCATGTTTCTATGTGTAAATCATGCAGAAGGGCAACCACTTCTCCCCAGTATGTACCAAGGTGAGGGCAATTCTACATCATGTGGCAGAAGTCTGCCCCTACTACTCTCCATCGCGGACACATTGCCGTGGTCACATTAAAATATTTATTCATTTTCTCAGGCGTAAGGTATGCTCGATGAATAATGAAGAAGTGTACCAACTGAAAACGGGCGTTCCGGGTGCTCTTTCATGCGCGTTCTGTGGAAATGTGGATTTTCCTGATCAGTTATGTCCCCTATCTTGGACCCCAACGGTTCTATATGCATGTTACAAGTACATGTATGTTCCCTCCAGTTTCAGTTTCTAAGACGCAAACATATGTGTGTCTACCGTCGACATGTTCTCTGTCAGATCCGCCATTGATGGGCTGGATATTCGATTCCTAGGTATGAAAGGCCACCGACTTTATATGGCTAAGTTACTACATTTTTACAGTTCAGGCAAGTAGGCCCGATTCTGTCCTCAAAGCCTTTCCCTGCTCTCTGTTTTTGACAGCTTCAGCTTGAGCTCGCATCTGTATCCATGAACTTTGTCCTACTCCCTGTGCAGCTAACAATGTCTGCCTCGGCCAGTTTTCGCATGCCTGCCAAGAAGCTGTATT
Source organism: Triturus cristatus (assembly GCF_964204655.1). Lineage (NCBI taxonomy): Eukaryota > Metazoa > Chordata > Amphibia > Caudata > Salamandridae > Triturus > Triturus cristatus. The sequence continues at coordinate 450,591,317 of NC_140588.1, forward strand.
TCACCTTCGAATTATCTATTTTGCTCTTCAGCCGATGCATTCCTGTCAAGTGATTTAGGTAAACATTTCCTTTAGCTCACAAGCAAGGACTCAGCCTTTCCGTCCTCCTGCAAGTGATTCATAGCCCTGCTGCCATGGAAAGTTTTCTGCCCCTCGCATCTCATATAGACACTTAGACGCTTGTACACGCACACACAGTTAGTATAGAATAGATTCTGTCCGAGAGTCCTTCCTTGTGGATAACATAGTTCTCCAAACATAGGATGGTAGATATGATTTGGGGATTAGGTTGACTTGACCCCCCAGACTTCTCGTCTCCACATGTAGAGCTAAATGTCAAGTCCCCTTCACCCCCTAGTTGCACGTCAATTACACGTCATGCTGCTGCGCGCGCATCTATGCCAAGTATTATCTTATAGATCCACCTATGTCTGATAATGCAAACCAATCATGTTTCTTTTATTCCTTATTACGCCTAGTTTCGATTACGTGCCTGTTTTGTCACTCTTCTTATCAAATGTTACGCCTTCTACATTCGTTTCATTGTAATGCACTTATTATAAAAATACATGTCTGTCAATAAATTATTGTACTTCACTTCCTGAACCCTCGTGGTGACGGAACCTGAAGGCCGCGACTCGAGTCGGCCATTTTGAATGGAATAAAGCCCATTTAGAAAACCTCTTATACCACGGATTCTGCCTCTTGTTATTTTGAGCTATTTTACTTTATTTTAGGATTCCGTATGAAATTCAGTCCGGTATTTTATTTACCACATAATGGCGCCCGAACAGGGACACTTTCTCATCTCACGCGCCGGCGGTGCGTTGCAGGCCCGGTCTCCTGCCACAGCTGGACGGACCATAAACGCGTACCAGCAGGATTTCCTGTAAGCTCCCTCCGGTCAAGCGGGGGCGACTGAGGCTGCGATCAACCCAGACGAGGCGGTGAGAAGTGCGAAGTATCCCGACCAGAGCCTAGCTGAGAGAGCAAGATCCGAGGTATACAGAGGCCCACCAGGTTTTCCGAAATCCCGATGTCCAGAGGGTCCGCTGTCCGCAGTCATCGAGTCCCGTCCATTCTCTGAGGCCTTCCGTTTCAAGGAGCTACTCGGTGAGTACCATCGCCGGGGAGGCGTGTTGACGCGCACATAGGTTGTGCCGGTCAAGACGGATTTGGGTACACAAATCCGGTCTGCACTGTTTAGCAGTGTATATGTACTGTTTAGCAGTATATCAAGTATTCCGAAGTATCCAGTTATTGTCAAGAATTCAGCGTGGTGATTAGTTAGGCAGACTGTCATCATTGTCGATCATTGTTATAATGTTTAATGTTTAATGTTTAAAGTATTCAGAAAATGTCTTGCATATTGTGGTATGAATGACTGTTCATTGTTCACTGTTCATTTATTGTGTTTTTCGTATTAAGAAAATTCAAGAGTAAGTATCAGATCAGTTGTAAATATGCCGCTCTTCTCGAAGTTAAGACAGATTACTACCAGAAAAGGGGTGCTTGAAGAAGCAGTTCCTATTCCTCCTAGGGACACTCCAGGGCATTTTATGTACCATAAACATGGCTTAGATGCCATATTATTTCTTGATCTATGGGTAGATTATACCAAGGGATTACCGGAAAGTCAAAGGTGGCCCATAGCGGGAACCTGGGATGCAGAGTGCATCATGAAAGTGGAGGAAGAGTTATGGAAAAGAAAGGTCAGACAGTCACAGAAAGACGCTGTTGAGTTATGGCGTAAAGAATCTCATAGACGAACAGAAAAAGAACGTAGACAAGAAGAGAGGAGTAAAGAAAGTTCAAATAAAGTTCAAGAAAATCTATTAATTGAGGAAGGTATCCGAGTGAGATCAGAACAAGTAAATAGACAAAGAAATGCTCTTATGAATGGTATGTATCCCCTACTAGCCGAAGGATTACCTAAGGCTGCTCCAGAGATACCAAAAGACTTGCCACCCCCATTATTTCCAATTAAGGTACATCCAAAGGGGCTTCCCAGAACCGCAGAAGATGTTTTTCTTTCCTCATATCTAGATGACGCAGCTCCCGAGTATGCTAACGCCGCACCACATAGACCGTCTGGCGGAGGGGTTCAACGTCAGGATCAGGTATCTGTCCCCGTGCAACAGCAAGTTCCGACACAAGCGTCGGCAAGCACATCTGTTTCCGCATCTGTCTCCGCAGTCGACTCTACAGAGGTATCGACACCCATAGTTGCTGTGTCACGTTCAACGAACCCATTCACACCCGACGCCCCAGATAGGGCCACGGGAGGTGCTAGCAGTACTTTTACACCACCTAGAATAAATAAACTTGTCTTTCAAGAGTCAGCACATTCACGTACACCTAAATTCGTAAGTGAACGTACGCTTAAGGAACTCCTTGTAAATTGTAGATATGACCCGGTGGTTGGTAAAGAGGACGAAATGGTCCTGGCATCATTACGTATCAGGCGAGCCGCAGAGTATTTAGCGAGGTTACCAGGGATGACTACGCATCTAGACAACATATATCATTTTGTTCAAACAGGACGAGATCCAGGATGTATTAACAGAGCTATGGAATTCCAGAAAGTAGAGATACAGGGGGAACTGTTACGTTTCCTCATAAACTGTATGATCAGAAATCAAGATCGTCCGGGGGTAGACCCAAATGCAATGCTTATTCTTACAAGATGGAGTCAGAATATATCAGAAGGGAGACACGATAAGCAAAATTGTATAATAGCCATGTGCCGAAAAATACGTAAAGAAATAGAGCGTATTCATGAAGAAAGATTGGGAACAGACGAGTTTGAGCAAGATGAAGTGTCCGAATCAGGGAATTCCGCAAGACAGTCAGAGACCATAGCCTATGTAGGCAGAGGAAGATCCTGTGAAAATACTAGATGTTTTCCTGATCCAATACATTCTGTATGCCCAAAAAACAGCAGAACGTATCCGACGCCTGTAATAAATCTGAAGTCTCCTGAACATTCGTTTCAAACCGCAGATAAGATACTACGAGAACGAAGGGGTTACCACCTCCTCGATTCCATGGATGAGCAAGAATTAGCCAGATCAGCCGTTCACTGGATTGACAGTCCTGAAAAATACGGTGATGAGACCGTAGCACACACGTTTCTCAATCTCAGTACAGATGAACAACGCTTAGCTGGAATCTATATGATTCAGCAACTCCTCATATTATATAAGTGCCAACATGCTGACCCTGGTCCTTTACCTGATATATTAACGGAACTACTCACAAACAGATGGAGAGGTTCTAGTAATAAGCTAATTAAAGAGATATTAGTGTCACGTAAACAGTATGTCCTTTTTGTAAGTCCGGATTCTCTCTCGCTGCCCCACAGAGAAAGAACGCCGTACTATATGGATAGACAAAATCCTTTACGAGAAGTGCACCCAATAAAAGGCGAAGACAATGAGTTTCACCGTGTATTTGTTTACACACCCATATCAAAAATGGAATTATTAGAAATGAAGAAAGTAGTACCTAGTCATGACAAAGACCCAGCGGGTTTCCACCGAGAAATTAAAGACATGTTACTGATGGGAGAGTACACCTTTCCTGATATTATGACGATATTAAAGGTGCTTTTGCCTGCTGGCATTTATGAAAAACTGAAAGAAAAAGAGTGGGAAGTAGGAGACCAAAAGATAGACTGGACAGCATTAGCAGAGGAAGAAAGGGGCCGAACTGCAGGTTCGGGGCTCGGGGATAAAGTTAAACTGTTACCAGGTTTACTAGTACAGGTACTGCCACGTTTATTAACTACAAAAAAGGAAGATTGGGGTGCAATCACAGCCTGCAAACAAAAGCAAGATGAAGACACAAGCGATTATTATGCTCGATTTGAAAAATGTTTTGGTATAAATAGTGGTATAAAAGCAAGTAGTGACTCATATCCACATTTATTTGTGACAAAATTGGTGGAAAATGCATTGCCCCCAGTGAAGAATAGAATATTGAAATTCGAGAGTACCTGGCAAAGTAACACTCCGTCGCAAATGCTACAAATGTTACAGTATCATCACAATAGAATTAGGGATGAACAAGAACATGAGCATAGACGCATGAAGGATACAAAAATGAAAATGCTAGTTTCTCAGACAGTACCAGCAGATGGTCACAAAAAGGGTGTGACACATTCTGGTGATTCTGCAGTTCCTGTAAAAGGAACTTGCAATTACTGTAAACAACTAGGCCATTATGTACATGATTGTCCAGTCCTGAAACGTAATATAGCTACAGGTATTGCAAAAGAGAGACCACGATTAGTTAGACAAGATCAGAATGAACAAGGAGCTATGCAGCATGGACAGTCCATGCCAGTTCAGCAACAGTCCATGCCAGCCTCACAGCAACCCATACAGTTTGTGCCAGCTGCACCACCGTTGCCTGCTCCTGCCACACAAACAACAACACGACAAATGTATCAGACTGCACAGTATGAATACCCTGAATATCAGCATTACGCATGAACCAGCCTAGAGAGGGAAGTTGACTTACCGCTTATCGAGATTCCTGTAGATCAAGAAGGACCTTATGTACATAGTGAATTATTAGGTCAAGATAGAAAATTCTTACTCGATACAGGGGCAAGTCGAACAACTATAAAACGTAGTGAAGTTCCAGGGGCACCCCTCTCAGGCTCTCAAAATGTTTCCCTTGGTTTTTCGGGAAAACCTATTGTTAATGAAGTATCACAGCCTCTACCACTTACGATAGGACCTTTGACACGAACTACAGATTTATTGCTTACTAAATCATGCCCAGAAAATCTGTTAGGAATTAAAACTCTGAAAGCACTAGGAGCCATAATATGTTGTTCTCCAGAAGGAGTAAGGTTGTTTTTACGTGATTTTAAAGGTCACTATGTGTCTAGAGACATGGATCCCCGACTACAGACTTTACCAGTACATCTATGGGCACAAGGCCCTACGGATGTTGGCTGCATGAACATTACACCCTATCGAGTTACATTGAAAGCAGGAGTGGTACTACCACGAATGCGACAATACAAGTTACCGCATGATGCTGTAGTGGCTTTGCTGAAAATCATTGATGAGCTGATTGCCCAGGGAGTAGTTATAGAAACAGACTCCAATATATGTAATTCACCGATAATTCCGATTCTTAAACGAACTGACCCTACTGCCCCACCAGTATACCGATTGGTTATTGATTTGCGTGAACTAAACAAGTGTATTGTACCACAATTCCCTGTGGTCCCTGATATATCATCATTGTTGACAGCAATTGATTCCGAAGCAACATTTTTTACTGTAATTGATCTCAAGAATGCTTTTTTCAGCGTCCCAATAGATCCGGAAAGCCAATACTTGTTCGGATTCAGTTTAAATGGGCGCAGCTTTAAATTCTCACGCGCTCCCCAAGGATTTACAGAAAGCCCCAGCATCTATAGCCAAGCACTGAAACGAGAACTTGACAGTATCCACATGCCAGTCAATACTGCACTGCTTCAATATGTCGATGATCTGCTGATCACCGCAAGAAGCGAGCCAGAATGTGAAAAGGCTTCTCTGACAGTTTTACATTTCCTAGCCGACAAGGGGCACAAGGTGTCCCCTTCTAAGCTGCAATTCTGTGTTCAGCGAGTTATTTATCTTGGTCACTCGCTGTCCAAGGAGGGAAGGCAGCTTACACCAGATCGCATCCAGTTAATTGCTAACATGTCAATACCCCAGACACAAAAGGAGGTGCGAGCTTTCATAGGCCTCACTTCATATTGTAGGCAGTGGATCCCTCAGTACGCATTTCTAGCAAAACCACTCATTCAGTTAACCACACAGGAGGCAGCCACATCGACTGTTCTCCCTTGGACTCAGGAACATACACAAGCTTTTGAAAGCCTAAAGGAAGCTTTATGTCAAGCACCTGTTTTAGCAACGCCATGTTATAGCAAACATTTTACACTTTTTGTTACAGAACGCGAAGGTACTGCCTTGTCAGTACTCACTCAGGATCAAGCAGGATCACGCAAGCCATGTGCTTATTTTTCCAGTACATTAGATCCCGTAGCTCAGGCTTTGCCTGCATGCCTGAAATCAGTGGCAGCGACAGCTTTAGCAATCAGACAAAGCGATGCCATAGTATTAGGACACCCATTGACAGTACAAGTACCACATGCAGTAGAGGTTCTTGTGAACCGAACACAAACACAACACTTGACCATAGCAAGACTTACCGGTTATGAACTGACATTGTTTCAACCACACATAGAGATCCGACGGTGTAATACATTGAATCCTGCTACACTATTACCTGTAATTGGAACAGACCCACTAGCTCATGATTGTGTTGAAATCATTGAAATAAAGACGAAACCTAGACAAGACTTGACAGACGTTCCATTGTTAGATCCAGACCTGACGTTGTATGTAGACGGATCGTGCATGAGAACAAGTACAGGAGATTTAGTGGCCGCGTATGCAGTCACAACAGACACTGAAGTTATTGAAACAAATTGTATAGATACTTTGTCAGCCCAAGCAGCAGAACTTATTGCTCTAACACAAGCCTGTATTCAAGCCACAAATAAGAAAGTTAATGTATACACTGACTCACGTTATGCATTCGGAGTTGTACACGACTTCGGCGTGCTGTGGCGAGAGAGAGGTTATTTAACCTCCCATGGTGCCCACATTCAGCACGGACCCCTCATTCATGCTTTGTTAGACGCAATACATCTACCCACTGCTATATCGATTATGAAATGTAAAGCACACACGAAGGTTACTGATACCATTTCTCAAGGCAATGATTTAGCTGACAAAACAGCTAAACAGACTGCTCAGAATCGCACATTAGACATGACAAAGCCAATAGTTCAGACACCAACACAGTGTATGACAATTAAGGACCCCGCACTTGACGTAATTGACATACAGACACATGCCACAGCAGAAGAAATAAAGAAGTGGACTGAACTAGGAGGGATCCAGACAGATCAAGGATGGATGACGAAGGAGAAATCTGTATGGTTTCTCCCTGATTCCATGGTTCAAGCCATTATAGCTACAGTTCACAGTCCAGCACATTTAGGAGAGAAGGCTATGCTAGACAGCATTCAACACATTTGGTTCAATAAACATTTACGAGCAGCAGCTAAACAAAAAGTTCGTACCTGTATGATATGTTGTCAGTTTAATCCAGGAAAGAGTGTTCCCGTAGAGCAGGGTGGATTTCAGCCTCCTGACCATCCTTTTGAAGTCCTCCAGATGGATTATATTCAGATGGAACGTTGTCGAGGATTCAAATATGTTCTCGTAGTTGTCTGCGCTCTCTCCCGTTGGACAGAGGCGTATCCCGTATCAGATTACACTGCCTCGACTACTGCCAAGCAGCTAGTTCGAGAATTCTTCCCACGGTACGGTTTACCACGTGTTGTATATTCAGATAACGGTCAGCCCTTCTCATCCGAATTAATGAAACATGTCTCACTCTTGTTGGGATATCAGTGGAAATTCCACTGTGTCCGACACCCCGAGGCAGCAGGTCTCGTGGAACGACATAATCAACTTTTAAAAATCAGATTGTCTAAAATATGTCAGGAAAAGGGTGTGGACTGGATAGTAGCCTTACCAGTTGCGCTATTTTACATGAGGATGGTAGCACACTCTCGAACAGGGCTATCGCCTTATGAGGTGATCTTTGGTAGGCCACCGAATATGTGGGGGACGCCTATACCCCGTAAAATAACTGATGTTGACTGTAATATGCTGACAGATTACCTGGCTTCCTTGATGTCTGCACTACAATCTTGTCGTTCACAGGTAGTCGCAGCTTTTCCCGACAACACCGAGGTGAAACCTCATGATGTAATTCCCGGTGATTATGTTCTCGTCAGGAATTTTGATCGGAAAACCCAACTGGAGCCAAGGTGGAGGTTTCCTAAGTTGGTCCTGCTAACGACCAGAACAGCTGTGAAGATCGAAGGGAGGAAAGGCTGGGTGCATTCCAGCCATATCAAAAAATTTCATGGACTTCCTCCTGACACAAACAGTACTCCCCGTGTGTCTTCCCCCATTGACTCAAAGCTACCTTTGGCTGAGGCCAGTAGCACCGAACTCTATAAACAGAAACTCAGGTCCAGATCTAAACTGTCGGACGATTTGATTGTTTAAGTCCTCTCCAAGGTGAAGCGGTTGAATCTGTCCCGACATGTATCCCTTAGGTCTGAATCATGTAGAGTCCAGAATCATAATGAAACGACATGCTTATTGTAAATCACTGCGTAGCCACTGTATTGTGACTTTATTAATTTTGTTTTTCTTGAGTTTTTTAATAGTTACTGCAAGTATATTGTTGCATATGTATTATCCTGTTTCTAAACGTGCTTTCAATATAACTGATGAACATTCTTTTAGTGACCTACCGCCACATGAGTTGTCCTATAGACTTGCGCTGCGCAATAACACATTCATTAGTATGTTACATCATTCCCATCAGACTAGTAATGCCACCAATTGTTGGGTGTGTGGCCGACTCCCTCCCTATCAGAATACCAAAGGAGTTCTGCCTTTCTTTCCACATCCATTCACACACAATGGCTCCTGTGGAGCATGGTTTAGTTTATTAAATTCCATAGACCCAGACACAGCAGTTTATCAACAACACTGGATATGGGGAAATTTGAATCTAGTTTTATTCAAAGTCTGTCACCCCAATAAGGAGGGTCACCCCAGTAGAACAGGAACTGATTTAGAGAATGAAGTGTATAAATTAGGTAATTTTACGCCTAATCTTATGATTCTGAATGTCAAATCCGAAGTTGAACTAATTCTGCCCACTATGTCTGTATTTCCAGTTAAGGGTGAATTATGTGTGAGAAAGGTTGGTTCCATACATATGGGCCATAGCCAATGCGTTACTATAGTAGAATATAGTGATCAAGGTAAATCTTCATTTAGAGCTTCTCGCCATTCTTACTTCATATGTGGCCAGACGGCATATATGCGTTTGCCTCTAGATTGGGATGGTACCTGTTACATAGCATTCCTTTTGCCACCTGTTTTCCTAGCTCCCCCTGATTATTATCGAAATGTTCATTTAGTACACAATAGAGAGCGAAGAGATCTCCCAGTTGTCGATTATACTGAGACAGCATGGGACAAATATGTAGATTTCAATAAAGGTATCTTTCCCTATATAGGTACTATATCAAATAGTAAGCTGATACGCAGACTCACCAAGACTCTTGAAGCTGTAGTAAACGAGACTATAGCCGCCCTAGGCAATCTGACAGAGGAACAATCAGCGATGAGAATTGTTGTTCTCCAGAATCGTCTTGTCCTTGACGTCATCCTGGTCGATAGGGGCGGAGCTTGCAGGGTCATCGGATCCAGCTGCTGCATATTCATACCAGAAAATTCGCCATCTGTATATAAAGCTATAACACGCCTTCATAAGATTGTAAGCCAGATACACGAGAATCCAGGCACTTGGACGTGGTCCGGGTGGTTTTGGAGTGTGATATCAGCCTGGGGATGGAGAGTTCTATCCTTCCTAGGTATTGGCCTTCTCATACTATTCAGTTGCTGTCTATGTCTACAATGTGGACCAGCGATTTGTGGTCTGTGTGCCACATCGTGTATTCCACCACCAAGGTCTCGTTCAGAATGCCGGAAGAAGAAGGAAGAAGAAATGATGCTCCATGAGCAAATCGATGGAATAATGAAGATTGATGTCTCTTGAAGGGCAAGAAGGGGACAAGGAGGGAATGTGGAAATGTGGATTTTCCTGATCAGTTATGTCCCCTATCTTGGACCCCAACGGTTCTATATGCATGTTACAAGTACATGTATGTTCCCTCCAGTTTCAGTTTCTAAGACGCAAACATATGTGTGTCTACCGTCGACATGTTCTCTGTCAGATCCGCCATTGATGGGCTGGATATTCGATTCCTAGGTATGAAAGGCCACCGACTTTATATGGCTAAGTTACTACATTTTTACAGTTCAGGCAAGTAGGCCCGATTCTGTCCTCAAAGCCTTTCCCTGCTCTCTGTTTTTGACAGCTTCAGCTTGAGCTCGCATCTGTATCCATGAACTTTGTCCTACTCCCTGTGCAGCTAACAATGTCTGCCTCGGCCAGTTTTCGCATGCCTGCCAAGAAGCTGTATTTCACCTTCGAATTATCTATTTTGCTCTTCAGCCGATGCATTCCTGTCAAGTGATTTAGGTAAACATTTCCTTTAGCTCACAAGCAAGGACTCAGCCTTTCCGTCCTCCTGCAAGTGATTCATAGCCCTGCTGCCATGGAAAGTTTTCTGCCCCTCGCATCTCATATAGACACTTAGACGCTTGTACACGCACACACAGTTAGTATAGAATAGATTCTGTCCGAGAGTCCTTCCTTGTGGATAACATAGTTCTCCAAACATAGGATGGTAGATATGATTTGGGGATTAGGTTGACTTGACCCCCCAGACTTCTCGTCTCCACATGTAGAGCTAAATGTCAAGTCCCCTTCACCCCCTAGTTGCACGTCAATTACACGTCATGCTGCTGCGCGCGCATCTATGCCAAGTATTATCTTATAGATCCACCTATGTCTGATAATGCAAACCAATCATGTTTCTTTTATTCCTTATTACGCCTAGTTTCGATTACGTGCCTGTTTTGTCACTCTTCTTATCAAATGTTACGCCTTCTACATTCGTTTCATTGTAATGCACTTATTATAAAAATACATGTCTGTCAATAAATTATTGTACTTCACTTCCTGAACCCTCGTGGTGACGGAACCTGAAGGCCGCGACTCGAGTCGGCCATTTTGAATGGAATAAAGCCCATTTAGAAAACCTCTTATACCACGGATTCTGCCTCTTGTTATTTTGAGCTATTTTACTTTATTTTAGGATTCCGTATGAAATTCAGTCCGGTATTTTATTTACCACAGTTCCACCAACCCCTCCTACACCTTCTCAGGAATTTCGGCGCCCACGTCCGCTTCCCACCGCTGTCGGAGCGTTACCAGAGGGGCCAGCCGCTCATTCGTCATTTGACGATATAAGCAAGTAACTGCCTTGATAGTGCCAGCAGCCAGAACCACATATTGACAAACCATGGAGGTGGGCGGTTCCCGAAGTCTCCCCTTCCAATGCGTCTGGATGGCCGCTACAAGCGCTAGGTGTAATAAGTAATGCCCCTGAGCCAGCTTGTACCTGTCTCGTAATACCTCATATGGAATCATGGTACCATCGTCATACAGATCTCCTACAGTGAGCAACCCCCTCTCTGCCCATTCTGCCAATGCCGCCCAGTTACCGCCCTGCAAAAACAACAGTTGATGGACAGAATGCAGAACAATGTCATACATTCACCCCAGTACAGAGATATGGGCCTAAATCCATCGTTTTTTTGCTCACCATGCCATTCCAGTTTGAACCCAACCATATGCAAATCATTCTTGACCCTGTGCCTCATGGGAACAGTCCAGCCCGAACTGCCAAGCCAGGTCCTCCCTGGACTGGAACCAAACATCCTAGGACCGGTTTCGGGGTTTCACCCCTCTTCAGCCAGGATAGCTTGATTCCAGTGGCATGGAGAGCACGGAACTCACGTCTGAACATACCCGTCCCACTCGGGGTGACAAATGCAAAAAAAACAGTTGATGGACAGAATGCAGAACAATGCCATACATTCACCCCAGTACAGAGATCTGGGCCTAAATCCATCGCTGTGTGTCTTTTGCTTTCTCGCCGTAAGTGCGCCGGGTATGCCTAGACGTAGGTCCCGGGCTCACTGTGCCACTGGAATCAAGCTATCCTGGCTGAAGAGGGGTGAAACCCCGAAACCGGTCCTAGGATGCTTGTTTCCGGTCCAGGGAGGACATGGCTTGGCAGTTTGGGCTGGACTGTTCCCATGAGGCCTCGGGTCAAGACTGATTTGCATATGGCCAGGTCTAAACTGGGGTGGCATGGTGAGCAAAAGAATGATGGATTTAACCCAGATCTATTGACTGGGGGAGAATGTTTTGATTTGTTCTGCATTCCATCCATCAACTGTGTGTCTTTTGCTTTCTCGCCGTAAGTGCGCTGGGTATGCCTAGACGTAGGTCCCGGGCTCACTGTGCCACTGCAATCAAGCTATCCTGGCTGAAGAGGGGTGAAACCCTGAAACCGGTCCTAGGATGCTTGTTTCCAGTCCAGGAAGGACCTGGCTTGGCAGTTCAGGCTGGACTGTTCCCATGAGGCACAGGGTCAAGACTGATTTGCATATGGCCAGGTCTAAACTGGTGTGGCATGGTGAGCAAAAGAATGATGGATTTAAGCCAGATCTATTGACTGGTGGAGAATGTTTTGATTTGTTCTGCATTCCGTCCATCAATTGTGTGTCTTTTGCTTTCTTGCCGTAAATGCGCCGGGTATGCCTAGACGTAGGTCCCGGGCTCACTGTGGCACTGGAATCAAGCTATCCTGGCTGAAGAGGGGTGATACCCCGAAACCAGTCCTAGGCCGGTCCTAGGATGCTTGCTTCCGGTCCAGGGTGGACCTGGCTTGGCAGTTCGGGCTGGACTGCTCCCATGGGGCACAGGGTCAAGACTGATTTGCATATGGCCAGGTCTAAACTGGGGTGGCATGGTGAGCAAAAGAATGATGGATTTAACCCAGATTTATTGACTGGGGGAGAGTGTTTTGATTTGTTCTGCATTCCGTCCATCAATTGTGTGTCTTTTGCAGTTACCGCCATGCGGCATAGCATTACATACCATCAGGGGCATACAGGCGCACTATCTGTGCTCGCCTATGACTCCTATTCCAGCAGAGCTTAAACGTCCCCATCTCGCGAATCAATGAAGAGATTGGGAGTGGCAGCTGTAGAAGCAATTTAGAAAGTATCTGCCTAATCCGTTGAGACCCCACTCCATCTTCACCGCTGCGGAGCTCACGCATCACCGCCTGAGTAAGCCACTGCAGTTGCGCCGCCAGATAATAAGATTCGAAATCAGGAACTGCCAGCCCCCCCCTCCGACCGCGGCCTCATTAGTATATTGAGGGCTACTCTTCGACGTCCTCCAGCCCAAATAAACCCAACCACCATCGACTGAAGCTGCTTAAAAACCAACGCCGGGACCCAAACCGCTAGTGTTCTAAAATAATACAAGAGCCTGGGTAGCGCTATCATTTTGAGAATGGCCACTCGTCCAGCTACCAAACCGGTAGTGTTCTAAAATAATACAACAGCCTGGGTAGCGCTATCATTTTGAGGATGGCCACTCGTCCAGCTGGCGAGAGTGGGAGTATACCCCAGAACTCAATACAACCCTTAAGTGATCTAATGGCCCTGCCCATATTACCCTCCAATAAGTCGGCTTGGGGGTGATAGATACGAGTGCAAAGATATGTCAGACACTGTTGCTCCCATTGGACCTCCTGTGTATACTCTCGGCCAACAGCCTGTTTCACCGCCGGGAATAAGCAAGTCTTTGTCCAATTTACCTGCAAACCAGCAATCTTACCAAGGTTGATCAACAACACCTTCGCACTGCGAAGGGCACCCTCTGTGTCCGCCAAAAATAAAAGGAGATCGTCAGCGTACAATGCAATATAATGGATTTTCTTTTGTACGTTCAACCCTGTATAATGTAAACCCATCTTAGCCCGTGCCGCAAGCGGTTCCAAGGCCAGGGCAAACAGCAGAGGAGAAAGAGGACAACCCTGTCTTGTCCCGCGACCTACTGGGCAAGTATCCGAAATCATCACTCCCGTCTTTACCCTCGCTGTAGCCTGTTTATATAACAGTGATGTCCATTCCACAAAACCCTCTGCCAACCCAAAGCGCCGCATGACGTGGAACAAATATGGCCTGTCAAAAGTCTTCTCAATATTTATCGCCAGTATGGAGGCAGAATCTTTGCAATATGTGTCAGCTTCCAGGACATTCTGAGCCGTATTTCGTTTAGGTATAAAACCCGCTTGGTCCGTATGTATTAAGTGGACCATAAAGGGGAGCAGGCGAGTCGCTAGGATGCAGCCCAAAATCTTATAATCCGTGGTCAGCATTGACAGCGGGCGATAGGCGGTCTGTAGGAAGGTGGAATCTGACTATATGGTTGCCCCCCTGAGCAGGGCCCCTCTGCAGCTACCAGAGTCTATTCTCTATGGCTGTTTGTGGATGTGGTTAAACCATATACTCTTAAGTGCATTAAAATGCTAACTTTGGAATGACTGCATCAAAACATGTCGTGTTTGGTGTCAAACAACTTGGAATCATACCCCCACATCAGTCAATGATGTGTGAGCATGATCCTACCCTCCTATAGAGCCCTGGCATCACAAAATGGATGCCACCAGCACAGACACTGGGCTGCCCTCCTGCTGCTGACTGAAACTCGCAGTGGAGGGAGCCCAACAAAAGGCATCCTGTCACAGGGAGGTGTTACCACCTTCCAGACAGGATTTAGTGTATTGGGGCTGGGTGGGTGCACTCCTAGAGTGCTTTGAAGTCCTGCACTGGGGGAGCAGTAGGCTCCTCTGTGCATATGCCAGCTCAAACCGGTTCAGGGGCTACCTGTCCCTGCTCTGGCGGGAAACTGGACAAAGGGAAGTGGGTGTAACCCCCCCCTCCCCTGACCCTCCTAGAGGAGTGGTCATAGAGCTAGTCCCTCCCCTATCTTCACTATAAGATAGCAAACTTTGCTATTGCAAATCAGATAACCCTAGATGACGCTCTACAAAGAAGAATCCTGGCCCTTCGACGTTCCACTACCTTTGGAAGACAGAAGAATCTTCCTTGGAGCCAAGGAGTGACTTACCTGCTAACACTGCAGTAGTGAAGCCCCAGCGATTCCCCAGGCCCTAGGCTTTGTCATTTTGCAAGTCGACATTCTTATACCATTTTTTTAGTATATGGTCTGGCACACCCCTAGGGCTCCAGCCATATTTGTGCTTAATTTATTGTGAAACATTGACATTTGAATGTGTATCTGGCTTCTAATCTCATAAAGAGATTAGTAGAGTGTGTCTAGAAATAAATACATATATATTTGATATATATACCTGTGTGGTGTCCTTTCATTTGGTAATTCAAGAGATTATAAGATAAAACAAGCTGCTGTACATTCCTCTGAGACTTAGCCTGAAGGCTGCTCTCCACAGCTACTACTAGGATAGCTTTCTTTAAAAGGTTGTCTTAAACCTATCTACCATAAGAGTCGAATTGGACTGGTGCAAGGTGGCCACTATAACTTGTGACCAGCATATGCCAGGCCAACTTCTCACATTGGTGGGCAGCGTGTGGGATTCCAGCTTGCCATTGTTTTACCAGAAAATCTCAATTTGATTTACTAACTGAAAACCACTAAAGGTACTCAAGGTACATATAAAGTCAAGCTTAGTATCAATAAGTTCTACTGAACTTAGAGCTGTTTGTGAAGGCATAGCACACCCTTGCTACAGCTCAAGCTATGTTCAGTAGGCCACAAACTAGTGTAGGTCGTGCAGCACTGCATAACACTAGAATGTCCTCAAGGTATGGAGCCAGTGGGTCCACCCAGCCTCAGTACAAGGACATGACCTACTTTGACTTGAAGGCCATGTGTGTTGCAAGACACCTGAAGCAAGGACAGAGTCCCTCCACACAACACCTGATAAATCTACCAGTAGCAGATGATCTTAGACTGGCTCTAGAAGCTGGTGGATCTGGATCAGGGGGTGGGTCAGCCATAGTCTCTGGGTCTGATGATGAAAATCAAGATGACCTGGAGTCTGTGATTGAAGGCCCAGACCCAGAAAGGTCTAAACAGAACAGAGGAATCCTCCCTAAGAGGACTGATAGAGTGGAAGAGAGGCCCAGGTCCCCTTCAAGGGAATCTGACCATTCATATCACTCTAACAGAGAATCTTTCCATCAGAGGAACTCATACTTACATAGAGAGACCTCCTCTGAAAGAAGGTACAAGATGCTCCAGTATGAGGAAGCTAGGCTTGCCCTCAGAACCAAGCAATTGGCCTTAGATAGAGAAGCCTTTGAGCTCCAGAGAGCGTCTAGAAAAGAGGGGTTAGATACCCCTGGTGACAGCAACAGTGTCCCTAGAGGTAGAGAATATATTCCAGACCATAGGAACCTATCCAAGGTTGTTCCTCCCAACCAATGTGGGGATGATATCCACAAATGGATAACTGCTATGGAGAGGGCCTGTAAAGTTCAACAGGTCCCCCAGAAACAGTGGGCAGCAATCTTGTGGCTCTCCTTTTCAGAAAAAGGTAGAGATAAGCTCCTCACTGTTAGAGAAGAGGATGCTGATGACTATGAAGCCCTGAAGTGTGCATTAATAGATGGGTTTGGCTTAACCACTGAACAGTACAGGTTGAAGTTCAGAGATACCCAGAAGGCACAGTCTCAGGATTGGGTGGACTTTGTAGATTGTGCTACCAAGGCTCTGGAGGGTTGGATAGTTGGCAGTAGAGCAACTGACTTTAAAGGATTGTATAATTTGATTATGAGAGAGCAGATCCTTAACAATTGTCAAAACCAACTCTTACACCAGTACCTGGTGGACTCTGATCTGACCTCTCCCCAAGAATTGGGAAAGAAGGCAGACAAATGGGTCAGAACCAGGGTAAGGCCCAAGAACCAAGGTGGTGACCAGAAGAAAGATTCCACTAAGCCCAAAGAGAAAGGTGGGGATAATAAAAGTACAGAAAAGTCCTCAGAAGGGCCCCAAAAATCCAGTTCTGGGGGTGGGTCCCAAAATCCTTCCTCTTCCACTAAGAAACCATATTGCCATGTGTGCAAGCAACCTGGCCACTGGAAAACTGACTCCAGTTGTCCAAAGAATGGCAATAAAGAACATGTTCCTCCCACTGCAGCTCCAACACCTCCTGTTACTACTAGTAGTAATCCCCCAGGTGGTGGGAGTACACCCAAAAACTTAGTTGGGTTTTCTTGGGGAACTCAGGTGGACTCTGGCCTAACCAGGTCCCCTACACAAGCACCTCTAGTCTGTGATGGTGGCATGGGGTTTGCCAACTTTACCATGAGTCGCAATATTTTGGGAAGGTACAGACAAGAGCCAATGATCAATGGTCAGAAGGCTGTGGCCTACAGGGACACAGATGCTAGTGTCACCATGGTGACAAGAAGACTAGTGCCCCTAGAACAGCTTTTACCTGAGTTTAGATACCAGATGACCAATACTGATGGAATAAGGACAGACCATCCCATGGCAGTGGTAAATCTCAGCTGGGGAGGGGTCACTGGCCCAAAGAGAGTGGCAGTGTCCCCAACCTTGCCTGTAGATTGTCTACTGGGGAATGATCTGGAAATCTCAGCCTGGGCTGAGGTAGACCACAATGCCCATTTAAGAATGTTAGGCATCCCTGAGAGAGTGAATGAGACCCTGAGGGCCTCACCTCCACCCCAGGAGAAATGAAGGGGAGTGAAGCCTGAAATAATGGATCACTCCACACAAACAGAGAGCATAGGGGGCGAGGGACAGTCCTCTCCCCACCAGACTAAAGGTAAGGGTTAGCTTTCTAAGGGAACTGATCCTGCCCCTTATGAGGTAACTGCCCCAGAAGTGGTCAGGCCTGTCCTGGCCCCAGCTCTGATGGCAGGGGATCCTTCCAAGGTGGTACCCAGTCTGGAGCTGGTATCCTGCCCCTCTCTACCCTGCCTCAGTCAGCTCAGGGCTGCAGAGGTCAGGGAGGTCAGTGGACCCTTAGTGGGCCCCTGTACAGAGGAACCCCCTCATCAGCAGATTAGGGACACCCGGCAGAGTAGTTCTAGCCAGGTGAATTTTTTGCTCTACAAACTGAGGGATCCCCCTTACCCCTAGGTACAGGCATCCCACAGATGGACTCTGTTGGGCACAGGGAGACCTGGGACATAGTTGCCCCAAACATTCCAATGCCCTCCACTGTTCCAACCAGAGGGACCCAACCCCCATCTGTAGGCAGCCAGAGGTTGACCCTTAGGGCCAGATATGACACAGTCATGGGCAGAAAGGCTTCCATGGTGACCAGTGTTCTGAGGAAGTTGAGACCACCCCAAATAGGGCCTCACTTCCAGACTCCGGCACCTCACCAGCCTACTTCTGTACCAAAACACAATACAGGTAATTGCCCTAGACTTTGGAGAAACTCTAGAACCCCTTTGGGTAGGATTTCCCAAGTGGACCATGGGACAGGGAGCAACCATGCTAGTGCAGGTTCTTCCTTATATGGCCACTCAGGAAATAAAGGCTTAACTGGACAAGGTTAGCCTTATCTCCTTTCGTTTGGGGGCGGGGGGGGGGTTATGTAGGAAGGTGGAATCTGACTATATGGTTGCCCCACTTTTTTCCTGGTGTTTGAATGGTTTTTGACTAGTCTGGCTGGGATCCTGCTATCCAGGACCCCAGCCTATCTGCTTACTCCCTTAAATGATTGGTGTGCATATTAGATGCACTAGTGATTGGATACTGTGGTTCCTTGTGAGCCCCTAGTATATGGTACCTTAGGCACCTAGGGCATAGGCACTTCACAGGCCTACCAGGGTCTGCAGCATGTAGTATGCCACCCCTGGGAAGCATTCTCAATCTGACACCACAGGCCTGCTACTGCAGCCTGTGTGAGGTAGTGTTAGCACTCCTCACAGAGATATAGGTTCCTATATCTCACCATACACACACATATAAACCTATCAGCCACCCCTATGGCAGGCCCTATCAATCCTGAGGGCAGGGTGCGTGGTTTACAATGTGAGGGGGTGCCTCTGCCTGAGCAGGGCCCCTCTGCAGCTACCAGAGTCTATTATCTATGGCTGTTTGTGGATGTGGTTAAACCATATACTCTTAAGTGCATTAAAATGCTAACTTTGGAATGACTGCATCAAATCATGTCGTGTTTGGTTTCAAACAACTTGGAATCATACCCCCACATCAGTCCATGATGTGGGAGCATGATCCCACCCTTCTAGAGGGGACGATATGTACAACGATAGAAATCCTATAGAGCCCTTGCATCACAAAATGGATGCCACCAGCACAGACACTGGGCTGCCCTCCTGCGGCTGACTGAAACTCGCAGTGGAGGGAGCCCAACAAAAGGCATCCTGTCACAGGGAGGTGTTACCACCTTCCAGACAGGATTTAGTGTATTGGGGCTGTGTGTGTGCACTCCTAGAGTGCTTTGAAGTCCTGCACTGGGGGAGCAGTAGGCTCCTCTGTGCATATGCCAGCTCAAACCGGTTCAGGGGCTACCTGTCCCTGCTCTGGCCTGAAACTGGACAAAGGGAAGTGGGTGTAACCACCCCCTCCCATGACCCTCGTAGAGGAGTGGTCATAGAGCTAGTCCCTCCCCTATCTTCACTATAAGATAGCAAACTTTGCCATTGCAAATCAGATAACCCTAGATGACGCTCTACAAAGAAGAATCCTGGCCCTTCGATGTTCCACTACCTTTGGAAGACAAAAGAATCTCCCTTGGAGCCAAGGAGTGACTTCCCTGCTTGGCAGGCACCAAAAACCTTAATCAACAGTTGCAAACTTTCCCGCTCCCGCCGGAGTTCGAAGTCCCTGCTGCCCCAGAAGTAGATTTTCTGACTTCTCGACGGCCATTGTGAGTCCCCAGCAGAGCTGTGATGAGTGCACCCCACGAGTGACGAGGAACAGCAATACCCAAGTACCGTGCACTATTGTTGAGTGCAACCCATTCACGACATTCAACGAACTTGTGCATTGGACCATTTGTGGCCCAAGCCTACAGCAGGTCTTGCAGCGAAAATCAGCGGCCTGCCCCGTCCCGAGTGACCGTGGGCTCCTGTGAAGCATTTCCTGAAGAGGCGCCTTTGCGATCCCTTGCCTGTTGGCTTGCGGGTCCCTCGAAGACTTTCTTAACAACTCAAAGGGCTCCCCTGGTTGCTCCAGGTCTGCCCTCACTTACCCTTGCTGGGTGAGTCCCTCAGACCTTGCTGATCTGCACCATCGACTTTCTTCACTGCACACAAGACTTGCAGTTGCCAAGGCTTGTTGTCTCCAATCCGGTTGCCGACACCACCATCAGCTGCAGACGTTGTGACACACTTGGAATCCAGCCGCTGGTCATTGTCGATCCCTCCTGGACCTCGTGAGCGAAGAGTAAAAACACCATTGACGACCTGAAATCACCCGACATCTGTGGTCATCCATCTTCCTGGCCACCGGTCACTGGCAAGTGACTTTGAACACTGTCCCTTCAATTTTCAGGTCTTCAGCATCATCAATCCACCCTTGGATTCCACCGGACACTTCTTCAGTCGACGCAAGCAGCAAGTCTTCTTTGGTCTCCATAGAAAACAGCGACGCAACCCGACACCAAAAGACACCTATGCACCCGGCTTCCCTGGGTGAGGTAACTGGTGCACTCCGGTGCCCTAGTGTGTGTTGGCCTTCAAATTACTTACCTTGTATGTGGCTTGCTTGTAGACTTCCTCGAAGTACCCTAGAACTTTAATAAATCAAACCGCGACTTGCACCATTATAATCAATAGGGAACCCGCGGCTGTGTTCACACACTGCACGCGTCTCCCGTGGGACTGTTACTTACCTGCTAACACTGCAGTAGTGAAGCCCCAGAGATTCCCCAGGCCCTAGGCCTTGTCATTTTGCAAGTCGACATTCTTATACCATTTTTTTAGTATATGGTCTGGCACGCCCCTAGGGCTCCAGCCATATTTGTGCTTAATTTATTGTGAACCGTTGACATTTGAATGTGTATCTGGCTTCTAATCTCATAAAGAGATTAGTAGAGTGTGTCTAGAAATAAATACATATATATTTGATATATATACCTGTGTGGTGTCCTTTCATTTGGTAATTCAAGTGATTATAAGGTAAAACAAGCTGCTGTACATTCCTCTGAGACTTAGCCTGAAGGCTGCTCTCCACAGCTACAACTAGGATAGCTTTCTTTAAAAGGTTATCTTAAACCTATCTACCATAAGAGTCGAATTGGACTGGTGCAAGGTGGCCACTATAACTAGTGACCAGCATATGCCAGGCCAACTTCTTACACGGTCCTATCGTGGGGAGGTTTACCTGGTTTGAGCAATGTTATGATTAACGCCTCTTGAGTAGTGGCAGGCAAAAGGCGAGCTTTCTTGGCAGTATTATATAATGTCACCAACCTAGGGGCCATCAGGGCAACATCCTTGCTGTAAAAATCCACCGGTAGACCATTCATAACAGGGTTTTTGTACGGGCCATATGTTTAATCGCGCCTCGGACCTCTCCTAGGGTAATGTCCTGACCCAACAGCTCTGCCCGGTCACACTTTGCTTTGATATAAAGCAGTATAATAACCGAAAAGCATGTCATTTATCCCCTTCTGCGTATAGCAGGCTTCCCCATCCGGATTCTGGAGTTCTAGTATGACCGTCCCTCTACGTACTGGGTTGGCTAGCCTCGCCAACAACGCCCCAGCTTTATCGCCGCCCATATACACCCTTACAGCGTATTTTTGATAATCAAAGCAGCGCAAGCGCTCTACTTGCACTGCAACCTCCTCCCTCGCCGCTATCAAGTCGCGCTGGCAATGCGGCCACTCAGGCCTCTCCCTCTCAGCTTCCCGCAGCCTTTAGTCCGCCCACTCTAACTCCTGCAGTAATACTCTGCGCACTCCCCGAATTGCACTCTTGAAGGCATCGCAATCCACCATTAACGATGGGGCACTGCCCGTATTGCTTTGAAAATAATCAGTAATGCCAGTGCCCACCATGTCGCGGAATGCGTGATCTTCTAGTAATTCTGGTTTCAAACTCCAAGTTGGTATTTTGGGGCGTTCGGGCAATAAATTCACACATATTAACAGCGGGTTATGGTCTGATAGCGTCCGAGTTAGGTACTCGCCATGTTGTACTGCAGCATGTGTGGAGGTCGTGCAAGGCAGAAAAGAATGAATAATCCCGGGCGAAAGGGTGCCTCGCCCTCCAGGTATTTCACAGCCCCTCCTATGCTGCCAGTCCCGCCTGACCCTTGAAAGTGCATGAGTAGGTGCCTCTGAGAGGGGAGGATGGGATCTATCCAATTGGATATCCGTGACCGAATTAAAATCCCCACCCAGCAGCACCAACCCAGTTAAGAACGGAGCGAGTTTCCCAGACATTTGTGCGAAGAATGACACTTGCTCTGTATTTGACACATATATGCTGCCCAGTACTAAGTCCCTACCTCCCCGCAACCAACACATACCGGCCCTCAGGATCCCTAAGCTGATGAAGGGACTGAAAGGGAACTCCCACCCGTACCAATATTAAAACCCCTCGCCAAAGGTGGAATACGTTGTGCAGAAAATCTGTCCTCTCCTCCTACGCTGCAATGCCACATCTTCCTTTAGTGCTATATGTGTTTCTTGTAGAAAAGCCAGGTGGACCCCTCTCTGAACTAAATAGGTATGTATTTTATGTCTCCGTACCATTATGTGCATACCCCTGACATTCCAAGATAAGCACTTCAAATCAGATATCGAACCCATGACATCGATCCACATTGACTACACATAGCTAATCTCAAAAGGTTACACCATTTCCCCCCTAGCATTCCCACATCACAAAAACAACAATCCCAACAACCCCACCCCAGGACAGGCACTAGAACATTAGTCCCCATCCAAACTACACAAACTAGTTTCCCTCTGGCAACTACAGAGGAACAGTGGGGGACAGTGGTTGCAGTCCGTCAAATACCAGCTATCAGCGCACAACGCAAAAGCCCCCCTTCATGCCCCTCAGTGCATGTACCGCACCCGCCCGAGGGGCGCCGCATTTATAGAAGCACTCCCATCCAATCCCGGCCCACAATTCTCACTACACCAAAAATCCGGCATTTAAAGTACAAATAACATAAGGCCCATAGTTCGATGAACAACCTGCAAAGCAATCAAAGCAGTGAAACAGAATGAAAACTTTCAAACAATATCATCAGCAGTTCCTGGTGTGACATGCGGCATCTGCAGATTACTGGCCTGGGTGTCATCCGTGTCCGTGCCTGCAGCTGAGACATTCGTGTCCGTGGCAGCCATTTGCAGGGTCCCGGAGTAAGTCCGAGACCGCCCTTAGGGCCTCTTGTCTGTCTCTCTCAGTCTGGAAAGCGCTGGGCACCTTCAAAGTAGCAGGACGCCATCACGGCCCCCTCCGGCGCTGCGGCAGCTGTTTCGGAGGCAGAGCAGCAGGCACATTGGTCCCAGACGGTTTCCTGCCTGTCCTATACGTTTCCAGCCAATCCCATGCCTCTGACGGATCTCAGCAAAAGTGTGTTGCTCCATCCACGATAATCCACAAGCGGGCCGGGAACATCAGTGAATATTGTAGCCCCTCATCAAGAAGAGCTCATTTGACAACCAAGAAAGAAGCACGTCGGCGCTGAACCTCCAGTGTATAGTCTGGAAAGATAGAGACCTTACTGTTGCCCACTGTATACGGCCACGCTGTGCGTGCCGTCTGGAGAAAATGGTCTCTGTCCTTGTAGTGGAGGAGCCTGGCCATCACCGGTCTCAGAGGACGACCCGGCGCCAGAGGGCGGGCCGGGACTCGATGCGCTTGCTCCAGCGTGTAGAACAGCGTCAACTCTTCCAGCGCCACTGTGTCGCGGAGCCAGTCCTCCAAATACTGGACCATATTGGATCCCTCAATCCCCTCCGGAAGTCCCAAGACTTTGATGTTATTCCTCATATTTCTCCCTTTGGCATCCTTAGCTTTTTTCTCCAACACCAGGAGACTTCGGTTAACGTCGCCCACCTGTTCCGCAATGGACTTCTGTGCTGGTTCCAGGGTCGCCAGGGATGACTCGGTCTGCTCCACTCTGTCCGCCAATTTGGCGTGCTCGACTCTCAACAACCCCAAGCCCACTGAAACTGTTGCAATATCCTGATGCAGGGCCTCATGCGTGTCCGTAATGACCTGAAGGATTCGGGCCAGCTGCTGCTGCACTCCTGCTTCGTCTGGGCCCTCAGGAGAAGTTGGGCGCTTCTCCTCCTGACTCGCATCCCCTGGTTCCAGCTGAGCCGCCTGTATCTTTCCCCTAGGCTTCCCCATAGTGCCACTACGGATCAGATTTGCCTCCTCAAAGCTGTGTATTTTTTCCCCACCACGGAGCCTCCTTCACAATAATCACTCACCAGTGTTCGATCGATGCATCAGGAAACGCCATGGGGGGTCACACTCACTGAACCGTCAGAGCCAGCCGGCCTCGCACTCCAGTAGAGAGGCAGCGGGACTCCTGACCCGCAGGACGATCCAAATACGTGTCAGATTTTGGACAGGAGGAAGTCCAGCCATCCCAGGAGATCGCCTGTTGTCCTGTGGTGTGTTCGGGCCACCCCAGGGTTTCAATCCCCCCAAGCCAGCGCCAGGTCCCGTAGGGCCCCGGATATGATCTGAGTCAAGATGGCCCTCAAAGCACCAGCGGTATTGGCCCCAACAGGATCAATGCGCGGGTCATGCAGGGTGCCCGTGCAATCCGCCATCCACGAGCACCTCCGATGCAATGCAGCCTCCTATTGGGGGCCCCCCTCCGTCCCTCGGCAAGTGGGCTGGCTCCGAAGTGTCCCAAGAGCCATGGCCGCTGAAGTAATCCCCACCGCCTCCACACGCGCTCCTCCAGCCGATGCGAGCAGGGGTTCACCTCAGGCAGCGGTGGACTTCGTGTACAAGTCGCCTCAGCCCGCGGGACAGGCGCGGTCACTCACCGCTCCACTGTCGGGTCTCTGACTACCCGAATCGGGACACGGGATCGGCCTTGTTCTGTCTGCCCTCAGGCCAGCGCCATCTTGTCTTCCCTTGGCCGGCCGTCCTCTTCAGTCGCCATTGCAGTCTCACAGCACAGCACAGCTCGGTCGAGGGAGGGCCGCAATCAACTCCTCCAAGCCTCCCGCTGCTTCTAATTGCCTCTGCAGTTACCCCTCGGGGACAGGACGGCCGCGAGGTCGGATAGATCACGGGGCTGGCGCGGAGCTCAGAGCTCACGCGTCTGCCTCCATCAGGCTGCAAGCCACGCCCCTCCGTTAAAGTATTTGTTGATAATTAGGAGTTACAGGTTTCCTTTGAAGCAAGGGAAGGAAGGGTTGTATCGAAGGTCACACGAAAGGGAGTTCCACATGCTCGGAGCATTTCCGGAAAAAGAGTACGACTTGGTTGCTGACTTTTCTAGATTGGGAGGTAGGAGCAAAATGGCATTGGAGCTTCTCAATGATCTTGTAGTCCCTGCTTTCGACAGCTTGTTTTCTAAGTAGTTGGGTGTATGTGAGTGAAGGAATTTGTGAGTGATACATGCAGACTTGAAAGTGCATCTTCCTTTAATGGGAAACCAGTTTAGGCTCTTGAGGGCAGGAGTGATGTGTTCAAACCGTTTAACATCTGAAATGAGCCGGGCTGCCATGTTGCAAACTGATCTAAGGGGGGCAAGGAGATTTTTCGGCGTCCCAGTGAAAATGGCATTACCATAGTCTAGTTTGGAGAAGACCAAAGATTACACCACAATCTTGAAATCATCTGCGGGAATAAATGGTTTAATTGAAGTTTTTTAGTGTGTACAGTGCTCCTTTTGCTAAAGTTGTTGTCCAGGAATAAACCAAGGGATTTTTCAGATTTAGATAGAGTAAGAGAGCAATTTAAAGTATTTAGGCCGCTGAGCCGTTCATGGATTGGTAGGTGGTTGCTTTAGGGGGAGAAAAGAATTACTTCTGTTTTAATGGAGTTTAGCTTTAAGTGATTAGAGTAAAACCAGGATTGTAACTTGTTCAGTGTGTCGTTAAGCTGTCGAATGTCACTGGGTGATTTGATTTTGTAGTAAAGTTGAGTGTCATTAGCAATTAGGTGATATTTAATCCCTGCCTGTTTCAAGATGACCGTTAGGGGTACCATGAAGATTGAAAAGGGAGGCGGATAGAATTGAGCTTTGAGGCACGCTAAGATTGAACTGAGTGGGTTTTGAAAGACATGAGTTGATTTTGATTTGTTGCGAGCAGTGTTGATTGTAGGATCTAATCCATTTTAAGATGGTGCCATTCATACTGAAACAAAACTTCAGAGATTCAAGTAGGGCTGGGTGATTAACAATATTGAACGCCGCTGATAGGTCAAGTAGGATAAGTAGGCAAGCGTCACCCTCGTCTAATGATCTGTGAAAGTCATCAGATATATTCAGTACTACAGCCTTTTCTAAACCCGGATTGGAAGGTGTCAAAGAGGGAGAATTTTCGTATATGATGATTAAGTTGTTGTAAGACACATTTTTCCAGAGTCTTGGCAAGGAATGGGAGGTGGGAGATAGGTCTGAGGTTGTTGATATCGTAAGGGTCAGCTCTGGGATTTTTGGGAATGGGTGTGATTTGTCCTAGTTGGAGAGAGTTCGGTACACAACCCATGATGAGAGATGTGTTGATGATTAGAGTCCAGAACAGGGCGATGATGTGGTTGAGATTTTTCACCATCGTAGATGAGAGGGGATCCTTGGTGTGGGCTGATGGCTTAAGATTCATGATTATATTAAATACTTCCTTTTCAGTCAAGGGTTTGAAGTCCAACCAGTTGGTGTTGTTTTTTCAGTTTGTAGAGACCCAGGAAGCCGATTGTTCCTTTAGAGGTCGTTTGGTCAACAATGGGATCTGGAGGTGGAGCTGCCGCGAGGGGAGGTGGGATGATGAGGGTGGTAAGGAAGGAGGGAAGAGAGGATTGCTCAATTTTGGCGAATTTGTCGCCGAAAAAGCTAGTGATGTCTTCCCATCGTTCATTTGTGGTGAATATAAGAAGAGGGGGTGATGACGTGGTTTGCTGTTTAACAATGTTAAAGAGCTCCCTTGGTCTGTTTTTTGCATGGTCCAGTTGGTTGCAAAAGAAGAAGGCTTTTTCTATAAAGATGTGTTTTTTTTATGACAGTCTTGTAGTTCTAAGTAGTGCTTGGTGATGTGTCGAGTGGTTTTGTCTCCATGTCCTTTCTGCTTGTCTGAGTTTTCATCTTTCGCTGTTGAGATTGGAATTAAACCATGCTTTTGATTTTGTACATTTTAGTTGTTTTAGTTTAGGCGGGGCCACCACTTGATCGAAAACATCCGAGATTGATAAGTTGTAGTGTGAATTGAGCTCTTAAGCAGTAGACAAGAGGGGGAGACGCTGTAGTTGATCACAAATCTTGGATTTAAGTTAAAGAATTGGGACTTGTTTGATATTTCTGATTAACTGCTTAAGATTATTAATAACATCATGGAGGGGTATGTTTGGGGTATTACTATTGAAAAAAAGTTAGATGGTGGTCAGACCAGTCAATAGGTGAGATGGAGCTGATGGACATGAGGTTATTTTTAGTTATAATCACATCATGGGTGGAGCCTTTGATGTGAGTTGGTTCACTACAGAGTTGATTTAGGTTGTTAATTTCCAGGAGATTCGAGGATATTGAAATTGCCCAACAACACATCCTTCCTGTCATTTAAGGCGAACCGAGTATTTAGGTCTGAGAATTCTTCTGCAAAGAGGGCTTGTTCACCAGGAGGATGGTAGATGGTGTGGAATTTGATAGGATGGGAGCCTTTGGTTATAAGTTCTGCCCTAGGTATTCGAAGGTCGAGTGTTCTGCCTTACTTAAAGTAGAGAGTTGTATTCCCATTTTGTGAATTATGGCTAGAACTCCACCTGAATATTTTAGGTCTGTCCTGTCTAATAATAGTGTACCAGGGTGGGGTTAATAGGTCAAGTATAGCGGTGGCATGGTCATTTAGCCAGGACTCCATGAGGAAAGCAATATCTATTTCTTCCCTGAGAATAGATTCAGCGATATCAGTAGCGTGCTTTGCTGCTGATCTACAATTGAGGAGCAAGCAAGAGAGAGGGCATGGCTTTTCCTTAGAGGAAGGAAAAGTTTGAATGGTGGTGAGTTGAGCTGGCGATCTGGACTCATTGATTGTTAAGGTGATTCTATTTGTGCTCACAATAACTGGGATAGTGGAGGGGGGTTGGGGAGATCTAGTCTGGGGCTCAGTAAGGTAGGCAGGGGCGTAACACAGGCCCCGGCAGTCCCCGAGGTGCGGGGGGCCCCAAGTTCCAGGGGGGCCCCCTCAGCACAGCACTCTGGCTGCAGGGCTCTTGATTGTGCCCAGAGGGGGCCCCCCAGGTGCCTTGCAGGGAGGCCCCTCAAGGTTCGTTACGCCAGTGAAGGTAGGATTCACTGAGAGCAAAGGCTTCGAGATCAGAAAGGGTGCGTAGAGCACAATGGGGTCTGTGGGCCAGGTGACATAAAGGATTGAAGGGGCCAGGGGATATGTTTAGAGGCTGTGGTGGGAGAGCCAGTGTGTGGGGGTAATTTAGAACTCTCGAGGTGTGATAGCTGGATAGCTTAGCCTGTTTTGAGATGTCATGTCTTAGGTGAGCTATGTCATTCGCCAGGGAGTCAAGTTTCTGTTCCATACGGGGCAAGATCAGAGTGAAAGTGTTATTGACACTTCCAGTAATGCACGAGGGAGGATGTGAGTCAAGTCATAGGTACCGAGGAGCAGAGCATGCTTTGATATGGGTGAATTCCTTATAATTGGGACTAAGCTTGTGGATAGCCTGTGTGGGTTGAATAGGGGCATCAATGGTAGGGAGGGGTGCGTCGGCTGATGGTTCAGGTGCAGCAAGTTTTGCAATGAGGTCTGAGATGCAAGGTTTGAGGTGCCCAACACAACATTGCAATTTGATACCGAGAGATGGTGGTTAGGGTGGGCAAAGGTGTTGACCCTCCGGAGAACGTACACGTGCTGTGTGTGTTGGTGAGGGAAGTAAGGATGCTAGTCAGGTCTGTGGGTAGTTCCGGGCCAGATGGTGAATTGGAGGGTGGAAGAAGGGGAGTGAGTCAGTGGTCGTGGGGATAAAGGCAAATTATATTGATCTCCCTGAGGTGTGAGAGGTGTGAGAGGTTTGAAAATTGACAGAAAGTGAGATGATTGAAGAAGGAAAGGTGAGGGTCTGTTGCTTGTATAAGAATGTTACCTGTCTTGAAAATGGATGTAGCAGTTTATCCTCTAAAAGAAGAGGAGGGGGACGTCGTCAGTTTTGTTCTGATGTCACAATGCCTTCTGCCAGAGCCAGCAGCCCAGGTAAAAGGCAAGTCAGGTCATGGAGCATAAGTAAAGCAGCTGTTTAAAACAACAAACAGAACTTTTCTTTTCTTTCTTCTGCTCTTTTTTAATAGCTTACAATGACAAGCAGAGAAAATATTTTTATTTTGTGCAGTCCTTAGACAGAGAAAAGCCAGAATCTTTCTGCATGTTTCTACACCTTCTGAGCTACTGCAGCTTTTTTTTTAATTGACTTATATTGAACTGTTTCTAATTTCTGTTTGCAACAAATATCCAACATGTTTTTGATGGGTTTAATTTTGCAGTAAAGGTTTCATTTTTATTTTTCATTTCATTTGTTTGCAAACATGCTGGCTCTTTCATACGCACCAAGGTTGTAAGTGAATTGTGGGAAAGGTGATGCTGTTACCTTGCATTATATGGAATATAGTACCCTCTGGTGTACATGTTAAAGATATTGCAAATCACTTCAGAGCTCCATTACCTTATAAAGGAACTCGGCCTTTGGCATTGCTCCTCTATATG
The DNA here is from genome assembly GCF_964204655.1 of Triturus cristatus. Taxonomy (NCBI): domain Eukaryota; kingdom Metazoa; phylum Chordata; class Amphibia; order Caudata; family Salamandridae; genus Triturus; species Triturus cristatus. Next base: position 450,620,892 of record NC_140588.1, read on the forward strand.
GTTATGGAACTCCTCGGTGAATTGATTGCAACATCCTTATTATGTGTGGCAAGGGGTAATTTATCCCTAATATAAACAACCTATTATTCTCCACACCAAAGTGGCATTGGTTGATGCCCAAAAGGCAAAGTAAGCTAGAGGTTCAAATCTCTGATTACAAATATTCCAAACTGATGTCCATCTATAACAAGGGTCTCCATGGGGCCAGACTGAAGTTCAGGTTAAGTTATTTTAAATTTTTTCATGACCGGCACTGGATACTAAGTAAATTAGTTGCATCCAGTATGGACATACTGCTAGCATTGAAATCAGGCTCATGACGACATCTTACATGTCCTGTGGTTCTACCCTTCCCTCACAGACTTCTAGATGCAGGGTTGATTATCGATGAGAGGTTCAAGTGGCTACAACTTCCAGACACTAGACTGCCCTATTACTCTCTTATGGTTCAGGGAAATGATGACAATGCAGGACAAAAACACATCATATACAAACTTAGTTACCAGTCTATAATTTATTTATATGATTTGGGTAAACATTTTGGGGCCAACCCAACATTGATACTGGTTGTGCCAACCCACAGCAGCTGACACCTTCCATGCTATGTGCACTCTCCCTCTTGACTTTATCAGCCAGTGACAGCCATCAGTGTGACTTTGTCAGCCGCGAGCAGCTGAAACCTCCAGTTAAAAATAAACAGTTTAGCGGTTTTCCTGTGAATATCATTTTTCTAATAGGGCCAATAAATGTGATCAGCTTAGCTGGAATTAAGAGCCATCTCGAAATGAGGATTTAGCTCACTCTACAAGCCATGGTATTTGCTACAATAGCTCTCCAACTAGTAAATATTGATACCCCCGGCAGTAGTATTCACCTGAGATGGTCTCCTGCTGTCGTAAAATGCTTCGATACCCTCGGGTCTGGCCAGCGCTATATAAAACTCCTTAAATAAAATAAATAAATAAAATAAAGTATTGATGGCATCTATATTCCAAGTACTGCTCTTCGGAATAAAGTATAATGAGGTAATATTGGATGCTCTCCTATGTTTGGAGCTACAAAACTGAAGATTTATGGTTACTTCCCAGAACAAATTTTGCTAGGTGTTACCTAGCCCAATTATGGCACAAATCTTGTGCTTTATGCTGTTGGTGTGTAGTAGCAAGCAGTGGACTCAGAGATTGAGAAAATATGCAAAAATGTTCATTACAGTCCCTAAGTCTCTTTATGAGAATAAAGCAAAGTGTTGCAAACTTGAGTCACACTCAGAAAGCAGAAATGGGCATTTGCAGGCAAGCACTGCATCTGGTCTAAGACCATCCCAGTGTCTAATGTGACTGTTATTCTGCCTAGACTAAGAGATCTTAGAATTTCTCTGAAAAGTAGGCAATTTCACTTACCCTGATTCAGTCCATGTTGTAAGGTAGCGTTAGTCATGTTTAGGTCTCCAGTAGCATTTGTATTGCCATTGAGGGTCTGCTAATTCTGTCATTTTTTTAATTTTGCCAGATGCTGCACACATTCAGTTCTCATACATCTGATCTTTCTGTTGGTCATAGGTTTAATTTTGTGAGAAATTGGTTTGTTAGTTGACTGGGGTGTGAGCCCAGATCACGGAACAGCCACATTCCTTTGCAGAGTGAACCACAAAAATAAATTAAATTAACCTGTGCTAAACCCTGGGTAGCTTGGCACACAAAGCAGCCAGGCTTAACTTAGAGGCATTGTGTAATGTATTTATGCAGCACACAAACAGTAATAAAGTAAAAACACAACACAAGAAAAATCCCGTACCAATTTAAAAAAATAGAGCAAATTTTATACATTATTTTACACCTACTCAATAAAACTCCAATCAGTAGAAGTAGAGTTATGAATTTGTAAAGTTTTTGTCAAAACTAGCGCCTAGAGGAAAGCGTCAAGCGTGGATATCTAGTCGCACAATACCGGGTCAAAGTAAAAAATATGGCCGACCGCAATGGCGCGTGGTTCAGATATAAGAAGTGGATTGGGCCTTTTTAGCACTTACCTTCGGACTAGAAGAATCACTGAGAAAATGTTCTGAGAAAGTAAAGGTCGGCGGGGCAAGGCTACAGAGGGTGTCTAAGGAGGGAGAATCCTCATCAGATAGTCTTGGGTCGAAGCCGTGATGAAGATTTCTATGTTCGTTCTTAATCTCTGAAATGGACGCTGAAAATCTCTGATGCAGAGAGCTATAGCTAAAGGCAGTTCCATGAGGTGGCATACCCTTTCGGTGATGCTACTCTGGTGGATAGCAAGCAGGTTGGTCCTGGTCGCCTCCGGTTTCTCAGAGAAGTTTTTAGCCAAAAAATTTAAAAGTTCCCACTTTTGGATTTTGGCATGTGGTCACCTTTAGCACCATTTCCAATGATCCAGGACTGGTGGGGCACCACTAGGAGGGTCAGGACTCAATCAGGCTGGGTTCAGGTGTTGGTTCGATGTGAGGAAAACCTTATGTGTCCCAGAGGCTCAGATCAGGAAGCCAGCAAACTAGCCCTTTAGAGTCACTATGGTGGTCCTGGGTTCAAGTTACAAGTCCAGTCCTTCTTCCCCAGGCAAAAGAGCAGCAGGGCAGAAAGGAAGCAATTCAGCAGACAGCAGCAGATCAGCAGCCCAGCACAGTTGCAAGTGGCAGCCCTTTCAGCAGTACAGCAGTCCTTTTTTCTGGCGGAGTATCCACAGGTCTAGAGGTATTCCGACAAGTTTATGTCTGAGATTCCCTTTTTATACCCTGGTGCCCTACTTCTGGAAAGTGAGTAAAGCTCTGGACAATGGCTTTGAAGTCCATGGGTCTTCCCGACTCTCCTGAAAACACAAATGGTCAATTAAACCACTTTCTCATTGGCGCTCACAATTAAGGTCTCTTCAACACCCTATTGTGCCCGCAAGCATTGGTTAATAAAATGTGCTTCACAGTGATATGTGTGACTGTTTGTGTCAGAAACACAAAGTACTTCAAACTTATTGTGCACGTTTTCATGCTTGAAATGGTAACCAGGAACTGTGTACGATCAAAACGAAACATGTGAGCAATTGACCACTTGTGTTTTCTTACAACAGAGTATTTGTAAACATCTGAACGACTGAGCATTGCCAGGGTGTGTTAGAATTGGCAACCCTTGCTTCGATACTCCTGGAGCCAGACCCTGCAGCATACTTCCCATAGGCAGTCAACCCTACGCTGTGCATGGGCTTCAGCAGGGGGTTGGCCACAGGGCCTGGTCTGTGGTGAGGCCCTGTGTCCAAATCCGTAGGAGGCTGCCAACCCACTTCACGCAAAACTTTGTCCGCGTGACTCCCTCCTTGAGCATCTTTGGCCTCAGGGACCCCATCCCACAGGGCAGTGCATTTTTTAAAAGGGAAGGGGACCCCTTCCTGAGTTTATTAGGTCCCAGGGATAACATCTCCAGGGGCCATATTGTACTCAAAAGTGAATGGGGATACACAGCTCCCCTCCCCGAGGCTATGATGGCCCGGGGACCCCATCCCCTGGGGCATGGATGTCATTTAGGGGTCGCAGGTGTTGCAACTATGATCCATGGCTGGCCCCTTGTGAGCCCAGGCACTGCCATTGCGACCCCTAGCCTCAGAGGTGGCAATATCAGTGCCAGAAACACAGTGGCAGCTCACTCTTAGGAATGTCACTTGGGGCTCCACTTCCTTTGTTTTCTCTGAATTTTTTTATTACACTTATATTGAATAATGTTTTATTATACACTATTAGGGCAATAACAAAATGAGGTATAATTAGCTGGAAAATGACTTTTGCTGGCAGCTAATGCAGTGGCGGCTCCTCCACTATGGCGGAGGAGCATCGCCCCCCTCCTTTTGAGCAGTGCAAAGTAAAGGAAATAAAAAATGATAATAACTTTGAGTTATTATCATTTTATGTTTCCTTTGTGGGTGTGCGGGCCTGCTTTGCTCTCAGAGCAGGGCAAGGGAGTAGTGGTTTGCCCACACCTAAGTGCCCAATGACTGTTTGGTCGGCCCTCTCGAGCCGCACAAAACAGTCATTCGCACTTTTCCTGTTCTCCATGCAGGCTGCATTACAGTCGGCGTGGAGAACATGCCCAGGCCTCCATTTCCTGGTTGGGGTCGAACCATTTCCTGGTTGGGGTCGAACCACGATGCACAAAACCAATCACCAACCAATTGCAGCGTTTTGATTGGTCAGGGGAGCCTGGCTGTTCTTCCTGGCTTCCTGTTCCTCGAGTCCCACGGCCACGAGGAGAGCAGTAGAGCTGAAGCAGAGACGCAGGACCCGGCAGCAATTACATTGTATATATTTTTTTGCATTGCACAATCCCGTGCACCCGCGCCTGCCCTCACCCTGCCACCTTGGGGTCATGCTGGCTGCCACTGAGCTGAGGTAAGTAAAAAAAGACAGCTTTTAAATGTATCTTGTATGCGTGCATGTGGGTAAGTTTGTGTTTAAGTGAGAAAGTGAGTGTATGTAAGTGTGAATGTGTGTGCATGTGTAAGTGAAATTGAAGGGCAAAGGGCGTGTGATGTCACTTCCGTTACCCTTGCCTTTTTGGTAAATTGACATTCATGCCCCAGGGCCTCCACTGATTATAGGGCACCCTCCAACAGCATGTTGGGGGACGCGGGGGATCCCCATGGCCCTGCTGCCCGAGCTGGCTCCTGCATGGTGTGGGATTTGGAATTGCTCTCGCACATAGCTACTCCCTTAGGGTGAGACCAATATGGATTCTGTTTCCCAGCCTGCATCAGTGCAGACAGGGAAACGGAATACAAGTTTGCTTCCAACCGGCAGGAGCATTTTTAAATCCTCTGCCAGCTGGGAGCAGACTTAGAGTTTGCAGGAGATTTTAAAATGCTCCTTCCCGCTGGGAAAAACAAATGTTCCTGCTCTCTGTAGTGAGAGCAGGTAAACTACTGTGTCCCAGGGGTGGGATCCTCTGGGCACAGTAAGAGATCCAGCCCCAGTGTATGGGGTACCCGGGCCATTACAAGCTCAGGGGGTGAGTGCTCCCTCCCTTTTAAATTAAGTTACGGCCATGGGAAGATGGGGTATCGCCATTGCATCCACCCCAATTATGAATTCACTTTCTTACAAGTGGGATTTGACAGAGAGCAGAGAGTTGAGTTGGCAGAGAGTTGGGAGGTGGGCATGGCCGCAGGCTAGGCCCTCCCCAAATTTTATTATCTCATTTATACAGTGTGACATAATAGTATTTTGAAGAGCAGTTATGGCATCACAAATCAAATCTTTTGTGAGAACACAGTGCATGGTAGAGTGGCAAGTTAATGTATTGTGTTTACAGAGTTCAATACTCTGTGTATGGAGGTGTGCAAGTCATAATAGTTTGAAGGTGTTGTGTAAATTATAAATTAAAAATATACGTTTAGAAGTTTACCTTTTTGTGCACTTTAACTTTTGTTAGTAGATAAATAGTAAATAAAGTTATAATAATTTAAAGGTGGTGTGTAAATTATGAATTTAAAGTAATAACTATCTCTTACAAATTTTTAATGTTTGTATGTTTTCATTTTGGCTTGTATAGAAAGAATAAATAACATTTCCGTAACTAAAACAAAGGTTTAAGTATTGTTTTCTCCTTAAATTTCAATGTGTTTTTTATTTTAAATAAAAAACATTTTAAATTACAGAGTTTATTGTCGTCTAGTGGAGTGTCATTAAGTGGAGTGTGGTACAGTAGAGTGGAGAGTGTTGTAAAGTGTACTGTCATAGATTATAGTGTTGTGGAGTAAAGTGGAGTGGAGTGGAGTAGAGTTTATCGTGGTATAGTGGAGTGCTGTACAGGGGAATAGTGTACAGTAGAGAGGCATAGATTGGAGTGTTGTAGAATGGAGTGGGGTAAAGTAGAGTGATGTAGAGTGGAGTGGAGAAGAGTGGAGTATTGTAGAGTATAATAGATTAGAGTGGAGTGGAGTTGAGAGGTGTACTGTACAGTGGAGTAAATTGTAGTATAGTGTAGAGGCATGTTGTATAGTACAGTGGCATGGCGTGCACTAGAGTCGACAGGCGTAGTGTAAAGTTGAGTATCATGCTATAAACTGAAATGGCATTTTTTACAGAACAGTGGAGTGGTGTGTCAAAGAGTGTCGGAAAGTGTCATAGAATGTAGCAGAATGTTGTACACTCAGGTGTAGGGGCACAGAGTGGAGCGTAGGGTTCTACAGTGTTGCATAGTGGCACAGAGTATAGTAGAGTCTTATAGAGTGGGTTTGCTTAGAGTGGAGTACAGTTAGGTACAGTGGGGCAGCGTAGAGTGGAGAGTTGTACAGTGCCAGAATGGAATAAAATGTTGTGCAGTGGAGTCTAGTGTAGTGTAGTGACATTATATAAAGTGGAGTTGCATCTTCTAGAGCACAGTGGCAAGGAATGGAGTAGAATGGAGTGGCGTAGTATACAATGGAGTAAAGTTTTGTAGAGTGGTGTAGTATATGGTACAGTGGACTGGATTGCTGTGTTGTAGAGCATTGAAAAGTGTCATAGAGTGGAGTAGAGTAGTGTGCCATAGAGTGGATTAAAATGTTGTACAGTGGAGTAGAGTTTAGGGTGGTACAGTATGATAGAGTGGAGTGGGATAGCCTGTTGTACAGTTGAGTGGCATAGAGTAGCGTACAGAGTACTGTAGAGTGCAGTAGTGAAGTACAGTGGAGTACAATGGAGTAATGTCTGCTAGAATAGAGTATTTTAACTAGGTGAGAGCAGCATATAGGGAGTTTCCTAGAGTGTAGTGGAGTGGAGTAGAGTTGAGTGGAGCAAAGTCCTATAAAGTAAAGTAGAGTATTTTACAGTGATATTGAGAGTAAATTGTTGAACAGTGTACTGCTTGCTATATAGGAGAGTATAATGTGGTACAGTAGACGTGTGTAGATTGTTGTTGGGTGGAGTACAGGGTTGTTGAGAGGAAAATAGTGGAGTGGTGTGGAGTGGAGTTGGATACAGTAGAGTGGTGCAGGTTGGAGTAGAGTACAGTGAAGTGGAGTAGAGTGGATTGGAATAGTACAGAGTGGAGTTGGGTAGAGTGGAGTTACAGACAGTGGAATAGTGTAGAATACAGTGGTGTAAAGTGTAGAGGTGTACAGTAGAATAGCGTAGAGTAGAGTGCTGTAGAGTGGAGTGGCACAGAGTGGAGTGGAGTAAAGTGGAGTGGAGTGGCGCAGAGTGTAGTAGAATAGAGTGGAGTGGCATTGAGTTGAATAGGGTAGAGTTGAGTGGCATAGAGTGTAGTTGCATACAGTGGCATAGTGTAGACTGGAGTGGAGTACAGTGGACTGTTGTAGAGTGGAGTGGCGTTGAGTGGTGCACAGTAGAATAGAGTACAGTGGAGAAATGTAGAATGCAGTGATGTACAGAGTGAGGTATTGTGTAGTTTCATACAGTGTAAAAGCGCATAATGGAGTTCCTAGAGTGGACTGTTGCAGGGCCGGACTGACTACCGGGCGTTTTGGAATGCTGCTGAGCTGGGGGCTGATTTCGTTGATGGGGACCTGCGTGTACTGAACGAAATTCGTTTTGCTTTATTTATTTCGAAGTACACGCAGGTCTCCACGAACGAAATCAGCCCCCACCGCAGTGAAATCAGCCCCCTGCTCGGCAGAATTCCAAAACGCCCGGAAGTCAGTCCGGCCCTGGAGTGTTGCAGAGTGGAGCAGCGTAGAGTGTAGTGGGGTAGAGTGGAAAAGCGTATAGTGGAGTGGTGTACAGTAGAATAGCGTACAGTGTAGTCGCAAGAATGGAGGTGCGTACAGTGGAATATCATGCAGTGGAATAGATTAGAGTGGAGTGGCATACAGTGGAGTGACGTGGCATGGGGTAGAGTAGAGTAATGTATAGTGTAGTGGCATACAGTGGCATACCATATGTTAGAGTGACATACATTGGAGTGGCCTAGAGTGGAGTGGAATAGAGTGGAATAGCATGGAGCAGAGTGCTGTACAGTGGAGTTGCGTACAGTGGAATAGTGTAGACTGGATTGGCATATATGTAATAGGGTACATTGCAGTGGTGCAAACTACAGTTACGTAGAGTTGAGCAGCATACAGTGGAATAGCATAAAGTGTAGTGGTGTACAGTGCAATGGCCTGTAGTGGATTGTCTTAAGAGTGGAGTGGGGAACAATGGAATAGTGTAAAGTGGAGTGGTGTGCAATAGAGTGGAGTGGCATAGAGTGGAGTGGCATAGAGTGGAGTGGACAGAGTGGAGTGAGGTACAGTGTAGTGGTGTACAGTGGAATAGCATAGAGTGTAGCGGCACAGAGTCGAGGGAGTGGAGTGGAATGCCATAAAGTGGATTAGTACAGAGTGGAGTGACATGCAGTGGAGTAGCATACGGTAGTGATAAGCAGGGAAATATATGTATAAGCTTCTATATATATTTTTTAATGTACGGAGTACACCAGCAGTGCCTCACGAGTACCGCTGTACCACAGACAAATAGTAATAATAACTATGCTAAAAACTATTTAGAAACACTGTAGTACCCTATATTTTACAAATATAGTGTACTACACTGTATTTTCTATTTTTTACATAATTAAGTCTTCACCGAAAAGTCTACAGAAAACCGCGGTTATATCTACAAATTACTTTGCTAACTAATTGGTTTTTTTTTAAAATGTGTTGTTCTCACTAAAATGCTGTAAAAATATAAAGAAGATTATAAATACATTTCTCTACCTATTTAACACTTTATAAAGTGTTAATAGGTAGGGAACATCAATAAAACCTATACCTTACCTAGATCTGGCACCCTAACCGAGAATGCAGCAAAACATACAACGCAGTCAAAATGGTTCACAGCAGTGCATGGGGGGGGGGGCGCAAGTTATAGTTAGCTCTGCTAACTATCACTGGTGAAGTTCTGTTTTTTTTTAGTTCAAAACGTTAATGGTATCACTGACATGTTCACCTAACTACAATGTTACTTTAAACTTTGTTTTTTTCAGTGAATTTCTTTAAAAAAATGTTATTAACTTTTTAAAGAGATTGCAGATTACAACAAAAGAGAGAAGAAAAACAAAAACAAAAAATATAAAGAGAGCCTCTTGCTTACATCCAGTTATACATGGGTCTTAGCCAGTTCCAAGCTATTGCCCATGTTAGAGCATTCTTATAAAATTTGACCATTGTCACTATTGCATCACAAAAACACATCAATAGCAAGTTTTATGACTCCACTGCTCAGAGTGTGGTTGTGAACGTCACAAATCAAAAAGTCCATTGCGCCAGATAGAAATGTGCATCTGTGAACCGCACGTCTCACTCTAGGCGCAGATTCTATGTGGTAGGCAAGGGGTAAATACACTTGTATCCACATCTAATCGGCTGCACCCTATTCCTCATGATAACCTACGTGTGTATCGGGTGTCAGTCTGCGGGATAACCTTCGGATCCCAAGGGGAACATTTGCAAATAATACCTCAGAGGCTACAAAATTACATATATGCCTACCAAGCGACATATTTGCCTCTCTCCAGCCAATGCTTATGGCTGGAGAGAGGCATATCATATTGGATTATGTGCGATAAAGTCTGGCCACTAAGTGTGTTGCGTCAGGAGTCATAATAACCATTGAAAGTAGGGGGAATTTAGGAAGATCTAGAGGAGCGGTAGCAAACTTGGCACACAGAGTAGTGTGTAATCTATGTAAAATGAACCTATCAATGTGTGTTACATTGCGCCCTTCCATTAGGGATGTCACTGTGCGCAATCCTGTCTCATCAAACACATCCCCTAATTTGTGGTACGACAGGTGGATAGAGTGGATAGAGTTCTCAGGGTAAGTGACTCAGTTATCACTGGTAGCCAAGGGTTATCCTTTATCGGGATGTGTGGGGAGTACAGGTGTTCATAACCAAGGTACAGTTGAAGCTTGGTCCATGTCCAACAGGTAGTTGCAATAGTGTGTATGTCTGTAACACTCCTGGGAGGTCTTCTCAGCAAGAGCATATCTAGTGGATAAGGGTGGATCTGTGAATTTTCAGGTTTGAGGAATTGTAGGCGTGCATTGTGGTGATACCAATGGTAAGAAAAATTTACTTGTGCTACTAGATAATAGAGATCGAAATCCGGTACTCCAAATCCACCGCGTTCATATGGTAAGTTTAGAGTAGCCCATCCGATCCGAGGATGTCCTCCCGCCCACATCAGCTGGGTGAGTATACCACGCAGATTATCAAAAAATGCATTGGTGAGCGCGATTTGGATGTTTAAAAATAGATATAAAAAGCAGGGGAGCACTACCATTTTAATTATCGCCATCCTAACGGCCATGGACATGGGGAGTTTTATCGATTTGTTGATTAAAGTAATTAATTTGTCTACTGCGGGGCCATAGTTCAATCTAATTACCTCAGAGCAAGAACGATGTAAATAAACTCCCAAATATTTAGGGGGGTCCGTGCACCATTTGAGAGAGAAGCCTGGGTAGTAGTGTATGTTAATGAGAAAACTTCAGACTTGGACCAGTTAATCGACAACCCAGACAATGCCCCGTAACGGATCACTTCTCTCAGTACTGGGGCCAGATTGGATTCTGGGTTTCTGAGAAATAGCATAACATCGTCTGCAAATAACAATGCTAATAGTAGGCCGCACTGAAATTGGAGCCCTTTTGCCAGATGACGCTCTTGTTGCTGGCGAACAAGTGAGTCCATGGCAATAATAAATAATAGCGGAGATAATGGGCACCCCTGTCGCGTACCTCAGGTCAACGAGAACCGGTTCGCTATAGTACCCTTTACTTTTAAGCACGCTATGGCCTTTGTATATAATAGTCGAACTAGATCACAGAATCCCTTAGGGCAGCCAAGCTTGCTCAAAGTGGCAAGTAGAAAGGGCCATTCTAGTGAATCAAATACTTTTTCATCGTCTAATAGGACTGCCGACGCAGGCAGGTCAGGATTGATCTGATTGATTACTGCGTATATAGCGCACAGGTTTACGGACGTGGATCGATTGGGCTTAAAGCCTGCTTGTAGTGGGAATAAAATTGCATTCATTAGCAGGCACAGGCATGTAGCCAGGACTTTGGCCAAAATGTTATAATTGTGGTTTACTAAAGACAATGGGAGGTACGATATGCAGGAATCCAGAGATTTGCAAAGGTCTAACAAAAGGGTTATAACCGCTGCAAGCATTGTTTGGGGAGAATACAATCTTACATGGCCTACGCGTAGACCTTGAGCAGGTGTGGAGTCAATTCAGCTTTATATGCTTTATGAAAGGCTACGGAGAAGCCATCGTGCCTGGGTACCGTTTAGATCATCTATTGCTTCCCCAATCTCATCGCTTGTGATAGGTGCAGCTAAAATTTGCTGCTGCCGTGGCTCTAACCAGAACATGGCGATTTCCTCTAGGTAGTTGACAATAGTTTCCGCAGAAGCGGAGTACTTAGACGTGTATAACTGGGTGTAACAATTCATGAATATATGAGCTACATCTGAATCTGTGACTATGGTTCCATCTTCTAATTGCAGAGACGGGATCAGTACTGCCTAATACAGTGGGTGCAGGGTATTGGCTAGGGTGCGACCAGGTCTCTCCCCCTCCCCATAGGCCCGCGCTCTAGCGTATTTCCCAGGTATGTCCCTTCACGGTGAGCAAGGTCTTGAAACTCCTGCATTAGATCAGCCCTTCTACGCAAAAGTATCAGGTGGTCCTCTGTGAGCATCTCAATGTCAAATGATTTCAGTGCCTGCTCCGCTCGTGCCAGGTTCTGCCATATAGATATAAGCACCCCTGAGTGTAGACTTGGAATGCGCCCCATAATGTCGAGTACTTCTGCACCATGCCCTCATTATGTTGGAAATACTCAGCGATTGAGTCTCACACTTTACTTTTGAAGACCTCGACTAGTAATGCGTCTGTGGGGCCTGTGGGAAAGCACCAGGTTGCGTGCAGTAGCGAGTCCTCAGGCATCTGTAAAGTGAGTATTACAGGACTGTGGTCTGACAGAATTCTAGGGAGGTGCACAATATCGATTAGTATTAATGATAAATTAGTTGTGAGGTACCAATGGTCAATACAATACCAGGTTCCATGTGGTGCAGAGTAGGATGAAAATTCCTTGACATTTGGATGTTTGCGCTGCCATACATTTATCAAATAGTGGTCAGGGCTTGGAAGGAGTTTGGCTTTATTGCAGGGACCAGGCTCGTAGTGTTGAGGAGTGGGTTTGGGGAGAGATTAAAATCCTCCCCAGGAGTACAGTAGGAGTGTTTAGCCGAGCAAGGGTCTCATATGTTGCGACCTATACCGCAAACCAACAGAAAGGAATATGCTACTCAAATACGAATCACACCATCCACGCAACCTGAGGGACAACCTACCCTATAGGCAATACCTCAGGCTGAGGAGGAATTGCAAACGGAGAGCGGACTTTTTCAAGGAAACCGACATCTTGACAAAACGCTTCAGAGAACGAGGCTACCCAATTAGATTACTGAAACGAGCGAGGAAGCGTACTTGGTATTGCCCCCGTGACCAACTACTGCAAACTAAAGAAAAGAAGACCAAGACTGAAAACATTGTGTGCGTGACCACATTCAACTCCAAAAGTAATGGTATAAAGAAAATCGTCAAGAAATATTGGAACTTGGTCGCCAACGAACTAAACACCACCGAAAGTCCATTATTTGCCTTCAGGAGAGGAAGGAATTTAAAAGACACTCTAGTCAAAGCGTACCTGGAGCCACCGAAACAACAGGACCTGAGGAGCCAACTGGGCCTTCCGCCCATAATTGGACATTACAAATGTGGGCAATGCAAAGCGTGCCCACTGACAATTGAAGGGGGCACCTTCACATACAAGAATCAAACACACAAACTATCATCATTCACCAACTGCAACAGTATGAATGTGGTCTATATCATCCGCTGTCCATGTAACTCACTTTACGTAGGGCAGACCACACAGAAGGTGAAGGCTAGGATACTCCAGCACACGAGCAGAATTAGGTGTAAGGTTCAGGGAGCCCTCCTAGTGGAACACTTCACTGCCAACATTCACCCTCCAGAAAGCGTCAGATGGAGGGTAGTCGAAAAATGTGCCCCCACCTGAGGGGAGGGTCCATTTTTGCATCCCTCAACCTTAAGGAATGCAGATGGACTCACTCCTTGAATTCAGTGGCCGAGGGCCTCAACGAACATGAGGAGACTGCAAAACAGATGGGCCAACTGTAGCGCACTACACGTTCACCTTGGGCATACATAACTGACCTCCCCTATTGATTGTGCGCACCGATGGCATTTGCAACAGAGGTTACCGTGTGAAAATAACCTATTGTTTCAGCAGGCTGCCTTAGAAATCACGAAAATGTAAAATTCTAAACTGCAAGGGTAGAATGTAATTATGTAACCGTGAGCACCCTTTAGCATCACTGAAGCGTTCATTGTATTTGATTTACTGTTGCACATATGTCACTGTGTCCTCTTTAAAATTCATTATGTGTATTAAATGTCCACTAATATGCTCTCAAACCTTCGTACGGCACTTATGGACGGGCACACGTCAGGCATAATACCCCATGTTTCACTGATATATCATTTTCATGCTTAATTCGCTGCTTTCACATCTATTAGCATTGGCTGTACTAGCGCCTTCTATGTATTAACCATGGTACCGAAAGTGAATGTTTAAATCATGTGTTTGTTTTAATGGCCTAACTCACGATGTGCACAATGTCAGTTTGCATGTAAATTGTTGGTTTACATTAATTGAATTCGGATGTACTACCCCTTGTACGTATACCTCAATCATGGTACTTTGTTTCACCACAACACGGAATTGTATAGACCAGACACCGGAAAGAGCGATGTAGCATATAATTATCGATTAGGCAGGCCAGCATGAGCCACCGGAGCGCACAGCATCTTGCTGCTGTCAGCAACTAGCGCGGCGTGCACGTTATCACGTCCGCGCACTCCACTCATAAAAGAATCACCTGTCGGCCCAGGCTGCCACTGCCACTGCGGCGGCGATACAGGACGGATGCCTGTTTGCCTGTGCCCAGCATTGAATTGCCCGTGCTTGAACTTTCCAAGGTGAGCAAATATGGCCATGACCACTGTGTAATCAGAGGCTACAGAGCTGCATTCCTCTGATGTTTAGGTTTAATGCGCGTCGCTTTAGTCTCACGACAGACACCGAGCGTTGCCATATGCTCCAGTTCGATTTCCCTCTGGTGTATAGGTTTAATGTGCGATGCTCTAGACTAACGACAAGCACCAAGCATTGCTCTGCGCACCCCTTGGCTATGCACTAGCGGTAGCACTGGAGCTGTCTAGCGGCACAACGGCCGAAAAACAGTCTCCTGACGATGGCACAGTGGTCCCATTCGCCTTCACTCCCGAGCAGCGAAGCAACATGCTAGTCAGGGTTGTGGAATACCTTCCACTATGTTGCTACGAGCTCCCCGTCGCTGTGTTCGATCCTTGGCACACGAACAGGGAAGCGGGTCATATATGCGCTATCTAGAGATGTGTAATACCTTTCAGCTTTTCAAAGCTTCACATTGACTCTGCGCTGCCTAGCGCACCCCGCTCGCTATCTTCGAGCGGACAAACGGCACACACCCTTTTGTACAGGTTTATAAATGCGCGCGTGGGACGGGCACTAAACCCTCTAGTTACCGGGACACCAGCAGTGTCATGCTCTCTCCTTGACACAAGAGCAGCAAAACAGGCCACAACCCGCCAGTTAGAGTTGTGCCTCTCCTTTAAATTTCACTTTTTAACCAACATCTTTCCCATTTATGGAAGGCACATTGTACCTTCTTTTCACATCCATCCCCGGGGTGGGCTCATTCGGGTTGACTTGCAATTTATGTGACGCTTGCACATCTAATGTACAAATCACACGCCTTTCTATTTTTTAGATAATTACCGCCTGGGCCCACATTGATTCCACCACCAGGTTGCGTTCCAGGATTCACTCTGGTTCTTTTAGGGTGAGTCCCTTCACCCTATACTCTCAATTCGTATCCCTGCCAGACGAGACACACCTAACACCCCTTTCTTAAATTTTAGGCTGTCCAATATTCCTCCCCCCTCCGTTCTGTCCTGATGAAGACCCGCTTTTGACTACCGAATGGAGCATAGTTTGGGTTGAAACATTGACGACCACACATTGACCAAGGCTCTGCACAACACAAGAATAATCATCAGTCAACAGAGACATTGTATTTCCCTAATTGTCTGGCCGATCACCCACAAGTACATAATTTTCATCACCATGTATATATTGCACACCACTGAGCACTGAACACTCATGTCACTTGACCACCTCTTACTTGCAATATATCACCTGTGTTGACAGCCGTGATTATATGTGTAAAATATACGAATGATATAAATCTGATATAACATATGCAGTAGACAGCAATTTGAGTCATGTGCCTTATTGTTTGTGAAAATGTTTTCTGTGTCTAGGCACTTGAGATACGATTGTTATAATTGACAAAATAACAGTTGCAATACTTAGCGCGCTGATAGAGGTAACCGATAACCCGACAGAACCACTTTTTGTTGATTACGATATACTCAGGTTCTGAGGGACACAGGGTCACCCCATTTTTTGTAAGACTAGCCGAGCAAGGTAGGCAGATATGCATGAGCATATTTCAGGGGAGTCCGTGTTTGGCATGTATATGTTTACTAACAGCAGTGGAGAGGTAGCTAGTGTGCCTGCCACTATTAGATAACGACCCCCAGGGTCAGTGATCACCTACTGCGCATTGAAAGGTATAGACCTGTGCACAAGGATGCACACACCCCTGGAATACGTACTACAGTTTGCAAAGTTTCACTTTGCGCCCCAAGCAGAGGCAAAGTGGGGTGTGGCGCTTGGGGCGCAATGGGTCTCTTGGAGGAAAGCGACCTGCACTCTGTGTCTGGTTAAATAGGATAGTATTTGCCTTCCCTTTCCGAGGGTTAGAGAGCCCTCAAATATTCCAGGTAATGCATGTCAGTGAGTGTCGCTCCATGGTTTTAGTAGTTGCGCACATGGAGGACTTGAACTAATGTGCATGGTGGTCAAATACTCGCAGATCGGTCCCTCAAAGTGGGGCAGCCCGCTAGTGCTAGACACCTCCTACATTTTGTGCAGATATAGACAGTGCAATACCCCCTAATCCACCACTCCCACTTCCGGCAGTGTAACAGATGCTACCTGAGGATCCCAATAAATATACCCCTATCAAAGAATAAGAACAACTTGTAGGAGTCATCCTTGGGGGGAGGTAACACTCAAAGGATACCACCTATTGTCATGGTTGTATATCAAATACTAATGGCCTGACGAGTAGTCAGTGATGATGAGTGAAGTAAAACTCGCAGTCTTCAATGTCGCCAGCAGAACAAAATCATAGATACACCCATCTGGTGAAGCGTGCCATCGCGACTCGGTCCAGTAAGATACTATAGAGGCCAGTAATCAACCCCGCAACTGCCCCAAAGTAATGTGAATAAATCCATTCCCGGCTGCCGCCAGTCACAGAGCAGTGTTATGTGGGTGATGAGTGAGCAGGGGCAGAGTCGCCAGAATATGATCACTTTGCCCTTGTATTGTATGTGCAGTTTTGCTGGGTATAGTATTGAGTATTTTACATTGGCTTTACTTAAGGTTTTCTTGGCTTCTGTGTACTTGCGTCGCGCTTCCTGCTCAATTGGGGTGTAGTCTGGATAGATGGCCAGTGTCATGCCTTGGTATTGTAGTGACCGTTTTCCTCGAGCGAGCCGCAGTACTGTGTCTCGATCCTGAAAATTTGGCGATTATCATCTGGGGGTGCACCAGGGACTGGCCTCGGCCCGAGGATTCTGTGCGCCCTCTCTATGGCAAACGTGGTTGTGAAGGCCTCTCTGCCGAATAAGTCAGTGAGGAGCCGCGCTACATAATCGCTCGTGTGCCCTGTGTTGGTGGTCTCCGAGATCCCTGATAAGCGTAAATTGTTCCTGCGTGATCTCACCTCTAGGTCTTCAGCTTTTGCCATTTGTTTGAGCTGCCTCTTCAACTTGTCTAGTCATTTGGAGCCAGAGGAGCCAGCATCCTCCAAATCAGAGATACATTGTTCAGCTGCCTTTAGCCACTCCTCATGCTGGTCAAGGCATTGGTGCATGCTTTCCAGCTTGGCAGTTATATTATCTAGGCGGGTGTCCACCACTCTGAATCCAACCTTAAGTTCAGCAAGTATTGCCACAGTACCCTTGGCTGCTGCCGTGTCTGCGCATAGTGTGCGTGTATCAGTGCCCCATTTGGCTCATTTCCCCCCGTCTGGGGGTCTTTGAGGAATCGAACATCAAAGGGCATTGGCGTGGATCTGTGCACCCCATATTGGCAGCCACCCACACTGGGGGCCTCAGCTAGGACTTCGGTTGTTAGGCAGTCTTTAGGTAGTTCACCAATGCGCAATATGATTTCTTTTAGGATGGGCTACACTCTGTTCAGCAGGTACCAGTGCCTCCAACAGTGTTGTCCTGGGGCATTTTAGTTCAGGTGAAGCTCGTCTTCTTTATGCTGTGTCTAACTCGCTGGGGTGATTAGTGCCACTTGGGAATGTGCCGCCATGGCGGCATCTGTACTCCCGATGGCCGAGTAATGGCATGCACCATTTATTCACTGCCGGGGCCAGGGCCTGAGATATTGCCCTTGGGGCTTAGAGGGACAGCCAGTGTCCAGAGTGCACTCGGAGCCTTCTAGAATTGTTGGTGGTGTTGTGAAGCTCCGCCTGAGCCGCAGAGGCTGCGGCGCATATCGGAGCTCTTTCTCATGATCACCGATTAGGCCCCGTCACCCCCAACGCAAGACTCCTGTGTAGTGCAGTCAGACTCCGCATAGGTGTGCCTCCTCCGATTGCGACCATCACACACCGCTCCACAGGCCGCCGCGCCAGCGGGCCTCGAGTTTTGCGCTGCAAGCAGATGCGAACACGGCCCCGCCCTCTTACTCGCCCACGGCCCCTGTCATCGCAGAGCCTCCGAGGACCGCGGCAAGCCTCAACTGCTGCCGGCCGCGTATCCGCTTCTCTTGACTCTGTGCGGCCCCCGTCGGTCCCAGTTACTTGCGGGTGGGTTCTGCAAGCCATGCCAGCATCTTGTGAGGCATTTGGGAACTATGTGACACTTGCAGGCCAACGGATATCACTGCGTTCTTTTTAATAATTCCAAGAGTCTGTATAGGGAATATTTTATAGTAACTTTTATTCTTGTTTATTGTCATATAAGATTAATGTGCTTGCTTCTTTTATGGTACTGTAAAACCGAAATAAAGACTTTGATGATGATTCCACTGTGTCCTTTAGTGCTTCAGGCTCGAGCGGCCATCTTGGTCCTCAGCCAGGCCATGCCCCATTTTTTAGTGAATTTCTAAGTGTTTTTTAAAACAAAAACAGATCTTTTTATCACACCTAATTATAACATCACTTCAACCTTTGAGTTTTTTTAGTTACTTGCTAGTTCTTTTTATTGTAAAGTAATATTTTATTACCATACGTAAAGCCAACCCCACAGCGCAGCCAGGCCCTGCAGCAAATCCCCCATAGGCAGCCAACTCCACTCTGCTCACAGTCTTTGGCCATGCACAGTAGGCGGTTGGCAGTGGCCAACCCATCTAGAGCCAGCACCATTGCTTACTACTAACCTGAAAAAGGCAGGACCAAATGGGAAGATCTTCAAGATTATTTGGTGCCTTTACATACTGAGCAAGAATTAAGAGGGAGAACCTTGGACTCTGCCCTTAGCCCAGGAGACTACAAGAAAGAAACTACTCGTCTTGGACAGTCACTACAGAAGTGATTGCACTTCAGTAAATCAACAATGCATTCACCCTATCAAAGATTCAGATTATTTTTCAATTTGCAATTGTAAAGAAACAACACTGTCCATAAACCTGGAAAATTCTGGCAATGGCGTTGCATAAAGCTAACTAGAAGGGGCGATACAAAAGGGCAGAGCTTGTAGGTCATTTGACGCCTTTGTATACTCAGCAGCAAGTAAAAGGGAGAACTGTGGACTCTGCTCTCAGACCAGGGAGGCCAAGAAAGAGCGCACTTGTCTTGGACAGTCACTACAGAAGAGATTGCGCTCCAATAAATCAACAATGCATTCCTTCAAGAATTCCACATCGTTTTTTAACATGCAATTGTAGAGAAAACACACTGTCGGTCAGCCTGGAAAATGGTAGGAACACAATTGCATACTACTAACGTGGAAGGGGTGGGGCTAAATAGTCAAAGCTTGTAGGTAATTTGGTGCCTCTTTTTTTATAAAAAGGGGACGGGCCAAGCGACTTCCTCCCAGAGCCTTCAAAAGTCCCTTTGCTGTGGCCTACATTCAATAAAGGTGGGTGCCCTGGTGCCCACCCAGGGCACCCACCATACACTGGTTGGGGGCCACCAGAGGAACCCCAGGGCCCCCGCAGCCTCAGCCAGTTCCCCCCATGCTGACTTTGCTCTTGCCTGTAGTGAGCAGCTATTTATGCTATATAAATGCATATAGATGCTGTGATCTATCTCCCTGCCTTCATCGGTACGGGCTGGGAAACAGATCAACAGTCTACTACCAACTGTGTTTTCTCCCATTTGGCGGGAATTTTTAAATTGTCCCCACCAGGCAGAAGCAAACAAGTTTCCCTGCCCACACCAGTGTGGACAGGGAAACAACTGTGTCCTGGGGTTGGGCTCCCTGGGATGTAGCAAGTGAGTTTGCCTCAGGAGATGGGGTCCCCGGAGCCATTAACGGCTCAGGAAGGGGGCTGCAAGGCCCCTCCCCCTTTTTGGACTTTTGTCCCCGGAGGTGGGCTCCACAGGACCTAAAATTTCTCAGGCAGGGGGCCATTAATGGCGGCTTGGGTGGGTTTGCATAACCCTCTCCCTATTTTTTACAAGTAGTGGCCTGGGGGAAGGGGTCCCCATGGCTTTTTAAAAGCTCCCCATTTTAGGTATTTTGGTTTCCGGGTAGGCTCGCTGGGACCTATAATGGCTCGGGGAGGGAGGCCATATGCCCCTATCCTCTCATAAAAGGTGGCCCAAGGGAGGGCTCCCTAAGGCCTATAATGGCTCGGGGAGGGGAGTGTGCCCCCTCCCCTTCTGAAATGGTGCCCCGGACATGGGCTCCCAGTGGCCTATAATGTCTCTGGTAGGGGTGCTGCGCACCTCACTCCCCTCATGAATTGCGCCTTGCGGGAGTTACCTGGGATCGCATCAAGAATTGCCTTTGTTTTTCAATTTTGGCCCCAGGGGGTCCCTCTAGGTCCCCCCATGGGGCCTAGGAGGGGAGGGAAGGGTCTCCCTGCCCCTTGTATCATTTTGTTCTCAAATCAAACTTAAGGATAGGTGACTACGTCCCTGACTCCTGCAATGGCTGCCAAGAACATTTTTCTGATGTTGCTGGCAGCCAATCAGAGCAATAGCTCCAGCAGGAGTCTGACTCTTACAATAGCGTATTGGCCCAAGGGAAATAAAGATCCCCGGGCCAATCAGAACGCTATATTTTTTAATTGGCGTGCCCGAGAGAGTCTCTTGAGCCTCTCGCAGACCCAACCATCCTGATATACAAATACTTGTGACCCTTAATTTCTAAAACTACTTAATGGATTAAAAACCAAATCCCCAAAAGCACAATCTACGGACCAACATCCAGCTTCCTTCCAAATTTGGTGTAATTCCATTAAGCAGTTTTTGCTACAGCCCTGCCTAAAGAATTCTATGAAAAATGCATGGGAATTTTGCATTTTGGGACCCCCCTTTTTCTTGGCTCTCACTTGACGGATCACCCTGAAATTTTGCATGCCTAATTAGTCAAAAAGAAGTACCTTTTCAAAATGTTTCGTGGAGATTCGTCAAATGGGGCAAACATAAAAAACGCTTTCGGTATGGAACAGCTGACCTAACTACAATACCCAGTGGACAAATGTAGGGTTGTCCTGTCCATTCTTGAGCAAACCAACAATTTAACGTTATGCCTACATCTTAGCTGCTCGGTGCTGAACAGGATGATTCCCACATTTTCTACTGATTTCTCACCAGTGGCTTTAAAAGTTTCAGTATTTTGGGTGAAGTATTGGTTTATGCATGTGGAATGTCTACAGCAATCGTGATATTTCTCCTCTTTCAGGGAGCTACCACATCCGCATCACTCAATGCATGTTTCTACTGTTGTTTTTATGTTCACAATTTAGTACTGTCTATGTGTTCTTCAAGTCAAAATCCAAATGACATGTTGTGATCCCTGGAAATTGTTTGTAAGCTAAACTGTCATGGAATTTTAATTTTTACCCTTCCAGGAGCCAGTTTTATATGTTTTGACAATATAGCTCTAACCATGAACTCAGCACATTGACTAATAAAGCATAAAAAACTCCATAGCAGCTGCATTCAGTGCAGACAAGTTGGGTGACTAAGGGGCATATGTATGAAAGCAAAATTTAGTCGCAAAGGCTGCGAATCGCAAAAAACAGCGCTTGCGACTAAAATTTCGCTATTTCATATGTATGACACACATTCCTAGTGGAAATTAAGAAATCGCTAAATTAGCGATTTCTAATGCTGCGAAACATAAAAATAGCGAATACATTTGTGATTACTTAAATTGCGATATTCTCAATTTGCGAAAATCGCAATAAGGATATCGCAAATTAAGAAATCGCTAACAAATGTATGAAAACCTCGCTAATTGCGAATTTACGAAATTCGCTAACTAAGAAATCGCAGTTAACACCAATTGCATGCAGGTGGTAAACTGCTGCTAGGTACTTAAACCACCCCACAATTCAACAGAACCAACCACAATGGCAGCACTGTTTGTGATAGCCAGGAGGCTGCGTATTCGGGCTCTTGCACAGAGGAGAATGAGACAGGAACGTATATTCAGGCTGCGCATCACCCTGTTCCAGCACACTGAAGAGGACATCTATGACAAGTAAAGGCTGCACCCACAGACCATAATGGACCTGATTGAGGAGCTGAAACCCTACTTGGAACACCCTACACGCAGAACACAAACAATTCCCACACATGTGCAGGTCCTGTGCTCTCTGCACCTCCTGGCGTCAGGGAGTTTTCAACGGGTAATAGCGGAGGTTGGTGGGGTGTCACAGAGTGCACTTTCGCGCTTCTTACATGCCTTTCTAGATGCAATGCTACAGAGGCTCCCACATCACATATACTTCCCAAACACCCAACAGGCATTACAGCAAACAAAACTGGACTTCTACCAGATTGCACGTTTCCCACACGTCATTGGCTGCATCGATGGGACCCATGTGGCCATCACACCGCCCTCAGCAACTGAATATGTCTACCGTAAATGCTACCATTCCCTCAATATACAGATTGTGTGCAATGCAAAGTATATCATCACTGACATTGTACCCAAATACCCCAGCAGTACACTTGACTCTTTCATCTTTAGACACAGTGGAATACACAGACGCCTGAGTGCTGGAGAATTTGGGGAGGGATACCCGCTAGGTAAATACATGGCACACACCCATACATCCACTACATCACTGGAGGGTAGGGACATTGACTTACCGATTGTGTCTATCCCTGCAGATGACAGTGCCTATGCAGTGCGGGACTTCATCCTGACCCCGTATCTGGATCCAGCAAATGCAAGTGAGAGGAGATACAACAGGGCACACAGATCTACACGCTGCGTAATTGAGCGTACCTTTGGAATCCTGAAGAGCCGCTTCCGGTGCCTGCATAAAAGTGGAGGCGCACTGCAATACAGCCCTGAGACCTGCTGTCAAATCGTGGCAAGCTGTGCAATGCTACATAACATGGCAATGAGGAAAGGCACCACAATTGATGTGACCGACACAGACACATCGGATGACGATCGCCCTGCTCCCCCTGCCAGACCTGCGTCAGGAGTCGGGGCAGCTGCTGGACGCCAGAGACAGACAGAGATCACACAAAACTACTTCTAGGTGAGCAATGATGACATGAGACAAAAAAGCTTGATAATGTGTGCAGTGTTTATTCACACTTCACAATCATTAAGCGTGTAGCTGTACCCAGCACATGTTATGCACACAGTGCAGGTAAGGCACAAGTAACTGTGCAATCTGCATAGTTGGGTTACTTCACCCTTTTAGGATTAATAGTCACCAGACAGTTCACCTCCTTTGGTGACGCATTGGTGGTGTTTTGCGTCCAGGATGAGTGCCCTCCATGGTGTTCCGGGGTCCTGCTCCCTGTCTGGTACTGCGCCGTGTTTCTCCAGGCAATGTAGGAGTGATGCTGCTCCTACTGGAGGTTTCTTCACTCTCGCCAGAGGCCATGAGAGCGCTGCCACCTGCGTTGGCCGTCTGCAGCAGCTCCACAGCACTGGTGACCTGTGCTAGTCCTCTGGCTATGTCCTGCCAGCAGTGCGCCATTTCCACCTGCATTGTGACGCTTCGGCGTGTCAGAGTGCTGGTGGTGGTGCAGAGGTGGTTCACGGCCTAGGTATATCTGTGAAGGCGTGCATTGGCACGTCGGCCAGCCCTCTCACTGGCGGCTTGGTTGTGCCTCAGAGTGTCACAAAGGTCACGGATGGCACCTGCCATGGCCATGATGCCCTCCCCCATGTTTTTCTGATCTTTGTGGATACGGCATAGCTGCAGGCGCTGTTCCTGCAGCATGCTGTGTTCCAGCCCAGAAAAAACGTTTTCTTCCACTTCAGTGGCAGTGCTGCTCCTGGGCCTTGACCTGCGTGTGTCCTGTGGTAGAATCCTTGGCCTTGGTGTGTCCTGAATGGGCATGTGTGACTCACCCTGACTCCCCTCTCTCCTGTCACTGTCCTCCCCTGTGGCCGGTACTTCATCCTCAAATGGAGGCAGTGGGGGCACATGTGTGCGCTTCCTGCGCTGGATTGGTATGAGCTCTGTCTCGTCACTGGAGTCCTCAGGATGTGCAGGCTCCTCTCCCTCTGCACTGTCTTCACGTGCCCTGGATTGTGCTGTGGATGTAAAGGGGACTACGTGAGTTTGTGTCTTTGTCTGCAATTAGCAATCAATAAAGTTCCTACAGTTTGTATCGGCTAACCTCTGACACTGTATCATTCACTTATCCCCAATCCACATGTTGCATTAGATTTCCTTTGTCTCATGGACACACTGTCAGACATAGTACTACAAGTCCCATGATGCATTGCTGGGTGTGCTGTAAGACTTGGACTGGAATGACATTTCGTGAGGATATTTAGCGCATTTGGGGAAGTGTGCATGGGATGGGGATCAGTGCAGATTGATTTTGCATGCATCTTACCTTGGCTGCTGGATGCAGGGTCGGAGCTGTCAATGTCAGCCACACCACTGACGCTCTCAAGCAGGAGAGTGGACTCCACAAGCTCCTCGTGGGGTGTTGGCTGTGCTGCTGTGGATGGTCCTCCCCCAGTCTGGTTTGCGTCCTTTATTCTGGCTGCCACCCTCTCCTTCGACCTCTGGCGCATATCATACCATCGCTTGCGCAATTCTTCGATGGTGCGATTGGTCACTCCCACTGCATTAACCTTATTTTGGATGTCCAGCCAGATTTTGTGTTTCCTTGCCTCTGGGAAACTCAGTGCCTTCTTACCAAAAAGGAGCTCATGGCTGCACACCATCTCCTCAATGAGGACCTCCTGCTCCTTTTCTGAAAACTTGTGTTTCCTCTTCCTCTTCTCTGCATCCTTGCCCTCCTGTTGTTTGTTGGACTCCATTGCTGTTTGCTCTCTCCTGGGATGCCTCCTCACACTTTCCAAGCAGCCTCTGGGTGTGGCTCAGGTGAGCAGGTGCAGGAAATCACTCCAACTTCCTGTTTGTGATGTCATCAGGCTGCACCTGTATTGCAGATTCCCGTTTTTGCGATTTCTTAATTTGCAAATCTCGCAATTAAGGAATCGCAAATGCGGTTTCTGAGAATATTTTACGATTATTAAGAAATCGCAAAACATTTGCGATTTATTTTTTACATCCCGATTTGCGAATCTCAATTTGCTAATCGCTAAATATCGCAAATTGGGATTCGCAAAACGGGAGATTCATACATATGCCCCATAGTCACTTCAACTTCTTGAATTCAAATGTCTTGATAATATGATAGACATGGTGACAGAGTAGGAAACCTGTTAGGATGCAAGAGATTGCAAAGACACACAGACAGTAAGTAGCTTTATTAAGAATGCGAGATACAGGAACAGAACATCACTAGGAGAAGGTGTTGCAGGTAGTTCAGCACACGTCATGGATAAGTTGGTAAATGTGAGCGGGGTTGCCCTCAATGGGTAATCCACATGTGGAAAAAGACCCAGTAATTTTAGGTCTGTGTGTTATTCCCTATTCCAGGGACAACATCTCATAATTACCCTGTGAAGGTGTGGAATTACATGCTGTAATTGGAAATTCTGGATCCTGTATTTTGGCAAGACTGCACCATGCAAATTGTTATTGGGGCATTCTGAGGCTAACTGCTGCTCCATGCATATTTTTGTATCCATACAAAATAATTATACCAAAGACTCTACACTAGCACAAAACAATGGGACCCAATCAACATTCTGCTTTCATCCATTACACATGATTCCTCCTTGATACGGTACTCCCATTCACAGCACGCTGTTCCCCTCATTTCCTTAAAAGAAAACAAGCACAGAAGAAATATTTCACGAAAGCAACCAAATGCAAATTAACACCACATCTCAACAACACTAAACCATGGCAGTTGGATAGACCAACATGATAAAAAAAAAACAGGAAATAATAGCACTGGAAAACCGCATTAGCTAAATACATGAACAAATATAAAATGGAATCAACATAATCTACATTCTCCGCATCTACACCCACACACATAATGACATAGAACAAACTCCCTGAGAATGCACCCTTAGCATGGACCACAATACATTGTCCCTGCAAGACCTGGGGCTTATGTTTATTTTCACAGCAATTAAACAATACAATTCCCAGAATCCTGGTTTCCTAAGCAGGAAATGGTATTTAACATGCAATCATCCCATAGTATTAATAGGTCCAAATGCACATGACGTCCTCTTTTCTGGCTGCTGGGAGTTAACATATTTTTTAAAGTGGAGTTAAAACCTAATTATTTGTGGGAAAAGGAGAGTGTTCTACTCTTGTGGATTTTCAATGGCTTGAATTCATGGGAGGTTGGCGACTGCGTTTCCTGTTGCTTGTTGGTAAACTGTTTCACTTTGTGTCAAATTTCAAGGGGGTCTCGCTTGTCAGCTTCACTGGCGGTGATTTATCTCTAAACGAGCGCCTATGAATACATTGTCGCTAAGGCTATGTTTGGGAGAGCAGCATTTTAAGTTTTAAGAGTGCTCAGGTTTTATACGTTGTTGCTGATTGAGGCGGCCTGCCCAGAAACAGACTCTAATTTGCAAACCAGTATACTACATACTTTGTTGACGGGCATGGCAAGTGGAAATTCTCTGGGGTGCGGCTTTTGTGTAATCTGATGCGCTTCAGGGAAACATTGTTTCTGGTTTCTGCAGTGGTTGTCCAGATTTAGAGTTTGAAGTGGCTGTAAAGCCTAGAGATAAATCCATTGGTTCGCAAGCAGATATAGGGTTTGAATCCCTGGGTTGGCTTATTCATTTTTCCAATCTTTTCTTGTAGGTTGCTACATCCATTTATGCTGTAAGCTCCATATAGCTTATCCGTCCTTGTCGCTGCAATTCTGCCTCAATCCATAGTCCGTGGTCAGAGATCAGCAAACGGCCATTTTAGTCAGCAGCCATCTTGCCTTTCCCTCACACCAAAGAAAAAAATTGGAAAAATAGTGGAATAAGAAAAAACAAAGCGGCAGGCGGACGGGAATGGATGCAGTGTTCTCCTAACTTGAGCTCTGCCCTGGCCCCGCCCTATGTGGAGTAGTGCTCTGCCGCACAGAGCTGGTGAAGGCTTTCTCAGCTTGTCTGGCGGACTCGGCGTTTGACGGAGTTGAGAGGGATCACTGCTTGCGGTGGTCTGACTTTCGTCTGGCATGTTTTTCAATCATGGCCCCGAAGATTCCTGTTGTGACGGGGGTAAAGGGGAAGACGTGCTCAGGAGTGAGCGCTGGCTTATCCCCTAAGGCGGCTGCATCTACGGACTCCCACCCAAAGCTAGGGGCGAAGAAGCAAAGTTCTAACGTGGTAAGCGTTCAGCTAAAACTGGATGAGAAGAAAAACCGCAATGTAACACAGCCAGCGGCCGAACCTACTGTTCTGGAGATGCTGCGAGCAACACAAGGGATAAAACATGCACAGCAGCAAGAAAACTCAGAAGGTGAGCAGTACCGGGGGCAGGCAATATGGACAAAGGAGATGGAGTCGGGAGGTGGATGGTTTAAATCCTCTAGCATCAGATGAAAATCGGAGTGTGAATACAGATGTCAACATTGAAGCATGTAAATTTAGTCAACATACCCAACCTCCTCCCCCATTAATTACCCCCTCCTGCCTGCAACCAGAGACAAGAGCTCTTAATGATGCAGATGCAACATAAGGGCCAGGACTTTTAGAAAATCACGCCACATCAGGGTCCATTACTCTTACCAACACCATAGGAGGCGCTATGGCCATGGCTAATAATCATCCTACATCTTCTAATCATAGCGAGCAAGACTTTTATTCACTTTCCGATGGCATTTGGTCAGTATCCGGCTCAGCCTCCGAGTCATTTGAGGACTCTAGCGAAGAGAATTCAGATACAGGGAAAAGAGATATGACCGCTACAATGCGCAAAGCGGCAAGAAAGACAATCCACCCCAGTCCACAAAAAAAAGCTTGAGATGGGACTATCTGGGAGCAGATTTACTTAATACGAGTGCAGTATCATCGGCTAAAGGGGAGAATATACCCCCTCCTGTACTTTCAACGTTGGACACAGTTATCCAATGTATACTTTCTCATCGCGAAGAAACACGCCAGGACAGTAAACGAGTGCCGATAACAATGCGAAAGATTGAAGGGGCAGTTAGAAAAGTTGCAAAATCATGTGCTGTCATTAATGAACATCTTACAACTCTTGAAGCTCGGACTGAAACTTTGGAAAATGATGTAGTAACTACACGAACAAACACCACGACACATGATGTGCAACTAATTGATATACAATGGAAACTTGAGGACTATGAAAACAGGCAACGCCGAAATAATTTATGAGTCCTAGGCGTACCGGAGGGAAAGGAAGAGGCAGACACTCGGAAGTATATGGTTGATATCCTATCCAAGGCATTCCCAGATTTGGAGGGATGGAACTGGGAAATTTAAGTTCAAAGAGCCCATCGTGTCCCTTTCAATCTCAAGCTGCCTGTAAAGCCCGATACAAAACCTCGTGCCATACTTGTCTACTTTGTCAATTTCTTACTTCGGCAGGCAATTTATGACAAAGCGAAACCAACAACAAAACGCAGTGGTGGGGATTATCTCTTTTTTGTTCAGCCGGACTTCTGCAATTTTACGGTAGAAAGACGATGGCGTCTTCGAAAAATGATAAAACCAGTGCAAGATCGAGGGGGACAGGCATATCTGCTACATCCAGCCCATCTAAAAATAATAAAAGGAGGACATGTTCACTTTTTTATCTCAGAAATTAAAGTGAAAGAATATCTGGAGTAATGGGACTTGAAACATAGATTGATTAATTCTGAGATTAAGCTCTAGGCTGTACAATCACTTTCTATTCTTCTTTTTCTTTTCTTTTTCTATTTTTGAACATAGTGCTATAAGGTCTGTGTTTTATAGTATATGTTTCCAAATTCTTATCTGTCCTAATTGCCAGCTAGTTAAATTTTTGAGCCAGGGGGCAGCAACCATCACAGCAGACTGGTAGTAGTCTGAATGCCTTTCTATATAGGAAGGGTGGGTGGGGGATCCAAGGGGGATGTAAGGGCATGGTTGCAGGGTAGGGGAAGGGAGGGGGAAGGGAAGGCGGTGGAAAGGGTGCAGGGTGGAAGGGTTACGGAAAGAGGGGGGAATTTTTTTTGGGGGGAGAGGATGCAATAGAAAAGAAATTTGAAATAACAGCTATTAGGTGGAAAGGGAGATTAAGGCAGAGGAAACCAAATAGTTTAAATGGCTAAGATTACTATTTGTTCGGTTAATATAGGCGGCCTTAATGATAGGCAAAAGCATATCAGAGTTGTAGAAATATTAAGAAGTTTAAATGCTGACATAATGGGGTCGATTCCGAGCCTGTATTTTTTTTTTTTCGTACGACTCGTATCCGTATTTTTTTCAGTACGAATCGTACAAGCCACGTCCGACCCGTGAAGTACGATTCGTACGGGAAAAAGTACATACGGATCGGTCCGATCCGTACGAATCGTAGCGGGAAAAGTTGTACGAGACGGACCCGGACACTTTTCCATATGAATCGTAAAAATACAGTCCGAGCGTACAAGTACGATCCGGAACGGTTTCCGGTTTACGATTCGTACGGAAAACGTCTCGTACACGGGGAATGACTTGTACATATGCAATGTTGGTGTACGCACCGTACATATGCAATGTTGTTGTACGCACCAATGTTGTATTATGCACCGTACATCCGCAATGGCGGTGTACGCACCGTACATACGCAATGTTGTTGTACGCACCAATGTTGTAGTACGCACCATACATAGCAATGTCGGTGTACGCACTGTACATACGCAATGGCGGTGTACGCACCGTACATAGCAATGTTGGTGTACGCACCGTACATACGCAATGGCGGTGTACGCACCGTACATACGCAATGGCGGTGTACGCACCGTACATAGCAATGGCGGTGTATGCACCGTACATAGCAATGTCGGTGTATGCACCGTACATACGCAATGGCGGTGTATGCACCGTACATATGCAATGGCGGTGTACGCACTGTACATACGCAATGGCGGTGTACGCACCGTACATAGCAATGTCCGTGTACGCACCGTACATACACAACGCATGGGGGTGTGTGCCTGTACGACTCATACCCTTGTACCGTACTGAACCACGGACACTGTAAAACAGCACAAGGAGGGTCTATTCGACTCGCACAACACCACAAAACACGTCTACAGTGCACAAATAATGGAAAAGACTGACCTGGACACATCCAAACAGGCAAACAGAGGGGCAAATTCACAACCACCCCTTATAACACACCCACCAAAAATTCAAACTGAGGCCCACCCACAAATGGACCAATAAAAAGGGCCCACACGCACAAAGCATGAGCCTTTGCAACAGACTCACTGCAGCTAGAGAGCACACACCAACAACTGCACCCAGCCACCTTAACATATACACCTTCACACAACCTCCTTCACATATACCCCCTCTTCACATTCAGACCCACACTGTCACATTCAGACCCACACACCCACAACCATCCACACCCTCACCCCACACCATGCCCACAGACAAGAATCCAAAGTTCACAAGGGAGGAGCTGGAGATCCTTGTCAATGAAGTCATCAGAGTCGAGCCACAGCTGTTTGGAACATTGGTCAGACAGACCAGCATAGCTGAAAAATCATGCCTGTGGCAGAGGATCGTCGATAGGGTGAATGCTGTTGCACCCATTAGAAGGACCAGGAATGAATGCCAAGCCAGGTGGTCCGATCTGCGGAGGGCGGTAAAGCGCAAAATGAATGCTGACTACGCCCAGAGCAACATCACTGGAGGTGGTGGGCCCCGCATACCAGTACATTTCCATCCCTGGGAGGAGAAGGTGATGGCCCTGCTTCCGCCGGTGGGAGTACATGGACTGCAAGGAGTTCCAGAGCCTGGTGAGTACACAAACAACTTAGGTAACATGGGGGTACTGGCATCCACACCCCAACTACACCAAATGCACTCAACTACCCCCAAGCCTTCACCGGCCAGAACCACAGTCAAAAATAACGCTAATGCCACTAACATGTGTATGCTCCATTGAGAAAGCAAGGCCATGCTATGTCCCATGCTACACGAAGCAGCAACCCAAGAATGGATGTCCGGTATGCTGGGAGGGTGGGTGGCACAAAACACATTGTTGAACTCCAAATCAGACACAATTGCCCTCATCCCATATGGCCCAGGTACATACCCATGCACCATGCGCAATGCACAGGGATTGCGAAAGTACTGACAAGATAGCTCACACTCGGCCCGGGTGTAGGCAGCACAAGGACCTCCTGTGACCAGTGCACACACAAACACCAAGACAACAAGGTCAGATATCTAGGACAGGAACTCACACTCACTGTCATGGCAGCATGCTCCATGGGGGGACAGCTACATCACCTGGGAGCCCCAGCGCCAAATCACACTACACCCACCAGCAGGCCCAGGCACACACACCCCTTACACAAGCAGACACCCCCGGGACAGGCAATGGATTTACCCACTGTCACAATGGACATGTAACACAACAACACCAATACATAGCTGAAGAAGCATCCAAGCCAAAAATCTACATGGCAAAGACTCAGGAGAACATATCAATCTGTCCTCCGCAACATACCCATCCACAAGTGAACATTGAGGAGAATGCTAGGCACAGACAACTACCTGGAGGAACAGTGCCAACTTGAATGTGTATGATCCATGCATGTTGCATGAAACAGCATTAACATTGTCTGTCTCTCACACACAGGGCAATGTGATGAATCTACCCCCAACAATGGGGGTGAAGATTTACAGTCCCTGGCCCGGGAGGAACCTGATCCCACCGGCAGCGACGCCTCTCAACACTCCGCGGATGACCCCGACCGACCTGGACTCTCTGGTGTCCAAGCCCCTGCAGAACCTGGTTCAGGACCATCTGTGACAACCACCACCCCCATTCCTGCCACATCCCAGGAGACACCGAGGAGCCCTGCCCGCAGTGAACAACTGAGCCAGTCTGACCAGGAGGGACAAGGAGCGCCGGGCACCCAGGAGGAGGCAGACAACACCGCCACTGCCACCCCTCAGGGGTCCCGTAGACCCGATGTGCCCACAACGGCAGGCCAGGCTTGTGTGGGCAGAGGTGGTGGGAGTGGAGGCAGGCGGAGGCGAGAACCTGACCAGCCAGCTGAAGGGACCGGTATGTCACACATGCACAACATCATGGATGCATACCGTTGTGACACCAGGGAGTTCAGCAAGGTCGTGGTGACCCTCACAGAGATGAAGAACCAGCAGGCTGAGCAACACGCCAGTCAACAAGAACACCAGTGACGGATGGAGGCAAGACTGGTTGAGCTCCTGGCGGTGCAAAGGGACATAAGCCATTCACTCCGTCAGATCGCCGACAACATGGGCAACCCTCCCTGTGCCACCAGGCAAAGACCACCACCAGCCACAGGGAGGGAGGAGGAGGAGGATTTGTTCGATGGAGCGTCCCAAGCATCGTCAAGGCCTGCATCTGAGGGTCCCCGAGGAAGGTGGGTCGTCCACGGAAAAGACCGTGAGAGGCAGCGGCACATCCACATCTCCCAGGTCACCTGGCCTGGCACCTGGCCTTCATGTGCGACAGCATCACCTCATTGACTGACATCATCTGCCACATGGACCTGCTGGTCACAGTCTGACTAATGATACCAAACACTGTGGTCTGGACTCTGATGACTTCAAATGGCAAGGATCCCATCTCCCCCTGTGAACTTTGGATTATATGGTCCCTGCATTGCACCTTTTTCAGTGCACATATAACGCCACAGATCTATAATTAAATAATTAATACGTGAAATTTTATGTTGCAGTCATTTAGCATGAGTCCACAACATACGTGTGGGGATATGTCAAAGTATGCCTGAGTGTGGAACTAACTCCAGCCATCCATACACTTGGATCTGAGTCCGGTCCAGGACACACATGTGTCTCAATGTATCACCAAATACAGACATGGAGCCCAATACTCACTCGTGATGGCCTCAAGCTGCTGAGGGGGGGCTTGTAATACTGCTCAGACAGACCAATTTGGAAGAGTATCATGAAGATGTAGAGGTCATGGGTCATGTTGATGTGCCCGGGGAGGGAGTCCCAGGTCTGTTTGGCGAGGTGGGAGAACTATCTCCTGCATGCAGTTTTTATGTGGATGTGATGAATGGTGGCCAGGGCAAGGTGGGCTGCATGGAGTTGGGCCAACGGGTTGTTGGATGACAGACGTCCTAGGTTTGTTTTGGGTCTGGGGTTGTGGACTGCCTCCTGAGTGTGGTTGAGGAGTCTGAAGGTGATCCTGCAGCAGACAGTGAGCCATTCTAGCTATCTCAGGTGGACGGTGATGTGGCTTGGGCTGGGGATGTTGAAGATGAGGTGTGCGGATGCACCCTGGATGTGGACAAGTTCTCCTGCAGTTTTGCTGTTGTTCTACGTAGAGGACGGTGCTGTAGTTGAGCCGACTGGTGTCGTGGACCAGGGGTACGGTCTGTCTTGCCCTGTAGTGGATCTATCTGTGGATCATTTGCAGCATGCGGAGGGTGTTGCAGCATGAGGTACAGATGGTGGTGAGTTGCATGGTAATTGTGAGCGATGGGTCCATGATGAACACCAGCTTGCGTGCGTGGCCACTGGGTGCTGGTGCGGTGCCCAGACCAGTGGGACACAAGGAGTTGACCCAGCCGTAAGGGGACAATCCTCAGATGATGACCTCAGTCCTGTCCAAGTCCAGCCTCAGGTGGCTGATGTTCAGCCATTCGTCAACGGATCTCATGCCTTCTTGAAGTTTGGATCTGGCAATGGCTGGCTCTTTGGTGAGTTTGAGGAGCATCTGGGTGTCAATAGCATACGAAATGATAATGAGGTCGTGTGCGCATGTGATGGTGGAGAGGGGGGTCATGGAGACATTGAAGATAGTCACGCTGAGAGAAGAGCCCTGGGGCATGTGCCACATGACCCCAGTGTACTACATGCTGCAGGGTGGAGGCCGACTCCCTGAGCCTTGCTGGTGAGCTACTTTCTGATTTAATCCTGGGCCCTCCTCTGGATACCAGTATTGGAGATGTGTGAGCTCACAGTGTGTTAGCACATGGTGTACAATGCCGTTGAGAGGTCAAGGGGGGTGGGCTCACCATTGTTGAGCAGGGCAAAGTTGTCGTTGGTGGTGGCAATGATGACGGTTGCAGTGGTGTGATTACTGTGGAATATGGTCTGGTGCTGGTTGCCTGGAGCTGGTTGCGTGGAGGAAATTTGTCAGATGCTTGTTGAGTGTCTTCCGGATGACATTTGCTGGGTAGGGAAGCAGGGTGATGTATCAGGAGATCCTGCAGTACTGCCGTCCGTTGTTTAACAAGGGCCTGGGTCTCTGCATGCCTCCAGCACCCATGGAATGTGGCTAACTCAAAGGAGACATTCATGACGCACTGGACGTGGGCTTCAAGGATGGGGAATGATGTGGTTGAGATGTTGTGTGGGAAGGGGCTTGATGGAGAGCCAGAGTGGATGGTGCATATGAGCCAGGTGGTGTACTTGCTGCTGACGGGAGTCTAGAACCTGACGGGTGTTTGTCCTGTGGATAATAGTGCTGTCTGCCTCTGTGTGCCTAGGCTGTTGTGTATGGCCATGAGCTAGCAGTGGTACAAAGTTGCCAGGGTTGTGATCTGCCTTGCAAGAGTGGGGTGTCTTGGATGGAGATCTGCTGTCAGTTCACTCACAATGCTGATGAGCTCCTTGATGTCGTGTGTTTTGGTGTCTCGGCACTATCTGAAGGATCTCCACTTCTCCTTGCTGATGATATGGTGATGTCTGTGTGTGGTCTTTTCCAGGCCTGTAAGGTAAATGATGGCTCTTTGTGTTGCTAGGTTTGCACAAGAGTCCGGCTAGGTCTGTAGGAGTCCAGTAGGTCTGCCTTGTCCCAGGTGCCTTAACTGTTGTTGTGCTTCACAGGAAAGTCCGTCAATGTGGCAACATTGTTGGATCAGTTGCTGATCTGGTGCGTGAGGTTTCAGGGTGTTGCGTTGGTGTTGTTTTGAGTGTCCCACATAGTTGTCTGTGATGACTTACATCAAGCATCTTTGGGGGATTGTTAGCGGGGTGTGGGGCAGTGTGTTGCTTGTCGGAGACGTCAATTAAAATGTTGATGGACCAATGACGGATGGTGGTGTGGTTCTCCTCCAGCCAGAAATTACTGGCCCCCAGCCACATGTAGCCTGTGGAGGTGAGGGCCTGCGTGCAGATGTACGTTTTGATGGCTTAGCGCAATTGTGGATGTAGGCCTGGAGATCTGTAGATGAGTGTTACTCTGAGGGTTGCCAGGGAGTTGCTGCAAACCCAGATTTGTGACTCTGAGGGTGTACTTGTGAATAAATTGCAATTCATCCTCCGGGATTGTTGGTGCCGTCCCTGCGGGTGATCTTGTATCCGTCTGAGATGGCAATGAAGAAGTCGTGTGCTGAGGATGCTTATGTCCAGGTTACTGTCATGAAGGTGATGTGTGGGCCTGTTGTGTTGAGGAGGTAACAGAGTCCAATGGCGTGCTGGTAGACGGAGCGGGTGTGGAGTAGGAGGCACATGACCTGGTTGTACTGACAGGGTCTGGTAGGCTGGGCAGCGCTGTGTAGGCAGTTTGAGTTGCACACTCAACATGCGAAGGTGTCGTGTGTGCGCTTCGGGGTTGCCTGATAGCAGGCGGATGATAGTCTGGAGGACATTGCTTGGAGGTTGGCTGCAGCAT
Organism: Triturus cristatus; assembly: GCF_964204655.1. Lineage (NCBI taxonomy): Eukaryota > Metazoa > Chordata > Amphibia > Caudata > Salamandridae > Triturus > Triturus cristatus. The sequence goes on from NC_140588.1 coordinate 450,656,488, forward strand.
GAGCCTGTTGTGTGACGTGGGTCATGCAAAGACCAGAGGCTCGTGCACTGTGCACGTTGCAGGCGCAGACGGTCCTGCCTTTGGCACGGCGTTGGCGCAACAGTGGCACAGACAAGCTGCTTGCTGCATTAAGAATGGGTGGAGGGGGGAAGGGAGGAGCATTTTGGAGGCGTGTGGGTTGCAGAATCAGGGCACTCGGTGGGGCGGTGTCACAGGTGAGGCAGCAGCAGGCGGAAGGGGTGAGAAACTAGGCAAAAAGTAGCACACAAAGACAAGGAGGTCAGAAAGGCACAGTGCAACAGGTGTATGTAAAGGAAGAAGTGTCAGGTTACTCATGGGTCACTACGAGAAAATGTATGACCAATCACCAAAAATGACGGCCACAGGGTCAGGCAACAAAATGCGGAGCTGCGCACAGGAGACACACCATCAGCATGTGTTCACGTCCCGTTGTGGGGAGCAACCTGCACAAATACATACACAACCAGGGACTTCATGCACAATAGATATTATTAGCCATGAAGAACTGCATGCATGTTGCCGAAGTACACATACACATATGCTCAATATTTGACAAGTATGCCATAGATGATGCATGCAAACTGGCAAGAGAGCTGCAGTGACAGAGATGAGGCACTTTGGATTGTGCTGAACACCTTTATTCCACATACACACACAAAGGTAAATGCATCCATGTGAACAGACTCACAGGTCAGTTGACAGAACATGTGGAACATACGCTGGACCCCCCCTTCACGACACGGATGATGTCAATCCCAATGAACTGGCACACAAGATAAGGGGATGAGCCAAACACATACTGCTGCACACGGAGAGGCTGCAATTCCCCATAGAGCCTGTTGTTGTGATGTCCCACACTATGTCCACCCGTAGCATCCACAATGTTTCAGAGGCAAAGTTTACACACATTGATGCCTTCATCAGACGCCACACTCCACTACAGATGACTGCCAAGAAGGGTGACTATCATGTCATGGGAGTGATGCTACATGTTATATGCTCCATGGTGAGAAGACATGTATGCACAACATGCACAGAAGCAGGCCCACACATTCCCAACCCGTACCACCACCAAAAAGCCTTGCTGCAATCCTTACCCAAACTGACATTTCCACATGTCCATGCATGTAACGCTGATTCAGCACACGTTGCAATCCTCATGAGGAATGGCAGGAGGACAACGATGACACGAGCAGACAACATGCGCAAAAACCTGGGAATGACAGACACACAAGAAGTCACCTAAAACAATTCTCGCCGCACACATGGACATTTACAAAACATGAACAATGTTGGACACATGTAAATTTCAAAGAAAGTCTCTCCGCAAAACTGTGTGGCATGACATCATCACTAGAGTGACACAACAGAACACACATCAAAGTCACTTTGCATTCAGTCAGCTGGACACACACATTGCAACACATGCCACTCAATGCTACAAGCTTGCACACTCATACCCAGTGACTCACCATTATGAGAAGAAGTTGCGTATGAGCTGACTCCGGATATCATCCTCCTCCTCCTCATCACTAGCCTCATGAGCAAGCCCTTGATCCTCCACGGGTGGATGTTCCTGCTCATCCGGATCCAGGATGAGTGGCACTGCCTTCCCAACTGCCATGTTGTGCAGCATGCAGCACACGAGGAAGATTCGGCAGACCTTCTCCGGAATCGGCTCTTCAGGAGTCCAAACGTCCTCTCAATCACTCGCCTGGTCTGCCCATGTGCATTGTTGTACCGGTGATCTGCAGATGTTCTTGGGTTGCGGAGAGGTGTCAGCAGCCATGGCATGTTGGGATAGCCAGAGTCTCCTACATGGAAACATCATGTAAAAAAGTGGGTCAGGAGATGCCGTAAGAGCCAAAGATACCGCAACACACAGGACAAACAGAGTATACCCACCAACAAGACATGCTCGTTCATTGTGCAGCCGCAGCATCATTTGTGGCACCCTGCTACGCCTCATGATGTAGGCATCATGTGCTGATCCTGGAAAACGTGCACAGACATGGCAAATCAGCATGTTAGCAAGACACACCACAAGGTCATTTATCGAGTGGTAAATGTTTTCTATTGCGATAGGCTTGTTCCTGTGCCGGTGGTGGTACCAAAGCCACATGTGTACCATCAATGGACCCAATTACATGGGGCATCCCTCCCAGGGCATAGAAATCCCCCTTGACATCTGTCAATTCCTCAGGAGTAGGAAATTGGATGAATTCATCAAGGTGCTCCAACATGGCTGCTAAAACATCACGCAGGACACGGCTGAACATTGTCTGTGACATGCCACCAACATCAGCTATGGTGAATTGAAACGTACCTGTGGCAAAAAAATGTAGGGCTGCCATCACCTTCATCTTGGGGGTCAGTGCAGTAGGATACCTTTGTCGCGGTTGCAGGTGTAGTGCCAGCTTGTCTGTCAAGTCCTCAATCAACTTGCGAGTGAATCTGTAACGGCGGATGCAGGCACGTTCCCTCATGGCACCCAAGTCTGGCATTGTTCTTGGGACAGGCTGTGCCCTGCAAGACATTGTTTGTAAGAATGAAGATTGAGAGTCTGCCAATATCAATGTCAATGAACATAGCACATGCTACACTACTAATACACATCAGGTAACTATGGAGTCGGGTGTGTGCAATACATACAGGACACATATGCCAGCTTGCTGGCACTCCTACAAAAAGCCAGATACACCTGTTGATTGTCAAGTCTACATGACATGCCCTGAAATGAGTTGGTGGCCAGTCTGAGTGAAGAACCACAGATATAACCGGAGTGACACACAATCACATAGCTGCATTGGAAGGATGTCATCTCATCCACACAGCTGACTTCAAGGCACACGCACAGGTCACATGGAATGTCAAATGTACATATCAAACACATTGCGATGAAGGGGTACATGTGACAAGAGAAAGACACAGCCATTGAGACAACGCAGACCTGTATGACTGGGAAAATATGCTGTCCGATGCACACAGACCCTACAGCGGTGTGAATCCACATGTGGCATGGTGTGTGTAGATGTGTTCCATGCCCATCTCCACACAGACCCATGTTGGATGCACCAACAGCAGATACAGTTGACGGAACACTGACATCAAGCTCATGGGAACACATGACACACACCTGACATAGTCACAAAGGGGCACGCTGATCGTGACATGTCAGTTGATAGAGTGTCCCTGTCCCTGGCATCAGGAGACAGGTGCGGGTGTTGATGACTGTGCCATCCCACTGCTGCTGTGCATGACACAGTTGAACTACAGACACACATGTGGCAAGTGTCAAGGTGATGTGTGCCACATAGTGCCCCATCACACATGACATGTGTCCACAGGTCATCACACATCAATTGTGCAACTAGATGAGATGACCTGTGCAATATCACTGGCTGCCACACCTAGGGCCTGCACATGACAGTATGCAATGACAAGTACTTGATGGACATCCTTGTGCGACTCGTAGCCCTCCATTCCTGGCATGTGTGCACCTGTATTACCATTGTAAGCGTGTGAAATGCGTACCCGTACGTGTGAACTAGTGTGTACCCGTACGTGTCAAACGCACTGTACTACTAGTGTGTACCCGTACGTGTGAACTAGTGCGTACCCGTACATGTCAAACGCACTTTACTACTAGTGCATACCCGTACGTGTGAACTAGTGCGTACCCGTACGTGTGAAACGCACCGTACATCCGCTATCATCGCGTGTGTACGCTTCGTTTCACTATTGTACTTGTGCCGTAGGGGTACGTGTGAAACGCACATACACCCGCTATCATCGCGTGTGTACGTTTCGTTTCACCATTGTACTTGTGCCGTAGGGGTACGTGTGAAACGCACCATACATCCGCTATCATCGCGTGTGTACGCTTTGTTTCACCATTGTACTTGTGCCGTAGGAGTACGTGTGAAACGCACTGTACACCCGCTATCATCGCGTGTGTACGCTTCGTTTCACCATTGTACTTGTGCCATAGGGGTACGTGTGAAACGCACCGTACCTGTGTGTGGATTTCAAAATTACATAGGGGACACATAAGGGACAAGTTTAAGGCCCTAAATGCATGCTGGTTGTCATGGAGACAGAGTTTTCAGTTGAAAGGTGTCGATCATGTGTCCTGGAACAGTCAGTTGGCCACAAAATACAATAATGTTGCAAAGTGGTTGTTGACTTGACATGATGCTCAAAATTTGAACGATGCGAATGCTGTCATTGGTGTATGTTTAAAGTCATTGGTGTATGTTTAAAGGGATTGGAGTAAACGTAGGATGCGAATGAGTCTGACCAATCACTATGTACTCCTCTAAATGAATGCCCCTCAGCAAGATAGATATAAGGCAGCCAGAACCCATGAGAGGGCACTTGCCTGCACAACTTTCCAGTCGACCAAACTGCTGCTGTCTCTGCTATCTCTGGACCATGTCACGTACTGTGGAGAGGGCCCAGCCATTCACCCAGGAGGAGAATGAGGCCTTGCTGGACTGCCTCCTCCCACAGTACACCAAGCTGTATGGGAGACCAGGGGAGCAGGTGAGTGCTGAGTCCACTACCTTTGCCTATGCAGCTGTTGTGTGACTGTCAATATTGTGTCCAGGTGGGACAGACATGCAATGTTGTTTAGAGTGGGTCCCAGGGGGGGGACATGCTGATGTCTCTCATGCAGAGCATGATGTAGTTCCTGTGTGCACTCCTCACTTGCATTGTGCTTACTGTGACTTTCACTGCATAGTGCATGACACTTTCAGCCTGGCAAATCCTTGGTGGCTTTTTTTCCTATTGTCCTGATGTGATTCAGCGGTCCCCCCGGTGTGACAGGTGACTGTACCCACAGATGTGTATGAGTTGAGTGAACCTGTGGTGAGAGTGTCCAAATGATGTGTACGACCTCATGGACATTGATGTGTGTGAATGTTCCTTGTCATGTGGGTGAGTGTCTATGTGAAGTGTTGCACCACAGCTGCATGGAGGAGGCAACAGATCAACCCATCTGATGTGACAAGTAAGCCGTGCTGTTTGTCTGACTTGCAGAGCTAGCATGACACCTGTGACACCCCACTGGCAAGTGGCACATGTGCAGAGTGAGGGTTGTATCCGCTGTTGTCAATGACAGGCGAGTGATCTGTGCTTGGGTGTGTCTGTCTAGTATGCTGATGGTGCGTCAGTGGAGTGGGACATGTGACTGCTTGGCACGTGCTGGCCTTCAGCCTGCTGTTGCATGTGCTGCACAGTGTGTGGCATGATCAGTGAGTGTGTCGCACCCCTCATGCCAACCTGTTGACTTTCAATGCCATGTAGTGCATTGGGGCTTGCACACAGGCCAATTTCTTATTGTGTATGATGTAATTCCTGTCTGCATCCTATACCCTGTTCAACATTTCAATGATGTTCAAATGTGTGTCTCTGGGACATGGAGCAGGTGTATTGATGTTGTGTCACTTTGTCATCCTGACAGGTAACTGCCTACGAGAAGGGGGTCCGCAAGAGGCGGCAGGACATCCGGTGCTGGACCCGGCGGATCGCCCGGGTCCAGCTGGGGCTCGACAGTCCGCCCCCACGGCAGCCGCCGATGCCTGACCCCCCACATGAGACGTGTCCTGGCGGTGGTATTCCCTGAGCTCGATAGGCAGTTACAGGAGAGACTGCAGCAAGGAGGGGGTAGGTACATGGCTGTTTGTCGTGTTATGTGTCGCCAGCTTTTGGAAGTGCTCTGTAGCCTGGATACACTCCCAGAGTTTATATGTGCAGTGCATTTTCGGTTCTCCAATGTCACCTGGTGCTCTTTTTCATCCCTTCCCCTCCTTGACATGTGTCCCCTGGTCTGTGTGTAATCACATTTGCACATGGTCATCTAGGGTGCCAGTAAATCTAAGTGCACATTGCTTTCTGCATCATGTGGGAGGGTGGTCTGTGACTTGTGTAGGTACCTTGCCTGTGCCATGACCTGTTCACTATGTTGGGGGTCCATATTTGTTGTCACTGATGATGAGTCTCAACATAGGAATGTGAGGTTTCAACTGAACACCCTTGCACCATGCATGACCAATGTTGTGGCCTGAGACATGATGTGCATGAGTGGGAGATATGCATATTGCCATGACGGTTGAACATGGAACAGTCAGCTCATTCCAGGACCACGGAGCAGTGTGCCCACTACAGTCCCCTGAGACACCCTGGCCTCCTAATCATGTGTGTCATCCAACACTGTGCACAGTCTCTGTGGGTTCAGCATAGGTCTGCCTCTGTGGCATTGTTCCCTGGCCTAGGTAGTATTTTGCAAATGTGATCTACATGTGTCCACTGGACAGGGATACACCATTTTGCGTGTGCATACTCACACTGGGCAGTGCCTGTGTGGCTATTCACAACAATCTGTTGATGGTTGTTTGTCACAAATATGTGTTGCCAGCCCCACGAGGTGATGTTGTGTAAATGAAGCTATTTTTCCAGCACAGTTATTGTAACCCTGAATAAGAGGTGTCACTTCTTGATCTGTATCAATCACATTGACTCAGGCATGGGGTGGGGTGTGCGGGAGAGGCATACATGTGCAACCCTGATTTTTCATTGCCAGGTCTGACTTGTGCGTGAGACTTGGCTGTACAAAGAATCACCGTGCAGTGCCCCTGTGATGCTGGCCAGTGCTTAATGTTCGTGCTTTGCAGCCTGTGTCAGTTTTTTAAAAACATGATTCCTGCTCATACATTTTTTTGCACCTGTGTGTGGTTCAGATGCAACGCAGTTTGGACTTTGTGTGCTGACATCTGTGTGTACATTCTGGCTTGCCATGAGGGTGTTCCCACAGTACAGCTAGGCTTTTTTTCAACCCAATTGCAGGCCCATTAGCTTATGCATTGTCCTGGGTGTGGACATGTGTGCCACTCCAGATGACCGGCAGTAGGTCATATGTGTAGCCAACTGTGTAATCAGGTGCCGGATGGCCATGATACAAGTGACATAATTCAAGTTGTTACACTAAAAAAAACTTGTACCTTGGCACTCACAGCACTTGTCAACAGTTCTTCATGTTTTAAAAGTGGAAAACATTTTGATTTGTGTTAAGAACACTGATGTGCCTGCATGAAAAAAGTCTCCCAAGGAAGTGCACACCAAACGACATTTCCACTTTCATGGAACACACTGGCACATTTTCTAAGAAGCCACTGTTAGAATTAAATGGTGTTGCAGATTCTCCATATACATGTTCCCACAGTGCTCTTGATTTTGTGAGACTCCTTTGTTGTTGGTGATACAAACTGACGAGTCTCAAGACATCAAGAGCTCCGTGGGCCCATGTATATGTACTTTCTGCAACACCATTAATTTCTAACAGTGGCTTCTTAGAAAAGGTGCCAGCTTCTTCAATGACAGTTTAAATGTACTTTTGTGTGCACTGCCTTGTGCGACATATTTCATGCAGGCATATGAGTGTTCTTTTCACGAAAAGGCGTATTGGCACATTCAAAACATGTAGATTATGTAAAGTATTGTGAGTCCCAAGGTAGCAACATTTTTTCGTTTTGTGTTCAAAAGTACTTACAGGTCTCTGAGTGTGGTGACACCTTGAGTATTGAGGTCTGTCAGTTTACGTTGGGTGCACCACTACTGTTTCTTTCAGGGTAAACAAGAGGTGGCATGACTTCATTGTATTGCTGTGCTCACCGGTTCACAGACACTAGCTTCTCAGTGTATTTCTCATTCAAGTTGTGGCCTTTTGTGTTCTTTTTTTCCTGGTGTCCTAGTGGCATAGTGGGTCTACCAACTGGGCAGTACAGGGCTTACATATGTGCGGAGTTATCTAGCTGTTACTCATGATGCATTGCCTGATATGCACTGTGACCAATTGTTCTTGTGCTCATGTGTCAGATGTATACAGGTGACTGATGCATTTCTGTTTGTTCTCCTTGCCCACAGCATCATCATCCGCAACCGAGGGAGACACCTGCATGGACCTGGAGGAGGGACCCAGTGACAGTGCCACCAGTGCTGTGGATTCAGAAGGACCCAGTGGCACGGAGGGCGAGGGCAGTCAGTCGGAGGACCTGTCTGGAGGCGAGAGCAGCTACGACGCCGACGGGTCTGAGGCTGACATCCTGGAGGAGGCGGAGGCTGCAACACCAACTGGCAGCATCCCCACATCTGTCCCCGCCTCCTTCATTACCATCTCCGCCCTCCTAGTTGCTCCCGTCCCTTCTGTCCGTCCAGAGGCCCACCATGTCTCCTTCGGCCCAGGCATCGCACCCCCTACCCCTGTCACCCCTGCTGCCCTCAGTGAAGAGTCTGTGGACATACTGCGGCAGTTGCAGGTTGGGCAGGCATCGGTGCTGAATGTCCTCCATGGACACACTAAACTGCTCACACAGATGGTGTCGTTCATGGAGGGCATGTCAGCAACGATGTCTGACCAACACAGGTTTCTGCGGTCCATGGACTCTTCCCTGATGGCAGCAGTTTCTCTCCTGCAGCGCTCTGTCCCCCCCTCTACCCCGGACCCATCCACACTGCCCTCTCCCATGCCTGCCCAACGCACAGCCAGACAGTCACGGGCACGCACCCCACCAGACACATCCAGCACACCCCCAAGTAAGGTACAGCGCACACCTCCTGGCATGCACACTCAGGGGGATGTAGGCACACCCACAGGGTCTGGGGGCAGACGACATATACGCAGCCACAGTCGCAGTCCGCAGTCCTCACAACCCTGTTCCTCCAAGACCACTCCCCTTAGCTCCCCTGCCAAACTCTCACCCAAGGAGATCTATATGTATGGGCTGGACAAGTCCCCGGGCACGGGAGTTGAGTCCCCCACCATGTCTACCCCCTCACCCAAGAGCGCTGCACCCCATCCCTCACCCACCACACCCTCTGTTGACCCTGGGGAATCCTCAGGTGCAGGGGTTCGGATGGAGGCACTGGCAGCGGTGTGCAGTGCCGAGCTCGCCTCCACCTTCGGCGCTGCCCCACCCCCTGTGGTAGAGACATCCCCCCTGCACCTGCAACACCTACCTTTCCCTCTCCTGTCCCTGCGGTGCCTGGTACTGCCACAGATGATGCCCCCCCCCCCGGTCGACAAACCTTGAGGTTCCTTTGTGCAGGCAAGGTAGGGGTGGACGCGGTTCCCTACGTCCACCCTTGAACTTAAGAAATGGACTGGCCATTGGCCTTTGTACATAGTCTATTTTTAATTAATTTTTTTTGGGTGCTGAATAAAGCCTTTTGTTTTACTTTCAACACTATTGCATTTCAGGTACTTGATGTTGGTGATGAGGCTCCTGGAGTTGGTGTTCTGGTAATGTGTTAGGGTTCTGAGAAATGTTTTGGTATGATGATCATGAGGTGGACCATGGTATCTGAGTGCCATCACAATGTCTCTGCAAAGAATCATTGGTAGTGTGTGTTCTTTGTGTTTGGAGACATTGTCCCAAGGAGTGTTCCTTCCTCTGTGGCACCTGACATCTTCCCTGCAAACAGTTGCACAATTGTTGTGCTGACCTGTGTCAACATTTCCTTTGTTGGTGAGGGATACCTTCAACAATGGCCGTGCCTGCTCACCGATGTCTCCTGCTGAATCGTCTGTGCCATCCTTGCTAGTCACTGTACTTGTGTTTTGGGAATGTAGGAATGCCTTCAGGGACAAATTGGCCCTTTTCAGCACTATGAATGTGTGTAATCACGGCCTACCACACAAATGGTACTTGTTATGCAGGGTATTTGGGCACCTGACTGACAATTGTGGGCATCGTATCTAGTGGAATATAACCCTATTGCTTCCATGAGAGACAACATCTTGGTGGCTGGACCAGCACCTGAAAATTCCTATCACTCCTGGGATGTGCGTGACAGTGTGTGTTCACTTTGACTATCTTAGTTTTGTATGCAGTTACATGACTACACAGTCTGTTGGCATGAAATCAGGGTGTGTATTGTGCTGCATCCGCCATGGGTGGGTATGCATGTGTTATATGTCCTCACACCCACATGTGGTGTGTCATGCAGTGTGTGAAAGACATCCATCCTCCTGGGAGTGGGACACTGCTGACAGCGATGTGTTGTAATAGCACTAAAATCATAGTCCAAAGTTAGGGATGCGTCCATACCACCATGTAGGTGTGGTCATCTGATAATGATGTACACCCCCCATATCTCTGTCCACTTCTGGGAGTCCTCTGCACCCACCCCCATATCTCTGTCCACTGCTGGTAGTCATATGCATCCACCCCTCATATGTCTGGACACTGCTGGGAGTCCTTTGCACCCACCCCTCATATTGCAGGCCACTGCTGGGAGTCATATGCACCCACCCCTCATATGTCTGGACACTGCTGGGAATCCTCTGCACCCACCCCTCATATTGCAGGCCACTGCTGGTAGTCATATGCACCCACCCCTCATATGTCTGGACACTGCTGGGAGTCCTCTGCACCCACCCCTCATATTGCAGGCCTCTGCTGGAAGTCATATGCACCCTCCCCTCATAAGTCTGGAAACTGCTGGGAGTCCTCTGCACCCACCCCTCATATTGCAGGCCACTGCTGGTAGTCACATGCACCTACCCCTCATATTGCAGGCCACTGCTGGTAGTCATATGCAGCCACCCCTCATATTGTAGGCCACTGCTGGGAGTCATATGCACCCACCCCCATATCTCTGTCCACTGCTGGTAGTCATATGCACACACCCCTCATATGTCTGGACACTGCTGGGAGTCCTCTGCAACCACCCCTCATATTGCAGGCCACTGCTGGTAGTCATATGCACCCACCCCTCATATGTCTGGACACTGCTGGTAGTCATATGCACCCACCCCTCATATGTCTGGACACTGCTGGGAGTCCTCTGCACCCACCCCTCATATTGCAGGCCACTGCTGGTAGTCATATGCACCCACCCCTCATATGTCTGGACACTGCTGGTAGTCATATGCACCCACCCCTCATATGTCTGGACACTGCTGGGAGTCCTCTGCACCCACCCACGCACCCCCTTGGAGCAGTACACTGCTGGTCTGGACCTACACACACACACCAATATGAAGGTAACATGCTGGGCCAGTCCTCTAAGCACACATTCCTGGCGTGTGTACGCCTCGTATCCCAAATGTACTGGTGCCATAACGGGGTACGTGTGACACGCAGCGTACCCACGCATTAATTGCGTGTGTACGGTCCGTATCACTGTTCTACTGTGCCGTAGGGGTACGTGTGGTACAAACCGTACCCACACATTCATTGCGTGTGTATGGTCCGTATCACTGTTCTACTGTGCCGTAGGGGTACGTGTGGTACGCACCGTACCCACACATTCATTGCGTGTGTATGGTCCGTATCACTGTTCTACTGTGCCGTAGGGGTACGTGTGGTACGCACCGTACCCACGCATTCATTGTGTGTGTATGGTCCGTATCACTGTTCTACTGTGCCGTAGGAGTACATGTGGTACGCACCGTACCCATGCATTCATTGCCTGTGTACGGTCCGTATCACTGTTCTAATGGTGCCATAGGGGGTACGTGTGCAACGCACCGTACCCACGCATTCATTGCGTGTGTACGGTCCGTATCACTGTTCTACTGTGCCGTAGGGGTAAGTGTGGTACGCACCGTACCCACGCATTCATTGTGTGTGTACGGTCCGTATCACTGTTCTACTGTGCCGTAGGGGTACGTGTGGTACGCACCCTACCCACACATTCATTGCGTGTGTACGGTCCGTATCACTGTTCTACTGTGCCGTAGGGGTACGTGTGGTACGCACCATACCCACGCATTCATTGTGTGTGTACGGTCCATATCACTGTTCTAATGGTGCCGTAAGGGTACGTGTGCAACGTACCGTACACGTCCACTTCCGTTGTTGCGGTACGCAGGGGTTGCTGGCTACGCCCCCCAAGTGACCAGACCCTGGTGGTAATGTATGGCCTCCATATTATAGGTTTGGCTTTGAGTATGGGGTTTGTTTCCTGCCCTCACCCCCACCTTGGCCCCTGGGTGTTGTTCTCACCTTCTGCGGCGTGTGCGTCGGGTGCGTTGCACCAGGTCGTAGGCCAAGAGGACCGGGATGACACATATAACTGGGTTCATGGCGTGTATGTCGCGTACCGGGGCTCCGTTGCGTAGCGGTTCGCGTCGGACTCTGCTTTTCCGGCTGTGTTTGACTCCCGTAAAAAAAAGAGCCGTACGGAGTGACGTAGGGACGAATCGGACTTGCTGGGCCAGAAACCGCTGCCTGAATAGGTCCAGACGTCGCGTACAGGCTGTTCCGGATCAGGATCGTAGGTTTTTTTTACCCGTACAGTCTTTTGTACGATTCGTACGGAAATAGGCTTTCTGTACGAATCGTACTTCCTAGGTTGTAGGGACAGTTTACCGGGTACGAGTTGTACGGAGAAAACGCTCCATACGACGATTCGTACGGCCTTTTTCCAGTATTGGAATCAGCCCCAATATGTCAACAAGAAACGCATATCCCCTGGGGGAATCGTGATATGCTTGCCATAAGAGGATACAATCTCGTAGCTTGTTCTACACAAACTTCAACTATTAGAGGGACTACGATTCATATGAAAAATCATTTTGGACCAGCCATGCGTGTACTGGGAGATAAATCGGGGAGATGGGCTATTGTGCAAATCCCATGGGACTGACTTTGCACAATATATGGGTCAAATGATGATGATCCACAGATTTTAAATAACTTAGAAGTTGAGGCAGCATCATGGCTGGGCCCGTTTATATTCTGTAGGGATCTAAATATTCACTATGAGAAGGGGTGTGGTAGCACTCAGAAATATCAAGGGAGAAAACCCCATGTTCATCAAGCACTTTTGGCTTTACAAATTAGCTATGACCTGCGAGATGTCTGGGGGATGAAACATCTAGCAGATCCTGGCTATACATATTATTCAAATCCCCACAAGAACTTTTTTAGGCTCGATTATTTTTTGGTGTCATCTTGTTTGATTCCAACTGAAGGCATCAAAAAATTACCCAAACTATTTTCAGACCACAATCTTCTAATTATGGATAAGATACTCTCAAATTTAGAACATCCACAAGCGAAATGGACATTTGACAGATCACTATTACTTAACGATATTTATCTTATATATATTATGAAATGGGTTATAGAATACTATGAGATTAATCAATATAGCTCCTCACGCAATGTAGTTTGGGATAGTTTTAAAGCTGGTCTTTGGGGGAAACAATCAGTTTTGTGGGGAAAGTTAGAAAACAAGAAGAGAGGGAAATTAACATGCTGATAATCGAATTGGGAGAACTTGAAAAATAATATACAGAGGCAGTTAGACAAAATCAAGAAAGCGAAGAAATTATATTACGCCAAAAGATAGTGATCATTAAAGCTGAAATAAATAACTACTATACTAGGAAGGGGGCAGCTATTTATCAAGCACACAAGTCTGAGGGATACGAATATGGTGAGACCGTCGGTACGGTTCTTGCGTTACGGACGAAGCAGAAAATAGCCAGAAATAACATCATGGAAATCAAGGGATGTGATGGAGTAATATACACAGAAAAGAAGGATATCATTAAGACCTTTGAGAAAAGATCTAGATCAGCAGGGTAATATCGATCCTATGCAGGCTAATGACACTGAGCATATTTTTGGTAATCAACGAAGGCTCAGCGAAGAAATGCGGCAAGAGCTGGATAAAGAAATAACCAAGGAAGAGGTTATCTCCGCCCTTCAAACTATGGCTTTAGGGAAAGCGGCAGGCCCAGATAGGATCCCACTGGAGCTATACAAAGCAATCCAAGAAGAGATAGCTCCTATACTTTTACATCTGTTCCTGGGGATACAACACAGTGGGATCCCGCCTGAGTCCTGGCAGAGGGCAGATATTGTGGTTTAAAAAAAAAAGGGGAAACCTACCGATAACCCTGCTTCATACAGGCCTATATCCCTCATGAATGGCGATACAAAATTGTATTCAAATATTCTAGCCACCAGGTTAGGGAGGAACATACCTCATCTTGTCTCCCCATGGCAGCACGGCTTTATACCAACGAGAGGCACAACAGACCACATCAGACGTGCTATAGCCCTATTATATATTACGGAGACAACTGACGAGAAGATGGCTATGATCCTCCTGGACGCGGAGAAGGCGTTTGATTGGGTGGCATGGCAGTATTTATGGACAACGATGATACAGAGAAGTTTTGGGCCCGGTATTTTAACAGCTATACAAGCAATGTACTCTCAGCCATATGCTAGATTAAATATAATGGGGCAAGAATCAATATCTATAGAGATTGCAAGGGGGCCGAGACAGGGGTGTCCCTGTTCTCCAACACTATTTGCTCTGTATATTGACATCTTTATAGAGCAAATCCCCCAAGATCAGATTATCACCCCGGTTAAATGTAATGGCCATGAGATAAAAATATTGGCATATGCCGATGACTTGGCAATAGTAACAGGGGACCCAGAGAAAGCAATTGTACAAATCCAGAAATTAGCTGAGGAATATGGTCGAAAATCAGGGTACCTGCTAAATGCAGGGAAAATTCAGATTTTATGTAATACCAAAACTCTGTGCAGTGATCCTCGAAGATCAACCGAGGTCATTTATTTAGGTATTAAGATTACCAGTAATATAGAAGCCATATGGAAGATAAATATGACACTAATAATTAATAAGATTAGTACAAATCTTTGCCGATTAGATAGACTTCACCTGTCACTCATAGGGCATTGTAATATTTTAAAAATGGTTATGTTTCCCAAAATTCTATATATGTTTAGATCTATTCCAGTAGAAATCGAGGATCATTTTCCAAAGAAAATAGACAGTATTTTTAGCAGTTTTGCCTGGAAATATTCCAAAGTCCAGCGATCCTTTAAATTTTAAATATTGGCACAAGATCGAGGAGGATGGTCCGCCCCTAATATTAGGTATTATTACTATGCATGCTTTCTACAGCAAATGGCTTTTGTAATCCTGCCAGGTATAGGAAACACACAGTATAATATAGCCGGGGATCTTCCTTCAATATATGAGCTAGCCATGGGAACAAACACTCAAGGGGTGCTTCTTCGGCAAATTGAGCCAAGCTACTATAAAAACCTAAATTTAAGATAATGATAGCAATTTTGAAAATCTGGAAAAGGATGGTGGCCCTTGTGAACATTCCTATATATAACAGATATACTCCATTGTGGCAATCCTCCCTTTTTCCTATATCAATGTATGATAAGCTGGCTAGGCAGTGGGAGGAGAAGGGAATTCTGAGAGTGGGGGAATCTTTATTTGATAGAACAAAGATTGTCGTTTTTGGAGCTCCAGCAGAGATATGGTATATCGGATGGAACAGTGTTTAAATATAGACAGCTTATGAGTTATTTGAACAAAATGAAGGAAAAGGGACTCTCTCTGCAAAGGAATGCCCTAATAGAAACTATCTCTCAGTCTTAGACTAGAATCAAAAACATATATAAAATTCTAATGGGTACACCTCCGGATGATTTGGAGGTGGTAGAAGCCAAATGGACTATGAAAACTGGAGACCGCGATATTGATATATGTCGCTCCCTGAACTTATCTAATGAGATATTTCTTGCTGCGAATTTAAAAGCCCAGCATTACTATACGATATACGATCTTTATTTTATTCCTGAGAAATTACATCGCTGGGGGAAAAGGGAGGACGATAAATGTCCTAGGTGTGATCAAGGACCAGCAGACACAATTCATATGTTTTATAGCTGTGAGCAATTAGATCCATTAATAAAACATATAGAAACTTTCTTGACAGCAGCTGTAGAGAATTCTATTAAAATATCTGTAACTCTAATGTTGCTAGGGTGTGATAAGAAGGTACAATGCGATTACCGCAAGAGCAAATTTGTTTTAATTGCTGTTACTGTAATACGACTTCTTATTGCCACCTATTGGAAAGATCCAGATCCTCCTCAATTGCAAGCATGGATAAGTCGTTTGCTGGCTATATATCATCTGGAGAAATCTTTATATAAATGTAAAGGTCGGGGCGTTTGTAAGCGAGGCAGAGAAATCTGGGCACCTTTCGAAAAATGGATCATTAGACAAACTAGTGTGTAAAAGAAATAAGCTGTAACATGGTCTCCGGATTATGAGATCGGCAAGAACTGATTGTGTATGGAAATGTTATTTTCTGGATCTTGTTGCCATTTGCCTATATACCTCTCATGTTTTTCTTTCTTTGCGTAAATATACATGAAAAATGGAGTCATAAGCTCTTGCCTAATTGGATGCCAAAGGCTAATTTATGTATGAAATGTTTATGAATTTTTATTTTTGTAGATCCTCTCCAAATAATAAAATAACAAATTAAAAAAAATCCCTGGGTTGGATCAACAGTTTCTAACATTTTTATTTGTAATACTTTCTCTTTCCCTACAATAGCCAGTCACTGGGTGTTTGAGTGGGTGTATAAGTGTCTGTAAGTGGGTGAGTGAGTGTATGAGTAGGTGCATGAGTGTCTGAGTGAATGCCTCAGTTGGTCTGTGAGTAGGTGAGAGAGTGTCTGAGTGACTTTGCAACTGCCTCTATGAGTCTGAGTCAGTCTGTGAGTGCATGAGTGTCTGAGTGGGTCTGTGAGTGGGTGTATTCATCTCTGAGTGGGTGTGCAAATGTCTGAGTGTGTCTGTGAGTGGGTACATAAGTGAGTGGGTGTGTTAGTCTCTGAGTGGGTTTGTGAGTGGGTGTATCAGTGTCTCAGTGGGTCTGTGAGTGAGTGCATTTAAGTCTCTGAGTAGGTTTGCGAGTGGGTGTGTGAGTGTCTGGGTCCGTGAATGGGTGCATGAGTCTCTGAGTGGGTCTGTGAGTGGGATTGTGAGTATCTGAGTGGGTGTGTGATTGAGTCTCTCAGTGGGTCTACGAGTGAATGCATCCCCTGGAACCCAGCCACAATAAAGTGGCAGAGGGGGACCACATGGCCCCCCTCCCCTCACCAATTTTGGCCTCAGGGACCCCATTCCTAGGGCCTGCCATAAACAAATGGAGGAGGGGGCCATGCAGCCCTCTCCCTGGGCCAATTTTGGCCCCAGGGACCCCATTCCCGGGGCCCAGCCATGTCTCGTGGATGCCCTAGGCACCCAGTGTGCAGCATGGGGACCATGGGTAGCCTCTAGGCCTCTTGTGGGAGCCGGCACTGCTGCTCCACGGAGGGAGCTGCTGGAAAGACAGCATCCTTCATGCAGGATCAACAGTTTATCACTTTCCCTGCCCCGCATGTCTGTGAGCAGGAAAAGAGATGAAACCTCTGCTTCCAGTGGGCAGGAGCACTTTGACAACTCAGCCCACTTGAACCAGAGTGTTTGCTTTTGTTTGGCTGGAGCTGTCAAATCTCTCGCCAAGCAAAAGCCAACAGCTATGCCCCGTGGTGGACACCCGGGACATAGCAAGAGCCGGCCCTAGGGGATGGTGGTCCCCAGGGCCAGGTAGGGTTTCAGGAAGGAGCCGTCACGCGGCCCCTCTCACAATTTAAAAAAATATATTTGGCCCAAGGGATGTAGTGGTCCATGGAGGTTGGGGGATCCTGGCCCCCCCCATTGTGTTAATTAGCCCCAGGGAGGAGGTGGTCCCAGGGGGTCTGGTGATCTGCGCAGCCCACATCAATGTTTGTTTAGCCCCAGGAAGTTGTAGTCCCCAGGGCTCGGAGGTCTGTGCAGCCCCCATCATTGTTTGTTTAGCCCCAGAGAGGTGGTGGTCCCCCGGGCTTAGGGGGGTCGGCGTGACCCTACCAGTAATATCTGTTTAGCCCAAGAGTGGTTATGGTCCCCGGGACTTATAAAACCCCATGAGGGGGGTGCCTTGTGCCCCACTTCTGTCTTACAAATAAAGGTGCCCCGGGAACCTGGCCAACCTGGAAGCTCTATTCTATTGCGCTTGTTTTGTTTTTTCATTTCTGCTGCGAATTCCAAAATTTTGTGGAAAAATAAAAAAATGATTTTTTTGCCCAGTTGGGGCCCCTCTGGGACCAGAAAACCAAGGCTTGGGTGTCAGGGTATTCCTACCCTGGCCCTTTGCTTTTTTTTCCTGAAGTCGAGTCCCAAGATGGCTGCCAACACTTTCTAGTTAGAGTTGGCAGCCAATCAGAGCTCCGCAGGTCTCTGCAGGAGCTCGTTATTATTCACGAATTAGCCGCAATCTCAGATAAAAAAATTTGGATTTCCTTAAATTTCTCACTAACTACTGTTACGCATTCACACCAAATAAGTGAAAGTATGATGTGCATAACCAAATCTACCTTTCTGCCAAATTATTTGTAATTCTGTACAGTGGTTTAGGCTGTAGTCGTGTTCAAAGCTCCTATGAGAATAAACATGGAAATGCATTTTTATTTGAAATACCCTTTTTCTCGGGCCCTGCTTGACGGATCTCCCCAAAACTTTCTATGCGCAACAAGAATCGCCACAATACAACATATGCCCAGACAACTGTCAAACCACAAACCGGTGAGGCTGGTGTTATAGATGCCAATGCATGACCCAGCTCCATTCACATGGATATTCCAGCCTGCCGCCCTTCAGGACTCTATATTCAGAGATAGGTTGCGGCAAGTTATTATAGACTTCTTTGAGAATAACGTGGGCATGATGAAAGGGGCGGATACCCTCTGGGAAGCATTTAAGGTGCCCATCAGAGGGATCTGCATTAGTAAACAAACCGGGGTACTGAGGGCCCTTAGCACTCAGTTGCAGAAAATGGAACAAGAACTTTGGACATTGGAGACTCAATATGAGTCTGAACCATCTCCGAGTATACTGGCTGAAATACGAGATAAAATCACGGGATATAATGATATGGCAGAGCAAGAAGTGTGTGAGAACAAGGAGTGTACTGTTTCTATGTGAGTATCTAGGTCAGTAGAATGGTTAGCGGAGGGGAGTGCTCCTTTTAGGAGCAAGGTCCCTCACAGACCCAAGGGGTATCATGCTTCATCTTCGGGCAGCTCCTCGTTGGGCCGGCGCTGCAATGCCCAACAGGCACCTCGAGGGGGCTCTTTGCTGGAGATCTTTTATTTTCCGCCAATGTGATAAGTATGAGTGAGTGACAAGATGTGAGCAGAATGGGTGAGAATTATGTGCATTAAAAAAATGACTAAGGAGATCCAAACAAGAACTACATTTTAATGGTAGGATCCCTTTGTCAAGGATAAAAACGTGGTTTGAGCATAGAATAGATATAATGGTCTAATGAGCTGCAACAGGTGTAAGTACAAAGGTTGCAATAAGTGCGCCACCTCTCTAAGAGGAGTGTAGGTAGGGTGCCTGGGGTGGATTGGAAGACCTGGGAGACAACTGGCAGCCAAACTCAGAGAGCCCTGGGCGCAGGCCCACACAACCCATGTGATCATGCCAGAGGGGAGGAGCACACATGACACCACGGACATACTAGATACCTTCAAAAACTTCCATACCAATCTATATAAGCAACGCAGCATGGCCTCAGAGGCAGAGACAGATGAAGATTTAGAGGACATCGCACTGGTGTGTCTTTCGCTTGGCCAGCGTGAATACCTAGTGCACCTTATACCAGTAGGGGAGGTGAAGGAGGTGATCCATACCTTACCTAACGGCAAAGCTCTTGGTATAGACGGGCTTACCAGTGAACTTTACAAGGAATTTGGGGACTTATTGGCCCCACACTTATTTGAGGTGTATGAAGAGCCATGCACTAAACAGAGGCTGCCCCTTTCCTTCGCAAACCCTTATTATCACCCTAATGAAGCCAGATAAACCACTCGAATACTGCAACTCATACATACCTCTATTGTTAACCCCTTGAGTGCCCCGCCCTTTCCCCGCCCTGTGCCGGCCCTTTCATTAGCGGGCGGGGTTCATGACGAGATAGTCTCGTCATGGGCACAGCGCAACCGCGGCCCATGACGAGACCATCTCGTCATGGGCACTCAAGAGGTTAAGTAATATAAATGCTAAGATCCTAGCGAAGATATTGGCCACTAGGCTACAGCCCTTACTGACCACAATTGTGCTGTCGGACCAGGAAGGCTTTTTTCCCACCAGATCCACAGCACACAATATACGTACCATCTTTGCATTAATACACCAATTAAAACACTTTCTGCATGTTGCGGCGGTGTTATAAGATAACGCCAAAGCATTTCATTCAATAGAGTGGACGTATATGATTGCTGTCCTGTCACGTATGGGAATACTGAGGGCATTCCTCTGTTGGTTACAACTCTTGTGCAACTACCCTTAGGCTTGGCTGAGAGTCAATAGGATAACATCTGAACCACTTACCATAACCAGAGGTAGGAGGCAGGGATGCCCCATCTCCCCTATCTTATTCGCACTTGCCCTAGAACCGTTGGCATATGTAATTAGACAAAGGCATGCCGCAGCATCGCTAAGATTCCGGCAATGTCCTTTAGCCATATCGTTATATGCTTATGACATGGTGCTATATGTACAGTATCCACACATTGACCTGGAGGCAATAATAAGGGAATATATTCATTATGAACGATACTCAGGCTTAAGCATTAATTGGGCAAAATTGACGATATTTCCTCCCACTCCAGACACACTGCCATACCAGCTAGATTATCCATTCGAATGGAGCACGGAACCGGTTAAATATCGTGGGGTATGGCTGCATAGGGACCCAGAGGTGGAGATCAGCTGTAACTATGGGATGGCCATCTCGAAACTCAGGGACCAGGTGGCGAGGCGGATACAACTTCCTTTGTCACATTGCAGACAGAGTGGCTTTATTGAAGATGATTGTCCTCCCTAGATTTCTGTATTTTTTCATCAACCTATCGATTATTTTAACCCTGCAGTTTTGCAAAACTCTTCAAACCCATGCAATCACCTTAGTATGGGTAGAGAAGCAACCCAAAATACAATGGAATACCTTCACCCTCCCATATGAGCTGGGAGGGTTTGGAACCGCCGATTTCTATCTTTACTATCTTTGTGCACAGGCACACTTTGCTTACAACTGGCTTCACCCCCAGGCTGTATGACACACCTGACAATTGAAATTGACAATCCACACCCTGTCCCCCATCTAACATTATCCCCCACAAGAAGCAGTTGAAACAGTGGGAGGAGTTTAATACAATAGCATGCACCACGGAGGCGGGGAGGATGCTGTGGGCCCAGGAGGAGAAGCTCCAACTGTATTCCCTGGCACTTCCACTGGCATATCACCCACACCTATCTCTCACACATGAACACGGGGCGTTAACTTCATTGAAGAATATGGGCCACAATCATTGGGGCTCTATACCCAGGGGGATGTTTGTGGAACTGGATGATTTGTCACGATCCCGGGAGTGAGCCTCATTAGGTATCTTCACATAGTACAGGTTACAATCTGCCATGAAAAACTATTCAAGCAATTCCCTGCTGAACCTCCTACACTTAATGCTCTGCAGACCATAATCACCAGGGACACACACAGACAACTTGTGGCATGTTTCTATAAGGCATCACAAGGAGATGATAACAAAACACTGCAGCCGGCTCTAGAGAAATGGAATGCTGTTTTGGATGCACCACTAGGTCTAGACGATTGGTCTTTTGCTGTGAAATAACAGGCATGCTCACCCCCAATGGCAATTTGAGAATTATTCCCTTTAAATATCTACAACAAATGTACTATACCCCATTAGGCTATTCAGATATGGTTTGAGGTACAATGCTCTATGCACACGCTGTGGGATTAGTGAAGCAGATTTCATGCATTTGGCATGGCACTGTGATAGAGTAAGCTCCTTTTGGAAACAAGTCACGGGGGCCCTCACGGATATGCTCCTAGAACTAGTGGAATGCACACCTAAAATGTCTATTCCTGGGTCGGTGAAGTCACTGTAGCCAACAAACCCCAAATTAGCAGCAGTCGCTCTTCTCCAGGCAAAAAGTAGCGTGGCACTAGACTAGGGGAAGAGATTGGTCTCTACAAAACTCCAATGGTTAAAGGACATGTCATATTGTCAAGAACAACTTGAACTGTACTCAATGGAGTTGCCCCTGCCCTCAAGACCCAAGGATATGTGGGGCCTCTTGACGGTGTACTTATTGGCAACCGTGCCTGAACGTTGATGGTATACCAAATGTACAGACAGCTAAACTTAGTAACTGTAAGCCTGCATTACTACACTGTTTTTAACTGAATCTGTATTCTGCAATGTCTTGATGTAATTTATGATATATGTGATGTGCCCAGTGTGTCTATGTTGGATACATCAATAACATTATTGAAAAAAAACACAGAGGTCAAATGTGAGGCAATATCTTCCAGGGAGCTTGGTGTTTATTTTTCTTTCTCTAACTTCAAAGTGAAAGCATTTATGTGCCAATAATGCTGGCTAGTGGGAGTCTGCTTGAGAGACGCTATACAGATATTTCTTTTCTAGCACACAACAAAATGTAAATGTTTGTAAATAAACTGTGCTAGTGATCAAATCAATACATCTTATGACAACATTTCCACACATTATTATTTGTGCACTGTATACTTTCATCAGTAAATCTGTATGTGAGTGCAAATGTAAAATGTATTGCATGTAATGGCAGTACACTACCATTTAACACATATTCCATGTTACCTCACTCCACTCTACTCTGCACCACTCCATGCCACTGCAGTTTAGTCTACTCCACACTGCGTCACTGCACCCTTCTGTGCACCACTCTGCTCTATGCCTCTCTACTCTACACCACTCCACAAGACTCTTTGCTCATTCAATCTACACCACACTTCTCTACTATGTAACACTGCACTCTACACCACTCCACGCCACTCCCCTCCACTATATGCCACCCTACTCTGCAACACTGCACTCTATGCCACTTTACTCAAACCCAATGCAATCTACACCAATCGGCTCTTTCCCAAATCACTCTATGCCACAATACTCTACACCACTCTACTCTGAGCAACTCTATTCTGCTCTGCGTCACTGCACTCTAGACCACTCTACTCTACTTTGCACCACTGTATTCTATGCCACTGCTCTCTACGTCACTCTACTCTGCGCCACTGCACTCTATGCCACTCTGCGCCACTGCACTCTACGCAATGCACTCCATGCCACTCTAGTACACCACTGCTCTCTACGACACTATACTGTACAGCCCTGCACTCTTTGCCACTCTACTTTATTCCACTCTACACAATTGAACTCTATGCCAATCCAGTCTAAGCCACTCTAAAAACTCTGCACCACTGCACTCTACAACACTCTACTCTTTTCCACTGAACTCTACGTCACTTCACTCTACTCTGTCATTGTAGTCCAAGCCACTTTATTGCACTCTGCGCCACTCCACACCATGCCACTGCACTCTGCGCCACTGCACTGTATGCCAATGTACTCTATGCCACTACTCTGGACCACTCCACTCTACCCTGCACTACTCTACGCCACTTCCCTGTACTCTGAAATAATCTACTCTATTGAAGTACTGGGTTTTTCAGAACCAACCCAGCGGTGCCAGGGGACACACCCGAAGACTTCGAGTTCTTCCTGTTTCAGACCACAGAAACACAGAGTCTTCTAGATGAAGTCAAAGATCGTATTTATTGGCTGCAGGCCAATCACAGGTATCCGAGAAGTACAGCACGGTGTATGTTCTCAGGAGACTGCTCCCAACCAAAAACCAGTCTTTTCTTATATACAGAATATTACGCTCTGGGCAACACCGCCCCTATTTTACAAGTGGTCGTTCACATATTTTCGCTTCAAAGAAAGAGCACAGTCATGATGATAATCCCACATTTCAGCTCGGTCAGCACATCATTATTTACCTAGCGAGGCTCAGAACCCTCATCAGATATCAGCAGACCCCAATAAAACGGACACCTCCTCCTCGTAAAACAAGCCATAAAGTAGGAAACAGAGTCAGGTGTGAAAGAGATTAGTCAGGGTTCGTGTGGGATGCACGACTTTATGATGTGTCGAGCCCTGATGCTAATCCCATTAGGCTGCAGTAAAAGGAACCGGCCGGGCAGGACTGACCTCGGGCAGCGGAGTCAGTTTGCACAGGTCACAAAGAAGTCACAGAAAGATTGCGTGTCCTTTAGGCCTAGGCATGGCCTCGGTGCGCAGCCTATGTGAGGGCAACCACAAAATGGTTACCGTTTTAAAATGGAACCCGAGGGTTTAATATGTAGTATTGCATACACGGTGAGTTCATCGGGGAAACGTGACAAAAACACTCATACATACCGCATTAGTCATTTGCGGTTCGCTGATACCAAAATCGGCATGGTAGGACCATGCTACCAACATGGTTCCGAAATTTACAGTACCACATACCCTCCTTTTGCCCTTACATAGGCAATAACTATACACATACTAATCTGAGTCCAGGTCCATATTCATAAAGTCATGAAGATGTTGCTGTTGCATCATCCTATTGCTTAGCTCGTCTCTTGATACAGGGTTCCTTACACATAATGCAACACAGAGGCTACACATTGCAGGAGCACACCGTATACATAGACAGAACAGGAAAAGAATGGCTAAGATCGTCCCAGTGACTATTAGAATCTTCCATCCCCAAGCTGATATCAGTCTCCAGAACCACCCCATCATCGACCAGTCTCCTTTATCCACATGAATGGATTCGGAAATCTTATGCAGTTTGGAAATGGCCTGATAGACTGTCGGAGCGTTATCTGGTATGAAAATACAGCAGCTTGATTGGATAACCTTACATACCCCACCACAGTCTGCAAGTATGACAGCTAGAACCATACGGTTCTGCAACGTCATGAGGCGATCCGCTTGGAGCTCAGCTGTCAAGTTACCAAGGGCACCAGCCGTTACATTAACAGTGGATTCAACTACACGAGTCAGTTGTCTCAGGTTCCTACTATTGACCATTGGTCCCCAAAACGGCAGGAAACCCAGGAAAAAGTCTCCCGCTTCCTGACCGGCAGTATCCTCCTTACTAACAACGCCTCTCACAACTCTGGTCTTGTGATAATCAGAGGCGGCAGTAAATGTCGGCGGTAGCAAATTTGCAACATAACACGTGCCCGAGAAATCAGGGGGCAACCATGTATATGCTCGGTCATTACAAACAAAGTATGTACCCTTGGCAGCCAAAAATGCAGGGGAAAACTGTGATGGAAAAATGTACGTTTCAGCACAGTCACTCTTCCCTAATTGAGCTCTTGGATTCTGACCATTACCTTGTAAACAGAACCGACCTATGTGGGGTACGACCCAAATCGGAGATGAACTTTTACGCTGTTTCTCGCCTAGACTAATGCTATACCCCGTCGCGTTCCAACCCACATCAGCTCGCAACTCATCCTTGGGAATAGATGAATATGCATCGATATCTCTACTCATATCAGCAACTCCTCTCATCAAGGCTTTATTGTTCGTGCTAGGTCTATTGGAACGTGGTGGTCGTGGGGAATAGGTCTCAAGTGCAAAAAAAAACATGGTCTGGAATGCCCATGATGACCCATTATAGCTAAACGGCAGCACTAGATACGGGATACCCTTATCAATGGTATGCGGCATCAAACCACACACCCAGCAATTTGTTGTGTTCATAACTAGTTGGTGCTGGTGCAGGAGTTGAATAAACAAATTGTTTACGAACTCAGAACGTCTAGCTTGTTCGTGTTCAGGCAGAGGGTGGAAAGAGTGTGAGGGAACAGTAGGAGGAGGTATGGGCTGTATAGTGGGTGCAAACGGCACCTGAAAAGACAATAATACATAACCTACAGAAAACATCATCATGCTAAATAGTACAAACAGACATAATATTACAAAACGTTTGCTATTCATTACTTTACATATTCTGCTCTTAAAATGTATTTCCTCAGCGGGTCTCTTCATCTCGAAAAACTCCATCCTCTCATCGTGCTGTTCGCGGCGGATGAGGTTTTTCTGCTAAGGAGTACACCTGTCAGTCCAGGGAACGCCCTAGACCAACCAGACCGTTGACCTAACGTCTCCGGCTTGTACCCCAAAGTCTTGGCACCGCGACCCTACAGCTGAACCCGGATGGCGGTTCGAAGCAAAAATAAGAAAGTTTCTCAGATGGAAGAGAGAGCTGCACTACTCCAAAAATATCAAAGAAAGAGAATTTTTATTTGTCCATAGTTCTCGGCCTCAAATTGTAACGACTTCTTGTATGTACTGTTTGGTCTTGAAACAAGAGTTCAGGCTCGGTAGTGTCCAATCGAATTGACGGTGGCACAGCTTCTTGCAAGATGTCATCGCTTTTACTTCTCAGAAAGCGTTCATTTTACTCGTGTATCGCTAAACGGCAGAAAACGAGGCACAGTCTGTCTCTGAGTCAGCGATCCCTTCCTGGACCCACTGGTCGTAAGGCAAAGGCAAGGGGACCCTCTTGCAATGAACGCTGTGGATCCAGTTCTTTTTCCCCTTCACTTGAACAGCTGATCTCGTCGAGAGAAGGACGAGATGGGGGCCGGTCCAACGGGGCTCATCATTTTTCGTCCGCTACAAATTTTTGACCAGCACCCATGATCCAGGATTGATGGGGTGTCCTGGAGCTTCAGAGAACTGAGGCAGAGAATCATGCACCTGTTGGTGTAAAACACGCAATTTAGCCGTCAATTCATACAAATAATCAAGCAGTACTGGATGTTCGATCTCACTGAATTTTGTAGGCCTTGGCACTCCCCATATATTGGCCAGGCGGCCAAACACGATTTCGTAGGGACTAAGTCCCACTCGTGAATGCGCAGTCATTCTTGTTGATAGGAGTGCTAAGGGCAGAGCATCGGGCCATTTAAGACCAGAACTTGCTTGAATCTTAGCCAACTTAAGTTTCAAAGTGCCATTGTAGCACTCTACTAGTCCAGCTGATTGGGGGTGATTTGCAGCGTGGAATTTCTGCTTTATACCTAGTCCCTCACATACATTCTTCATCACTCATCCCACAAATTCACTCTCCTTATCACTCCATACCATTCTTGGCATTCCAAACCTAGGGAAAAATTCCTTGACAAGGGCTTTAGCTGTGGATAAGGCAGTATTGTCTTTTAGGGGATATGCTTCTATCCACCTTGAAAAAGCGCAGACAACAACAAGTACATATTTCAAATTGTTGCACCTTTCCATGTGGATGAAATCTAGCTGCAAAACCTCAAACGGATACGTTGGAGGCGCAAAATGACCAGCTGGAGTTGGGGTTCCCCTACCAGGATTGTATTTCAAACATACCATGCAATTTTTTACCACATTCTCCGCACACTTGGGAATTCCAGCATTCTGCCATACAGGAGCCAACAACTTACAAATCCCTTTCACACTGATATGCGCCATTCCATGTGCCATCGTGACCACTGGAAGCACATATGCATCAGGTAACAACCATCGCCGGTGTTCCGACAAATCAACCCAACAACCATTTTCATCCAATTTACCCTTACTTTCTTTCCACATACTTGATTCTTTCTCTGTGGCTTCAGCTTGAAGAGACTTCACACTCTCTATCGTGTCTTCACACATTCCAACATCACCAACCCATCTTGCAGGGCCTGCAACATACATTCGAGTTGTAACATCTTTTGCTGTTTCTTTCGCAACTTCGTCAGCAAATGCATTACCACGACCAACATCATCGGTAACTTTCTTGTGGGCACTGCATTTCACAATCGCAACTAGTAATGGCAAGGTCAATGACTCAAGGAGATCATTCACCAACTGACCATTCTGAATCTTAGTTCCATGCGAAGTCAGGAACCCACGTTCTTTCCACAAGTGCCCAAAACTATGGGCCACGCCAAAGGCATACTGACTGTCAGTATATATGTTCACTTTCATTCCTTTCGACAACACGCATGCTCTTGTAAGGGCAATTAATTCTGCTGCTTGAGCCGAATTATGTGGTATACGTGCAGTTTCAACAATTGTGCGCAAAGTCGTGATAGCATATGCAGCAGTCGCATCACCATTCGGAAGTTTGAAGCACGAACCATCCACCCATAAGGTACCATCACACTCAACCAGGGGAGTATCTTTAAGGTCCGCTCTCCCTTTTGTTTCTTCTTCTGTTCTGAACAGACAATCATGTTGTTCAATCTCATCTGTGTCTGCTGAAATCTGCAGTAAAGTAGCTGGATTCAACGTGTTGCACCTCTTTATGTGTACATGACTCGCTAATAGTGGCAACTCATAACCTGACAATCGAGCATTAGTGCTGTGTCTTGGTCCTGTTTAATAACGTGTCCACTGCGTGTGGAACCTTCACAATCAACGTGTTGTTCATTACTAACCCAGCAGACTGTCGAATAGAAACAGCTGCTGCCGCTGTGGCTCTCAAACAACTTGGCAATGCCTTGGCTACCGGATCCAAAATTGACGAAAAATACGCGCACGGACGCTGTTTGTCTCCAAAAGACTGTGTCAGCACTGACAATGCACAACCTTCTTTCTCGTGAACATACAACGTAAGGGGCTTACTGTAGTCGGGGGTACCCAACACAGGAGCTGAACATAATGCATTACGCAATTCCGAGAAGCTTTCTGACACTCTTCAGACCACGGGACGGGATTCGGGGTATCTTTACATGTTAATGCTATCAAAGGTTTTGCCAGCAAAGAAAAACTCGGGATCCACTGTATGAAGTAATACCCAAGAAAGCACGCACTTCTCTCTGTGTTCTTGGCACGCTCAATTGTGCAATGGCCTGAATTCTTTCTGGGGTCAGTTTCCTTCCCTCTTTCGATAAGAGATGGCCTAAGTAGGTCACTTCTTGTCGACAATATTGCAGTTTTGAGAGACACTTTGTGATGAAAAGTAGACAAATGACGCAACAACGACAATGTAGCTTCTTTACAAATCTCCCCAGTATCCGCGGCGATTAGTAAATCGTCAACATACTGAATAAGGGTAGCACCACTAGGTAGAACAATTGTATCAAGCTGCGCTTTTAAAGCCTGACTGTATATTGATGGACTTTCACAGTAGCCCTGTGGAGCGCGTTTAAAACGGAAGCTTCGACCTCCTAGACTAAAACCAAAAATATCCCTGCTCTCCTCTGCAATCGGGATGCTAAAGAAAGCATTCTTTAAGTCGACCACTGAGAACCAAGCAGCGGAAGCTGGAATCATAGTTAACAAGGCAGTTATATCAGGGACAACTGGAAACTGTGGCACAACTATCTTATTGACCTCTCTAAGATCGATCACAAATCTGTAAACAGGTGGCTGAGAAGGGTCAGTACGTTTTAAAACAGGCAGAACCGGACTATTGCAAACGTTGCCTCTTGTCTCTTCAATTACATCCTTTTCAATCAAGTCATAGATGATCGCTAACAACGCTTTCTCACCTTCATTAGAGATCTTGTACTGGGGAATGCGTGGCAATTTAACATTGGCTTTCAAAGTGACCACGTATGGCGGTATTTCTAAGAGACCCACATCATTAAGACCAGAAGCCCAAAGGGCATCCGGAAGAGACGACAATTCAGCTGGCAGTTTATTCTTCGACAAATACATTGGAGAAATCACTTCCCTACCCAGTGTAAGTTGTACTCCCGAGGGGGAACAATATAATGTCGCATGTAATCTCTTTAACAAATCCAATCCTAACAGGTTTTCACCACATCCTGTCGTTAGGATAAGGGGTGCTTTCAGCTCACAAGGTCCAACAGAAAGGGGCATAGGACTAGAGATCGGGTTCCTAACCGGGGCGCCAGAAAAACCTACTGAAACATTCATTTCGCCAGACAAAGGCGCGCCAGGGAGTTTTGAGTGCATAATAGAACTCTTTGCAGCACCAGTATCCAATAGAAAAGGCTCTGATACACCCGCTGTAGTCACCTTGACTTACGGTCCACTCTGGTCCACTGGCACTGAAACAACTCCCTCTCTCTGTCTATGGCTGTCCTAGTAATCATTACCTTCCGCATTTTCATCTTCCGCATAATAGTCATCGTTATAGTACTGAGCTGTCCTACCAGTTGTATTGGCTTGCTGATCAAAACTATTCATCGTATTTTGAGGCGGAAGAGGACGCGCGTTCTGGGGAACATTCCCACGCCCTCTACCTCTAGGAGCTTGCTGACCACCTCTACCTCTTGTGCCATACGCATTATTCGTACGCTGCAACAATATAGGACAACTATACTTAAAATGACCTTCTTCTTTACAATACGAACATTGATTGGGACCTACAGGAACACGCGGTTGGGAATCTTCGAACCTTTGCATGTTTCTTTGAAACTGCTGAGGTTGCTGATAGTTACTCTGACAACCACGTGGTGGGTAGGCCTGTTGTAACAGAACCTTCGTTTTCAATTCTTTTGTTTTCTTGTCTGCTTTATCTTTCTCATCTTTATCCCTATTTTCGTAATACTGTGCAGTAGCCAGTATTTGTGCTGAAGAGGAAACAGCCCAAGAACTCTCAAAATCTTTCAATTTCTTACACAACTCGGGAAGCAAATTATGCACAAATTTATCAACAAATAATCGTTGACCACCTTCCGTACTCATATCTTGTCCACTATGGTCGATAAAAGTTTCTTCGAACCTGGTGAAGAAATCGGACACTGACTCATCTTTCTTCTGCTTGCATGCCGATAATTTATCCCAATTCACCCGCATCGCGGGCATTAAAGTTTTCATATAATTAATTATTCTATCAGGGAGTTCTGCTACCGCGGGCTCAGGCTTGGCACCACCAACTTGTCTGGTGTCAGCAGCAATGATATTAGCCCATGTGTCACCTAGTTCAGCAGCATGATCTGCATTACGAATCAATCCCCACAAAGGCTGCGGAACAACATTCCCGAACAACATATCAATGTCAGCTAAATTCATGACACACGATTCTGCGGTCTGTGATAACTCCTTATAATATCCTGCAGGGTTTTTACGGGGGTCAGGCAATGTCTGCTTAAGCGCTATTACTTCAGCTCGCTTCCATGGCACGTGTACCCAAACACGCTGAAAATGTGGCTGAACAGGTATGTTAGCATTTAAATCACCAGGTCTCCAAACTGGAGGAACCTCACGCATCGGATATTGGCGCGCTTTTACCTTTTTCCCTACAGGGAACTCCTGTTCGAACAACGACTGATGACAATCCCCATTCCTGAAGGACAACAATGTCGTAACTGCTCTATCAACATCGGGGCCCACAATCGTGCCTTTCTCAAAATCGAACCGTACATGACACAACTCCCGCGGGCTTGAATCTAGACCATGATCTTCCAATTCCTCACAGAGGAATTCACACATTTTCTCGAAAACGTATCTCTGTTTTGGTGCTTCCCATTGATGAAAAACATTTACAACAGATTCCACATCATATCTTGAAGGATAAACAATCCATTTATATGCCATGCGGTCTAATACTTCTTTCTCTTCAGAACCTGGCAGCTGACTACGCAACTGCGTACGTTGTGAACCAGGGGTCGTACTAGATGACCCGAAGAGAGGCGATATAAAACTAGTGACCGCACTAGCTATTCGTTGTCGTGTAGAAGGTGAAGTTGAGGCAAGAACAGGGGGAAAGACAGAGGGAAGAAAAACGGGTGCGGAGACAGGTACAGGGATCGTATCAGGAAGAGGGCCGAGAGAGGCAGCTGATGTACTAGGTAGAGTCGCAGGGAGCGCAGAAGAGACAGGTAGCGAAACCGGCGGCCCTTGAGAGGGCCGCGCCGTAGGGATAGGAGCCGGCTGAGGAGGAGCTGGCGGCTGCGGGAAGGCGTGGGCAAATTAACTAGAGGCTGTACATTTAAGGGTTGCGGAGGTGCTGTAGCACTCTGCGCATACGGGGGTGGCGAACTCAGCAAATGTGACATTAGGGGATCTTTCTCCTTTTCTTTTGACGCATCTTGCTGAAGGGGCGGCAAAACTGGGTAGCATTTATCAATCACTAGTTTATGTTGCCTGCGCAGCTGTTCATTCATTTGTTCTTCTTCATTATCTTTAAACTGTAAGGCTGCTTCAATTTTCAACATACCTTTCTCTCTTTTATTTTTCTTCGCTAATTTGATTTCTTTCTGTTTGGCTTCCTTTCGCCATAGGCGGAAAGAACCAAACATCGCCGGCCGGGCTTTCTTTTTAAATAATTTAACCTCTAGATTATCCAAAATCTCTGTGTCGAAACTATCATATTGGGGCCATTTTAAATCACCATCTTTCCTGGTGTATCAGATCCATACTTCATTGTACATAATGGGGCCCACGCCATGTTTTACATAAAGCTCATAAGTTGGAGTTCCAATTGGAGGAACCGGACACGAATCCTCTAATCGGGAGTCCTTATTATAACCCAGAGAAAACAAATTTCCAAATATACTAGAACCAGGCATCTTCGCTCACTAGTCTAGTTTCAAACGTCAAAGGATTATTGAATACGATAATCTCGTGAATACACGAGTCCTTCGGCTTTGGCACTTGCAAGTTCCAAATCAAAGCGATCCCAAAGGGATACCAAACTAAGAACCAAACTAAGGACTGGGAGACGCTCCACTTATACTTAACTGAGGTATCGATGACGTCACCAGAAGACTCATTAGATCGTTTCGCTCTACCAAATCATCAAGGGTCCAAAACAGGGCGATAGTCAGGGCAGCAGTCCTTCGTAGCCGTCGGGACGCGGAGAACCTCGCAGTAAAGACTTTCGGACCACGTCGACATGCAGGGGTCGATGAAGTGGCGGCCTTCCTCCAGAATTTTCACACGAAGCTCCTCACGAACCTCTGGCTTGGACCGGTACCGCTGAAATCGCTCCACGCTGGGCGCCAACTGAAGTACTGGGTTTTTCAGAACCAACCCAGCGGTGCCAGGGGACACACCCGAAGACTTCGAGTTCTTCCTGTTTCAGACCACAGAAACACAGAATCTTCTAGATGAAGTCAAAGATCGTATTTATTGGCTGCAGACCAATCACAGGTATCCGAGAAGTACAGCACGGTGTATGTTCTCAGGAGACTGCTCCCAACCAAAAACCAGTCTTTTCTTATATACAGAATATTACGCTCTGGGCAACACCGCCCCTATTTTACAAGTGGTCGTTCACATATTTTCGCTTCAAAGAAAGAGCACAGTCATGATGATAATCCCACATTTCAGCTCGGTCAGCACATAATTATTTACCCAGCGAGGCTCAGAACCCTCATCAGATATCAGCAGACCCCAATAAAACGGACACCTCCTCCTCGTAAAATGAGCCATAAAGTAGGAAACAGAGTCAGGTGTGAAAGAGATTAGTCAGGGTTCGTGTGAGATGCACGACTTTATGATGTGTCAAGCCCTGATGCTAATCCCATTAGGCCGCAGTAAAAGGAACCGGCTGGGCAGGACTGACCTCGGGCAGCGGAGTCAGTTTGCACAGGTCACAAAGAAGTCACAGAAAGATTGCGTGTCCTTTAGGCCTAGGCATGGCCTCGGTGCGCAGCCTATGTGAGGGCAACCACAAAATGGTTACCATTTTAAAATGGAACCCGAGGGTTTAATATGTAGTATTGCATACACGGTGAGTTCATCGGGGAAACATGACAAAAACACTCATACATACCGCATTAGTCATTTGCGGTCCGCTGATACCAAAATCGGCATAGTAGGACCATGCTACCAACATGGTTCCGAAATTTACAGTACCACACTATGTCACTGCACTTTATGCCACTCTACACTACTCTGTGCCTCTCCACTATATGCCACTGCAATCAATGCTGTGCCACTTTACTCAACACCACTACTCTATGCCACTGCAATCTACCCTGAACAACTATACTCTTGAGGTTGGCCTCTTGAGTGAAGAAGAATGCAGATATTTGACAATTTCAGAACCCACCTTTCCGTGCATCTACATTCTTCCAAAAATACACAAGGGCGGCCAGTTTCCACCGGGCCGCCCTAATATATCTGGAGTAAACTCACCCACGGAAAAACTTTCCGAATATGTGGATTCATACATCCAACCACTGGTGCAAAACTTACCTGCGTATATTAAAGATACGAAAGACATCTTGGGGAAGTTTGAGGGATTCAAATGGTCTGCGTCCCTTGTCTTTGTGACAATGGACGTTGCAAGTCTATACACCTGCATCAAGAAGGAGTTTGGGATGAAAGCATTACAATCCTTCTTGGGCCAGAGAACGGCAGATCACTATTCTCACAATGAAGTGTTACTACAAATGACCGATATCATTTTGTCAAAAAATTTCTTCCTACATGACTCCACATGGTTCCATCAGATCCAGGGTACGGCCATGGGTTCCAGGTTTGCTCCCGCTTACGCCGGGCTCTTCATGGGCTGGTATGAGCGGGAGCATGCCTGGGGTCGTCATGCGTCAGGTTGGATGGAACATGTGATCTTTTGGGGTAGGTACATCGACGATATAATTATGCTATGGGATGGACCTATCGCCAAATTAATGGATTATCATGCCTATCTTAATGACAATCCGTTCAACGTGAGCCTTACCATGAGTTACAGTTATCAGGAAATAGACTTCCTGGATATTACATTTTTTATCCAGGATGATCTTATACATAGCCGTACTCATAGGAAAATCAAGGCCTGTAATAGTACACTGCACTATCAAAGCTCACATCCCCAACATGTTATCTCTAACATCCCTTATGGGGAAATGATCCGCATGCGCCGTAATTGTAGCATGGATGAGACATTTGCTCACAGTGTAGAAGAGACCAAGAAACGATTCCGGGATAGAGGATATCCGGAAACTGTTTTGAAAAAAGCCCACACAAAGGTCTTGCAAGTATCAAGATGAGATACTCTAGCTACTAAGCCAAACAGCGAATCTAGGAAGTCCTCTATCTCATTTGGCACTCAATTTGATGATCGCAGTAATAAGGTTTATAAGGTCTTAAGAAAACATTGGCACTTGTTGATGAAAATACCTTGCCTTAAAGATATTATTCCACCTAAACCTAAGATCACATACAGAAGAGGGAAAAATTTACGTAATATCTTATGCCCTAGCTATGTTACCACTCCAAAACAACTAACCTGGCTTAATTCCAAGATGACTGGCTTTTACACATGCAATCAATGCAATGTTTGTAAATTGGGGAAGAATAAAACTAAGACCTTTTGCTTTAATAGCAAACGAAACTACTCAATAAACCATCTAATCAATTGCAACTCCAAATTTGTTACGTATGTGGTGGGTTGCCCCTGTGACAAGATATATGTGGGTAGTACTAAAAGGGCTTTGAAACTAAGAAC
Source organism: Triturus cristatus (assembly GCF_964204655.1). Classification (NCBI taxonomy): domain Eukaryota; kingdom Metazoa; phylum Chordata; class Amphibia; order Caudata; family Salamandridae; genus Triturus; species Triturus cristatus. The sequence continues at coordinate 450,691,713 of NC_140588.1, forward strand.
TCAGGAGCATGTTCGAGCCCGTCGGAATGGTGATCACAGATACCCACTCACCTACCACATGCAGGAAAATCATACAACGGAAGAAGAGCTGTGGTTCATGGGAATAGATCACATTCCCGTCAATGTGAGGGGTGGGAATCGGGAACTTTCCCTTAGAAGGAATGAGGCAGGTTGGATTTGTAAATTGCGTAGTGTTGAATTTGGACACAATAGCGATGACGAAATGCATTACTTTTTGTAATATCATCATCTTGCCAGCTTGTCCTCATTTACCTGTATGAAAATTAGAAAAATTGTCAGGCACAACCTAAGTTGCTATCAAAACTGTGACTATCTCAATTTAATATGTAGAAACATTATTTGAGTGATTATATGGCTGTTATATGTCTTTCCGCCCTTTACCCTTTCCTACTGGACTCTGTTCCTTTGTTTTACTTTGATGCTTATGATTTGATTCGTGCACATGGCATGGTGCATGATTTTCCATCTCTGATTTCTCACTGGCACTCTATGTTGGTGATGCTCTATTTAGACGTACACACACTGTCCCACTTATTGGGACATCATTCCCGTCATTATATGGTCATTTACATCTACCTATTGGGAGATTTCATCTGCCCCGGATTAGGGGGAGGATGGAATTCAACTTTGTTAGTTATATTATTCTTTCTATTCAGTTTAGAGAATATACCATCCTCCTTATTATACTGACACTTAATATGTTTGTGATTCAAATTTTCGTTATTTGATTAAGTGTTTACTTTGTGAATTTTCCATTTATTTTGGGTATATATATTAATCAAAATAGTGCTTGTTCCACGTAGATGTTCATGTTCCTGTGCAGTTGGGTACACATATTTCATGTACCCTAACCGTTTCCTTGCCGCTCTCAGTACTTGCTCCCTTATAACTGGGGGATTATACATCTCTCACCATGTTAAGATGGCCGCCACCGTAGTGTCTAAATAACGTTGACTTGACGCACGCCGTTTTGTTTTAACTTTACCCCCACAACGGGCAGATTTCCGCGTCCCGCAGAGTCAAGATATAGGTTCATGGACAGTATATTTCACTCGTCTTTAGTCTACGTCGTAGACTGATTACATCATTGATATTTATATAGTTAGCGGGGATTTTATTGTTTATTGCAAACGAGTCGGTCCCAAACAATTTGGTTTCTATGGTAACAACCCATGTGATGTCCTGACCGGGACCCGTCAAGCGCGCTATTTAAAGATCGCGTTACTCAGAGACAGGTTACTCGCTGGGGTATTTGACCGTTACTATTTCTGCTGTAGACTGCGCTTTGAACACTTGTCCGGCAACTATCACATTGCGGTAAGGTTAGAACTGTATATCACGATGTCTATGACGGGATTGTGTGTGTTTTTTGAAAATCGTCAGTTGGGAACTTTCTTTATGCCTCCGTTTACTTTGTATACTTTATGGGTACGTTGTTGATACCATTCCAGAATGGGGTTCTTGACTAATGGAGCAATATGGACCCTTTAGTTATCTTTATTTTTGTGTATTATGAGTTGAGCCTGGCTCATGGTTCATTTGAGGAAGTAATTATATCCTCACTGTTTGATTGTCATCCAAGAGATGGTGTCTGCGTAACAAGATGGACTGTATGCTGCAATTATTGTAGATATAGGCTTACTCAATTGTAAACTTAGAAAGTCTGTAATTATAGCTGAGTTTCTCTAATCCTTTTCCTAACTGGTTGTTTGCTTAACTCACTTAATCCTGGTGTTAGTATTGTATATAAAGATATATATAAAAAAAATATATCTTATATCCCCTTTGTTCCTTAAAATTAAATATTACATTACGGCTGTCTTTTAGAATATTGTGACGCTGACCATTGCCTACATCTGTAGAACCGGAGGGTGTTGGATTCCTGGGAACGTGGGACTCGTATATAATTCAGTTATTGGACCACAATGAAACTTTGGCGTGAATCTGTGAGTCATACGCGTTCCTTTCCGTTACACTTGTTCTGTTGTGGCAGCACTTTATGTGTGTTTGCATGTGCTCTTGTTGATGCAGCCTTAAAATTCCAGATGTATTGATTATGATCAGGCGTCTTGTTTGATGGTGTTTTTGACTGTAGAACTGATTGGCGGGAACGACGCCGTCGACTTTGAATCATCTTATGATTGGTGAAACACTTTGGAAGTTTCTTCCTTGAATTGAACGTTGCCATATCTTTATGGTAGGTCATATTCTCCCTCTTGCTTTCCTTGTGTGTGTTTATCTCTAAATATTTCCTCCCGTTTTGAATATCTTTCTCTTGTCTTATGACACTATTTGCATGCTGGGTAGGATTTGATCCAGTCATTACGATAGTTGTTTCTTTTTGTTTCGGTTGACCCCTTAAGAGAAATACGTAGATGTAAATATAAAAATATAATATCACACAATGGTGTAAAAGAGTTCAAAATAATTTAATATAAATGTTTTTAAAAAGTTAAAAAAAGGTAAAAAATAAGTTTAAAAAAGTGAGAAATTAACTTTAAAAATGGTTAAAATATGTAGGACTATTCAGTAAACATATTGTTAAGTATGGAATGGTCTGTTTGAAAAGTCTTAAATAGGAAAACTGCTGTTATATGACAGATTGTAGATAATGTCGTCTTGTCTGTTTGCTGTCTTTTTATATACGTATAAGTGTCCTTTTATATTTATGTAAGTGTTTTCTTGTACATGTATTTATATATATGTGATATTTATATGTACTTTTTTATTATGATTAACAGCCCTGAAGAAGTCCTTGTTTAGGACGAAACGCGTCGGTGGTCTTTCTGTAGAAAAACAAAAATAAAATGAATATATAAAAATTGACTCTTGAAGACAATTCACAATCACGTATGAACTGTGTGACTTTGAGCTTCTCGTGTGGTGCACCTCTCTCTTGTTGTGAACTATACTCTTTCCATTCACAAAAGGCATTTAGTAGTAGTAAAGTTAGAAACTTTGCTACTACTTAATGCCTTTTGTGAATACCAAAAGTCAGAACCGAGAATTTGCGGTGCAAAATAAGGGTTCGTTTTTAATGTCAATTCCCATAGGAACCTCTAGCCACACCTACAGCCCGAACTGCTGAACGGGCTTACACCAAATTTGGCAGGAATGTAGATGTTGATTCAAGGAAGTGCCTTTTGCCTATTTGGCATAAATCTGTTCAGTAGTTTTTGCAAAATGTAAGCCGAAAATTATAGTGCTATCTCTGGTATTGGATAATTCGCCGTGGTTTCGCAATTCATCATGAATACACGCGCCAATAGGAATGCTCTGATTGGCTGGAGGGAACCTGAACACAAACTTTCTGCCGCCATTTTATCGGTTCCCGGGGCTAAAAATTTCTGAAAAAGATAACATAAGGGTCACTCAGACATTCATGCATTGACTCACAGACCCACTGAGAGACTTATAATTCCACTCACACACCCTCTCAGACATTGATTGACTCAGTCACAGATCCAGTATGACAATCATGTACTGACTCACAGATCCACTGAAGACTTATGCTTCCACTCATACATTCACTGATAGAGAGATGCACTTAGAGCGTATGCAGCCAGTGACACATTTACTTAAAGACTCATGAGTCTACTCTGATATCCATTCATAGACTTATATATGCAATGACAGACCCACTAAGAGACTTATGCATGCACTCACATAACTGAGTGAATCATTATTACAGACTGTTAGAGAGCTATTGAGATATTGATAAATGTTTTATAGAGTTAATTAGATAGTGATTCATCTAGTGTGATGGTTAGAATTAGTAAGATAGTTATAATTGTTGAATGTGGTGGTGGCTATTGAATTCCTGCTTTTGCTTTGCGTTTTTGTAATGTATCTGCGGGGATTGTGATTACCAACGTCATCCCATTCTCTGGCGTCACTGCGAATACAGAAAATAGGTTTTAGAGATGGTTTTTATAGAAACTCTCTAGAAAAACATACCGTTAGAGAATACTGTAAGAAACCCCTAGTGTATAAAATACTGCAATATGTGTGAATACATTTGTTTAAGACTTTATGGAAATGGCATGATCGTCACGGTTAATGACGTTGTCGCGACATCCCAAATAACCGCGAAAACGGAAAATAGGTCTGACAGATGGTTTTTAAAGAAACTTAGTAGAAAAATATGAGTTTAAACATTCTTTCAAAGAAGTATTTATAAAGTAATATGTGTAGTGCAATGTTGAGAATGGATTTTTTACATATTATTTTTGGATTTGTTGCTTGTCATTGAATGTCTGCTTTTGTTTTCTGTTTTCACGACATATTTGCGACGATAACGCCATCGTCATGAAGATTGTCAAAAACTAAAATAACTTTTAGAAAAAAAGACACAATATTTCAGGTACTAGGGTGGCTCTGACAAGAGTTATTGTGTTTGTAGTGTGTATATGGCTGCTACACATAAGACCGGATGCAGAGTTTCAGGTTACTCAGAAACATTCTGCTGCCTTCATCTGTAAAGTGCACTTCATCATTTCTCTAAACTTCATGCATTTCAAAACGCAGATTGTTGTTATAGATACAGCCTATGCACTAGCCTCTGAGGAATGCAGAAACAGTTTTATTAACATGTTTCCTGGCTTTGACAATCTGTGGATAGAATTTGACCACTTCCATTTCTGTCTTTGGCATATTTAGAGTACCCCAAGACAGTGTGAGGGAAAAGTGGCATCAGGTTTGCAAAGGTTTATTTAGTTAGGGTTCCCAGCCCGACCCCATTCAATGTGTCTAGTTCATTGCCACCACAGTGCACAATCATGAGGTGAGGAGCTTTGGAATCCGCAATGGATTTAACCAAAGCCAGCAACTGATGAATCTTTAATCCTCTCTGGCCAAACCAAGTAATCTGCACATTTGGCAAACCCAAGTCCCTGTCAATACCTTTCTTTTTGGCAGCCTCTTTAGGCCAATAGATTCAGCTGTGACCCCCAATCCATACTCTAAGCGTTTTGAAGTGAAGGAGCAATAGTATAGTCTATAGTCAAGAGAAGGCTGGAGCTGAATGACATAGTTTTCCAAAGGAAAGCAGTTAAAATGGATTTTTAATTTTTTTTTATTTCTTTAAATATATTTCATTGAATGCTGTCTGCATGAAAGTGAATACAAATAGGTAGAATGTTGGATGCCTTAGGAAGAAGTCCTATTATTGGCTGTTGTTTAAAAAAAGAAATGTAATACAGACATAGATATTCTTTAAGTAGCATGTTCCTTCTAGAATGTGCTGTGAACTTGTGACCTACTGGTTCCACTGGGGTGTTAGGTACACTGAGCTAAGAGAGTATTGGGGGGAAGGGTGTTAAAGAGACAGAATTAATTTTTTTTTAAAGTTGAGGAGTGATGACACAATTAAAGTAATGGCATGCTTTAATTTGAATGCAAGACCGGAGGCTACCATTATGCATTAATCTTAAAATGGAACATCCACGCAGCCAATTTGAAGTATTACATCAAAATATAGATTGTTCCCGAACATAATACAGTCAGGCTATAATAGGCATGCACTCAGTACAATCTGTCTCTTTTAAAAGAGGATCCAAACAGATAAGTAACCTACTATTACCTTTCCTATCCTTTAACTGTTATCTAACTGACCCCTTATTTTCATATTATTAAGGTTACTATAACTGATTCAAATCTGATATATATATTGTTATGTATATTGGCTGGTTTTATGTTTTCTTTGCTGTTTTATTCAGGAGTCACAGTGGGGTAAAGAGCTTCCAATTTGTGGTACTGCCCCTTTCCCATCCCCCTGTTTGCCATTTTTAACTTTATTAATCACCACGGCGCACTGCACCGCAAACAACACGCGCCATAACAGTGCCACACGGATCAACTCGCTGACGGCTGGCCACTCTAATTTCAAATACCACCATGGTGCACTGCGCCTAAAACACTGTGCGCCGAAGAGGTGCCAGACACCTTGGAGCCCCTAGCCCGGGTCCAGTCACGTACCTTGGGGCATCAAGAGCTTCCACCGAGACCACTTCTCCCAATGCGCGATGATATAGGAGTGTGTCGGGAGAACATGGAGATTTGAGGAAAGAAGTTGTCAACATCCGCTTCTTGCCGTCATAGATGCAGCTGTCTGCTCGTGCAACTTCGTCAGTTGCTACATCAAATGAACAGCTGATCATCTCTCTGGCAGCCCTGGAATCATCCCTTTAACTGCCCATTATTTAAAAATTGGCACACCATATTCTATCAGCCCAATATATTTAAAATAAGACCAACACTATTAACAAGAAAAATATTTATTAAACAAAAAGGGAACTAACTAAAGCCCTAGTACCAAATTTCTTGGAGGTAAGGCAAGGAGATCCCCCCAAAATATTTTTTTATACATAACAAAATATATTACAAGGCACAAGATGTCAGATCAAGACAGCCAGAGCTCTGAAAAGCCCCAGATATAAATGAAGATCTAATAAAAAAAAAAAATCCAGCAAGAAATATGCACCAGCGTGCCTGAGACCATACATCAGGTTATGGGCAACAAAGGACACACCCTCTCTGAGGAAGAACCTGACCCAGACTCAATGTCTGGTGGGGAGTCAGATACTCATAAGAAGAGGGGAAAGAGATTAAAAAAGACCAAACACATCAAGGGTGTTTCTTCCAATGGCATTACGGGAGGCTCTAGTACCTTAAAACGCTCAGGCGGTCTAAGCACCTCAAATTTAAAAGGAGGTCTAAGCACCTAAAGAAATAGCGGAGAGCTAAGCACCTCAACTATGATGGGTGTCCTATGCGACACAAACCTAATGAGTGCACAGAGCGGCACTGTTACTCTCACTAGTCTAAGAAAGACTCACGAAAATGCACCGGAAGAAACCAACTCCCCAAACGAGGAGTAGACGAATACATATTTGAACTGGGCCAGTGAGCTCTAGATGTTGACAAACTCCTTAACGAGGCGGTCCCCTGCCCATCTAAGGACCTAATACTGGACCCTCTAGGGCAAAACAATTTCTCACCCAACAACATTAAATGCCCTAGAAGTGCGAAATAGTGGCCTAAAGAACATGTGGCCAAGTTTATTAAAAAGTGGTAAGGAACCCACTGGAGAGGGAAACATGCAATCTCTACTGAACTGAATGCTCTAGACCTGTCATTCAGGACAAAGCATCCCTAACCCCCTAACCTTGATCCAGAACTCATAACATTCCTTTTTAAAATGGGCAGAGATGCTAGAAAGGGTTTGGAGAGGTCCTTAAAGATGTGCCAAGACTGTCTCCTTGACGTACTGGTTCCCCTAGCTGGGATCATCGACATGACAGAAGAATGCCACTTGAACCAAAACCCGGTAGAAATCCCTTTCATTAGGGGTTGGAGCCAAAGAGCACTGGTCATGCTAGGTAACGCTAACGCAAGCATAAACTCCGAACAACGTTGAGTTATTTTATCTAAAATAAATATCAAGCTGCGTGACTTAGCTAACCAAGAACAATTGGGGATCCCCGAAGGCCTCCTGTTCGGGGATGGCATGATCAAATCCCTCAGCAAAAATGTTACAACCTTTACTACTCTAGACAAGGCCCAGCCAAATATGCGATGGGTCTTCAACCAAAGTTTTTTTGGACTGGCCGGAAGAAGGGGCCTTTCTCCCGGCCAAGCTTCATACAGGCCCAATTTCAGAACAAGGGGCTTCGGCAGGGGCTTCCAGCAAGGAACACTACCACCCATTTATCCACAAGTTGGCTGAGGCTCCCATTGAAGAGGCATCAGGGGGCACGGACAGATTGTAAGCACCTTTAACAATGAGTACCAATCGTCACCTTTGCACTTCTTTCCAGGTAAAAGTGAGCAGACTCCTCAGATTCTTTTCCCAAACCTGGCAACTAATCACCAAGCACCCCTGGGTCCTAAAAACTGTCCAAGGATCCAAGATAGACTTCCTGGAACTACCACACCAGGCCATTCCCCCAGAGAACTAAGGCTATCTCAAGCCCAACAAAAGGTAGTAGATGAAGAGATTTCCTCTATGTTAAAGAAAGGCCAATTAATAAAAATCCCAATAAGCCAGAAGGTTTTTATAAGCACACCCTTCCTGATACAAAAGAAAGACAAAGGCTGTAGACCAGTAATAAATCTCAGGGACCTAACAGATTCCTCATCTACAGACACTTAGAAATGGAGGGTATCCACCTCCTAAGAGACATCTTACTGGAGGGAGACTGGTTAGTAAAACTGGACCTCAAAGCCACTTATTTCACTATTCCAATGGCCCAGGAATGTCAATGTTACCTCATTTGTATTGCAAAATCACCTTTTTCAATTTCAAGCACTCCCCTTTGTCCTGGTATCGGCTCCCTGGTGCTTTACAAAAGTGATAAGAGCAGTCATATCTTTCCTCAGAGAGAGAGGAATACATCTTATTACCTATCTGGATAACATTCTCATAATGTCTCAGTGTCATATGCAAATTCTCAAAGACCATGGGGTATATTCACAAGAACGTGTGATAACTACTGCAAGAGTAGCATATTGCAACTTTCAATATCGCAAACCATTGCGGAAAAATAACCCCGTGACAATGTGGGATTCACAACAAGGCGGTAGCATGCGATAGTCTGCCGAAACCGCGGATAATGTCTGCGATAAAACCACCTCGATGGAGATAAAAACACAAACCACAACACCAAAAAACCTGCGATGGGCCAAAGCGCGATTAGGAAATCAGCGATAAGCAGCTCCAGACCGGCAACACTCACCTGGCGGGTGGGAAAAATCTCCATAAAAGCAGAAAAAACACCCACACACAAACTGACCTACACCCAAGCACCATGGAGGCAGCCGGAGCAGGCGCAGAGGACGAGCGCAACCCAACAAGCACCCCGGACGACTAGCCTGGGACCTCAGGGACAGGGAAGGGCAAGGACAAGAAGATGAGAAAGACGAAGTTCAGTCCGCAAGCAAACAGGATCATAGTCACGGAGGTGATGGAACACCATCAACAACTCTTCATCACCTCCAACGTGTCACTGGGCACCAAAACTGCAATATGGTGGGACATCGTCGACAAGGTGAACGCCGTCGCAGAGCACAAGCGGAAAATGGACAAGGTCAAGAGGCGATGGAATGACATCAAGCGGAAGACCAAGGAGAAACTCTCTGCCAACCAGAAGGCAGCAATGCAGACTGGAGGTGGGGGCCCAGCACCACAGCTGGAGCAGGATTACATGGAGGAGCTGGTGTCGACAGTCATCAATGTGGCACCTGTGGCTGGAGTCGGGGGACCAGACATTGCTCGACAGGACACAACACAACTGCAACAGGGTGAGTGACCACCAGGTACTGGGGGGACGGGTGGAGATGGGCACAATGGCACACATTCACAATCAAGCAGAGCACAGTGCACACCCACAATAACTCTGGGTCATCGCCCAGATCTACAGACTGTCACAATGTACAATGCCATGCTGTCTGAATGTCAACCTGTATTATGTGTCTACACACATGTGGACACATTGTAATACACCATCTCCCCTTCACATCGCAGGGGCACCATCAACACCTCCTGCAGAGCAGTCCCAGCCACTCTTCATGGATGACGAGGAGGACAATGCCAGCATCGACACTCAAACCATCCAAGACATCATTGACCTCATCCACCACTCACCTTCAGGCTCAGGGCAGCCCAGCTACATCGATGAGACCCCACCCACTACCCAAACCACCCAGCAGGAGGCACCCACAGCCCCGGCACCCTCCCAAGACCTATTGGAACAACACATGGCCTTCGAACTGTGCTTGAGTGCCAGATGGAGACGGCTGAGCAGGTGAGGGTGGGCTTTGGCATCATGGCTGCCAAACTGGGCACCATCATTGGGTGTCTATGTCCGCCCCATGGTCTCCAACGAGCTCTGACTGACATCGCTGGAGTCATGATGCGGAGAGAAGCAAAGCTGTCTGCACAGAGTGGCTCCAGCGATGCCAGCCGTGAACTGGCACACATACGGAGGCTCAAGCAGGACATGGTGCGAATGGAGGCAGAAAGGATGGAAGCCACCGCTGCACATCATCAAAATGTAGCTGGGATCTATCATGCCCTACAGACCTCCACCATGGCATTGCCGCCACAAGGCGCGGCGCTGATGAATGCTGCTGCCCCCACACCATCCACATCCCCGTCCCCAGGTTTGTCAGTGCCTCCCAGTGCAGCAGCCGGATCCACTCAGGCCCCTGATGTGTCAGTGGCACAAAGTGCGGCAGCTGGTTCTGCAACACCCACAGGTGGGGCAGGGCACACACCCGGGGACGAGGACGTGGATTGGACTGTGGTCAGAAGGACCAGGCACTAGCATTCATTACCGCCACCTGGCCTGTTTCTGCTTGGTCCCGCACATGGCCTCATGACCTTCCACTGACCCATGATACACTCCGATGCACTCACCTTGGACAGCGACATGGACTGCCACTTCCGGATTGATGACCAATGACACAGTGACCAGGCTGCGAACTGTACCCTTCCCTTCAGCAGGACTTGACATCCCTGGATGGGCTCTGGCTGGCCGTCCATGGGCCCATATTGTGTAGTGTGCTGGGCATTGCCCTGAACCGCTCCAGCTGCATAACTGCACTGTACGTGCAATAAACATCCATTGACGCACTGCTATGTCATGTCTTTCATCAGTCATGTAGGCATGTGTGGATGAATGAAGAGACAGTGATTTCCCTTGCATCAATGATGCTCATCCTGTGGGATGCCATTCAGAGGGTGCTACATTGCATTTTGTGTACCGGGTCCCGTGGACACTACAACAGGGACACACGCATCACTCACTTCCTTGTCCGAACATGGACTGAACCACGTCCAGAGCCCACGTGTCATTGTGGCAAGCCCTGCGCTGGTCCGGCATACAGCAGGCCAGACCACTCCACTTACGCACAGAGGGTGGGCCCTCATTGCTCCCCGTCGCAGGCGAACTTGCTGGTGGTGTGCAGGTCACTGGTCTAGTTGTCAGCATGTCACAGCCACTCCCTGAGGGCAGGTTGCTCGCACACCACACCCATTCAGCACAGGCGTCACAGGCCATGTGACTCTACCAACATAAGGGGCCGACGACGTCACATTCTCCTCTGCCCATGGTGACTGGATGACGGTCGCCACGGTTCCCAATTATGAAGGCCACAAGAGTTTTGTTGAGCACAGGGTAAGTGGGAACCCAGGCCTGCCTACGGCACAGTCCGACCACCACATGGTGCTGACTGGGGTTGCACAGTGTTAGTGGCAACCTAGGCCTGCATACGACACGGGCCGCCCACCACGTGGCACTGACTGGGGTTGCACAGGATTAGTCGCACCCAGCGCATTGCGGCAGGCACAGGCCCCCCACCACGGGACGGTGACTTTGGGTGCACTGAGTCAGTGGCACCTTAAGCTGCTGAGCGGGTGGGCACCCTGCGATGATGCCCCGTCCCGGCAGTCCGGGCTACTCAGGTTTCGTGTGCCCTGCTGGACCGCAGTGTAGGCCAGAGCCAGCGGGCAGCGCGGGCCTACCGCCACATGGCCTCGCTTCCGGGTCACAGACTTAGTGGCACCCATTGGGCTGATCGGGTGTGTAAAAGACACACAATTGATGTACGTAATGCTGATCAAATCAAAACTGAGCGGGTGTGCAGCCTGCGATGTTGCCGGGTGCACTGGTATGTCCTCTGCCATGGAGTATTCAAGACCCAGCAACAAACATGAGACCTGGTGGCCTGCGGAATGTGGCTGCATGGTGTGGAGAGTGCCATGTCCGCGGGCCCCGGGCTTGTGACTTGCAGCGGCACGTGGTGGGACATGCTGTCTACATGCCGGTGGCGGAGGGTGAGCAGTGAGGCCTGGGTGTGCACGGACGGGCATGCTCCGTGGGCGACGGGTGCCTTTGTGATGCCTCTGCCTGGGTGTGCATGGGTGGGCAGGCACTGTTGTCTTGTACAAGTGTGTTTACTGTGCCAATCATGTATCTAGACTCTGTTTCAGATGACGGCTCTGACTCAGATGTGTGTTCTGGTGTACTGCTCTATATACCGGCACGTGGTTGGAGACACACCAGTGGCAGCATGTGAGCAGTGTGGCCTGTGTGCGCAGGGCCGTCTCTCTCTCTCTCTCTCTCTCTCTCTCTCTCTCTCTCTCTCTCTCTCTCTCTCTCTCTCCCACTCTCCCTCTCTTCTTCTCTCTCCCTCTCTTCTTCTTCTCTCTCTCTCTCTCCCTCTCTTTTCTTCTCTCACTCTTTCTCTCTCTCTCTCTCTCTCTCTCTCTCCCTCTCTCTCTCTCTCCCTCTCTTCTTCTCTCTCTCTCTCTCTCCCCCCTCTCTCTCTCTCTCTCTCTCCCTCTCTTCTTCTCTCGCTCTCTCTCACTCTCCCGCTCTTCTTCTCTCTCTCTCTCTCTCCCTCTCTTCCTCTCTCTCTCTCCTTCGCTCTCCCTCTATCCTTTGATGTGCGCAGGACACACCTTCTCATCATGTTTTTTGTCTTGCAGGCTGTGACCTGCAGACTGTCCCGCGGGGAGCCGCCATGTGTCTTCATTTCATTTTGTTGTTCATGTTAATAAAGTTTTATTTGTTGTTTCGAAAGTGAATGTGTGATGTTCATTTCTGTGACGACACATGCATTTCAACTGTTGTGATTGTGCGACATCATGCAGAATATTTTGTACATGTTTTTGTGTAGTTGATGTGGTATGTCTTTGTTGAGGGGGTACCAGGGAGGGGTGGTCCGGGGGATGGTGTCGGTGGGTGTTGTGGCCCTCTTGGGTGTCCGGGCCGCATGATGTGTGGCTCCATGGCATCTGTTGCACTTCCAATGTGGCCCTGGGCGGCTCTTCCTTTTGTGGTGCTGGCTGCTGTCCGACTTAACACCAGGTCAAAGCAGGTGTAGATTTCCTGGTGCTAACGCGACTTATCGCCGGTTTTGTGTTCTTATCACTGATCTGGCTGGTCGTTGAAAATGTTGAGGTGTGGTGTTGTCATGGCTTTTGGCACGGGAACGCCTACTCTGCATCTCATTAGCGATAGTTGTGGGGTTCCTCTTTGGAGATGCTTTTTGCGGCTGCTATCGCGGGTAAACTGGTGCTGTGGGCTGTTAGCACCAGCTTGTAAATTTATCACGACTTTGGCTGCGATAAAGTGCTGTTAATTCGGCAATAGCTCCTTGTGAATATGGCCCTTAGAGAGGAAGATATCAGTACTGGAGAGCTTAGATTTTATCATAAACAAAGAAAAGTCTATTTTAAAACCCTTGAAAAACATAGAAATTCTTGGTTTCTCGATAGATGCAGTAAAATCTATTCTCCTCCTACCAATGAAGAAGGTTGCCAAAATCTGCAAAGAGATGTGCTTGTAGTGCAACAACACCTACTAACCCTGAGAGAACTTGCCAGACTTCTAGGTCTTCTATCTTCTTCCATCTAGGCCATATTTCCGACCCCTTCATTACCGTGCTCTTTGGAGAATAAAAGCAAGAGCTCTTTGAGTAGGCCTGTGGTATGGGGACAAAATCTTCCTTGATCAGGAGGCAAAATCAGAACTGAGTAGATGGCTGGAAAGCCTAGATGCACAGAACATTTGGATCATCTCTGGATTACATTCTTGAATTCAATGTGAGTCTCCTTAGGATGGGGTACTCATCTGGGAATCTAGAATACGGGGGACTGTGGTTTCACACTGAGAGATCCCACCACATAAACTTCCTAGAATTAACAGCAAGACTTTCTGCTTTGATGAGTTTCAAGCATTTTTAACGAGGCAGATCAGTACTGCTGAAAATGGACAATGCTTCAGCAGTAGTGCATATAAACTGTCTAAGTGGCACAAAATCTACAGATCTATCAGACCTGGCCAATAGACTTTGGATTTTCTGCCTGGAACACAAAATCTCACTCAAAGCAGAATACTTACCCAGGGAAGCCAATGTCTCAGCCGACTGGAGCTCCAGGTTTCTGAAGGACTACAGCAATTGGAAGCTGAATATATCAATCTTCGGAAAACTAAACCTTCTATGGGGTCCATTGAAATTGGAACTGTTTGTGAGCAGACTCACCTTCCAACTAGAAAAATATTTCATGTGGATGCCAGACCTGTGTGCTCTAGCAGTGAATGCCTTCCTACAGCCCTGGAAAGTATCTCATGCTTACGCCGTTCCCCCTTCACCATGATCCAGAGAGTTCTCCAGAAAGTCAGACAGGAAGCATGCTCCCTGGTCTTAACTCCCTTTTGGCCATCTGAAGCATGATTTCCAACGATCCTGGAATTGGCCTACGACATACCCTATTTCTTTCCAGCAGAAGAAGGACTCCTAACAAGCACCCTTTGATCTCGTCAGGGACTTTGAACCTTCTTGCCTCGAAGATATCAGGGACCCACAAGAGGTGCAAAGCAATTTAGAAAAAATTGGTTGGTTGATTCTTGGATCTGGATCCCATGGAGGTACCTATAGTCCAAGTATCCAACTTTCTAGTAGAACAGCTCGACAAGGGTCTCAGTTACAGAATGCTGAACTGCCACCGATCAGCAGACTCGCTGGCCACAGCTTAGTAAATGGAAGAGCCTTGGCTTTGGAGTGAAGTTTGATATTCTTTAAAGAACTAAAACAATGCCTGACTCTATCTTTTACCCTAAGTTTTATCTATGCAAAAAATGTGTGTGGTAAACCTTTCGAAGCAGTGACTTGCACTACAATAGCTCGCTGGGTAAAAGGACTATGCACTTAGCAGGCATTGACCTCAAGAGATTTCAAGCACATTCCATGAGGGGAGCTATGGCTAGCCAATTGATTTGGAAAGGCAGCAAACTAGAAGACATCCTTAAAAGCCGCCGATTGGTCAAACTCATCTATATTTGCGGTGCACTAATGTAAGCCAATAGAACACATGGTAAATGTAGTTCTGCAAAGCTACCAACATGCATAATGGGAGCCTCCGGTCTTGTAATAAAATAGCAATTCTCCTAATTACCATGCCAAGAGACTCTGAATTTCATTAAAGGCAAGGAGGCTAACATTATTCCACCCTCCCAATCCTGCAAAAAAACAAAAATGAACAAGAAAAATATATGTAGAGTATATGTACATTGGGAATGAAGACAATTTAATATGTAATACTTTAATAAGCTTGCTTTACAGTATAATAGGTAATGCTTTTTTTATAATCAATTTTATTGTTTTTTTAAAACAGAGAAAACCAGCAGTAATCACGTGGCATACTACAGCAATGGCAGGACGTCATCATGTCACCCATACAGAAAAAGCCCTTGGGATACACAGTTTCAAAGAGGAAAACAAAATAAAACCTCACACATAGCTCACTGTCCCTCGAGTGAGGCATTGTCATTCTAATGGCCCCAGCCATTTGCCCCAAACTTTACGATACTTCGCCGAGCACCCCCTGGCCTCGTACAGAGGTCTCTTGTGCTACGCACCAGGCCACTCCTCTACGCCATTTTGTTATAGTAGGTGGGGCAGGGTTTATCCAATTGGTAGCAATGTCCCTCTTCGCCGCCATCATGGCTGTGTTCAGAAATAGTTTGTGTAATCTAGGCCTGTCCAACCCATCTGTGATTCCCAGGAGCACATTTAACGGCTTATGTGGGACCTCCCAGCCCAGGACCTCTGTGAGCTCCTTCTCTATGAATTCTTAGAATCGTACAATGATGGGGCAGATCCATACCATGTGAAAGAAATCTGCTTGATCTTGGTTGCAGCATGTGCATGATGCAGTTGGTCTCAGACATGCGCTATGAAGGCGTTTTGGTGTCAGATATGCGGTGTGTAAGTAATACAGTTGGACCAGACGGAGTCTAGCTGAAGCGGTGACTGTTTTGGGTGCCATCAGTGCGTCTCTCCAGTCTGCCTCCTCTAGAGGCCCGATCCATCGCTCCCACTGCTCCCTAAGTCGATCCAACATGTTTGGAGTGTTATTTGTTAACCCCTTGGATGCTCATGACGGAGCGGTTCCGTCATGAGCATCAGTTGGGCTGTGCTCATGACGGAACCGCTCCGTCATGAGGACAGCCCCTGGGGGAAGCGCTGGCGCTCCCCCCCTGGGGCATCGATCGTGCCCCCACAGACGGGGATGGCAGCGGAAGAGTTTCCGCTGCCACCCCCGAGCCCCCCCCCCCCGCTTCCTGGTGACGTCAGCGCGCACAGCGCACGCCGGCGTCATCAGGAAGTGCTCGGACGCCTGGAAGCCATTTGCTTCCAGGCGTCCACAGAGGCAGGGTGAGTGTTGTTTGCTCCGGTGGGGCGGCGGGGGCCTTTTGGAGTGTATTGAGGCATCGGGGGAGAGGAAAGAGTATTTCCTCTCCCCTGATGTCTCAATACAGGGCATTCCTGCTCCACGATCGCGCACAGCGTCGCGATCGTGGAGCAGGGATGCCCCACTAGACACCAGGGATGTGTGTTTTTTTTATTTTGGAAGCGAGCCCTTGGGTAAGGGTCGCTTCCTGGGGCCATATATTATTTGAAGACTTTTCTGCCCCCTCTGGGGGCAGATCGGTGGTTTTTTTTCGCCGTTTCTGCTCCCGGGGGGGGGCAGAAAAGCCCACTAGACACCAGGGATATAAGTATTATTGTAGGAAGCGACCCCTTGGGCAAGGGTCGCTTCCTTGGGCCCCTAAATTATTTGAAGACTTTTCTGCCCCCTCTGGGGGCAGATCGGTGTCATTTTTTTGCCGTTTCTGCTCCCAGGGGGGGCAGAAAAGCCCACTAGACACCAGGGATCTAATTATTATTGTAGGAAGCGACCCCTTGGGCAAGGGTCGCTTCCTTTGTCCCCTAATTTATTTGTAGACTTTTCTGCCCCCTCTGGGGGCAGATCGGTTTTATTTTTTCGCCGTTTCTGCTCCCAGTGGGGGCAGAAAAGCCCACTAGACCCCTCGCTTCCAGGGTGCAATTTGTTTTCTGCCCCACCTGGCACACAACCCGATTGACCATTTGGGTAGTGACATAGCATGTTATAATGTTTATTGTTATATTTTTTGTGAATTGCAATTGTAATGTTTTTTTTTTTACTTTTTTGTTCTAGGTGAAGGCTTTTCCTCTTTTCACGTTGCCGTTTTGTGACTGGTGGTTCTGCTGTTTGTGTAGTTTGGTAAGAGACTTTTTTTTGTACAATGTAAATGTGTTTGATTTCTCTGCCTGTTTTTTTTTGCAAATGATGTAATAATAGCAGTATGTTTGGTTTTTGAGTGTCAAAAACTTTTTGCATTGGTGCTCGATGTGTATTTTGTTGTCTTGTGAGTAATTTGTTTTTTTTTCTTCTTTCTAGTTTGATATCGTTGGTTTTTGCTGTGTCACTGCAGAGTTGGTTTCTGGTGAGTGCAGCTGTCTCTTGTAATTGGATTGTATAGTTTTTGAGTACATTGATCTTTGTGATAAAGGTACACATTTCTTCACTTACTTGGTTTGCACATTGTTGGTTGTTGTTGACTTGTTTGTGCAGTCTTCTATCTTAGTAAGTATAATGGCTAGCCGCAGGATTACTGCTCAGCAGGTTGTTGGTTTGCTGTTTGAGTCTTCCTCTGACCATGGTTCAGAGACTGACTCTGCATCTGAGGGAGAGGAGGCAGCGGACGATTCTGGCAGTGAGTTGTCTCTCCGTATGGAGTCATCGGATGATGAAGATACTCTTAGTGCGGATGAAGTGCCTGTGTTAGAGGAGGAGACTGATGTGCCGATAGTGCGGCAAGAGGCATCTGGGCTGCAGCCTGGGACTGCAAGGCTTCCCATTGGTGTAGTGCGGCAAGAGGCTTCTGGGCTGCAGCCTGCGGCTGCAAGGCTTCCCGTTGGTGTAGTGCGGCAAGAGGCATCTGGGCTGCAGGCTGGGGCTGCAAGGCTTCCCGTTGAAAGTGATGACCTCTGGGTTGCCCCTGGCATGGTGCAGCCGGCATTGCCAGAGTTTACTGGTGTTCCAGGGTCTAGAGTGAATACTGAAAACTTTTTGCCGGTAAATTTTTTTCAGTTGTTTATGGACGATGTGTTTTTGGCAGAGATTGTTGAGCAGACTAATTTGTATGCCGAACAGTTTTTGAGGGACAACAGTGCCAGTCTTAAGCCACACTCTAGAGCTACCCGGTGGACTCCCACAAATGTTGAAGAGATGAAGAAGTTCTTGGGTTTAACTTTTTTGATGGGCTTGCTAAGGAAGCCATCAATGTCTTCATATTGGTCTAGCAGTCCCTTGATGGCAACGTCTATTTTTCCGGCAGTCATGAGTCGTGGCAGGTATTTGCTTCTGCTTCGGATGATGCACTTTGTTGATAATGGTTTAGCGTTGCCACGAGATCACCCTGACTGTGACCGTCTTTTTAAGATTAGGCCTGTCCTTGATCACTTTGTTGATCGATTTTCTGAGATTTATGCCCCTGGTAGAGAAATTGCAGTGGATGAGTCTTTGGTGTTGTTCAAGGGCCGCTTGGTTTTTAGGCAATACATTCCTAGTAAGAGGGCACGCTATGGAATAAAGCTGTATATGCTGTGTGACAGTAGGACTGGATATGTCCCTAATTTCAGGGTGTACACCGGTAAGGAATCCAGGATTAACCCCCCTGGTTGTCCGACAACTTTTGGAGTGACTGAGAAAATTGTTTGGGAACTTGGTAGAGGATTTTTTAACAAAGGCCACCATTTATATGTAGATAACTTCTACACTGGTGTGCGGTTGTTCAGGGAATTGGCCAAAGTGGACACTGTTGCTTGTGGCACAATCCGCTCTAACCGTAAAGGTTTCCCGAAAGAACTTGTTTGTCAAAAGCTTGTGCGGGGACAGTGCAGTGCGTTGCGTTGCCAGGAGCTTCTTGCTGTGAAGTTTACAGACAGGAGAGATGTCTACATGCTGACTACCATCCATGATGAAAGCACTGCACCTGTGACTGTTTGGGGTCAGGTCGCTGAAGCGCGCAAACCTGTGTGCATTTTAGACTATAATAGGCACATGGGTGGTGTTGACAGAGTAGATCAGAGGTTGGAACCTTACACTGCTCTTCGTAAGGCTTACATTTGGTACAAGAAGTTGGCTATCCATCTTTTCCACTTGGCAATGTTTAATGCTTTTGTTGTGTTCCAGGATTCTTGCCCTGAGTCAAAGATGACTTTTGCTAAGTTTCAGGAGTCTGTAATAGGCAGCCTTGTTGTAGTGGAACAGGCAAGTGTTCCTAGAGTTGGAGTGGTGGAGGATGTTGCTAGATTGAAAGAACGCCACTTTCCAGATCACATTCCTCCCACACCCGCAAAAGATTTTCCCAGTAGGAGATGTAGAGTCTGTTGGCAAAGAGGTTCGCGGAAGGAGAGTCGTATGTACTGCCCCGACTGTCCCTCTCATCCTGCACTGTGTCTCCCTGCTTGTTTCAGAGCGTACCACACGCGAAAAAAAATTTGGGAGCATTCATGAGTGGTAAAGTGAACTGCCTGGTCTGTATTCTTTGGAAAATTTGATTCTGTTTCAAGGTTGGTGTTAGTGCAATGTATTTAGTTGCTGATTTCCTGTTAGAAGATTTGTATCTATTTGCAATTTGTTTGTGTTTTTATTTTTATCTAAAAAAATCCTAAATGTGATGGCGGTGTGTGTAGGCTTGCGCTTGGCTGTTGGTGTGTGTGGACTGGCACTTGGTTGGTGGTGTGCGTGGAATGGTGCTTGGCTGGCGGTGTGCGTGGACTGGCGGTGTGCATGGACTGGCAGTGTGCGTGGACTGGTGCGTGGCTGGTGGTGTGCGTGGACTGGAGCTTGGCTGGTGGTGTGCGTGGAATGGTGCTTGGCTGGCGGTGTGCGTGGACTGGTGGTGTGTGCGGACTGGTGTTTGGCTGGTGGTGTCCGTGGACTGGAGCTTGGCTGGTGTTGTGCGTGGACTGGAGCTTGGCTGGCAGTGTGCGTGGAATGGTGCTTGGCTGGCGGTGTGCGTGGACTGGTACTTGGCTGGCGGTGTGCGTGGACTGGTGGTGTGTGCGGACTGGTGCTTGGCTGGTGGTGTCCGTGGACTGGAGCTTGGCTGGCGGTGTAGGTGGATTGGCGATTGGCTGCCGGTGGGCCTGGACTGGCGATTGGCTGGCGGTGTGCCTGGACTGGCGATTGGCTGGCGGTGTGCCTGGACTGGCGCTTGGCTAGCGGTGTGCGTGGACTGGCGTTTGGCTAGCGGTGTGTGTGGACTGGTGCTCGGCTGGCTGTGTGTGAGTAGTGACTTTCTGCTGGTCACTACACACACTGCTAGCTGAGTGCCACTCCACGCAATCCATCAGCCTGTGTAGTTGCTGTGTCTTGATTGTGGGCGTGTGAAAGTGATGGGCCCTTGAATGGCGCTGTGTGCTGGTGTGAGTTTTGTTATGTGATGGGCCCGCGGCTGGCGGTGTGAATGGTTTTGTATGTCTCACACGTATGAAAGGTGTATGAATGGCCTGTAAAGAGGAGCCTTGTCGTGGCTTTACAGCTCACGAGCTGTGAGTCAATGGTTCAGTTTCTCGCCTTTTCAATTATTGCCAGTGCATTTCATTTCTGAGAAATCACTTGCTAATACAATTGTATCTACTGAACCATCACTCACCCTCGTGCCAAATTCAACCAGTATGTGTGTGTGCTTGCGGATTAGATGGCTGTGCAGTAATATTTGTCTTTCTGAAGCAGGGTGTACCTTGTCCCTTTTTGGTGAATTATGAAATGTGTTGCTTTTGTGCCTGGTGGTGCGAATGGTCTTGTTTGTATCACGTATGAAAGGTGTGGGAATGGCCTGTAAAGTGGTTGGTGCCTTGACGTGGCTTTACAGCTCACGAGCTGCGAGTCATTGGTTTGGTTTTTTGTGAATTTAATTATTGACAGTGCATTTCATTTTTGTGAAATCTCTTGTTAATAAAATTTAATACACTGAACCATGACTCGCCCTCGTGCCAAATCCAACCAGTATG
Organism: Triturus cristatus; assembly: GCF_964204655.1. Lineage (NCBI taxonomy): Eukaryota > Metazoa > Chordata > Amphibia > Caudata > Salamandridae > Triturus > Triturus cristatus. Next base: position 450,712,629 of record NC_140588.1, read on the forward strand.
TGTGTGTGTTTGAGGAATAGATGGTTGTGCAGGAATCTTTGTCTTTAGTTTCTCTGCCAAGGTACACTTTCCATGCAAGAATAACCCACCAACTGTAGATATTGTCGAAAACCCATGGGAGTTCATGGTGATGTCTCTCTTGTGAATTGAAAAATATTTTTTATCCCCATTGTCCTGTAAACCTCAAACTGTCTGCCACATTTTCTTTGCAATATTATTCCAAAATTCTCACGCTGTAGTAACAATAGTTAATCTGGTTTTGCAAGGGGGGGTTACTTTGGTTTTTGGCCCGGTGCTCGGCGGCCATCTAAGGAAACCTACCAAACCCACGCATTTCTGAAAACTAGACACCCGGCCGCTTCCAGGGAGGTATGGCTTGCGTGGATCCCCCAACGTTTCCTTACCCAGAATCCCCTGCAAACCTCAATTTTTGCTGAAAAAATCCATTTTTTCACACATTTTGGGGTGGGAAAGTTGTGGCATCACCGGGCTCACACTAATTTACCACCACCCAGCGTTCCCCCAGGTCTCCCGGTAAAAATGGTGCCTCACTTGTGTGGGAGGCCCAAGTACCCGCGGCAGGCAAGGGCCCAAAACGTAGTGAGGCGACATCAAAATGGCCTATCGCAAAACCACCTGGTTTTGCAAGGGGGGTCACTTTGGTGTTTGTCCCGGTGCTCGGCGGCCATCTAGGGAAACCTACCAAACCCACGCATTTCTGAAAACTAGACACCCGGCCGCTTCCAGGGAGGTATGGCTTGCGTGGATCCCCCAACGTTTCCTTACCCAGAATCCCCTGCAAACCTCAATTTTTGCTGAAAAAATCACTTTTTTCACACATTTTGGGGTGGGAAAGTTGTGGCATCACCGGGCTCACACTAATTTACCACCACCCAGCGTTCCCCCAGGTCTCCCGGTAAAAATGGTGCCTCACTTGTGTGGGAGGCCCAAGTACCCGCGGCAGGCAAGGGCCCAAAACGTAGTGAGGCGACATCAAAATGGCCTATCGCAAAACCACCTGGTTTTGCATGGGGGGTCACTTTGGTTTTTGACCCGGTGCTCGGCGGCCATCTTGGGAAACCTACCAAACCCACGCATTTCTGAAAACTAGACACCCGGCCGCTTCCATGGAGGTATGGCTTGCGTGGATCCCCCTACGTTTCCTTACCCAGAATCCCCGGCAAACCTCAATTTTTGCTGAAAAAATAACTTTTTTCACACATTTTGGGGTGGGAAAGTTGTGGCATCACCGGGCTCACACTAATTTACCACCACCCAGCGTTCCCCCAGGTCTCCCGGTAAAAATGGTGCCTCACTTGTGTGGGAGGCCCAAGTACCCGCGGCAGGCAAGGGCCCAAAAACGTAGTGAGGCGACATCAAAATGGCCTATCGCAAAACCACCTGGTTTTGCAAGGGGGGTCACTTTGGTTTTTGACCCGGTGCTCGGCGGCCATCTAGGGAAACCTACCAAACCCACGCATTTCTGAAAACTAGACACCCGGCCGCTTCCAGGGAGGTATGGCTTGCGTGGATCCCCCAACGTTTCCTTACCCAGAATCCCCTGCAAACCTCAATTTTTGCTGAAAAAAATCACTTTTTTCACACATTTTGGGGTGGGAAAGTTGTGGCATCACCGGGCTCACACTAATTTACCACCACCCAGCGTTCCCCCAGGTCTCCCGGTACAAATGGTGCCTCACTTGTGTGGGAGGCCCAAATACCCGCGGCAGGCAAGGGCCCAAAACGTAGTGAGGCGACATCAACATTGCCTATCCCAAATGTCCCATCACTACGTTTTGGGCCCTTGCCTGCCGCGGGTACTTGGGCCTCCCACACAAGCGAGGCACCATTTTTACCGGGAGACCTGGGGGAACGCTGGGTGGTGGTAAATTAGTGTGAGCCCGGTGATGCCACAACCTTCCCACCCCAAAATGTGTGAAAAAAGTGATTTTTTCAGCAAAAATTGAGGTTTGCAGGGGATTCTGGGTAAGGAAACGTTGGGGGATCCACGCAAGCCATACCTCCCTGGAAGCGGCCGGGTGTCTAGTTTTCAGAAATGCGTGGGTTTGGTAGGTTTCCCTAGATGGCCGCCGAGCACCGGGTCAAAAACCAAAGTGACCCCCCTTGCAAAACCAGGTGGTTTTGTGGTAGGCCATTTTGATGTCGCCTCACTACGTTTTGGGCCCTTGCCTGCCGCGGGTACTTGGGCCTCCCACACAAGTGAGGCACCATTTTTACCGGGAGACCTGGGGGAACGCTGGGTGGTGGTAAATTAGTGTGAGCCCAGTGATGCCACAACTTTCCCACCCCAAAATGTGTGAAAAAAGTGATTTTTTCATCAAAAATTGAGGTTTGCAGGGGATTCTGGGTAAGGAAACGTTGGGGGATCCACGCAAGCCATACCTCCCTAGAAGCGGCCGGGTATCTAGTTTTCAGAAATGCGTGGGTTTGGTAGGTTTCCCTAGATGGCCGCCGAGCACCGGATCAAAAACCAAAGGGACCCCCCTAGCAAATCCAGGTGGTTTTGCGATAGGCCATTTTGATGTCGCCTCACTACGTTTTGGGCCCTTGCCTGCCGCGGGTACTTGGGCCTCCCACACAAGTGAGGCACCATTTTTACCGGGAGACCTGGTGGAACGCTGGGTGGTGGTAAATTAGTGTGAGCCCGGTGATGCCACAACTTTCCCACCCCAAAATGTGTGAAAAAAGTGATTTTTTCAGCAAAAATTGAGGTTTGCAGGGGATTCTGGGTAAGGAAACGTTGGGGGATCCACGCAAGCCATACCTCCCTGGAAGCGGCCGGGTGTCTAGTTTTCAGAAATGCATGGGTTTGGTAGGTTTCCCTAGATGGCCGCCGAGCACCGTGTCAAAAACCAAAGTGACCCCCCTTGCAAAACCAGGTGGTTTTGCGATAGGCCATTTTGATGTCGCCTCACTACGTTTTGGGCCCTTGCCTGCCGCGGGTACTTGGGCCTCCCACACAAGTGAGGCACCATTTTTACCGGGAGACCTGGGGGAACGCTGGGTGGTGGTAAATTAGTGTGAGCCCGGTGATGCCACAACTTTCCCACCCCAAAATGTGTGAAAAAAGTGATTTTTTTCATCAAAAATTGAGGTTTGCAGGGGATTCTGGGTAAGGAAACGTTGGGGGATCCACGCAAGCCATACCTGCCTGGAAGCAGCCGGGTGTCTAGTTTTCAGAAATGCATGGGTTTGGTAGGTTTCCCTAGATGGCCGCCGAGCACCGGGTCAAAAACCAAAGTGACCCCCCTTGCAAAACCAGGTGGTTTTGCGATAGGCCATTTTGATGTCGCCTCACTACGTTTTGGGCCCTTGCCTGCGGCGGGTACTTGGGCCTCCCACACAAGTGAGGCACCATTTTTACCGGGAGACCTGGGGGAACGCTGGGTGGTGGTAAATTAGTGTGAGCCCGGTGATGCCACAACTTTCCCACCCCAAAATGTGTGAAAAAAGTGATTTTTTCAGCAAAAAATGAGGTTTGCTGGGGATTCTGGGTAAGGAAACGTTGGGGGATCCACGCAAGCCATACCTCCCTGGAAGTCGCCGGGTTTCTAGTTTTCAGAAATGTGTGGGTTTGGTAGGTTTCTCTAGGTGCCGGCAGGGCTAGGGTTCATAATCTACAGCTAGTCACTTTGCCAAAAAAAGGGTCATTTTTCACTGCAAAACCACATTGCGTTTTGCGCCGTTTCCTGTCGCGGGCACTAGGCCGACCCGCACAAGTGAGGTACCATTTTTCTCGTAGGACTTTGGGGAACGCGGGGTGGGTGGAAATTTGGGGATCCACGCAGATTCCAGAACTTTCCATCACAGAAATGTGGGGAAAATGTGTTTTTTTTGTCAATGTTTTACGTTTGCAAGGGATTCTGGGTAACAGACCTTGGTGGGAGGCAGTCAAGTCACCCCATCCTGGATTCCCCTGGGTGTCTAGTTTTCAAAAATGTATAGGTTTGCTAGGTTTCCCTAGGTGCCGGCAGGGCTAGGGTTCAAAATCTACAGCTAGTCACTTTGCCAAAAAAAGGGTCATTTTTCACTGCAAAACCACGTTGCGTTTTGCGCCGTTTCCTGTCGCGGGCACTAGGCCAACCCGCACAAGTGAGGTACCATTTTTCTCGTAGGACTTTGGGGAACGCAGGGTGGGTGGAAATTTGTGGATCCACGCAGATTCCAGAACTTTCCATCACAGAAATGTGGGGAAAATGTGTTTTTTTGTCAATTGTTTACGTTTGCAAGGGATTCTGGGTAACAGACCATGGTGGGAGGCAGTCAAGTCACCCCATCCTGGATTCCCCTGGGTGTCTAGTTTTCAAAAATGTATAGGTTTGCTAGGTTTCCCTAGGTGCCGGCAGGGCTAGGGTTCAAAATCTACAGCTAGTCACTTTGCCAAAAAAAGGGTCATTTTTCACTGCAAAACCATGTTGCGTTTTGCGCCGTTTCCTGTCGCGGGCACTAGGCCGACCCGCACAAGTGAGGTACCATTTTTCTTGTAGGACTTTGGGGAACGCGAGGTGGGTGGAAATTTGTGGATCCACGCAGATTCCAGAACTTTCCATCACAGAAATGTGGGGAAAATGTGTTTTTTTTGTCAATTTTTTACGTTTGCAAGGGATTCTGGGTAACAGACCATGGTGGGAGGCAGTCAAGTCACCCCATCCTGGATTCCCCTGGGTGTCTAGTTCTCAAAAATGTATAGGTTTGCTAGGTTTCCCTAGGTGCCGGCAGGGCTAGGGTTCAAAATCTACAGCTAGTCACTTTGCCAAAAAAAGGGTCATTTTTCACTGCAAAATCACGTTGCGTTTTGTGCCGTTTCCTGTCGCGGGCACTAGGCCGACCCGCACAAGTGAGGTACCATTTTTCTCGTAGGACTTTGGGGAACGCGGGGTGGGTGGAAATTTGTGGATCCACGCAGATTCCAGAACTTTCCATCACAGAAATGTGGGGAAAATTTGTTTTTTTTTGTCAATTTGTTACGTTTGCAAGGGATTCTGGGTAACAGACCATGGTGGGAGGCAGTCAAGTCACCCCATCCTGGATTCCCCTGGGTGTCTAGTTTTCAAAAATGTATAGGTGTGCTAGGTTTTCCTAGGTGCCGGCAGGGCTAGGGTTCAAAATCTACAGCTAGTCACTTTGCCAAAAAAAGGGTCATTTTTCACTGCAAAACCACGTTGCGTTTTGCACCGTTTCCTGTCGCGGGCACTAGGCCGACCCGCACAAGTGAGGTACCATTTTTCTCGTAGGACTTTGGGGAACGTGGGGTGGGTGGAAATTTGTGGATCCACGCAGATTCCAGAACTTTCCATCACAGAGATGTGGGGAAAATGTGTTTTCTTTGTCAATTTTCTACGTTTGCAAGGGATTCTGGGTAACAGACCATGGTGGGAGGCAGTCAAGTCACCCCATCCTGGATTCCCCTGGGTGTCTAGTTTTCAAAAATGTATAGGTTTGCTAGGTTTCCCTAGGTGCCGGCAGGGCTAGGGTTCAAAATCTACAGCTAGTCACTTTGCCAAAAAAAGGATCATTTTTCACTGCAAAACCACGTTGCGTTTTGCATCGTTTCCTGTCGCGGGCACTAGGCCGACCCGCACAAGTGAGGTACCATTTTTCTCGTAGGACTTTGGGGAACGCGAGGTGGGTGGAAATTTGTGGATCCACGCAGATTCCAGAACTTTCCATCACAGAAATGTGGGGAAAATGTGTTTTTTTTGTCAATTGTTTACGTTTGCAAGGGATTCTGGGTAACAGACATTGGTGGGAGGCAGTCAAGTCACCCCATCCTGGATTCCCCTAGGTGTCTAGTTTTCAAAAATGTATAGGTTTGCTAGGTTTCCCTAGGTGCCGGCAGGGCTAGGGTTCAAAATCTACAGCTAGTCACTTTGCCAAAAAAAGGGTCATTTTTCACTGCAAAACCACGTTGCGTTTTGCGCCGTTTCCTGTCACGGGCACTAGGCCGACCCGAACAAGTGAGGTACCATTTTTCTCGTAGGACTTTGGGGAACGCGGGGTGGGTGGAAATTTGTGGATCCACACAGATTCCAGAACTTTCCATCACAGAAATGTGGGGAAAATGTGTTTTTTTTGTCAATTTTTTACGTTTGCAAGGAATTCTGGGTATTAGACCATGGTGGGAGGCAGTCAAGTCACCCCATCCTGGATTCCCCTGGGTGTCTAGTTTTCAAAAATGTATAGGTTTGCTAGGTTTCCCTAGGTGCCGGCAGGGCTAGGGTTCAAAAACTACAGCTAGACTCTTCGCAAATAAAGTGTAAATTTTCAGTGTGAAAATGTGGTGCGTTCACCTTAGGTTTTGAGCCACTTCCTGTCATGGGCACTATGCCTACCCACACAAATGAGGTACCATTTTTATCGGGAGACTTAGGGTAGTTCAGATTTGTAAAGCAACTGTTATTACATATTGATTTTTGATGCATTTCTCCCTTCCAAACGAAAGACATTGTGTAAAAAAAAAGTCATTTTGAAAAATGACCAATAATTGTCATGCAAATATGAGTATTCCCAATCTCGAAAATGTGCAAATATGCACTGTTTCTAAACTCTGTAATTTGTTCCCATTTCAGAAATACATAGGTGTCTTTCATACCGATTTTTCCATGTATACATTTTCCCACAATAATTGCTATATACCCGGAACAAAAAAAAAAAACATTACAAAATGCTGCTCAGTTTTCTACTCTGGGTTCGTTGGGCTCTTGGTGAACCTACAAGTCCTATATGTCCCCACAACCAGGAAGGTCCACCGGATGTAACGGTACATTGCTTTCAAAGAGATGTCATAATTCGAAGAAGTTACAGGTGAAAACGTTGACTCAAAAGGCTGCTTTTTTCAACAAATTTTTAATTTTTCCTATATTTACCTGTAAGTTTCTATAAAGAAACCTTGATGGATCTACACAAATGACCCCTTGCTGAATTCAGAATTTTGTCTACTTTTTAAAAATGTATAGCTTTCCAGGATCCATTATTGTTTTTGTACCCATTTCTACCATTAACTGGAAGAAGGTTGAAAGCACAAAAAATAGCAAAAATAGGGTATGTCCCAGAAAAATGCCCAAACTGTGTAAAAAATGTTGGTTTTCTAACAAAATTCTGTCATTCCCTAAAAGCTGGAGAAATGGTGATTTCAGCCCCACAAACCCTTTTTTGATACCATTTGCAGAGAAAAACCCAGAAGCTTTCATTTGCAGCCCGTTTTTCCCATTTTTCACAACAAAAACAAAATGTTGCTGTATTTTGACTAATTTCTGGGAACCCTCTAGGAGAATCCACAAACCCTGGGTACCTTTATAATCCCCAAGATGTTGGAAGAAAAGGACGCAAATTTGGCATGGATACCTAATGTGGTCAAAAAGTTACAGGGGCCTAAGCGCGCACTACCCCAAATAGCCCAAAAAAGGCTTAGCACAGGAGGGGAAAAGGCCTAGCAGCGAAGGGGTTAAGGATCGGTAGATACGGGAGGTCCCTCCCTTCCCCAAGTTACCTGTCATGGTTTGTGCCTCATGTGGACTGTAAGCGCATATCCTCTGTAAACATGATATATACCTATTTGTATGAAATCAGGCTGAAACAATAGTAGCAAATACCTCTGGACTTTTTCTGAGTGATGTTGACAGTAATTAGATTGTCTGTCAAGGAGTAAATATGACAAAATCACACTCGGTATATATATATATATATATATACACGTCATGCCTGGTAATGCAGAATAAAGCGCGCCAAGGCCTGTTGAATTGTGTGGCTCGTTCTTCTCCTATTTGAAGGGAACTTGGTTCGTATTTTGTGTGTGCGGCCACAGCGCACAGAGCCCCCACCCCACAAGCAGTTCGGCGGAAACAGTGGCATTCGTTTGGACTCACCTCATGGACTGGGGATACCGCCGAACCACCGCATCCACAGCTGTAACCTGCTATTTACTTAGACCGTGACTGCACGAGGGAGCATCACACACTGAGGCGATGTTCCGAGGAGAAGGCTGTATTTTGCGGTGGGGTGAATGTTCCAGGTCAGCCGCTTGTGTCCACGAAGATCGAGGGGCAAGGTGAGAGGAGGTAGTCCCCGCCCACTTGGGGAGTACTTACGATGGTGACTGCCTCATGGAAACTCGGAGTGCCGAGCTTTCAAGACGCTCCCTAGTGCCTGCCAGAAAGTCTCATCCAATTGCAGCGAGGCCAGCTGGATTTAAAGGTGGACTTATGCAAGCAATTCTAAATCCTTTGGCATTTGAAAAAGTCAGTAGACGAAACGCGTCATGCCTGGTAATGCAGAATAAAGCGCGCCAAGACCTGTTGAATTGTGTGGCTCGTTCTTCTCCTATTTGAAGGGAACTTGGTTCATATATATATATATATACATATAATTTTTACCAAGGCACTATTTTATATCTGCTTGTGGCTAATATGCATTCTAGCAAAACACATCTTTGCAGATATATACATTACACTTGAGAGCGCTAACGTCCAATTCTAAAAGAGGCACTTCCTAGTGAATTTGTTGTGCGTCACACGCCAAAAATAATTTTATACCAGTTTGCTTCACAGATAATGCGCACATTTTTAATCATTTTTTAAGCTTGCTGTACTGTAATACCTATTTGTGTCCTTGAAGTATTCGATTACAATACACCCTTGTAGTGACATGCATTACATTACATATGAGAGGGTGCTACTAATTACGAGGCACCCTCACATAAATTGCAATGCGCCATGCACTTAAAATTATTTTCCATTAGTTTGCCTCATATACAACGCGCATATATACAAACTTATTTGAGCATGTCTTCTTGCACCGATAACAAGTTACATCTGCCAATGTCCATCAGTACCATTGTTTATAAGAAAGATTAGTGGAGTCCTCTTGCTATATCTTCGTCACTGAGGAGTTTTACCTCCACCACTTACTGTTTTTGGATCCAGACATGTGTTCACACTACACACAAGGAATGAGGAACACATGACCTTTATTGTTTTGCAGAGCAGGGCACCCTTCCCTGAGTTGTTACCAGGTAGAGGTGGGTCTACTTATCCATCGATTTGGGTAAGTAGGATTATAATGGGTACAATTTTAGTACTCTATGGACATGTTTCTAACTCATGTCCATTACACATTGACAATAACGATATTGTATGGCAATGTAGTTTGACTTGTTGCACTGTGTTTTTTGTGTCTCACATCCACAGATAAGGTCCAGCAGTACCGAGCTTAAACAATTGGATTACTGGTTTGATATCACTGTATTTGTCATTACTATTATTTTTTCACATATGCAGCAGCATTGTTTATTTCTTATAGTCCTGATGAAAGCCTGGAAACCTTTTTAGACCAAATAGGCTGAAACATGTCGACCGACCTTACCAACTTAGCAGTCTAATTCACACTGCTTTGCACTGCTTTTTAATCCTGCCAGTTTGGACAAGCCAATAATTTTTGGTTCCTACTAGGTAGTTTTAGAATCACATTTATTGTCACAATCACATCCAGCGCTGCACCCTCACAATTCCTAGCATTCACATATGGGATCTTAGCATCCTTAAAACATCTTAGGACCTTTAAGAAAACATCCCAGAGCTCTTACCTCACAGTGAGGGAGTTGTAGTCCTCAGTGAGACCAGGTTTTCTCACTGGGAGGAGAAGCCCATATGATGAAGCATGTCACCTATGGTGGGTGAGGGCATTCGTCCTGAAAGGGATTGCTCCCCAGAGGAGCTTTATTGAGAGACACATTTTTCACCTCACTTCATGACAGACCCGAGAAGTTTTGTGTTATCCAGTTCCTTAAACCAGGTCTGTGGGAAATGAAATGGGGTATTTTGAATTATGTATCTGGGAAGTATCATCATTTTAAAGAGAGCTGCGCTTCCCAGAGGGTTTAACGACAGCGTCTGCCATCTGTGGAGGTCAGCTCGGGCTCTCCTCACCAGAGGGGCCATATTAAGTGATCATGCAAGGTCAGGAAGCAGGGCCACCCAGATGCCGAGGTATTTAAAGGATTGCCTTCTGATAAGTATTGTGGATTGCCAATCGAAGCAGTCTCTCGAGACGTGGAGAGGAACTAGGACGGATTTGGTGGGGTCTAAGTGCAGGCCGGAGGCTTGCCCAAAAAAGTGCAAAGCCTGCAGACAGTACGTTCCAGATTTGGCCGGCTCGGCTAGAAAGAGCAGGAAGCCATCCGCATATTGAGCGATTTTGTCCACATCAGAACCTTGCCATTTCCATCCCCTACTTCAGTTGTCGGTCCGTATAAGGCATGTTAAAGGTTCCATTGCTACGGGGAATAGAAGGGGTGATAGGGGACATCCTTGCCTTGTCCCCTTATTAATAGGAAATGGCTATGACAGTGCCCCGTTGACAAGTACACATGCCTGCAGTCTGGGGTATAACACCCTAACCAGATTAGGGAAGTGCTGCCCCAGGCCCATCTCATTCAGTACATCCTCCAGGTATCGCCAGACAACAGAGTCAAAAGCCTTCTCAAAATCAATGAGAAGAAGTGCTAAGTAGGGGGTCAGTGACTGTCAAATCGCTAAAGCTAGGTGGAGGAGTCTGAGGCAATGCCTAGTGCCCCGAGATGGCATAAATCCCCATTGTTCAGGGTGGGCCAGTTTGGCAAGATAGAGCCTCAATCGGATTATGCGATTAGCCATGGGGTATGTGGCCAGTCGATGTAGAGCCTTCCTATTTTTGTACCCCCACACATACATCCTAGCTGCAGAGGATCTCCATAGTAGCCTAGCGGCCTCCATGAAGGTCTGCCTGATCACATCCCTTAGCAATGCCAGCTGTCTGCCTTTGGGTCGTCTCTATGTGCTGGTGTTCAGCTTTCAAGAAGGGTTGCATGGGCCTCCAAGAGAGTGATCTGGGAGCTCTGGGTTAGTTGTTTGAGATTAAGCTGGCCCTTGGCAAAGCTCCGCATGGTGGCCTTACCTGCTTCCAACAGAGTGGTCGAGGAGGAGACGGAGTCTTGATAAGTGAGAAAGTATTGCTTGAGTTCTTCCCCTACAGTTTTCCTAAAGTCCTTGTCCTGGAGGAACCATGCATTCATCCTCCATATTGGGCGTAGTGTGTCTGGGAGTTCTCCCAGTCTCAGAAACATGGGCGAATGGTCGGATATACCTCCGGGAAGGATGGTAATGTCTCTGGTTTTCTGACTGTCAAGGGCGGGCATGAAGATATAGTCAGTCAAGTCATGCATGTGTGTGGTGTGCAGCAGATGTATGTGTGAATTGTTTGCTCTGGGGGTGCCAGACACTTCAAGTGTCACAGATACCTAGGGTGCTTGCCCAATTTGTTAAAAGCTTAGCGTGGGTGAATCTTGTGGCAGATGTGGTATTTGCGGTATCAAGGCCCAGGTGCATAACTGCATTAAAGTTGCCTCCGATTATTGTCAGCCCGGGGGGTAGAGAGGTGATGAGGTCTGCTGGGCATTTTAGGGTGGAAGTAAGCAGCGATGGCAGGGAGTATATAGAAACTAAGGTAAGGGCATCTTCCTCTCAGGGCTACAAAGTATCTCTGACTTTGGTAAGCACAAAAGGGAGATTGTGTCGCATAAGGATCGCCACGCCTCTTGACCCCTGGGTGAACCCTGAATGCCAAACTCTATTGTAGCCGTTTCGTGCCAGAAAGGGGCAGTTGTTACCTATAAGGTGGGTTTCTTGGAGTAGCAGTATATCGGCTACTTGGCACTGCAAATATTGCAGGACTGCTGTCCTTTTAACTCTGTCTAATAACCCATTGACATTCCACGATATTATGTGGAGCAGTTCCCTGCCATTACCTGTATTCATCATGGTGGTTGGAAGTGTGGATGAGGGCCCGGGAGAGGTGAGTAATTTGCAGAATGCACTGCTCTGTGTGCAGACTGCGGGATTACAAGTGCGTCTCTGCAGTGTGGGTTTTGTGTGTGAGTATCATCTTGCCGAGGAAGAGTGCTAATGTGGTAAACACGGTACAGTAACAAAAAAACTGGACAACAGTCCCCCCTCTCTCCCCCCTCGCCTCACCCTATACTTAAAAAACGGAAGCATCTGTCGTCCCTAACAAACAATGCAGAACACCCAACTAAAAAACGCTTGGGTGTGGAGATTCGTGGAGGACCCCTCCTCACATAAAGGATATTTTATTGTTGCAGTAAGGAAGAACTGAAGTTGCGGTAGACACTGCTATTCGAAATAAGCCACATCCCATGTTTCAGACAGTCTGCTGCTGATCAGGGTTAGCATTCTAGGAGTGCTGGACTCCGAGAGAGGTACGAGTCTGCCAAGTCTATTGGAGAGGTTCTATGCGAGACGTTCCCAGGATCTGGATGACCTGTTGAACCAGATCGTCGTGAAGAGTGGGAGCTGTTTAACGGTTCTTGAAATTTTGGATGCATCCGGGTCCCAAGGATCTGGTCTGGCGTGTTCCTCATCCCTTGCGTGAGCGTGTGCGTCTTCTATTTGGCTTAAGCGACCCCGGCCGGGCATCCCCGGTTCCGGTCCTGGGGGACTGGGCCGAGGCATTGATCCTCAGTGGGCGCTCCTCCGTTAGCCATGTCCAGGCCGCCTCAGTGGACTCAAAGAAGAGGGTTTTATTCTGGAACACCACTCGAAGGCGAGCTGGAAAGAGCAGCCTATTTTGGAGGTCTAAAGCACAGAGTTTCTCTTTAACCTCAACAAACGATCGTCTTTGAGTCTGGACCTCTCATGTTTAGTTTGGGAAGATCATTATTGATTTACCTTGATACGTTAGGGATTTTTGCTTGCGTGCCTCAGCAAGGATGGAGTCTCTATCCTAAAAAGTAAGGATCCAAGCAGTTATAGTTGCATTAAAAGTTTAATGCATAATGTTAGCCTCCGTGTCTTTAATGAAATTCAGATTCTTTTGGCATGGTAATTAGGAGAATCACTATTTCCAACTCAGGACTATGTAATAAACTGTTGAGTAGTATTTAAATGTAAAAAAATGGTCCTAGATATAGGTTTGAAATCCTGTTTTTTTCATGAGTTCACCGCGATGATGGCAAACACATTGTGAACACACATAGATAGGAATGTCTTTTTGAAAGAGAGGGAAAGGATTAACAGATACTAATCATTCACAAGTGGAGATAGTGTAGTCTAAAATGTAAGACATGATTTAATTTGCTGCCTGTCTCATGATCGCAGAGTGCAAAGTTGAAGAGGTTGCCATTTTATGGTTGCTTTGTATGAGAGTGGTGTACCATTCTTGTGCTTAATTTTTACTAATTCTAACAGGGTCAAAACTTTCCACAAAAAGCTAAAACAACAATATAGTCTACAAACTGAATTCACTGATATGTACATAACTTTTCAATCCTCTATAAAAAAATTATGTTAGAAATGAATATGTATATGGGAGTTTGATTAAAAAAAAGAGTTACGTTAGGATGTCTTGTAGAGCGCGCAGCTGCCCCAGCAAAGGAGCGTCCCAGCGCTATAAGCAATAATAGCAGCTAACAGCATGGAAACCTATCATGACAAAAGAAAAAAAAAAGAACAGTGGGCTGTTACAAGCCACAGAGGCAAACAGAAGGGCGCGGACTACAAAAAACCTAAAGAGAAGGAAAAAGATGTGTCTTCAGTGCTTTACGAAATGCCAGATAATTATCCATACTCCGGATATGTACAGGGAGGGCATTCCCAAGTTTTGCTGCCAGTGTGCGAAAGGAGCGCCCCCGGCGCGAACCCTACTGACCCAGAGGACAACTACCCACTGAGCGAAGATGGCGAGTGGGAGTGTAGGAGGGAAGCAGGCCCGCTAGGATGCCAGGGGCAGGGGAATTCAGGATCCTAAACGCAAAACAGAGGGTCTTGAACTCCACTCGTCTTGCCACCGGTAGCCAATGTAGCTGACGAATGGCACTGGAGGTGGGGCAGCGTCTAGGCATGCTGAGAAGAGTGCTGGTGGCTAAATTTTGGACTCTTTGCAGTCTCAAAATCTCCATCTTGTTGACCCCCAGGTAAAGCGAGCTGGCATAATCCAGTCTTGACAGCACAAATGCATGGACGATTATCTGTCGGATGGAAGGGTAAAAACAAACAAACAGAGGTTTGAGCCCGCGAAGAATACCAAAGCATGTTGCCGCCACCTTCTTAGTTTGGGTTTGGAAACTAAGAGCCGAATCGACCCAAACACCAAGGTTTTTCACCACCTGTTTGGTGGCAGGTTCACGGCCCAGGGTGGTGGACCACCACTGTTCACTCCATAGGTCAAGATCTTTCCCTACCAGCAAGACCTCAGAGGTGCTGGCATTAAGCTGGAGACAGTTGGCCGTCATCCAGCCTGCAACGTCCGGAAGACTGCACAGTATTACAGTGATTTGAAAAAATATATCAGATGAACTGTATCTATTACAGGGTATGTGTTTAAGAGCTTAGTGGTGAATGTTTTGGGAAGTAAGAGAAAAATGAATTAATGCCTCTATATTACATTGTGTACTTTTTTGAAAAATAAAAGTATAGTATTGTGGAAAGTTGCAATGACTAAACATCATGTGCAGAATACATACATCTGTTATTTGCATTCTGGGAGATGTAGTACCTTAAGTAACATTATTAAACAGGAGTAGGGTAGTCACAAATAAAAGATCAGAACATGTTGTCCGCCTGTATATGAATTAGAAAGAAGTAATACTTGTTAGGTATGCATTGGGAAGTGTTTGTCAATGTGGTTATGAACTTATTTGACCGCTTTGCATATGCTTAGATGGTGAGATATGGTTCTTGTGGTTGCACATAGCTATATATACGGTGGGACTGTTTACTTAACGATGCAGAGAGGTATAATGTTTTTTTAAAAAGGCTTGACGGTACATCTTTAAGAAATTGCATACATGTTTACATGGCGATCTATGTTCTGTACCTATCATCCATCCAGTACCTATGCATTCATTTAATTACTGAGGCAATACTCTTGTACTTGTAATTGCATTTATATAGCGCTTACTATCCCTAACAAGGCGTCAAAGCGCTTTCTCTGTGAGTAGCACGCTACTCCGGAACCCATAAAGAAGTGTGGCGAGTGGAGAAGTGTGGCTCAATGATTAGAGCGGCAGACCCTGATGCAGAGGTCTAGCCCGGGACCAGGGTTCAATTCCCCGCCTCGGCGGGTCTTGGGCTCAAAAATTCCACGGACCTGATAATTCTCGCCTCAGTGCCATTCCAATCATGGGGTCCCACTCTGCAACTCTGGGCAATAGCTTGCTTAATCTCCACAACGGCCCCCACAACGCTAAGGATGCCTGGCCTCCACCTTGGGGGTGCCCAGGAGTGGATGCCTCACAGGGAAAGCCAGGATGGGTTCCACAGCGGTATTCGTACAAGCGCCTTGAGACCCTTGCGGGTGAGTAGTGCGCTATACAAGTATCAATTTACAATTTTTTTTTACAATTTATAAAGGATTAGTGGTGAATTAGTATAGTGAAATATGAAAAAGGGAAAAAGGTTCGCATTTATATGGCGCTTGCTACATCTGATGAGGTGTTTAAGCTCTTTTTCAGCGAGTAGCACACTAATCCAAGACCCATAAAGGATTAGTGGTGAATTAGTTTAGTGAAATATGAAAGTAATTTGAGTGGTGGATATGTTAGCTATTTGGATTAAGAATGAAGAGGGAAGGGGGGCGTGGCCAAGTGAGCCATGATGGCGGACGTGTCTGCTTGAGGCTCCATTCGGCGCACAAAATCAGAAGCAATGAATTGATTTCTCCGCAGCAAGCAGAAACGGGAAGACCGAGGCCCGCACACAACATGGCCGAGCCAGAGCAGAAACAGTGACTCCTGGGAGGAAACTGGGATCTGGCAAGACCTGCACTGGGTCGCCAGAGTATCTTCAGGCAGCGCAGCAGAAATGGGAGGCCCCGTTGATGCTCCAACTGGTCCTCTGAAAGCCTAAAAGTGGAAAGGGAAACATTTAAAATATCAGCTGCGAAAACACAGGCGCGAGCGTGGCCCAGCGCGAGCACGGCCCAGCAGACAGGCCGCGAAAATCACCATACACTGCGGGAGGTGTCCCTGAAGTCCAGCAGAGTGCAAACGCACAAGGAGGTCTTACTCAGTGGCTACACAGATGCAACCGACTCGAGCTGGCGACTCTTCTTCCCCCTCATCCCCAGAAGCACCGGTTCCGCTCATACAGTGCCAGGCCTCGAGGCGCATAACGGGAAGGCCCGACAGCCGGTAAAAATAGTATAGACACAAGTTGGGGAGGAGGCGCGATAACGGCAGATTGGGCGGAAAACACCCCAGCAACATTAAAAGAGGTTAGAGAAGGGAGGGGTGCGGGGCCAGTAACAAACCGGAGGCGCGTGCTGCATGGGCCACAATTCAAATGAGCCCACATCACTGAAGACGCACCAGCAGTACCTGAAGTGTCCCAGGGCGAATCAATGAGCCCTGGGGTCTGAAGGCAGTGAAGCGGATCGGCCTAAGACCCAAGAAGAGGTGAGAGAGCTACTGAAGCACGCAGCGGGAGTAAGGCCACAGGTGCGGAGCAACACAGATATACACCCATAGGAGGGCAGAGGGAGGACCTAAGGCCATTGGGGAAAATCCCCATAAGCAGATCACGCATTTTTGTTCACAGGAGCAGCCGCGTCACAAGACGAAGTAGTTCCGACCACCCAGGGGCCGGGGCTTCCACCTGCATGGCGCCAAACCTCGAGGCACGTGACGTGGGAGCGCAGCGGCCTGAAATAGAACTCATAAAAAGCAAAGGGCAGCCACTGACCGACCTGAGTGGGAAGGACTAACGTGCCGCCAGAAAAGGGCAAAGAGGCTGGGAGACGGTCGGAATCTCCAGGTAAGAAGTGACCCATAGACCGCAACACACAAGAGCGGGATCCACAGTGGGTGCAATAATAACACCAACAACATAATAGAGCGAGATACCGCAACTTGAGACCCGAGCACAGGGGCGCCGGTGGGTCTAGAGCTGTGGACTTTGAGAATGTTGTAAGCGGCCCATGGGCAGTAAGAACAAACAGTACGAGGAAGACAGCGGCTCGGGCACCAAGAGAGGTGGTGGCTGAGAATAATCGACACAACACTACTTGTACTTCACAGAAACACGCAGCGACACCGGGGCCTCATAGTGGACCTTACTGTGACCCAAGAAGAGTACTGGATTCCGAGCTGCCACGGAAACTCAAAAAAAATCAACAACAAGAAAGTCTGCAGCTAACACCAGTGGCGCTTGTCAGAACAACGCAGAGTCAAATAGGGGAGTGGAAAGAGAGACATATAGATAGCAGTCACTGCCCAGTCACAAACAGATTTAACTAAGCACCTGTAAATACTCCGGCACCGGCGCCAACTATGGGACGTCAGCGCAACACAGGGACCTCGCACATACCGACCCACACGAGACAGTCCTCCCCAGAAGTCAAGACTACTCGCTCAGAAGGGGAGACTTCACATGCATCGACTATGTCAGACAAATTAGACAAGGTACTAGCGGACATTGAACACTCCAGGTTAACTATGGAAGACAGATTTGGAGTGCTGGCCATGGACCTTAATCGACTTAGAGACGACCACCCCAAATTAGCGGATAAAGTGAAACAAGGAGGAAAAACGCCCCAAACAATCGAACCCCGAGTGCAGTCACAACAGGAAGCCCTGAGCAACCTACAATCATGAGTGAAGATCCTGGAGGACAAAACAGACGACCTGGAGGGGCTCTCACGATGCAGCAATATAAGAGTCCTGAATTTGCCAGAAAGAGTAGAGGGATCCAACCCCATAGGATACGTTGAAATGTGGTTAAAAACTTTCACTCAGGCGACGGACCTGACCCCATTCTTCTCGGTAGAAACGGCGCACAGGGTACCTGCACACAGACCACCTCTGGGCTTCCCGCTCCGTCTGTTCCTACTGAAATTGTTACACTACAGAGACAGAGATGCAGTACTTAGGGCAGCCAGACTGCCGTGACCGCTCCGGAATAAGACAAACAGTTCATATTATTTCTGGATTACTTCCGGGCGGTCCAAAGACAGCGTGCATCATTCCTGGAAATTAAGCGCATTTTACGACAAAGGAACATACAATATGCCCTATTATTCCCTGCCCGTCTTAAAATTATACATGAGGGCAAAACAAGCTTCTTCACAGACACAAAGGAGGCATATGACTGGATAGAACAGCGATTACCAGGACTAGAGAACCGTGGCACGACACAGAGAAACCGGTCCTCAAGAAGTCAGCGTCGGCAATGCAAAAGGGTCACCCTGAAACAGCTGAGCCCACAGCCCAGGACCATTATGAGGAACTCCCCAGATGTAGAGCAAATATTAGCAGAACACAGGAAGGCATTACAAGCGGCAGCGGAGTTTGGCCCGACAATGGAGAGCTCGGATGGAGAAAAAGTCCCACATATCTTCACGTCAGAAGAGGACGTTAGCGACACAAACACTTCGAGAGATGGCTCAATCAACCAACCAGTGGTAACTCAACAAACTGTGGACACGCTTGTCTGATCAATGCCATAGAACAAGGTAAAAGCTCTACAGCGCATCCACCATAGCCCAAGTGCCAAGTAAACGGACATTATCACGGTAATGAGGGATCATGCTGTGAGCTGCAGGAATGTAACAGGTAAAACATGGGGGGCAGGGGAATCCTGCCGGCATCACATCCATACCTTCGTGCTGCGGGAGGCCATGTAGACCGCGGCTAGCAGAGGCGAAAGACCACGACCCCTCAACCAACGCATTAGCGTGGGTGCATAATGTTTAGTTTAACGTATCGCCCCAAGCGATGGGTCCTTTCGGTTGGGGGTATTCCCTGTTACTCAGTTACACCCCCATTCCCCAAACCACACACCACGATAATCGCAAGCACAGTATCCAGGCAGGTAGGTTCATCACATATGGGCAGTTGGCGCAGCCAAAGGGGGGCATCGGGAACAGATGCGACATTGCAGCAAGGAAAACTCAACCCCATAGATGATATAGTATGACTAACAACAGTCCCAATACGGACATTACAGTCCTCACACTTAATGTCAGGGGCATGCATACAGCAAGTAAGCGATAGGCCATTTATTCATATGTCAAGAGGCAACAAGCACAGATCGCTCTCTTACAGGAGGCGCACCTAACAGCAGTAGAGAGAGAGAAAATTGCAGGGAACCATATGCGCCACAACATACTCTGCATTTTCACGAGGTACACTGATCTGGCTCCAGCCCTTTCGAGAAATAAATCGTACGGAGGACAGGGATGGTCGATATACCCTACTAGAGGGACTCTTAGAGGGTCAGCCGATCCTACTAGGGAGCATATATGCTCCCAATGTAGAACAGGACAAATTCTGGGGACCCCTCACCGGGGTCTTGGCCCAATATTAACCCTATGCGGAAAACTACGCTACGCTCGCGGAGTGTGCGTAGCGAGCACAACTACGCTCAACGCAAATCGCACGTAGCACAGTGCAAAAATGCGTAGCGCAGCAGACATTTTTTGCTCGCTCGCAGTCCTCAACGTCAAGTTGGCGACCGCAAGCAAGCAAAATCAACATCCCGGCAAGACTTTTTCCTCATTTGCGATCGGCAATATCAAGTTGCCGATCGTGAGCGTGGAAAATCAACCTCCCAGCGAGATTCTCAACGTGGGGAGGTCAGGTTTCTCATTGTGAGTGGTCTCGTATGCTCCCGACCGCTCGCGATGAGAAACTACCCGTCTGCGTTGAGAAAGCTTCCGCTAGAGTACAAATCTACTCGAGCGGCAGAAAACGACCGCTTGCACTGTGCATCATGCCGTTCGCAATGATTGCACAGTGCGGACAAGCATCTGGCACTATGCAATCATTGCGAACAGCATTTCCCTACCGTACAACGCAGTTCGCGTAGCTACGTGTAGCACGATGTAGTGCAAAGTGCACTTCGCGTAGCGTAGCGCGACTACGCAAACTATGCCCAGGGTTACCCAATATACATCAATACCATTGCTCCCAGGGGGCGACTACAATTGTGTATTGGACCTCCACCTGGATAGATCACACCCCCGCCAGTACACTCCCCAGCATATAGGCAGACGGAGCACTACCAAACATGGGTAACGCAATGGGCACTAGTGGACGCATGGCGAGCCCGGAACTCAGACACCAGACTGTATTCATTTCACTCTATTCCCGACAACTTACGGGTGAGGCTCGACAGATTTCTCTGCTCTCGGGCATTACAACACACAGACTTCCTGGGCAGAGTCCTGTCAGACCATGATGCGCATATTCTAACCCTTAGATGGAGACCCCACCTCCCCCCGATACCCATATGGAAATTGCCACGAGAGTGCCTCACAGATCAGGTGTTCTGACATGACCAAGGGAATAGCATCCAGGAATACTTTGCAACAAATGCTGGTACAGCAACATCCATACTGATAGAATGGGATACATTTAGAGTGGTTACTAGGGGGCAATGCATACAGCAAATAGTGGGAGTCCGGAAAATGCTTGAACTGGTCCTACTACGAGCAGAGACCGCATTGGCGGCACTAACCAAGGAAACCGACGCGAAGGCAGCCACCCCAGCTCAAGTGGCAACAGCTAAGACGACATATGCAGAGGCAATAAGAGATTTAAGCACATATAATTTTAGGCTGCATGCAGCCAAAATACACAGAGAGGGTAACAGGATCGGGACGCTCCTAGCCTGGTTGGCTAAACAAGACATAGAAATTAAGCCAGTCACAGAGATAGTGGATAAGGCCAGGATACCCCGACATTCACAGGTAGATATATTACAAACCTTTCATGACTACTACTCGGGAGTTTCTCAAAACCCTGCGCTGAGTGATCAGCAAGTCATAGAACAATTTCTAAGCCTGTTGTCCGTACAGCGCATCCCAGCATCAGACAGAAAATCCTTAGGTACAAAGATCGTGCCCATGGACGTCACCCAGGCAATCCGAGCATTAGCGAGTAATAAGGCCCCAGGTATGGATGGTTTTCCGCTAGAATATTATAGTACCTTCTCGGCCCAATGCGCTCCCAGCATAGTGGAAATGTATGAAGATGCATTGAAAAGAGGCGAACTTCCGGGATCGCTCCGGGAATCTATTCTGGTGACATTTCCAAAACCAAACCGGGACCCAAAGCTCCCGGCCTCGTATAGGCCCATAACGCTGCTTAATGCAGACTGCAAAATTATGGGGAAGATACTGGCGGATAGCTATACCCAAATCCTCCCACCACTGATCCATCCTACCAATGTACGAGGACAAAACACGTCCCAGAACTTGCGTAGACTGTTCTATGTGCAAGATAGAGTGGGTTTCCAATTTCCCAGAGTAGTGTGCATGATTCTCAAGGGTGAGGATGGGTAAGTACATCGCTGCTCCATTCCTGGTAGAGAGTCCCCTCTCCCACTACTGTTTGCCTTAGCGGTGGAGCCTTTAGCAATACTCTTGCGACAGGAAGGAGAGGCATGGGGTATCTCGATAGCGGGTACGGTTCATTGTGTATTGTTGTATGCGGATGACCTCCTGATGGACGTATGCGATATCAGTACTGACCTGACCCCAATCTGAACAACACTAAGAAAATTGGCGGAAGTCTCAGGCCTTAAACTTAACTGGGACAAATCCACGATCTGTGATCTGACCCCAATCTGAACAACACTAAGAGAATTGGCTGAAGTCTCAGGCCTTAAACTTAACTGGGACAAATCCACGATCTACCCGCTGAGCCTGCACCTAGCCCCCCTCGACATAGTAGTAGGAGACCAAAAAGTGGCCTGGAGCGATGAACCACCCAGGTACCTAGGCGTAAGGTTATACCACTCTCCCAGTGATTTGCATGAAGGGAACCACCGCAGGGCGTTTGCAGGAATAAGAACGGCAGTGGGCTTTTGGAGGACACTGCCCCTATCCCCAATCGGGCGAGTGGCCTTTGCCAAAATGATAATAGTCCCCAGATATTATACCACTTTGCTAACCTTCCGGTTATTCCCCCGCGCCCCTTTTTTCAAGAGTTAGACACATTGCTCACCTCCTTAATTTGGGGAGGAGGTCAACATAGGGTGGCCCTGTCCACACTATACCTGCCAAAGGATCAAGGGGGACTGGGAGCTACATCCTTCGAGGAGCACTATCTAGCAGTGCAGGTGCAATGGCTGTCGCTTTGGACAGCAGAACGCCACATAGGAGAAACATCCTCTAACGAAGGATATATGCTTCTCCCGGCAATCTGGCGCTGTTGCTGCCTGGCACCAGCCTATGCGCACATATCCAATACAGGTGTCAATAGCCCGGGCGTGCATGCTGAAGATAAACTGCATGTCCAGGGGGAGACCTAGAAATGACAAATACTATACAGCCCGAGCCCTGCGAGTATGGACTGAACATTCATTGACCAAGATGGAATCCCTATTTGTAGATGGACAATTACTGGTGGGCATTGCTATTCAGTGTCTCCTGGTCACCTCCTATGCTTGTACATTATTATGTTCAAGAATACACCCTTGGATTCCATTGAACTCTTGCAGTCTTTTCCGGCAGCATCTTCTTCTAAGTTCTCCATTGTGGTCTATTGCGGTTTCTGATGTCAATTCGTACCTATGCACCCAGCTTCTCTGATGTAGGAATCCTGGTTCCTGGGGTATCCACGGGTGGGGTGACTCTCAAACACTCGGTCTTTCACAGGGTTTCTTCAGGGTCCACTGGGAAGGGTCCTTCTTCAAAACTGCAACCACGACGTCCCCATTCACTCCTATTGGACACGCAGCTTTGTTTCCACTCTGCACACAGCCTCTGTGGGGTTCCTGGCTACTTACCTTGGGTGGTTCCGTGTGTCCCCAGCTCCTCTGAGTCTCCTGGTCCAAGTCCTGACTTCAGTCGCAGTTCACATTCCACTTTTGTAGTATATGGTTTGGTCTCACCCTAGAGAACACGTAATTTTGTGCTTACTTACCTGATTGCAATTGAAGTGTTGTTGTGTATTTGTGTTGATATCTCAGGGTAGGAGATATATCAATGTGATAGTGAGTGTTGTATAATAAATAGACTTATTCTTATATATACACTGTGTGATTCTTTTTCGTTTAACCTACACTACATGATTAGATCGTGTAAAACAAGCTGCTTAACACTCCTTCAAGACAATCCCAAAGGCTGTTCTCCACAGCTACCACTTAGAAAGCCTTCAATGGTTATCAATGACCACTATAACCACCATAAGGGTTGCCTGGATTATTGCAAGGTGCATCACTTAAGTGTGCATCATTGTAGGAAGCTAGCTCTGTATATACTGCACCGAAGTAAGGTATCGTTTGCACAGCGTACAGAGAGTCCCCAGAGGTATAGCAGAGGCAAACAAGTTACTTACCTTCGGTAACGCATTATCTGGTAGAGACTCTATCTAGCTGCAGACTCCCTACCCCCAATCACCCCAGCAGTACACTTACTTTCATCCAATCTCTCAAGCTTTAACAATGGAGTCATGCAATCACTCAGATACTAGTCATGCACTCATCTAATCAGCCAGGCACTATTGATGCACTCATTGAGTTATCCAGGCACTACCTATCTAGTTATCTAAACACCCAGACCCTACCTGTTCACTATACCAGAAACACATGGGCAGCAGCCATGTAGTCATCCAATCACTGAAACACTACTCATGCACTCATCCAATCTGCTAGGTGCTATGCATGTACTTAAACAATAATGTATGCACTATCCATGCACTCTATAAATCACCTGAACACTATCTATACACTCATGCAATCATCCAGGCACTAAAGTTGCACTCATTTAATCATCCAACCACAATCTATGCATGTATTGAATTATTGAGCCATTAGTCATGCACTTATCTCTCATTCAGGCACTTCTTTTTCACTCATCCAAATACCCAGATAGAAGTGATATACTCATTCAAACACACAGGCAGTAACTATGCAGATATGGAATGACCCATGGGGTTCTCATATACTCAGGGTATCACCTAGGCACTACCTGTATCCTCAGAGAATCACCTAGGCACTACCTATGCACCAATTCAATCAACCAGGGAGTATTCATGTATTCAACCACAAGCACATGTATTTACAAGTTTTAGTGAGGAATATGTAGTCTTTTAGAACAATCTGGTGAATTATATATGCAAGTGGTGACACGGTCTTTGCATGTACTTGGAAGAATTAGTGAGCTATATGGTTTGATAGAGATTAATTTGCAGATTTTTATATGCCAATGAGAGTATCATGGACGATAACATTTTAAAAAGGCGCCAGCGTTATAGGCCGCACTCATCAGTGTGGCAGATGGCCAAGCAATATGAAGGTGCTGAACGAAAGACAACTACCGGCAGAATTTGTGGAAAGAAAAATCAATTGTGTCTGAATGTTAGAAACCATATTACACGTACCAATGGATACAATATTTAAGTAGATTTGAGGAACTGCATTTTCCAGCCCGCCCACCATCCATAAAGGGACTACTTTTCCCTGAGAGAGCCATATGAGCTGTCCTCAAGTGTGATTGGACAGTTCATAATAAGTTGAATTGCTGATTGGATACCACCATTGAGTGTTATTTCGAGGGTCTACCAGTCTTTTTAAGAAAGCAGCCCATACATCCTGTGACCTCTAATGATCCCCTATCACTCACCTTCATAGAGTTAATGATGAGTGGTCCTAAAGAAGGTGGAGACAAATAATAATTTCCATTGAAACGTACGTCGACCGAATTGTTTGATATCCCAGTTGGCAACACAATCACTGAGGGTTGATACATTATCCCTGTGATTTCACCTGTGTATGCTGTTGTGTACTGGGGTGTGTATGGATGGGAGGAGTGTGTGTGAGTGATGTGACAGGTCAGGTACCAGTATGCGGATATGTATCTGTTTGTGAGCGCACACAGATGGATCTCAGGATGCTATTTTCAAGAAGAAATGTGATATATCTGTTGGAATTGCACAAATTGTATTCAGTACATTTCAAATGAGTTGTTGATGTCAATCCTTTTCAAACAAAACTTTTGTATATGTGTACTGTTTAGTAGATAATGTTTTCTATTGAACAAAGATTTTAAAAAGCAACTGCATAAAATAAAGTTAAAATAAAAAATAAATGTAACAGATGGTGGCCCATAGAGCTGTTAGCAGCCGAGAGTAAAGAGATATAGGTCGAGTGGGAGTTTTTGTAGTGTTTCTTGTTGGTTTTCTCCCCTGTTCTCCCAGACCTTAAATTTGTTCCTAGGAGGCACCTCGTTTATTTAGTAACAGATTGTTATATGCACCATTTCTATAAAATTTCAATCTGATACATTTGAGTAGAACAGTACTGAGATACTAAATATACCAGTGACATAGTGGTAGAGAGGCACGCAAATAGCTCTTATGTTGTGTTTTCGGATTTACAGTGTTGAGACACCATGTACTTTTACACTTGGTGCTAAATTTACAAGAAAGTAATGCAGCGCAGAGCTGCAAGCCATTTGAATGTGCCGTGCTGCATTACTTTCAAAGCACGGGGTTGCATCATATTTACAACAGTATGATAGAACCTTATGCTCTCCCCTGTGCTGGTGCACAACTGGCTGCCATGCGCTGCCGGAGACACCCTTGCACCATGGTGCAAGGGTGCCTGTGTTGAGGGGATGATTGTTTTTGTGCAGGAAGGGACATCTTCCCGTACAAAAACAATCACAAGAGGTATTTTCCTCTTTCTATGTGTGCCGCATAATGCAGCATGCATAGAAAGAAGAAAAAGCAAGGAGAAATAAAAGTATTTCTCCTCATTTGCGCGCTTCCTACACCTCCCCTGGAAAGGTGTAGGATTCTGACACATGCCTAGGTATAGTCCGTCCTCGTAGTTCCAACAAGTCTTGTCTACACTATCTAAGATGGCCCTCATTAAACAACTTATATGAGCCTTTGACGTTACCAGCAATGAGGCATAGATTTTGAACAGTGGGAGACAGTCTGTCCCCTCTGTTTGCATTCGCGCGTTTGCCTGACCCAAGATGGCGCCTACGGAAACACCATCGGCTTACGGTTTAATCAATCAGTGTTCGCACTGGAAAAAAACTCGTAATAAAAAGACGGCATCTTGGAACGAAGCATTCTCAATATGACGGTTCACAGCTAGACGATACGGAAGCTTTGTTTATGAGGTCTCCATCATCTACCATTAAGGTATGGTCAACCACATAAGATAGATATTGGTAATATCAAGTCTGTTAGATAACAATAGGTTAGTAGATTTTTGAGTATATAAGAGTTAACTATACAATCCTTTTACCTTTCCCTTATAGAGACCAACAATACATCAAGGCACCATTTAAAATAAAGAAGCTATTACTCTCTCGAGCCACGTTTATAAAGCTTTTTAAGTAAGTGATCGGTTGTCAGTGACTCATCTCACTTATATGGAATATTTATACTAAAGAAATTAAACGTTTCTTACACACATAACAAACAATTGATTTACTTTTATTTGCAAAGTAGTTGCATTAATTAACAATAAATGCTCTTTTGATATATGGCGACTTCAATATTTTAAAATAAGTGTTGCCTTTCAACTTTGCATTGCTAATGTTAGGACAATATCTGTCATGCGCGATAGTTGGAGATACACAAAAAAGCCCCACCCTTTCCCTTCCCCTATATAGTTACATATATGGTTTATCCACAGAAAAGAATCCTCCTTTTATGCGGCATCTTCATACCGAGATTTAATTTGCAGACAGTGGCAGTTGGTGTTCACATCTGTATCTCCAGTAAGTTTATTCTTTTGTACGTGCGTTACTACAAGTCAAAGCAGTACGCGCAAAAGAGAATACCTGCTAGCATAGTTATTTTATATTATCTGTCCACAGGAAAATAATTCATTTTTTATATGGAATTTTACCGAATGAAAAGAGTGGCTATATCGTGAATCCTTTGACATCACATACATCATAGGAATCTTGATATCCTATAGGTCCATAGTAAGTACAGCAATATACATCAGCAATTAAAAAATGTTTTTGATTTGATAATATGTAACAAAAAGGAACCTTATCTAAAAAAGAACTCTGGGGTATTTTTGCAGTTGTCCTACAAGCCGCCTAATATTCCTGAGAGTCTTAGCAAAACCGAGTGAAGCTCTATACGTTAATGTAAGTTAGACTTCATAAATCTGTGGCAGAGTGTCTTAATTTTTAATGTTTAATCTGCTTCACTAATAGGAGTGATCATTATTGACATGGAATCTATGATAGGGAGAAAAAATCTGTACGCATATTGTTAAAACACATTTGTGTTTATAATTACATTCTATATTGGGCCTTTTTTCGATCACCATCATTATTGACTCATTTTTTCTATTTTTTGCACTTTTCTTACTATAATAATCTTCCTTTGTCTTTTCTCTTCTTCTTTATCTATTATTAGTTTACACTATAGAGATGTTTACAATTTTGACTATTGTGATATCACTATAACCCATGTTTAATGGAATGTATATAGATCTGAGGAAGTATGGGCCATCTCCATTCTTTTGTATTTTTTTGTATTTTTTGTATTTTATACATTGTATATATTTTTCTGTAAAAAGTGACTATTTTGTCTTTTCTCTCTCTTATGTATATATAAGATGTACTATATCTGATATAATCATGTTCTCTTTTTGACATTGTAATTAGCCGCCACAATTTATAATCATGTAAAAAGTGTTGAGAATTTAATTGTTGACCAATAATCTGGGTATATATATATTTTAAGGATGTAATCACTTATCTATGTTATTTTTTCCACATAGTTGTATTGCAATAGACGGTCCCCTAATGAAGGCAGTTTTGCCGGAACGCGCGTAGTCTCCATCTACCGCATTGCTCTCATCGACTACACATCGACCGTATCACTAATCTTATCAGATTAGACTGTTATATCATTTTATGAATTTCCTCTAATATATAATTTTTGATAAATAATTATTGGCACTGTATATATTTTTTCTATCTTTTGAAAAGAAAACAAAGAAATGATCTTAATAGATGAATTCAAAATGATATATATTTATATAGAAAAATAGTTGATGAATACAAATAAAATTATATGTATATTTTTCAAAATCCAATTTGTGTCTTTGATTTATATGTGGAGCATAGTTATTGGTTACGTCCATTCATATACCTGGAATTTGTTGGCAGAATTTGATAGTAGCTTGCTATCATTTTTTTTCCTATTATTGTTAAGTTCCTGCGTATAGCAAGCTTATTGGTTATGTAGGGGTCCCCTTCTTTAAAAACAGAAAAATACATTCCCAGGTATACGAATTGTGGTAAATTTGGGAATGCAGCAGAATCCATGGGTGTTGCGTGGGAACCCCCACAGCAACACCCATGGCACGCTTCCTTACCGCAAAGTGCTGCTTAAAAAAGGGCCTGTATTTACAAGGCCATAAAAAGCCATGTAGAGTGGCTTTATGTGGCCTTGTAAATATGGAGCACCACATTACACCGCCAGTGTGTAAAAAAAAAAGTGACTCACCGGTAGCACATGGAGCTTGTAAATATGCCCCCTTGGCTTGATGTTCATTTTAAAAATTACTATAGAAGGGATAAACTGTTCTTTCACCATGTATAAGCGAGAAATGAGATATGGCGCAGCTGTGTTATTCCACAGGGTGCCAAAATGTTAATAAGGTAATTAATAAATAAAGTTTTGTGTTTTGCTTTGGGTTTGTTATAATGAAGTAAGTGCATGTAGTAATATATCTAGGTTCATCTGTCGATTTCAAACTGCAATATAACATGAAAACTGTTTTTGTATAACGTGTAAGTCAGTAGTAAAGTAGTTGGCACATTGGCTATGGTGAAAATTAAAATATACTTGTTTTTTTTTAACAGAACAATATCTACATAACTACACAAAGTTAGAATGCCTACAAAAGCTCAGACGAAAAAGGAACAGCAGCAACTACAGTATGTTTGCACAAATCAGTTACAAAAGGGGCAAAATGCAGAAAAAGTGGTGAAAGAAAAAAGAGCTAGTGGAAGAGTAGAAAGTCATTTATTAAACATATATATGTGGACATTTGCAAAGATTACAAAATAAAGAAAATAAAATTATGACTATGAGAAACAATAAGAGCGGACAATGTGTACATTGCAAGAACAGAAAAGATTGTAACAAAGACAGACACATCTTAACCAGGAGACAGAAGCAGTTTAGGGAAATCAGAGTCAGGATGTTTCGTAGTAGAATGGTTGTAAATCTAATGAGAAATTTGAAAAAGTATAGCAGAAGGAGAGATGCACTGAAACAGAAAGAACACGCTGAGAGAGTAGTTGATAAGGCCTTTGAATTGAAGAGAAAGCTTTTCATTTTGGTTCTAAATACAATGAAGACCCTTGACAAAATGGTGTTGTACATGAGGAGACAAAACCAGAAGAAAAGATTGGTGAATATAAGTAACTTTTGTACAGTTTTTAGTAGATACATCCTTCTAGTGTAGAGCCTTTCTATAATGATGAAAGTAAAGTGCCTTTCTTTAATGTTGAAAGCTATCTCCAGGATAAGAGATTAGTTAATGCCCTTGATGAAAGAGAACGATGTTATGAAATAAAGAATGGCAGTCCTATAGCAAAAGAGGTAATGGTACCTAGAAATGTAGAAGAAGTTATTGTCGAAGAGATACAAGGAAGGCGTAGTCAGGCCCCTGTATACAAATGAATTTTTTGTAGTGTTTGTAGTATTAGACAGCAATCCATTGATATATTAAGAAAATTCCTACGTATATTTCCAATGTGAATTTTAAAACACAAAATGAGTACTTTACAAGGTTTGGATCCTTGCAAGCTAAGAAAGCATATACATTTGCAGGGACACTCACTAGCTTGTTTCTCAAAGAAAGCGTGCCAAAGCACCTTTCATCATTTTAGGATGTTAGCTGTACACCACTCAACAATGCAAACTTTAGTTAGGAGGCTGTACTATGTGAAAACTCCTGCTTTATGTTTAGGAGAAACAAATAGGGCACTTTTGCATGGTTCTGTGGCAGAGGTAGAAAAAGTTTGTGATGATGTGCAGTTTTGTTTCTTTGGTCCAGAACAAGACAGTAGGGAATTTGAAGAGATAACAGGAGGAGTTGCAAAACAGGACACAGGTATTACAGTTGATAGTTTTGAAGAAGAGATTAAAAAATGTAAGACAGTATGTTCTGAAAACCAGAGTATGTTTGTATATGTTGTTAACGCATTCACTACTTGAATCAAACGCGGAATGTTGACTTTTATTTAAAAAGTGAAAAAGAGAATGAAGATTACTGGCAACTGTTTGCACTATACATATTTGTAGAGGAACACTTTGACTTGTCCACACGACAAGATAAATGTAAGTACTGTTACAATAAATTAGAGGATAATAAAATGCCTGCTAGGGTTGTGCATAACAAGTTAGAACTAGTTCCCATTCCAGCACACTTCAAGGTTAAAATATTTATGAGTCCATTCTTATCCAAACTTGACATCCATTTCAGGCTATAATACGTATGGAACCATAGACAGGCAAGTTACCCCCAACAGAGCTGCAGAAAGGTCTAGATAGTAGAGTACTGTATTTGCCATTAGATGTCAAGAAAAACATTGAACCTGTAGGGATAGATAGAGATTTAGAGGAAGGACTTGTAATTATTATTAATGGTGTGCCTACCAAGAACAAGAAGATATGATAGGAGTTAGCTGATGTTACTAAAGTTAAAAAGCAACTTTAAATCTGGTACAAAACAATGTTTACTATAGAAATGTAGAAAGCCTGCAAGATATCACACATATGGAGGATTGGACGCTTCCATCAACAGGTCAGATTGAGAAGGTGGAGCAGCCCGGAACAGAAGAAATTTATGAACATTACAGCATCCACTCTATGCATTCTAATGAGGTTATTGGTGATGCCATTGAGCTGATTCAAATTAAGGAGGCAAAAGGAGCTCCTTTAAGTGTGTGGGGAAAAAGTTTAGAAGCTCAGCGTTTCCAACATTTTCTTCCTACTGGAGCAGGTGGCAGGTCCGATGAGCGGCAGGTGCAAATACCTGCAGCCGAGTATAGATGTAGTAGACTTTATGCAGAAGACCCTAGATTTTGTCAGTGTATTCCATATATGTTTCACCTATTATCTGAGAGTGACTTGCCTGAACTCTCATATGATAAGAATCATATACTGAAAACAGGAGTTAATTTGCAGAATATATCAGCAAGAGACTATTTGGAGAAAGTTCAAGGAAAAGATGAGCACTTGGAATACAACTTAATAAACCTAATGGCATGTCAGCGTGGAACTAATAAATATTGGTATCAGCATCATGGAACTCAAGGGCATGTTGAGGAGCCTTGGAGCACCTACTTGGTTCCTGAGGCTGAGTTGTGCTGAATATGCAGGGGATGACCTGCTAGAATTCTTGCAGGAGGCAAATTCAAATATAAAAGACATTCATCTGAAGATGCCAGGAGAACTGTGCTCACTAGACCCTGCAAATGCTTGCAGATATTTTAATCACAGATTTCAAGCAATGATTATTAAAACAAAACTGGTCAAGTGATTAATTTCTTTTGGTGCAAAGAGTACTAAGCCAGAGGTGCTCCCCATATTCACATGCTATTGTGGGTAAAAGATGCCCCAAGTTTGGAACAGACAGTGATGAGTCTGTGTTGGCTTTCATTGAGCAGTTTGTAACTTGCTCTATCCCAAAGGAGAGTAGTGATAACATACTAAGACACCAAGTTCTACGATTCCAAATTCATATATGCAGAAAATACTGTCAGGAAAACACAGAGCAAAAGGAACATTTTATGCAAGATGTTGTTTCCCACAACCTGTCAACTAACAAGGAAGAGTCAACAGCTTTTTGTCTGCAGTCAGACATACACTTACAAGTAAATCACTGAAAAAGACGTACAACCTAAGAAGAATGGAGGCCTCCGAAGTACATTAATGACTACAACCCTGTGATTCTGAAGATGAGGAATGCAAACATGGATGTACAGTTGGTTTGTAGACAACTGAATTGCTGGTGCTCAGTTTGTTACATCTAATATAACAAAGTAAGAAAAAACAGATAAAGGAGATGTGGGATGAGATTTCATCAGAAAAGAGTCTTACGAAGAAATTGTACAGTTTTAGTTTAAAAATGCTTTCTCACAGAGTGGTAGGCTCCTATGAATGTGTAGACCACTTAAGCCCACCTAGTTTGTTTTCTAAATCTCGAGGAGTTTTATGGGTGAGTTTAGGGCTTGCTAATACTCATAACTGAGCACTTAAGTCTTTTCCTGAAATTCAATATCTTGCAGAATTTGAGGCACACAGTACAGATACTCTGAAGTAACATGCTGGATAGATACTATCCAAGAAGAAGTCCTCATCTGGAAAGGATGTGTCTCTATGAAATACTTCAACATTGTACTTTCAGAAGTAATGTCAGAAAAACATAGATGAATGTAATCTTGCTGTGACTGGATGCGAAATATGTTTGGTGAGACATAAAAAAAGAAATGTAACCAACCATCGAAAGCTAAGTTGCAAAAATGCAGACAAAAAAGAGTTTTTCTATTTAGCATAGTTACAGTTATTTAAGCCATGGCGAACCGAAAGCGAGCTACTTGGAGAATTTGACTGTTATGAAGACTCGTTCAACGCCATGAAAGACAGCATTGAGTGCTCAGTGTTTCCAGTGTATCTTCACATGTTAAGAGAAGAGACTGAACAAGAAGAAAACAGTGCTGCTGAATAAAGCAAGAGAAAATTCTCAGAGCAGTCAAAGTTCAGCACCTGGAAGTCAAGATCCTCTTGGACAGCGAATCATTGGAAATGAAGCTGCAATAGCTATGAATGAGGTGGAGAATGTGATGCAGCAAGTAAGATAGGAAACTGTGGATCTAGATCTACTACTACAGCAATTGAATGCGGATCAGAAAGACATTTTTGAAGAGTTAAAAGGTAAAGTCAAACATGGACTTCTATATGAGAAAAAATGTGTACATGTTGTACATATAAACCAGTTCTATTGCATATAACTGGTCAAGCTAGAACTGGAAAAAGCTTCTTGATTAAAGTTACCTACAGCAGAACACAGATTCCAATTTGTCGTGTGTAGTCACTGCACCAACAGGCTTACCTGCTCATAATGTTAAAAGAGTTACCCTTCATTAAGTCAGCATGGTGTCTAACCTAATGCTAGCTTTTATACATTTAAGAATGGAACAAATATTAAAAGCTGACTATGATTTACTTTTTAGAGGAAAATACTTAATAGTCTTTGGAGACCTGCTACAATTAACTCCCGTAAAAGGACAACCTGTATTCAAGAAACTACTGCATAATGAAACAAGGAATTCACTAGGAAGCATTGAAAATGTAAACATTTGGGAAAACTTTCAATACAAAGAGGTAATCCAAAATATGCACCAATCATCAGATATGCATTATGGAGATATACTAAAGGACATAAGAGTGGTAACCCTCACAAAAGAGGAAAAGACTATATTACAAACCAGTCTCATCAAAGATTTGTTTCAAAGTAATGTTTGGTTTAGAGCAAATGATAAAATGGAACATCAAGGAGTTACAGTGCTACTAACAGAAAAACTGTAATCATAAATGGACAGTTTAGAAAAATCTGTGTGGAAAGTTGCAGGATTAGAAAAACAGTTACGTATCAGTAAATGTTGTTGTGTAATCTTATGTCGTAACTTAAATATTAAAGAAGGGCTAGTGAATGGCGAAATAGGTAAAGTTAAGAAATGTATTCATTATCCAAACAGAAATGATGTGGAATACTTAGCCATATAATTTGATCAAACTGCTGAAGTTAGGCAGATTGGTAGATAAATTGTACGTTTTCTACTTGTCAAAGACTTGCATGTCCAGCGAAAGCAGTTTCCACTGTCTTTAGCGTATATTGTAACTATTCACAAATCGCAAGGTTTAAGTGTAGATACAGGTCTTGTTAATATTGGTAGTAGTGTATTAAAAGAAGGAATGTCATATGTTGCTTTGTCGTCAATTAGAACATTGTCTGGTTTATTTCTGATTGATTTTGATGAGAAGAAAGTAAGTGCTGAAGTAAGCTGTGTAACGGAGGATAATCAGTTAGGGGCTCAATATGCTCTTCATTGGGCCAGTATCCTGTGCTTAAAAAAGCAATACCGTGTCCAAAGCAGGAAATATCAAGGCGGTCTATCAGAGTTGAACAGAAAAATGAACAAAAAGAAAAACAACACGGAGGAAATAGAAGAAAACTACAGCACAACGAGGAAATAGAAGGGTATCATTTTGATAATTAATCTAAAGTGAACTGTTATGCTAATGTAGTGTTAAATGAGGTAGACCATTTGCCTCATTTCACAAATTATATTTAAAAAAAACATAGACAAAAGAATGTCTCCACAACTTTGTAGGTTACTAGAAGAATTAGGAAGTGAGAAAAGTATTATACATTATGCTACTGGAATAAGAAAACTCACCTATGGCTGTACTGGATCAGTAGTATTCTCTCAAAATCTTCAGCAGGATGCTCAAGAATTTCTAATGGTAATGCTAAGACTATTAGGCGAAGAAGATGTGAATATCAATGAATTATTTGGTTTAACTTATACATGGACCCATAGCTCTAGAGATTGTGAATGTATGGCTAGCACTGAAATCAATTCAAAATGATTCCTCTACTTGACATTACCAGATTGTAAAGCTGTGCCCTTTGAAAATGTAACTACAAACACCCATCAAGATATGACCTGTCCAAACTGCAGATCAGAACTTAGGTCAACGTTGTTTCTACAAAGGTATGGAAAATATGTCATAATCATGCTACAAAGATGCAGAGTGGATGGTTCAAAATTAGGAACTGAATTTACAAACTTTAAAGCTCCTCTAATTTCCATCTAAAAAAAAAACTTTAACAACTATAGCAATAATATTTCATGAAGGAGTTAATATAACCTCTGGACACTACACAATATATTTAAGATGTCAAACAGTATGGACAGAGTGCAATGACATACAAGTGACATTCAAATCAAGACTAGCTAAAAAGTTACCAAACTCATATCTCCTATTTCTAGAACAGTAGTTCTAAGGAGAATTTAAGGTAAGAAAATGAGCTATGGTATTGACATATATATGGATTATGTGTTTCTGAGTCATTATTTGGCCTATTAGGAGTAGCGTCTAAGCAAGCTGTTAGAAATGAAAGTCTCTTTTTAACTGCGGGAAAGAAATTTATAAAATATTTGAGGACTACATTGCGGTACAACAGATGAAAAGTAAATGGAGGTACTATAATACCAGTAGCATTAAGTTGCATGCGAAAAGTCTCTTCACACTAAAAAAATGTCCCCATTTGTTTCTGCTACAGCAACTTCTATGTAGTACTATGTGTTATATTTTTCAAATATTGAACTAAGAGCATTTTAAACATTATTTTGCCTAACAGGGATGAGGTTTGCAAATGTTTATCCAAAAATGAGGACTGCTTCATAATTGTAGAACATTTTGTACCAGATATTCACTCAGACACTACACATGCACTCATGCAATCCCAGAGACACTATGCATGCACTCATCAATTCACTAAGGTACTACCCATGCACTCATGCAATTACCCTTGCACTACTCATGCACTCATCTAATCACCCAGGTACTAGCCATGCACTCATCCAATCACCCAGGCACTGCTCATCCACATATGCAATCACCCAGGCATTACTCACACACTCTTGCATTACACAGGCACTACTCATGCACTCGCCCATTCCCCCAGGCACTATCCATGCACTCATACAATCAACCAGGCACTACCCATGCACTCATACAATCACTCAGGCAGTACCCATGCACTCATACATTTACCCAGGCACCACCAATGCAGTCATGCAATCTACCAGGCACTTCCCATCCACCCATCCAATCACACAGGCTGTACCCATGCATGTATTCAATCACTCAGGTACTACCCTTTCACTCATCCATTTGCTCAGAAACTATCCATGCACTCATCCAATCAATCTGGCAATAACCATGCACTCATCCAATCACCCAGGTACTACCCTTGCACTCATCCATTCAACGAGGTGCTACTCATGCCCTCATCCAATTGCCCAGGTGCTATTCTTGCACTCATCCAGTCACCCAGGCACTACCCATGCACACATCCAATCACCCAGGCACCACCCTTGCACTCATGTATTCAGTCAGGCACTACCCATGCATGCGCCTATTCATGCAGGCACTACAGTTGCACTCATACAATCACCCAGGCACTACCCATGCACTCATTCATTAACCCAGCCTTTCTTCACACACTCATTCATTCACTCAGGCACTACCCTTGCACTCATCCATTCATTAAGGCACTACCCATGCATTCATCCATTCACTCAGGCAATACCCATGCACTCATCCTGCTGTGTGTAGATTTAGATTCCATATATAGGTTTCCCAATTCATGCCCTTATATAGGTACAATTCATAGTGCCCTTATTTAGGCATAGAAAATCCAGCCCTTATTTAGGCATTCTCCATGCTAACCAAATACAGGCATGGTCTCCTACATCCGTCAATCCATGTCACAATCAGTTCTTGGAAAACCAGACTCTTAAGCCTTTAGGAATTTCCCTTGCTTGGATATTGACTTCTCCAAGAACTCATTTAATATGCATGAACATCTATTCCTTAGGGGTTCATTCATGATGTTCTGATGCCTGACTTTTACGTTAATACAGGCATTCCTAGACACCTTCAAGATATATATACCTTTACTTACCATGGCAAACCACAGTTCGGCATCCTACTAGCACGAAGCGGCTCGCCACGGCAAGTTCGGAAGGATGTCAAGTCCCCGCCTGACGCACTGACCAGACGCTGTCATCCTCTTTGCAGAGAATCCAGCTCCAGTGTTTCTGACTCCCCTTGCGGGGTGTTAGAGATCGGGACTCGGAAAGAGACAACAACCTCACTCATTCTAAAGGTATGGAGCGGACTAGAACCTAGAGGGACATTTGGCAAATCTTGGCAACTATAGCTAAACTAGACTATAGACAAACAGCACCTACTTCTTCCCGCGTACTACACTTAGGTTAGGTACACTGGGGTAGAACTAGCTAGAAGCATCAGATGAGTATTAACATTGTAGCCTGTGTTCTATATGTATGTATTTTTATGAATATCTGTCATAGCTACAAACCATGCTATTGCAGTATTATTTTATCTTACTGCTAACGCTGTACATATTTTACTTCGCATTCTGTCTTACGATTGTAGCAGTTCATATCTCTTGCACCACAAATAAGACTGTTCAATAAACCCTTTTTATCGAAACGCCTGTCTATCTATTTCTGTGTAACTCTGTTGAAACAAAGCATGCACGATTGACTGAGTGAAACTGTTATCTATTGTTTCAAGATTCTGAGATGGTTCCGATTCTAAGGGAAACAAAGTTGTCATGTTTATGCGGTTGTCAGAAACGAATCCCTTCTTGTTTATTCGAGAAGTTTTCTAGTGACCTCTGAGTTAGCTGGCAGACGCAAGTAATTACGTTTAATGTACTCGATAGAGACATACTGAACTCAGTTCTATGTCAAAACTATAGTGTATATTATTCCAATGCGCTGAGCATTCCTATATCCCTGATCCCAGGGATATAGGAACTACACTACATGACGCCCAACGGTTTGTAAGGCACTAATTTAACGCTAGATACTGAAGTAACTCAGTCGGGCTTTTCTCAGAGACTCCTGATCATAATACTCCATAAGACATCTGGAGTGGGTAGGGATAATATCCGCCATAGCTGAGTAGGACAAAAATCTTATGTATTAGCTGTTTGGTTTGTTCAACGTTGTAGGATACAGTGTTCCAAAATATTGTGCACCTTATCTTTGTACCCTTGAAACTTGCTCTGCAGTTTTCATTAAACAAATGTCCATAAACGAGAATAATAACACCGGAACCGGTGGAGCTGTACCCGACGATGTCACGGCAGCTTTTGATTATACAAGTTTTAATGAAACCGATGAAAATGCGAAAATCATCGCTCCAAATTTAAGGAGAGCCATCACTCTAAAACTCATAAAACATGGCCTAACACCAAGAGGTGGTAGAGTGTTGTGTGCAGATTTAGATTCCGTATATAGGTTTCCCTATATATGCCCTTATATAGGTACAATTCACATTGCCCTTATTTGGACATAGAAATCCGGCCCTTATTTAGACATTATCCATACAAACCAAATACAGGCATGGCCACCTACATCCGTCCATCCACGTCACAACGAATTCTTGGAAAACCAGACCCTTAAACTTTTAGGAATTTCCCTCAGCTTGAATATTGATTTCTCCAAGAACTCATTAAGTATGCATGAACATCTATTCCTTAGGGTTTCATTCATGACGTTCCTCTGCCCAACTTTTACGTCAATACTGGCATTCCTAGACACCTTCAAGGTATAAATATACCTGCACTTGCCCTGGCAAATTGCGGTTCCCGGAGGATTCGATCCAACACAGACTACGTGGTTTGCCACGGCAAGTTCGGAAGGAGATCGAGTTCCAGCCTGATGCACTGACCTGACGCTGCCATCCTCCTCGCAGAGAATCCAGCTCCAGTGCTCTCTGACTTCCCTTGTGGGGGGTTAGACTATCGAGTCTAGAAGAGAGATACCAACCGCTCACATTCTAAGGTATGGAGCTGACTAGAACTTAGAGAAACTTTTGGCAACTCTTGGCTAAACTAAAAATATAGCTAGCTATACTTTAGAAATGGCACCTACTTCAAACCTCGTACTGCACTTAGGTTAGGTACATTGGGGTAGAACAATTTAGAAGCATAAGATGAGTATCACATTTTAGCTTATGTTATTTATGTATGTATTTTGATTAATATATGTCATAGCTACAAACCATGCTATTGCAGTATTTTTTTTATCTTACTGCTAATTTCGTACATATTGTACTTCGCAGTCTGTTTTACGATTGTAGCAATTCATATCTCTTGCATGAGAAATAAGACTATTTAATAAACCCTTTTATTGAAACGCCCGTCTCTCTATTTCTGTGCAACTCTGTAGAAACGAAGCATGCACGATTGAGTGAAACTGTTATCTATTGTTTCCACGATTGTGAGACTGTTCCGATTCTAAAAGGAAATAAAGTTGTCATGTTTATGCGGTTGTTAGAGACTAATCCCTTCTTGTATATTCAAGAAGTTTCTAGTGACCTCTGAGTTAGCTGGCACACACAAGTAATTAAGTTTAATATACTCGATAGAGACATAGTGACCTTAGTCCTATGTCAAATCCATAGTGTATGTTATCCCAATGCGCAGAGCCTATCAGGGATATAGGAACTACATTACATGGCACCCAACGGTT
The DNA here is from genome assembly GCF_964204655.1 of Triturus cristatus. NCBI lineage: Eukaryota > Metazoa > Chordata > Amphibia > Caudata > Salamandridae > Triturus > Triturus cristatus. The sequence continues at coordinate 450,752,004 of NC_140588.1, forward strand.
TGGTAAGGCACTAATTTAACGCTAGATACCGAAGGAACTCAGTCGTGCTTTTCTCAGAGACCCTCTACTCATAATACTCCATAAGACGTCTGGAGTGGGTAGGGATAATATCCACCATAGCTGAGTAGGGCAAAAATCCTATGTCTTAGCTGTTTGGTTTGTTCAACGTTGAAGGATACAGTGTTCAAAATATTGTGCACCTTATCTTTGTTCCCTTGAAACTTGCTCTGCATTTTTCATTAAACAATGTCCGACCACGGTGATGTTGTCGTTGAAAACGGTACAGCTGCGGCTGACGTTACAGGTTTTAATGAAAACAAAGCGGGTGTTATACACATCCCACCAAATTTAAGGAGAGCCATCACTCTAAAACTTATAAAACATGGTCTGACACCAAGAGGTGGTAGAGCAGTTTTTGTGATAGAGGCACATGAATCTCACCAGACAGAGGTATTCTGTTCATGGATAGTATTCCCAGAATCAAATCCAGTAACACATGTGTTTCACTTCTACAAAGAACATGAACCACCTGAGGAATATATTCCTTTTGAGGATATTGAAATTCCACTCACATACCAGGAGCATGAGCTCTGGTTTAAGGGTGTCCTAAAACATTACAATCACATTACCAGGCTCAGTCCACTAGGTAGACCAGGAGCAACATGGCCGATTTTAGCCGGCTATACACCTGATCATGACATTGAATCAATGTCGGACAAGGAATTACTTAATAACATACAAAAGTTAATAGAAATATACAGTTAAACAACAACTGTCTGAAAGTCCTGATGAGGTCTTTCCTAAAAACACTCCAACCTCTTATAAAAAGAAGTGGGAAAATAACAAACAGAATTCCAAAGAGAAGCGTTCTCATTCCCGAGGCAGGTCTCCTCTACAGAAGTAGCCCTCTGAAAGGAGGTACAACCTTAGGAATAGGGATAATTTGAGAAAACCAGAGAGATATCAAGATAATGATACAAGTCCCTCTCGTACCTTTCAGATATCGTCACAGACATCCGAAAGAAGAGGACGGTCATAAAACAAGGAAGAACGCGTGAAGTCCAAAGACGATCAACACGTTCAAAAAAATAAAGCAAAACCTCAATTCTCCAAGAAAAAGGTAACAGGTCTGAAGATCAGACATGCCGAGAATACTGAGAACCCAACTCAAGAACGGAGAATGGGCCCAGACCATGCTGGACAGTGCAGCAGAAGTTACAATAGCTCGCCAGAACCTGAAGGGACTTCTGGACACAGTGGACTTTAATGAAGACATACAGGTTGAGACTGTAGACACCAGGGTAAGTTCTCCACATAGATTATATGAAATAACACTCCAGATGGAGGGAGACATACCAAGAAAAGTGAAAGCCCTCTTTTGGGAGCATCTTTCAAAGGGTTATGATATACTTCTAGCAGAACAGGACTGGCCACCAGAGTTTGTCAGGGAGTGCCCACGTGGCGAGGACATCGTTATGCCTGCCTTCTCCAATCATGTTCCAGTTCATTTAAAATATACCTTAGCCAGGAAATGGGCAGTGGCCCAAGCCCCAGCATTATACAAAAATCATGTAGGATGGGATGAGGACCAACCGACTGCACAAAGGCAGTACCCAGTTAAGCAAGAAGCTAAAAAACAGGTCAGGGAGATTTTAGATCAACTTGAATATAAGGGAGTGATTGAAACATGCACCTCATTGATGAACAATCCTTTGTTTCCTGTCTCCAAACCAGGCAATACATATGGTCTAGTTTTGGATTACAGACACTTAAATTCTTGTTGCAAAACATTTGCAGTGCAAAATGCACATGGTACAGCATTAATGAATAAAATTGTGCGTAAAAAATATAAAACCACATTAGACATTTCAAATGGTTTCTTTTGTCAAAATATTGCACCAGAAAGCAGATATTTGACTGCTTTCTCAATAATGGGGACACAGCGTCAATGTTGTCGACTGCCCCAGGGATTCAAAAGCAGCCCGGGGTTATTCTCAGCAAGGGTAACAGAGTTACTACAAACTTATGATGACGAGGCATTGTCATATGTCGATGATATATATCTGACAGATGATGACTGGGATAGGCACTTGAACAGGGTGAGCACCATAATATTGGGCTTCGCCTCAGAGGGTTACAAATTCAACTTTCAAAGTCAAGAATTGCCCACCTCAATGTCCTGTTCCTAGGATATGAACTATCAAGTGAAGCTAAAAGGCTGGCAGACAACTTTTTAGAAAAGTGTGTGCTGCTCCAACCGCCAAAAACGCTAAAAAATTTACAGTCGATTCTAGGTTTCCTGAATCTTGGAAGAACTTACATTTTTGGTTACGCAGAAAGGGTTAAACCTCTCTACAAATTAATCAAACTTGATTTTAAAATCACACACTGGACACAAAAACACACAGAAATTTTGCGTTCACTCCAAACAGACATGTTAGCAACAAAATACTTGCAAACGCGTAAACGTACGCAACTTAGTCATCCGAATAATTCTGGGTCAATGCGGATTCACCTACTTTACTTTTAATGAAGGTGAAAAAGTACCAATTGCATACAAATCCCACTTGTATACACAAGCAGAAATGAAATTCACTTCTACAGAAAAAATTCTGATAGCAGTTCAAACCGCTGTAGCAAAAGAAAGAGCCCTAGCACAGGGGAAACTCATTATGGTTGTGACTCCTATACCAGCCCGAGAGGCAGTTACAAAGGCTAGCATTCCAAATGCAAAATCTTTACATCCGAGATGGATACAATGGGTTAATTCTCTTGCTGCAACTGATGTTGAATACTTTTTTGACCCATATTTAAAAACACAAGCATTCCTGCAATATGAACACTGAAATTTTCCCTCTTGACCAGTACGAATTTATAATTTATACTGATGGATCTGCACAGCCCGCTACGGGGAGTAAACAAGCTTACAGTGCAGCGTGTGCTATTATTAAGGTCGCATGCGAGATGGCAAATTCAAACCAATGGTCACAAAAACCCAATCTCTAGGAGATAGTTCAGCTCAGTAAGCTGAACTACAAGCATTTAAGATGGCACTTGAAAATACAGATCGCGAATTCTCCACACTGATAGTGTGCTTTTCTTTTTACTGTGTTCAACCTTACAATTAATATTTACAGAATTGGATTCAAAATGGTTTCAAAGATGCAAAAGGTGGCACAATCAAGCACAAATTGCTTTGGGAACAAGTAGTTCAGTTGCGAAACAGACTACAGAATACTCACGTGATACACACGCTGAGTCACCAACGTGATGGCGTTCACGTTTTAGGGAATTCATTGGCTGATGAAGCCGCGAAAGGGGCTGTGCAAACGGCTTCCGTAGCTGCAATCACTTGTTCAAAAATGAAAATAGACAGCAAAATAATGCTGGCTGTCAATGCATCAAGCAAAGGCAGCGGTGCGGCATTACCTAAACCGTTTGCTCGAATCCCTGGAGTTGGGGATAGAGTAATTCCAAACATGGAACATATACAAGGGCTAATCCTAGCAGCACATGAAGGGTTAGCCTCTACCCATGCAGGTGATTCAGCCACAGTGCCTTTATTAAACAAAGGTACTGGTGGCCCGGCATTAGGAAACAGACTAGGAATTATGTTTTGGACTGGAGATATGACAAAAGATTAAAGTCTCTACTGTGAAACGTCCTGCGCAGACGCCCCTGTTAATTTCAGATAAACCATTAGCTTGTGTTTACCTGGACCACTGCGGTCCCTTACAAAGGGATGAGAACTATAAATATATCATGGTCGCAGTGGATTCATGCTCTAGGTTCCTATGGATGTGGCCTCAGCGCTCGGCTGACGCTCTAACTGTTATAAAAGATTTGTGAGTCTTTATCGGCACATACGCAATAGGCACACTACATTCTGACCAGGGTCCTGCGTTTAGCTCTAGGGCTTGCAAAGAAGCCATGGACAGTCTGGGTGTAGCATTGCAGTATTCTTCTCCATTCCATCCTGAGGGAAATTCTGTTGTGGAAAGAAAAAACCGGGACATAAAGCAGTCTGTAACAGCTAGGGTATTAGGTTCGGGTGATGTCAATGTCAATGTCAGATATTTTTATATAGCGCGCATATCACCAATCGGTCTCAGGGCGCTTTGCAGCCAAAGACAAAGGAAAAAAAAAGAAAACGTCAACTGAAGGCCCAACCTAAGTTAGAGGGCAAAAAGCCAGGTCTTAAGTTTTCTGCAGAAGAGTAGATGGTTAGTTATAGAGGTTAGTTCCACAGGAAGTTGATTCCACCAAAAAGGGGCAAGATAGGAGAAGGATCGACCTCCATTACGTACCGTACGGATACGTGGCTGGGCGAGAGAAAATCCAGAACTAGATCGCAAAGAGCGTCCAGGGACATACCATCGGAGCTTCTTAGCCAGATACAATGGACCAGCTCCATACATTACCTTGTGGGCTAGACTGAGAATTTTAAAATGCCCTCTTTGGCGAACAGGTAGCCAGTGCAGAGTTTTGAGAGTAGGGGCGGAGGGGGACCGAGGGGGAAGATCAAGAACCAGTCTGGCGGCTGTATTTTGTAGGATCTGAAGTTTACACAACAGATCGTGGTTAAGTCCAGTAAATAGGGCATTACCATAATCCAGGCGGCTAATTCTAAGACCCTGGACCAGAGGTTTCCTTGATTCCGGGGGTAACCACTTGAAGATCTTCCGCAGCATTCGCATAATCCCGAAACAGGTCCCAAGCACCTGATTTATATGGGTCTTCAAGGACAAAGACTTGTCAATCATGATGCCGAGATTACGCACTGATTGCTTAGGCTGCGGACAGATACCCAACTCTACCGGCCACCAATCACTGGACCAAAGCTGTTCCGTTTTTCCGAATAGGATAACCTCTGTCTTGCTACCATTTAGTTGAAGCTTGTTCTCATTCATCCAATCATTTATACGGATCAAACAGTTTTTAAAGCGGGCTCGCACATCCATTAGATCCGACTTGCAGGTCACAAGCAGCTGAGTATCATCAGCATAGGAAATTGTTTCAAATCCGTAAGTCTTAATGATGTCGGCAAGAGGGGTTAAATAGACATTAAATAGCATTGGGCTAAGAATAGAACCCTGCGGAACCCCGATTGTGATTGGGTGAGTTTTAGAGGCAATACCATTGACAGATACCGTGGTAAAACGGTCAGCCAGGTAGTTCTCAAACCACTTTAGGGCCTTCCCTCTGATACCCACCTCCCACAGCCGATGTATAAGAATGCTGTGGGAGATGGTATCGAAAGCTGCGGACAAGTCCAAAAGGACTAGAATTGCAGATTCTTGATGGTCCAAAGCTAACCTGATATTATCCACTACTTCAACAACGGCAGTCTCAGTACTATGAGACGCACGGAAGCCAGACTGGGAGGGATCAAGGAGCCTATTTGTCTCGAGAAATGCTGTCAAACGTTTATTTACTAGCAGTTCCAAGACCTTCCCAAAATAAGGGAGCAGAGAAATGGGACGATAATTAATAGGCAGACTTGGATCCGCTCGGGGCTTTTTAAGTATAGGCTTAACCAGTGCATGTTTCCATTTACGAGGGAAGGTAGCTTGATCCAAAGATAGGTTAAAGAATGATGTGAGGACATCCACAAATAAAGGTAACATTTTGGCACAGGCACGGGGAGGAAAAGGATCGGCAGGGGAGCCAGATTTAATCCTATCTAAGCTTTCAGAAACTTCACGACTTGTTAACGGATCAAATTCAGTGAGGAAGAGAGGGCTAGTGAGTTCAATGGGCAGGGGCAATTCACTAGTATTGGTCGTAAGGTCACTCAGAATGGGTTCTGAAGACAAAAAAGAGGCATAAATTGTTCTGATCTTATTGTCAAAAAACAGTGAGATAGACTCAACCCACTCTTGAGTGGGCACGCAGGAGGATTGTTCACTCGTGGGAATGGTGAATTCCCTTTAGTATTTTAAATAATTCTTTTCTAGAGTGGGCCGCGTTGTTAATACGCTGTGTGAGGTAGGCCTTTTTTGAGGATTTAATATTATTAATGTAAATTAAATGAAGTTGTTGATATTTCCTGCGATATTCTACAGATTTTGATTTCCTCCATTGACGTTCGGCTGCCCGAGTTTGTTGTTTAAGACCTTTTAAAGAGGCAGAGAACCATGGGGAGGCTTTATTTTTTATTTGTACCTTAATAAGAGGAAGGGCTATATCTAAGGCTTTCACTATAGAAGATTCCAGATTAAGGGCGGCTGATGGGTGGGTCAAACATTTATATGGGGTCCAGCACGCAATAAACAACTGGCCAAGAAGTTCTCTAGGGGTGTCACTCCCTATGAGGTCCTGTTTAGGACTAGAATGTTGGTTCCGGACTTAGATATGAAAACAAACAATTTGATATCAAAGATCGTTTGGCTGTTTTACAGGACTTAAATAAACTAAGAACGCAACAAAGCAACGTGGTCCTGAAGCCAACCACCACTGAAAAAAATCCGGCTGTCCCAGCAAGGCCTGTCTGGCTCCCAAAGCTTGGGGATCTAGTCAGAGAAAAGATCACAGATAAGAAGGAATTTGGGCCTTCATGCAGACAACCAGTACCTGTACTAGCCATCCACAGATCAATAACCTTGCTGGTAAAAAGGAGAAAAGATGTGTGTCCATTGACGTGATCAAACCCCGCTATGTGGCCGATACTGAACAGTAGGCCAAGTGGACTCCGCCAATGTAGCAGACGCGCTCCTCTAGCTACAATCCAAGAGGTTCAAACTGAGAGACTCATTACCTTTGAGGGTTCGACAGTAAGAAATAGAGGACTAAGCAACAATGCTATGGACCTTGTACCACTTGAGACCCAAATAACAGTTCGTCCAGATACACCTGTTTACAACGAAGTAACAAGTGATCAACTGGTTCCAGCAATTTCAACAAATACGGATGCAATTCCAACCATTGACGGAACTGCTTCTGGCTATCTCATGAACTTTGATACGTTTTCTGAGGATCCCAGTGAGCCTGAAACGACGCCAGTACAAAGAACTTTCAAAGAACAAGCAACAGACTTTTTTCATCTACTGGAAAAAACTTATCTGGTTTCACCATGGATTGAATTATGGATTGTTTTGGGAATATTCTTCTTTCTACTTTGGTTAGCTCTGGTAATAACTCTGGGTATGCTGATTAATGAAAGATATATTCAAATGGACACAGCAAGTAAAAGAGTGAACTTACTTCTCCAGCCACACAAATCATCCCATCGTGAAGCAAGAGACTTGTCAGCAGTGAACATCACAGCCGTTCCTATACCAGAGGGTATAGTTTGGGACAGAACAGAATCTGACATTTTTTGTCCGTCGGAACATTTGAAGATTCTACACTTATTTAAAATTGTATTAAGTGACTTTATTACCTCTAGTTCCTTTTCTGATGATTGGGACTTCAAGACTGTTAATAGCATGATGTCTGAACTAGAGCTGTCTGCAGTATTCACCAATCATGAATATTTAGAGGGTTCATCAGACTATGAACAAATGTATCGTTATAAATCATTATGGTCATCATTTCTTGCATAAAACTGCATCACCTAGAAATGTATTTATGTATAACCAATGGGAACATTGTCCTACACCTCCAAAGGGTAGCTCAAAAACTTTTTCAATGAAATCTCCATATTTTTCAGGGTTCAACTTATCAAATCCAGAATCCTTTTATTTTAAGAATATGAACAAGACAGGAACGAAAAATATGTTAACCAATACGAAACAGATTTATTCTGCTGCCTTTATTGCCCAGCTGTCTAGACAGGGTTTCGACTTTTGGAAAGACAACATTTTTTGGGGGGGAACATTTTTATTAAATATTTGACACACATTAACAGATTTGCGATTCAATAATGGATAATCAGTGGCATACATCAGTAATAATCCTGGTACGTATATACATGGCATAATATCATATATTAGGACCTCACCTTTATCAACCCGTCCGTGCCCCTTGGGTGTTGTACAGTGCGGCAGGTCCAATCTCATCCTTCTGCATGGGTTAGTCGCTATCATTCGATACATGCTCAGGTGGGGGAGGTTCGCAAATGTGGCCCCGAAAGGGATTCCACGTGCCCCAGATTAGTGTCCATTTCTTAGGGCAGCCTCTGTGGATGTATACAGATTTCTCTGTCACCATTGTGTGGTCCATGTCTCGCCACCACTGCTGAGGCGTCGGGGACTGTTCCGAACCCCAACGATGTGCTATGTTGCGTTTGGCTAATGGCATCCCTAATGTTACCCAGTCTTGGTCTGCATGATTCAGATCTGTGGGCTTCCAGATGTTAAGTAGGCAGCATTTTGGAGTGAGCGGGATAACTACATTAGTGACTTGGGACATGGTGCGTACAACAGAGGTCCAGTAAGAAGCGACCCACAGACAGTCCCATAGCGTATGCCAAAAAGTACCCTCGCCACCGCCTTGTTGGAGGCAGAATGGAGTGTTCGCCTTGCCTATCCTGTGTAGCAGGGTCCTTGTGTAATAAATGCGGTGCAGGATTTTTAATTGGAGTAACCGTAGAGTGGAGGGAATTGCCACCTCCCTTGGGGATATCAGGGCCATCTGCCAGTCCTCCTCATCTAGGTCGCCTACCTCTGCCTCCCGTTTCCTTTTCAGGGCTACTGTTCGATCTTGTTGGTTGTTTATTATTTTCCGATAAGTCAGTGAGATGGCCTTTGTTTGGAGGCCTAGCTTGGGCCTCCCACCAGGTACGCGGTATGCCCTCTCGACCGAGAAGAAACTCGATAGACCACACGGTTGCAGCTGATTTTTGACAAGGTCTTCAACATCGTCCAGTTTGGCGTGAATATGTTTGTTGTCTATTTCCAACTGGCGCACCTGGCACTGCAGTAGCGCTGTGTCAGAGGTCAGCACCTTCGTTGTAGCCTCCACTTCGGTCAGCCTCCATGAGAGCTTGGAGAAGTCCGCACGGATCAAAGAGATATCAGTGGAGATCGTGCCTATAGAGGATTGGACTAGCTGTAGGGTGGCCATGATGTCTATTAGTGTGACTGAGTCCGAGGCCTGCTGTGCAGGGGTCTCTGTTTGGGCGGGAGTCGCCTGCTGCTTTTTGCCTTAGTGTATGCAAAGTTTTCCAGCTTTCCAGCCGGTGCCCCTCGTGGGCCTCGTCCCGCCATTTTGGCCCGCCGTTCGGTTGATTCCCCGAATTCTGGGGGAGGGGGCGGTAGTCACCGCTGCCTGCCACGTTGTGCGCAACGCGGGGCCTTTCGGGTTTCCCGCCCTCCGGCCCTCTGTATCGTCAGGAAATGGGAGAGATGTAAACTGTTTCCTTGCACTATTAGATGTCGTCGATCCCTTAGTTTGCTAGCAGGTTATCCCGGTCAGCATGTAGCGCCAGCCCGGTGGTGCAGGCGGAGAGAGAGGGGGGTGGATTCTGTCGAGTGGGCTGGGGTGTGCCTTCCAGGGGAGTCAATCCCCACAGTGTATGCCATGCCGTGTGAGTCCCGCAGGCGGCAGAGGCCTCAGATCTCTGACGTGAAGCTGTGGAGTCTCAACCCCAGCCACACGGCGCACATTGCTGTCTCAGGTGCCCCTTACACTTGCCTCATGGTGTCGCTTGCAGTCACTCGTGGCCGGCTTGGTGCGACTGGGGGTGGCAGATATGGCCTCTCAGGATTGTAAGGGTCCTGGTGCTTCACGGTCCCTCGGCAGGCCCGCCGCGTCGTGTTCAGGTCTTTGCACCGGCTCGGCAGCGCTGTCTACTCCTCCGGTCGGCCCCCGCCGAAGCGATCCTGCGGGCACCGCACATCTCTCTGCGTCCTCCGGTGCTGAGATCGGGTCAAAGATTTCTGTTCCGCATTCGCAGCCGCTGATAGCGCGTCCGTGCTTCAGGCACCGTCATCCACATCAGCTACGCTGGGGGCCGCCGCACTCGAGGTCCCGGCGCCAATGCAGTCAGTAGGCCGCCAGGTCCCCTTCACCGATTTCTCTGGGGCCGCATGTCGCAGGAGGCTGCGGGACGCCGCAATCCGTGCGGCCAGAGTTCCGATTTGTGTGCTCTTCAGGTACGCCGTGTGCATGCAGGATAAGTATTCAGATTAGTAGCGGAGGCTCTCTCCACCGCGGAGCTCCTTTAGGCTGCGGCCATATTGCTTGGCTGCTAGCGATGCCCCCCCCCTGGAAAGACAGGGGGCCCGATTCACAGAACTAACTTAAGACAAAATCCTAAACTTACTACCATTTTCGTATTCACAGAAGGCACTTACTCATTTTGATATTCACAGAAGACACTTACTCATTTCGGTATTCACAGAAGTTAGTAGTCCTAACTTTAGGACTCCTAAATGCCTTCTGTGAATACCGAAAGTCTTAAAATTAGGATTTTTCTCAGTTTAGGAGTCCTAAAGTTAGGACTCCTAACTTTACTACTACTAAACTGAGAAAAATCCTAATTTTAAGGCTTTCGGTAGTCACAGAAGGCATTTAGGAGTCCTTAAGTTAGGAGTCCTAACTTTACTACCACTAAATTGAGAAAAATCCTAATTTTAAGACTTTCGGATTTCCCGACAGGCATTTAGGAGTCCTAAAGTTAGGAGTCCTAACTATACTACTACTAAACTGAGAAAAATCCTAATTTTAACGCTTTCGGTATTCACAGAAGGCATTTAGGAGTCCTAAAGTTAGGAGTCCTAACTTTACTACTACTAAATTGAGAAAAATCCTAATTTTAAGACTTTCGGTACTCAAAGAAGGCATTTAGGAGTCCTAAAGTTAGGAGTCCCAACTATACTACTACTAAACGGAGAAAAATCCTAACTTTAAGACTTTCGGTATTCACAGAAGGCATTTAGGAGTCCTAAAGTTAGGAGTCCTAACTTTACTACTACTAAATTGAGAAAAATCCTAATTTTAAGACTTTCGGTACTCAAAGAAGGCATTTAGGAGTCCTAAAGTTAGGAGTCCCAACTATACTACTACTAAACGGAGAAAAATCCTAACTTTAAGACTTTCGGTATTCACAGAAGGCATTTAGGAGTCCTAAAGTTAGGACTCCTAACTTCTGTGAATACCGAAATGAGTAAGTGCCTTCTGCGAATACCAAAATGAGTAAGTGCCTTCTGTGAATACCAAAATGGTGGTAAGTTTAGGATTTTGTCTTAAGTTAGTTCTGTGAATCGGGCCCAACATTGAGACAAAATCTGTCTGGGGTACAAAAGATTGGCAAGTACAGGAGGTAGAAGCTTTGTTTAGAGCCTGTATCATCCCTGAGCAAATTATGTTTAAGAATTACACCGTCCAACAAACATCTTGCCTTGGGTTAGGCAAGATCAAAGACATGAAAACACTGAGCATACCTATACCTGCAAGTAATAGCACTTCACGGGGAGAGGTCGACATACATAATATTTTGCATCACAACAGATCAGATCCAGAATGGAAAAAATGGTTGCACTGGCCCACAGACACAAACAACTGTCAAGATCGATTCCTGAACAAAACACAGGGTTTGTTTAGCAATAGGACAGACCCATGCTATGTTCAAAGACAGCATCCAGGGGTAGTAACAACATACAGTGTAGGGAAACTCTGCCTTGATTGGCTACAGAAAGCCACACTGAAAGATGTCAAACAACACTTATCTTTACTTAAAGAAGGAGCAGACCTTAGAGAATTCTTGCTAGGACCGAGAAAACCACATCAAAAACGTTTCATATATGCTGGTATCTACGCTGTTTATAATGAAATATGGAAGATTACCCAAGCAGAGACTGCAGAACGAATACGAGAAATTGATCGTATTAATTTAGATAAATCTCTCTCTGTAGTAGACAATTGGTTAACGAATCTGTCGTCCAGGATATATTCATTGGACAGCATTGTGTCTTCTGCCATAGACATCATGGAACAAGACTTGGTCATGCTGCAACATGGTCAGTCTCAATTACGTTCTATAATGCTATGAGGCTGGATGCTCCAAAACTTGCGTTCAGGCTATGTGCCTTGGCGTTTAATAAACACTATGTCACTGTTTTCAGAATTCAATCTCACTGATAAACAGATCGGACAGGCTCAAAGGGGAGCAGACTATATGGTGCTGAGCATTAAAAAACTGGAAAAATTACCATTCACGGTGGCAGAAAAACCAGCTACTGAGTGGATCATACATGGTAAAATTACTCTGCCTGTTACAACTTTCCATTTTCAGTTTTGCCTAAACATATACCAGGAGGCAAATATGAAAGGTTGGGTAAAGAATACGTAAAGACATCTTGGGATTTACCTTACACACATAGATGTTGGAGTGGGGGGCGTGAAGTGTTTCTTAGCGGTACAAACTGTGAAAATGCACTAAGCGGTTCTCTCCTTTGTCAGGGTATTAACTTACACGGGGCCTGCGATGGTCCCACTACAAACTTATCCTGTCACCTGCAAGGCTCGCCAGCTGCAGTGATTACTCCAATTTTTGGACTACTTTCAAATGGAAGTTACCTCATGTTGACTGATCACAGCTGCTGTGGCATGTTGCCAGGTATCCCATATCTAGTAACGGTTACATCCAGGGTCACTTGCTGTATGCAAGTCTTGTTTCCACAAATACAGACAGTCAGAGAGTCACCTCTATAGCCTTCCCTTAACATCTTTTCTATACGAATTGATACTCTAAGCGGAATGAAAGCCATTCTTTTACAACAAACTGTTCCACTGACCTCGGCCAAAGAAACCTATGATCTACAAGTCGCAAGGACTTCTGCCGAGATACATGCCCTTTTGTATACAAACTGCCCTATACATTTCTCAGAAATGTTGGAACGTATCTTAAACATGTCTGATACGAGCGGTATTGTACATGTATTTAAGACCGTGTGTTCAGGACTGTTAGCACCTTTTCAAGCAGTCCTCGGAACAATTCCCAACTTCGTGCACTCTGTGTTTGGTGGACTGCCACTACTTTTTGGACTCGTTGCAGGGATCCTATATTTGCTCCTACTGCTCCGATATGGCAAGCCAAATCATCCGCGTCACTCCGAGCACCATAGAGAGACGCAAATTGCTACTGCTGAGGTACGAGAGGAACAACAGGCACGCAGGTAACATCCGATACGAACATTGCCGATGCGACCAATGCTGACGGTGATGCTTCTCATCAATGTGCTGTTAGTCTTCTAAACGAGGTAATCCAACTTTCACCTACAACGGTAGACGACTTTTTGTCTACAAGGTTAGAAGATTTCATGTTTTCTCCATCCCCATACACTGCCTTTTGATTCAGCACACAGTATACCGGGAAGACTCTGAATTTGGCCTTAATTTTTCAAAACAAAGACTAAACTTGGAACATTTTCCTGTGATTAATTTTTTTTTACTCCAAAATTTGAATTTGTCTTTTTATGGCACAGTAATCTGCTTATAGTAGAACTATTCATAGAGAACAACATTCTTTGATACACTTTCAGAGCCAATAAGTCACCTTGTCAATACCAATTGATTTATGTAACTTAGCATGAAATGGTTTTGGCCTTTTTTCTTCTGTATTTACGAACCATTTCATAATGTGTATATATATGTATGTTCATTCATTTAGCATTCAATGTAAATATATGCTTGCAATGAAACATTGCTTTAATATGTATAGCACCAGTGCATTTTTATGTTTGGCAACACTTTTTATGCATTTTACAATGTATTTTTAGACATGTTCTTAGCCATCCATATGTAGCTATATTTTAGATATGTTTAGCATGTTTGGGATTTAGTAATGTCATTCACACAAAAGTGGAGTGCGTGTTGTGTGTCGAATTAGATACCATATATAGGTTTCCTGATATATGTCCTTATTTAGGCACATTTCGCATTGCCGATATTTAGGCATAGAAATTCTACCCTTATTTAGGCAGTATCCATGTTAACCAAATACAGGCATAGCCACCTATATCCGTTCATCTACGTCTTAAGCCTTTAGGACTTCCCCTTGCTTGGATATTGATTTCTCCAAGAACTCATTTATTATGCATGAACATCTATTCCTTAGGGGTTCATTCATGACGTTCTTCTGCCCGACTTTTACGTCAATACTGGCATTCCTAAACACCTTCAAGGTATAAATATACCTTCACTTACCATGGCAAACCACGGTTCGGCTGCCTACTTATACGACGCGGCTCGCCACGGCACGTTCGGAAGGAAGTCAAGTCCCCGCCTGACGCACTGACCAGACAATGGCGTCCTCCTCGCAGAAAATCCAGCTTCAGTGTTTCTGACTCCCCTTGCGGGGTGTTAGAGATCGAGACTTGGAAAGATATTCCAACCTCACTCATTCTAAAGGTATGGAGCGGACTAGAACCTATAGGGACTTTTGGCAAATCTTGGCAACTATAGCTAAACTAGACTATAGACAAACAGCACCTACTTCTTACCTCCTACTAAACTTAGGTTAGGTACACTGGGGTAGAACTAGCTAGAAGCATCAGATGAGTATTAACATTTTAGCCTGTGTTATTTATGTATGTATTTTTATGAATATCTGTCATAGCTACAAACCATGTATTGCAGTATTATTTTATCTTACTGTTAACGCTGTACATATTTTACTTCGCGTTCTGTCTTACGATTGTAGCAGTTCATATCTCTTGCACGAGAAATAAGACTGTTCAATAAACCCTTTTTATTGAAACAACCGTCTATCTATTTCTGTGTAACTCTGTAGAAACGAAGCATGCACGATTGACTGAGTGAAACTGTTATCTATTGTTTCCACGATTCTGAGATGGTTCCCATTCTAAGGGAAACAAAGTTGTCATGTTTATGCGGTTGTCAGAAACTAATCCCTTGTTTATTCAAGAAGTTTCCTAGTGACCTCTGAGTTAGCTGGCAGAGACAAGTAATTACGTTTAATGTACTCGATAGAGACATACTGACCTCAGTCCTATGTCAAAACTATAGTGTATATTATTCCAATGCGCAGAGCCTATCAGGGATATGGGAACTACACTACACTAGGTACTATCCATGCACTCAACTAATCACCCAGGCACTACCCTTGCACTCATCCAATTACCCAGGCACAACCTTGCACTCATCGAATCATTCAGGCACTACCATTGCAGTCATTCATTCATTCAGGCACTACCCTTGCACTCATGCAATCACCCAGGCACTATCCATGCATTCACTCACTTCATTAGGCACTATCGATGCAGTCACCTAATCACCTAGGCACAACCCTTGCACTCATGCAATTATCTATGCATTAGCTTGCACTCCAATCACTCAGGCACTACCATTGCACTCATCCATTCACTCAGGTACTACACATGCACTAATCCATTCACTTAGGTACTACCCTTGCTCGCATCCATTCACTGAGGTACTACCCATGCACTCTTCCAATCTGCCAAGCACAACATATGCACTCACCGAATCACCCAGGCACTCTGCATGCACTCACCCAATCACCCAGGCCCTACCTTGCACTCATCCAACCACTCAGACACTGGCCCTGCACTCATCCATTTAATCAGGTACTACACTTGCACCCATCCATCCACTCAGCACTATCCTTGCACACATCCATTCACACAGACTCTACCCATGCACTCATAGGATCACCCAGGCACTACCCTTACTTTCATCCATTCACTCAGGCACTACTCATGCACTCATCCAATGACCCAGACATTACTTTTGCACTCATCAATTCACACATACACTACCCTTGTATACATTCATTCACTCAGGCACTACACATACACTCATACATTCACTGAGGTACTACCCATGCACTGAGCCAATGACCCAGGAACTACCCTTTCACAAATCCATACACTCAGGCTCTTCCCATGAACTCATCCATTCACTCAGGGACTACCCATGCACTCATACATTCACACAGGCACTGCACATGCACACATCCAATCACCCAGTCACTATGCTTGCACTCACCCTTTCACCCAGGTACTACCCATGCACTCATCTATTCACCCAGGCACTATGCTTGCACTCATCCATTCACCCAGGCACTACATGTGCAATCATCTGTTCACCCAGGCACCACCCATGCACTCATCCAATCATCCAGACACTACCCATGCACTACTTCATTCACCCAGCCATTATCCATGCACTCATCCATTCACTCAGGCACTACCATTGCACACATCTTTTCACTCAGGCACTCCACATGCACTCATCCATTTACTGAGGTACTACCCATGCACTGATCCAATGACCCAGGCATTACCTTTCCACTAATTCATTCACTCAGGTAGTACCCATGAACTCATCTATTTACCCAGGCACTATCCATGCACTCATCTATTTACCCAGGTACTACATATGAACTCATCCAACCACCCAGGCACTACCAAGGCACTCATTCAGTCACCCAGTCACTACCCTTACTTCCATCCATTCACTCAGGCACTACACATGCACTCTTCCATTCACTCAGGCACTACCCATGCACTCATCTAATGACCCAGGTATTACCGCTACACTCATCTATTCACTCACACACTACCCTTGTATAAATCCATTCACTCAGGCACTACACATGCACTCAACCATTTACTGAGGTACTACCCATGCACTTATCCGATGACCCAGACACTACCCTTCCACTAATCCATTAACTCAGGCTCTTACCATGAACTCATCCATTCACTCAGGGACTACCCATGCACTCATACATTCACACAGGCACTGCACATGCACACATCCAATCACCCAGTCACTATGCTTGCACTCACCCTTTCACCCAGGTACTACCCATGCACTCATCTATTCACCCAGGCACTATGCTTGCACTCATCCATTCACCCAGGCACTACATGTGCAATCATCTGTTCACCCAGGCACCACCCATGCACTCATCCAATCATCCAGACACTACCCATGCACTACTTCATTCACCCAGCCATTATCCATGCACTCATCCATTCACTCAGGCACTACCATTGCACACATCTTTTCACTCAGGCACTCCACATGCACTCATCCATTTACTGAGGTACTACCCATGCACTGATCCAATGACCCAGGCATTACCTTTCCACTAATTCATTCACTCAGGTAGTACCCATGAACTCATCTATTTACTCAGGCACTATCCATGCACTCATCTATTTACCCAGGTACTACATATGAACTCATCCAACCACCCAGGCACTACCAAGGCACTCATTCAGTCACCCAGTCACTACCCTTACTTCCATCCATTCACTCAGGCACTACACATGCACTCTTCCATTCACTCAGGCACTACCCATGCACTCATCTAATGACCCAGGTATTACCGCTACACTCATCTATTCACTCACACACTACCCTTGTATAAATCCATTCACTCAGGCACTACACATGCACTCAACCATTTACTGAGGTACTGCCCATGCACTTATCCGATGACCCAGACACTACCCTTCCACTAATCCATTAACTCAGGTACTACCCATGAACTCATCCATTCACTCAGGCACTACCCATGCAATCATCCATTCACCCAGGCACTACCCATGCACACATCCAATCACCCAATCAGTATGCTTGCACTCATCCATTTACCCAGGCACTACCCATGCACTCGTCTATTTACCCAGCCATTATCCATGCACTCACCCATTCACTCAGGTACTACCATTGGACTCATCCATTCACTGAGGCACTACCCATGCACTCATCCATTCAATCTGGCACTACCCGTGCACTCATCCATTCACCCAGACACTACCCATGCCCACATCAAATCATTCAGGCACTATGATTGCACTTATCCAGTCACCCAGGCACTACCCATGCAAGCATCTATTCACCCAGGCACTACCCATGCACTAATTCATTCACCCAACCATTACCCATGCACTCATACACTCACTCAGGCACTACCCTTTCACTCACCCATTCACTCAAGCACAACCTATGCATTTATCCATTCACTCAGGAACTACCAATGCACTCATCAATTCATCCAGGCACTACACATACCAACATCCAATCATTCAGCAACTATGGTTGCACTCATCCATTTATCCAAGTACTATCCATCTATTTACTCAAGCAGTACCCATGCACTGATCAATTCACTCAAAAACTACCCATGCACTGATCCAATCACCTAGTCAAAACCCATGCACTTATGCAATGACCCACGCATTACCCAGGAATTCATCTAATTGTACAGGCAATACCCATGCACTCCTCCAATCATCCAGGCACTACTCATGGACTCATCCAATCACCCAGTCACTACACATGCACTCATGAAATAAATCCCTCAGATACTACCCTTGCACTTATCCATTCACTCAGGTACTGACCATGCAATCATGCAATCAACCAGGTATTACCCATGCACTCATTCAATCGCCAAGGCAGTACCATGCACTCGTACAATCAGTCAGGAACTACCTGTTCACTCGAGCATTCACTCAAACACTACCCATGCACTCATCCAATCAACTGGGCACCACCCATGCATTCATCCAATCACACAAAAGTGCACTCATCCATTCAATGAGGTGCCAACCATGCCCTCATCCAATTGCCCAGGTGCTACTCTTGCACTCTTACCCAGGCAGACACTAATCCAATCACATAGGCTCTATCCATGCACTCACCCATTCTCCGATGCACTAGCCTTGTACTCATCCATTCACTGAGGCACTAACCTTGCACTCATCCATTCACTAAGGAACTACCCATGCAAGGTTCCAATCTCCCAGGCCCTACCCATGCACTCACCCAATCACCCAGGCACCACTCTTGCACTTATTCAATAACTCAGGCATTACCCTTGCACTCATCCATTGACTCAGGCAAAACCCATGCACTCATCAATTTATTCACACACTACTGATGCGCATGTTGAATCACCCAGGCACCACCCATGTACACATCGAACCATTCGGGCACTCTGCTTGCACTCATCCAATTATCCAGGCACTACCCATGCACTCATGCAATCACTCAGGCACTATCTATGCATTCACCCAATTACCTAGGGACTACCCATGCACTCACCTAATCACCCAGGCACTACCCTTGCACTCATCCAATTACCCAGGCACTACCTTACACTCATCCAATCACTCATGCACTACCATTGCACTCATTCATTCACTTAGACACTGCCCTTGCACTCATCCATTCACTCAGGCACTACCCTTTCTCTCATCCATTCACCGAGGCACCACCTATGCACTTTTCCAATCACCCAGGCACTACCCATGCACTCACCCAAATCACCCAGGCACTCTGCATGCACTCACCCAATAACCCAAGCACTACCATGCACTCAACCACTCTGACACTGCCCTTGCACTCTTACATTTAATCAGGCACTACCCTTGCACTCATCCATTCACACAGACTCCACCCATGCACTCATCTGATCACACAGGCACTACCCTTACTTTCATCTATTCACTCAGGCACTATGCATGCACTCATCTATTCACTCAAGTACTACCCATGCACTCATCCAATGACCCAGGCATTACTGTTACACTCATCCATTCACACACACTACCCTTGTAAATATCCATTCATGGAGGCACTACACATACACTCATCCATTCACTGAGGTACTATGCCATGCACTGATCCAATGACCCAGGCAGTACCCTTACACTAATCCATATACTCATGCACTACCCATGAACTCATTCATTAACTCAGGGACTACCCATGCACTGATCAATTCACCTAGGCACTACCCATGCACACATACAATCATCCAGTCATTATACTTGCACTCATCCAATCATCCAGGCACGACCCATGCACTCATGCATTCAGTCAGGCACCACCATTAAAAACATCCATTCACTCAGGCACTACCCATGCACTCATCCACACACCTAGTCACTACATTTGCAGTCATCCATTTCACTCAGGCACTACCCATGCACACATCTATTCACACAGACTCTACCTATGCACTCATCCAATCACCCAGGCACTACCCTTACTTTCATCCATTCACTCAGGCACTATGCAATAACTCATCCATTCACTCAGGCACTACCCATGCACTCCTCTAATGGCCCAGGCATTACTGTTGCACTCATCCTTTCACTTACACACAACCCTTGTATACATCCAATCACTCAGTCACTACACATACGTTCATACATTCATTGAGGTACTACCCATGTACTGATCCAATGACACAGGCACTACACTTGCACTAAATCATACACTCAGGTACTACCCATGAACATATACATTCACTCAGGCACTACCCAGGCACTCATCCATTCACCCATGCATACATCCAATCACCCAATCACTATGCTTGCACTCATCCATTTACCCAGGCAGTACCCATGCACTCATATATTCGCCCAAAGATTTGCCAGCCGGATTAAATGCGGAAGCAGCTCGATTGTGAGACAGGCGACTGAGATCTATTGGGTCAGTGCCTTTGAGTGATTATTCACATAAGGAACCTATACCTTGGAAGATTCTTATTGTAACAAGGAATCACAATTAATTATCAGAAACACCCTGGCAATAAAGATTACAGAGTTATAATACTCTACTCCCTGATTGCAGGTCCGGACATTCTTCCCACTCTGCCTATCAACCAACATACTGGATCCTACATGGACACATGTATGCACTATACTGTCCCCAGAAATACAGTCCTGAAGAGACCCCGTATCTAGAGAGGGTTGAAACACGGTCGACAACATATAAAAGAGACAGCTTTGATTGAATTATTGTAGATTGTATTAAGTCTGTCCTTGTATAACTTTCCAATAACCATCTTAGTTTCTTTTCACTTTGTCACATAATTTCACTAAAACCGGTTATGGTCACTTCACTTGGGGTCAAAATATCACTACAAATGTAAAGAATATATGAATCTTTTTTGTATAAATATATATATCTTTTTTTAAAGGAAAGATTTTTATTTTATTTTCAGCAGTATAAAATAACAGTTGTATATACAATTTTCTATCAGCATAGAACAGTATATCACACAATATCACAATCAGCACCTTAAAATCACCTCTTTGCAGTATAACATCTCTGACAGCACAGCCCCATATGTCCTCCCCCTGGTCTCTCCTATCAGTCTGTGTCCGAGGTTCCATCATCCTGCTCTCGTGGTGGATCGCATATGCCTCCCCTGAATTTATTCCATGCCCCCCATATTTTACTCCATTTACGAGGGCACCCCCGCCTAGTAAACACTGTTCGTTCAGCTAGCATGGCAGCATCC
Organism: Triturus cristatus; assembly: GCF_964204655.1. Lineage (NCBI taxonomy): Eukaryota > Metazoa > Chordata > Amphibia > Caudata > Salamandridae > Triturus > Triturus cristatus. The sequence continues at coordinate 450,773,200 of NC_140588.1, forward strand.
ATGTCCCTTCCCCATGCGACCAGTGTTGGCGCCTCCACCGCCCCCCATTTTTGGGCTATGTTTCGTTTAGCTACCATTATCCCCAGCGTAGCCCAACTGTGAGCCTGACGAGTCAGGTCATTGGGTTCCCATATATTCAGCAGACAGCTTCTAGGCTCCGGCACTAATGACACTCCCTCAGACTGTGACATTGTCCTCATCACCCGCTTCCAATATTCTCTGATTGTGGGACATTCCCATATTGTATGAAAGAAGGTACCCTCCTCCCCGCAGCCGCATAGACAAAACGGGTGTGCTACTCTGCCTATCCTGTGTAGAGTGTGCCTGGTGTAGTATGATCGGTGTAGAATTCGGAGCTGCACCAACCTGAGTCTCGAGGGTATGCCCACCTCCCGCGGCGAAGCCAGCGCCTCCCGCCATTCCGAATCGTCAAACTCGCCTACATCACAGGAGCATTTCTCTCGCAGGGGTCCCATTGGGTCCGGCAGGTTGTTTACTAGTTTTCGGTATGTGAGTGACGTGGCCTTCTTATGCATATAATCTGTCAACAACCTATCCTCCATGGGCGACGCCTTCGGAACTTCAGTACCGGGTGGTAGTACTGACATTAAGGCATGCCTAATCTGTGTGTAATGGAACAACTCCGAGGGCGCTAGTTCATATTGCTGTTGAAGGCGTTCGAATGGGACTATTTCGCCTCTATGCCACCTGTCGCCCACCGTAGAGATATCGATGTTGTCCCAGTTGTCAAAGCCCTTACTGTTCCTAAGTCTTGCTAAACGCTTTATATCCCACAGAGGCGTGAGCTGAGTCTTAACCCCGCGCCACCCCAGCCTGGCCTGAGCCGCATGCCAAATGATGACGGTCTGCCTCAGAGGACCGATGAGCGCCGGGGTCAGTCTTCTGTCGTACAGGGGTGAAAGCATACCTCTCGTGCCCAGTATATCCCTATCTGCCTTAAACGCGGGGTCCAACTGTGGAGAATGAAGCCATTGGTTGATTACCTTCAGCTGCGCCGCCCAGTAGTAGAGCTGAATGTTTGGGAGTGCTATCCCTCGTCGTAATAGCCACGTACCAGTTTGGATTGTGCGATGCGCGCCGGTCCGTTACCCCACATAAGGCCAGATACATGTGCCGCAATTGTGCGGAAGTAGGCGGGTGGTACCTGATCTGGCGTATTTTCCAGTACATATAAAAAGCGGGGTAGGGCCAGCATTTTAAATAGAGCTGCTTTCTCCAACAGAGTCAGCGGCAGTATACCCCAGTGACGCACATCTCTTTTGAGGCGGTCCACTGGAGGCTGTAGATTCTGTTTGAAGAAGTCCACTGAATCCGCAGTGAAATATATACCCAGATATTTAAATGATCCCTCCGCTATCCGGAGTGGGCAGTCCGCGGGAAGTCGTGCACAGCACAGCACATACAGTACTGATTTGGACCAATTTATGGTGTATCCTGACGCCCTTCCGAAAATCGTACAAATATTAAGCAGGGTCAGTATGGAATGCCTCGGGGAGGACAGGTACAACAAAACATCATCTGCATTAAGGGAGACACGATCCTCCCAACTATCCGACCATTTCAGACCCCGTATCATTGGTTCCCACCATATCCATGCCGCTAGAGGCTCCAGCACCAGGGCAAAGAGCAGCGGTGACAGGGGGCAACCCTGGCGCGTGCCACACGTCAGGGGGAAGTCTTCAGACATATGACCATTAGCAGTAATGTGAGCCATTGGTTTGGTATATAGGAGTCTGACCCAGGCACAGAATTTTGGCCCAAAACCCAGATGTAGGAGCACTGAGAATAAGAAGGGCCATTCCACCATGTCAAATGCCATTTGCGCATCCAATGACAGCAACACCGCCGATTCCTGTAGACGCTCTGTCCGAGCCAGTGCGCTGTGCAAGCACCTCAAATTGAGGGCCGTGTTTCTGCCCGGCATAAAACCAGACTGATCCGGATGTATGATTTCCGGCAAGTGCGGTGTTAGCCTAGTCGCCAATAGTTTTGCGAGGATCTTAGCCTCCGCATTAAGTAATGATATGGGACGGTAGGAGGTACACCTATCAGCGGGTTTACCCGGCTTCTGTATAGCCACTATGGTGGCCGTACGTTGATCCGGTGGGAGTTCACCCAGACTGTCAGTAAACATATTGAGCAAATAAGTGGCAATAGTCCCGACCGTCCTCTTATAGAGTTCAACAGGTATGCCATTCGGTCCCAATGCTTTACCTGATTGTAGTGTCCTGATTGCCGCCTTTAGCTCTTCTACTGTAAGATCTGCCTCAAGTGTGCTTACTGCTTCAGGGGTAAGTTTGGGCATATCAAGATCTTTCACATATGCCAACGCCTCTTCCACTGTCATGCAGGAGGCTAAAGAATAGACTGTTTGAAAGTGGCGCGCTAGTGTTGTACTATCGCGCGTGGATCAGTTGTTACCTGTCCCTCCCCGGAGCTAAGCTGTGTTATCCATCTGGCACCTTTGTCCCTTCTCTCCAGCCATGCCAGCAATTTCCCTGTTTTATTACCGGGGTCATATATCTTGTGCCGTGTGGCTTCCAACTGCTGTTTGGTGCGCTCCGTGAGGTGCTCTCTATACCGTCTCTGCGTGACCTGTAGGTTATGAGATGTCTCGGGGGTTGGGTCTTTGGCATGCTGGGCCTCTGCCGTGTGCAGCTCCTGTTCTAGCGAGTGCAGTTCTAATTGCTTTTCACGCTTATGCGTTGCAATTGAGGCGATGGCCTGCCCCCTAAGGACTGTTTTATATGCCTCCCATAGGACAGTCGGGGAGTCAACTGACGAATCATTTTCCTGAAAGTAAAGGCTCGTAGCTTTCGTGATTGCCTTCCTGATTTCGGGGACTTGGAGATAGCCAGGGAATATCGGGTAGATGCGGCGTCTTGTTAAGTGGTAGTGTGTGTATTGTAGGAGGATCGGAGAGTGATCAAATATGCCCCTAGGTCTGATCTCTATGCTGTCTATATTCCTAAGACTACCTGCCGACCCCAGGAAGTAATCTATTCTTGTTAAACTATTGTGCACCTCAGAGTGGTATGTGAACTGTTGCGTTTTTGGGTGATGTCGCCTCCATAGATCCGCAAGCCCAAGTGCTTCTACAAAGCTCCCAAGGCGGGACACTCCGATGCCACCAGCTCGCGCAGGGTATCTATCAACAGTTTCGTCTATAATGGCGTTTAAATCCCCGCCAAGGAGCAGTTCCCCCTCAGGTAAGTTAAGCAAAAACCCACTAAGCTCCGGGAGCGCCGTTGCGTGCAGTGCAGGAGGAATGTAAACGGAGACTATATTTAGAGGTCGCCCTTCCCATTAAGTGACTATTGCTGCGAACCGCCCTGATCCATCAATTTTGGCTTTATGTATTATTAAAGGAGACTGTTTCCGCACCATTATACCCACCCCCCTGGACCCTGAAGAAAACTCCAAGTGCGCCACCATCTTGTACCCCCATCTATCCATCGCCTTACTTGTGGTACCGGTAAGGTGGGTCTCTTGCAGTAAAACCACCGCCGGGGTGCTCCTTTTGATACAGTGCAGGACCAGACCCCGTTTTATTCTGTCTCCCAGGCCACGCACGTTCCACGTGAGCAGGGAGAGAGGCTGTACTGGAGTCAAAGGGCCCACGGTAGATGCCCCATGTGCTGCGTCAGTCATTACAATATCTGGTGTAGCTTGCGAATGGCGTTGCGGATTCACCGGCACAAGTCATGTCAGTGTTTGCCTGTACTGCATATCTAGATACTATTTCCAACATTAACTTAGACTTTTGAGAAGAACATTCAAACAGTCCCATACGCCCCAACCCCCTCCCTGCCTCCCTGCCATACGGACTCAGAATTGCCCACCACCCCAACTCAGCAGAGTGCTCAGAACCCAAACCCCAAAACATTACTTGCATGTAAGGGAGCGGGAAGTCCGAGGAAGACCGTTTACATCCCCTGTCCCAAAGTCCAGATGTACAAAACATTTTAGCGTAGCAGAGCAATCACTGCCAGCCCCAGCGGGCATCCAGTCATACTGTGCACCTTAAGTACCGGATAAACACGTAGTATCTCACTATCCGGTGGCCCCCTGTGACTGTCCAGTCTCCTCCACCCTTCGGTCATGGCCATCGAGGTCCTCCGCCATTCCAGGATGCCGTCTCCGCCTGTCCGAGCGTCCGGATCTCTTCACCTGTTGCCACCCCTCGAGCCAATCGTGAGCCTCCTCTGACGTCTCGAAGAACCATGTCTACCCATCCGCCACAACCCGTAGCCGTGCTGGAAAAAGCATGGAATAAGGTAGTTCTCGGGCTCTCAATTTCTTCTTGACCTCTAGGAAACTCCTCCGACGCGCCGAGACAGCCGCCGTATAGTCCGGGAAAAAAGATACCACTGAATTCTGCACACGCAGGGGCGGCGCCACTCGGACTGTTTGAAGAATGGCATCTCTGTCGCGGAAATTGAAGATGCGAGCCAGGACCGGTCGGGGGGGTGTCCCAACCTTAGGCCTGCCCCCAGGCACCCTGTGTGCGCGTTCCACAGAGAAGAAAGTGGAAAGCCCTCTAGGCTACAGTCTGGTTTTTATCAGTTCCTCTACGTAAAGGTCCATGGCGGGGCCCTTTCACTCTCGGGAATTCCCGCAATTCTAACGTTGTTGCGACGGGAACGCCCTTCCTGGTCATCCAGTTTCGTCGCTATGCGCTTGTTTTCAGCCTCCAGCCGTGCCACTTTTTGGATTAGCAAGGTAGTGTCCTTCGTTAAAGTTGCAGTCGCTTGTTCCCCTTCCGTGACTCTAGCGGACATTTTCTGGAAGTCCACCCTGAGGAAGGTCACATCTGCTGAAATAGACCCCACTGTTGTCTGCACATTATTAAGGGCGGCCATGATATCTTCCAGTGTCACTTTGGGCGTTCCCACTTCCTCCGAAACCTTATCTGTGCGCCCAGGCCGATCCGGCAGTGGGGGAGAGTCCTTATTGTATGCAAATTTATCCAGCCTTCCCTGCTGGTTCATGCGGTTCCCTTTCCCACTCATCTTCGGGCCGATAAGTGCTCTCCTTTGCCACCCCTCCGCACCGTGGGGCGAATGGTGAATCAGGGATCACTAGAGAGAAGTCCCTGGCCTGCCACCCAGTCTCTCTGATCAGTGTCCTCTCAGGTAGGGGGGGGGGCACCACCGACCCCACGTCACAATCCCCGTTGGTTGCCACCTTTTCCTAACAGGAACCACATCTCCAGGTTTGCACAAGGGTCAGCCACAGCTCCACAAGCCCACTCTCCCCAGCTCTTGCCCGCTCGATCCTCCCCTGTCGGGCACTACAGCTTCCTTGAAGCACCTCAGGGTTCCGGTGCCAAATGACAAGTGCACCGCCGCCTAGTGATGCCGCCAGTTATGCCCCGCCGGGTCCCCTCGTCACAGGTGGCCCAATGGAGGTCCGGCCAGCTGGTTCACTCCTGAAGAAAGTTCCCCAGGCGCTTCACCAGGGGCGCCTCACGCGTATCATGGCACAACCGCAGGAGGCCCCGATCGGGCCGGCATATCAATGTCGGAGCAGCCCCCGTCGCTCCTCATCGGTGCCCTTCAGTTCCTGCCGCCGGCCGTTCGATTCACTTCGCTGGAGCTAGCTCAGGGCCGCAGCCGGAGCGCGGATGCCGCTGCGCCCGTCGGGTGCCCTCACCTCCGTACCTCGCAATCTCCGGCGCTCCTCCTGGGCGGCCCTGGGCCTCACGTGCAGCGCCTGGGCCGTTCTGCAAAATGTAGTCCCCGGTCTCGGCTGCCGGTATAGGCCTCATCAGACGGCATGATCTTCATGGCGTTCTGGGCCATGGGGAGACACCGGGGTTGAAGCAGTCGGCGCCGCTCCTCCTTGGCCACGTGCTGATGTCCTTTGGGTACAATTAGCCCCCCGGATTTATGTGCGGATTTCAGGGGAGACAGCCTACCCTCGGAGCTCCTTTAGGTTGTGGCCATCTTGCCAGGCAGCAAACCACGCCCCCCTTGTATAAATATTTTTGATAATATGTCTGTGATACAGACGACAATTGCAAAATAAAAATACCTGCTTCGGCTGAAGTTAGGTATATTCCTAAAGGAAAAGTTTTGTGTGGTCTTATTATGGAATATTAATGTATATGGTTAATACTGTGATTCATTATAAGGTCATATTTGAAATACATGAATGTGATTAATTCAGAGCGACAACTTTAGTTGCAGACTGTACATTGTTTAGTTGAAATGAGTTCCTTGTGAACATTGTTGTGTACTTTTTTAAGAAAAGCAGTTGCTGAACGGGGGGGACGGTAAATGAGGGACCCACCTAATGTAAAGTGAGAAGAGACATAGATACTAAAATCGAAGACCTTGCACTCGGCCCAGGAGCTAGAGATCTCACTTTTGAGAACCCATTTATCCTTGTAGAGGATAGCCAGACCGCCTCCCCTGCCAACTGGGCAGTCAACACGGCATAGTTTATAGCCTCTCGGGTAGCCAGAGCAACAACTGGATTAGAGGATGAATCCAACCAGGTTTCGGTAATAAATAATAAGTCCAGAGAGTTATCCGCCACTAGGCCAAAGACGTCACTATGATATTTCCTGAGTGATCTAGCATTAATAAGAGCAGCCCTAATGCGAGGAGCACTAGCAGAATTGCTTGTCACATTGCAAAATGGAATATCCAGTGTCGGCGCAAAACCACAGGTTCTACAAACCGCTACCACGTGGTTAGGCGAAAAACACAAGCCAGACGAGGGACAAGAGGGCGCTCGAAGTGTTTTCAGGGATACACCCGAATATTGTAACCTGTCGGCATCAATGACTCCGAACGGGCAGCATGACTGGCCCTGACCGCTGTCCTGGTGCTGACGGGCGTAGATGGGCTTGCCTTAGGCACGCCTTTGGCGCGCCACCGGCGCGTCCGCTGCGCGAACGGACAGTGGCCATTAAGTAGGCTGGTATCAGGATGGCGTGCAGCGACTATAACGCTGACCCGGAAAGGCACGTGGCCCAAACAAGATGGCCACTCGGGTCAGGCAGTCCCCGTAGCAAGTGCAATGTGCAAAAAGAAAAGGAGTATAACACACTCCACATTAAAAATGATAAAGCGCCAACGTTAGCAGCCCCCCAGTATTAAAATCTTTTCATTCCCCAAGAGCAGGTAGCCTGAAATTAAATTTCTATGTCAGAGCACAGCAACGTCACAAACAAATGTACAATCATTAAAACGAAAGTTTCATCATCTAAAAAAAACCCTAAAAAAACAACCTTTCACTGCGCTGCGCTCCCGAACACTGCCCGTTAATAGGCTAGTGTCAGGACGGCATGCAGCGACTATAACGCTGACCGGGAAAGGCGCGTGGCCCAAACAAGATGGCCACTCGGGTCAGGCAGTCCCCGCAGCAAGTGCAATGTGCAAAAAGAAAAGGAGTATAACACACTCCACATTAAAAATGATAAAGTGCCAAAGGTAGCACCACAGGTGGCATGCTTCATCGTATGAAGCCCATATGATGAAGCATGCCACCTATGGTGAGGGCATTCGTCCTGAAAGGGATTGCTCCCCAGAGGGGCTTTATTGAGAGACACATTATCACCACACTTCATGATAGACCCGAGAAGTATTGTATTATGATTATTATATATGGGGAGTCACTTCTCGCAGGTCTCTAAATTTTTCCCTTGGACCCTCCCCTCACCTTTTCTTTGTGTTCTAACTTTCTTTGTATCTCAAATGAAATAATGCATCAACTGTTTTTATAATTTAAGCAACACATCTCATGTCTTACTTTCTTCAAAATGACAAAAATACACTCTTATAAACTGAATTTCAAATGTATGATCTCGCGAGTAGATCGTGAGAGCCAGATAGGAAGTACAGCCGCCTGGTAGTCCATGCAAGGGACTGTCTGTTTGACTCACGCAATTGTACGGACTTTATTATTAAAGATTAGCTTTCAATAATAGCTGACCACATGAAATAGATCTCTGTACAATAGATAATCACTAAATGTATAACTCTACGATCTCGTTAGTCTCCCACTAGCCACCCGTGAGCTTCCCACAAGAGTGATCACAAACCTTAAAAATGGATGTACATAGGGAAAGAAATCAAAGATTAAAGTGACATTATAGTTAGGTATAATAAAAAACCTTAGAAATTGACAGAATAAAATGAAAGGTTAAAGTAATGCCATAGTTAGGGATGATAAAAATATGAGTTTTCAATAAAAGAAATATAGAAATTCCTTGAAAAAAAACCATAGGTTAAAGTAACGTTACAGTTTGGTGAATTTCTTAGTGACTACATCAACGTTTTGAACTAAAAAAAGACATAGAAATCCAGCAGTTATAGTTAGTGGCTCTAACTATAACTTACGCCCCCGCCAATCACTGTTTATGACCTCAAATATGGCATCACTCATGATATGTTCTATGACATAAGTTATGGTATCACTGATGACAACCCAAATGATATCATTGATGACATCACTGATGAAATCGCTAATGACAACATCCAATGAGTATGTAAGTTTGTTTTACAGTTTTCATAGAGGCAAGTAACTATCATATTAATTCTACATAATTTTGTAAAGCTTGGCTGCAGCTAATGGCTGTAAGTGTTTACAAACTGTATACAAGTCACCAGGCTTGGCCACTGAGCACTGTATCTAAGTGCTATTGCAATATAAATAATCATACATTCTGATTATAATTACTCTACAATGTATATTCTATTAAAACACAGACTGCAAATTAGAAATTATACCATAAACATAGGTATTGAACATATAAATATCTTTTGGTTCAAACAAGAACTCTTTTAATTCTGTTGTTTTCACAGAAAATTATTGACAATCATATAGTCTTGGACATATTCCAATTATACATTCATGTCCCCCAATACATTCCGGGCCCCTTGGCCCTTCTTCAGGGGCTTATGTCTACAAAGAATAACAACATCCCCTGTTACAAATACGTTTAATGCTCAGAGAGCTTTCAATCAATTGAAATACATATGATGATAGTCTGATTTCCCATGCTAGTGTGTCAAAGTACTGTCCAGAAAATACCATCCAAAGAAAGAGTGACAGATGTATAGAAGACAATGAGAAACTGAGCTTGTTCACCAGGAAGAAGAATGAAAGAATTAAGAGAAAAGACCTAAGAAAAAAGGTCATAGCTCCTAGACCACAGAAAAGCACTCCGTGGATGTAAGAATCACCATGCTGGTATCACATGCTACTGATTTTAAATGCACAATTTTCTTGTGCCCCAAATTTCAAAAGAAACCACTTACTACATATGCTATCCTCCATGAATACACTGTAAAGATAATAATACTGCGATGCAAAAATTAAATCGAACTCCAATGTGGGCAATTATTTAAAGGCATACAAACACATCTTGATGACTGACCTCATGCAAGTTATAAAAATGGTCATCCTGTTTAGATTTATGCGGACTCTAAGGATAAGGCATTTTTTCACCAACATACTTCCTCCCAGAACTGATAGCCCAGATGGTGAATTTTTGGAATTTAAACCTAAATCTAAATTTCAAGCTCCGGTTTCACATAAGGTATTGGACTTATTTGAAAATCTAGTTAAAAAAGACTTACAGAAAATGAAGATGAAGAATTTAATTAGGAGCAATTTTACTATGCAGGACAGGAAAATATTAAGATCCCTTTATAACAACTCTGATATTCATATTCAAAAGTGGACAAAGGAGGGGCGATTGTAGTGATGGACAAAACATTTTATACGCAGAAAGTGAAAGAACATGTAGCTGACACAGCTACCTATCTCCAGATGGACCAAGACCCCACGTTTAAATTGACTGACACATTGAAAGCCATTCTCTTGATTCGGAGCAAGATGGCGGCCGAGTGAAATCGGCCGAAGGTGGCTCCCTGGGGGAGGGTGTACTTCAGCTAAACAAAGGATGCAGAGGACTTGAATGGCGTGCCTTCAAGTGAGAAATGACGTTTTAAATGACCAGGCAGAGACTGAGCAGATCTTACCAGGATTGAAGTGCTGGGTGTCGGCACAGGCAGGGCTCGCGGAGCAGCTAATCGTCAGCTGCCGAGGCTTCGAGCGGGAGTTAGCTCAGATATGGAGGTGGAGCAGCGGTTGCGGATCAGCCTCTAGTGCTGTCATTATGGGACCCAAAACAGGCACGAAAGGCAAAGGTGGACCCTCACAACCGGCCCCCGTGGAATCCCCACAGGGGACTACGGCAGATTCAGAGATGGCACCCGCCTCTGGTGCAGCTCAAGGACGCCGGCAGAGGGCCCGGCTGGAGAATCCCCCAGATAAAAAGGGGAGGGGCGCGGGCGTGCAGCCCCAGCCGCCTCGGATCACCAAAATAATTGACTTGTTCCGGGGGACAGGAACTGGATCAGCCTCTGGCTCTCAAGGCCATGGCCAGCCAAGTGAGCAACCTGACATCCCAGTCCCGGTCCAGGTAAGGAAAACAAGCAGAAACTAACCGGTAAGCCACCGCTGGGACCGGGGGAGATTGTGGAGCAGGGTGAGCCGAAGAACATTGAGTCATTAAGGACACATGCACAAGGGCCCAAGGAGGATAGGGTGGGACAGATACTGCAGAGGGGGCGAGCCCATGTCACTGTGCCGATCGCTCATGTTGGTGAGAGTATGGGAGAGGTGGGTTTAGGAAATGACTGCCAGAACACTGAAGCATCTGGGAGAGCTTCAACAGGAACAGGAGGAAAGACCTGGGTAGCACCTTAGTGCACAGAAGCCAAGGGGGAAGCTGAAAGAACTTACGGGGGCCCCAAGGCCTCACAGAACACCGCAGGGTGGTAGGGAGAGGGACATTGACTCGGAAAGAAATGACTACTACTCTCTTTCAGATGCCACCTGGTCAGGTCTGGGCTCTGACCCCGGGTTCAATACAGAATCTAGTGAGGAAGAGAGTATACCTGGTACTAGTATTAGAGGCAGGGAAACAATCACCACCACACGGAAAACATTCCACAGAACGGGGAAAACTGTCAACCCTAAGCATACAGATCTTAGGTGGGATTACTCTATGGGAGCTCAATTGGTGAGGAATAACAACCAATCTAACTTTGAAGAAGCTGTGGCGGGTTCCCCTGCGATATCCCCTAATTTAGAGTCTATATTGCAGTGTGTAATGGCACGCAGGGAAGAAGATCGGTTGGAAAGTAAACGTTCCCAGATGCCACTCGGAAACTTGAGGGGGCTGTAAGAAAAATTGCAAGAACATGTAACAATATTAGTGGCCGGATGATGGAGCTAGAAACAGGGACAGTTGCACTGGAAGTGGACATAGCTGGATCGAAAGGGTAAGTTGAAGCACATGAGGAACAACTTTCGGACATACAGTGGAAACTAGAAGAAGGCAAAAATCGCCAAAGGAGGAATAACTTGTGCTTTCTTGGTATTCCGGAGGGGAAGGAGGGGTCTGATGCACGTCCTTTTATGGTTCAGCTACTGGAGAAATCCTTCCCAGAATTGGAACGGCGGAACTGGTCCCAGGAAATTCAGAGGGCACATCAAGTTCCGTTTAACATTCGGCAGACAGCCTGCCCAGATGCCATATCTCAGGCATTTTTGGTGTATTTTAGCAACTATTTACTGAGACAAAATGTGTTCAAGAAGGCTAGACCTGAAGCACAGCGGGCGGCAGATGGATTTACATTGTTTACCAGACCCGACTTCTGTCACACTACGGTGGAACGAAGATGGCGTTTGCGTCAAATGATCTCCCAGTTTCAGGAGAAGGGAGCTCAGGCCTTCCTCCTTAACCCGGCTTGACTGAAAGTAATTTGGAAGGATCAAATCAGATTATTTAAATCGAAGATCAAGGCCAAGGAGTTCTTAAATGCTGGGGGGAGATGACTCTCTTTCCTCCCGCTAGCGACATGTTCTTTAGGTTCGGGATAATATTCGGAAAAATGCTTTTAGAATAACCAGGCCTAAAAAGGCATTAGCATATTGTTCCTTGATTGTTCCTTGATAATACTGGTCTAGAATTCTCACATGGGAGACTTAAAAAGTCACAAATTGTATTAGTATGTTACCTTAAGGGAGGGAACCACCACTCTTCACACACAGACCTAGGTAGGTCTGGTGCTTCACAAAGCTGGGGGGGGAGAGGATGGGGGAGGGATGGGCGGGAGGGATGGGGGGAGGGATGGGCGGGAGGGAGGGGGGGAGGTTGGAGAAGGGGGAGGAAATGCAGAAAAACCAGGAAAGCAGTGTATGGTTGAAAAAAAAGAGATGTACTAGAAGGAGTTTAAGGGTGTGGTTTAAAGGGCAATTCAAGAACCAAGGAAGGCGCAAGTATGGGTAGGCTGACTATTTGTACAATTAATATTGGGGGGCTGAATGATAGAGGCAAGAGAGGTAGGGCTGGGGAAGTGCTGCGAGGACTAGGTGCTGACATTATTTGTCAACAAGAGACTCATATCCCCTAGCATAAAAGAGGGCTCAATAGCATCCCAGGGTATTCCTAGGTAATTTGTTCATCTCAGTCCACCAATACTAGAGGGGTGGCAATACATGTCTCTAACCGGATCTTACCCATTAAGCAAACAAAGTCGGATAAATGGTTAGGTGGGCTAGTGCTTTAATCCCTAGCCACTTTACTATCTGCACATTATATGGATCAAATATAGATGATGAGGATTTGTTTTCAGAATTAGAGATTGAATTGGCCTCCTGGCCAATGCCCCTGATTATATGCGGCGATTTTAATATTCATTTGGATACATGTGGCTCTGTCAGGGGAGGGTATAAGGGGAGGAAGCCACAGGTTTTTTAAGCATTAAAGGCACTTATGGCCAGCCACGGGCTGGTAGATATGTGGGCATGTAAAAAATCAGGGGACCCGGGGTTCACATATTTTTCATGTCCACATAGGAAATACTTTAGGCTTGATTATTTTTTTGTTTTTTTTGGAGGGAGCACAGGTTAGGAGATTGCCTAAGGTCCTGTTGGACCACAACCCTCTGGTGCTGGATATTGAGGCCCCGGGGTAAGAAACTATTAGCCACAGAAGGATTCATAGAACACATCAAGGGGTGGAGCCACTGTTTTTTTTATATAAATAGGTTCAGCACATCAAGAGAAAACATTTGGGACACATTTAAAGCAGGGCTCAGGGGAGAAATAATACGTTTTGGTGGATTTTATAGGAAAAAACAGAGGGATGAAATATACGCACTTACAGAGGAGCTGAGCAACTATGAGGAACAGCATATGACAGCCGTAGCTCAAAAACAGCTAGAGCTGCAAACACACTTAAAAGTAGTTAGGACCAAGGCCAAAATTAATGGAATTTTTAATAAAAAAGTGTCAGAAAGGTTCCAAACTAGTACGTGGGATAATTACGAATATGGAGAGATGACGGGGAAACACTTGGCACTCTGACTAAAGCAAAGGGCAACAGCAAACAACATTTTAAAGCTAAGAGGGAAGAAAGGTAAGATCGCTACAGACCTCCCAGACATATTAAAAATACTTACGGAGTTTTATCAAGATCTGTATCGCTCAAGGGATTCTGGACCAATAATAGATGCAGCAACAGGGAATTTGCCCCCTCAGCTGTCGGAATTAGAAGAAGACATCGCTTTGAATGAGGTTCTTGAGGCACTGCAGTCGATGGCTTCGGGCAAGGCATTGGGCCCAGACGGAATCCTGATGGAGATATATAAAGCCTTACAGATAGAATTGGCCCCTCTTCTACTAGATGTATTCTTAGCTGTACCACAGAAGAGAGTCCCGCCCCAATCCTGGCAGGAGACCAATATAGTGATCTTTTTGAAAAAGGGAAAGGATGCTGAGGACCCTGCCTCATATAGACCAATATCATTAATTAATACTGATGAGAAAATATACTCCAAGATTATTGCTCTAAGACTTTCAAAGATAATTGTGCCCCTAGTGAGCCCATGGCAACATGGCTTTATACTGGGCAGAGGAACAACGGACCATGTCCGAAGGGTAATCTCCTTATTTGATATAGCCGAGCCACAGGCATACAGATGTCTCTGATACTGTTAGATGCGCAAAAAGTAGAATGGGAATACTTGTGGCAAACTTTAAGATGTAATGGCTTTGGACCACAAATGTTTACTGCCATTCAAGCTATGTATGTTCAATCCCAAGCAAAAATACAGCTAATGGGGAGGGAGTCCGGTAGGATCAAGATCACTTGTGTTACGAGGCAGGGCTGTCCCTGCTCCCCTATTCTATTTACGCTTTATATAGACCCCTTAATTAGATCTTTGCTGAACAATCAGGCAATCAAACCAATAGTGCTACAACACCAAGGTGTTAGCCTACGCCGACGACATTGCGGTTGTTACCCCCGATCCACAAGGCGCAATAGCTAGGATCGAATTGCTGGCCTTAGAATTTGGAAGGCAGTCAGGCTATAGCCTAAACACAGATAAAACACAAATTGTTTGTGCTAGGACCATGCAATGTCAGGATTTTCAAAGGATGGAGGCAGCCACGTATTTAGGGATAACTATTGCGGCGGAAGTTGGAACAATATGGGAAATAAACTTGGCTCCTCTTTTTAAAAAAATGGGGGGAGACTGGAAGAGAATGGATAATCTACATCTATCCATTATTGGAAGAGCTAATGTCATAAAGATGACAATGTGTCCTACATTTTTCTATTTACTCCGTTGCATACCTTTGGAACCAGCAAATTCGGTATTCCAAAAGGTAGAGGGGATGTTTTCTCAATTTATATGGGGATTCAAGAAGATTAGGAGGTCGCTGAAATTAATGACTTTACCGCAACATCGAAGGGGGCTGGCAGACTCTAATCTTCTATATTATTATTAGGCTGTAATGTTCGAGCAAATGACTATCTTATTCAGGGCAAAAACTTGGAACCAGGGGGGTAGTAGGTTTGGACAGCGAGACCCCGCCATCCATCTATGAATTAGCCATTGGAAATCTAGCACCAGGGTTGACATTGAGGCAGCTGGAGTTAAGCTACTATAAGAAAACAAACTTCAAAATCTTAAGAGCAGCCTGGAATGTGTGGCGGAAGGTTAGTAAAACTTTAAAAATCCCGAAATCCAGAGATATGTGTCTTTATGGCGCTCCTCAGTCTTTCCAGCTTCACTTTACGATAATATAAGCAGAACTTGGGAACAGACAGGAGTTAATAATATAGGAGATGTCACCGACTTGAATGGTGTTGTTTCGTTTGGTGAACTTCAGGAATGATATGGGATAGACCCTAACACATTTTTTAAATACATACAAGTAAGGGAGATAATTAAATCGGTGGTCTCACAGCCTACTAGCCTTGCCCGCATTCCGCTTTTAGATTGCCTAACGAAAAAACAGCCCCAAGTTAAGGATCTGTACTTAATGTTGATGGAAGCCAATCCGGAAGACATAGCTAAAGTAGAAAGTGGGTGGGCGACTAAATTGGGCAATCCGGATGTAGATATGTGCAGATCATTAGAACTATCTAAAAAAGTATTTGTATCGGCTAACCTGAAAGCCCAATTTTTTAAAATGGTATTTAGACTTTATTTTACGCCAGCTAAACTTTGGGCATGGGTGAAAAGGGATAACAACAAATGCCCAAGGTGTGGATAGGGTCCGGCCGATATGGTCCACATGTTCTCTGACTGCTGCAAACTGGATGTATCGAAGAAGGGGATTGAAACTTTTTTTGTCAAAACCTGGGGCGGGCTATCCCTTTAACTTCAACCGTGTTGCTATTTGGTTTTGATGAGAGTCTACAGGTAGAACGGTCCCAAGTTTATCTTTGCTTTATGGTAATAGCCATTTTTTGTATAATGATTGCTTCTAAGTGGAAGGATGAGGACCCTCCGACATACCAGGCATGGTATGCCAGGCTTTTTCATGTATTTAATTTAGAGATTGCATTGTATAAATGTAAGGGCAGGAGAGTGAAGGAAAGGGGTCGGTTAGTCTGGGGGCCCTTTATGGAACAGTATATGAAATAGGAGGGTCTCCATATATACATGTCATTGTCTTTTTTCTTACATATTTGTTCTTTTATCATGACGTCTGTCTTTTATTGATTTTCTCCGGATTTTTGTGTCTTAAGAATAGAATGAAACTACTGCTTCCTGGAAATAAATAAATAAAAAAATAAAAAAGAAAGCCATTCTCCAGTAATGCTATGGAAATGGGTTGGATAACATCCGCCACAAGATCTTATCTTACTGTGACTAACCCCCGAAGACTGCCATTATATATGCTTCCAAAAATTCATAAGGACCTCCATAATCCACCGTTCAGACCCACTGTAATGGGAAGTGGTACTATTTTTGAACCTTTAGGGTAATATATAGACTATTTCTTACAACCGTTTGTGCAGAATTGGACATCTTACTTCAAGGACTCCACAGATTTTTTACTTAAACTACAGGCAGCCACTTCTAAAACCACTGTAGTACTATGCACTATAGATGTGAAATCTCTTTATACTTCAATCCCACATTCAGGGGGGATGGAAGCCGGAGAATGGGCTCTCTTGCAACAACCGGATGTTAAGGCTGATCACGTTTTTCTTCTTGAACTTTTACACTTTTGTCTAAATCACAGCTACTTTCAATGGGAGGACAGGTTCTTCCTTCAGCTAGCAGAGACATCTATGGGCTTCGCAGGGGCGCCTGAGTGTGCCAACACTTATATCGCTAAATATGAGGAAGATTTTGTATATAAGGATGTGGAATGGACTATGAACCTCTCATTATACTGCAGATACATTGACAATATCTTCATAATGTGGACAGGCAGCCAAGAGATCTTGGAACAGAAAATAATTCAGTTGAACACATATGATGACAACATACAGTTTACATACAACATGAGTATCACATCGATTGCATTTCTTGATGTTCTTATTACCATTGATGACGCTGGAATTCAAATGGAAGTATATCGAAAAGAGACCAATAGGAATAATGCGTTGATGTTCGACAGCTTCCATCCCCAGAATTTAATTCATGATCTACCATTTTCTCAATTTTAACGAGCTAAAAGGATATGTTCCAAAACTGCTACTCTCGAGGAGAATATACGAATACAAAGGCAGAAATACATTGCCAGAGGATATCCAGCAGACACACTAGATGAAGCCATTAAACGTATGGAGAATAAGGACCGTAAAACATTGCTGATCAACCAACCTAAAAAAAAGTTTGCAATGACAAGTGTTTGTGTCAAAGTATTCTACTAGTTCCAAAAAGATTAAGAGTATAATTAATAACATATGGGGGCCATACTGCAGAATGAAGGAGGTTTTAATGTTTTGTTCAAAGACAAACCATTGCATGTCTACAGTCAGTCGAAAAATCTCAAAGAACTTTTGAAACAAACCCCAAAAACGAAAACCACCGAATTTAAAGGCACCAAAAAATGCTAAACTTTTGTGCATTGCAATAATGTCATAATTGGCAATATAATTCATCATCCACATACTGGAGAAATTATCACGTTGCGGCACAATTCAGACTGTAATTCCCAAAAATAGATTTATGGAATTACATGTCCATGCGGATTAACCAGCAGCTTAGCATTACATTGGGTGGAAGCTAGACACACAATAGCGCAGATTACATTCAAGGTCATTGAAATAGTTGAACCCACCCCAGGTAAAGATCTGACAAGATCTATATTACAAAGAGAGATAGTTTGGATTAAAAAATTGGGAACACAATACCCTAAGGGTCTCAATGAAAAAAATAGATTGAGGCAGTTTTCTATAACCTTGTATCTGCATAAACTTATCTGACAGTATGCTGATAAGTACGGAACACAGTTGGATATTGAACAATAGTTGACTTGTAATATTGGACATGACTGATTCTCTCTGTTTACTCTCCGTTTTTCTGTCTTTACCGTTTTTTCACTACAGTTTCTTCAGTTGTTATTAATTAGGATACACAACAGTTATGGCAGATTCTATAGCATCATTCATATATTGGTCGTTTCAAAATAGTTTCATGACAGTAGAGCTTTTTACGACTTTTCCTCCGCGTTATTTTGACCAATTTACATATTCTGTTCCATTGCAATGTTAAGATACACACTCCACCAATATGGGGACCAAAATTGAGGTTCTTTTTCACCTGTCGCACCGGGCTTACTTGTCTGAACGTGAATTACGTTTGGCATTTCACTTTTGAATACGAAAAGGCTATGAGCTGGTCGGGCGCTGTTTTGGCCTACACAAGGTGAGGCGACTTAATAGAAGCAACTTAGTGTACACTGGTCTTGTTTCATGGAGCAAAAAGTGGTTACAAAGGAATTATATTCTTTCTTGTAGAGACTTAGGATTACCAATGAGTGGTTTTTCATCACAGTGTAGCATTATATGGTTGGAGGACAACAAGTTTTATAACGTGCATAAGGTCAGTCATCAAAATGTGTTTGTATGCCTTTGAATAATTGCCCACATTGGAGTTCGATTTAATTTTTGCATTATTATTATGTTTAAAGTGTATTCACGGAGGATAACATATGTAGTAAGTGGTTACTTTTGAAATTTGGGGCACAAGAAAATTGTGCATTTAAAATCAGTAGCATGTGATACCAGCATGGTGATTCTTACATCCACGGAGTGCTCTTCTGTGGTCTAGGAGCTATGACCTTTTTCTTAGGTCTTTTCTCTTAATTCTTTCATTCTTTTTCCTGGTGAACAAGCTCAGTTTCTCATTGTCTTCTATACATCTGTCACTCTTTCTTTGGATTGTATTTTCTGGACAGTACTTTGACACACTAGCATGGGAAATCAGACTATCATCTTATCTATTTGAATTGATTGAAAGCGCTCTGAGCATTGAATGCATTTGTAACAGTGGATGTTCTTATCCTTTGTAGACATAAGCCCCTGAAGAAAGGCCAAGGGGCCCGAAATGCATTGGGCGGGCATGAATGTATAATTGGAATATATTCAAGACCATATGAGTGTCAAGAATTTTCTGTGAAAACAACAGAATTAAAAGAATTCATATTTGAACCAAAAGATATTTATATGTTCATTACCTATGCTAATGGTATCATTTCTAATTTGCAGTCTGTGTTTGAATAGAATATACATTGTAAAGTGATTACAATCAGAATGTATCATTATTTATATTGCAATAGCACTTAGATACAGCGCGCAGTGGGCAAGTCTGGTGACTTGTATACAGTTGTTTTTCAAGATTAGGCATGTTGAGACAGCGTGTCCCCACTGCAGCACACTTAATAAAAGTATTGAAAAAGTATTAGATGATAAGTATTAGGTTAAGAACAAAAGGAGTGCTCCACCAACAAATCATGTAAGCGTTTACAAAACAGACGTGCTCCTAGTGCACCACAGCTGAGTAGAGATATTGAACATGTTATAAATGTTTGCATTCAAAAGTAAATCTGTGTGCAAGTAACAGTTGACTTGTATTCATTATGCTCCTGACAACTTTTTGGTTTTGTAAAAAAGTTTCCAACAGGAAAAAGATTCTACATAGAATACACTAACGTTTGTAAGCAGCCTTTAGTAATAAGAGAGAATAGTCAGCATGATAATTTATACTTCACATGGAAGAGTGTGTGCACCAAGTAGTGACCTATGTATTTGTGCTTGTTTTGCTTCAGGAGAAGGGGTATCTCTAAAGTTTTCACCACAGTATGAAGGGTGCAGATAGTATGATGTTAAGTACTTTAAAACCTTGCTTATTTTTATCAAATAGTTTTTTTTTTTACAACTGTTGCATAGAATGTACACTGTTCTAGTAGATTATTTTGAATACTCTGTTGTGTCATTCTAATGTGAGTTTCACTGTTTGCAAACAGTGTGGTAGAGAATGAACTCTCTCCTTAGTGTAAACATTGTTTACAGTACTCAGTTCTCTACCGATATCAACTTCATTTCTTAATGTAGGTTTGGTGTGTATCAGGGGTTTGATACAGATAAAAGCTGTCTGTAGTAGGGTATTTGTTTTGGAATTGGCATTCACTCTCTTGGCTTTCTCTGAACAGTTCTATACAGTTTGTAGACCGTAATCAACAAGAGTTTGCCATGTATCTGTGGTTGATTGTTAGTGTGAAATATGCTATGTGTAAAGCTATAGCAATTTATACAGCAATATGTGTGAAAAAACAGGTATCTGTGATGTCATCAATGATGTAATTTGCGATGTCATTAGTGAGGTCATAAAATATGTCATAGAACCTGTCATGAGTGATTTCATGTGTGAGGTCATGAGCACTGCATGGTGGGGGCACAAGTTATAATTAGTGACAATAACTTTAGGTAATGCATTTCTCTGTTTTTTCATTCAAATGTTAACATTGTCACTGAGACATTCACCTAACTCTAATGTTACTTTAACCTTTTTTCAGTGAATTTCTATGTTTTTTTTCATCAAAATCTCATATTTTATTTCACTTAACTATAACATTACTGTAACCTTTCCATAGACAGGACATTTGTTGGTGTGCTGATCAACTTTGGTGCCATTTTATAAATCTTCACAAAACTTTCCAAAAAAGCAAATTCATTTCAGCTCCATCCTAGAAAGTTTTCAGGTGATCCATCAAGTGGAGGGCAAAAAAAAGGGTCAGAAAAGCAAATTTTTCCATGCATTGTTCATAGACTTCTTTAAGCAGCTTTACCTCAAAAACTGCTCAAAGAAATTACACCAAATCTGTTCAACATTTTTTGAGAAATAAAGATACACAAATATTTGTATTTGTGGATCGTTGGGTCGGAAGGACTCCCGCAAGAGTCTTGCGGGGGTGCCAGCTTAAAAATATGGCGTTCTGATTGGCAAAGGGAGCTGTTTTCTCCCTGGGCCATCTCGCTCCCACAGGATTGGAACTCCCACGGGAATGAGTGCTTTGATTTGCTGCCAGCAACATGGGAAAAATGTTTCTGTCAGCCATTACTGGACAGGAAAAATCAACATCAAGCCTGTCCTAAATTGAGCGAGGCTTCACGTACTGTTCCTGTGGCAGATGCCCAGCAGGTAAATGGTTCAAATGCTGATCAAGGGCTGATGCTGTCCTACTGGAGACCTACTGGTCACCCGCCACTAACTGAGGAATGAAAATTCACCAATATATTGCCATTTTATCAGTCATTAAGCCCTACATAGGACCCTTAAATTTCACCTACATGTAAACAAAACTGTTGATAAATACATAGGTCAAATTGAAATATTTTACTAGTTTAAACTGTACTTCTTCCTTACCTTATTTGGTCTAACAAATAATCTTCCAAATTTATCCAGTGTTGCACGTCTTTTACTTTTATCATCCACTGTAAAATCAGACAGAAGAGGAACCACTTCATTTGTTTCTGTTTCATCTATTGTTCCTCTCCCACATATAGAGGCATTCCTTAAACTGCCAAGGGTTTGACCAGTTTGAATCAAACATAGTTTCTTGAGAAGGTCTAGTGGTTCCGTTTTTATTGAAAGCACTGCTAGATGTTCTGCTACTATCGTTGCATCCACTTTTAGTGGTTCATTTCTCATAAATGGTATTATTTTGGGCAGTTTACTATCAGTTTTGTCTTCTTTCTTATGGTCTGTAATTGCTTGCAAAGTGTTTTCTGTCTTCCTACTTGAATCTGAATGCAGGGTTATGTATTTGTTAACTTTCTGAACAAATTCATCAACACAATTTTCAGTATATAAACCTGATGTTGCTCCTGCTATAGAAAACATGTGAATCTGGAATCTGAAAATAGTTTTGATCAAAACCCCCGCAAGTTGTGCAAAAATGCCAGTATTTTCCCTTGTAAGAGCATTGAAAATTTCGTAAGGGGAGCCACCCCACTCATTTAAGGCACTTACATAAATTGAGTCTACCATTAGTGCAAGAAAGTTATCTTGTTTGGCATTTAACTGTTCTTCTTTTGATGATTTTACAACATTAATGTTACAGTTTGCCATTTCCTTTAATACTGCACTGATAAACTGTGAAGCAATTTTATTAATTTCACCTTCAGGTAAATTACTTGTTGACTTTCCAGGATGGGCGTATCTGGATGGTATCAATAATTTTGCTAAAAACTGGCTTACAATTTCTTCTAAGAGAGGTGCATATAGTCCACGGTTTTTGCAGTCTAAATGTTTACTACAGGTTGGCATTTCTCTAATATCATTAAGAACTTTTTGTACAATATGACTCGACTTTATGTCTACACATTTATCCAGCAATTTATCATCAGTATGCCCTGGCAGGAGCTGGAGGTTGCAAATTTCTGCAATAATTAAGTTAGCTAACGTTTGTGCTACAATCATGTTCTCACTTGTCAAGCTTTTATACATTGATAGATGAGATCCAGACAACTGATAAATGTTATTGTAAACAACACCAACAACTTTTTCTACAATCAGGTTATGCTTCTTATGTGTGTACAATTCTTCATTGTTATCCTGAAAAATCTGTATTTTCTTTTCTGAAATCTTGTGTATCAATGCATTTAATACCTTTTCAGTAATTGTTTGCAATTTAATTATGGAAATGTGTTTTGTCTCTAATGCCAATGTCGGGCAGTTAAAAAATAGTTTACAGAGGAACTCTGAAACAATTTCTTGAACAACTGCTGATGATAATACAACTGTTAATGTTTTTGACTGGTGATTTTGGTCACAGGGCTTTATGGACTCAAAGTTAAGTGGTTCAGTGAGGCAACCACTCATATCATTTGCAGTTGATGCACATTTTGACACTACATTCCTGGCTTCTATTGCATTATTTACAATTTTCTGGACAATATTACTAGCTTCAAGTGTATTGGTCTCATGAATAGGCAATGTCAATGGGTAGAGTGGCTTTATTTGACACTTAACACTTTCTTCCAACAATAAAATAGTTATCCTTTCAGCAAAATGATCCCTATCATTTGCTATATCCTCTTCAAATGTGTGATGAGGTCCAGACTGCTTTGATAAAATATCATAGATTACGTTAACAGACCTGTTCACAGCGCTTTTATTTGGGTGGAGATGACAAGTCTCTATGTTAACCTGCACAATCTTGAGCTGTTTATTTTTAATTCCATTTAACACAAGATTTACTAACTGTAGTGCTGACTTCTGTAGGTCACATAACGATAGGTTTCCAAATGTAGCATTCATAACATTTGCATTCAAATACATTCTGGAAATGAGACCAGCAATGACATCTTCCAAAAATGAAGAAGAATGAAAGACTTTGTATGATAATTCTCTATATTGCTCAACAGGTGGATAAGATTGACTTTGTTTTGTAATACTGTGGACAGCACCATCCACAATATAGTTCTCTGATAAAGTTACTGATGTAGAGAATGTTTCTATAGATTGCACTGGCTTGCTCTGATGACCAATTTTTATAATGATTAAGCAAGCTATTCTATCGAGGATAGCTTCACTGTTGTTAGTAAACGCTGTTTGCACAGCTTCACGCGTTTTGTATATGTGCAATACATCTCTGTAAATGGATTTCACCACTTGCAGAACCTCTTCTGGTGTTTGTGACCCTAGCTTAACACTCAGAATTTTTGCATCCCAAATTGCATAATTTGAAATGTTCTGAATTACTTTGTGATTTAAAGTTTGAGCTATATAAATTAAATATGATTCTAGTAGATGTTCTGAAGGTGTGTCAGCAGTGTGGAATGCCGGGAAGATCATAGATATTAACTTTGTAAGTACATCTTTTAACCATGTAGATGTAGAATGCAAGGCTGAAGGAAGTTTTGTAGGTGGGCACTTGAAACAAGTTTCACAAATATTTGAAATAACTTTCCGAATAATTGTATCAGCATTAAGCATGGTGTAAAAACATGTTGCCATTTTTTCTGAAATATCTCTTTCTAGGGCATAGTTAGTTATACTGACTAAAATCAACTTGATAATTTTCTCAGACAAATTGCTACTGTCATTCATCAAATTTGTGTAAACTGATAGCTGTGACCCTGAGTCTTTAAAAATGTCAGAATAAACTGAGTCAACAACTTTATCAATGTCTTTTTGCACATTGTTAGTGCATCCAACACCTTCAGCAAGTCTGATCAATTTAATATTTAACTGCGTAAGAGATGTAGACATAAGTTTAACTAATTTTAAAGCAATTGCACGCAGTTGGACTTCAACACTGTTCAGCCTTTTGTAACACATGACGTTTTCTGGAAACAGCAGAATGGTTCTGAATAAAAGGTCAGAAAATATTTCCTCTAAAAATGTAGCAGAATAAATAACGGCATTGGAAGAACTCCTGGACTCACTTGATAATTTCATCTCATCAGGGGCTTGTTCATCAACACAATCTTTTAGTGCAGAGAAAAGAGATTGAGATGATAATCCTCCAGAGGAAAATGATTGAGGATAATTATAAATAATTTCTTTTAATATTAATCTGGCAATATTATGAACAATATCTGTATTTCCTTTTGCAATCTGATTTTGTAGTGCTGCTTGAGATTCACAATTATGCAAAACATTGTGATAGACTGAGTTAACCACTTTTTTAACATCAATGACAGAGTCTGTAGAGTCCCCTCCATTCACATCCTGTGAACTGCAAATATCAAGACAAGCAACTTCTTTCAACATTTCAAGCTTTAGATTAGTTACAAGTTCAAATAAATCATGTTCTGAAATCATAATTCTCTTGTCTACAGGTCTGGTGGTGCTTGGAAATGAAGGAAATATTTTATATGCAATCCGAGAAACAATATCTTCCAATACTGTCGTATACAATTCAGTAGTGGAATGTTTTGAAAATTGCTTTTGATTTTTTATGCTTATGTCACATGATTCTTTATGAGAAATATTGTTCAGAATTGTCTGGAAATGTGTATGGAAACACTGATACTGATCTGTTACTGGTCGGGGTATCTTTAAATTAGCAGAAGGCAACAGATTTGTTCTCTGTAGTATTGTTTCAACAGAAACATCTATCTTTTTCATAGTAAAATCTAACCTTGTTAACTCTGCAGCTATTTTGCTTGCAATATCTTCTGTCTTTGGAGTTCTTGGAACAAATGACAATTCTTCACACAAAGCATCACGCTCAATCTTTGAAAAAGGTTTAGCATCTGATAAATCATTGGAATCATGTCTCAGATGTTCCTGAGAATATTCTTGATCTACTACCAGAGGCAAATCCTTTTGAATGGCACTTGCACTGTTGCATGCATTACTGTGACCATCATTATTGGCAATTGAAAACTTGATTGTAGGTATTAAGGAACTATCTGTAGAGAAAATTAAAACTAGCATTTCAATGGCAATTCCAACGATTTCTTCCGAAAGCCATCTCATATCCGATTTGCACAGCTGTTTTTTGAAAATGTCAAATGCCTTTTGTGAAAGCAACTGTTCTACAGAATGCCGCATGCTGATCACTTCACATTTGGATATGAAACAAATTAGTTCAGACAGATAAATATAATTCTTATCTTGTGAAAAAGGTTCTAAAACTGGTTTCTGAAAACACTCCTTCAACATGCTTGCGTCAACGTCATCTGTTTTCTGCCTACGTGTATGTATGTAACTGCTTATTTTATTAATTACAAGGGAGACACTGTCTTTACAGATCCACTTCAAAAATGTATTGCAAAACTCCATATTTCTTTGAATGGTGTGTTTGGTTACATTATTTGTTTTGGATACTCTTCTTAAAATTTGATGAACTACTAAGTTCACAAGACTGTCAGAAAACAGATTAATCTTAGGATGTATGCCATCGCCCTTGACTAGCAAGTCTGTTTGGGCCTCACCAACACATAAAGAATGTTTTTCCTGTACATCAGATAAGGGGTCATTTTTGAAGTGTTGATCCTTTTCCATCACTCTAGCCATGTCCATGCTCTTTGGTGCCATGCTATCTTTGATGGATGTATGAAGTTTTAAGTCGGTTCCCTTAACTGAGACACTTGAGGAAGATAAATCTTGCCCCCCTTGATCATGTGTTGCTTCATTTGTCTTTAGTGAATCTGACGGATGTTCACCAGCTACAGTTGGAGTTAAGCTGCCTTCATCTACATTTTGTAACACTGTATCAAACACAGGCTGCACAAAGTTCTGAGAAACGTTTTTAAGTGTTGGAGAGCTTGTGCTTGAGCGTCTGGCACATAAAATACCAGATATAAAAGGCAAATGACCTCTCAGTGAAACTTCACTATCAGACTTAGTAGGATTTGCAACACTGCTACGTATTCTCTTTGAAAATATTCTCTCTGGGTAACCTAAGTCACAACAACTTTGGGATTTCTGTAATTGTGTGGGTTTTTTTCTTTTCTTTCTTTTACATCT
Source organism: Triturus cristatus (assembly GCF_964204655.1). Classification (NCBI taxonomy): domain Eukaryota; kingdom Metazoa; phylum Chordata; class Amphibia; order Caudata; family Salamandridae; genus Triturus; species Triturus cristatus. The sequence goes on from NC_140588.1 coordinate 450,799,485, forward strand.
ATTCTCAAGCCTGTTTCCTGCAGAACCCAATACAGATGTAAAGCTGTCACCTGAAACAAACTTGAGATCTGGATATTTAGCCCTTGTGTTAGTAAATGGTGTGCCCACACATCTTCTGTCTAATGCGTGTAAGGACATTGTAGAATTGATCTCTTCTCTTGATTTTGATATTTTCATCATCATGGCTTTTTCATCTTTCTCATTTCCAAACCTAAAACTATTTACCGTTTCAGTTATGTAGATCATTTGTTTTTTCCTATTTACGTTAAGAGGTGTTTGGTTTTCGCTTATCATTATGTGATTTGATGACTCGTGAGTTTGGAAAGACCTATCAAAACAATGACCCAATTTAGAATTGTCAGTGTTTACTTCAGATTGTTTCCTTAGTATGGATTTTTTGGAATGGAGTGTTTCAGAATAGTTCAGTGTAGTATTATTATTTTGTTGAGTGATGAATGGCTCATGATATATTTTGTTTTTCTCTAAAGTATGCAGTTGTTCCTTGATATTTTGTATGGATCTAGTTTTCAAGTCTGTTTTGTGTTCAATTCTATTCTGTGAATAGCTTGGAAAGTTTAGGATCTTTGTTGGGGATCTCTGCTTTTCAAAGTCCTCATGAAAATCGAAACATTTCAGTTGGTGTTTATTTTTAACTGAATAACATTTTGTATCATCTGATTTAAGTATTATTGAGGGAATACCATTGGTACTCTTAGTGAACACTGGAGAACTATATGCAGATGTATAGGAATGATGTTTTGGTAACGTAACATTGCTTTCAGTTTCCATGATGTTTGAAGAGAGGCCCTCCAGATCATTCTCAAAATTTAAATCCCTTAGAAGTGAACTAATAATGTTATTTGCAGCAGCAATATTCGAAAAAGATAATATGTCAACATCTAGTTCAGCATTTTGACTTGTCTCTTTTTTTAACTCACTCTCAATCATTTGTAAAATGCTACGTAACACATGTTTTGCATAGACATCCAACACAGGTTTTGAAACGGAAACATTTGCTAATATTTTCTTAGGATCGTTTGTGAAAATGCCACTTGGAACAATTAACAAGGGGCTCGCAATGTGTAATTTTGGTAAAACAATTTCCTCTTTGAGTATCTCTCGCTTATTTTTGCTACTTGTGTTAAGTGACTTGAACACTGTATCTCTTACTCTGTTGTTTTTTTTTGTGCATAGATTAAATTCATTCGCCATATTAACTTCTTGTTGAGGTTCAGATATAGTCATATGTTCTAGTCGAGTTTTAACAAATAATTCCAGTACAATTGCTATACGTTGTACCAGTTTTTGGGCTGCTGTTAATGAGGAGATTTGAAAATGTCTATGATTCTCAGGAGGTATTGAAGAAACATTTTGTGAAGCACGCCTAATTCTTGAATGCCCAGTAAAGCCAAGTGTATTCTTTGGAATTACTTGTGCATATTCTATTTCACCTGCATCATGGCCAGACTTTTTCAAATAAGAGGATTTACTCTGAGAAATTTCCTGAGGACCGCAAACATAATTGGTTCCAACAACAGAATCCTTGGGTTGCACTGATATCATTATATCACTGTATAATTGTGAGAGTACACATTCAACAATTACATTTGCCTTGGAATTAACATGTAATTTGGAATTCATCTTCAAGACATTTGTACATGATACAATGGTATGTCCAGAACCTGAAGGACCTGAAGGATTATACATTGTTTGTTTAGTAAAGTATGGAAGAGAAATAACCAAATATCCCAAATCTATAATCATCCTGTGAATAATTTCATTCAACCCACATTCCACCATGCTCAGCATTTCAAATGTTTCTTCCAGCCCAAATTCCTCTCTTCTAAATACTTTCTGCAGAATTCTTTTTGAGATACGATGACATAGTGAATTACTGCCTTTAGTACTTAGATTTGTGCCTTGTTGTTTAACTGAGTCATCATACAAGAGGTTTCTTATTTTTCTTTTCTGTTCTTGCACTGAAACGTTTTCCTCTGAATTCCTCAAATGTTTTTCAATAGAAAGTGTTTCCCTTTTTTTGTGGTACTGCAGCACTACGGGCACAGTCAAAGAGCTAGATGTCCTCTTGGAAATATGTGCAGTGCCATTCTCTAATGGAAGATGTTTAGAAGAACAGTCTGAAACAATATATGTGTTTTGTATTCTTGCTGTGGTACACACCTCTAAAATATGATTAATAATTGTACTTGCTCCAACATTAGTTCGGTAATCCAGAGAATCTTTAATTAGAGCTGGTTTTTGCATTTCTCTGTCCAACTCATGTTTAGTAAAACTCAAAATAATTCTAGCCACTTCGACGGCGATCATTTTCAGTTCAGATTCTTGCTCAAACGTTTTAGTGGAATTCTCCGCTGACACAGGTAAAATGCACACATTTGTATCACCAATATTAAAATCTTTTTCCAAAAGATCAAAATCCAGTATAGCAACAGGAGTTGGAGTTATGTTAGCTGATTGTATGCAATGTACATCAGGATCTTCTGTAACCCCTGGTTTATTTTGTGTTTGGTCTCCTACAACAGCAAAATCTTTTAACTTTAAAGTGAAAAACATATTCAGTTTATGTAAAATTGCTTTCAAAATATCATTGGTAATTACATCTGTATCTAATTGAAGCACATGTGTGCTATCAATATTTTCTAATATCTGACAGTCAACAGGATGAAGATGAGATGGTGACAGGGATGAGGAGCATGTGCAATTTTTTACTGTTTTATCAGTACTCTCTGAATGATTTTGTTTGGGTGATAAGAGGTCGTAGTAATATATGTGTTCTTTCTCTAGGGAAGGACTACATGTCTCCTTTTTGTTGCTGGTTTCCATATTATTCGTGGCACCACATTTCTTTAAAGGATTACAATGGAAAACAGAGTGATGGATTCCTTTCAAACCAAACTGTTTTTTACTATCGCCAGGTGCTGCAGCTGACAGCAACATTTCAAGCACATCATCAATCATACTGTCAGCTACAAAGTAAAAGTTTGGCCCAATAATTGTGTTTCTGACAATTTGACTTCTTAATCTACAGGCTGTTTGAGGAACTGCAGGTGCAGAAACCGCACATTCATTATTCTGTTTACTTGCTGTTGAAACAGAAACCAAGCACTCTTCATTTTCTGTTATTCTTAGAAACATATTGGCTATTGGTTCTATAACTGTTTCACATATTTGGGAATGTAGTTTTTCTCTAACTTCAAAATCCTTTAAGACAAGCATTTGATGTAAGACACTTTTTGATTTGTTCTTTTTTTTATTTTTGGCACCTTTCAATTTTGATAAAGGTGCATCTTCATTTACATATGGTTCAAAGCCAGCTGCAGATTGTTCTACATCAGGTTGTATCTGGTCTAATTTCAACTGAATATTTGATGAAAAGAGAGTATTTTCTAATTGGCTACAGTAATTAAATGTATTGTTTAGTGAATACATTTTATTATCTGGAATATTCGTGGGACTAGGGATCTGTTTGAGGGACTTTTCTTGCAAGCTACCACTCTTTTGTATAGAGTATGCATCTTTAAAATTAGGAGGCAGATTTTCACTGCTTGACATTTTTATGTTATCAACTTCAACATTTAAACTTTTCTTTTTTTCATGAGATTGTGCTGAATTTTGCATCTGTAAAGGCATATGCTCACATAAGTCCACCTTTGGCATATTTACACAGCACCTACTTCCTTTGTTCGGTACACTTTGTAACAGGTTTTCAATTACATCACGCACAAGTCTCTGCTCATATGATATGCTTTGCCCTGACTCTTTATGCAGCATCCCATTGTTCATATCACTTTTGATGCATTCCAAAATTTTACAAACAATTATTTCTGCATGCATATTCAACTGCGGCTGGCCATCATCTTCATCTCTGATATTTCCACAAATATTTCTTTTTATTCTTGAATGAGCTGCTGGAGATGGAGATTCAGAAAAGGAAGTTGTGAAATCTGTGAAGGCTGGTTGTATTTTTCTGCACAATGTATTTTCTTCAATGGTCTCTTCAGATGTTGAAGATTCTGCAGTAATTATATTTTTTTTCCTTTGAAGTTCAACAATGAATTTTGAGTTAAGTGGTAAAGTAGTGAAAACCTTCAACTGAGTTGCAACTTTTTTTATCATACTTTGCGCAGAAGAATTGGGTTGAATTCCTATTTTTAATGAATTAGATCCATTTGTATCCATGTCTATTTTTGATGAAGAACATAGACTTTCCAGCACAATGCCCACCACAGCATTTGACACATAACTTATGTCAGGTTTAGAAATAAGCGAATACCTTTTAGCATTATTTGAAAATGTATTATTTGATTCAGAAAACTGTGACATATTATTATTTAATGTTTCTTGCTCATTCAAATTAGCATGAAAATGACAGTTATCTCCATCGTACATCCTTCTTTGAAAAATATCATTTAAAGCATTTTCAACTGTACTGCCTATTTGAAATTCAAGTGCTTCTCTAAAAACAAGCTCCTCACTAAGCCTTTCAGGCGAAATGCTTTTATGCTGATTTTGTGATGTAAGCGAAGGGAAATCTTCAGCTTGCAGCAGGCAACTCTGATCTTCAGTATTCAACTGGGATATACTCTCTGCTTCATCATCCTGTTGACAGGAGCATGGAGTATCTATATGAGCAAGAATCCTTTCTTGGGAAGAGGGTTCAAAGTGAAAAGGTTGAGCAGTGTTGGGAAATTGATTATGAGGGGCCAAAGATACCTGCATATCTATTCCTAAAGCATCTTGTAGCGTATGGTCATTTGGAGGAAACTCTTTTCTATTTGACACACAGTCTGAAACCACTTGAATGATTTTTGCAGCAAGATTATTTTTATCTTGGAAATCCATGGAAAATATTTTTGATTTTGTTTCTTCTTCAATCCTTTTCTTGATCCCTGTTAAAATAGTGTTGACTACTTCTCTTGCATATTCATTGAGTTTTTTCGGTAGCAGTTGCCTTGATACTGTCTTTTTATTTTGAGCTCCTGTGTCAGTATTATTCCCCATGAGAGCCTTTTGCATGCCTTCTATAAAAGGACTGTGTTCCACTGTGGAATATGATGCAGAATCTCTAGCTAGATTTTTATTTAAGCTGTCAACACGCTCTAGGCGGTCATCGTTCAAAGCAGCCAAAGTTTCAATCCGTGTGGCAACCTCTTTCAAAATATGATCCACATTGGTGAATATGGCTGAGGAACTATGATGTATTTGTTCTGTTCTAAAATGACTGTTTTGAATCTCAACAGCTATTGTCTTTTCTGAACTGGTATCTATTTTATTAGTTGTTTCAGGCTCATTGTCGGATTTGTTTGCAATCTCAGGTAGATTGTTTGTTTGTTTTATATTACTTTTAATATCAGAATGAAGATTACATTCTTCCAGACACAATATTTTGTTTAAACTCACATTTGAGAAAAAAGCGGAATGAAATTTAAAAAATATAACTTTTAGTATATCATCTGGAAGAACTGTATCTTCTGGTGCAGAATCAAAGGTGTATGCAGATTTGCCATCTAGCTTTAGGAATGTTTCATAAACCATTTTTTTAGAAGATTCGCTCATTTCTCCTGAATGTGTGAAGAAGGGAGGCAGAATCACGTCCATGAAATATTTGAGAAAAATGTCACTTAGAATTAACTTAACTCCTTGTTCAATTTGAGAACGCCGGATGTCTTTGCAATCTTCTTGCACTGTTTTGAAAACATGTCCAAAAATATAGTCTTTCACATGTTTAAGCAATTTCAAAACAGCTATCTGGTCAGAATAAGTATACATTTGCTTTGAAGACTGTTGTACTTCAACTGGAGACATTAGTAGGTTTTCTGGTTTGTCTAAGGTAGTTTCAGATAGCTGTTGTCTGTCCGTTGATTCTCCTTCAAATTCAGGTGAAGAAATGGTTTCAGATATGCATATTCCTAGGTTAATATTGTCATCTATAAATTCGTCTAGCTGTTGAACTGAGTTTGAGCCCACAGCAAACCCTTTTTCCATTTCATTTACATGAGCAGAAGACTGCCCTAAAATTAAACTGCATAGTCTTTTAATACTGTCTATTTCAGTGGCTGATTCAAACATACTTAAAATGCAATTCTGGGTTTCCTCCTCTACTGTGTTTTGGATGGCATTCATAATAGTATGGTTTATCTCTTTTGCATATGAATGTAACTTGCACTTCATAGTTAATTTACTTCCATTCCTCTGTGTTTTTGTGCCAGAAGCATCAACATATGCAGCTATCTCTTGAGATGTAAATATGGGCATTAATAGATTTCTTTTCATTTCTAATGAGTTTTCAATGTTTTGGGGATCTCCTGCTTCCTTTAAGTCCTGTCTTGATTCTTCAGATGTAGCTTGTTTTAAGGACTCCAACTTCAGCTTCACAAACCTTTCAAATTTGGCTAGCACAGTGATAAAAATATCTTCAGCTATTGAGATTAACATTGATAAAGGCAACTCTATAGTGAGATCTGGTTGAGCAATTTCACCCTCAATTATACAAGGATCATGTATCTCGGTCCTGTTTCTGTAGTCTGTTACTGTGTTGGACTGATCTATTACAAAAATGCATAGGTTATTGATCATATCTTCAATAATATCATAAGACATTAGCTGAATTTCTAACTTCAATAACGATGCTTCATCAACTGAATATTCAGACTGTAATTTGCTAGGGTCCTTGATATTTTGATCCAATGAGTTTTCAAGAGACCGTACAGAAGAGGGAGTGATATTTGATGAAACAACATGCGAGGGAAATGTGTGATCATCAGCAACTTTTTGCATCAATTCAGATAAAATATTGGCAACTACTGAGATAACTTCAGCATCTACTTTATTGACAATAAAATGCAGTATACATTCTTCTGGAGAACACGATTGAAGTGGAAACTCTGTTCCATTTTTCAAATCACTTTTGCTCAATGTTATTTGTCCTGCACATTTTTGTTCATCAGTGTGATTATCTTGAAGATTAAGATTATTTTCTTGTACGTGTGCTAAATGAGATGTTGCTGACCATTCTGTTGAATATTTTGACACCACCTCAGTTGAATACTTTTCACTGCATAAAATGTTCAAGATGCTATTTATAAATGAGCTTACTACTGCCATGTTTTTACTTATGTTTTCACTAGGTAGTGATTTTCTTTCAGGCAATAAAAGCTTTACCTCCTGTGATTCAAATGGGGAGCAATCTACACGGGCGAAGGACATATTTTCATCAGAAAATGTTTCTGGTAGTGATTTCCCTTCAGGCAGTGAAAGGTTTATCTCCTGTGACTCAACTGGGGAACAATCTGCACGGGCAAAGGATGCATTTTCATCAGAATATGTTTCTGATAACACAAATTGTTTTTTGAGGCTATCTGCATTTAACTCTTTCTGGATAATATTCATAATATTTATAACCACTTTGTTTGCACAGTTACATAGTTCTAGCTGTAGACTACATGTTTCAGCACCGGAATGATTTGATTTGGGACTGTCAGATTTGCATACTTGGATGCTGATTTGTCTGGATAGGTTTTCTGGAAGTGGATCAAGCGTAGCTTGCAAGAGTGGTGGTACATCTTCATATGAGGGGAATTCATTTGAAAACATATTTTCAAATAACAGATATTCAGATTTGGATTCACATTTTAAATAGAAGAAATTTCTCAATTTCATTAAAATCATGAATATTATCTGTTCACCTACCTCATTTACCATAAGTGATGTTTGTGGCTCAGAGGCAAGTTGCTGTCCTATAATTGGAGTTATGCATGTCTGACATGCTGATATTTCTTTTTTCTGCTCAATGTTTTCTTTAGATGAAATGCTTACATCTGATAGCTCTAGTGAGGACACAGTGTGGGTACTATCAAGGGCATCATTTAGTGTGCTAAGGGTCCTACATAAATCTTCAGATGGTGCAAAAACAATATCTGTGTTTGAAGTGCATATGAGTTTAGAAACCACTTTGAGCATCTTTAGTATCGACTCTGTAATATCAAGTGCAAATAATTCAAGGTCAGATGCAGAGAACAAGTGTATGCTACTCAATTTGTTTGTATTTGACTTTCTTATAGTGAGTTCTTGTTCAGCCATCTCATTACTGTCCCAATCTGTTTCCACTTTGGTTAATGAAACACAAGATTCAATATCCACAATTATTTTAGCAAAAATGCTCGCAACAACACTCTCAGCTACTGCTAGAATTGGGCATTTCACAATTTTGTTATTGTTTTTATTTTTCATAGCTAATTCTTGATTGAGGAATTCTAGTTCTTCAACATCAGAAACAAGATTCCTCCTAGACTTTAAATAACATTTTTGAAATGCAGACTTCTCATCATATTTGTGCTTATTTTCATGTCCTGATCTTTTTTGTTCTACACAGGAAGACATAGGAGTGGAACATTCACCTTCACTTTCTCTGTCCGAATAAACTACCATTCCAGGGACATTAATGTCTTCATACATATCCAGTCTTTGACAAATTACGGATCGCTTGGGATTTATGGGTATGGGCTCGGGTTTGCCTACAGTAAGATAGTCTTGCTCATCAAGAGGATAGTGTGGTGATCTCATATCATTTTCCATAGTCCCAGATTTCCCAGCTTGTAAACTTTCTTTACATTCAAACACATTTACCTGATTAAATATAATACTAACTAGTTCATATAGAAAACTGATTTCGCTCGACGGATATATTTGTCCACTTGAAGATTTTTGAGTCATATTACGATCAAGTTCTTTCTCCATACTTCCTAATACATTTTTCAAAATGTCTCCAATATAAGAAAATATCTGAGATTCTGAAAGATCCAATTTAAAAATGAATCCCTGTATCTCCTCTCTTACACTTGTTGGTACCAATTCAACACTGTGATCATATGGAGCAATGCCTGTCATTTCAATTAATTTATCTTCACTTGTGTCACATAGTTGCTGAAGGATATTCTCTATAAGGGATTTTCTGCTGTCAGACAGTTGAGTGTCACAGATGCGTTTTTGCTTGGAGGTAGCAAAGGCTTCCAGTTTATCAGACACAATATTGATGATTTCTTTTGCAGTTCCACACAAAAATGCCAAAGATAGCGATGTTGGCGTTTTGGGAGATGATTCTTTCTGTTGACATACTAAAGACTGTGGTGAGTCTTTGCTGTGTTCATCTTCACTTGATGCAGCAGCTGTATATGTTTCCAAGACAGCTGACTCTAACTTCCCAAATATATGTTCAGTGACATCCTTTGCGATACAGCTTACCTCAAGATTGGAGATCAAGCCTTCTAATGGACTATGTTCTGCTGCTTCAGAATGAGACTCCAACTCAGTCCAACACTCTTCTGGCTGGATTTCTGTAATAGTTGCAAAACAGACTTCTGATGAATCCCTGACAAATGAAAACGAACAACTCAAATCAGTAATAATTTTCTTAAATGTGTTTTCAACTATCTCCTCTGATACTTGTGTCAGCTGTGATCTAATAACTTTCAAAAGGTGTTGTTCTGGCTCAGTTATGCTCATTTGCACAGAACCTGGCTTATCCGAAATAATGAAAGTGGATATACGTTCTTTACGTTTGACAAAATCTAGGTCTGACTGAGAAACTGGCTGCACAACTTCATAGACAGGAAGCTCATCTTCTAATTCAGGTTGCACTACTGAGATCTCAGATGTCTTCAGATCGGGACTGTATGGAAGGACACTTGAACTTAATTTTATTTTGGAACTTGGACCAGATGACGTAAAGATCAAGTTTTCTGGAAATGCTGATCCAAGAAGGGAAGGACTGGCCAAACAGGAAATAAAGCTATCAGATTTGCTAGACGAAGATTTCTGTGGAAAATCTGTAATCATATCTAGAATGTTAGGCACAGAAATAGATTTTTCTATAGTTCTCGTAGATGATGTTTCTTTGTACATTTCACATATTTCAAAGAATGATTGTTTTTGCAATGACTTAATCCTCTCCTCACTTTTACTCCTCTTATGAAAGGATGTTGTTTGTATAGGAGGTGTTAACAATGGAATGTCTTCAATATCATTCTCAGTTGTACTCTTTTGATCTGAACTACTTGATGATTCTGATGTAGAGTACTGCTCCTGCGGCATTTTGTCTGATTTAATCCTTTCCCTGTCTTCATACATCGTGACAGCTGGGTATAAAATACCTATAACTGTAGTCACCACCCATGTGACTATATTTTGAAATATGGCTCGTAGATCATCCACAGATGCCTGAAATGGAATAAAATGACACATTCACATATTGAATCAGAAGCAAACAGATTAGTGTAATTTTTCAGCAGGACACATACTAGAAGGAATAAGATATTTTAGTTATGGAAAATGGAGCTGACAGATAGGAGAACACTTACAAAACACAGGAAATATATGTTTTTGTAGGAACACAGACAAAACAAACCATAAAAAATACTGACCCCGTAGCTGATTTAATTCAGATGTGCATGCATCTTCTGACCACAAACTGTAGTTTATCATTTGTGAGAAAGTATAAACCAATAAGGCTCTTGCAGTGAACAACTAATAGCATAATAGTTTTCAGAAAGTCAAACATACTAAGAATTGGGAGTGAAGTGGCCCATAATGGCAGCACTATGCAGCAATGCTGTGTATTTTCCTTCCAGTGGGATTTGAAAAGAAAAACAAACTGCTTCTTATGAAAAAGCTCTAAAACATCTTTTGTTGAGAAGCTAAGTTGTTGTTTCAGGGCTATTTATCAAGGTACATCTCATTTGTTTTAACTTGGTCCTGAAACTGTATTTAATTGTTGATGTCTAGGTATTTCCCTGTTTGTTTTGAAGCACTTTCAAATACCTTGCTTTAGGTTAACATAAGTGCTGTACTTAAAGGAATACAATATATGACTAAAAACAAACATGCTATGTCATGATTTTTATTTTTCATACCAAAGCAAAGCATTTTCCAATTATTTGGCCTTTGGTTACTATTGCAGGTCTCAGAGTTCAGATTAGCATTTGTAGGTTGAGATTTTCCCACTGGAGAGGATCAGTGAGGGATGGTACAGGGCTTGAACCCCTTTTTGACCCTGGAGGTGGTCAGTAATGTATTTAGGCTATAGGTTTACTGGCCATGGTCCCCAGAGGGGACACTAGGAACAAGTGTAAGCCTAAGTTGTCTGTGTGCATTATTCATGCTTCCATGATTACTTGTCTCCCATTGTTTGTTTCCCAGTGTCCATGTTTCCATTTCCACCAAATCCCTGTGCTTACCTGTTTGCACATCTCACTGTCTCTGTGTCTCCATGTTGCCTGCTAATTGATGTAAACTACCTACATACATGATCTTAAAAGGCTTTGAAGATTTCTTATTACATTTTCTTACTTCTAACTTGGGTATGTTCTGCTTTTATCCTGAAAATGTTTTTGCTTTAGGTTGTTCACTTGTCCCCTGAGATCCATAAAGCAATTAAAGTTAGTATTTGGTGCTGTGTGACCCCAATCTGTTTACCATGTTGATTTGTAAAGGGGTTTTGTCGATAAACGTTTAGTTTTTACATAGCCTTTCCTATGCATCTACTTAAATAATTATACACATAATGCAGGCCTTTATAGTTTACCCTTCCTTTAACCCCATGCACCTCCCACAAGGCACCACTTGGCCTATTTATATCCTCAAATCTACCCACCCATCTCCCCTGTTTCATCCTACTCCACAGCTTTTGCCTTAATAAGGGGACAAAATAGAGAAGACTGCCCATGACTGGCATCCAGGCTACTGCTGTGTTTTGTTTTAGTTAAGATCTCTTCTATCAACCTCAAGGTCGGAATTCAGGAGTCTCTGTCAGAACAGTGCTGTATATTTTGGTTATATTTGCTCAGTTTGGTAATGTTTGGAATCAATGCTTAGTTTATTTTAGAGGTACATCTCTGAGTCCGATGGTTATGGGTTAAGTAACCCTGTTCATGGGCGCTCCTCTGGTTCAGGTGCTACGCTTCCTTGTGATCTAGAAGTAGTATCAATTACAGGATTCTTTTACTTCTGGTTATTTCCAAACTTCCCCATTCTCCTCCAACTTCCTCGCAGCTTACTGATCCACATTGGATGGGTATGGCAGAAGTTCTGTTGTTTCCTGTTAGACCTGGCATCCTTGTCATTATCTCCCCTGCTATTTGTCTTCAAGGTTCCTGTTTCCACTGACTTCATTTTTGCTGGCCTTAGGATCCTGCACACTTTACCACTGCTAAAATGGGCAAAGGGCTTGTGCTCTCTTCCTAAAATGTGGTAATATTGGATTATCCGCAATTGGCAGATTCAATTTACTAATAAGCCCCTAGTTAAGTGCACTAAATGTGCCCATGGCCTGTAAATTAAATGCTACTAGTGGACCGGCAGCACTGATTGTGCCACCCATTCAATTAGCCCTTACAAAAATGTCTCAGGCCTGCCATTGTAGAGCCTTTGTGTGCAATTTAAACTGCCTTGTCGACCTGGCAAGTTAAACCTCCTGCCAGGCCTAAACCTTCCCTCTTTAATACATATACGTCCCCCCTAGGGTAGTTCCTGCACAGCTAAGGGGCAGGGTGCAGAGTATTTAAAAAGTAGGACATGTGCTTTTTTTTTTTTGCTTGCCTTGTCCAGGTAGTAAAAACTTCTTACATTTGTTTTTCACTACTGTAAGGCCTATCTCTCCCATTGGATAACATTGGGATTATCTAATAAGTGTAATTTACAATTGTGAAGAGATAGACTTTTCAAGTTTGCTGTCTCTGGAATCACAATTTAAAATCGAAACTTATTGTGAAGTTCGATTTTAAATTGATATTCTGAAAATGACACTTTTAGAAAGTTAACAGCAAAACCTGGATGAGTATCCAAGGATTCCAGTTGCACTACTGTGCAGTCACTTAATCCTAAATGTACACATAATTACATGTAACATGGTAATTATATCGTCATGAAGAAACCATGGTAAACTATATGCAACTTTGAGTCCGAATTATACACCAAAACATTTTCAAAATCATAAGACGCTGAAGATAACGAATGATGGACTATGCTATTTATTCTGTTGAAGGCAGATATTCTTCAAAAAGAAACACGATGATGCTTAAGCTCAGCAACACAAATCAGCTGACGATGACTTTTCCCAATGCATTTCGGGCTGAAATACGCCCTTTGTCAGGGGAATCTAGAACATCAATAATTACAATGAATGTCTCCATGATCATAAATCGTACAACATAATGTGAACTCAAAAATTGATGAGGGAGCTCAATAGAGAAACAAGGTTGATAATAGAAGTTGCACATTTTGGTCATCAGATAACTCAAAAGAAAGAAGAAGAAACGGAAGAAGAAAAAAAACAGGAAATATATCAGTGAATATAAAAAATCCTTAGCAAAAGACCCAGTAAGAAAAAAAGTCTTTGAGAAAAGATAAGGGAGCACCCAACATGCAACGGTTTGGTGAAACAATGTTGTGAAAGTACCTGCGATAAAGTGCCGAGATCAGAACACAATGGAATGTACGGGCACCACAAACTGTCCGAACAACTGTGAAAAAAATCACAGAATTAGTGCGTGAGCAAATGGGATACGCGACCATAAGTAACACCAGTGCGCGACGATAAATCAACGATAGCATACCTCTGACATTAGCAGAGCGAACTCAACAAAAAGTTGAGAAGCCTGTAACACGAAAAAAAGTGCATCGAGGATTAAAATAAGGAATCTGAACATAAATGTCAATTTAGTGAATTAAAGCAAAATCCCAATATTCAAACGAAATTAGGTGAATCTTACCGGTGCAAAAACACGCGCATTTGTGTGGTCCAAAAAGCTAATGTTAATGACGCCTAACCCAGCGTCTCGCCAGAGTAAACAACCCTGCAAATTTTAACAAGGACAGTAACGCGACGTAACGTGCTCGACGTCCGAAGTGCAGAAACAGAAAGCGGACTGAACCAAAGGTTTAAAGGAAGGAAACGCGGTAGTGCATCCCGGACCCAAAGTGTAGAACTGAAAACAGACTAAACCACCACATCTAAAAGCCGAAGAGGAACCAAAATTGCATATATAAATGAGCAGAAGTTCATGAAAGCATACTGGATTAGAAAAAAGGAAGGAAAAATAACCAAATGATACCAATACTGAAAAGATGAGTAATGCGAACTTTAGGTGACAAATAATACCTGACAAATAATACCTGCCTATACAAACCTATGGCATAAGAAGCCTGCCTATACAAAACAATCGTAAAGTGAATCTAAAGTCACTGTTATGAATACAATAAGAATTCAAATGAGCAAAATGAATATAAACAGAATTACAACAGTTGCATTCACGGACATGACAAATTAATTAACAATACATAAAAAATGAATGAAACAAGACATGAATGACACAAAAGGTTATCAGATTGAAGACGCAGTAGTACAATGAATACAATATAAGCTTACAAAAAACACGACAATTCAATCTTATCATTCAACCCTTTAGGATAAAGAGTCTCAAGCAACCAGATCCAATGGGTTTCACGCTGTAATAGAAATCTAGATAAATCTCTTCCTGGTAATGGTGTTATAACCTCAATTACACTGAATCTGAGTTGTGCAATGGTATGATGATTATCTAACTAGTGCTGTGACAAAGGTGAGCTCAAAGTTCTACAGCGTATTCTACCTTTATGCTCAGTAATGCGAGTACGCAGAGACCTCTCGGTTTTTCCCACATAATATAAACCACATGGGCATTTAATGACATGTGAGCTATTAGAATTGGCAGTGAAATTGAACGCAAAGTTCTTGCCTGATTTAGGATGGGTGATCTGATTACCCACTATCACGTTATTACAGTGGGAACAGTTGTGACACTTAATCATACCCTTGTTTGTACTCTTTATGGTGGATATGGGTGATGCCAGTATCTCCTTCAAGTTTCGTAAATGTTTATAGGCAAACAGAGGAGGGTTTTCAAATAAACCATGAAAGTCAGATTCTGATTGTAATAATTTCCAACGGTTAAGCACAATTTTCTTAAACAAGTGCGAATTAGATGAAAAAGTAGAAACAAACACTTCTCTGGGTTTAATCTATCTGTTGACAGATTTCTTTAGTAAATCACTTCTGGTCACCTCACCTGCAAAGCTTTGGCCTCAGCTTGATCTACTATTTCACAAGGATAACCTCTTGCCATAAATTGTAGCTTATATTCCTGTATGGTTTTGTTACTCAGAATCGGATCTGACATAATTCGTCTAATCCTGGTGAACTGGGAATATGGGAGATGACATTTTAAAGACCAAGGGTGAAATCTCTGGTACAACAAGGCATTATTTTAATCTGTGCTCTTTTTGAACAACCTCTTGCTGATGTTAGAACCATTCCGTTCAATGCAAACATCCAAATAAGAAATGGTATGAGAATCTATGGAAGAGGTTAACTGGATTATAGGATTCTTATCGTTTAGCTCATTGACCATGCTTTCCAAACCAGTGCATGTGCCATGCCAAATGATTAAAATATCGTCTATATAACGAAGATATACAATCCATTTGCGCTTCCAGTTGGTATTGGACAATATATGTTCAGTCTCGAATTTCATCATGTAAATGTTGGCGTAGCTGGGGCCCCCCGAAAAACCCATTGAGGTTCCATTTGATTGATGATAAAACCGCAGTTGGAATAAAACTGGCACCACGTCATCTGAAGAAAGTCTGGTTTCTATCAGGGACACTCATCTAAATCGTCTTCATGCCCATCTACATCAAATATTGCCACTACGGCAACAGTATCAAGTGGTTCAAAGGTGTCTTTTTTAGAGACAAGTCCAGCAGCCAACAACCCTCCCTCACTACCCATTGTAGAAACAGTCAAACCCATAGAGGGCACAGATTTAGCAAAACCAGGCAGACAAAGGCGTCAAAAGAAACATTAGTCATCAACATTTCATCGCACAGTCTGACAACCAAACTACTGGCAGTTTTAGAAAAAAAAGGCAGCTCCTTTGTTCCAACATTTCATTCTAAACCATTAGACACAGAGGTTGCTTTGTATAAATTCACTAGAAAACTACGGTTGCGCTATCACTGAATATCGCGAGTTTAAGCCTAAGAGTACCATCATCTCTCCAGTCTCTCACAAAATAATTGATACTTTTGAGACCCTCGTAAAACAAGATTTATCCAAACTACTAGTTAATACCTCTGTGGTAGCAAACTTGTCCAAAAGTGAGTGTCTCGCTTTGAAAGCATTGAGGACGAATGATGAACTTCATTTTACTAAACCTGATAAAGGGGGAGCACTTGTTGTGATGGATAAGAAATTTTACGAGAACAAAATTGAAATGATTTTGGCTGATGAATCCACTTATATTCCTTTGTCTAATGATCCTACTGATGCCTTCATGACTCAGCTCTCTTCTATATTGTCTCATGCCAAATAAATGCAATGGATCACAGATAAAACCAAAGAATTTCTCACAACTAGATTTTCACGTAGACCAGGGTTATACATGCTACCTAAGATAAATAAGGATCTGATGAATCCACCTCTCAGACCTATTGTATCAGGGTGCGGGTCTATACACGAACCACTTGGTCAGTATCTTGACACATTCCTACAGCCAATTGTTTAAGCAGGTTGCTCTTATCTTGAAGACACCACTCATTTGCTACAAATACTCAATGAGGTTCAGCTTCCAGATGTTGATGATATTTGGTTATGTACAGTGGATGTGGTGGCGTTGTACACCTCAATTCCCCATATGGAAGGTATAGAAGCCATCAAGTGGGCCCTGTTGCAACAAGAGGTACCTGGGGTAAACAAAATATTTTTGTTGGAACTTTTACATTTTTGTTTATTCCATAGTTATTTTAAATGGAAGGATCGTTTTCATATTCAATCTAATGGAACCTCAATGGGTTTTTCGGGGGCCCCCAGCTGCGCCAACAGTTACATGATAAATTCGAGACTGAACATATATTGTCCAATACCAACTGGAAGCTCAATTTGATTGTATATTGTTGTTATATAGACTATAGTTTAATCATTTGGCATTGCACACATACTCATTTGGAAAGCATGGTCAATGAGCTAAACGATAAGAATCCTAGAATCCAGTTTACCTCTTCCATAGAATCTCATACCATTTCTTATTTGGATGTTTGCATTGAACGCAATGGTTCTAACATCAGCATGAGGGTGTTCAAAAAGAGCACAGATAGAAATAATGCCTTGTTGTACCAGAGTTTTCACCCTTGGTCTCTAAAACGTCATCTCCCGTATTCCCAGTTTACTAGGATTAGGCATATCACGTCAGATCCGATTCTGAGTAACAAAACCATACAGGAATATAAGCTACAATTTATGGCAAGAGGTTATCCTCATGAAATAGTAGATAGAGCTGAGGCCAAGGCTTTGCAGGTGACCAGAAGTGATTGACTAAAGAAATCTGTCAACAGACAGATTAAACCCAAGGAAGTGCTTGTTTCTACTTTTTCATCTCATTCGCACTTGATTAAGAAAATTGTGCTTAACCATTGGGAATTATTACAATCAGAATCTGACTTTCATGGTTTATTTGAAAACCCTCCTCTGTTTGCCTATAAACGTTCACGAAACTTGAAGGAGATATTGGCATCACCCATATCCACCATAAAGAGTACAAACAAGGGTATGATCAAGTGTCACAATTGTTCCCACTGTAATAACGTGATAGTGGTTAATCAGATCACCCATCCTAGATTTGAAGAATATCTGCCATCAACAGAATAAATAGCAGAGTCCATCATTCGTCATCTTCAGCGTCTTATGATTTTGAAAATGTGTTGATGTATAATTCAGACTCAAAGTTGCATATAGTTTACCATGGTTTCTTCTTGACAATATAATTACCATGTTACATTTAATTATGTGTACACTTAGGATTTAGTGACTGCACAGTAGTGCACCTGGAATCCTTGGATACTCATCCAGGTTTTGCTGTTTACATTTGTATCAGGAGGTTGACAGAGTCCCCTAAATGGGTCCACACTTTCATTTTTAAGTAATTTTGAAGAAAAGAATAATTTTGTTTAAATTGTTTTTTACTGAGTGCATTCAAGCTGTAATTTTCTTCCATCTTACTTTTAGAAAGTTGGCATTTTTGCTTCACCAGAACTGATGCTCCGCTGTCGACCCAATGCATCACCGCCGTTGTGTGGATCAGAACATTGCGTATTGTCCCTGTTGCACGGATCAGAACTGGTGCATCACCACTGCTGCAAGGCTCAAGACTGACACATCGCTGCTGCTTCGTGGGTTGGACTCGATGCATTGCCTTTAGAACCACCACTGCATGACGCTTACCTCAGTGCTGAGTCCTCACATTTCTGTCAATGCCAGTCTCAACGATGATGACAAACCTCTGCATCACAGCGCCTCTATCATTGGAGCCAACACATCGCCTTGTCTTGATGGAGCAAGGTTTCGCATAAAAAGAAACTTGCTCGTATGCAATCCTCTCAAATAACCTATAACATTGTAACCAACCTGTTTGTGAATACTAATCTTGCACCAACATTCTACATTTTGTATCCAGGGGACGCTTTCCTATGTGCCTTACTAATGAATAACCAGAGTGTCCTAAAATGGCCGCCAAAAACGTGGGAACTCTTCTGCACATGCGTCTACTACATCTACGTAGTATGATGTCTTCTGTCGCTTGCGAAGAAATCTTTGCAGTTGCGCAATAGCTTTTAATATGGCTGCTTTAAAGTAACGCACTAGCGCACATGCTGAGCTGAAACTAACCTATGCAAGTTTTACTAAGCCATTAATGCAAAAGATGTATTAAGTAAATGGGGTTAGAGTAGAAGTAAATGGTATAAAGTGAATTCATTTAAATTTGTATTCTAACATGTTCTTCTCTGACTTTATTAATAGTCCATATTTGGGCCTTGGAGGGTGACCCCGTCTCTGTTTCCTTGTGGTTTCTACGCATGTGCAACGTTTGCTTGTCCTAAACAAGTGCAGTAATTGACTGGCTGCCAAACCCTGAGCCCAGCAAGGACATGGGAAAGCCAACTCTTGACCCTACGAGAGGAAGAGGACGCAACATTGTAATATAGACTTATCGATCCCCATATGAAATGCTTGCGGGAATAAAGCGTGTGGGTATTAAAATTAAGGGGCGGGGAGTTAGACAATAGACTAAAGAAAAATATTGCACTTAGTATGGTGTGATGACCTCACCCCACTGCTTGGCCCAATCAAATTGCGGGTGAACATGGAATTGAAACATTTGGGGGTGGATCATACATTTGAATTGGTATAACAGAGGTAAGTTAGACACACTTGATGCTGAGATGCTGATGCTATGCTGAGATGCTGCCCGATTTTGCTGCAATCTGACTGAAGAATCCAACACTAGGGAAATTCGCGGAACAACCGAGGAGGCACATCTAGGAAGGGGTCCGGACGAGCCCGAGCCGGAGAGAGCAGCACCAGAGAGGGGTGTAACGCTAGAGTTACACTAGATGAGGTCACCTTCCCTGTCCTGAACCTGTCCTGAATCCTTGACTCTCTGTTGTCGGGGTCCTCATACCATACTAGATAAATATAACTGTAGGGTAAATGCTCCGTATTTGCTCTCTATTCTTTCTCTCCTCAGGTACTGTCATTGCAAGAATTTAATTGATGCAACCGATTATAAGCTAACTGAACTATTTTTCCTGATGGAGAATTCTGGTACTTCTATGTGTATCATGATTTGACTCACAAAATTATTAATTCAGATAAACTTTTAAAACTTCTTCTGAATCTGTGGTTCTTTAAAATAAAGTTAAATGCATTATTGTATTTCCTCCCTATTCTAATCTACTACTAGATCTTTCAAATTGTTCATTTACTCAGGAGACAGGAATGGTAAGAATACTGGTGTAAAGGTTTCCTAGGGTAAAATAAAATTGATGTCCAGTGGATATTTGCCAGCACATTGAATGTATGAATGTATATGGGTCCAAATGACTGTTATGTGTATGAATGTGTAGAGCTGGTAAACTCCGCTGTATCAGTTTTACTTGGTAGCAGAGGCATGGTTAGTATAGTTAGTTAGGTGAGGATTGTATTTGAAATTTGAATTATTGATTTATGTTTTAACCAAAACCCTTTATGTGTTGTTTTACGTTATCTGGAAATATTGAATAGCGGGTGGTAAATGGAAACCACACTGCAGTGAGGTTATTGGTCTGGAGCGAGAAAGTGCTGAAAGTTATGCAGGACTAAAAGCACTAAGTTAGGGAATAATTTTGTATATTTTAGTGAAAATAATTGGCAGCGAGGAGTTTGCTGGTGAAAGTTTGGTATTATATCACCTAGAAAGGGTAATACTGGAGGAGTAGCAGGTTCTCTAATGCTTGTGGGAAGAGTAAGCGGAAAGGTTTTACTCGTAGTATGTGAAGAGTAAGCGGAATGGTTTTACTCGCAGTGAAAGAAATCTTACTATTCTTTGAATTAGTGGGTCAGACACAATAGCGAATGATTATACGTTGTTAATTAATTAAAATTGTGTAAATTTAGTGAGAAAATAAGTTTTCGCATTACCTTGTAAAGGAGGGGTCAGTTGAGGGTGCTGCACTGATGTCACTGAGAGCCGCGCTGGGATTCGGTGAAACCGCGGGCATGTAGTTGATGCGAAAATTGTAAGGGAGGAGTCAGTAGTGAGGAGTGAAACTGACGTCACAGAAAAGCTGCACAAGCATTGGCTAAGCAAGCGAACAGTGTAAAAATTGATTGGTCTTCAGAATAGAAACCGCGCTGGTATTGGAGAATTTGTTTAATTAAAGCGAGCTTTTGATTGGTCATCAAAATAGAGATCCCGAGAATAATAATAGATAGTGCAGTTTTTATGTATGATCCAACTTTAACAGGGCTCGACCAGATTGAAGATTTATAGGGTGTGTGCTTACGAGCAGTACCTTAACAAGCACAAGCACACAATGTACGGTGAAAAGAGAAAAATGACATTTATGCAAAAGGTTAAGAATTATTTCAAAAATGACAAACCCGTTAAGAGTAGAGAGGGGATTCTCATTCCTCCTCCAAATACGCCTGCATCATACATGATGGTGGAGAGAGGCTATCATACCTGTGTGTGGTTAGAAAATTGGTCAGAATACACAAAGGATGAGGGTATGTTGGCATTTCCTGAGTACGGAAGCTTTAATGGAAGAATAGTGTACAATTTAAGAACACAGATGAATGAGTTAGAACCCAGACCTAGATTGACTCAATATGAGGCTTTAGAAGAATGGGAAATGGAAGCCTTTGAATGTGACAGACCCCGAAGCAACAGGACCTTAAGCAAATATTACCCAAAATTTGCCCGAGAGACTAGAGATAGTCAAATGAAACAATGGAGTCAGGCCATGGTGGCAGAAGGCTTATATCCTGTGTTAACATCAAAAGAGCAGATGGGAGGTAAATGTACAGAGAAGACTAAGCACTTAACCATGATAAATAGCGGAAAAACAGAAGAAGGGTATTTAGAGGACGAATTGATGAAAACTCCTCCACCTTACAATGAAGGATTTGATAGAATGACCCCTAGCGCCCCAACGGTAATAACACCTTTGGTTCCACAAATAGTACATGGCACAGCCAACAGGGTACTTCAAGAAAAGGAAAGGGAAGCAATAAATAAGAATAAAGATGAACTGATACAGAAAATAATTCAAATGAATATACATCATGATGCCTTGACCATACCAGTAACAATAGGTCCGGTAGTTCCATTATATGGAGAAAAATCACATTGTACTAAAGTTCCTGTAATGCCTACCCCAAGTATAGAAACTAGAAAAGAAAAGGTAATAATAGATGATCAGGCAAGTGAATGTGAATCAGTAATATCATTGATGGATTTGCCTATAAGAGAGCCAATGATGGAAACCCCGAAAAGAAATTTGCCCAGTTGTTCAAAAGAAGTTAGACTAGAAACATCATCAGGAACTAGAAGTGCCACAATAGTAACCCCAGAAGATATAGAGAGATGGTCTCAGGAAATAGCGAAGCCAAAGTCACAGCCAAAATTATTGGACATTTTAAAATTGAGAGTAGAATTGGAAGAAATGGTTGCTGGAAATGTGGGTCTAGATAGGTTTAACACATACAGTGAGGAAGAATTACTGTTTATGTGTAGAAGCATTATACGAAACACAAAGGTATTTCATGAAAAGCTGACAAATTTGGCATCGGAAATGGGAATCGACATAGGGAAATCAAAGGTGCTGCAGAAACCATATAGAGCGGAATTTTATGATAAGGATTTGGAAAATATGAATGTGTCTGGAAAAAAGTTGCAGATTAGGGAATTGTTATTTCTGTTGCAAAAGTGGGGAGATCTTGAAAGATGGAAAGTTAGATGGGCAAAGAAAAAGGAAGAAGCACAGGCAAATCGAACGACATCTGAATATGTCATGCAAGAAACAGAAAAAGCTGAAAGGTGAGAGAAGTACCCGGAGGGGGGTACGTACATGTGCCATGGAATAGACAGGATATTTTGTCTTTTACAAATGATTTCTTAAAATTGAGAGAGAAACCAGTGGAGTGGTACAGACCAGTTGAGAGGTTTGTGAAAGTTTTGAAGGTTTTATTAAAAGATCTGGATGGTCTGTTTGACATAGTAGTACCTGCAGATTTGTGGGCAAAGTGTATGATTACTGTGGATTGGCCTAGTGAGGAATATCCAAGAGACTCAAAAACAGCAGCCCCGTCAGAGGATGTAATGAAAAAGTATCATCAGGTAATCACCTTTCTAAAGAGTAAAATTCCCCCGAAAGAAACTGATTGGGTAAAGATAGACAGAACAACCCGAGAAAAGGATGAGTCTGTACATGCTTATTACAAACGTCTTTTACAGGTGTTCAAACAGTATTGTGGGTTTGAAAGTTTAGAAAATAAAGACATGACTCATTTTGTGTATCGATTTGTGTCTGGGCTGAGATTGGATATATCTCAAATGATTAAGCAGCACATGCTGTGCTGGCAATCAAAGCCCATTGACGAAATTTTAAAATATGCTAAATATTGTGGGGATGAAGTTGATAACAAGCGAAAAGCTTTAGAAGAAAAAGTAATTTGGGCCCAAGAAAAATTAGCTGAACAGCAAGAGCTCCAATTAAATAAACAGTCAGAAAATCAAGGAAGAGCACAAGGTCAAGGTGATAATAATGGGGGAAAGCCACAGGGAAGATTAAATCAGGAAGAGGCAAAGAAAAAATTTCCCTGTCATGGGTGCGGGAAGTTGGGGCATTGGAAGAACGAGTGTAAAGCTATACAAGTTAATAATGCCCCAAATCAAAATGTAAATCCACAGACGCAGAATGAGGTGTTAATGAGTCATCAGCAACTGGGTATAGATCTTCAGAGTCAATTGCCACCTGCCCCTAAGTCAAATTTTGTGAGTCAAGCCAAGTACAGTGTGGACGCCGGATTTCCAGAAGGAAGTGGGAAGAAACTTTTTGTAACATCACAGTTTGTTTTGCAGGACCCACTGATTCATTATGATCAGGAATGATGGTGCCTGAGGAGGGAGGAAGGGGAGTGCGTGCTTGGCACATCTCTACAGATAGATCAGTCAGGCCCGTACATGGAAGGTAAAGTGAAAGGAAATGATATCACTTTCTTGTTGGATACTGGTGCTACCAGGTCTACTGTGAGAACAGCAGACATTCCTAACCTGCCCCTCTCGGGAGAGAATATCCAAGTTGTAGTTGTTTCAAACAAACGGATTAGCACTCCAATCACAGAACCTATGGAGGTGCGAATTGGTAATTTTAAAGAAATGCATAAGTTTGTGGTCTGTGACTCAAGCCCTGTAAACTTGCTTGGAAGAGACCTGTTGTGCAAAATAAATTGCACTATATTTTGCACACCGGATGGTGTTGCAATACAAACCCCAGATGAAGATGGAGTTTACAAGTTTATGTTAGCTAAACAGGGAACAGAAGTAAATTAATTATATTTGATGATGACACAGAATGAATTACCTGCCGAAGTCAAACTGACTGTAAATGCAGAGATATGGGATTTTACTGGAAAAGAAATAGGATTAATGTCAAATGTAGATTCCGTAAAAGTGACAAGGTGCTGTTTATCTGAATACTCCACAATACAAAATGAGTCCAGAAGTGAAGGCAGGTGTTGCAGCAGAAATAGAGCGATTGGTCGAACAAGGTATCCTGAAAGAAATAATGAGTAGCCCTTGTAACTCCCCTATAATTGGCATTAAAAAACCTAACGGAAAATATAGGGTGGTTCAAGACCTTAGGAAAATTAATAAGATTGTTGTACCATGCTCCCCAGTGGTGCCTAATCCAGCTGTGATTCTTTATCAGATATCATGGAAAGCAGGATGGTTCACGGTGATCGATTTATGACATGCATTCTTTTCTATTCCATTCCATCCAGATAGTAAGTTTTTATTTTCGTTTAAATTTGAAGAGCATATTTATGTCTGGAATCGTGTGCCTCAAGGGTACACTGAAAGTCCTTCAATCTTTAATCAGATTCTAAAAAGAAGCCTTGAATCTCTTGTATTTCCCAGAGAGTCAGTCCTGGTGCAGTATATTGACGACCTATTGGTGGTGTCAAACACACGAGATGACTGTGTTACTGATTCAATTGCATTGTTAAATCATTTGGCAAAGGGTGGACATAAAGTGTCCCCGGAGAAACTTCAGTTTTGTAAAAATTCAGTTAAATATCTGGGACATCAAATAGAAAGAGTTAGAAGGGTGACTTCTGAAAGAATCAGAATAATAAGACAAATGCAGTTACCATGAACCCAAAAAGAAATAAGAAT
Organism: Triturus cristatus; assembly: GCF_964204655.1. Taxonomy (NCBI): domain Eukaryota; kingdom Metazoa; phylum Chordata; class Amphibia; order Caudata; family Salamandridae; genus Triturus; species Triturus cristatus. Next base: position 450,824,309 of record NC_140588.1, read on the forward strand.
GATCCTTGGAGTTGTAGGGTATTGTAGGCAGTGGATTGTAGGGTTTGCTTTACAAGCCAAATCTCTGATACAAGTGACCAGAAAGAGAGTGAAAGATCCAATAGAGTGGGGTGAGGAAAGTATAGGATCTTTTAGAAAGTTGTGGGAGTACTTGTGTGAAGCACCTGCTTTGGGCATGCCAGATTATTCAAAAGAATTTGCTTTATTCTGCTATGAGCAGGGTAATTGTGCACTTTCAGTACTAACACAGAGACATGGATTAATGAGAAGGCCAGTGGCATACTTTTCTGCTACCTTGGATCCTGTGGCCTGCGCATTAGCAGGTTGCCTGAAAGCTGTTGCTGCAACTTGTGCAAGCATAGAACAGAGTGAGCCGATTGTGATGGGACACCCTGTCAAAGTATACGTTCCTCACGCAGTGGTGATTTTACTGCCCAGGACCCAAACACAGTACCTTACTCCCAGTAGACTGACAAAATATGAAAGAATAATAATGGGAGCTGAAAACGTGACAATAGTGAGGTGTACTGTTCTTAATCCAGCCACTTTACTACCTGATCCGTACGAAGAAGAAGTGAAAGATGAGGTTGATCATGAATGTCTTGATGTGACTGAACTTAGCACCAAACCACGTCCTGACATACAAGAGGAACCCTTCAAAAACACAGCACATGAACTGTTTGTAGACGGCTCATGCATGAGGCACGAGGACGGAGGATTGAGTGCTGCTTACGCCGTATGTACATTAACTGGAATAGTCGAAGCATCCTATTTACCAGAGGTCAGATCTGCACATGTAGCTGAATTGATCACTTTAATTAAAGCATGCATAATTGGGAAAAATTGGAGAGTAACTATATTCACGGATAGTCAATATGGTTATGGGGTTGTGCATGATTTTGGCCAACTGTGGATGCAGAGGGATTTCCTGACTTCTTCAGGGACCACCATTAAAAATGGAATTTTTGTGAAAGAATTAATTGAGGCAATTCAATTACCAAAAGAGGTGGCCGTTGTTAAGTGTGCTGCTCACCAATCAGGAAATTATTATGTGACAGCCGGTAACCGATATTCTGACCAGGTTGCCCAACATTGTGCAAGGCATAAGATTGCCTTGAACAAGCAAATGGAAACTTGTGGAATCAGCTGCCAACTTGTGCTACTTGCAGGAGTGGGAACCTGGGAGCAGGTGAAAGATCTGCAGGACGCAGTAGACATGAGAGAAAAGGAAGAGTGGGTGAAAATAGGATGTCAAAGAAGTGCAGAGGATGGTGTGTGGGTTTGTTATGATGGCAGACCAGTCATGCCAGACAGTATGCTTGCACCGATGGCTAGAATGTACCATGGAGACACACATGTGGGCAGAGATGCAATGATTCGACGTTTCTGACAAGATTGGTTTAACGCAAAGTTCAGGAATGTAGCAGAGAGCCTTTGCCAAAGATGTTTAATATATCAACAAATTAACCCTATTTTATCCTAACAATGGTTCACAGTGTACACAAAATACTCATAACACAAACATATTTTTTGAATCACACATATTTAAATCACACAATACTAGACACCTAAAATGAAAAAAGAAAATGTAAAAATAAATAATAAAGAATATGGCCCTTATAAAAGAAAAACATTTAATTATAGAAACATATAAAACATTCTTTATTTAATAAAAAATAGTTTTGTGAGGCTCAGACATGTAAGCTGGTACATATAACAATTAATAGACATACACAACCAGACAGGTTTCATGAACAAAGAGGTTACATAAATGTCGGAGTTCCAAACCAACACTGGAACTGCAACACACGAAACAATGTGTCCTCCATAAATTGTGACCACAATTGAGTCAACGGCGTTTCGACCTTTGTCATAAGTACATGGTCATCATCAGGACAGATAAATAACTGAGCATCGCACCAGATAATCTATAAGGTACAAAAATACCATATAAGTAATTCTTAAAAACGGGCCAAATAAAGAAAATAAAGAATATGAAGAAAATGAAACAAGTGTGCAAAGAAAAAGTTAGAAGAAAAGAGAACCTCACCATCCCCAACAAAAAGTGAGGCGGGTGTTGAAGACATACACAAAAATGAACCAGAAAGAAACAAGAAAAAATCTTGTAAACCCAGAAAAAAGCAGAAAAGTAAGCCCATCTTATTCGGACTACCAATGCATGAGATATATAAGTTGTATCTCATACTCACTTTATTTGCAGGAAGGTCACAAGCAAAATGTAACTCAGTGCTTGTGTTTAAAAATCTTTATCTATACGAGGAAAAGAAAAAGAAAAAATAAATCTATGGGTCCCCTAATCATACAGGACAAGCATCCAAACAAAGAAACACAAACCAAGTTACTTACATGTTTGTGTAAGATGGAGATATTAACTGAGAATACTACAGAATTCAACATCTTTCGACTCTTTATCTCAGCAGCTGTAGAAAAATATATAGACCTAAATGAGCAGCCTAACGGGGAAGCGTCTACCGATCTTATCAATAGTTAGCCGGTAATTTTGCAAAATGACAACCGGACGTTCATTACCTGTATAGGGTTAGTCATACACAGCCAGCAATGGATGAAAAATGTCCTTTCATTGTCTTTTCTCCAAAAGGCTCCCGAACTACATGGAAAGTAGAGAAAATAAAATCTCTCCATGAGGAGCTCTGTGGCTGTATAACCGAGTAACTCAAATGCTATATCTAGACTCCTCACTCGGTAACCAAAGGTAGAAACGGCTTACCGTCAGTAAATTTACTAAATTCGTCGCAACTCAATTGCCGAATAACAAATTAACCCTGGCAGGAAAACCGTGGTCTGCATGGGAAAGATTGGAAAGGCAGAGGGACCCTTTGTGAGACTTCCGTTAGATTTCATTCAATTGCCTGCTTTTCGAGGGCTGAAATATGTGCTTGTCATAGTTTGTTTATTTTCAAAGTGGGTGGAAGCATACCCGACCCGAAGAAATGACAGCTTGACAGTGGCCAAACTTTTATTGAGAGCACTCATCCCAGATGTGGTTTTCCAGTAACGATTGAATCAGATAGAGGGTCTCATTATTTTAATAATGAAATAATTCAACTAATTTGTGAAGCATTTAAAGTCGAACAAAAATTGCACTGCACTTACCGTCCAGAGGCTTCTGGAGTGGTAGAACAATTGAATGGCACAATCAACTCAAGACTCGGAAAGGTGTGTGCATCCACCCCACTGGAATGGCCTGATGCTTTGCCTCTTGTTCTGATGGGACTCAGAAGTATTCCAGACACAAATACTGGATTGAGTCCCCATGAAATACTCATGGGTAGAGCAATGAGACAAGCATGTGTTCCAGGACACCAGCTGTTGAATATTACTGATGACCTGGTCTTGGAGTATTGTAAAGAGTTGGCTGACAGAGTGTGTTCTATCTCTCATCAGGTTGGGGAAGATGCTTTCAACAGACAGCTGAGCCACTCACATGATCTGAATCCCGGTGACTGGGTAGCTGTGAAGAATCATACTCGAGAATTGTGCCTAGCACCAAGGTGGGATAAACCACATCAAGTTATATTGACTACCTAAACAGCTGTACAGTGTGCAGGGTTGCCTAATTGGATCCATGCAAGCCATACCAAAAGGGTACCTGCTCCTGAAGAAGAAGAATTACAATTAAAACAAGAAATTGATGGTGCTTAAGGTTGTGCAGCTGAAGAAATTCCTATAGAAGATCCTGAGGTAGCTGTCTAAGATCAACCGAGCACTTATCAGGACAACTGGATCCCAGTGGTGGACATACCTGAAGTACTTATAAGTACCCAACCAGCTGGCCCAGCCGGGCTAACTATTAGTCCCGTCATGGTTAATTCGGTTATGGGCAAGCGCCCCCAGAATAAAGACGATATGCCTTATTGGCTTGCTGAGAAATTTGAACAGCTGGAAGCGCTGTTTCCGAATTCTACTCCTGTGGAAAAACACAGGATCCTTACCATTAGTTTGCAGAAAGACTTAGTCCCGGAGATAACTGATTGTGAGAACTGGGGTAAAGTGTTTGCAGCCGTCTACTCGAAGTGCTTCGGCACGCCATCTCTGGCTGTACTGCCCTCCGTGATCAAGCGTGTTCAGGATCAACACGGTCCGGAGGCGGCAGTCGAGTTAGGAATGAGGCTTGTCGGCGTGTTCGACGTAGTGGCTGGTCTCATCCTTGCTAACGTCAAGGGAGATGCGGTTAACTTTCAAGTGTCGAATGAGCTGCGCCTCGTCGCTGACGTCGATAAACCTCAGCAGTTACCGAAAATTATTGCGGAGGCTTATAGGACCATTGGTCCCAATAGTTTATGGCTTAAGCCTTTTGCTCAAACAACAGCGCAACCGTAGACTCAGACGGTTATGTCTTCTAAGGACAACCATCCAGCTTTTCCTAAACAAAATTGGAAAACTAAAAAACAGGGGAAGCAGCAACAGAAACAGGGGTCTCGGCCCGCATCACCAGTACAAGTGTCTACTGAACGCACATATGAATTGCACGATTGCACTAGAATTAGGTCTCCTGGTAGATTTCAGGTTCCTGAACAACGTTCTCCTCGTTCTTCACAGGAAACATCGGTCTCACAGTCCGGTGGAGGAGACCATGGCAAAGGTCGGGGTGCCGCTCAAGGACGTGAACAGCCCCGTCCGGCTGATGGTAAAGGCAAGCAGGAAGAATTTGCACAACAACGACCCCCGTTTCAGAAGAAGAAAGTTGCTGCACTAACAGTGAGGTAGGCCACAGATAGTAAGAACGCAGCTTCGGAACCTGACATGGGCACTAACGCTGCTAGACAGCGCAGCAGAGGTTACAATAGTGCGGCAAGCACTGCGTCCATATCTGATGGCGACAGCAACTGACACATTTATTAGTGTAGAAACTGCTGATACTAGAGTGGCTCCCCCTGACAGACTATATGACATAGTCCTTTTAATTGAAGGTGACATACAACGTACCATAAAAGGAATTTTTGGGGAAAATCTGACTTCTGCATATGACATTCTGTTAGCAGAGGCAGACTGGCCCCCAGCTTTCGTTTTGGCTGGTCCTAGAGGGGAGGAGGTAATCCTCCTATGTTTCACGCACACTGTGCCGAAGGAGCAAGCTCAGAACTTTGCGGAAGAGTGGGCATCGGTGCTTGCTCCAGCGTTGTACAGTACTCAGGTTGGGTGGGATAAATTGTTGCCAATCCATGAGATTCCATTACGGTCTATGCCCCAGCCACAACCCCAATATCCCATGCGCCGTGAAGCTAGATTTCACGTCGCAGAAATCCTTGAACAATTGGAATATCAAGGTGTAATTGAAACATGTGTGCCACCCATGAATAATCCTCTTTTCACTGTAACTAAACCTGATGGGTCGTACCGCCTAGTTTTGGATTACCGGCATTTGAACTCTAATTGTCGGACCTGTGCGGTACAGAACACCCACAGTTCTGCCCTCGTTGATAGTGTTCTGAGGAAAAGGTTTAAGACCACGCTTGACATCTCCAATGGCTTTTATAGCCATAACCTGTCCTCTACTAGTAGTCAATGGACAGCCTTTACTTCCGGCGGCAAACAGAAAAAGTTTAAAAGATTAGCCACGGGCTACTAAAACTGTCCGGGTGTCTTTGCCGCACGCGTAGTCTCTCTGTTAGAGAGCATTGACCCTGATGCGTACTCGTATGTTGATGCTATCTATCTCACAGACGACTAATTATGGCCGCATCTGTGTCGCGCTGACCGCATCATTGTTATGTTTGCAGACTTCGATTACAAATTCAACTTTGCAAAGTCACACATTGCAGAGTATACAGTGTTGTTTTTGGGCTATGAACTCAACAACGAAGGACGAGGTTTAGCACCTTACTTCCTGGAGAAGTGTGCATGATTGCATGCTCCAACAACTCTGAAAAAACTGCAATCTTTGCTGGTTTTTTTGAATTTCGGCCGTACGTACATTCCCGATTATGCCCAGCGGATCAAGCCGCTATATGCCTTGGTACAACCTAATTTTTCCAAATCGAGCTGGCTGCCAGAACATTCAGCAGCTATCCTGCAATCTTTGCAGGCTGATCTTCTTGCTTCAAAATACTTACTGGCACGTGATAACCACACAAACCTGGTAATAAGAATTGTGCCTGGCGCGGTGGGTTTCACGTACTTAACGTTCAATGAGGGCGACACAGTCACTATTGCTTACAAGTCACACTTGTACACATCGGCTGAAATGCGCTTTTCCACAGTCAAGAAAGTTTTGACTGCAGTGCAGATGGTGATTTTGAAAGAGAGAGCGCTGTCGCAAGGTAAATGCATGTTGGTTGTCACACCATATCCTGCCCTAGAGGCAGTAACGAAAGCCAGTGTACCAAATTCCAAAGCTTTGCATCCGCGTTGGATACAATGGGCCACTTCTTTGACATCGCCGGATGTCACTTACATCTTTGATGCCTCATTGCAGACTCAGGAGTACTTGCAGTATGAATTTGTTCATCCAGCTACTCTGTCCTTGCGCCCGATTGAGGATTACCATTGTGTCATTTACACTGACGGTTCGGCGCAACCGGCGACGGAATCTAAGCATGCTTATTCGGCGGCCTGCGCAATTGTGGCTGGTACTTTCGTGAATGGTGAATTCAAGTCTGATGTCGTGCATACACAGACATTGGGTGATTGTACCACTCAGTTAGCAGAGCTTTGTGCTCTGGTGCTTGCACTGGAGTTTGCCGATCCTAGAGTGACTACTCTTATAGTGAGTGACTCTTTATACTGTGTTCAGTCTTACAATGACAATTTATTCTTTTGGTCTCAAAATGAGTATCGTGATTCCAAAGGTAGCACAATCAAGCATAAAATGCTTTGGGTTCAAGTCGCAGAACTTAAACAATGTCTGCCGCTCGTGAATGTGATTCACACTCTTGGGCACCAGCGCGTACGTGTCCACGCTGTTGGAAACACTTTAGCTGATATAGCAGCGAAAACAGCAGTGGCAACATATCTAGTAGCAGCAGTTACAAGATCCAAAAGTAAGATTGATGATGACATCTTGGCAGCAATTGCTGCAACAGAGAAGGGTGATCATTACCCTCGAGGTTTCCCTTCTAAATACTCATCATTTAAGTCCTGATAAAGTTCCCTATGTGAGAATTAACAATGTTGGTGACAGATTGATTCCCAACCCGGACTGCAGACTTTCCTTGATAACAGCCGCCCACGAAGGTATGGCTTCTGCCCATGCCGGCGTTTCTGCAACTGTTACTATCTTACAACAACGTTACTGGTGGCGCAGATTGTATAAACAGACTTGTGCTTATGTTCTTAATTGTGACATCTGCCAGCAGATTAAGCCTTCGACTGCTGCGCGTCCACTTCAAACACAGTTGTACATATCTAATAAACCACTTGGGTGTGTTTATTTAGATCACTGCGGTCCTTTCTCCTCTGATACTGCGTATAAGTACATCTTAGTTGCAGTGGATTCGTGCACACGTTTTCTATGGGTCTGGCCACAACGGAGTGCTGATGCTCAAACTGTCATCAGGGATTTGCGTGTCTTTGTGGGAATTTTTGCATGTGGTACCCTCCATTCAGACCAGGGTCCAGCGTTCGCCTCTAAGGCGTACAAGGATGCCATGAGATCTTTGGGGGTCCAGGTCAAATTTTCGTCTCCATACCGGCCTGAGGGCAATAGTGTTGTGGAGGGAATGAACCGTGGCTTAAAGCAGTCCCTGACAGCTAGGGTTTTAGGTACTGGCAGGAACTGGTTGGCCCATTGGTATAGCGTTTAACGTGCACTTAATAATCTCCCTAGAAGGTCTCTGGGTGGGCGGACCCCATACGAGATGCTATTTGGCATGAAGAAGTTTGTCCTTGACCTTGATGGTCTAGACATGGCGGCGGTGGCCGCACCCTTTGACGTAGATGATCATTCTGCTGTATTACAGAATCTACAAGAGACCAGAGACAGTCTTGCAAAGGAACACTTGCCCTCCACAACTGATACTACACTTCAGATCCAGGGAGTCGGCTGGCTACCTCGAGTTGGTGACCTGGTCCGTGAGAAGGTGGAGAACAAGAAGGAGTTTGGCCCCTCTTATCGTGCTCCAGTTCCAGTGCTTGGCGTGCAGGGTACAAGAACAGTCATTTTACCTCCACTTCCTGGTCGCAAGGATAACAGGTACATCTCCATTGACAATGTCAAACTACAACGAGTGGCTGATTCTTCTTAGTTTGACTCCAGCGGTCCCTTGTCCAGCAATGCTGAGAAATTCTGTTTTGGCTCCGGCAAATACCAACAGGCCTGACATTGCCATCGAGATGCATACAGTTACTAATCCTTTATTGCCTCCACCGGCTGGTGGTCCAGTTGAAGATACTGAGTATACTTATCCCACAGATGTGTTGTTGCCTGGTTTACAATCAAGTGCACTTGAGCAGTCACGTTTTTCATTTGACACTAACTCTATGACTTCCAATGCCCCATCAAATATTTCTATTTTTGCTGTTTGGTTTAAAAGACATCTTTTAATTCCCCCTTGGACTTACATTTGGCTAGTGCTCATATCTATTTTTTTGTTCATGTCGATTGGATTTGTGGTTGTATTTTTCCATCTGGTTAATGGACACTATCTAACCGAAAGATCTACAATTAGATTAATTGATGGAACTTTGGCTCCTCACTCCTAATCACACATCCTGAAGAGGGACCAGACTTTTGTTAATATTACTGCCTGGCCTGTGTTGGATGGGATTGTATGGGATGCTGTGAAATTTCAAATTCATAGTCCCACAGAGGTGATTAATGTCCCCAATGTACTTCGTGTTTCAATGGTGAATGTTGTGAAACAAAACATACGCTCTGATGATTGGGATGTCCAAGCCGTAGAGGCTCTTATTTCTGATTTGAAATATTATGCTGCTTTTGATGCTGAAGATTTGTATTTAGACACAGCAAATTATGGAGAGTTGTTTTGCTACCAACATTATGGCAATCATTTCTTGCATAAAGCAAATACATTTAGAAATATCGTCAATTATACGCAATGGGAACATTCTCCAACACCAATTGAAGGCAGCTCCAAAACTCTAGTGAAAAAATGTACATATTTTACTGATTGCAGTGTATCTGAACCTAATGCCTTTTATTTTAAAATGGCTGCTGAGTCAGCTTCAAAGTCAGACTGACCCACACTAAATTATTGTATTCGAAGTCCTTTATGGACGACTTAGCTATAGGGGGCTATGAGCTGTGGAAAGATACCATTGATCTTAAATCTGTTTGGGGTTCTAAAGCTTGGCAGGTACAAGGCAACGAGGCACTACATCGTGCATGCCTTATCCCGAACCACATGCAGTTTTTGAATTCTACCATTTTCCAGACCACCTGCTTTAGATTGGCTATTTCTAAAAAGATGAATTCCCCTACTATTCCTGATCTGGGCACTTATCCAAAATGGGAAAATCACACTGATCTGTCCCTTGATGCTTTGCAGTCATTTGTTACTAATACATCCTTCAACATTTCCAACCTAGACCCTGAAGGGTGGTTCATATGGCAGAAAAGCTTAGATTCCTGTCAACATCGTTTTCTGGGTCTATACCCCGGCTATACACAAGTTAGGGTGGACCCCCGATTTGAATCTTCCCATTCAGTTACTACCTATTCTGTAGGAAAGTTATGTCAACCCTGGCTTTAAACTTCCACCTTGGCATCTGTTAAACTTCATTTATCAAAACTGAATGACAAGATAGATTTAAATGATTTTGTTAAATGCCCTGTGGGTGGCAGGTCCAAAAGATGGATGTATGCTGTTTATAACAAAGTTTGGAAATTATCTCAAATTAAAGCTGCTTCTAGATTAAGGGCTATTGATCAATCCAATTTAGAGAAAGTGCTAGCTGTCATCGATAATAGCATTAACACCTTTTCTTCCAGAATTTACACGCTAGATAATATTGTTTCATCTGTTATGGATCTTGTACAGGATGATATGTCTGTTTTATACCATGGTCAAAATCAATTGCGTTCTATAATGCAGTTTGCATGGACTTTACAAACATTGAAGGCTGGGAAAGTTCCCTAGGACTACATGAACACATCATCTTTATTCCTGTCGTTTAACCTGACTGAAAAACAACAGGTCTTGTCCATGAAGGATGCAACATACTCATTATTGCATACTGAAAAGTTGGAACCTTTACCATTCTTTGTGGCTGAATCGAACTCAGCTGTGTTGCTTATCCATGGTTTAATCACCTTACCATTCCCATTGTTTAAATTCAGTTCATGTATGAAACATTATGCCCTAGGCAGATACGAACCGTCAGGTACTGCTTTCCTGCATGAAGTTTGGTCACTACCATTTACATACAGGTGCCTGAGAGAGGGTAAAGAGATTTATTTGAAAGGAGAGGAATGTACTTCCACACCTGATCACTCAGTAGTCTGAAGAAACATCCAATTGCATGGTGCATGTAAAGTTCAGGCACCGAATTTAGCTTGCATTCGGAAAGGAAATCCTGTGCCAGCAATTACATCCACTTTTACGTTATTGGCTAACGGTAGTTATTTCCTTTTAAATAATGAGGCATGCTGTGGGATGCTAGTGGGGATTCCGTACATTGTAACTGTCTCACAACGCGTAGTCTGTTGTAAAAATGTCCTCTTCCCACACCCGCATGGGAGACTAGATGTATCCATCTGGCCTTCCATACCAACCTTGAAAGCAGAGTTCAACAAGATGAGCAGAATAAGGACTCTATTGTCTCAAAAAGAAGTCGCCTTTACTTCCTCCCATGAAACATTTGTCCTTCACGTAGCAAACACCCGCACCGAGGTGCATGCGCTTTTAAATGCTGATCTACCCCTTCATTTCGGTGCTCTGATTCATACTGTGTTCGGTGCCTCGTCAACAACTGGCTTGGTGCATTTTTTCGGGGTTGTGGGCTCTGGCCTCGTGTCATCATTCCAAGCAATGTTTGGTGTGATGCCGCCATTTTTTCATTCTAGTTTTTCCAGCGTCTTCGGCAGGCTACCGTTGATTCTCGCCCTGACTGCTGGTGTACTCCTGTTGGTTTGCTTGCTCCGCAGTGGCTGCACGATCTGTGTCACAAGACAGCCTGCCCTAGCTGCTTCAGCTGCGCAACCGGATGCTTGAATACTATGGAACATTACCACTGGCCACTTTGAGTGTAGCCTATGGATTATCCTTCCGGTTTTCTTACTTCACTTGCGTGCAACCTGTTTTCCATTGCCTAGATTGTCCATTCGAATGGCCTCTGGATTTGTGCCTGTCGAACACGGTGTCTCCTGCCCTGGATTATGATTGACTAATGAGTTCCTTAGTGGCTCATGAGTTGGACTGTTCTGGTATTGGGATTATGGCCTGTGGAGCGGCGCACGGAGTCCTAGGGAATTGGGATATATATGCGGCAGCATATGACTTCCTGGTTAGAAGTTATCTTGAAGAGCACACAATTTGTCCTTTGATTGTGCTAGAGGCTCCGGTTGTCGAAGAACATGTATGTTCATTTCCTTTACTTGACTGGATAGCTGACTCTTTTACTGAACATTATAATGACTTCCTCTTGGAGGCAGTTGCAACTTATTGTGCCTACAAGTTGATGGATTAAATTGACAGTTGTCCATCTTCCACACATCCTAATTTTCCTTTTTACTCCACATTGGGCTGTATTCCGCCCCTGAGAGATGTTTTAATTTTTTTTTTTCCCAACCAATTTTTCGAACTTTCACTACCAATTATAAGGCTTGACAATTTATGAACTTGGTTCTGTCTCACTCGAACTTGAACTCTGCGTTCTGTGGTAAATATTTCGTTACCGGTACTATTTTTTATGTGGTAAAGTCTATCAAGAATAACTCAGTAAATATAAGAGGCAGAATCCGTGGTATTAGAGGTTTTAAAATGCTTTATTCCTATACAAAGGAAGACAATTCGAATTGTGGGCCTTCTGTTCCATCACCACGAAAGTTCAGGAAGGAAGGAGCATATATTATTGACAGATAGGCAGTTTTATAGAAAATACATTACAGTAAAACAGATGCAAGAGGCGTAACAGCTGATAAAAGATGCATACGTAGCTAATAGAGGGCGTAATTTAATAAACGTCATCATACATGATGTCACAAGTGGGTGGATCCATAAAAGAATCCTGCAATGTCAGCAGAAATAGTTGGCAGAGATGCGCGCGCAGCCGCATGACGTGTGATTGACGTGCAACTAGAGGGTGAAGGGGACTTGACATTTAGCTCTACATGTGGAGACAGAAGTCTGGGGTTATGTCAACCTAATCCCAAATCATATCTAATATCCTATGTTTAAAGAACTGTGTTATCCAAAAAGAGAGGTCTCTTAGGATAGAATCTTATTCTATACTGACTATACTGACTGTTAGTGCGTGTACAAGCGTCTGAGTGTCTACACTAGATGCGAGGGGGTAGGAATATTCCATGGTAACGGGGCTATGAATTACTTGCATGAGGGCAGCGAGGCCTGGCCCTTTGCACGGTAGCTGGAGGAATGTTTACCTAAACTACTAGACAGGAATGCATCGGATGAGGAGCGAAGGAGATAATCTCGAAGGTGAAATACAGTTTTTTGGCAGGCGACAGGCTGGATCAGGCACCGTTAGCCGCGCAGGGAGTAGGACACAGTTCATGGTCACAGATGCAGGCTTAGACTGGAGCTTTCAGAAGCAGAAGGCAGGAAAAGGCTTGATGACTGAATTCGGGCCTACTCGCCTGAATCTGTAAAATGTGGAAAGTGAACCACATAAAGTCGGTGGCCTTTCATACTTAGGAATGGAATATCTGACCCATTCATGGCGGATCTGAAAGAGGACATGTTGACGGTGGACGCACATATATTTGCGTCTTCAAAAGTGGAATAGGAGGGAACATACATGTACTTATAGCATGCACATGGAGCCGTTGGGGTCTACGATAGGGGACATAACTGATCACAAAATTCATATTTCCTCATTCCCTCCTTGTCCCCTTCGGACCCTTAGGAGATATCGATCTTCATCAATCCATCGGTCTGTTCATATAGCATCATTTGTTCTTCTTTCTTCTTCCGGGATCTCGAACGAATACTTGGATGTGGGATACACGAGGTGGCACACAGACCACAAATCGCTGGCCCACATTGTAGACATAAGCAGCAACTGAATAGTATGAGAAAGCCAATACCTAGGAAGGATAGGATTCTCCATCCCCAGGCTGACAACACGCCCCAGAACCAACCGGACCAAGTCCAGGTGCCTGGACTCTGATGTATCTGGCTTACAATCTTATGAAGGCGAGTTATGGCTTTATATACTGACGGCGAATTTTCTGGGATGAAAATGCAGCAACTTGATCCGATGACCCTACAAGCTCCGCCCCTATCGGCCAGGATGACGTCAAGGACAAGACGATTTTGGAGCACAACAATCCGCATAGCAGACTGCTCTTCTGTTAAATTGCCTAAGGCGGAAATAGTTTCGTTCACTACGGCTTCAAGGGTTCTGGTTAATCTACGTATCAGCTTACTATTAGTGACTGTACCTATATAGGGAAAGAAACCTTTATTGAAATCTGTGTATTTCTCCCATGCTGTTTCAGTGTAATCGACAATTGGGAGATCTCTCTGCTGTCTATTGTGTACTAAATGGGTATTTCTATGATAATCAGGAGGAGCTAGGAAAACAGGTGGTAGAAGGAATGCTATGTAACAGGTACCATCCCAATCTAAAGGTAGACGTATATATGCGGTCTGGCCACATATAAAGTAGGAATGACGAGAAGCTCTAAATGGATAGGGAAAGAGGGGCAAAACTCCCTTATAGTTCTGATAGGGAGGGAGTCGGCCACATATCCAACAATTTGTGGCATTGCTGGTTTGATGGGAATTATGTAACATACTAATGAATGTGTTGTTGCGCAGCGCAAATCTATAAGACAATTCATGTGGAGGTAATTCACTAAAAGAATGTTCTGCAGTTATATTGTAAGCACGCTTAGGAATAGGGTAATACATGTGCAATAGTATGCTGACAATGATGATCAGAAGACTTAGAAAAAACAAAATTAATAATGTTACTGTGCAGTGACTACGAAATGATTTACAATACGCATGCTTTTTGAGCTGCATCTGATTATTTCTTTCTCTATTCCGGTCTAGAGGATACATGTCAGAGACAAATTCAACCGATTCACCTTGGAGAGGACTTAAACAATCAAATTGTCTGACTTACTAGACCTCAATTTTAGTTTATATAGTTCTGAGTTCGATTGCTCAACCAAGGGGAGCTTTGAGTCTGTCTGTGAGGGAATACAGGGGTGAGTCTCTATACTGGGTGGTAGTCCATAAAATTTCTTGATATGACTCGAGTGCAACCACCCTTTTCTTCCCTCGATTTTCACGGCTGTCCTTGTGGTGAGTAAAACCAACTTCGGTGACTTCCACCTAGGATCCAGTTGGGTCTTCCGGTCAAAGTTCCTGACCAAAACCAGGTCACCAGGAACCACGTCATGGGGCTTCACCTCAGTATTGTCGGGAAAAGCTGCGGATACCTGTGAACGACAAGATTGTAGTGCAGACATCAAGGAAGCCAGGTAATCTGTCAGCATATTACAGTCAACGTCAGTGATTTTGCGAGGTATAGGCGTCCCCCACATATTTGGTGGTCTACCGAAGATCACCTCATACGGGGATAGCCCTGTTCGAGAATGTGCTACCATTCTCATGTAAAAGAGCGCAACTGGTAAGGCTACTATCCAATCGACTCCTTTTTCTCTACATATTTTGGACAATCTAATTTTCAAAGTTTGATTATGGCGTTCTACGAGTCCTGCTGCCTCGGGATGTCGGACACAGTGAAACTTCCATTGATAGCCTAATAGAAGGGAAACGTGTTTCATTAGTTCGGATGAGAACGGCTGGCCGTTATCTGAGTAGACAACACGTGGTAAACCGTACCGTGGGAAGAATTCTCGAACTAACTGTTTGGCAGTAGTCGGGGCAGTGTAATCTGAAACCGGGTATGCTTCTGTCCAACGGGAAAGAGCACAGACAACTACGAGAACATATTTGAATCCTCGACATCGTTCCATCTGGATATAATCCATCTGGAGGACTTCAAAAGCATGATCGGGAGTTTGGAATCCACCCTGTTCTACGGGGATGCTTTTACCTGGATTAAACTGACAACATATCATACAGGTACGAACTTTTTGTTTAGCTGCGGCTCGTAAATGTTTGTTGAACCAAATGTGTTGAATGCTGTCTAGCATAGCTTTTTCTCCTAGGTGCGCTGGACTATGTATAGTGTTAATGATGACTTGGACCATTGAGTCGGGAAGAAACCATATAGATTTTTCCTTCGTCATCCATCCTTGATCTGTTTGGATCCCTCCTAATTCAGTCCATTTCTTTATTTCTTCTGGTGTAGCGTGTGTCTGTATATCAATTACATCAAGGGCGGGATCCTTAACTGTCATGCAATGTGTTGGTGTCGGAACTATTGTCTTTGTCATGTCAGTTGTGTGAGTCTGATTCTGAGCAGTCTGTTTAGCTGTTCTGTCAGCTAGGTCATTACCCTGAGAAATGATATCGGTAACTTTTGTGTGGGCTTTGCATTTCATAATCGATATTGCAGTAGGTAGATGAATCGCGTCTAATAGGGCTTGAATGAGGGGTCCGTGTTGGATGTGGGCACCGTGAGAAGTTAAATAACCTCTCTCTCGCCACAGTACGCCGAAGTCATGGACGACTCCGAATGCATAACGTGAATCTGTGTATATGTTGACTTTTTTATTTATGGCTTGAATACAGGCTTGTGTCAGAGCGGTGAGCTCTGCTGCTTGAGCTGACAAAGTGTTAATACAATTTGTTTCAATGACTTCAGTGTCTGTTGTGACTGCGTAAGCGGCCACTAACTCTCCTGTACTTGTTCTCATACATGACCCATCTACATACAATGTCAAGTCCGGATCTGACAAAGGGATGTCTGTCAAGTCTTGTCTGGGTTTCGTCGTGATAGTAATGACTTCGACACAATCATGTGCCAATGGATCTGTTCCGCTCACTGGTAACAGTGTGGCAGGATTTAACGTATTACAACGTCTGATTTCTATATGTGGCTGAAACAGTGTTAATTCGTAACCGGTGAGTCTCGCTATAGTCAAGTGTTGTGTTTGTGTGCGGTTCAAGAGAACCTCTACTGCGTGTGGTACTTGTACTGTCAGTTGGTGTCCTAACACTATGGCATCGCTTTGTCTGATTGCTAAAGCTGTTGCTGCCACTGATTTCAGGCACGCTGGAAGTGCCTGAGCTACTGGATCTAATGTACTAGAGAAATAAGCACACGGTTTGTGTGATCCTGCTTGTTCCTGAGTGAGTACCGACAAAGCAGTACCTTCGCGTTCTGTAACAAAGAGTGTAAACTGTTTACTGTAACATGGTGTTGCTAGGACAGGTGCTTGGCATAAAGTTTTCTTTAAGCTTTCAAAGGCGTGTGTATGTTCTGGAGTCCAAGGGAGGACAGTCGATGTGGCTGCCTCCTGTGTTGTCAACTGGATGAGTGGTTTTGCTAGAAATGCATATTGAGGGATCCACTGCCTACAGTATGAAGTGAGGCCTATAAAAGCCCGCACCTCCTTTTGTGTCTTGGGTGCTGGCATGTTAGCAATTAACTGGATGCGGTCGGATGTAAGCTGCCTTCCCTCCTTGGACAGCGAGTGCCCAAGGTAAACAACTCGCTGGACACAGAATTGCAGCTTAGAAGGGGACACCTTGTGCCCCTTGTCGGCCAGAAATTTCAGAACCGTCAGTGACGCTTTTTCACATTCAGGTTCGCTTCGAGCGGTGATCAGCAGATCATCGACATATTGAAGCAAGGCAGTGTTAACTGGCATGTGGATACTGTCAAGTTCTCGTTTCAGTGCTTGGCTATAGATGCTGGGGCTTTCTGTAAATCCTTGAGGTGCGCGTGTGAATTTAAAACTTCGTCCATTTAAACTAAAACCGAACAAATATTGACCTTCCGGATCGATTGGGACACTAAAGAAAGCATTCTTGAGATCAATTACAGTGAAAAACGTTGCTTCTGAGTCAATAGCTGTGAGTAATGAAGAGATATCTGGGACCACAGGGTATTGTGGTACAATGCATTTATTCAATTCGCGTAGATCAATAACTAATCGATATACTGGTGGAGCTTTTGGATCCGTTCTTTTAAGAATCGGAATTATCGGAGAATTACATACATTGGAGTCGGTTTCGGCAACCACTCCTTGTGCAATGAGCTCGTCAATGATTTGCAGTAAAGCCACTACAGCATCTGGAGGTAACTTGTATTGTCGCATTCGTGGTAGTACTATTCCTGATTTCAGTGTAACTCGATATGGTGTAATGTTCATGCAACCAACATCAGTGGGGCCTTGTGCCCATAAATGTGTAGGTAACTTCTGCAGTCGGTGATCCATATCTCTGGATACGTAGTGACCTTTAAAGTCACGTAAAAATAGTCGTACTCCTTCCGGAGAACAACATATAATAGCTCCTAGAGCTTTCAATGTTTTTATGCCTAACAAGTTTTCTGGACATGATTTAGTAAGCAACAAATCTGTTGTACGTGTTAATGGACCTACTGTGAGTGCAAGAGGTTGTGTTACGTCATTAATTATAGGTTTTCCTGAGAATCCAAGGGAAATATTCTGTGAGCCTGAGAGGGGTGCCCCTGGAACTTCACTGCGTCTTATAGTTGTTCTGCTTGCCCCTGTATCAAGTAAAAACTTTCTGTCTTCCCCTAATAGTTCACTATGTACATAAGGTCCCTCTTGGTCTACAGGAACCTCAATAAGGGGTAAGCCAACTTCCCTCTCTAGGCTATCTCATGAGTATCGCTGATAATCGGGATAATCTGTTTGTGCATACTGATACATCTGTTGTGTTGTCGCTTGTGTTGCAGCAATAGGCTGCGCTTGTGGGGGTGCTACGATCTGTTGTGGAGCTGCCTGTGGCGGAGCTAATTGTTGCGGAGCTAACCTAGGTTGTGCATGCTGAGGGATTTGTTGTTGATTCTGATCCTGTCTAGGTAGACGTGGTCTCTCCTGAGTTCTACCTGTAGCAATATTATGTTTCAGGACTGGACAATCGTGTATATAATGACCTTGTTGTTTACAATAGTTGTATGTCCCTTTTGCAGGACTTGCGGAATCACCCTTTTGATGACCATCGGCTGGAACTGACTGTGCAACAAGCATTTTCATTTTTGTATCTTTCATACGTCTTTGTTCGTGTTCTTGTTCTTCTCTAATTCTATTGTGATGATATTGTAACATCTGTAGCATCTGTGATGGGGTATTACCTTGCCAGGTACTTTCGAATTTCAATACTCTATTCTTGACTTGTAGCAGAGAATTTTCAACTAATTTTGTCACAAACAGATGTGGGTATGACTCACTACTAGCTTTTATGCCACTATTTATACTGAAACATTTTTCAAATCGGGAATAGAAATCACTGGTGTCTTCATCTGGTTTTTGTTTACAGGCTGAGATTGCACCCCAGTCTTCCTTTTTCGTAGTTAATAAACGTGGCAATACCTGTATTAGTAATCCTGCTAGTGCTGTAGTCTTTTCCCCAAGCCCTGCTCCTGCAGCTCGGGCCTTTTCTTCGTTTTCTAATGCGGTCCAATCTATTTTTTGGTCTCCCACCTCCCATTCCTTTTCTTTGAGTTTCTCATAAACACCGGCAGGTAACAGGACTTTTAGTATTTTCATAATATCGGGGTAGGTATACTCTCCCATGAGTAACATGTCTTTTATCTCACGGTGGAAACCTGCTGGATCTTTGTCATGACTGGGTACTACTTTCTTCATTTCTAATAATTCCAGTTTAGTTATAGGCGTGTACACAAACACGCGTGTGAAATTATCGCCAGCACCTCTGATCGGGTGCACTTCGCGTAACGGGTTCTGTCTATCTATGTGATACATTTTTCTTCCCATAATGGGAACTGGAACGTGTTCTGGGCATACGAAATTTAAATATTGGTTTCGGGATTCTAGTATTTCCTTAATCAAATCAGTACCTGACCCTCTCCATATGTTGGTGAGTAGTTCTGTCAATATGTCAGGTAAGGGTCCTGGATCAGAGTGTTGGCTTTTATATAATATAAGGAGGTGTTGAATCATGTATATACTAGCTAAACGCTGTTCATATGGGTCTAGATTCAGAAACGTGTGTGCAAGTACATCATCATTGTATTCGCCGGGACTGTCAGCCCATTGTACTGCTGACCTGGCTAATTCTTGTTCGTCCATGGAATCGAGCACGTGGTACCCCCTTCGATCTCGGAGTAATTTATCAGCGGCTTGGAATAAGTGTTCAGGGGATTTTGTATTTAGCATAGGGTTTGGAAGATGTCTATTATATTCTGGACGTATTGGACGTATTGGGTCGTTAAAACCTCTGGTATTATTATGGGGTCTTCCTTTACCTACATAAGCTATCGTGTCTACTTGCTCTGATTCTTGCTCCTCCTCCTCTCTGTTTAGGTCAGCGGCGTCTACCTCTAATCTTTCTTCGTGTATTCGTTCTACCTCTTTGCGGATCTTTCGGTACATAGCTACTATACATAACTGTTTATCATGTCTTCCTTCTGATATATTCTGGCCCCAAGTGACAAGTTTTTGCATTTCTTCCGGATTTACCCCAGGCCGGTCTTGATTTCTAATTACACAGTTTATGAGGAAACGTAACAGTTGTCCCTGTACCTCCGCTTTCTGGTACTCCATGGCTCTGCTAATACTTTCAGGACTTCGCCCTGACTGGACAAAGTGATATATATTTTCTAAATGTGTATTCATTCCTGGTAACTTCGTTAAATATATTGCAGCTCGTCGAATACGTAATGATGACAGCAGCATTTCGTCCCGTTTACCGGGCACAGGATCATATCTACAATCTACTAGAAGCTCCTTAAGCATGTCGGGAGTTGCTAGTTTGGGCGTACGTTGGTGTGCTAATTCTCTAAGGGAAAATTTATTTCCTCTGGGTGGCGTAGAAAAAATGTCTGTCGTACCTCCTGTAGCACCGTCTGGGGTGCTGGACGTGAAAGGATTTGTTGAGGGTGAGACAGCAACCGTCGTTGCGGGAAAAGCGGTGGAAACAGATGTGTTTGTCGGAATGTGTGTCGAAGCGTGTTGTTGCGGAGGTACAGACGAATGTTCTTGGCGATGAACATCATCGGCAAGCGGTCTATGTGGTGCGGTATTAGCATACTCGGGGGCTGCGTCATCTAAATAGCGGGAAAGGAAAACATCTTCTGCGGTTCTGGGATGCCCCTTGGGATGTGCTTTTATCGGAAACAATGGAGGTGGCAAGTCTTTTGGTATTTCCGGAGTAGCCTTAGGTAACCCTTCGGCCAGAAGTGGATACATACCATTCATAAGGGCGTTTCTTTGTCTATCTACTTGTTCTGATTTTACTCGGGTACCTTCCTCAAGTAATAGATTTTCTCGGACTTTATTTGAATTCTCCTTACCCTTATCTTCCTGTCTAAGTGCTTTTTCTGTACGTCTATATGATTCTTTACGCCATAATTCAATGGCATCTTTCTGTGACTGTCTGGCTTTCTTTTTCCATAATTCTTCTTCTACTCGCATGATGCAATCTGCATCCCAGGTCCCCGCTGCGGGCCATCTCTGACTCTCTGGTAATTCTTTGGTGTAATCCACCCATAAATCAAGAAATAATACGGCATCTAGACCATGCTTATGATACATAAAGTATCCTGGAGTGTCCCTAGGTGGGATGGGAACAGCTTCTTCGAGTACCCCTTTTCTAGTTTTGATCTGTCTTAGTTTCGAAAAGGGCGGCATTTTTAGACCTTATTACTAGAACACACTTTATACAAAAAACACAATAATGAACAGTCATTCACACCACAGTATATAGAACGTATTTAAAAACGTTTAACACTTAACAGTTTTACGAACAATGATAACTAATAGAAAACTGGTTACTGACATAATACTGACACTAGATAATGTTTATTTATATGCAAGACATACTATATATACTGCTAAACAGTACAGATACACTGCTAAAACAGTGCAGACCGGATTTGTGTACCCAAACCCGTCTTGACCGGCACAGACTATGTGCACGTTAAATGCCTCCCCGGTAATGGTACTCACCGGGTAGCTCGGAACGGAAGGCCTCGGAACGGAACTTGAAACTGGACCGGACTGGACTCGACTCGACTGGACTCGGAACTTCGGAACCTGGCGGGTCTCTGTATACCTCGGATCTTGCTCTCTCAGCTAGGCTCTGGTCGGGATACTTCGCACTTCTCACCGCCTCGTCTGGGTGTTGATCGCAGCCTCAGTCGTCCCCGCTTGGCCGGAAGGAGACACAGGAAATCCTGTAGATACGCGTTTTTTTTGTCCGTTTAGCTGTGGCAGGAGACCGGGCCTGCAGCGCACCGCCGGCGCGTGAGATGAGAAAGTGTCCCTATTCGGGCGCCAATTTATGTGGTAAATATTTCGTTACCGGTACTATTTTTTATGTGGTAAAGTCTATCAAGAATAACTCAGTAAATATAAGAGGCAGAATCCGTGGTATTAGAGGTTTTAAAATGCTTTATTCCTATACAAAGGAAGACAATTCGAATTGTGGGCCTTCTGTTCCATCACCACGAAAGTTCAGGAAGGAAGGAGCATATATTATTGACAGATAGGCAGTTTTATAGAAAATACATTACAGTAAAACAGATGCAAGAGGCGTAACAGCTGATAAAAGATGCATACGTAGCTAATAGAGGGCGTAATTTAATAAACGTCATCATACATGATGTCACAAGTGGGTGGATCCATAAAAGAATCCTGCAATGTCAGCAGAAATAGTTGGCAGAGATGCGCGCGCAGCCGCATGACGTGTGATTGACGTGCAACTAGAGGGTGAAGGGGACTTGACATTTAGCTCTACATGTGGAGACAGAAGTCTGGGGTTATGTCAACCTAATCCCAAATCATATCTAATATCCTATGTTTAAAGAACTGTGTTATCCAAAAAGAGAGGTCTCTTAGGATAGAATCTTATTCTATACTGACTATACTGACTGTTAGTGCGTGTACAAGCGTCTGAGTGTCTACACTAGATGCGAGGGGGTAGGAATATTCCATGGTAACGGGGCTATGAATTACTTGCATGAGGGCAGCGAGGCCTGGCCCTTTGCACGGTAGCTGGAGGAATGTTTACCTAAACTACTAGACAGGAATGCATCGGATGAGGAGCGAAGGAGATAATCTCGAAGGTGAAATACAGTTTTTTGGCAGGCGACAGGCTGGATCAGGCACCGTTAGCCGCGCAGGGAGTAGGACACAGTTCATGGTCACAGATGCAGGCTTAGACTGGAGCTTTCAGAAGCAGAAGGCAGGAAAAGGCTTGATGACAGAATTCGGGCCTACTCGCCTGAATCTGTAAAATGTGGAAAGTGAACCACATAAAGTCGGTGGCCTTTCATACTTAGGAATGGAATATCTGACCCATTCATGGCGGATCTGAAAGAGGACATGTTGACGGTGGACGCACATATATTTGCGTCTTCAAAAGTGGAATAGGAGGGAACATACATGTACTTATAGCATGCACATGGAGCCGTTGGGGTCTACGATAGGGGACATAACTGATCACAAAATTCATATTTCCTCAGTTCAAACATTGCTTCTCTATTCTGTTCATGGTCCGATTAAGGGAGGGCATAGTGGAGACAGGGTTCTACGTACACACATTGCTATGTTAGCATAAGCGTTTTAAAAGCTAAACGCCATCTTGCCGCTTTGCTGCTTTTGCACACGACACTACAGGTAGCTGTTATTACAAGTAAAACTGCTTCCTTGCTTTTTCTTCACATGAGAACGGTCTGTTGTTCACATCCCTAGACGTGCACTGCGACCTTAGTCTGAACACTGTGTGCAGAAGCCGTCAAGGTTAAATAACAATGTATGCTGTTGAATTCAGGTTGATCGCCCCACGCTCTAGACACAACACGCACACAGCTGCATATATCTGAAACTCGGGTGCCTTTAATATTGCACTTTGCATGCATGATTCAGACACTTGGAGAAAACCTTTCCAGACACAGAGAGCAGAGCTGATCCTGTGATGTGATTCACCTAAACTGATCATTGAGGTATGGGTTCCCCATTCAAACCTAGAGACCTTCTATCATTTTATAAAACTAGTTTACTTGTGAAGGGAGGGTGGTTCACAACGTATTATAGGACCTGTTTTCCACTATCATTTGTAATATGATTTCTCCCTTCATTTTCTATGGTATTGCAACAATGCTGATGGTTTTTTTCTTAATCATTTGCCTGCTTATATTAGCTAAAGTACTGCACCATAGAGCACGTAGTTAAAAATACAAATTTTAAACTTTACAGTGTCTCTGATTACTCTTGTTGTGGACTGATATGAGAATAATAACAAAAAGGTGTTTCTGATTCCCACCATTCCTGAGAGTACTCTAAGTCGCTTGTTCTGGGTTGTCTAATCATTGGTAGCTTCGAGATGATACGGAGAACGAATGAGAAACTGATGCTAGTCGGATTGGGGTTTTGGGTACTGAGGTGAGTTTTTTGGTACACCACAATTCACTGAGGTCCTGGTTTCCTGTGCATAGTTCTGTGCATGAGCAGAATCCCCACAACAGGAAGGAATACAAGATTTGAAGACATTGAAATGGTAGAATGCTAAAGTTGGCATCTGATTTAGTAGAATTTAGTGATGGCATAAAATACCATCAGAGAGCGGATTGATGGAGCAAGGTTTCGCATAAAAAGAAACTTGCTCGTATACAATCCTCTCAAATAACCTATAACATTGCAACCAACCTGGGCCTTGGAGGGTGACCGTGTCTCTGTTTCCTTGTGGTTTCTATGCATGCGCAATGTTTGCTTGTCCTGAACAAGTGAAGTAATTGACTGGCTGCCAAACCCTAAGCCCAGCAAGGACATGGGAAAACCAACTCTTGACCCTACGATAGGAAGAGGACGCAACATTGTAATATAAACTTATCGATCCACATATGAAATGCTTGTGGGAATAAAGCTTGTGGGTATTAAACTTAAGAGGCGGGAGTTAGACAATAGACTAAAGAAAAATATTGCACTCAGTATGGTGTGATGTCCTCACCCCACTGCTTGGCCCAATCAAATTGCGGGTGAACATGGAATTGAAACATTTGGGGGTGGATCATACATTTGAATTGGTATACCTGAGGTAAGTTCTAGATAGTTAGACACACTTGATGCTGAGATGCTGATGCTATGCTGAGATGCTATCCGATTTTGCTGCAATCTGACTGAAGAATCCAACACTAGGGAAATTCGTGGAACAGCCGAGGAGGCACATCTAGGAAGGGGTCCAGATGAGCCCGAGCCGGAGAGAGTAGCACCAGAGAGGGGTGTAACGCTGGCGTTACACTAGAAGAGGTCACCTTCCCTGTTCTGAACCTGTCCTGAATCCTTGACTCTCTGTTGCCGGGGTCCTCACACCATACTAGGTAAATATAACTGTAGGGTAAATGCTCCATACTTGCTCTCTATTCTTTCTCTCCTCGGGTACTGTCATTGCAAGAATTTCATTGATGCAACCAATTATAAGCTAACTGAACTGTTTTTCCTGATGGAGAATTCTGGTACTTCTATGTGTATCTTGATTTGACTCACAAAATGATTAATTCAGATAAACTTTTAAAACTTCTTCTGAGTCTGTGGTTCTTTAAATTAAAGTTAAATGCATTATTGTATGTCCTCCCTATTCTAATCTACTACTAGATCTTTCGAATTGTTCATTTACTCAGGAGACAGGAATGGTAAGAATACTGGTGTAAAGGTTTCCTAGAGTAAAATAAAATTGATGACCAGTGGATATTTGCCAGCAAATTGAATGTATGAATGTATATGGGCCCAAATGAGTGTTGTGTGTATGAATGTGTAGAGCTGGTAAACTCGCTGCATCAGTCTGCACCACGCATCCTCGACGTAACCAGCCCTGTTCAGCAGGGCTTACTGACTACCTGTAGCCAGCCCACGCTCCATTGTGGTCGGCTTGAACTTTTGACTTTGTCCCGGTGCGGCGTGACCAGATATCCCAAGTAAGCGCTTTTTGCTTCTAAGTGGTATTTTACAGCTTATTCCTTAAAACGTTCTATTGATTGGATTTTTGTCATTTTTGTCCCGTTTTATTATTAAAATATTCTCAATTTTTCTAAACTTGTGCGGGATCTTTTTGTGTGGTGTTTTTACTGTTTTTACTGTTTGAAGTGATGTTTAAAAACTTTATACATTGACTTCAAGTTAAACCTGACTGCTCTGTGCCAAGCTACCAGAGGGTGCATACAGGTTAATTTGGAGATTGCTGGTGCTTTAACCTGACTAGAATTGTGGTTACTGCTTGACCAGGGCTCACACCCCAGTCAACCTGGAACCCAATTTCTAACATTTCCTTTCTGGCCTAGTGATTAAGGTCTCTAACTTTCTGTCTGAAAATTAAGGGGTTAAGTCGCACTGTCAGCATAGGATTCTCTAGGATTCTTGTGTGTAAAACTTTATGTTTTGGTTTGGAATTCAGGCCTGAACACATTGGTTCTGTCCTGACTGGAGCCTTCATGTGATTTGGCTTTTTTTAAAACCTTTTTTGATACTGACCTCATGCTATTGCTTTGTTAGGGTTAGCCTGTTTAGAGTTTGGCCTAGTACAGTGTGGGTCACCTGCTGTGGGTTTATTGATATCTTTTCCTCAATGTTGGGATGGGGGTTGTTTAGGGATCCTTTTGTTGTTTTGATGCATCTTCCTTGGCTCCCTACTAGGCTTGGAGTTAGGGTGTGATCTATCCTAATTTGCATGTAGCCAGGTTCTGAGCTGGGATGGTGCAGTGAACTAAAAAACGGTGATGGATTAAAACCATGATCTCTTGACTTGGTAAGAGTATTCTGCATCATTCAGAAACTCTGTCCATCACCACCCCCTTTTTCCCAAATCAATAAATAGGCACCTTCCATTTTCTTTGGGCCTTTAGTATGGCAGGTCTTTTGGTTTACTCTGTAGAAATTGTGTGGTCTTGTCAGTAGCCTTGCACCCCTGGGGCGGTTTTCTAGGGAGGTGCATTCTATATACAGGACTGTGTCTCTCAGTGTATGGGAGGCCTCAGAAAGACACTCCCCATCCAGCACTATACATATATATATATATATATCACTGAAAAAAACGTAGGGACGTTATAGTTAGTTGGACATTTCACTCATACAAAACCAGAGAAATTCCACCGCTATAGTTCAGCTAACTATAACTCGTGCCCCCGAAATGCAATGCTGATAACGTCACATATTACATCATTCATGACATGGTCAGTGACATCACTGATGACATCACTGATGACATCATCCAGTGACTGTGTGTTTCTGTAAAGTTTAATTTTGTTTTATATATATGCCAAGCTGTATTGAGGAATGAGTGGGTGTATAAATGTCTGTATGGAGGATTTAGTAGGTATGCGACTGACTGTATGTGATTAAATGTGCCTTACTGAATGCATGGGTTAGTGACTAAACTGTGTGAAAGTCTATATCAGTCTGTCTGTTGTTGTGTAAGCTGCTGCATGGGTTGGTGAGTAGCTGCATGAGTGTCTATATGGGTTATTGATTGCTTGCCTGAGTATTTGTTTGGCTGCCTGAGTGTGTGTGTGGGTGGGAGGGAGGTGTGTGACTCTGTGCATAGATGTGTGAGTGGTTGATTCACTGGGTGCATGTGGAAACAGCTGTATGGGTGGGTGAATCTGTGTATGGGTGTGTTGGCGAGTAAATGGATGTCTCAATGGTACATGTCCAAGTAACTACATATGTAAAAGGCAGTGTATGTGAGAGTTGGAGTATATAAATGACTATACGTGATCAGTGATTGTGAGAGTGGCTGTATGGATGAGTGCGTACTTGTATCAGGGATTGTATAAGAGAGTAAGTATGCGTTTGTTAGTATCTGTATGAATAAGTGATGTGGTGTGTGTATAACTGTATAGGGGAATAAATGGAAGAGTGATTGATTCTTTACATGACTGACTAGGTGTGTGAGTAACTCTGGATGAGTGGTGGTGTGTGAGTGTCTGTATAGGTGTATTAGTGCATATGATAGTGTTGTATTGATGAGTGACTGCATGTATAAGTGATTGTATGGGTGAATGAGTGGATGAGTGTGTAGACCTAGGAATCAGTGAGTGCATATGTAGTAACTGGTATTGGTGTGTCTATGGTTTCAAAGAATTGGCTTGGTAGTTTGGTTTGCCCTGTTCCCATCATGCACTGGGACAGGTACAGACTAATTTGCATGTAGCCAGGTTCTGAGCTGGGATGGTGCAGTGAACTAAAAAACGGTGATGGATTAAAACCATGATCTCTTGACTTGGTAAGAGTATTCTGCATCATTCAGAAACTCTGTCCATCACCACCCCCTTTTTCCCAAATCGATTTTATCCACACTCAGTGTGGGAGGGTATGCTCAGACGTGAGTCCCTTGCTAATTGCACCATCAGGATTCAGGCAAGCCGGGCCGACGAAGGCTGTGATGCCAGAAACCGGTCCCCGGAAGCTTGTTTCCTTCCCAGTACAAGAATTGGCTTGGTAGTTTGGTTTGCCCTGTTCCCATCATGCACTGGGACAGGTACAGACTAATTTGCATGTAGCCAGGTTCTGAGCTGGGATGGTGCAGTGAACTAAAAAACGGTGATGGATTAAAACCATGATCTCTTGACTTGGTAAGAGTATTCTGCATCATTCAGAAACTCTGTCCATCACCACCCCCTTTTTCCCAAATCGATTTTATCCACACTCAGTGTGGGAGGGTATGCTCAGACGTGAGTCCCTTGCTCATTGCACCATCAGGATTCAGGCAAGCCGGGCCGACGAAGGCTGTGATGCCAGAAACCGGTTCCCGGAAGCTTGTTTCCTTCCCAGTACAAGAATTGGCTTGGTAGTTTGGTTTGCCCTGTTCCCATCATGCACTGGGACAGGTACAGACTAATTTGCATGTAGCCAGGTTCTGAGCTGGGATGGTGCAGTGAACTAAAAAACGGTGATGGATTAAAACCATGATCTCTTGACTTGGTAAGAGTATTCTGCATCATTCAGAAACTCTGTCCATCACCACCCCCTTTTTCCCAAATCGATTTTATCCACACTCAGTGTGGGAGGGTATGCTCAGATGTGAGTCCCTTGCTCATTGCACCATCAGGATTCAGGCAAGCCGGGCCGACGAAGGCTGTGATGCCAGAAACCGGTCCCCGGAAGCTTGTTTCCTTCCCAGTACAAGAATTGGCTTGGTAGTTTGGTTTGCCCTGTTCCCATCATGCACTGGGACAGGTACAGACTAATTTGCATGTAGCCAGGTTCTGAGCTGGGATGGTGCAGTGAACTAAAAAACGGTGATGGATTAAAACCATGATCTCTTGACTTGGTAAGAGTATTCTGCATCATTCAGAAACTCTGTCCATCACCACCCCCTTTTTCCCAAATCGATTTTATCCACACTCAGTGTGGGAGGGTATGCTCAGACGTGAGTCCCTTGCTCATTGCACCATCAGGATTCAGGCAAGCCGGGCCGACAAAGGCTGTGATGCCAGAAACCGGTCCCCGGAAGCTTGTTTCCTTCCCAGTACAAGAATTGGCTTGGTAGTTTGGTTTGCCCTGTTCCCATCATGCACTGGGACAGGTACAGACTAATTTGCATGTAGCCAGGTTCTGAGCTGGGATGGTGCAGTGAACTAAAAAACGGTGATGGATTAAAACCATGATCTCTTGACTTGGTAAGAGTATTCTGCATCATTCAGAAACTCTGTCCATCACCACCCCCTTTTTCCCAAATCGGTTTTATCCACACTCAGTGTGGGAGGGTATGCTCAGACGTGAGTCCCTTGCTCATTGCACCATCAGGATTCAGGCAAGCCGGGCCGACGAAGGCTGTGATGCCAGAAACCGGTCCCCGGAAGCTTGTTTCCTTCCCAGTACAAGAATTGGCTTGGTAGTTTGGTTTGCTCTGTTCCCATCATGCACTGGGACAGGTACAGACTAATTTGCATGTAGCCAGGTTCTGAGCTGGGATGGTGCAGTGAACTAAAAAACGGTGATGGATTAAAACCATGATCTCTTGACTTGGTAAGAGTATTCTGCATCATTCAGAAACTCTGTCCATCACCACCCCCTTTTTCCCAAATCGATTTTATCCACACTCAGTGTGGGAGGGTATGCTCAGACGTGAGTCCCTTGCTCATTGCACCATCAGGATTCAGGCAAGCCGGGCCGACGAAGGCTGTGATGCCAGAAACCGGTCCCCGGAAGCTTGTTTCCTTCCCAGTACAAGAATTGGCTTGGTAGTTTGGTTTGCCCTGTTCCCATCATGCACTGGGACAGGTACAGACTAATTTGCATGTAGCCAGGTTCTGAGCTGGGATCGTGCAGTGAACTAAAAAACGGTGATGGATTAAAACCATGATCTCTTGACTTGGTAAGAGTATTCTGCATCATTCAGAAACTCTGTCCATCACCACCCCCTTTTTCCCAAATCGATTTTATCCACACTCAGTGTGGGAGGGTATGCTCAGACGTGAGTCCCTTGCTCATTGCACCATCAGGATTCAGGCAAGCCGGGCCGACGAAGGCTGTGATGCCAGAAACCGGTTCCCGGAAGCTTGTTTCCTTCCCAGTACAAGAATTGGCTTGGTAGTTTGGTTTGCCCTGTTCCCATCATGCACTGGGACAGGTACAGACTAATTTGCATGTAGCCAGGTTCTGAGCTGGGATGGTGCAGTGAACTAAAAAACGGTGATGGATTAAAACCATGATCTCTTGACTTGGTAAGAGTATTCTGCATCATTCAGAAACTCTGTCCATCACCACCCCCTTTTTCCCAAATCGATTTTATCCACACTCAGTGTGGGAGGGTATGCTCAGATGTGAGTCCCTTGCTCATTGCACCATCAGGATTCAGGCAAGCCGGGCCGACGAAGGCTGTGATGCCAGAAACCGGTCCCCGGAAGCTTGTTTCCTTCCCAGTACAAGAATTGGCTTGGTAGTTTGGTTTGCCCTGTTCCCATCATGCACTGGGACAGGTACAGACTAATTTGCATGTAGCCAGGTTCTGAGCTGGGATGGTGCAGTGAACTAAAAAACGGTGATGGATTAAAACCATGATCTCTTGACTTGGTAAGAGTATTCTGCATCATTCAGAAACTCTGTCCATCACCACCCCCTTTTTCCCAAATCGATTTTATCCACACTCAGTGTGGGAGGGTATGCTCAGACGTGAGTCCCTTGCTCATTGCACCATCAGGATTCAGGCAAGCCGGGCCGACAAAGGCTGTGATGCCAGAAACCGGTCCCCGGAAGCTTGTTTCCTTCCCAGTACAAGAATTGGCTTGGTAGTTTGGTTTGCCCTGTTCCCATCATGCACTGGGACAGGTACAGACTAATTTGCATGTAGCCAGGTTCTGAGCTGGGATGGTGCAGTGAACTAAAAAACGGTGATGGATTAAAACCATGATCTCTTGACTTGGTAAGAGTATTCTGCATCATTCAGAAACTCTGTCCATCACCACCCCCTTTTTCCCAAATCGGTTTTATCCACACTCAGTGTGGGAGGGTATGCTCAGACGTGAGTCCCTTGCTCATTGCACCATCAGGATTCAGGCAAGCCGGGCCGACGAAGGCTGTGATGCCAGAAACCGGTCCCCGGAAGCTTGTTTCCTTCCCAGTACAAGAATTGGCTTGGTAGTTTGGTTTGCTCTGTTCCCATCATGCACTGGGACAGGTACAGACTAATTTGCATGTAGCCAGGTTCTGAGCTGGGATGGTGCAGTGAACTAAAAAACGGTGATGGATTAAAACCATGATCTCTTGACTTGGTAAGAGTATTCTGCATCATTCAGAAACTCTGTCCATCACCACCCCCTTTTTCCCAAATCGATTTTATCCACACTCAGTGTGGGAGGGTATGCTCAGACGTGAGTCCCTTGCTCATTGCACCATCAGGATTCAGGCAAGCCGGGCCGACGAAGGCTGTGATGCCAGAAACCGGTCCCCGGAAGCTTGTTTCCTTCCCAGTACAAGAATTGGCTTGGTAGTTTGGTTTGCCCTGTTCCCATCATGCACTGGGACAGGTACAGACTAATTTGCATGTAGCCAGGTTCTGAGCTGGGATCGTGCAGTGAACTAAAAAACGGTGATGGATTAAAACCATGATCTCTTGACTTGGTAAGAGTATTCTGCATCATTCAGAAACTCTGTCCATCACCACCCCCTTTTTCCCAAATCGATTTTATCCACACTCAGTGTGGGAGGGTATGCTCAGACGTGAGTCCCTTGCTCATTGCACCATCAGGATTCAGGCAAGCCGGGCCGACGAAGGCTGTGATGCCAGAAACCGGTTCCCGGAAGCTTGTTTCCTTCCCAGTACAAGAATTGGCTTGGTAGTTTGGTTTGCCCTGTTCCCATCATGCACTGGGACAGGTACAGACTAATTTGCATGTAGCCAGGTTCTGAGCTGGGATGGTGCAGTGAACTAAAAAACGGTGATGGATTAAAACCATGATCTCTTGACTTGGTAAGAGTATTCTGCATCATTCAGAAACTCTGTCCATCACCACCCCCTTTTTCCCAAATCGATTTTATCCACACTCAGTGTGGGAGGGTATGCTCAGACGTGAGTCCCTTGCTCATTGCACCATCAGGATTCAGGCAAGCCGGGCCGACAAAGGCTGTGATGCCAGAAACCGGTCCCCGGAAGCTTGTTTCCTTCCCAGTACAAGAATTGGCTTGGTAGTTTGGTTTGCCCTGTTCCCATCATGCACTGGGACAGGTACAGACTAATTTGCATGTAGCCAGGTTCTGAGCTGGGATGGTGCAGTGAACTAAAAAACGGTGATGGATTAAAACCATGATCTCTTGACTTGGTAAGAGTATTCTGCATCATTCAGAAACTCTGTCCATCACCACTCCCTTTTTCCCAAATCGATTTTATCCACACTCAGTGTGGGAGGGTATGCTCAGACGTGAGTCCCTTGCTCATTGCACCATCAGGATTCAGGCAAGCCGGGCCGACGAAGGCTGTGATGCCAGAAACCGGTCCCCGGAAGCTTGTTTCCTTCCCAGTACAAGAATTGGCTTGGTAGTTTGGTTTGCTCTGTTCCCATCATGCACTGGGACAGGTACAGACTAATTTGCATGTAGCCAGGTTCTGAGCTGGGATGGTGCAGTGAACTAAAAAACGGTGATGGATTAAAACCATGATCTCTTGACTTGGTAAGAGTATTCTGCATCATTCAGAAACTCTGTCCATCACCACCCCCTTTTTCCCAAATCGATTTTATCCACACTCAGTGTGGGAGGGTATGCTCAGACGTGAGTCCCTTGCTCATTGCACCATCAGGATTCAGGCAAGCCGGGCCGATGAAGGCTGTGATGCCAGAAACCGGTCCCCGGAAGCTTGTTTCCTTCCCAGTACAAGAATTGGCTTGGTAGTTTGGTTTGCCCTGTTCCCATCATGCACTGGGACAGGTACAGACTAATTTGCATGTAGCCAGGTTCTGAGCTGGGATGGTGCAGTGAACTAAAAAACGGTGATGGATTAAAACCATGATCTCTTGACTTGGTAAGAGTATTCTGCATCATTCAGAAACTCTGTCCATCACCACCCCCTTTTTCCCAAATCGATTTTATCCACACTCAGTGTGGGAGGGTATGCTCAGACGTGAGTCCCTTGCTAATTGCACCATCAGGATTCAGGCAAGCCGGGCCGACGAAGGCTGTGATGCCAGAAACCGGTCCCCGGAAGCTTGTTTCTTTCCCAGTACAAGAATTGACTTGGTAGTTTGGTTTGCCCTGTTCCCATCATGCACTGGGACAGGTACAGACTAATTTGCATGTAGCCAGGTTCTGAGCTGGGATGGTGCAGTGAACTAAAAAACGGTGACGGATTAAAACCATGATCTCTTGACTTGGTAAGAGTATTCTGCATCATTCAGAAACTCTGTCCATCACCACCCCCTTTTTCCCAAATCGATTTTATCCACACTCAGTGTGGGAGGGTATGCTCAGACGTGAGTCCCTTGCTCATTGCACCATCAGGATTCAGGCAAGCCGGGCCGACGAAGGCTGTGATGCCAGAAACCGGTCCCCGGAAGCTTGTTTCCTTCCCAGTACAAGAATTGGCTTGGTAGTTTGGTTTGCCCTGTTCCCATCATGCACTGGGACAGGTACAGACTAATTTTCATGTAGCCAGGTTCTGAGCTGGGATGGTGCAGTGAACTAAAAAACGGTGATGGATTAAAACCATGATCTCTTGACTTGGTAAGAGTATTCTGCATCATTCAGAAACTCTGTCCATCACCACCCCCTTTTTCCCAAATCGATTTTATCCACACTCAGTGTGGGAGGGTATGCTCAGACGTGAGTCCCTTGCTCATTGCACCATCAGGATTCAGGCAAGCCGGGCCGACGAAGGCTGTGATGCCAGAAACCGGTCCCCGGAAGCTTGTTTCCTTCCCAGTACAAGAACTGGCTTGGTAGTTTGGTTTGCCCTGTTCCCATCATGCACTGGGACAGGTACAGACTAATTTGCATGTAGCCAGGTTCTGAGCTGGGATGGTGCAGTGAACTAAAAAACGGTGATGGATTAAAACCATGATCTCTTGACTTGGTAAGAGTATTCTGCATCATTCAGAAACTCTGTCCATCACCACCCCCTTTTTCCCAAATCGATTTTATCCACACTCAGTGTGGGAGGGTATGCTCAGACGTGAGTCCCTTGCTCATTGCACCATCAGGATTCAGGCAAGCCGGGCCGACGAAGGCTGTGATGCCAGAAACCGGTCCCCGGAAGCTTGTTTCCTTCCCAGTACAAGAATTGGCTTGGTAGTTTGGTTTGCCCTGTTCCCATCATGCACTGGGACAGGTACAGGCTAATTTGCATGTAGCCAGGTTCTGAGCTGGGATGGTGCAGTGAACTAAAAAACGGTGATGGATTAAAACCATGATCTCTTGACTTGGTAAGAGTATTCTGCATCATTCAGAAACTCTGTCCATCACCACCCTCTTTTTCCCAAATCGATTTTATCCACACTCAGTGTGGGAGGGTATGCTCAGACGTGAGTCCCTTGCTCATTGCACCATCAGGATTCAGGCAAGCCGGGCCGACGAAGGCTGTGATGCCAGAAACCGGTCCCCGGAAGCTTGTTTCCTTCCCAGTACAAGAATTGGCTTGGTAGTTTGGTTTGTCCTGTTCCCATCATGCACTGGGACAGGTACAGACTAATTTGCATGTAGCCAGGTTCTGAGCTGGGATGGTGCAGTGAACTAAAAAACGGTGATGGATTAAAACCATGATCTCTTGACTTGGTAAGAGTATTCTGCATCCTTCAGAAACTCTGTCCATCACCACCCCCTTTTTCCCAAATCGATTTTATCCACACTCAGTGTGAGAGGGTATGCTCAGACGTGAGTCCCTTGCTCATTGCACCATCAGGATTCAGGCAAGCCGGGCCGACGAAGGCTGTGATGCCAGAAACCGGTCCCCGGAAGCTTGTTTCCTTCCCAGTACAAGAATTGGCTTGGTAGTTTGGTTTGCCCTGTTCCCATCATGCACTGGGACAGGTACAGACTAATTTGCATGTAGCCAGGTTCTGAGCTGGGATGGTGCAGTGAACTAAAAAACGGTGATGGATTAAAACCATGATCTCTTGACTTGGTAAGAGTATTCTGCATCATTCAGAAACTCTGTCCATCACCACCCCCTTTTTCCCAAATCGATTTTATCCACACTCAGTGTGGGAGGGTATGCTCAGACGTGAGTCCCTTGCTCATTGCACCATCAGGATTCAGGCAAGTCGGGCCGACGAAGGCTGTGATGCCAGAAATCGGTCCCCGGAAGCTTGTTTCCTTCCCAGTACAAGAATTGGCTTGGTAGTTTGGTTTGCCCTGTTCCCATCATGCACTGGGACAGGTACAGACTAATTTGCATGTAACCAGGCTCTGAGCTGGGATGGTGCAGTGAACTAAAAAACGGTGATGGATTAAAACCATGATCTCTTGACTTGGTAAGAGTATTCTGCATCATTCAGAAACTCTGTCCATCACCACCCCCTTTTTCCCAAATCGATTTTATCCACACTCAGTGTGGGAGGGTATGCTCAGACGTGAGTCCCTTGCTCATTGCACCATCAGGATTCAGGCAAGCCGGGCCGACGAAGGCTGTGATGCCAGAAACCGGTCCCCGGAAGCTTGTTTCCTTCCCAGTACAAGAATTGGCTTGGTAGTTTGGTTTGCCCTGTTCCCATCATGCACTGGGACAGGTACAGATTAATTTGCATGTAGCCAGGTTCTGAGCTGGGATGGTGCAGTGAACTAAAAAACGGTGATGGATTAAAACCATGATCTCTTGACTTGGTAAGAGTATTCTGCATCATTCAGAAACTCTGTCCATCACCACCTCCTTTTTCCCAAATCGGTTTTATCCACACTCAGTGTGGGAGGGTATGCTCAGACCTGAGTCCCTTGCTCATTGCACCATCAGGATTCAGGCAAGCCGGGCCGACAAAGGCTGTGATGCCAGAAACCGGTCCCCGGAAGCTTGTTTCCTTCCCAGTACAAGAATTGGCTTGGTAGTTTGGTTTGCCCTGTTCCCATCATGCACTGGGACAGGTACAGACTAATTTGCATGTAGCCAGGTTCTGAGCTGGGATGGTGCAGTGAACTAAAAAACGGTGATGGATTAAAACCATGATCTCTTGACTTGGTAAGAGTATTCTGCATCATTCAGAAACTCTGTCCATCACCACCCCCTTTTTCCCAAATCGATTTTATCCACACTCAGTGTGGGAGGGTATGCTCAGAAGTGAGTTCCTTGCTCATTGCACCATCAGGATTCAGGCAAGCCGGGCCGACGCAGGCTGTGATGCCAGAAACCGGTCCCCGGAAGCTTGTTTCCTTCCCAGTACAAGAATTGGCTTGGTAGTTTGGTTTGCCCTGTTCCCATCATGCACTGGGACAGGTACAGACTAATTTGCATGTAGCCAGGTTCTGAGCTGGGATGGTGCAGTGAACTAAAAAACGGTGATGGATTAAAACCATGATCTCTTGACTTGGTAAGAGTATTCTGCATCATTCAGAAACTCTGTCCATCACCACCCCCTTTTTCCCAAATCGATTTTATCCACACTCAGTGTGGGAGGGTATGCTCAGACGTGAGTCCCTTGCTCATTGCACCATCAGGATTCAGGCAAGCCGGGCCGACGAAGGCTGTGATGCCAGAAA
Source organism: Triturus cristatus (assembly GCF_964204655.1). NCBI lineage: Eukaryota > Metazoa > Chordata > Amphibia > Caudata > Salamandridae > Triturus > Triturus cristatus. The sequence continues at coordinate 450,860,676 of NC_140588.1, forward strand.
CCGGTCCCCGGAAGCTTGTTTCCTTCCCAGTACAAGAATTGGCTTGGTAGTTTGGTTTGCTCTGTTCCCATCATGCACTGGGACAGGTACAGACTAATTTGCATGTAGCCAGGTTCTGAGCTGGGATGGTGCAGTGAACTAAAAAACGGTGATGGATTAAAACCATGATCTCTTGCCTTGGTAAGAGTATTCTGCATCATTCAGAAACTCTGTCCATCACCACCCCCTTTTTCCCAAATCGATTTTATCCACACTCAGTGTGGGAGGGTATGCTCAGACGTGAGTCCCTTGCTCATTGCACCATCAGGATTCAGGCAAGCCGGGCCGACGAAGGCTGTGATGCCAGAAACCGGTCCCCGGAAGCTTGTTTCCTTCCCAATACAAGAATTGGCTTGGTAGTTTGGTTTGCCCTGTTCCCATCATGCACTGGGACAGGTACAGACGAATTTTCATGTAGCCAGGTTCTGAGCTGGGATGGTGCAGTGAACTAAAAAACGGTGATGGATTAAAACCATGATCTCTTGACTTGGTAAGAGTATTCTGCATCATTCAGAAACTCTGTCCATCACCACCCCCTTTTTCCCAAATCGATTTTATCCACACTCAGTGTGGGAGGGTATGCTCAGACGTGAGTCCCTTGCTCATTGCACCATCAGGATTCAGGCAAGCCGGGCCGACGAAGGCTGTGATGCCAGAAACCGGTCCCCGGAAGCTTGTTTCCTTCCCAGTACAAGAATTGGCTTGGTAGTTTGGTTTGCTCTGTTCCCATCATGCACTGGGACAGGTACAGACTAATTTGCATGTAGCCAGGTTCTGAGCTGGGATGGTGCAGTGAACTAAAAAACGGTGATGGATTAAAACCATGATCTCTTGACTTGGTAAGAGTATTCTGCATCATTCAGAAACTCTGTCCATCACCACCCCCTTTTTCCCAAATCGATTTTATCCACACTCAGTGTGGGAGGGTATGCTCAGACGTGAGTCCCTTGCTCATTGCACCATCAGGATTCAGGCAAGCCGGGCCGACGAAGGCTGTGATGCCAGAAACCGGTCCCCGGAAGCTTGTTTCCTTCCCAGTACAAGAATTGGCTTGGTAGTTTGGTTTGCCCTGTTCCCATCATGCACTGGGACAGGTACAGACTAATTTGCATGTAGCCAGGTTCTGAGCTGGGATGGTGCAGTGAACTAAAAAACGGTGATGGATTAAAACCATGATCTCTTGGTAAGAGTATTCTGCATCATTCAGAAACTCTGTCCATCACCACCCCCTTTTTCCCAAATCGATTTTATCCACACTCAGTGTGGGAGGGTATGCTCAGACGTGAGTCCCTTGCTCATTGCACCATCAGGATTCAGGCAAGCCGGGCCGACGAAGGCTGTGATGCCAGAAACCGGTCCCCGGAAGCTTGTTTCTTTCCCAGTACAAGAATTGGCTTGGTAGTTTGGTTTGCCCTGTTCCCATCATGCACTGGGACAGGTACAGACTAATTTGCATGTAGCCAGGTTCTGAGCTGGGATGGTGCAGTGAACTAAAAAACGGTGATGGATTAAAACCATGATCTCTTGACTTGGTAAGAGTATTCTGCATCATTCAGAAACTCTGTCCATCACCACCCCCTTTTTCCCAAATCGATTTTATCCACACTCAGTGTGGGAGGGTATGCTCAGACGTGAGTCCCTTGCTCATTGCACCATCAGGATTCAGGCAAGCTGGGCCGACGAAGGCTGTGATGCCAGAAACCGGTCTCCGGAAGCTTGTTTCCTTCCCAGTACAAGAATTGGCTTGGTAGTTTGGTTTGCCCTGTTCCCATCATGCACTGGGACAGGTACAGACTAATTTGCATGTAGCCAGGTTCTGAGCTGGGATGGTGCAGTGAACTAAAAAACGGTGATGGATTAAAACCATGATCTCTTGACTTGGTAAGAGTATTCTGCATCATTCAGAAACTCTGTCCATCACCACCCCCTTTTTCCCAAATCGATTTTATCCACACTCAGTGTGGGAGGGTATGCTCAGACGTGAGTCCCTTGCTCATTGCACCATCAGGATTCAGGCAAGCCGGGCCGACGAAGGCTGTGATGCCAGAAACCGGTCCCCGGAAGCTTGTTTCCTTCCCAGTACAAGAATTGGCTTGGTAGTTTGGTTTGCCCTGTTCCCATCATGCACTGGGACAGGTACAGACTAATTTGCATGTAGCCAGGTTCTGAGCTGGGATGGTGCAGTGAACTAAAAAACGGTGATGGATTAAAACCATGATCTCTTGACTTGGTAAGAGTATTCTGCATCATTCAGAAACTCTGTCCATCACCACCCCCTTTTTCCCAAATCGATTTTATCCACACTCAGTGTGGGAGGGTATGCTCAGACGTGAGTCCCTTGCTCATTGCACCATCAGGATTCAGGCAAGCCGGGCCGACGAAGGCTGTGATGCCAGAAACCGGTCCCCGGAAGCTTGTTTCCTTCCCAGTACAAGAATTGGCTTGGTAGTTTGGTTTGCCCTGTTCCCATCATGCACTGGGACAGGTACAGATTAATTTGCATGTAGCCAGGTTCTGAGCTGGGATGGTGCAGTGAACTAAAAAACGGTGATGGATTAAAACCATGATCTCTTGACTTGGTAAGAGTATTCTGCATCATTCAGAAACTCTGTCCATCACCACCCCCTTTTTCCCAAATCGGTTTTATCCACACTCAGTGTGGGAGGGTATGCTCAGACCTGAGTCCCTTGCTCATTGCACCATCAGGATTCAGGCAAGCCGGGCCGACAAAGGCTGTGATGCCAGAAACCGGTCCCCGGAAGCTTGTTTCCTTCCCAGTACAAGAATTGGCTTGGTAGTTTGGTTTGCCCTGTTCCCATCATGCACTGGGACAGGTACAGACTAATTTGCATGTAGCCAGGTTCTGAGCTGGGATGGTGCAGTGAACTAAAAAACGGTGATGGATTAAAACCATGATCTCTTGACTTGGTAAGAGTATTCTGCATCATTCAGAAACTCTGTCCATCACCACCCCCTTTTTCCCAAATCGATTTTATCCACACTCAGTGTGGGAGGGTATGCTCAGACGTGAGTTCCTTGCTCATTGCACCATCAGGATTCAGGCAAGCCGGGCCGACGAAGGCTGTGATGCCAGAAACCGGTCCCCGGAAGCTTGTTTCCTTCCCAGTACAAGAATTGGCTTGGTAGTTTGGTTTGCCCTGTTCCCATCATGCACTGGGACAGGTACAGACTAATTTGCATGTAGCCAGGTTCTGACCTGGGATGGTGCAGTGAACTAAAAAACGGTGATGGATTAAAACCATGATCTCTTGACTTGGTAAGAGTATTCTGCATCATTCAGAAACTCTGTCCATCACCACCCCCTTTTTCCCAAATCGATTTTATCCACACTCAGTGTGGGAGGGTATGCTCAGACGTGAGTCCCTTGCTCATTGCACCATCAGGATTCAGGCAAGCCGGGCCGACGAAGGCTGTGATGCCAGAAACCGGTCCCCGGAAGCTTGTTTCCTTCCCAGTACAAGAATTGGCTTGGTAGTTTGGTTTGCTCTGTTCCCATCATGCACTGGGACAGGTACAGACTAATTTGCATGTAGCCAGGTTCTGAGCTGGGATGGTGCAGTGAACTAAAAAACGGTGATGGATTAAAACCATGATCTCTTGACTTGGTAAGAGTATTCTGCATCATTCAGAAACTCTGTCCATCACCACCCCCTTTTTCCCAAATCGATTTTATCCACACTCAGTGTGGGAGGGTATGCTCAGACGTGAGTCCCTTGCTCATTGCACCATCAGGATTCAGGCAAGCCGGGCCGACGAAGGCTGTGATGCCAGAAACCGGTCCCCGGAAGCTTGTTTCCTTCCCAATACAAGAATTGGCTTGGTAGTTTGGTTTGCCCTGTTCCCATCATGCACTGGGACAGGTACAGACTAATTTTCATGTAGCCAGGTTCTGAGCTGGGATGGTGCAGTGAACTAAAAAACGGTGATGGATTAAAACCATGATCTCTTGACTTGGTAAGAGTATTCTGCATCATTCAGAAACTCTGTCCATCACCACCCCCTTTTTCCCAAATCGATTTTATCCACACTCAGTGTGGGAGGGTATGCTCAGACGTGAGTCCCTTGCTCATTGCACCATCAGGATTCAGGCAAGCCGGGCCGACGAAGGCTGTGATGCCAGAAACCGGTCCCCGGAAGCTTGTTTCCTTCCCAGTACAAGAATTGGCTTGGTAGTTTGGTTTGCTCTGTTCCCATCATGCACTGGGACAGGTACAGACTAATTTGCATGTAGCCAGGTTCTGAGCTGGGATGGTGCAGTGAACTAAAAAACGGTGATGGATTAAAACCATGATCTCTTGACTTGGTAAGAGTATTCTGCATCATTCAGAAACTCTGTCCATCACCACCCCCTTTTTCCCAAATCGATTTTATCCACACTCAGTGTGGGAGGGTATGCTCAGACGTGAGTCCCTTGCTCATTGCACCATCAGGATTCAGGCAAGCCGGGCCGACGAAGGCTGTGATGCCAGAAACCGGTCCCCGGAAGCTTGTTTCCTTCCCAATACAAGAATTGGCTTGGTAGTTTGGTTTGCCCTGTTCCCATCATGCACTGGGACAGGTACAGACGAATTTTCATGTAGCCAGGTTCTGAGCTGGGATGGTGCAGTGAACTAAAAAACGGTGATGGATTAAAACCATGATCTCTTGACTTGGTAAGAGTATTCTGCATCATTCAGAAACTCTGTCCATCACCACCCCCTTTTTCCCAAATCGATTTTATCCACACTCAGTGTGGGAGGGTATGCTCAGACGTGAGTCCCTTGCTCATTGCACCATCAGGATTCAGGCAAGCCGGGCCGACGAAGGCTGTGATGCCAGAAACCGGTCCCCGGAAGCTTGTTTCCTTCCCAGTACAAGAATTGGCTTGGTAGTTTGGTTTGCTCTGTTCCCATCATGCACTGGGACAGGTACAGACTAATTTGCATGTAGCCAGGTTCTGAGCTGGGATGGTGCAGTGAACTAAAAAACGGTGATGGATTAAAACCATGATCTCTTGACTTGGTAAGAGTATTCTGCATCATTCAGAAACTCTGTCCATCACCACCCCCTTTTTCCCAAATCGATTTTATCCACACTCAGTGTGGGAGGGTATGCTCAGACGTGAGTCCCTTGCTCATTGCACCATCAGGATTCAGGCAAGCCGGGCCGACGAAGGCTGTGATGCCAGAAACCGGTCCCCGGAAGCTTGTTTCCTTCCCAGTACAAGAATTGGCTTGGTAGTTTGGTTTGCCCTGTTCCCATCATGCACTGGGACAGGTACAGACTAATTTGCATGTAGCCAGGTTCTGAGCTGGGATGGTGCAGTGAACTAAAAAACGGTGATGGATTAAAACCATGATCTCTTGGTAAGAGTATTCTGCATCATTCAGAAACTCTGTCCATCACCACCCCCTTTTTCCCAAATCGATTTTATCCACACTCAGTGTGGGAGGGTATGCTCAGACGTGAGTCCCTTGCTCATTGCACCATCAGGATTCAGGCAAGCCGGGCCGACGAAGGCTGTGATGCCAGAAACCGGTCCCCGGAAGCTTGTTTCTTTCCCAGTACAAGAATTGGCTTGGTAGTTTGGTTTGCCCTGTTCCCATCATGCACTGGGACAGGTACAGACTAATTTGCATGTAGCCAGGTTCTGAGCTGGGATGGTGCAGTGAACTAAAAAACGGTGATGGATTAAAACCATGATCTCTTGACTTGGTAAGAGTATTCTGCATCATTCAGAAACTCTGTCCATCACCACCCCCTTTTTCCCAAATCGATTTTATCCACACTCAGTGTGGGAGGGTATGCTCAGACGTGAGTCCCTTGCTCATTGCACCATCAGGATTCAGGCAAGCTGGGCCGACGAAGGCTGTGATGCCAGAAACCGGTCTCCGGAAGCTTGTTTCCTTCCCAGTACAAGAATTGGCTTGGTAGTTTGGTTTGCCCTGTTCCCATCATGCACTGGGACAGGTACAGACTAATTTGCATGTAGCCAGGTTCTGAGCTGGGATGGTGCAGTGAACTAAAAAACGGTGATGGATTAAAACCATGATCTCTTGACTTGGTAAGAGTATTCTGCATCATTCAGAAACTCTGTCCATCACCACCCCCTTTTTCCCAAATCGATTTTATCCACACTCAGTGTGGGAGGGTATGCTCAGACGTGAGTCCCTTGCTCATTGCACCATCAGGATTCAGGCAAGCCGGGCCGACGAAGGCTGTGATGCCAGAAACCGGTCCCCGGAAGCTTGTTTCCTTCCCAGTACAAGAATTGGCTTGGTAGTTTGGTTTGCCCTGTTCCCATCATGCACTGGGACAGGTACAGACTAATTTGCATGTAGCCAGGTTCTGAGCTGGGATGGTGCAGTGAACTAAAAAACGGTGATGGATTAAAACCATGATCTCTTGACTTGGTAAGAGTATTCTGCATCATTCAGAAACTCTGTCCATCACCACCCCCTTTTTCCCAAATCGATTTTATCCACACTCAGTGTGGGAGGGTATGCTCAGACGTGAGTCCCTTGCTCATTGCACCATCAGGATTCAGGCAAGCCGGGCCGACGAAGGCTGTGATGCCAGAAACCGGTCCCCGGAAGCTTGTTTCCTTCCCAGTACAAGAATTGGCTTGGTAGTTTGGTTTGCCCTGTTCCCATCATGCACTGGGACAGGTACAGATTAATTTGCATGTAGCCATTTTCTGAGCTGGGATGGTGCAGTGAACTAAAAAACGGTGATGGATTAAAACCATGATCTCTTGACTTGGTAAGAGTATTCTGCATCATTCAGAAACTCTGTCCATCACCACCCCCTTTTTCCCAAATCGGTTTTATCCACACTCAGTGTGGGAGGGTATGCTCAGACCTGAGTCCCTTGCTCATTGCACCATCAGGATTCAGGCAAGCCGGGCCGACAAAGGCTGTGATGCCAGAAACCGGTCCCCGGAAGCTTGTTTCCTTCCCAGTACAAGAATTGGCTTGGTAGTTTGGTTTGCCCTGTTCCCATCATGCACTGGGACAGGTACAGACTAATTTGCATGTAGCCAGGTTCTGAGCTGGGATGGTGCAGTGAACTAAAAAACGGTGATGGATTAAAACCATGATCTCTTGACTTGGTAAGAGTATTCTGCATCATTCAGAAACTCTGTCCATCACCACCCCCTTTTTCCCAAATCGATTTTATCCACACTCAGTGTGGGAGGGTATGCTCAGACGTGAGTTCCTTGCTCATTGCACCATCAGGATTCAGGCAAGCCGGGCCGACGAAGGCTGTGATGCCAGAAACCGGTCCCCGGAAGCTTGTTTCCTTCCCAGTACAAGAATTGGCTTGGTAGTTTGGTTTGCCCTGTTCCCATCATGCACTGGGACAGGTACAGACTAATTTGCATGTAGCCAGGTTCTGACCTGGGATGGTGCAGTGAACTAAAAAACGGTGATGGATTAAAACCATGATCTCTTGACTTGGTAAGAGTATTCTGCATCATTCAGAAACTCTGTCCATCACCACCCCCTTTTTCCCAAATCGATTTTATCCACACTCAGTGTGGGAGGGTATGCTCAGACGTGAGTCCCTTGCTCATTGCACCATCAGGATTCAGGCAAGCCGGGCCGACGAAGGCTGTGATGCCAGAAACCGGTCCCCGTTAGCTTGTTTCCTTCCCAGTACAAGAATTGGCTTGGTAGTTTGGTTTGCTCTGTTCCCATCATGCACTGGGACAGGTACAGACTAATTTGCATGTAGCCAGGTTCTGAGCTGGGATGGTGCAGTGAACTAAAAAACGGTGATGGATTAAAACCATGATCTCTTGACTTGGTAAGAGTATTCTGCATCATTCAGAAACTCTGTCCATCACCACCCCCTTTTTCCCAAATCGATTTTATCCACACTCAGTGTGGGAGGGTATGCTCAGACGTGAGTCCCTTGCTCATTGCACCATCAGGATTCAGGCAAGCCGGGCCGACGAAGGCTGTGATGCCAGAAACCGGTCCCCGGAAGCTTGTTTCCTTCCCAATACAAGAATTGGCTTGGTAGTTTGGTTTGCCCTGTTCCCATCATGCACTGGGACAGGTACAGACTAATTTTCATGTAGCCAGGTTCTGAGCTGGGATGGTGCAGTGAACTAAAAAACGGTGATGGATTAAAACCATGATCTCTTGACTTGGTAAGAGTATTCTGCATCATTCAGAAACTCTGTCCATCACCACCCCCTTTTTCCCAAATCGATTTTATCCACACTCAGTGTGGGAGGGTATGCTCAGACGTGAGTCCCTTGCTCATTGCACCATCAGGATTCAGGCAAGCCGGGCCGACGAAGGCTGTGATGCCAGAAACCGGTCCCCGGAAGCTTGTTTCCTTCCCAGTACAAGAATTGGCTTGGTAGTTTGGTTTGCTCTGTTCCCATCATGCACTGGGACAGGTACAGACTAATTTGCATGTAGCCAGGTTCTGAGCTGGGATGGTGCAGTGAACTAAAAAACGGTGATGGATTAAAACCATGATCTCTTGACTTGGTAAGAGTATTCTGCATCATTCAGAAACTCTGTCCATCACCACCCCCTTTTTCCCAAATCGATTTTATCCACACTCAGTGTGGGAGGGTATGCTCAGACGTGAGTCCCTTGCTCATTGCACCATCAGGATTCAGGCAAGCCGGGCCGACGAAGGCTGTGATGCCAGAAACCGGTCCCCGGAAGCTTGTTTCCTTCCCAGTACAAGAATTGGCTTGGTAGTTTGGTTTGCCCTGTTCCCATCATGCACTGGGACAGGTACAGACTAATTTGCATGTAGCCAGGTTCTGAGCTGGGATGGTGCAGTGAACTAAAAAACGGTGATGGATTAAAACCATGATCTCTTGACTTGGTAAGAGTATTCTGCATCATTCAGAAACTCTGTCCATCACCACCCCCTTTTTCCCAAATCGATTTTATCCACACTCAGTGTGGGAGGGTATGCTCAGACGTGAGTCCCTTGCTCATTGCACCATCAGGATTCAGGCAAGCCGGGCCGACGAAGGCTGTGATGCCAGAAACCGGTCCCCGGAAGCTTGTTTCCTTCCCAGTACAAGAATTGGCTTGGTAGTTTGGTTTGCCCTGTTACCATCATGCACTGGGACAGGTACAGATTAATTTGCATGTAGCCAGGTTCTGAGCTGGGATGGTGCAGTGAACTAAAAAACGGTGATGGATTAAAACCATGATCTCTTGACTTGGTAAGAGTATTCTGCATCATTCAGAAACTCTGTCCATCACCACCCCCTTTTTCCCAAATCGGTTTTATCCACACTCAGTGTGGGAGGGTATGCTCAGACCTGAGTCCCTTGCTCATTGCACCATCAGGATTCAGGCAAGCCGGGCCGACAAAGGCTGTGATGCCAGAAACCGGTCCCCGGAAGCTTGTTTCCTTCCCAGTACAAGAATTGGCTTGGTAGTTTGGTTTGCCCTGTTCCCATCATGCACTGGGACAGGTACAGACTAATTTGCATGTAGCCAGGTTCTGAGCTGGGATGGTGCAGTGAACTAAAAAACGGTGATGGATTAAAACCATGATCTCTTGACTTGGTAAGAGTATTCTGCATCATTCAGAAACTCTGTCCATCACCACCCCCTTTTTCCCAAATCGATTTTATCCACACTCAGTGTGGGAGGGTATGCTCAGACGTGAGTTCCTTGCTCATTGCACCATCAGGATTCAGGCAAGCCGGGCCGACGAAGGCTGTGATGCCAGAAACCGGTCCCCGGAAGCTTGTTTCCTTCCCAGTACAAGAATTGGCTTGGTAGTTTGGTTTGCCCTGTTCCCATCATGCACTGGGACAGGTACAGACTAATTTGCATGTAGCCAGGTTCTGACCTGGGATGGTGCAGTGAACTAAAAAACGGTGATGGATTAAAACCATGATCTCTTGACTTGGTAAGAGTATTCTGCATCATTCAGAAACTCTGTCCATCACCACCCCCTTTTTCCCAAATCGATTTTATCCACACTCAGTGTGGGAGGGTGTGCTCAGACGTGAGTCCCTTGCTCATTGCACCATCAGGATTCAGGCAAGCCGGGCCGACGAAGGCTGTGATGCCAGAAACCGGTCCCCGGAAGCTTGTTTCCTTCCCAGTACAAGAATTGGCTTGGTAGTTTGGTTTGCTCTGTTCCCATCATGCACTGGGACAGGTACAGACTAATTTGCATGTAGCCAGGTTCTGAGCTGGGATGGTGCAGTGAACTAAAAAACGGTGATGGATTAAAACCATGATCTCTTGACTTGGTAAGAGTATTCTGCATCATTCAGAAACTCTGTCCATCACCACCCCCTTTTTCCCAAATCGATTTTATCCACACTCAGTGTGGGAGGGTATGCTCAGACGTGAGTCCCTTGCTCATTGCACCATCAGGATTCAGGCAAGCCGGGCCGACGAAGGCTGTGATGCCAGAAACCGGTCCCCGGAAGCTTGTTTCCTTCCCAATACAAGAATTGGCTTGGTAGTTTGGTTTGCCCTGTTCCCATCATGCACTGGGACAGGTACAGACTAATTTTCATGTAGCCAGGTTCTGAGCTGGGATGGTGCAGTGAACTAAAAAACGGTGATGGATTAAAACCATGATCTCTTGACTTGGTAAGAGTATTCTGCATCATTCAGAAACTCTGTCCATCACCACCCCCTTTTTCCCAAATCGATTTTATCCACACTCAGTGTGGGAGGGTATGCTCAGACGTGAGTCCCTTGCTCATTGCACCATCAGGATTCAGGCAAGCCGGGCCGACGAAGGCTGTGATGCCAGAAACCGGTCCCCGGAAGCTTGTTTCCTTCCCAGTACAAGAATTGGCTTGGTAGTTTGGTTTGCTCTGTTCCCATCATGCACTGGGACAGGTACAGACTAATTTGCATGTAGCCAGGTTCTGAGCTGGGATGGTGCAGTGAACTAAAAAACGTGATGGATTAAAACCATGATCTCTTGACTTGGTAAGAGTATTCTGCATCATTCAGAAACTCTGTCCATCACCACCCCCTTTTTCCCAAATCGATTTTATCCACACTCAGTGTGGGAGGGTATGCTCAGACGTGAGTCCCTTGCTCATTGCACCATCAGGATTCAGGCAAGCCGGGCCGACGAAGGCTGTGATGCCAGAAACCGGTCCCCGGAAGCTTGTTTCCTTCCCAGTACAAGAATTGGCTTGGTAGTTTGGTTTGTCCTGTTCCCATCATGCACTGGGACAGGTACAGACTAATTTGCATGTAGCCAGGTTCTGAGCTGGGATGGTGCAGTGAACTAAAAAACGGTGATGGATTAAAACCATGATCTCTTGGTAAGAGTATTCTGCATCATTCAGAAACTCTGTCCATCACCACCCCCTTTTTCCCAAATCGATTTTATCCACACTCAGTGTGGGAGGGTATGCTCAGACGTGAGTCCCTTGCTCATTGCACCATCAGGATTCAGGCAAGCCGGGCCGACGAAGGCTGTGATGCCAGAAACCGGTCCCCGGAAGCTTGTTTCCTTCCCAGTACAAGAATTGGCTTGGTAGTTTGGTTTGCCCTGTTCCCATCATGCACTGGGACAGGTACAGACTAATTTGCATGTAGCCAGGTTCTGAGCTGGGATGGTGCAGTGAACTAAAAAACGGTGATGGATTAAAACCATGATCTCTTGACTTGGTAAGAGTATTCTGCATCATTCAGAAACTCTGTCCATCACCACCCCCTTTTTCCCAAATCGATTTTATCCACACTCAGTGTGGGAGGGTATGCTCAGACGTGAGTCCCTTGCTCATTGCACCATCAGGATTCAGGCAAGCTGGGCCGACGAAGGCTGTGATGCCAGAAACCGGTCTCCGGAAGCTTGTTTCCTTCCCAGTACAAGAATTGGCTTGGTAGTTTGGTTTGCCCTGTTCCCATCATGCACTGGGACAGGTACAGACTAATTTGCATGTAGCCAGGTTCTGAGCTGGGATGGTGCAGTGAACTAAAAAACGGTGATGGATTAAAACCATGATCTCTTGACTTGGTAAGAGTATTCTGCATCATTCAGAAACTCTGTCCATCACCACCCCCTTTTTCCCAAATCGATTTTATCCACACTCAGTGTGGGAGGGTATGCTCAGACGTGAGTCCCTTGCTCATTGCACCATCAGGATTCAGGCAAGCCGGGCCGACGAAGGCTGTGATGCCAGAAACCGGTCCCCGGAAGCTTGTTTCCTTCCCAGTACAAGAATTGGCTTGGTAGTTTGGTTTGCCCTGTTCCCATCATGCACTGGGACAGGTACAGACTAATTTGCATGTAGCCAGGTTCTGAGCTGGGATGGTGCAGTGAACTAAAAAACGGTGATGGATTAAAACCATGATCTCTTGACTTGGTAAGAGTATTCTGCATCATTCAGAAACTCTGTCCATCACCACCCCCTTTTTCCCAAATCGATTTTATCCACACTCAGTGTGGGAGGGTATGCTCAGACGTGAGTCCCTTGCTCATTGCACCATCAGGATTCAGGCAAGCCGGGCCGACGAAGGCTGTGATGCCAGAAACCGGTCCCCGGAAGCTTGTTTCCTTCCCAGTACAAGAATTGGCTTGGTAGTTTGGTTTGCCCTGTTCCCATCATGCACTGGGACAGGTACAGACTAATTTGCATGTAGCCAGGTTCTGAGCTGGGATGGTGCAGTGAACTAAAAAACGGTGATGGATTAAAACCATGATCTCTTGACTTGGTAAGAGTATTCTGCATCATTCAGAAACTCTGTCCATCACCACCCCCTTTTTCCCAAATCGATTTTATCCACACTCAGTGTGAGAGGGTATGCTCAGACGTGAGTCCCTTGCTCATTGCACCATCAGGATTCAGGCAAGCCGGGCCGACGAAGGCTGTGATGCCAGAAACCGGTCCCCGGAAGCTTGTTTCCTTCCCAGTACAAGAATTGGCTTGGTAGTTTGGTTTGCCCTGTTCCCATCATGCACTGGGACAGGTACAGACTAATTTGCATGTAGCCAGGTTCTGAGCTGGGATGGTGCAGTGAACTAAAAAACGGTGATGGATTAAAACCATGATCTCTTGACTTGGTAAGAGTATTCTGCATCATTCAGAAACTCTGTCCATCACCACCCCCTTTTTCCCAAATCGATTTTATCCACACTCAGTGTGGGAGGGTATGCTCAGACGTGAGTCCCTTGCTCATTGCACCATCAGGATTCAGGCAAGCCGGGCCGACGAAGGCTGTGATGCCAGAAACCGGTCCCCGGAAGCTTGTTTCCTTCCCAGTACAAGAATTGGCTTGGTAGTTTGGTTTGCCCTGTTCCCATCATGCACTGGGACAGGTACAGACTAATTTGCATGTAACCAGGTTCTGAGCTGGGATGGTGCAGTGAACTAAAAAACGGTGATGGATTAAAACCATGATCTCTTGACTTGGTAAGAGTATTCTGCATCATTCAGAAACTCTGTCCATCACCACCCCCTTTTTCCCAAATCGATTTTATCCACACTCAGTGTGGGAGGGTATGCTCAGACGTGAGTCCCTTGCTCATTGCATCATCAGGATTCAGGCAAGCCGGGCCGACGAAGGCTGTGATGCCAGAAACCGGTCCCCGGAAGCTTGTTTCCTTCCCAGTACAAGAATTGGCTTGGTAGTTTGGTTTGCCCTGTTCCCATCATGCACTGGGACAGGTACAGATTAATATGCATGTAGCCAGGTTCTGAGCTGGGATGGTGCAGTGAACTAAAAAACGGTGATGGATTAAAACCATGATCTCTTGACTTGGTAAGAGTATTCTGCATCATTCAGAAACTCTGTCCATCACCACCCACTTTTTCCCAAATCGGTTTTATCCACACTCAGTGTGGGAGGGTATGCTCAGACCTGAGTCCCTTGCTCATTGCACCATCAGGATTCAGGCAAGCTGGGCCGACAAAGGCTGTGATGCCAGAAACCGGTCCCCGGAAGCTTGTTTCCTTCCCAGTACAAGAATTGGCTTGGTAGTTTGGTTTGCCCTGTTCCCATCATGCACTGGGACAGGTACAGACTAATTTGCATGTAGCCAGGTTCTGAGCTGGGATGGTGCAGTGAACTAAAAAACGGTGATGGATTAAAACCATGATCTCTTGACTTGGTAAGAGTATTCTGCATCATTCAGAAACTCTGTCCATCACCACCCCCTTTTTCCCAAATCGATTTTATCCACACTCAGTGTGGGAGGGTATGCTCAGACGTGAGTCCCTTGCTCATTGCACCATCAGGATTCAGGCAAGCCGGGCCGACGAAGGCTGTGATGCCAGAAACCGGTCCCCGGAAGCTTGTTTCCTTCCCAGTACAAGAATTGGCTTGGTAGTTTGGTTCGCCCTGTTTCCATCATGCACTGGGACAGGTACAGACTAATTTGCATGTAGCCAGGTTCTGAGCTGGGATGGTGCAGTGAACTAAAAAACGGTGATGGATTAAAACCATGATCTCTTGACTTGGTAAGAGTATTCTGCATCATTCAGAAACTCTGTCCATCACCACCCCCTTTTTCCCAAATCGATTTTATCCACACTCAGTGTGGGAGGGTATGCTCAGACGTGAGTCCCTTGCTCATTGCACCATCAGGATTCAGGCAAGCCGGGCCGACGAAGGCTGTGATGCCAGAAACCGGTCCCCGGAAGCTTGTTTCCTTCCCAGTACAAGAATTGGCTTGGTAGTTTGGTTTGCTCTGTTCCCATCATGCACTGGGACAGGTACAGACTAATTTGCATGTAGCCAGGTTCTGAGCTGGGATGGTGCAGTGAACTAAAAAACGGTGATGGATTAAAACCATGATCTCTTGACTTGGTAAGAGTATTCTGCATCATTCAGAAACTCTGTCCATCACCACCCCCTTTTTCCCAAATCGATTTTATCCACACTCAGTGTGGGAGGGTATGCTCAGACGTGAGTCCCTTGCTCATTGCACCATCAGGATTCAGGCAAGCCGGGCCGACGAAGGCTGTGATGCCAGAAACCGGTCCCCGGAAGCTTGTTTCCTTCCCAGTACAAGAATTGGCTTGGTAGTTTGGTTTGCCCTGTTCCCATCATGCACTGGGACAGGTACAGACTAATTTGCATGTAGCCAGGTTCTGAGCTGGGATGGTGCAGTGAACTAAAAAACGGTGATGGATTAAAACCATGATCTCTTGACTTGGTAAGAGTATTCTGCATCATTCAGAAACTCTGTCCATCACCACCCCCTTTTTCCCAAATCGATTTTATCCACACTCAGTGTGGGAGGGTATGCTCAGACGTGAGTCCCTTGCTCATTGCACCATCAGGATTCAGGCAAGCTGGGCCGACGAAGTCTGTGATGCCAGAAACCGGTCTCCGGAAGCTTGTTTCCTTCCCAGTACAAGAATTGGCTTGGTAGTTTGGTTTGCCCAGTTCCCATCATGCACTGGGACAGGTACAGACTAATTTGCATGTAGCCAGGTTCTGAGCTGGGATGGTGCAGTGAACTAAAAAACGGTGATGGATTAAAACCATGATCTCTTGACTTGGTAAGAGTATTCTGCATCATTCAGAAACTCTGTCCATCACCACCCCCTTTTTCCCAAATCGATTTTATCCACACTCAGTGTGAGAGGGTATGCTCAGACGTGAGTCCCTTGCTCATTGCACCATCAGGATTCAGGCAAGCCGGGCCGACGAAGGCTGTGATGCCAGAAACCGGTCCCCGGAAGCTTGTTTCCTTCCCAGTACAAGAATTGGCTTGGTAGTTTGGTTTGCCCTGTTCCCATCATGCACTGGGACAGGTACAGACTAATTTGCATGTAGCCAGGTTCTGAGCTGGGATGGTGCAGTGAACTAAAAAACGGTGATGGATTAAAACCATGATCTCTTGACTTGGTAAGAGTATTCTGCATCATTCAGAAACTCTGTCCATCACCACCCCCTTTTTCCCAAATCGATTTTATTCACACTCAGTGTGGGAGGGTATGCTCAGACGTGAGTCCCTTGCTCATTGCACCATCAGGATTCAGGCAAGCCGGGCAGATGAAGGCTGTGATGCCAGAAACCGGTCCCCGGAAGCTTGTTTCCTTCCCAGTACAAGAATTGGCTTGGTAGTTTGGTTTGCCCTGTTCCCATCATGCACTGGGACAGGTACAGACTAATTTGCATGTAGCCAGGTTCTGAGCTGGGATGGTGCAGTGAACTAAAAAACGGTGATGGATTAAAACCATGATCTCTTGACTTGGTAAGAGTATTCTGCATCATTCAGAAACTCTGTCCATCACCACCCCCTTTTTCCCAAATCGATTTTATCCACACTCAGTGTGGGAGGGTATGCTCAGGCGTGAGTCCCTTGCTCATTGCACCATCAGGATTCAGGCAAGCCGGGCCGACGAAGGCTGTGATGCCAGAAACCGGTCCCGGGAAGCTTGTTTCCTTCCCAGTACAAGAATTGGCTTGGTAGTTTGGTTTGCCCTGTTCCCATCATGCACTGGGACAGGTACAGACTAATTTGCATGTAGCCAGGTTCTGAGCTGGGATGGTGCAGTGAACTTAAAAATGGTGATGGATTAAAACCATGATCTCTTGACTTGGTAAGAGTATTCTGCATCATTCAGAAACTCTGTCCATCACCACCCCCTTTTTCCCAAATCGATTTTATCCACACTCAGTGTGGGAGGGTATGCTCAGACGTGAGTCCCTTGCTCATTGCACCATCAGGATTCAGGCAAGCCGGGCCGACGAAGGCTGTGATGCCAGAAACCGGTCCCCGGAAGCTTGTTTCCTTCCCAGTACAAGAATTGGCTTGGTAGTTTGGTTTGCCCTGTTCCCATCATGCACTGGGACAGGTACAGACTAATTTGCATGTAGCCAGGTTCTGAGCTGGGATGGTGCAGTGAACTAAAAAACGGTGATGGATTAAAACCATGATCTCTTGACTTGGTAAGAGTATTCTGCATCATTCAGAAACTCTGTCCATCACCACCCCCTTTTTCGCAAATCGATTTTATCCACACTCAGTGTGGGAGGGTATGCTCAGACGTGAGTCCCTTGCTCATTGCACCATCAGGATTCAGGCAAGCCGGGCCGACGAAGACTGTGATGCCAGAAACCGGTTCCCGGAAGCTTGTTTCCTTCCCAGTACAAGAATTGGCTTGGTAGTTTGGTTTGCCCTGTTCCCATCATGCACTGGGACAGGTACAGACTAATTTGCATGTAGCCAGGTTCTGAGCTGGGATGGTGCAGTGAACTAAAAAACGGTGATGGATTAAAACCATGATCTCTTGACTTGGTAAGAGTATTCTGCATCATTCAGAAACTCTGTCCATCACCACCCCCTTTTTCCCAAATCAATAAATAGGCACCTTCCATTTTCTTTGGGCCTTTAGTATGGCAGGTCTTTTGGTTTACTCTACAGAAATTGTGTGGTCTTGTCAGTAGCCTTGCACCCCTGGGGCGGTTTTCTAGGGAGGTGCATTCTATATACAGGACTGTGTCTCCAGAAAGACACTCCCCATCCAGCACTATAAATATATATATATATATATCACTGAAAAAAACGTAGGGACGTTATAGTTAGTTGGACATTTCACTCATACAAAACCAGAGAAATTCCACCGCTATAGTTCAGCTAACTATAACTCGTGCCCCCGAAATGCAATGCTGATAACGTCACATATTACATCATTCATGACATGGTCAGTGACATCACTGATGACATCACTGATGACATCATCCAGTGACTGTGTGTTTCTGTAAAGTTTAATTTTGTTTTATATATATGCCAAGCTGTATTGAGGAATGAGTGGGTGTATAAATGTCTGTATGGAGGATTTAGTAGGTATGCGACTGACTGTATGTGATTAAATGTGCCTTACTGAGTGCATGGGTTAGTGACTAAACTGTGTGAAAGTCTATATCAGTCTGTCTGTTGTTGTGTAAGCTGCTGCATGGGTTGGTGAGTAGCTGCATGAGTGTCTATATGGGTTATTGATTGCTTGCCTGAGTATTTGTTTGGCTGCCTGAGTGTGTGTGTGGGTGGGAGGGAGGTGTGTGACTCTGTGCATAGATGTGTGAGTGGTTGATTCACTGGGTGCATGTGGAAACAGCTGTATGGGTGGGTGAGTCTGTGTATGGGTGTGTTGGCGAGTAAATGGATGTCTCAATGGTACATGTCCAAGTAACTACATATGTAAAAGGCAGTGTATGTGAGAGTTGGAGTATATAAATGACTATACGTGATCAGTGATTGTGAGAGTGGCTGTATGGATGAGTGCGTACTTGTATCAGTGATTGTATAAGAGAGTAAGTATGCGTTTGTTAGTATCTGTATGAATAAGTGATGTGGTGTGTGTATAACTGTATAGGGGAATAAATGGAAGAGTGATTGATTCTTTACATGACTGACTAGGTGTGTGAGTAACTCTGGATGAGTGGTGGTGTGTGAGTGTCTGTATAGGTGTATTAGTGCATATGATAGTGTTGTATTGATGAGTGACTGCATGTATAAGTGATTGTATGGGTGAATGAGTGGATGAGTGTGTAGACCTAGGAATCAGTGAGTGCATATGTAGTAACTGGTATTGGTGTGTCTATGGTTTCAAAAATGTTAGTCTGTATTTTAAAGTGGGTGTATCAAAGGTTATATTAGGGTGTGAGGAGGTGCATCAGATTTTCATGTGGATGATGTCATCAGTGATGTCACTGACCATGTAATGAATGATGTAATATGTGACGTCATCAGTAGTGCATTGCGGGGGAGAGAGTTATAGTTAGCTGAACTAACTATAATGGTGGAGTGAAATGTCCAAATAACTATAACGTCCCTGAAACCTACGTTTTTTTCTGTAAATTTCTAAGGTTTTTTAAATGGTAATTTCTAACTATAACATTCCTTAAACCCATGTTTTTTTTTTGTGAATTTCAAAGGCTTTTTAAATGCTAATTTCTAACTATAACATAGCAGCCCCGTTGGCAGAGTAGTGGAGAAAGGTGAGCGTGGCCTTCAAACACCCTTTAGCAATCCCACTGTGTGGGATTTAGCGGACATAAGAGGAGGGATAGTTAGCCCCCAACGTCACCCTTGGGGGCCAACTACCCCTTTTATTACCTCCAAGTCCCACACAGCAGGATTGCTAACTTGCTATACCAGGCCCCACCCCCCTCCCTGCAGCACTCTGCAAACGCACCCCCTGGCACGTTCTAAGTTGGGGGATTAAGTCCCCATGAATCCTGAGGGTCCCTGGGGGCCAACTAGGCCACCAGGTACCTCCAGTAAGTGCCACAGAGCTGCATTGCAGAGAGATGTAAAAAGGGGCGTGCCCCGGAACAGCTCTATGAAACGCAGCTCCCTGGCGCATACTGGAGGTACTTGGTGGGGTAGTTGGCCCCCAGGGACCCTCAGTGTTCAAGGGGAACTAATTCCCCAACTTACAAGGCGCCAGGGGGCACGATTGCAGAGTGCAGCAGGGAGGGGGCGGGGCCTCCAGCGCAATGCCGTTTTTTTTTTGTTTTTTTAGAAGGAGAGCTGTGTGGCCCCCTTCTTTTACTATTTTTGGGGCCCTGAGGACTCCATCCCCCAGGGCCAGACCCCCTTTTTTATTAGAATAAAATGGGAGGGGGGCTGCGTGGCCCCCCTCCCGAGGCCAATTATGACCCCGGGGACCCCATTCCCTGGGGCCTGGCCACCCTTTTTTTAAATTTATATATTTTTTTTTAAGGGAGGGGGGTCGTGTGGCCACCCTCCCGAGGCCAATAATGGCCCTGGGGACCCCATCTTCCGGGGCAGGCCAGAATTTTCTTTTTTTTTATTTGCAGGGGGGCCACGTGCCCCCCCTCCTAAAGCCAATTATGGCCCCGGGGACCCCATTCCCTGGGGCCGGCCTTTCCTTTTTTTTCTTATTTAATATTGGGGAGTAGAGCTGCGTGGCCCCCCTCCCAGGCCACTTATGGCCCGAGTACCCCATACCCCAGGGCTGGCCTTTCCTTTTAAAAAAGAAACAAAATTCTCAGGGGAGGGGGCTCGCATGGCCCCGGGGACCCCATCCCACGGGGCCCGGCCTCTCCGTTGGGGACCGTGGGGGGAGCCCCAATTCCCCCACGGTCCCGCCGGCTCTCCGCCTTCTGTAGGAGCCGGCATTGCTTTTCCACATGGGGAGCTGCTAACATGCAGCTCCCTTAGTGGAAAAGCAATCTGCTTTGGATTTTGGAAGCGAGAGCGGGAATCCTGCTCATGATTGCAAAATCCAAACCAGTGTTTGCTATGACAGGGCGGGAGCCGCACGACTCCTGCCCTGCCATAGCAACCAGCAGTGTCCCAGGGTAGGCACCCTGGGATACTACAGGAGCTGGCCCTGGTGGGTGGCAGTCCCCAGGGCCATGAAAGGCTCCAGGAGGTGGACTGCGCGACCCCCCTCCCTACCATTACAAAGCCCCGGGTAGGTGGTGGTCCCCGCATTTATATATATAGTGTCCCGGGGAGGTGGTGGTCCTCGGGGCGTGTTGGGGGTTCGAGCCCCCCCAAACAGGTTTTATATAATAAAAGAGCCCCGGGGAGGTGGCGGTCCCCAGGGCAGTGTGGGGGGTTGGGACCTCCACGCTTTTTTTAAACAGCTCCGGGGAGGTGGCGGTCCCTGGGGCAGCGTGGGGGGGGATTGGGACCCGCCATGCATTTTTTGAACAGCCCCGGGAACTGCCACCCCCCGCTGGCCCCTGCAAATTGGCTCTGCCCCCGGGACCTGGCCCACCTAGGTAGCCTGTACTTCGTTTTTTTAAATAATTTCTGCAGGATTTGCGACCCCATCGTGATTTCCGCCAAAATAATTTTAAAAAAAATGCTTTTTCTGGCCCTGGGGATCCTTGTGGGACCCCCTGAGCAAGCCTAGGAGGTCAGGGTGTTTCTACCCTGCCCCCTTTTCTTGTTTTTTAACCTCTTTTTTCTGTTTTCTTGTGACTCGGTAGGGGGGTTCGGAAATCCACTGCGTCCCTAGCTATCGAAACTTCTTCTTTTTTATATTTCTCAGGAACTACTAAACGGATTTACACCATTTAACAACAAGCATTTGCAATGCAATAGATCTCGCATTTGCGAGAATTTGAGCTATTGGCATTGTTAATGACAACTTCTTTTATTTATGTGTTTTGAAAACTTGCAAACGGTGTGTAAATACGCACTTTGTACTAATAGAAGCAAGGCTGTCAGTAAAAGAAGCGCAGTTACTGCCAGCCTTGCTTCTCGTAAGCAAGGACTATAAACACCGCCTGCACGTTTTCAAAACACATAAATAACAAGCGGTGCGTAAACACACACTTTGTACTTATAGTGGTTGCTTACGAGAAGCGAGGCTGGCAGTAAAGGAGGAGCAGTACCTGCCAGCCTCGCTTCTCGTAAGCAACCACTATAAGTACAAAGTGTGTGTTTACACACCGCTTGCAGGCTTTCAAAACACATAAATAAAAGCCATTGTCATTTACAATACCAATAGATCAAATTCTCATAAATGTGAGACCTATTGCATTGCAAAATCTTGTTGTTTTTGTAAGTAGTGTGTTCGCCAGTTCAGTCCCATTTTAGGTTTGGCGGGCATGGTTTCCCTGAGGATATTATATCTTTCAATTGGATTTATTACTGAAGAAATGCAAAGTGGAAATGTCACAATAGGTGTAAACCACAAGTGCTCTGCAAGGCCTGTCCTTTGCAACAAAAAAAAGTGAGGTTGAAGGGCGGGGCTTTCGTGAACAGGTGGTCTTCCCTCCAAATGTGTATAGGCCACCTGCCCAGCTTTGTTTGATACATTAAATTGCAGCAGCCCCAAAGACATACGGTAATATAAATAGCTCCCAGAGCACGGAGTCTCTAGGCACCCGTGAGTTTAGGTAATCCCCCAGTAATGTGCGAAGAATGACAGGTGCCTTCGTTGGTTGGGGGGGTTCATTCCAGCCGAGTGTGAGGGAAAACCTGAGTCCTGAACGGGGGCGGGAGGATGTTATCACTATACAGTGTGCACAGCGGAGCACAAGATCACACAGCTCTGCATACTTCTGCAGATATGCGAGGAATAGGCTTGTTTCTTGTGCGGGGACATCCCCTACTCCCTGCAAAGCTTAATCAGCAGCACTTATTTCATGCACTGTTTATAGTTTCACAGATCACATAGAAACGGGCAGTGTTTATTTACAAATGCTCTGGTGGAAAGCAAGGGAGGAGTTGCCATCTGGCAAAGGACTGCGAGAACACACAAGGAAAACCAGAACTGTTACGAACTGCGCTTTAAAAGGTCACAGAATAGCAACAAAAATCCACTTTGGGAGTTTTAGAAAATATATCATTCGATTCCTCCGGAGCAATATCAAGCAATGCGCCTTTCAGGAAACAGTGAAAACTAGCACTGGAAAAACCGCCAGCTACACTAAGCGCAATATAGGCACCCCAGGCCAAGCAGTCAATGAATCCAGGGGGGTGTGCAAACTAATAAAACAAGGTTACTTATAATTGTAGATTTACACGCTAAAACATGGTGGTAATAGTGCTGTTTGACAAGATGCGCGATCTTGGGCAAAATTAAAACAACACAGGGACAGAAAAAAACAAGCGGCCGCGAAAGTGATCGCGAGCACGATCAAACATCAAAGCGGCCGCGAAAGTGAAAGTAATGGCGGTCAAGCGCGTGGCGCGTGCGCCCGCGCACATGCACTGTACCTCTGGGCTGGCCTGGTAGCACTTTTTGGAGCCCTCTCAAAAAGTCTTGCCAGACCAGCGCCCGCATTGAAATGGTAGAATGCTAAAGTTGGCATCTGATTTAGTAGAATTTAGTGATGGCATAAAATACCATCAGAGAGCGGATTGATGGAGCAAGGTTTCGCATAAAAAGAAACTTGCTCGTATACAATCCTCTCAAATAACCTATAACATTGCAACCAACCTGGGCCTTGGAGGGTGACCGTGTCTCTGTTTCCTTGTGGTTTCTATGCATGCGCAATGTTTGCTTGTCCTGAACAAGTGAAGTAATTGACTGGCTGCCAAACCCTAAGCCCAGCAAGGACATGGGAAAACCAACTCTTGACCCTACGATAGGAAGAGGACGCAACATTGTAATATAAACTTATCGATCCACATATGAAATGCTTGTGGGAATAAAGCTTGTGGGTATTAAACTTAAGAGGCGGGAGTTAGACAATAGACTAAAGAAAAATATTGCACTCGGTATGGTGTGATGTCCTCACCCCACTGCTTGGCCCAATCAAATTGCGGGTGAACATGGAATTGAAACATTTGGGGGTGGATCATACATTTGAATTGGTATACCTGAGGTAAGTTCTAGATAGTTAGACACACTTGATGCTGAGATGCTGAGATGCTGATGCTATGCTGAGATGCTATCCGATTTTGCTGCAATCTGACTGAAGAATCCAACACTAGGGAAATTCGTGGAACAGCCGAGGAGGCACATCTAGGAAGGGGTCCAGATGAGCCCGAGCCAGAGAGAGTAGCACCAGAGAGGGGTGTAACGCTGGCGTTACACTAGAAGAGATCACCTTCCCTGTTCTGAACCTGTCCTGAATCCTTGACTCTCTGTTGCCGGGGTCCTCACACCATACTAGGTAAATATAACTGTAGGGTAAATGCTCCATACTTGCTCTCTATTCTTTCTCTCCTCGGGTACTGTCATTGCAAGAATTTCATTGATGCAACCAATTATAAGCTAACTGAACTGTTTTTCCTGATGGAGAATTCTGGTACTTCTATGTGTATCTTGATTTGACTCACAAAATGATTAATTCAGATAAACTTTTAAAACTTCTTCTGAGTCTGTGGTTCTTTAAATTAAAGTTAAATGCATTATTGTATGTCCTCCCTATTCTAATCTACTACTAGATCTTTCGAATTGTTCATTTACTCAGGAGACAGGAATGGTAAGAATACTGGTGTAAAGGTTTCCTAGGGTAAAATAAAATTGATGACCAGTGGATATTTGCCAGCAAATTGAATGTATGAATGTATTTGGGCCCAAATGAGTGTTGTGTGTATGAATGTGTAGAGCTGGTAAACTCGCTGCATCAGTCTGCACCACGCATCCTCGACGTAACCAGCCCTGTTCAGCAGGGCTTACTGACTACCTGTAGCCAGCCCACGCTCCATTGTGGTCGGCTTGAACTTTTGACTTTGTCCCGGTGCGGCGTGACCAGATATCCCAAGTAAGCGCTTTTTGCTTCTAAGTGGTATTTAACAGCTTATTCCTTAAAACGTTCTATTGATTGGATTTTTGTCATTTTTGTCCCGTTTTATTATTAAAATATTCTCAATTTTTCTAAACTTGTGCGGGATCTTTTTGTGTGGTGTTTTTACTGTTTTTACTGTTTGAAGTGATGTTTAAAAACTTTATACATTGACTTCAAGTTAAACCTGACTGCTCTGTGCCAAGCTACCGTGCTCACTACGCCACTGGAGTCAAGCTATCCTGGCTGATGACGGCTGATAGCCAGAAACCGGTCCTAGGATGCTTGATTCTGGTCCAGGGAAGACATGGCTTGGCAGTTCGGGCTGGACTGTTCCCATGAGGCACAGGGTCAAGACTGATTTGCATATGGCCATGTCTGAACTGGGGTGGCGTAGTGGGCAAAAGAACGATGGATTTAACCCAGATCTCTTGACTGGGGGAGAATGTATGCATTGTCAGCATTCTGTCCATCATTTGTTTGTTGTAACGCTTTTCGCCCTAAGTGGGATGGGTATTCCCAGACGTGGGACCCGTGCTCACTACGCCACTGGAGTCAAGCTATCCTGGCTGATGACGGCTGATAGCCAGAAACCGGTCCTAGGATGCTTGATTCTGGTCCAGGGAAGACATGGCTTGGCAGTTCGGGCTGGACTGTTCCCATGAGGCACAGGGTCAAGACTGATTTGCATATGGCCATGTCTGAACTGGGGTGGCGTAGTGGGCAAAAGAACGATGGATTTAACCCAGATCTCTTGACTGGGGGAGAATGTATGCATTGTCAGCATTCCGTCCATCATTTGTTTGTTGTAACGCTTTTCGCCCTAAGTGGGATGGGTATTCCCAGACGTGGGACCCGTGCTCACTACGCCACTGGAGTCAAGCTATCCTGGCTGATGACGGCTGATAGCCAGAAACCGGTCCTAGGATGCTTGATTCTGGTCCAGGGAAGACATGGCTTGGCAGTTCGGGCTGGACTGTTCCCATGAGGCACAGGGTCAAGACTGATTTGCATATGGCCATGTCTGAACTGGGGTGGCGTAGTGGGCAAAAGAACGATGGATTTAACCCAGATCTCTTGACTGGGGGAGAATGTATGCATTGTCAGCATTCCGTCCATCATTTGTTTGTTGTAACGCTTTTCGCCCTAAGTGGGATGGGTATTCCCAGACGTGGGGCCCGTGCTCACTACGCCACTGGAGTCAAGCTATCCTGGCTGATGACGGCTGATAGCCAGAAACCGGTCCTAGGATGCTTGATTCTGGTCCAGGGAAGACATGGCTTGGCAGTTCGGGCTGGACTGTTCCCATGAGGCACAGGGTCAAGACTGATTTGCATATGGCCATGTCTGAACTGGGGTGGCGTAGTGGGCAAAAGAACGATGGATTTAACCCAGATCTCTTGACTGGGGGAGAATGTATGCATTGTCAGCATTCCGTCCATCATTTGTTTGTTGTAAAGCTACCAGAGGGTGTATACAGGTTAATTTGGGGATTGCTGGTGCTTTAACCTGACTAGAATTGTGGTTACTGCTTGACCAGGGCTCACACCCCAGTCAACCTGGAACCCAATTTCTAACATTTCCTTTCTGGCCTAGTGATTAAGGTCTCTAACTTTCTGTCTGAAAATTAAGGGGTTAAGTCGCACTGTCAGCATAGGATTCTCTAGGATTCTCGTGTGTAAAACTTTATGTTTTGGTTTGGAATTCAGGCCTGAACACATTGGTTCTGTCCTGACTGGAGCCTTCATGTGATTTGGCTTTTTTTTTAACCTTTTTTGATACTGACCTCATGCTATTGCTTTGTTAGGGTTAGCCTGTTTAGAGTTTGGCCTAGTACAGTGTGGGTCACCTGCTGTGGGTTTCTTGATATCTTTTCCTCAATGTTGGGATGGGGGTTGTTTAGGGATCCTTTTTTTGTTTTGATGCATCTTCCTTGGCTCCCTACTAGGCTTGGAGTTAGGGTGTGATCTATCCTTTGCTGATTTGTTGGCTTTGGCCTTCCAGTTCAATGTGGGAGCTCTATGTCTTGGGGCTAGAAGGTAGTGATTGTTACATACCATGCTGCCAATAAATAGGCACCTTCCATTTTCTTTGGGCCTTTAGTATGGCAGGTCTTTTGGTTTACTCTGCAGAAATTGTGTGGTCTTGTCAGTAGCCTTGCACCTCTGGGGCGGTTTTCTAGGGAGGTGCATTCTATATACAGGACTGTGTCTCTCAGTGTATGGGAGGCCTCAGAAAGACACTCCCCATCCAGCACTATAAATATATATATATATATATCACTGAAAAAAACGTAGGGACGTTATAGTTAGTTGGACATTTCACTCATACAAAACCAGAGAAATTCCACCGCTATAGTTCAGCTAACTATAACTCGTGCCCCCGAAATGCAATGCTGATAACGTCACATATTACATCATTCATGACATGGTCAGTGACATCACTGATGACATCATCCAGTGACTGTGTGTTTCTGTAAAGTTTAATTTTGTTTTATATATATGCCAAGCTGTATTGAGGAATGAGTGGGTGTATAAATGGCTGTATGGAGGATTTAGTAGGTATGCGACTGACTGTATGTGATTAAATGTGCCTTACTGAATGCATGGGTTAGTGACTAAACTGTGTGAAAGTCTATATCAGTCTGCCTGTTGTTGTGTAAGCTGCTGCATGGGTTGGTGAGTAGCTGCATGAGTGTCTATATGGGTTATTGATTGCTTGCCTGAGTATTTGTTTGGCTGCCTGAGTGTGTGTGTGGGTGGGAGGGAGGTGTGTGACTCTGTGCATAGATGTGTGAGTGGTTGATTCACTGGGTGCATGTGGAAACAGCTGTATGGGTGGGTGAGTCTGTGTATGGGTGTGTTGGCGAGTAAATGGATGTCTCAATGGTACATGTCCAAGTAACTACATATGTAAAAGGCAGTGTATGTGAGAGTTGGAGTATATAAATGACTATACGTGATCAGTGATTGTGAGAGTGGCTGTATGGATGAGTGCGTACTTGTATCAGTGATTGTATAAGAGAGTAAGTATGCGTTTGTTAGTATCTGTATGAATAAGTGATGTGGTGTGTGTATAACTGTATAGGGGAATAAATGGAAGAGTGATTGATTCTTTACATGACTGACTAGGTGTGTGAGTAACTCTGGATGAGTGGTGGTGCGTGAGTGTCTGTATAGGTGTATTAGTGCATATGATAGTGTTGTATTGATGAGTGACTGCATGTATAAGTGATTGTATGGTGAATGAGTGGATGAGTGTGTAGACCTAGGAATCAGTGAGTGCATATGTAGTAACTGGTATTGGTGTGTCTATGGTTTCAAAAATGTTAGTCTGTATTTTAAAGTGGGTGTATCAAAGGTTATATTAGGGTGTGAGGAGGTGCATCAGATTTTCATGTGGATGATGTCATCAGTGATGTCACTGACCATGTAATGAATGATGTAATATGTGACGTCATCAGTAGTGCATTGCGGGGGAGAGAGTTATAGTTAGCTGAACTAACTATAATGGTGGAGTGAAATGTCCAAATAACTATAACGTCCCTGAAACCTACGTTTTTTTCTGTAAATTTCTAAGGTTTTTTAAATGCTAATTTCTAAATATAATGTGCCTGAAACCTATGTTTTTTTCAGTAAATTTCAAAGGTTTTTTAAATGCTAATTTCTAACTATAACATTGCTTAAACCCATGTTTTTTTTTTGTGAATTTCAAAGGTTTTTTAAATGCTAATTTCTAACTATAACATAGCAGCCCCGTTGGCAGAGTAGTGGAGAAAGGTGAGCGTGGCCTTCAAACACCTTTTAGCAATCCCACTGTGTGGGATTTAGCGGACATAAGAGGAGGGATAGTTAGCCCCCAACGTCACCCTTGGGGGCCAACTACCCCTTTTATTACCTCCAAGTCCCACACAGCAGGATTGCTAACTTGCTATACCAGGCCCCACCCCCCTTCCTGCAGCACTCTGCAAACGCACCCCCTGGCACGTTCTAAGTTGGGGGTTAAGTCCCCATGAATCCTGAGGGTCCCTGGGGGCCAACTAGGCCACCAGGTACCTCCAGTAAGTGCCACAGAGCTGCGTTGCAGAGAGATGTAAAAAGGGGCGTGCCCCGGAACAGCTCTATGCAACGCAGCTCCCTGGCGCATACTGGAGGTACTTGGTGGGGTAGTTGGCCCCCAGGGACCCTCAGTGTTCAAGGGGAACTAATTCCCCAACTTACAAGGCGCCAGGGGCACGATTGCAGAGTGCAGCAGGGAGGGGGCGGGGCCTCCAGCGCAATGCCGTTTTTTTTTTGTTTTTTTAGAAGGAGAGCTGTGTGGCCCCCCTTCTTTTACTATTTTTGGGGCCCTGAGGACTCCATCCCCCAGGGCCAAACCCCCTTTTTTTTTAGAATAAAATGGGAGGGGGGCTGCGTGGCCCCCCTCCCGAGGCCAATTATGACCCCGGGGACCCCATTCCCTGGGGCCTGGCCACCCTTTTTTTGAATTTATATATTTTTTTTTAAGGGAGGGGGGTCGTGTGGCCACCCTCCCGAGGCCAATAATGGCCCTGGGGACCCCATCTGCAGGGGGGCCACGTGCCCCCCCTCCTAAAGCCAATTATGGCCCCGGGGACCCCATTCCCTGGGGCCGGCCTTTCCTTTTTTTTCTTATTTAATATTGGGGAGTAGAGCTGCGTGGCCCCCCTCCCAGGCCACTTATGGCCCCGAGTACCCCATACCCCAGGGCTGGCCTTTCCTTTTAAAAAACAAACAAAATTCTCAGGGGAGGGGGCTCGCATGGCCCCGGGGACCCCATCCCACGGGGCCCGGCCTCTCCGTTGGGGACCGTGGGGGGAGCCCCAATTCCCCCACGGTCCCGCCGGCTCTCCGCCTTCTGTAGGAGCCGGCATTGCTTTTCCACATGGGGAGCTGCTAACATGCAGCTCCCTTAGTGGAAAAGCAATCTGCTTTGGATTTTGGAAGCGAGAGCGGGAATCCTGCTCATGATTGCAAAATCCAAACCAGTGTTTGCTATGACAGGGCGGGAGCCGCACGACTCCTGCCCTGCCATAGCAACCAGCAGTGTCCCAGGGTAGGCATCCTGGGATACTACAGGAGCTGGCCCTGGGGGGTGGCAGTCCCCAGGGCCATGAAAGGCTCCAGGAGGTGGGCCGCGCGACCCCCCTCCCTACCATTACAAAGCCCCGGGTAGGTGGTGGTCCCCGCATTTACATATATAGTGTCCCGGGGAGGTGGTGGTCCTCGGGGCGTGTTGGGGGCTCGAGCCCCCCCAAACAGGTTTTATATAATAAAAGAGCCCCGGGGAGGTGGCGGTCCCCAGGGCAGTGTGGGGGGTTGGGACCTCCATGCTTTTTTTTAACAGCTCCGGGGAGGTGGCGGTCCCTGGGGCAGCGTGGGGGGGATTGGGACCCGCCATGCATTTTTTGAACAGCCCCGGGAACTGCCACCCCCGCTGGCCCCTGCAAATTGGCTGTGCCCCCGGGACCTGGCCCACCCAGGGAGCCTGTACTTCGTTTTTTAAAATATTTTCTGCAGGATTTGCGACCCCATCGTGATTTCCGCCAAAATAATTTTAAAAAAAATGCTTTTTCTGGCCCTGGGGATCCTTGTGGGACCCCCTGAGCAAGCCTAGGAGGTCAGGGTGTTTCTACCCTGCCCCCTTTTCTTGTTTTTTAACCTCTTTTTTCTGTTTTCCTGTGACTCGGTTCTACCGAGTCACAAGATGGCTGCCAACACTTCCTGGTTTGGAGTGTTGGCAGCCAATGAGAGTGAAGCTCGTGCTCGGGGGGTTCGGAAATCCACTGCGTCCCTAGCTATCGAAACTTCTTCTTTTTTATATTTCTCAGGAACTACTAAACGGATTTACACCATTTAACAACAAGCATTTGCAATGCAATAGATCTCGCATTTGCGAGAATTTTAGCTATTGGCATTGTTAATGACAACTTCTTTTATTTATGTGTTTTGAAAACTTGCAAACGGTGTGTAAATACGCACTTTGTACTAATAGAAGCAAGGCTGTCAGTAAAAGAAGCGCAGTTACTGCCAGCCTTGCTTCTCGTAAGCAAGGACTATAAACACCGCCTGTACGTTTTCAAAACACATAAATAACAAGCGGTGCGTAAACACACACTTTGTACTTATAGTGGTTGCTTACGAGAAGCGAGGCTGGCAGTAAAGGAGGAGCAGTTCCTGCCAGTCTCGCTTCTCGTAAGCAACCACTATAAGTACAAAGTGTGTGTTTACACACCGCTTGCAGGCTTTCAAAACACATAAATAAAAGCCATTGTCATTTACAATACCAATAGATCAAATTCTCATAAATGTGAGACCTATTGCATTGCAAAATCTTGTTGTTTTTGTAAGTAGTGTGTTCGCCAGTTCAGTCCCATTTTAGGTTTGGCGGGCATGGTTTCCCTGAGGATATTATATCTTTCAATTGGATTTATTACTGAAGAAATGCAAAGTGGAAATCTCACAATAGGTGTAAACCACGAGTGCTCTGCAAGGCCTGTCCTTTGCAACAAAAAAAAGTGAGGTTGAAGGGCGGGGCTTTCGTGAACAGGTGGTCTTCCCTCAAAATGTGTATAGGCCACCTGCCCAGCTTTGTTTGATACATTAAATTGCAGCAGCCCCAAAGACATACGGTATTATAAATAGCTCCCAGAGCGCGGAGTCTCTAGGCACCCGTGAGTTTAGGTAATCCCCCAGTAATGTGCGAAGAATGACAGGTGCCTTCGTTGGTTGGGGGGGGTTCATTCCAGCCGAGTGTGAGGGAAAACCTGAGTCCTGAACGGGGGCGGGAGGATGTTATCACTATACAGTGTGCACAGCGGAGCACAAGATCACACAGCTCAGCATACTTCTGCAAATATGCGAGGAATAGGCTTGTTTCTTGTGCGGGGACATCCCCAACTCCCTGCAAAGCTTAATCAGCAGCACTTATTTCATGCACTGTTTATAGTTTCACAGATCACATAGAAACGGGCAGTGTTTATTTACAAATGCTCTGGTGGAAAGCAAGGGAGGAGTTGCCATCTGGCAAAGGACTGCGAGAACACACAATGAAAACCAGAACTGTTACGAACTGCGCTTTAAAAGGTCACAGAATAGCAACAAAAATCCACTTTGGGAGTTTTAGAAAATATATCATTCGATTCCTCCGGAGCAATATCAAGCAATGCGCCTTTCAGGAAACAGTGAAAACTAGCACTGGAAAAACCGCCAGCTACTCTAAGCACAATATAGGCACCCCAGGCCAAGCAGTCAATGAATCCAGGGGGATGTGCAAACTAATAAAACAAGGTTACTTATAATTGTAGATTTACACGCTAAAACATGGTGGTAATAGTGCTGTTTGACAAGATGCGCGATCTTGGGCAAAATTAAAACAACACAGGGACAGAAAAAAACAAGCGGCCGTGAGAGTGATCGCGAGCACGATCAAACATCAAAGCTGCCGCGAAACTGAAAGTAATGGCGGTCAAGCGCGTGGCGCGTGCGCCCGCGCACATGCACTGTACCTCTGGGCTGGCCTGGTAGCACTTTTTGGAGCCCTCTCAAAAAGTCTCGCCAGACCAGCGCCCGCATGTCTGCAGGCAGAGAAAGAGATGAAACCCATGCAGGAGCACTTTGATAGCTCCTGCTTGCTGGAAGCAGAGTGTTTGCTTTTGCCTTTTGGGAGCTGTCAGCTCCTGTCAAGCAAAAGCAAACAGATTGCGAGAGGAGCCAACCTGGGGGGGGGGGGGTGGTCTTCGGGGCCATATGCGACTACAGTAGGGAGGCTACAAGTCCTAACTACTTTGATCTGCATGGGCCAGCCCTGGGGAAGTGGTGGTCCCCGGGGTCATATATGGTCCAGTAGGGGGGGCCTCCTCCCTCTTTTTTAAAAAGGAATTGGCCCAAGGGAGGGGTGGTCCCCAGGGTCGGTGGGGTCCACTTGGCCCCTTGTTAATTTTTAACACTAGCCCCGAAGAGGTGGTGGTCCCCGGGACCTGGGGGTCCGCGTGACCCCTTTCCCACTTTTAGAAAAAGTAAATTCCCCATGGATATGGTGGTCCCCAAGGCCGGGATTCTGCTTGGACCCCCTCTTTAATGTTTATTGTAGTCTCGGGGAGGCGGAGATCCCCAGGGTCCAGGGGTGCGCACGTCCAATTTCCTATTTATTTGTAGTCCTGGGGAGGTGGTGGTCCCCGAGGGGGTCCACGAGGCCCCCCTTTTATTACCAACATGAGCCTCAGGGAGGTGGTGGTCCCTGGGGCATATAAGCCCTGTGGAACGCCAAGACCAAGGCTAGGGGCTTAGGGTATTCGTACCCTGTCCCCTTCTTTTTTTTTGCATTTTGTTGGGGACTTGGCTGAAATTAAGTCCCAAAATGGCTGCCAACAATTCATGGTTGAAGTGTTGGCAGCAAATCAGAGCTCTGCAGATCTCAACTTGAGCTCATCGGTATTTGTGAAGGCTTTGCGACCCTAGATATACAAATTTTGATTTCTTTGAATTTCTCAAAAACAAAATTTATTTACACCAAATAACTGAAAGCGTGATCTGCAAAACAAAAACTACCTTTCTGCCAAATTCGGTATACTTCTGTAGAGCGGTTCAGGCTGCAGATGTGTCGAAAGACATTATGGGAATTAACATGTGAAGTGCACTTTTTTTAACCCCCCTTTGTCTCAGCCTATGCTTGGCGAATCACCATGAAACTTTACATGCACAACAAAACCCAACTTGACATTTTTTTGGGACACTTTCGTGAAGATCCGTCAAACGGCACCAAAGGTTGAGGCAAGTAAAAAGATGGTTTTCCTATGGAAACATGGTCCTAACTATAACTACCTACTGGCGACCGCCAATAGGTTTTACATAAGATATATATATCTTACTGGTGGTCACCAGTAGGTGGGTATAGTGAGGATGTTGTTTCCATAGGAAGAGTGTTTTTTGTTTTGGCGATAACTTTGATGCCATTTGTTGGCAATAACTTTGACACTGTGTGACTAATCCTTGCAAAATATTCAAAATGAGTATGCTGCTGTCTTGAAGTTTTGGTGTGATCCGTCAAGTGGAAGTTAAGAACCCAAAACTTGTTTTCCTCATGCAAATTCCCACAGTAATTTTACACATAACTACAGCCCGAAGTGCTGAACAAAATTATACCAAATGCGTCAGAAATGTAGCTGTTCATTCAGAAAGCGAACTTTGGTGAACTGGTGTACATCCATTCAGTAGTTTTGACATATTAAAAGAAATCAAAATTTAGATATATATGGACAAGGATAGTCCGAGGATATGACAGTCCCTGCGCTCAAATCTGATTGGCTGCCAACACTTCAACCAGGATGTGTTGGCAGCCATCTTGGGACTAGGCTTCAGCTGAGATTACATTATAGCCCCGGGTTGGCCAGGTCCCGGGGGCATGAAAACATTTATAAAAAACAAAAGGGAGTGCAAGGGGCTTCCCTCCAAGGGATTATTTTTGCCCAAGGGACCACTACCACCACCTCCCTGGGCTAATGTTTATATTCAGTGAGGGGGCAAGGAGGACCCACCCCAACCCCAGGGAATATCACCTCCCTAGGGCCAATTCCTTTTTGAAAAAGAGGGAGGGGGTCACACAGCACCCTTCCTGGGTCATATACGGCCCAGGGGACCACCACCTCCCCGGGGCCGGCAAGTGTAGTTGAAAGGAGGGAGGCAGTGGGGCCACCCTTCTGGAGCCAATAATGACCATGGGGACTGCCAGCCACCAGGGCCAGCTCCTGCTATGTCCCGGGGTGCCCACCCCTGGGACATTACTGTTTGCTTATGCCTGACAGGAGCTGTGCCAGCTCCAACCAATGAAAAGCAAACACTCTGGTTGCATCAGGAGGGCGCTGTCAAAGTCCTCCCACCTGCTGGAAGTGGAGTTTCATATATCTCTCTCCGCAGTCATGCTGGCAGGGAAAGACATGAAACAGATTTCTCTTGCATGCAGGTATCTGTATTTCCAGTCACTCCTTTTGTAAACAAGCACTGCCGGCTCCCCCAGGAGGCGGGGAGCCGGCTGGGACCACGAGGGGCATTGAGGATCCCCTCATGACCCCCAACATGCACAGTGGGTGTCCTGAGTGGGCTCCTGGGCACCCAGGGAGACATGACCTGGCCCCGGGGGATGAGGTCCCCAGGGTCAAAACCAACTCAGAGAGTGGGACGCGCTGTCCCCCTCACCTATTGTATTTTGCCCGTTGTCCCAGAGAGAGGATGAAGAGGCAAAATAAAGATAAGAAAGAGGCAGAATCAAGGTCAGAAATGAGCAGAAAGAAGCATAATAAAGACCAGCAACGAGCAAAAAGAGGCAAAATAAAGGTCAGCAATGAGCAGAAAGAAGCAAAATAAAGGTTGGAAATGAGCGGAAAGAGGCAGAATAAAGGTCAGAAACTATCAGAAAGAGGCATAATAAAGGTCAGCAATGAGCAGAAAGAGGCAACATAGAGGTCAGAAACTAGCAGAAAGAGGCAAAATAGAGGTGAGAACGAGCAGCAAGAGGAAGAATAAAGGTCAGAAATTAGCAGAAAGAGGCAAGATGAAGGTGAGAAACGAACAACAGCAGTCGGAATAGAGGTCAGAAATCAGCAGAGAGAGGGGAAATAAAGATCAGAAATTAGGCAAATTAAAGACCAGCGATGAGTAGAAAGAGGCAAAATAGAGACAGGAAACGAGCAGAAAGAAACTAAATAAAGGTCAGAAATTAGCAGAAAGCAGCAAATTAGAGGTCAGAAGCGAGCAGAAATAGGCAAAATAAAGTTCAGAAACGAGAAGAAAGAGGTAAGATAGAGATCAGAAATGAGCTGAAAGAGAAGAGATAAAGGTCAGAAGCGAGAAGAAAGAGGCAAAATGAAGGTCAGAAACAAGCAGAAAGAGGCAAAATAGAGGTCAGAAATGAGCAGAAAGAGGAAAAATAAAGGTCAGTAACCAGGAGAAAGAGGAAAAATAAAGCTCATAAGTGGACTCACTCACAGACAAACTCAGGCTCGTTCTCCCACTCACAGACCCAGTCAGACACTCATGCACCCAATTACAGAATCACTCATACTCACCGACTCACAGACCTACTCAAAGACACACAACGACTCACAGACCCACTCTGAAACTCACATACCAACCCACAGACCCACTCAGACTCACACACCCATTCACAGACCCACTCAGACACTCATGTACCCACTCACCGTGATTTTATGTCCTATTGATTGTTTACTTGTGTTTGCTAAGAGCGCCTGCAGGTCTCGGATTCCCCGGTCCAACACGGTGTTCCGCTGATTGATTGGAGGGAACCGGATACTCCCTTCTGTCTCTGCCGGTCCCGCCTGACTTCCGGCGGGGAAAGCAGAGTCAAAGGGGTTTCCCGCGCCCGGCCAGCTACTTAGGTTCATGCTGGGCTAGACGCGAAGCGAAGCGTAAGTGGTGAAGAGCCTCTGTGCCCTGAAGCCTTGCTTTTTACCCCCAGATACTCCTGCTCTTAACCTTGATTACCTGGTCACAGTTTTATTCCCCCGCAGCTGCACGCCTAAATCCCGAAAGTTTTTTACTAAATTTATAGAATGACACCGTGATTTTATGTGCTATTGATTGTTTACTTGTGTTTGCTAAGAGCGCCTGCAGGTCTCTGATTCCCTGGTCCAACACGGCGTTCCGCCGATTGATTGGAGGGAACCGGATACTAGGGGTGGGCGGAATTTGCGAAAGGGACTTTCGCATATTATTACGAAAATGTTAAAAATCTCCGCAAACACGCAGAAATATCGCGAAGATGCGGAAGTTTTTTTCCCGCCCGTTCGCGGTATTTTCTGCGTGGTCGCGGCTCGCCAACTTACCCATGCGGTTGCTCGCGGGCGCGGCCATCTTGTTTTCACTCTTCTCGCGGTGCATGATCGCGAGAAGAAAGACGTGATCGCGTGACCAATGACATTACTGCGGGCGCGAACTGTCGCGAGACAACGCAAATGGCTACCAACAATCCAACATCTCGTGGAGAACGCGACCGGATCGGGAAAACTCGTCGGTGAACGCGGGGATTCAGGTAAGGCGATCGCGTGCGCGCGAGAATGTATTATTTTACAGCGCGAGCAAGAAACAAATTATCGCTAAGCTGCGGAATGCGGAAATTTTGACATTTTCGCACTCTCCGCGGAACGCGAAAATGTCAAATTATCGCAATTTCCGCGAGCGGAACGGAAATTTAGCCCAGGCCTACCGGATACTCCCTTCTGTCTCTGCCGGTCCCGCCTGACTTCTGGCAGGGAAAGCAGAGTCACAGGGGTTTTTCCGCACCCGGCCAGCTACTTAGGTTCATGCTGGGCCGGAAGCGAAGCAAAGTGTAAGTGGTGAAGAGCCTCTGTGCCCTGAAGCCTTGCTTTTTACCCCCAGATACTCCTGCTCTTAACCTTGATTACCTGGTCACAGTTTTATTCCCCCGCAGCTGCACGCCTAAATCCTGAAAGTTTTTACTAATTTTAAAGAATGACACCGTGATTTTATGTGCTATTGATTGTTTACTTGTGTTTGCTAAGAGCGCCTGCATGTCTCCGATTCCCCGGACCAACACGGCGTTCCGCCGATTGATTGGAGGGAATCGGATACTCCCTTCTGTCTCTGCCGGTTCCGCCTGACTTCCGGTGGGGAAAGCAGAGTCACAGGGGTTTCCCGCGCCCGGCCAGATACTTAGGTTCATGCTGCGCCGGACGCGAAGCGGATGCGCGCAGCTGGTGCCCTACCAGCGCACCGACGGTGCACCAAAGGCAAGCCCATCTGTGCCCGTCAGAGTCCCAGAGGCGAGTGGTGTCGGCCGTGCTGTTGGAAAGACTAACCCTGAATTGTGCATAAGGTACACAAAATATGCACTCTTAGCAATTAGAAGGGAATTGTGCGTATGCCCCCCTCTGCCTTTATCTACTTTTGGGCAGCAACAACCAAAGGGATGCTCACTTTGCGGATGGGAGGGTTTTACCAAAAACATCGGGCAGTTTCCAAAGGAATGGGCAGGGTACAACTTAGGTTATGGTGACACTCCCCATTCTCAGGGTATAGGGCAACTCTGCGCCCTGGTTCTTAACACTCGGTCCCTGAAAAAACACGCATTCAATATCCACGACCTACTTGTGGATAAAACCCCGGACCTCCTATTCCTAACCGAGACATGGTTGAGCGAGGCTTCAAACCCCACCTTAGCCTCGGCCATTCCGACGGGCTACCAGATCATCAGCAAGGACCATTCTGCAGGTACAGGGCGTGGTATAGCCATAATTTTTAAGAACCACTACTCCTGCACGATAATACCCTCGGCCGAAGCAGAGGGAGCAGAATGCCTCGGCTTACACCTGGTGGTATCTCCCCACCAATCCATAGCTGGCATCTTAATATACAGACCCCCAGGACCTGCTGGGAGGTTTCTAGCCTCAATTGGTGACGTGGTCTCTCCATTTGTCTTGAAACACAAACATAGCCTGGTTTTGGGTGATTTTAACTTACATATGGATGTACCGGAAGACGCAGACTGGTCCAGACTGCAAGAGTCACTGGAGACGTTAGATCTGACTCCCTATGTCCACGCCCCCACCCATGAAAAAGGCACACCTTAGACCAGATCTTTCCACGGCTAAACTAGGTATGAGCAAGCCACTCCCACTTGTTTGGTCTGACCTCTTCCTCCTGGAGTTTTCATTTGAGAAGGTATCTAATCTCCCTAGGGCCTCAGGGAAATATAGAAGCACTAATTCCAGACCCTACCACCTACTTACACCTGAGGCATTACGCAAGGCCATTATTAAGCATCGGATCTCTCTCAGTGGGGACCTGGAGGCGGATGCTGAGAACCTGGACAACTGGCTCCTGCTCCGGGCTGGGAACTTGCCCCTCCTGCCCCACGCTCTGGAAAGACGGTCAGGTCATCCTCCCCCTGGTTCACCTCGGCCCTTAAAGAAAGTAAGAGGTTGTGTAAACACCTCGAAAGGATCTGGCGGAAAAACTATGACCCCAATGACAAAATAATTTACAAACAGGCATTAAAAGCCTATTTCAAACAAATACTTGAGGCAAAAAAATCCTTCCTATCTGCCAAAATCAAACGTGTGTCAAACAAAAATAAGGAACATTTTTAAATAGTCAGTGATTTCTCCTCCCCTGCAGTGGTAGCTAAGTCATTTACTCCCAATGAGGCATGGACAAGTCGCTTGGCCTCATATTTCCACGACAAGGTCGTCGTAAGGATCCAGGAATCCTTCCCTCCCCCCCCCCATTGCACTGGTGCAGATTGACAAGGGTGCGCAAAGCTCCCCACAATTACCAGCTACAAGACCTTCCTTTGAACAGTTTCCAACGATCCCATTGGGAAAAACTCTAGAAGTCTTGAAAGGCCTTAAATCCGGCTCACCCTCCGACCCTTGCCCAGCCCATACTCTGGCTTCTATTGTACATATTATCAATCCTGCGGTCGACCCGATCCTGAATCTCTCCCTGAAGATGGGCCAGATCCTTGACAGGTGGAAGAGAGCCAAGATTCTGCCCCTTTTAAAAAAAGCAACGCTGTATCCTGAACTAGCCTCCAACTACAGGCCTATATCTCTGCTCCCCTCCTTTTCTAAGGCCCTGGAAAAAGTGGTAAAGAATGTCACCACTGCATTTGTTGAAACTAACTCCATCAGAGCCAATCTGGCTTCAGGGCTAACTTCAGCACAGAGACGGCACTCCTGGAAGTATGTGAAGCAATAAAGGAGATAAAGGCGGCAAAGCCATACTGATACTGCTAGATCTTTCGCCGGCTTTTGATACTGTCCCCCACGACCGCCTCCTGCTGAGACTTTGAGAGTATGGGTTTGGGGGCTTGGTATTCAACTGGTTTTCTGCCTTTTTAAAGAACCGCCATCAAACAGTGTGGGCTCCACGTTTTCGGCCCCAATCCCCCTCTCGAGGTGGATGTGCCCCAGGGCATCATCCTGAGCCCCATCCTTTTTAACCTATATATGACCCCTCTCGCTACTCTGGCTGAGAACCACGGCACAAAAATAGTATTGTACGCAGACGATACGCAGCTGCTCTTCACCTGTAACAAAGACACGGATTTCAAGGGAGACATGATTAACAGCTGCCTATATGAAGTATTCTCTTGGCTCCAGCTTGACCATCTTAAATGTAATCCTGGCAAATCAGAGATTATCTTCTTCGGCCACCGCCCCAGTAACTTCTGGCGCAGTTGGTGGCCCGCTGACATGTCCCCTCCCACTTCCCCCGTAAAGATAGTGAAAAATCTAGGGGTGAAGATGGACGAAAGTCTTTCCATGCAGGCACAGATCCAATCAGTGGCGGGCTCTTGCTTCGGCCTTCTCAAAATGCTGGAACAGTTCCTGCCCCTTCTGTCGATCACCCACAGGAAAATGGTGGTCCAGGCATTAATATTCTCCAGGCTGGATTACGTGAATGTACTCTACCTGTGGCTGCCTGACTATCTACTGGCAAGACTGCAGGTGACCCAGAACGCTGCAGCAAGAGCGATACTCATGCTCGGCCCCAGAGCTCCCATGTCCACACAGCTGAAAACCTTGCACTGACTCCATGTTCGCAAAAGGATCCATTTCAAAGCAATGGTTCTGGCTGTTAAAGCCCTATACGGCTTGGGGGCTGGGTACATTGCGAAAAGAGTCCAATTTTACCGCCCCCACCGTGCACTTAGGTCGGCGGCACTCCAGCTGGCCAGGACCCCTAGACACCTACGGGCACGCATCGGGGGCCGCTCCTTCCAGGTGCAAGTGGCAAAATTGTGGAATAGTCTACCGGTGGACTTAAGGTTGACACAGGATCTCCTTGCTTTTAGGAAATCACTGAAAACTTGATTGTTCCAGCTTTAAACATGTAGCGCGGGGGTCACCCTGTTCGGCTGGGCCTTCATTCTGCTTCAGCGCCGGGACACTCAATTGAGTAGCTGTGCGCTTTATAAATAGCTACTTAACATAACATAACACACAATCAGTGAAACACTCACACACTCCCTCACAAACCCACTAAGACACTCATGCACTCACTCACACACTCACTCTCAAAGGTTACAGGTTACACTTACTAAAAAACATTAAATAACCATGCAAATTCACTGAAGAAAAAAGTTACAGGGACGTTATAGTTACGAAATAGAATTAATTTTTTATTTTTTAATTCACTGAAAAAAAAAACATTACAGGGAGGTTATAGTTAGGCTCACATTTTCCTAGTTACCTGAGCTAACTATAACTTATGCCCCGAAATGCACTGGTTATGACCTAACATATTACATCACTCATGACATGGTCAGTGACATCACTGATGATATCTCAAATGATACCTCTGATAACATCACTAATGACATCATCCACAGAACCACTCACACACCCACTCACACCCCTATGCAACATTTTATACACCCACTCACACACCCATACAATCACTCACATACCCATTCACAAACCCATACAAATACTCATGCACCCACTAATTCATGCATAGAGTCACTCACACACCCACTTATTCACTCGTACAGGCATTCACAACCAGTCACTCATCCATTCAGATACTCACATACACACTCACCTAACACATGCATTCAGTCACCTAAACAGTCACTGAGACAACCACATACTCTCCCATAGAGCCTCTCTCATACTCACTTATACAGGTTCACACACACACACTCAAAAACAGAGATACACAGCTACACAAACAATCACATAATGTATGTTTTAAAATAGAATCACTCATTAGTAGTACACAAAGTAAACATATTCAACTTTTGTGATACCTTAGCAGATATGTTTAACACTCAGAAACTTTTAGAAAATACTCACAATCACTAGATGATGTAATCATTGATGTCATGAGTGCTGTCATTGGAAATGTCATCAGTGATTTAATCAGAAATGTCACTGACCATGTCATAACATAAAGTTGTGTCATTATATAAAAGACAGGCCTATTGGTTTTGACAAGGGATTACTACATCAATATACAAGACAAGCTTAATTGTTTTCACAAGGGATCACCAAATCGTTATATATAGGCAAGCCTATTGGATTTGTCAAGGAGTCAGGATATCAATATATAACGGAAAGCCTACTGGCTTTATCAAAAAGCCATCACCTTACTAAAACAACATTGCCATTTTATAATTCATCATTAAAACTAATAGATTCTAAAAAAAATATTATTCATCATTAATAGCAAGCATTGCAATGTCTGTTAATAAACACTTAAACAAAGCAT
This sequence comes from Triturus cristatus, assembly GCF_964204655.1. Lineage (NCBI taxonomy): Eukaryota > Metazoa > Chordata > Amphibia > Caudata > Salamandridae > Triturus > Triturus cristatus. The sequence goes on from NC_140588.1 coordinate 450,902,131, forward strand.
TTGTAGTCAAAACAACATTAAACATATCAGAGTCTTTCTTTTACACTTCTCAGTCCATATAATGCAACCATAAGACCATCCACAAGAGGTCCTACATTCCTGAGCTGAGGAGCAAAAGCGTCAGCTCTGGAAATGCTTAAAAACAGCATATACGTTTACCTAGGCTGTTCTATGGACCCCAGGAATTACAGGGTTCATTTTTATATTTCTAGAAGGCTGTTGCACTACATGTAGCCCCCGCAACACTAAAACCATGTTGGTGCTGCCCCATCTCAGACAAGGGGACCACAGAGCATTGTAAATAATTAGCACATTAGCCCACAACGCACATTATCGGGTGCACCTTCCCAGCTCCAGCTGCACATTTATTTTCCATTCCCTAATTTGTTTTATTTTATTTTTTATTTTTGTGTCCTGGTCCCACCTGGGGCACCCACAGCTTGTTAATATGTTAGGGGCTGTTAGATCTGGCAGCCTTAGCGTGGAATTCCCCCAAACATTTTGCCTTCTTACCTCCAATTTTTGCTGAAATTTATTTTTGATTGCCTTAGGACTCTGTGGACTTTACCACTGATTACCAGTGCTAAAGTACCTGTGCTCACTCCCCTAAACATGGTTTGATTGCATGCACCAAATTGGCATATTTAATTTACTTATAAGTCCCTTGTAGCCTGGTATACCATACATCCAGGGACTGTAAATTAAATGCTACCAGTGGACCTGCAGCACCTATTGTACCACACTCTTAAATAGCACTTTAAAACATGTCCCTGAATGCAGTTTTAAACTGCCATGTGGGCTTAGCATTTACACCCCCTTGCCAAGCCTTAACTCCCTTTTTATTACATATATGTCATCCCTAAGGTATGCCCTAGGTAGCTGAGGAACTTCGATTTTCGATCGTGATCGTATCGACCCGCCATTTTGTGCTCCGCCGCCATTTTGTGTTGCCCTCACTCAGGCAGCACGACGATCAAAGTCTTTCTGCTTTTCCTGCAATATTGTGTCGAAGTAGCCTTGTGCCTCTGTTTACAAAAGCGGGTGTTAGAGACTGGCCGAGTACACTAATCCCTGTCTGGTTTTTCTAATCCCTGTCTTTACTATCTGTTGGTTCACACTATTCTCTTCTGACTTAATCTTATTGTCTGGCCTTCGCTGTCCTCTGCTCCTATTCTCTTGTTTCACAACTGTCCTCCAAAACACACAAACGTATCTCGTCACCTGCAAGTCAGCTACAAGTCAGTTAATGAATTAGCTCGTGGGGAGGGGTGACAAACACAGTTAGAGAAGAGGCTTCTTCAAGTTACTCGATACTTTATTTTCAAACCTTTCCTATTGGTTCTGTTCTGTTTTCCAACTTTTCTTATTGGCTCTTTTTATATGTTTTAGGTGTGTCTTTTGGTTAATGTATATGTCACCTATGTACTATATAAGATTGTGCACCACGGAGTGAAGTGGCAGTCTCCTGAGAACATACCGTGTGTACTTCTAGGAAAACTGTACTAGCTGCAGCTAATAAAATGTGATCTTTTACGCCGACAGAGTGTCCCCATGACTCCGTGTAGCTGAGCAGGAGAACCTCGGAGATTAAGGCGCACCCTGCGCTGCCAGGTCCAATTGGTTGTGGTCCTTCAAATGGCGCCCAACGTGGGGCGGCTTCAGTGGTAGTGGTTCTGCCTGAAGGTCGTGAGGAACCCGCAAGAAAATTCTGGAGGAATCGCGAGCCACGTCAAGCGACCCCTGTATGTCGAAAGGGGTCCGAAGGTCTTTTGCAGCGTGGTTACTCCTTCCTGACGGCTACTGACGACTGCTGCCCTGACTGCTGCCCTGCCTTGGCCCTTCCTTCGTTGATGTATGGTAAGGCGAGATGATAGACGGGCCTCTGTTGGCGTAAGAAGACATCCTTAGTTAAGTATTCGGTGGGTCGCTCCCACAATTTTTGTCCTTTGGTTCTTTGTTCCTTTGTTTCTTTGGTCCTTAGATTCGACTATTGCAATAGCCGAAGCCGAGGGGTAAGTGCATTTGTGCTGCGTAAACTGAGTTTTGCCCCCTTGAAGTTTGTGAACAGTCAGGTGAAATCACGAGATGCCTGGTCTGACTAAGTTTGGAAAACTTTGTTGCTTTGGTTGTAATAGGGATTCCCGGCTTGAGGACTCTTGTCCGATTCCTTCGGTTGGAACTGCCACATATGAGCTCTATTCAAAACATGGTGTTGGCCCCATTGCCTTTAACGAGACATAGGCCCGATACACGAAGAAAGATGGTGTTTTAAAATGAATATAAACAAAGAGGGGGACCCAGGAGCCAATAAAGGTCCAGTATCCATGCTCCATATGCCAATATCAAAACCAAAGGGGGGATACTGTTCCTATAGCAAGGTGCAAATAGTCACCATTGCATCGAGGTGCAAAAAGTCACCTATTGATTAAAAAGGAAAATTGAAAGAAGAAAAGGAAAAGGGAAAGAAATCCTAGGTGAGAGGGACCCACCAGTGAAGTGAAAGGACACATGTAGTCCTCTGTTGCCCTCACACACCCCAAGGAGTGTCATGCTTCATCATCGGGCGTTTGCTCCTCGTGGGGCCGGCGCTGCAATTCCCCACGGGTCCCCCGAAGGGTCTCTTTGTCGGAGATCTTTTAGGACTGCCGGATGGTGCATGCGGGTGTGTGGGGTGGGGGTCTAATGAGGGTCAAGGTAGTGCGTGCATAGTGATGAGTCGGTGTGTAAAGGGTAAACGTGCAGCAATTGTTGGGATTGTATACCCTTCACAGACTAGACTACTGTGTAAAATCTTGCCCCTGCAGCGCATTATGCCTGGGTGTGAGCAAGGTCGTAGGTCAACATGTTTCGCGCCTTTGTTGCCTTAGTGGTCGTTGGCGCTTCCTCAGGACCAAAACTGTAAGGTGCACGTGAAATAATTAAAATGCCCTCTAAATAAGACAGGGCGGGCAGTGAGCCTGTGTACTATTGCACCTTGCTATAGGAACAGTATCCCCCCTTTGGTTTTGGTGTTTTAAAATGGCCAGAAAAAGGTGGTTTCGATTCCGATGTGCTAGATATTTTGGAAGCAGTTTTATTCAAAAGAAAAGCCCGGCCGGCAATGTTTGACTCTTTCCGCCTTTGGCGTAAGGAAGCCAAACAGAGAGAAATTAAGCAAGCAAAACGAGATAGGAAAGCACAGGGTATGACAATTATACAGGCTGCCCAACAATTCAAAGATGACAAAATTAATAATGCGATGGAAATTTCAGAAAGACAGCATCGTATGGCAATAGATAAATGCTATCCGATGTTGCCTGTTTCCCCTTCCGATAACAAGAAAGATTTAGAAGAAGATCCCTTGATGTCTCACTTATTGAGATTGCCTCCGCCCTATGCAGAAGGTGCTAATGCACCCCAGTTGTTACAGCCTGTTTAGCCGCCAGTAGTACCTCCGCCTGCTCCGGCTCTTCCACATTTGCCCCTTCCAGTATTACCACCTTTTCCAGCTTTGCCTTTAACTTCTTCTACTTTGTCCTCATCTCCTGAACTTCGATCTCCTTTGCCTTCTGCCCCTTCTGCAATTACTGATTCTCCTTTTGTTAGTTCGCCTAATACCTTGTCCCCTATTCTTAAGTCTAATTCTCCGTCTATGAGTAAGCGACTTATGGACACTGTCACTGGTATTCTATCTCCTTTCTTTGAAGCTTTAAATGTGTCTCCGGCTTTTGCTCGAAGACAGTCTTGTAGTCAGTTCCCAGATTCTGAAGAACGAGAAAGGTTGGACTCTCTCGCACGCAAATGGATCAAGAGGGGTCCACAGTATAGTGTACCCGATATTATGTCTATCTTCTCACAGTGGAATGCGCCTACGCAGAGATATGTTTTTAATATTATGTGTGATACTCTCATTAAAGAATGAGAGGATGTGAATTCGTGTTCGATTCCACAGGGTCTGTTAGATGTTCAGACAGACTTTGATAAAGGACTTGTTGTGGGTCCTAAGGTTGAAAATGCTGTAAGGACACTTATTTCCTTTAGAACCTTGTTGTCCTCCCAGACTTGCCTTGATTCCGATCCGTCAGTTAGACTGACACTGAAACATTATCCCATGAGAGAGGTTCCTCCAGTTTGGAAGGAAGAAGTTGCGGCTCAAGGTAATAATCCAGCTATTCCTGCTCATTTCCAGCGTATATGGGTACATGTCCCCTGGAAGAGATCTGAAGTTTTAGAACTTAAACAGACTCTACCGGATCCTCGTAAAAACCCTGCGGGTTATTATAAAGAATTATCACAGACGGTTGATGCTTGCATCATGAATCTAGCTGATATCAACATGTTAATGGGGAATGTAGTTCCACAAGCTTTATGGGCTAAGATTCGGAGAGAAGATCATGCTCAAGCATTAGGTGGTGATTGGGCTGCTATAATTGCCGCAGATGCAGCTCAAGTGCCAAACCTGAAGCTTTGATCTCGGAACTCCCCGGTAGGATTATTACATTAATGAAAACGATGATGCCTGCCTTAAGAGTTAACTGGGATAAATTAGCGGCATGCAAACAAAAGAAAGATGAAAGTGTCTCCGATTTCTTTACTCGCTTTGAGGAGACATTCATCGATCACAGTGGTCAAGATATGGCTACAGAGGGTGGACAGCGGTTATTCGTAGACAAATTTGTATTTAATTTGCTTCCTGAGCTGTCACACAAATTAAAAGATTCTGAAAGTTCATGGGCTGTTTCTTCTTCTGCCCAGATATTGGCTACTGCACAATATTATGAAAACAGAGATAAAGAAGAAAAAGAAAAGCAAGAGAAAAAGACTAAAGAATTGAAAACGAAGGTTCTCTTGCAACAGGCTTATCCTCCTCGCTATGTTCAGCCTCAGTTTCAACAGCCTCCGCAGTTTCAGAGGTTGTATCAAAAGTCTGAGCCATATATTCCGCGACCTTTTTTAGGACCTAATCAATGTGCCCATTGTAGAGAGGAAGGTCATTTTAGGAATAGTTGTCCGATTTTATTGCAGCGCAATGGGACACTATCTGCTCCACGAGGTCGTGGTGGCCTCCAGTCAGCAAACAGAGGTAGAGGTCGAAGTATGTCGACTCAAGAACAGCGTTCCCTTCCTCTTTCTAATTCCGTGAATTATTTTGATCAGCAAAATGTTAGGTCTACACAGTATTACAACGAGGATTGTTATGTTGAAGACGAGAATGAAAGTCTTCATGCTAATTAGGACAGCTATGGACAAAGTAAGGGAGTTGTGTCAATTCCAGTAGATCAGAATGGACCTTATGTTAATGTCACTACAATGGGTATTTCAGAGCCATTTCTCCTAGATACTGGTGCGATGAGAAGTTCTATCATTCATTCCAAACTCCCTGGGGCACCTTTGTCTGGCTTAACGAATGTTTCTGTAGGATTTTCTGGCACCCTGTTCGTAATCCGGTTTCTTGCCCTTTGCCTATTTCAGTTGGCCCTTATGATTTGGAAGCTCCGCTTCTTTTGACGAATGGTTGCGGTGAAAATCTGTTGGGTTTGGACTTATTGAAAAGAATGCATGCTACGATATATTGTTCTCCTTCTGGTGTACATCTTACTTTAGGACAGAAACTGACTTCTCCAATGTATTTGTCCAAAGATCAGTTTCCACCTGAATTGCTTTCTCTCCCGGCAACGCTTTGGGCCACGGGTCCGAACAATGTGGGTTGTCTTGGGATTCCACCTTATGTTGTCACTCTTAAGCCTAATGTTGAATTGCCACGTATTCCGCAATATAGAATTTCTACTGAAGGTGAAAGAGCTCTTTTGGAAATCATTCATGATTTGATTCAGAAGGGTGTGGTTGAAGAAACGAGAGGTAACATATGCAATAGTCCTATTCTTCCTGTACCTAAACGCACTGATCCTTCTCAGCCTCCTGTTTATCGTTTCGTAATTGATCTCCGGGAGGTAAACAAAATTGTTGTACCACAGTTTCCTGTTGTCCCAGATATCACTGCGCTGTTGACAATGATACCTTCCACAGCGACTTGGTTTTCTGTTATCGATCTAAAGAATGCTTTCTTTAGTATTCCCATTGCAGAAGAGAGTAGGGATATTTTTGGCTTCTCTCTTGGAGGCCGAAGCTTCCGGTTTAAGCGCGCACCTCAGGGCTATTGTGAAAGTCCCTCTATTTACAGCCAAGCTTTAAAATGTCATCTTGATGCTTTTCATTTGCTGTCTGGTGCTGCTCTTATACAATACATGGATGACTTGTTAATCGCTGCTGATTCAGAGGATATTTGCAAAAATGTGACTGTTGCATTGTTACGTCATTTGTTTGATCTGAATCACAAGGTTTCACCTTCTAAACTACAATATGTTCGTCGAGAGGTTACCTACTTGGGTCATCTCCTATCAAAGGAGGGACGCCGATTAACCCCAGAACGAATTCAGGCGATTGCGCAAATGTCTGTGCCATCCACACAAAGGGAGGTACGTGCTTTTCTGGGTATCACTTCTTATTGTAGGCAGTGGATTCCAAACTTTTCTTTGTTAGCCAAACCTCTGTTGGCACTCACTTTGAAAGACACACCTCAGCCCCTTCCATGGACTGGCGAATGTCAGAAGAGTTTCACTGACTTGCGTACTGCTCTATGTTCTGCTCCTGTATTGGGTACTCCCGATTACAGTAAGCCGTTCACGCTCTACGTTCACGAAAGAGAAGGTTGTGCGTTGTCAGTTTTAACACAGCGATTTGGAGATAAACAGCGACCATGAGCATATTTCTCGGCTACGTTAGATCCAGTAGCTAAAGCATTGCCTAGTTGTCTTAAAGCAACAGCAGCAGCCGCAATTTCTATTCGACAGTCTGCTGGAGTGGTGCTAGATAATACTCTCATTGTTATGGTGCCACATGCAGTGGATACCTTACTAAACCGAACGAAAACACATCTTACGAGTGCTCGTTTGTCTGGATATGAGTTGACACTTTTGGCTAGTCACGTGCACATCAAACGATGTAATACTTTAAATCCAGCTACTTTGTTGCCTCTTCCAGTAGACAAAGATGACCAAGAACAACATGATTGTTTCCTCCGTACTGAGGAAGAGACAAAAGGAAGAATTGACTTAAAAGATACACCGCTAGAAAATCCGGATGGAATTCTATGGGTGGATGGTTCTTGTTTCAAGCTCCCTAATGGAGATACAGTTTCAGCCTATGCTGTTACTACTTTACATACAGTTGTAGAAACAGCACGCATTAGACACAATTCAGCTCAAGCAGCAGAACTGATAGCTTTGACGAGAGCCTGTGTGTTGTCCAAAGGAAAAAGGGTGAACGTATACACCGATAGCCAATATGCTTTTGGTGTAGCGTTCAATTTTGGGCGTTTATGGAAGGAAAGGGGATTCCTTACTTCACATGGCACTAAAATACAACATGGTCAGTTGGTGACTGATCTTCTTGAGTCACTTTCTTTACCTGCTCAGATAGCAATTGTGAAGTGTAGTGCACTCAAAAACATTACAGATGATGTTGGTCGAGGAAATGCATTTGCAGATGAAGTAGCGAAAAAGACAGCGAGAGATGCTACAAATCGAATGTATGTTGCGGGTCCTGCAAATTGGGTTAGAGAGAGAGGAATGTATGAGGATACAGTAGAAAGTGTAAGGTCGATTCAGAAAGAGGCTACAGAGAAAGAATTGAGCAAGTGGAAAGAAAGTACAGGAATGTTGGATGAGATGGGATGTTGGGTGTAATTGTCTGAGCACCAACGTTGGCTGTTACCAGATGCCTATGTACTGCCAGTAGTCACTATGGCGCATGGTCCAGCCCACTTAAGTGCGAAGGGTATATGTAAGCTTCTGGCTTCAGTATGGCAAAATGAAGGGATTCCAAAGTGTGCAGACAATGTAGTGAAACATTGCATTGTTTGCATAATGTATAACCCTGGAAAGGGAACCCCAACTCCAGCGGGTCACTTTGCTCCTCCGACATATCCATTTGAGATGTTGCAGATCGATTACATTCATATGGAACGATGCAACAACCTCAAATATGTTCTTGTGGTAGTATGCGCCTTTTCTAGGTGGATAGAAGCATACCCTCTAAAAGACAATACAGCCTTATCCACAGCCAAAGTTCTACTAAAAGAATTTTTCCTCAGGTTTGGTTTGCCGTGCATTGTCTGGAGTGACAATGGGAGCGAATTTGTGGGCCAAGTCATGCAGAAAGTTTGTGCGGGTCTTGGTATCAAGCAAAAGTTCCATGCGGCAAATCATCCACAGTCAGCGGGTTTAGTAGAATGTTACAACGGTACACTAAAACTCAAACTAGCGAAAGTGCAGGCTAGTACAGGACTTAGTTGGCCCGATGCTTTACCATTGGCTCTTCTGTCCACCAGAACAGCAGTACACTCTCGTTTGGGACTTAGCCCTTACGAAGTAGTTTTTGGACGGCCAGCTAATGTACGGGAAGTCCCTCGCCCTAAGAAATACTCAGACTTACCATATCCAATGTTAATTGATTACTTGCATGACCTTACAACTAAATTGCGTGTTCTCCATCAACAGGTTCAGAGTGCTTTGCCGGAGGTTTCCACAGACCCAGGTTATTCCATCCAGCCAGGTGACTGGGTCTGCATAAAGAATTTCCAAAGAACGAAAAATTTGGAGCCCAGGTGGAGGGAGCCCAGAATGGTTTTGCTTACGACGAGAACAGCGGTGAAAGTCGAAGGAAAGAAGAACTGGATTCACGGCGTGCACTGCAAGAAGGTTCCTTTGCCTTTTCCCTTCGATCAGTGGGTACGTAGGGGCATTAGAGACTCTGAGAGTGAGAAGGTTCCACGATTTGTATCTTTTAGTGATGCACGCCTGAATGGAACCTTGTCTGAGAAAGAGGACGACGACATTCTTCAAGAAGCAATACCACCACATCGTCGCTTGAATACGACAAATCCGCGAACATTGTTCCTAGACCAAACTGCACCTGATAAAGAACACTATAACCTAAGACCTAGATTAAAGAACACTTAAGATTTTCTCTCTCCTATGTAGTATTCTATCCCGGTTGCAAGGTCACGGTAGGAGTCTTAATTGTGACCTGAGTAGTGACAATAGGCCTGCAGGACTTGCAGTGTCATAGGACGGCAGATAATCATAATTAAGTGATTGAGGAAGATTGCCGTGAGCATCCACTTAGAAAGATGGAGACTACTTTAGGCGAAAAAGAGAGAAAGGATAAGATGAAGGAAAAACATTACAAATCAATGTGCAGTCGTTGTGGTATAGCTTTATGTATTATTATATTATTGTGTATTCTTTTGGCGTGTATAAATTGGATTGTTATTGCCCTGCAGCGAAAAGTTGTCTCTCCTTCTACCTCCTCGTCTTCTTCTACTGTCTCTCCACATCTATTTCATACACTTCCTCAACATGAACTCATTAGAACAACCGAATATTACAATAACTCATTTGTCCAGTTGTTACATAAACACCAATTAGTGATCAATAGAACTGACTGTTGGGTGTGTGGACTTATGCCACATACCGCAGGAAAGGGGATGCCATATTTAGTTCTTCCGTTCTCTTATGAGGGTTCTGCTTGGGCTTATTTTGTTATCTTCTCCAATGCCTATCAAAGCAAATTCAGACGATCCATTAGTTCATATATTGGTGGTCCGGATTTTAGTCATAGTTCATTGATAAAGGGAATGGTAGCTATGGCTAAAATCATGGAAAATAGTAAGATCTCCATTGACGAAAGAAAAGCGTACACTAACTGGAACGTCACCCATTATGTCACTAGCCTTAGTGATAAGGTTAAACAAGGAAAATCTCCACCGATTTGGACTGTACCACATCAAGGCAATTTCTGTCTGCAAATAAATGGTCAATCTACTGACATCGTACAAAGAAACAGCTGTTCCCACACATATGTCTACTCCTCTCAGAACTCGCCGCCTCTAATACCATCTCAAGGCACGTATTTTATCTGCCACGATAGGGCTTACACGTGGTTGCCAACTAGTTTTTCTGGTACCTGTTATATAGCTTTCCTTCTTCCCCCTACATATACCACTTCTGCAAATCATCATCAAAACAGATATGGCAGAGGAATTTACTGATTCCAAAGACACAGCAGGACAAGAGGGAGGAGATTTCCTCAAAGGATTTCTTCCTTTTTGGGGTCCAATGGCCAACAGCAGAAATATAAGGCAATTGGTTCATGTCGTAGAAACCACTATAGACATCACTGTAGGAGCCTTGAGTAATATCACGGCAGAACTACAGGCGGATCGTCTTATGACTTTACAAAATCGAGTTGCCTTAGACTTTGTTCTTGCGGATCGTGGTGGAGTGTGCAAATTGATCGGGTCAAGTTGCTGTATTTTCATACCTAATGACGCTCCGACAGTATACCAAGCTATCTCTAAGTTACATATAATCTCTGAGTCGATTCATCTGGACGAAGGAGATTTGTCATTATTGGAGTGGTTTTGGGGACTACTGTCTAAATGGGGTTGGAAGATATTGACGTTCCTTAGAATAGTCTTAGCCATCATTTTCTCTTGTTGCCTTTGTATGCACTGTGGCCCCGCCATCTGCGACCTTTGTGCTACTATGCGCATCCCTAAACCTAAGTCACAAAGAACAGAGAATATCAGAATGATGCAACAGCTCGATGACCTCATGGCCATCGACATTGACTCAGATTAATGTGAGTCTGTGTATCTTGCCTTAGTTCTGGCAAAAGGAGGGTCTGAGGAACTTCGATTTTCGATCGTGATCGTATCGACCCGCCATTTTGTGCTCCGCCGCCATTTTGTGTTGCCCTCACTCAGGCAGCATGACGATCGAAGTCTTTTCTGCTTTTCCTGCAATATTGTGTCGAAGTAACCTTGTGCCTCTGTTTACAAAAGCGGGTGTTAGAGACTGGCCGAGTACACTAATCCCTGTCTGGTTTTTCTAATCCCTGTCTTTACTATCTGTTGGTTCACACTATTCTCTTCTGACTTAATCTTATCGTCTGGCCTTCGCTGTCCTCTGCTCGTATTCTCTTGTTTCACAACTGTCCTCCAAAACACACAAACGTATCTCGTCACCTGCAAGTCAGCTACAAGTCAGTTAATGAATTAGCTCGTGGGGAGGGGTGACAAACACAGTTAGAGAAGAGGCTTCTTCGAGTTACTCGATACTTTATTTTCAAACCTTTCCTATTGGTTCTGTTCTGTTTTCCAACTTTTCTTATTGGCCCTTTTTATATGTTTTAGGTGTGTCTTTTGGTTAATGTATATGTCACCTATGTACTATATAAGATTGTGCGCCACGGAGTGAAGTGGCAGTCTCCTAAGAACATACCGTGTGTACTTCTAGGACAACTGTACTAGCTGCAGCTAATAAAATCTGATCTTTTACGCCGACAGAGTGTCCCCGTGTCTCTGTGTAGCTGAGCAGGAGAACCTCGGAGATTAAGGCGTACCCTGCGCTGCCAGGTCCAATTGGTTTTGGTTCTTCATAGCCCATATGGCAGGGTGCTGAGTAGTTAAAAGGTTGTACATGTACTTTTAAGTTTTACATGTCGCTACTGTGAGGCCTCCGTCTCCCAAAATCAGAACTAATCTTTGATTGGGAACAGGTATACATTGTATGTTTGGTGTCTGAGAAACTAATGAAAAACCTCTTTAATTGTAAAGTCGGATTTTAAGTTACAATTTTAAAGATGCCGCTTTTTGAAACTTGGCATTTTCCTGTCTTAACTAGTTGGTGCCTGCAGCCTGTTTCTTGGTCAAACTCTGGGTGTAGCTGGGTGTAGCTGGTAGATGGACTTTGTTTATTCCTCCCAGACAGCCACACAATAGAGGGATTAGGTGTGCCTCGATGAGTAATCAACTGGCATGATGGGGCAGAGCTTGGCACAGCCCCACTTCCTACTAATATGTTGTGCTTTTTCTTCACACAAAGGACTGGTCACTCCTGCATTGTTCATGCACCCATCTTGGAGCCAGCGTAGGGGAAGCAGGAAACGTCAAGCACTTCAAAAGGAATTGTCTGGAAACTTCCCCTGCTTCTAAGAAGGCACCAGGTATAAAAATAGGGCCCTTAGACCCACTCTTTAGTTCACTTTCTGGACCTACAGAAGGACTCTCAGAGAACTGCTGCTGCTGTGGTCTCCTGGTGTGTACTTCAGATGACTGCTCTATTGCATCTGGAACGACTGCCCTGCTGCCTGAAGCCTTCAAGCCTGCTCTGCTGCTTGAGCCCTGTTCTACTGCTGAACCAAGAACTATCAGGGTGACTCCAAGAGCTAGTTGGCTGACTTAATGATCAGACCCTAAAGGACAGAAAAGGCTTCAACCATGTGGGAGCCGCACCTGGGCCAAACCTGAGTGAGTCCCAACCACGCAAGTGGTGCTATTCCAGTTCTGGACCTTTGGTGCTAGTGCTAAGGTACCCAGATAGCCAAAATCCAAAGCTTAGGACCAAAAATGTTTTGGCTAAAATCTATTTCAAGAACCGAGAGGAGACCAAGACTAACCTGCTGTCTATCCGCCCAAGGTGTATCACCAGTCGGCATGACTTCACAGTAGCTCATGCTACATTCTTCTCTGCAGCAGTAAATCCTGTACAGTGGCCTTTCACCAAAGGGGTATGAGGTCTCATGGCACTCTCGCTGGCTTCAGGCTCCAGCTTCCTCCCGCTGGAGATTTTTGACTTCCATTAAAGTGACTAAGTCCGAACGATGATATCTTCACTGCTACTTCACCCAGCAGCTCCCCAAAGATGACATTCCCTCCCTCCTCTGAAATCGCCTGCAGCCCGCTGAAATTTACCTTCTCAGAACATTTTCTTCAAAATGTCATCTGAGTCAGAAGGTAAGCATGTGCCCAATCCACTTCTTGTATCTGACCCGCGCTCCATCGTGGTTGGCTACATTTTTGGGATTTGATCCAGTCTCATGCGACTAGATATCCGCAATTAGAGCTTTGAACTTTTAGGCACTAGTTTTTACCATAAACTTTAAAAATTCATAACTTTGGTTCTGCTATTTGGATTTTTCTAATTTTGGTGTCAAATAATTCATTAAATCTATTACATCTTTCTAAATTTGGGTGAGATTTTTCCTGTGCTGTATTTTCACTTTATTACTGTTTGTGTGCTGCATGAATACTTTACACTTTGCCTCTAAGTTATGCCAAGCTACCAAGGGTTAAGCACAGTTTAGTTTAGTGACTTTAGTGGTTTACCCTGACGAGGAGTGTGGCTGTAAACACCCCACTCAACCAACAACCCAATTTCTCACAGTATGTTTAATTAATGATATTTTCCTAACATGGAGTGGCCTTCTGGGATAGCTTAAATCATTCAAAGAATGGATGAATATCCAGCTGTTAGACCTGAAAAACATAATGTATCAAGATAGGACACTACTCAGCTCCTTGAAACTAAAGGTAAATCATGAGAATAGGTAACTGAACATGTATCTATACTATACTATCTGACCAAAATGCATTATTTGATTTTTTTTAGTTATCACCCTAGGAGCTTGAAGGAAAACTGACCTTATGGGCAATGCCATCATATAAAATGTAACTGTTCAAAAAGGAAGATTACTTCACAAAATGAGAACATTCTCAAATAGAACTAATTAATCGAGACCACCCAAAATGATCATTAGCTCAAAAACTTTCTGAGTTAGGCCATGTGTGGCTGGAAGCAGAACTCAAAAATATTAAGAGGCAATTGTGGGAGGGGCTTGGCCAGCCATCATCGCCATGTGGACGTGATCCACAGAGGCTCTGAGTATCACCCTTCAGATTGCCGCTTATTAGCCTTGGTCCACCATCTACAACTATAGCCAGGGTGAGTGGAATGTAAGTGAACCTCATAGCTGGCCTTAATGCAGTGTTAGAGCCTGGGGAAGCGATGAACTTCGAGGAGCAGCGGAACAAGCTGGATGGCCTGGTGGAAAATAGTGACTGTGCACGGCGATACACGCTAAGCTTTGATCGCAGAAGCAACCCTCCATCTGTGGCAATAGTGAAGAGGTGCCAATGACCTCTGTTGCCCTGATTTTAGCCCAACTCTCACCGTGACCTCCCGACGAGATGACTCTCCAGTTCAGAGCAGTGCAGTAGAGGTAGGAAGCAAACAGGCTTTTTCTGGAGACTCGAGAGCCGCTTACCATCTGCAGCTTGTGTTATGGTTAACCCCTTTATGTTCTGCCTGTGTTATGAACTCTCTCAAGTATTTCAAGGAGTAGAGGAGGTATCAGGTGGAGTGCGTGACTATTAACATCGGATGCCTGACCTCAAGATGGCGACTCAGGGTCTCTGTTAACAAGTTCAATTGGAGGTCCTGTTGATGTCGATTTGATGAGAGGGGCTTGGAGACCCTTGAAATCTGACCCTTCCTCTCTCATCTTTGTGATTCCTGGCGACGCAGCTCACAACATGCAAGCTTGCCGGGCTCCTGACAATGTACTTGAGAACTTTATAGCAAGTAAGAAATAGAATATATTAGAAGGGCCTGGGAACGCTGGATGAGGGGCTCCTTAATTATCAACTGGACCCTTTCAGTGAACTGAAGTTGAGCTGAGGACCCCAAGCACTTCCTGCATGAAGCACATATAAGTTTTTTCTTGGTATTCTTCCTGGTGAAACAGACATGTTGGGATTCACACACCACCTCTAGAACACATGTCGCTACCTACGACTACTCCAGCCACCAAAATCGTAATGTGCTTTGTATGTTCTAGCTCTGTCTGCTCCTATGGCACGAAGGAATGTGCAGCCTAATAGAGTTACTAGATATTTTGGTCCGGTGGTGGCGAGAGGGGTAAGTGCTACACCCCCTTTGGAAGATAGTATAGCCTTGACTAAAGAAGACCTTTTCTTACCCCTTTGAGACTTTCAAAAAGAGCTGAGAGAAGAGCTTAAAGCAGATATTGCTTCCTCCTTTGACTCCTTTAAAGCAGAAATCAACTCCAGGTTGGTTTATTCCCCCCAGTCTGATGTAGACTTTGTGGGTTCCCGTGCTGTAGATCTCGAAACGAAACTTCAAGATATGGAACAAAGAATGGCTCCAATGAAGGAGGGCACAACTCCCCTCCGGACTCAGTTGCAGGCTGCCCTTCTTAAATGTGAGGACTTTGAAAATAGCACTTGGCAGGATAACATCAGAGTGAGGCGCCTAGAGGAAGGAATCGAGGGTCCAGATTTGGAAACCTTTATAATTGGCCTCTGTTCAAATGTTCTGGGAGATGATCACAGGAGGTACAGCTGGAACACATCCCTAGAGTGGGCCCTCAAATCAATGGAGACGGAAAGTGACCCTGTGACATCCTTGTCAAATTTAGTTATTTCACAATTAATGAGATGGTTCTTCAAGAAGCTAGGAAACTTGATGTGGTGGAGTTTCAGAGAGCTACCTGCTCCCTTTTTCAAGATATCGCCCCAGCTACGTTATCTCGCAGACTGGAATTTCGCCCAGTTACTGAAGCTCTGAAATATAAAATACAGATGGACATACCCTTTTGGCATCGCCTTTGAATACAATATTAAACATCGTCATTTTACAGACTTTGCAGAAGCAGCGAGACTTCTGGGAATTGGCGGGGAAATCGCCGGGGTCCATTAGGAATTTAGAAACTTCCAAAGCGGGAAACAGTGATCAACAGCCCATAAGGACTTGGCAAACTCCGAAGAAAGGAGGAAGGCAGGATAAGAAGGCAAGTATATTCTTCTTTATCCTGATCAAGAACTTTCACAGAGGATCTTGTACTTGGTGACTATTATGAGTGACACAATTTATCTTCCACGATCACAGTTAGGCAGATCTTTCAGACTTGTGTAAACTGATTAATTCCTATGCGGATACTAGTGATTAATCCATTCATTGCTCTGCCTAACCATGTGGGTCTCACTCACTGTAAACTTATTTCCCTCTTTTTGGATAACATTTTTCATATATTGCATAAGCCATTTACTCATGCTAAGCGTGGTGGGAAAGCGGATGTATGTCTACTGCCTGTCGTACTCAGAAAAGGTGAGTCGACAAATCTGGAAGAAACTAGAATCTCTAGTTCATGTGTTTTTTCATTGTTTTGATTTTGTTTTTCTTCTTCTTACTTTAAATGGTCTTTGCATGGTGGCGCAAGTGATAATGGGCTTGGGGAGGCAGGAGGTGTGGAGGAGGGGTGGGCAAGGGAGGGAATGGGGTCTTCTCACAGATTTCTGTGGAGTGTTTGGTAGAATGGGGAAGATTGGAGACGCTCTTCATTATTGATCAATGACACTTATATGTTGGTCCTGAAATATTAAAGGTTTAAATTCCCCTAATGAGAGGTATTAACTTTGGATGTATTTAAGGGATCACCACATTGATGTACTGGCTATGCAAGAAACACACTTCAAAAGGGGCGATGACCAACGCTTGCAGCATAAACCTTATACCGTCATTTATAGATCCTCAGTTGCCACAAAGCACAATGGAGTAGCTTTGAAGCTTCATTCTTGTGTTCCTTTTCAGCTCCAAGATAGAAAAAAAGATAAGGAAGGGAGATTTTTGATAGTCAAAGGTCTCCTTCATGGCCATACCTATACTATAGCTACGATTTATGCCCCTAACATTGGCCAGTCGGAATTTATAATATCCTTCCTTCTTTATTGGGTGGGTTTGCCGAGGGAGACATATAATTAATGGGGGATTTAAATAAGATCTGGGACACCAACTTAGACACTACCCACTCCCAAAGATCACAAACTCCTATTTTTACTAAAGCAGTAAAATCCGCTCTTTACCAATTGGGGTTCCTAGATATATGGAGAATGCTCAACACTACTACACAAGACTATTCTTTCTTTTCACACCCACATAGGTCTATTCCAGGATAGATCATATGTTTCTGATTCAACAGTTACTCCACACTATCCAGAGGCGGAGATTCACTCAATAGTCATTTCGGAATATTCCCCACTGGAGGTTGTCTGTGATTGGCCGGTACTGACCTCCAAAATTCGTAGATGGTACTTCCTAAATGAATTTACATGTGACAGGCTCTTTCGTAACAAAATACGGAAAACGATAAGGGAGTTTTTCTAGATAAATGATCCCAGAAATAACTTATACTCTAATACCTGCGATACATTTAAGGCAAATGTGTCTCGTTGATTTCCACTCTCCGTCAACAAATAGCCATAGATAGACAAACACTGGAAAGAGAACATCTTCAGGCAGAGACGGCTCATAAGACCAATCCTTCTCTTGGATTCCAGAGGAGGGTAGCAGCATTGAATGAAAAGCTTCAGGCAATCTATACCATTAGTGCTGAGACTATGCTCTTATGCTTAAAAACAATAGCTTATGAGCGTAGCAATAAGTTAGGCCCCAAGCTTGCGATACAACTGAGAATTAAACAGGAAAAAGAATAGATCAAACAAATTAAGGATGAGAAGAGAACAATCCATTTGGCTGAGGAAGAGAAAGCCCAGGCATTTCAAGACTTCCATAAACAGTTGTATACTGCAGATTCACTGGCTTCAGAAAGCCAATTAACATTTTTAGATGCAGTTACATTACCACGGGTTTCCCCAAAAATCAATGAAAATCTAAAGAGTCCAATCACAAGGGAAGAAGTGCTAGCTACTATAGACTCCATAAAGCTCCTGTTCCTGGCGGACGTAACGCCCACTTTTAGAAAATCTTCAGTTCAGACCTCTCTCTTTTTTTGACTGACCTTTTTAATCATATAGCTGTCTCCTAGGAGGTGACTCCATCGAAGAGCGAATCGCTGATCACGGTCATCCCTAACCTAGGGAAAGACCTGCAGGTATGTGCTTCCTATAATCCAATAGCCTTGCTTAATCTTGACGCTAAATTATACATCAAAATACTAGCCACTAGGATGGAGGAGTTCATTTCTGAACTGAAACACTCCAACCAGTCAGGATTTATTAACAGCCGCCAAACACATGATAACCCAAGACGTGTTAGTCACCTGACAGACAAAGTAAATAGGAAGTGGATCCCTTTGGTTTTGGCGCAGTCCCCTTCCTCAGCCCTAGGCAATGTCAATACTTAAATTCGAGAGATGCTAACACTGGTCCTTTCCTCCGCGTAAACGGCACCAGAATTTAACCTCAAGTTCATAGACCACACAATCTGCAAATTGTTCCTGTGGCCTTCCCTTATGTCCAGTAGGGTAATCTCACCGATATAGGTGGCCAGGTGCAGGGGGTAAAACACTAGCCCCTCTTTTCCGCTGCAAGCAACGTCAGGCCTTCGAGGTGCCCTTGTCAGACTATGCTGCTTACTTAATCGCCTGCTGTCGGACCTTCCATCCCCTTAAAACTCGTAGTCAGCGCTGTTCGAGTACAGGCTGTGGTTCCCCGAGCTCTGGTGCCCCAATAGTGTACCTTTCAGCCCTAGATCTCCTCAGCTGGAGCCACCGCTCATCAACTCCGCTGTCTGCCTCATCAAGCCGCCACCGGTTTTCTAGCCCACATCTGCCACTTACTACAGCACCTGCTTGAATTTTCCAGCCTACTTTCAGGCCGAATGTTCTTAGGCTATGCTGTCAGGATTTCAGTGCTCCAGTACTCGTCTCGGCTGCCCACCACGGAACCAAACACCCTCCTCCGGGCTGCGGCCCAGTGGGTCACTCCCGAGCCCACCTCCTGCTTCCAGTGGAATCCTTTTCCGAGCTTGCTTTGCACAGACTGCCCTTTAGTCTTTAGGCCTGGTCGCGGTGCGCCTTTCCCTGACGTCTTCCTTCCTTGGGGCAGATGTCTTCGGCAGCAGGGCACCCAGACGCAACCCACCCGGGATTGCCTTCTTCAGCAGGGGGGGGGGGGGGGGTGTACTTCCACTCACTATGATCTATTCCCCTCTGCTCGGCAGCACTGGTAGCAAAGCCGCACTGCAGTTTGCCACTGATCAGGGTGGACGTTGGCTGGCCTTCCATGCCCTTTGGTGCCTGCCTCAGAACTCAGACTGTGCAGCGCTGTCACAGCCTCTGTATCAGTCACCTGTAGACTCTAGGATGGGGTTCGCAGTTCCTCCCCCTCCTCCCCAGGCTCCCAAGGGGACAGAGTCATCCATGGCGGGGTGCCCAGTCGTAGCCTGCCCAGGCTCACCTTCTTCCACGGAGGCTGGACGCCCTCCTCCCTCCGCTCCAGCCCCTGCCGTCCGGAGCGAAGTCAAAGAAGCGGCTCCCCCAGTCGGGCCCAAATCGGGTAAGATGGCTGCCGGCGGGCACTCGGACTGCTGCACACCTCAAGCCGATAACTCGTTCAATCGGCTGTGTGCTTAGCCTGTTAAGTGCCACGGTGAGACAGGCTATCCCCACGGGCTTGTTTATGTTAAATTACTATCCAGGCATTAGAGGATGGGGCAGGATTACTGGAGTCGATGGCAGTGCCAGTAGAAGAGTCTACTCAACCATCTTGTTCGGACACGCCCCCAAAATGTGTGCATTATTTTCGGATAGTACGGCTCGGAAACAGTGAGCGAGGATTACCTCTTAATGTTTTTGAGCTGTGCTGTCTGGAAACAAAGCACTACTCAGAGAAATATTGGGTTAAAATAATTCACTGCAGCATAGAAAACGGGCACTGGGCTCAAAAGCTCATCGTGATATGACCCCTAAATTATAAGCAAGCCTACAAAAGGTATTATGTCTCAAAACAAAACATGTATGGTGTTTGATCTGCATTTTTTGTACGGCATTTTTTTCTAACATAGCTTTTACTTTGCTTTTTAAAATTAAATTATAAACCTTTCACTTAAAATGTTACTAACAAAACTTTACACTACATACCTCTCCCTGCATTTCTTGTAGTTTACCGATGAAGCTGCTCTCCTGTCTACAAATTAGAGAGAAATGTTTAAATGCTTTGTAAAATGTTCTAATGAAGTAGTAGTAGATTGTGCACTTCTTTAGAAAAGGTTAAATTCCAAAAATTATCTGATCAAACTGATTTGTGTGCCACGTTTGGCAAATGCCTGCCTGACATGTGTGATAACTGTGAAAGGGGCCAAGTCCCTAGGGGCAACTTGGACTCAACCATGCACAGCGTAGAGGGTTAATACACCAACTGTAATATATTTTCAACCCAAATTAATGTATTTATGACTGTATTTATTTTCATACATTATTCATTTTGCTTTCATCAAGCAAAGTTATACATTCCAAAAAACATAAATGTATCAACACAAAATAATTTTCAACTTTATGCATGTTTCACAGTTACATTCCAAAAACTGTTTGAAACAAAATCAAAGTAACAGAAGAAATAACGCCCAATGCATTTCAGGACGGGCTGTCCGTTCATCAGGTGCAAGCCTGTTGAGAAAACAAAATAATTCATCATGCACTTTTATGGTTCTATATACACAACTAATTGTATATTTTTTAATGAACACAAAAATGGTACCCGGTTCACCAATGCTTAGCAAGTTTTATGTGAGTATGAAATGCAAACAGCGAGGAAAGCAACCTGAGAGTCCTTCCTACACCACCTACAAGTGCAACCAACCTCAATGAATAAAATGCACTTACAAAGATAACAACAATATAACGAGCGTATTTGAAGGTACCACCACGACAACGGACTCCTGAAAGGGGGATAAAACATTGTCAGCGAAACGATTCCCCTCCATGGGGTTAATACACTACCACCCATACATGCCAACATACCTGCTAAACAATTATTGAAGCAAGGTTTCCTGGTTTAAAACATCTTCATTCTTAGAACCCCGTGATATCTGTCGGGACATAAGGACCCTCAATGAATACCCAAAACACTGCTCTCAAAGATTTAGGATTGTCCAGATACACGCACTACTGCAAGCTTAACAGGAAGCGGGTCGCAGTCCATATTATCAGCAACAGAATGGTCTTACCTCAGCAAACGACGCACGAGCCTCTTACACGAAAGTGGCGGATCGTGGAGATGATTACCGGCGTTCGGAATAAGAGCTGGTTCTGAGTCTCGCGAGACTCACTGGTCTTCCAAAGCGTGGGCGCCATGATAGAATGGGCTCCTGATCAACAAAAGAATCACCTTCAAGCTCCTCATGCAGGCCTACTAAGCCCTCCACAAAACCGGACCCGCATACCTCAACCACCGCCTATCCTTCTACACACCCACCAGACATGCGGTGCAACAAGTTTGACCCTAAGGACAAAGCTATTTATACGCAAGCTATGAAAGCTTATTTTAATAATGTGCATACCGAAAAGAAAAACTTTTTTGCCTCGAAAATAAGGGGCGCAGCTAATAAGAGTAAAGACATTTTTAAAATTGTGAAGGATTTCTCATCCCCTAACGTTGTATATATGCCTTTTATTCCCACCTCGGCTTGGGTCCATCAAATGGCCAGTTTTTTCTATGATAAGATTTGCCTTACACAACAATCATTTGATGCTATGGCCCCTTCTGGAATTGGTGAGACATGGGGTGTGAACCCCTTGCTTCCTGGGGTTAGTCACTTGTTGACCCAATTTCCTCCCATCTCTTTGGATAAATCCCTTGAGATCATGGTATCAATGAAGTCGGGCTCCCCCTCTGACCCATGTCCTGCAAAAATGTTGAAGAATATTGCAGTCTATAAATCCTGCCGTTAATTTAGTTTTAAATACTTCGCTTGGAAAGGGAATTGTCCCTAACTGTTGGAAAAAGGCAAAAATCATTCCTCTCTTCAAGAAATTCATGGCTGACCCGACAGTTGCATCCAATTATAGGCCCGTATCCCTGTTGCCTTTCTTTTCTAAGGTACTCGAGAAGTACGTTAGTACAGTGCTAACAGACTATGTGGAAGTAAACCATGTTCTTCACTATAGTCAGTCAGGCTTTAGAGCCACTCTTAGCACGGAAACAGGACTGCTGGAAGTTTCAGAAACCATTAAAACTCAGTTGAATAAAGGGGGCAGTGCCGTGGTGATACTGCTGGATTTATCTGCGGCCTTTGACACAATGCCCCATGATCGGCTTCTGCGCAGGTTAGAGGAGTGTGGTATTGGGGGCACGGTGTACAATTGGTTTGCCTCATTTCTGAGTGAGCGGCAGCAGGAAATTTGGTCTCCTCCCCTATCTGCTGTAATTCCACCAATGAAGGTGGGTGTCCCACAGGGCGCTATTTTAAGTCCCACACTTTTTAATATCTATATGGCCCCACTTGCCCACCTTGCAGAGTCACACGGAGTGAAGATTGTCTCTTACGCAGACGATACTCAACTATTGTTCACGTGTGACAAAGAGGTGAATTTCAGAGGAATGGAGATTAATAGATATGTCAAACAATGGAAGGAGTGGGAAAATAATCAATATCCAACAATCAAATATTGGAGTCCAAAAAGAAATTATTATCCAGAAAAGTCTCTTCCAATTAAATGTCTTTCTTTTTTCCAAGTTTTTTCCAATATGATGCTCCAACACATTCTTAGAAGTCCAAACAAATTTTAAATAACCACAGCCAACGCGTTTCGTCCCCCTTGGGACCTCATCATCATCGATCAGTTTCCTGGTAGAATCCACTGCTTCAGGCAGCACCAGGAACTGATCGATATAGATAATAAGACTTTCATTGAGATATTGGCCTTTATCATTGAGGACTTGTTTTGTGGAAGGTACTATATAGAAGAGGAGAACTGACATGGATCTAGAAAATTCAAAATATATTTGAAAGAAGTTATTCAATTTTGAAGAGAATAGATACTCAATGAACATTAGCATGCCTCCATGACTGACATTTTATATTGACGCAACATTACTCAGGAGCCCTGATGAGGTCCCAAGGGGGACGAAACGCGTTGGCTGTGGTTATTTAAAATTTGTTTGGACTTCTAAGAATGTGTTGGAGCATCATATTGGAAAAAACTTGGAAAAAATAAAGAAATGTAATTGGAAGAGACTTTTCTGGATAATAATTTCTTTTTGGACTGCAATATTTGATTGTTGGATATTGATTATTTTCCCACTCCTTCCATTGTTTTACATATTATTTGCATGTTAGTGGTTTTAACGGTGGGCCACTGGAGGTGGAGTGGAACAGTATACGTTTTGCATCAATTGTATTCATTATATATTCATCGGTGCACACATTTTGACTCTCATCGTTTCAGGTAGTTGGAGATTAATAGATGTTTGACTCTTCTCGTGGTTACGTCTCAATCAACTTGAGTGCAACCCTGAGAAGTCCGAAATCATTTATTTTGGGAGCCCTCCATGTGAAGAGTGGAGCCTTTGGTGGCCCCAAAATATGGCTCCTCCCTCTGCTCCAGTTAGTACTGTAAAGAATTTAGGAGTGAGACCTGATGCTAGCTTAATAATTAAGACTCAAATACAAGCTGTTGCAGGCACATGCTTTGGTTTGATAAAAAGGGTGAGGAATTTCCTTCCTCTGCGTCCGGTGTAGGACCGTAAGATCATAGTGCAAGCTCTAATTACATCCAGGTTGGATTATGTAAACATCCTGTATCTGGGCCTTCCTGAATATTTACTCAATCGGCTACAGGTTGTCCAGAACGCCGCCGCCAGAGGTATTCTTATGGAAAGTCCCAGAACACATATGTCACCCCACCTGAAGGCATTGCACTGGCTCCCAGTTAGGAAGAGGATCCAGTTCAAAGCTTTAGTGCTGGCCCACCAAGCATTCCATGGTACGGGCGCCGTGTATCTGAGAAAGAGGATTCATCACTATCAGCCCCAATGAGCCTTAAGGTCCTCAGGGCAGTCCCTCATGCTCATCCCTAAGTTTGCTCGCTCTCGGATGGGGGGGACGTTCCTTTCAGGTTCTAGATACACGCTTGTGGAATGACCTGCCTTTACATCTCAGACAGGCCCAGGACTTGCTCCTTTTTAGGAGACAACTAAAAACATGGCTGTTCCAGAAATAGTACTTCAGTAGGGTTGGCGGAGCTCCTCTGTTACGGCTGTGGTGGTTTAGCGTCGGGACACTCTATGTGAGTAGCGGCGCGCTTTACAAACACTTATTTTCATTTCATTTCATTTCATCTCCACCCCACTCACCTGGCACTGGCCACTATCCCACGGATCCGCAAGAACTCGGCTGGAGGAATATCCTTCTCATAGCTTGCTGCGAAGATCTGGAGTTCCCTGCCTCTGCATCTCAGGCAATACCCATCGCTGCCTCAATTCAGGAAGGACCTCAAGACTTGGCTCTTCAACTGAACTGCAGGACCCCCTCCCCCGGCGCCTTGAGACAGTAATGGGTGATTAATCACACTTTACAAAAAATTTCACATAAAGGAAGGTGCACTCAAAGCTAAGTCCCAATCAATACATATATTCCAGAACAATTTTTTCTTCCTTTATTTTAGAAACAGCCAACGCGTTTCGTTCCCTTTGCCATAGGAACTTCTTCAGGGCTTATTAGTAAATCGAGGGATATAAATCCTTCAATAAGACATAACTGAGGCAAAATAATCAGAATTCAGTTTGGCGTATGGAGTATAATAATTAACGTCTTCAATGTTGAAGGTGTGACTACGACCCCTCGGGGGAAATAAGTATTGTCTATCAGGAAGTAGTCCCTCAGAAGGGTAACAGCCCATATAAAGCTTTAAAATCAACAAATCCCAAAGTGACGGGCGACATGATAACCGGCAGCGACGTTGTTGCACCAAATTTATTAATCTATTATATAATTTTTTATTTTATTTTGGAATTGAAGTGCTTAAACCTGGTCCGTCGTTGGTGTTGCTTTGTTTGTACACTTTACAAAAACTCTGAATTCAATCGCACATTCATTCCGATACACTCGGAAAGAGGGACAAAGTGCACAAATTGTGGCATAACTGCAATACTCTGAAGTTTCCGAAATGCCATGCGCACCGCTCTATAAAACTATGCACTTCATAAATTAAACGATGATGAATTAACGCATTAAGAAGCGAACAAATAGCTAGAGAATATACCAATGAATGAATGAATGCTTAAAGTAAAGAAAGGAAAAGTCTACTTCAGCTCTCAAAACGAAGCCATCACAATGCGATAATGTACCATGAACAGTGTCACATTTGTCACAGATTGTTGAAGAAAAGCCACGCAAGTTTTTCAACAACCGGCTTGGGCAAACTGTTGTGATAGAAATACACAGGGGGCCTTGCTCACAAAGGTAAACCTACGCTTTTGGAGTACGTTTACTATTTTGTTTCTACTCATAAACTACGAGTGTAGTATGTGTAGTATCTTTACGTTTAGTGTGGCTCTCTGCACAGTAGAGGGTAGGACGGTCTCTGCAGTCATAAAAATACTACAGGTAACACTACACTCGTAGTTTGTGTATAGTAAAAATAGTAAACTTACACGAAAAGTGTGTTTACTTTTGTGAATACGGCCCTGTATGTTTCTGTTGCATTCTCATCACATTCGTAGAGTACAAAAGAATGTAAAACAATATACAAACTCCATTCTGCAACTCGACTTTACAGGCTGTTCAAAAAATATAGCGTAAATATACAGGCTCCTAACCCACTGAAGGGGAGACAAGATAGCAAAAAGCTTTGACAAAGCCAATAGGTCTAACTTAGTGATGCTAATACACACACATCGATGCGTGCCCGTGGTTGCCTGCCTCGGACCTTAAAGCTAATTGCAGTAAGCGCCTCAGAATGCAAAATAAAAGTACCAGGAGAGGAAGAAGGTCGGGCAGAAGAGGGAAAGGGTGCTGAAAGCAAAAGATCCTTAGACATTCTAGTTGGGAGGGTGACATTTTAGAGGCAAGGGACGGATGCGCTCTACTGATGTGGAATAGCATGTGTTAGCACCTTTTACGGCATGACTGTGTTTCTATAGGGTATTGTGTGCACATATTTTGTTATTCAAATAAAGATAGCCCAAGGGAAGGGCGGAGCTCCTGCAGAATAACGTAACGCTATAGGCAGGAGAAAAGTGACGCTGTTGGTCTGAGAATGGGGAAGCTAGAGGCTGTAACATGATGGTTTACAGCGTGGTGGAAAGCTCAGGGGTATTAAAAGGCTTCAGAGGCACATTAGGTTGGAGATGAAGAACAGAGAACGCCGCCGGCAGAAAAGTGGATATGGACGTAAAAGGAATCAGAGATGAGGAAATACTAACCTGGGGGAGAAGGCAGGCGTTAGGAGAAAGTAAGAGCTGGTAAAGGTGAAAGGTCTGGCTTTAATATGCTAACGCATGCAAGCACGGAAATGCACAGATGCAGCATGCACGCATTAGCACACCACAACTGCGTTCTTCGGCTCGGCCAATGATTGTTTAAGATAGTGAATGGCAGCACAGTTTCGCTATTATCGAGCACTGTGAAGAGCAGGCGTTACTAGCAGCTAATTAATCGTTTTAATCTACTCTGAAAGATTTACTGCCGAGTTAACCCTGCAAGGCCTCGAAATTGCGACCTACAGGCCATATTAAATGGGGTATGGTGCGATGGAAATCTCAAGCAAAGCGTATCGTTGATCACGTGGACTTCTTATGGTATCTGGAGAAATTAATCAAGAATTTGGGAATTAAGGCAGAAAAAACATCAAACAGAGAAGCTCCCTAAAGTGGCAAAGGGGCGTTCGCTGAAGCAGGCACCAAGTATGAGAGTAAGACCTATAAAAAGGAGCATTAAATGTGCCTGGTTAATGACAGTCAGTGCAAGGACTTGTTAGAGGGGCAGCATTTCCTGCTACAATGGCAATAGTGTCCCATTGTCTCACTGGTGTGGCAAACAACATTCAGTTTCAGAGTTGTTCAGTGATTTAAATGGGAAAAAATAAGTGCATGTACTCTTCAAATTGAGCTGGAGCGTGGCTAGTGGGCGGGGTTAGAGGCGGAGTGAGACATGAGGATACAAAACACTTCTATTCAGTATTTATTTGCCCTTGCATTGCCCTGGATAGTGGTCTCAAACTTTCCATATGTGCCGATTAACAGCTAAAACCCTGAATGAGCCAAGCCATCAACAGTACTTTTAGCACTTTCAGGCTAATAATGAATGTCTATGACAGTAGAGACTCTGGCACTTACACCGGTTGCAGGACAGAACAATACATGTGAGAAATGTATCAATATAAATTAAATGTGTTAACTTGTTACACAAAATGAAGGCCAAACACCAAATGTTCATGTTTCCTTGTTTTGTAATATTTGCAGCTTCTTAATATCATAATAATGATAATGTTCTTAATTGCTTACATTTGGCACAATTCTTATATATTGAATAGTGTACACAGACAAGCATTCCACGCATCTCTTTCCAAATACCTGCTGATTCCCTTCCTCTCTGATTTTGTTTCTCGCTCTCAGACAAACATTCACTCTCTATCTGGCTTCACATCTCTAACCTCGCCATCCCTCCTGCACTCTCTCCAGTTTGTAGCTAATTCTTTCCCACTCTCTTTACCCCAACTGTATCCTATTGCTCTCTCTACCATCACTCTTTCTATTTCTAATCTGCCGTCTCTGTGCCTCTCTTCCACTTTCCATATCCGTCTGGATTTCTTCCCTGTCTCTATCTGGTTTACCCCTTCTGCCTATCTATCTTTTCCTACTTTAAACTCACTGCTCCTTCCCCCTCACTCTTCACCTTCACTCACCCCCATTCTCCCTCCTCTCCCCGCGGCAGAAGGCCCGACGACCGGAGAGCTTGCAGTGACAGAGAGTGAACACTGCAGAAACCTGAGCACTTGCAGAGTCCAGCAGGGTAGAGGTCAGGGTATCAACAATACTGGCCTCCGATGGGAAGGTTAGTTGACCTCCTCCCACCTCACCTGGGCACCAGGGAGGCCGATTCGGTCTTAGTCACCACCTCATCCCCACCCATCAAGGACTCAATGTCGCCACAGCAGGCGGGCGGGGTGGGGGTGGATTCACAAGGGCAAGTGAGTCAGGAGAAAGACAGTCAAACCTCAGTGGGAGGCCAAGGGGTGGAAATGGCCCTTTTTACCTGGGTTCCGCCACGGCCACTCTGGCACACGCCCTCGCCTATGACCCAAACATTAATAAGACAACCCAGCTTCGACGTCTGGCAGCCGGGTGTTGAGGATAAGGAGAGTTTCCATTTGGGTAGGAACAGAGCAGAGGCCCTCTTGCCCTTAGGGCACGGGTACTCATAGTACGGCCTGCGGGCTGCCAGCGGCCCTGCAAGCCTTTCTTGGTGGCCTGCGGACCTTGCAGACATCGTACCGTTTTTTGTGTGTTTTTAGGTCTCGCGTAGACAGCACTTGCGCTGTCGCAAGACCTATAGTAAATACAATATCGAGGGTAATTTCTCCTGCTGCTTGCAATTGGTTAACACTAGCATTGCTGTTGTTATCTTGCTTACTGTTCGCTGGCGATCCCATACGCCACTTCCGTTTTGGGAGGAAGCAGCACCGACCAACTACAGTTTCCCTACACTGCGAGTGTTTATATCTTATTTTGGGGACTACTTTTTTTGAGGTCGAGCATCAAACACACACACATGCATACATAATCAGCACGGCGCCCTTTCACGAGCGCCGCGCTGTTAATGGTCCCATTATTTCCTCCACCCTCGCTCTCCACTTCCCTCTACCCCTCCTGCTCGTCAGTGACCAGGTTCCAGCTTGTGTAAACAGCAGGCGCCTATCTTTATGCGTTGCTCACCACAAATGCAACGTTACGCTTTAACTTACATACAATGTTTGAAATGTGCTGCATGTCGACGTTTTTTTATTTAATTTACAAGTGTGACACGCATACATACATTATCAGTGTTGCGTCCTTTCACGAGCGCCGCGCTGTTAATGGTTTGTTGTCTCTTTCCTTGCTCCTCCACCCCCTGCTCTCTCTGCTCTCACTCCCCCTCCCTCCTCGTCAGTCATCACCGGGCTACAGCGTGTGTGAATAGCAGGCAGCTATCTTTATGCATGGCTCACCACAAATGTAATGTTGTGCTTTAAACAGTGCCACACTGTGTTGGATTTAACTAAGCAGCCACACACCTTTCTTTTGTGCTGCGTGGCTCGCCTAAATCAACTTTTGAAAATATTTGTTTTCAAAAGCGGAAAAATGCCAGCTTTAACATTGGCGCCCATGTTCCCATTTTCATATGTTTGGTGTTGCCGCTTTTCCTACGTGGGCTGTTGTGTGCCCTGGACGTAGGTAGCGCCAATATCCCTGGAGCCCCTCCAAACATGCCGTACAGAGGCAGAAGGTTTGCTCACTTAGCTGCTGCACACCTTGAGAGTTTCACACCACTGCTCCCTTTTCACAGCGTGGGCTGCAGCGCTGCTAGCTTACACGGAGTGGCACCCGAGAGCCTGCCTATCTTGCCAATGCCTCCCACAGGATTCTCGCTCCGATGGGCTTATGGTTGGCGCACAGCACAGTGAAAACCCCTTTTGTGAAGCCTCATTCGAGTTCACGACGACGCTCGTATTAAGCACTACATGTGTTGTAACAGGTTTCTTTAGGGATAGCTTCCTTAGCTGCCGGTGAGCACAGTTCTGCAATGGCTCTTACTGTTTCATTAACTTTATAAAATGTGCCCACGAGTCAAACGTTCTTGGCTTCCTGTCTGCTATCTGCACGCAAATGCCAGAAGAGCTATGTCATCTTTGTAGGAAAGGTGCTTTTTTTCCAGATGTGGAAGAAATGGCTTTCTTTGTCTCTATTGATTATAATAAATAAACGAACCGCACTTGCATAACAGGCTTAAACCTGGTCCTAGTTTAGTGGCCCAGAGCTTTTTTTGAAAACAGTTAATGTTTATAAAGAACTAAACTCATATTCTTTTATGAAACAGTAAAAATGCAAGCTCTCTTCCTGTTCTTTGATTTTGCTAAATATGACCCATGTTGACCTTCAAGCTGTGAAAGGGAGTCTGGAGAAGTGCAGAATAGATAAATGTTGTTGTGAAATGCCAAAATAAAGCGCCACTGTGAACTATTTGTACAACGTTTTTGTACTATAATTTCTTTGACGTTTTGTTGTTTTTAGCATTGCGCCTAGTGTTTGTTTACCCATCTTTAAAATCGAGCCACAGTAGCGAATAACCTACTTCACTGATGTGCTTAGGTACCAGTAATTTGATACTTTTACACACACTAAAATTACATTTGCGAATGATGAATGTGTAAGAGCTTGTCATGCTTTTTAAAGTGTCAGTTTATGAAACACTTTCGTTTATATGCTACATACAATTTCCATCTGGATTGCAAAACCGAACAAACACAATGGCTCATAGACCATGTCACCTGTGAGACGCCAGTCAGTGTTGACTTTTAGTCAGAAATCTTGCTTTGGATAACATTTGATTATGTTTCCCTCATTCTTTTTGTTTGCGTTTTGGTGCATGCAGATCTGCATATCAGTGGGTAAGCACATAAATGAAAGGAATTGTCATTTACAATGCCAATTACTCAAACTCTTGCAAATGCGAGACCTATTGCATTGCAAATGCTTGTTTTTTACAGTGTCAGCAAACACAGACTCTGCTCTGTGGGGTCGGGCGATTCAAGTGATAGTCCGAGTGGAGCTGCAGGGGTGCTAAGAAGAGTTGAAATACAACGAAGCCTTGTTATCATGCAAATGGCCTCTTAAAGACCTGTGAAGTACTCGGGTGGGGCTGTATGTGTGCCCGGGAAGGGAAGCTGCCTCAGCTGCCACACAAGCGGGGGTGAGGTGACAAAGAATGACAGAGGACAGCAGGGTGTGAGAGTCGGGTGAGGTGACAGAGGGCAGTAGGGAGAGACGGAAACAAACAGAGACAGATAGAGATAGAGACAGAGACAGACAGGGACAGGCTGACAGATAGAGACAGAAACAGATAGAGGCAGAGACAGATAGAGACAGAGACAGATAGAGGCAGAGACAGGGACAGACTGACAGAGACAGAGACAGATAGAGGCAGAGACGGAGAGAGGTAGAGACAGACAGAGACAGACAGCGATAGAGACAGAGAGAGAGACAGATAGAGAGACAAAGATAGAGGCAGGGACATATAGAGGCAGAGACAGATAGAGGCAGAGACAGGCAGGCAGAGACAGATAGAGGCAGAAACAGACAGAGATAGAGACAGACAGAGACAGATAGAGGCAGAGACAGGGACGGGGCAGACAGATAGAGGCAGATACAGCCAGAGACAGACAGAGACGGAATAGGGAGACAGAGGGAGGGAGACAGATAGAGACAGGGGCAGACAGAGCTACATAGAGGCATAGACAGGGACAGACAGATAGAGGCAGAAACAGACAGAGATAGAGACAGACAGAGACAGACAGAGACAGGGACAGACAGAGACAGAAACAGGGACGGGCAGATGGATAAAGACAGAGACAGACAGAGACGGAAAGGGAGACAGAGGGAGGGAGACAGAGACAGGGACAAACAGAGACAGGGACAGACAGAGACAGATAGAGGCAGAGACAGGGACAGACAGATAGAGGCAGAGAGAGACAGAGAGGCAGAGAGATGGAGAGGGAGACAGAGAGGGAGACGTAGGGAGACAGAGGGAGACAGGGAGTGGGAGGGAGAGGGAGGGAGGGAGACAGAGGGTGACAGAGGGAGGGAGAGGGAGGGAGAGAGGGAGGGACACAGAAAGGGAGACAGAGGGAGGGAGACAGAGGGAGGAAAACAGAGCGAGGGATACAGAGAGAGGGAGACGGAGGGAGGCAGAGGGATGGAGGCAGAGGGAGACAGAGGGAGGGAGTCGGGGGAGACAGAGGGAGGGAGTCAGGGGGAGACAGAGGGAGGGAGAGGTAGACAGACAAAGGGAGGGAGGCAGAGGGAGGGAGACAGAGGGCGACAGATAGAGGGAGGGAGACAGAGAGGGAGACAGAGAGAGAGGGGGATAGAGAGAGAGGGAGACAGAGAGAGAGGGGATAGAGAGATAGAGAGAGAGGGAGACAGAGAGAGAGGGAGACAGAGAGAGAGGGAGACAGAGGGAGGGAGACAGAGGGAGGGAGACAGAGAGGGAGGGAGACAGAGAGAGAGTGAGGGAGACAGACAGAGGAAGACAGAGAGGGAGACAGAGGGAGACAGAGAGTGGGAGACAGAGGGCGAGACAGAGGGAGAGACAGAGGGAGGGAGACAGAGAGAGACAGATAGAGGGAGACAGAGCGGGAGGGAGACAGAGGGAGACAGAGAAAGACAGACAGAGGGAGACAGACAGAGGGAGACAGAGGGAGGGAGACAGCGAGGGAGACAGAGGGAGGGAGACAGAGGGAGGGAGACAGAGGGAGACAGAGAGGGAGACAGAGGGCAACAGACAAAGGGAGGGAGAGAGAGGCAGAGGGAGACAGAGGGAGGAGGGCGACAGGCAGAGAGAGGAGGGCGACAGACAGAGGGAGACAGAGGGAGGGAGACAGAGGGAGGGAGTAAGGGGTAGACAGAGGGAGGGAGACAGACAGAGGGAGACACACAGAGGGAGGGAGACAGAGGGAGGGAGACGGAGAGAGAGGGAGACAGATAGAAGTAGAGAAACATAGAAGGAGTCAGATAGAGGGAGACAGAGGGAGGGAGACAGAGGGAGGGAGAGAGAGGGAGGGAGACAGAGAGAGGGAGGGAGACAGAGAGAGGGAGAGAGAGATAGAGAGAGGGAGGGAGACAGAGAGAGGGAGGGAGGGAGATAGAGAGAGGGAGGGAGACAGAGAGAGGGAGAGACAGATAGAGAGAGGGAGGGAGACAGACAGAGGGAGGGAGGGAGAGAGAGAGAGATAGAGAGAGGGGGAGAGAGAGAGAGAGAGAGAGAGAGAGAGAGAGAGAGAGAGAGAGAGAGAGAGAGAGAGAGAGAGAGAGAGAGAGAGAGAGAGATGTGTATGCCGGGTACGTGGCTCAGTGGACGAAGTCATTCGCTGCAGGGGCCTGTGTACCACCTCATGGCCACAGTTTTTTTTTGTTGCTCTAGCCCCGCCTCCTCCCCCCAATGACCCCGCCCCCATGGTGCGGCCCTCGGCCACAAACAACACTGTAAATTTGGCCCCCGAGAGAAAGTTTGTGAGTACCCATGCCTTAGGGCATGCCTCCGATAGGCTGTTCAATCCCCATCGGGCAGCTTGCCAATGTCACAGCAGAATAATATCGACAGACGGCCAACATGCTGCCAAAAAAACGGCATGCAACTGGCCCTCGGGCACCAGTCCAGTGCCCAACGCATCAATCTGACTCAAAGTACCGGTACTCTCCTTAACAGTGGAGAAGTGCCAGTACACAGCTAGCCAAAAATAAGAAGTGCTGGTATTTAGTACCGGCGAGTACCGGCTCATTTAAAGCACTGGAGTTGTTGAATTCAAGAACTATCGCGACACATCAACCGATTTAACATTGTTACGATCTGAGTGTTAAAAAACCTGAGAGATAAAATTGAGGCAAGGAAAGGTGGTAAGCAATGTTATTACTGATGTCACTCTTAATTGTAGCAGTGGCCGATTCGTTTTGTCATTGCAGTACCACTGGAATTGTGCGGCCGGGGAGCACCAAATTATACAGCATGATCAGTTTCTGCTAGAAACATTTCTTGTGTTAAAATCTCGGAATCGCATTACTACCGTGGACCTGAATAAATACAGACATAATTAGGTGCATTTTAATTTCACGTTTGTGTAGGTTGTCAATCTCATATTAATATGATATCAGTAGCGGTCGTGGAGGGAGTTTCGCGGGGCGGGGCGGGCGGGTGAGGGGCAAGGTGGGGTGTAGTAAACTCAAGCTCACGGCCAACTGGAGTAATGTAAAGAAATAAATAAATAAAACAAATTATATTGCACGCGCTGAAATGCCAAATGTGTTTCAGCACGCGCAATGAAATTTGTTTTATTTATTTCTTTCTGTACATTACTCCGGTCAGCCGTGAGCCGGAGTTTACTCCCCCCACCCTGCCCCTCCACCGCCCGCGAAACTCCCTCCACGGGCTGCTACTGTATGATATGATTCAGGTCAAGGGGAAGGGTGGCTTAAAGCTGCTACCCAGGCCTTTATCAGGACAATTCAAATACATGAGGTCAAATCCTTCACCTGCCCGAATATGAAAAACCAAGGAAATGCCTGTGCATAGACTACTTGGAATATTGTTTGTGTTATAAATCAGTTTGTTTCACCTTAAAAGTGAATATTTCACAGGAGATAACCTACCACTAGTATGTCCATTTAATTGAGATTTCTACATCAATATACAGTATGTTAAGGTATCATTGGTGAGATTACTGTTACCAATTACAGTCCAAATTCAAAACTATTATGAGTTGGGGTGCACGAGTAAAAGGAATCAACCACCACAATCCCTAATTGGGGACCTCCTAAACGGGTGTATTCCTTCTTAACTATATATAATAAAACTCAACACTCCCCAAAGTTACATAATATTACAATGATGCAATAAAAAAAGGCCAAGTAATTCAAATCCGTATTAAACCAATAAGCACAATGATGTGTTGTAATGTTTTAAAAAGATACTTTCTTAGTAGATCATTTCTGACAAAAAAGAAACTGAGAGGTAAATTTACAATAAAATATTGGAGCACGTAGCTGGGCCAAATTTGGCAGCGCCGTGCTCCAACAGTTTCAAAATGCAGAGATGCGCCATATTCACAAGAATACGACACACCCGTGTTTCCCCTAGCTCTGACGCAAACAAGCTGCCTAGCGCCAGAGCGGGTTCCCTGCCACCATGTTGCAAGGGTGCTGCACTGCAGGGATGATTGTTAATGTGCAGGAAGGGATACCTTCCTGCACATAACAATAAATAATAGCGATTTGCTCCTTCTATGTGTGCTGCAAAAAACGAGGAGAAATTAATAATTTCTACTCGTATCGCCATTCTAACGCCTGGTATACCATGGCGTTAGTTTTTGGCACTGCCTCAGCCTTGTAAATCTGGGGAAGCATCAAAAAGCAATTGGTGTTGTGTTGGAATGCCCACAGCAACACCCATTGGACGCCCCTTTGCAGCAGAGGACTGTGGCTAAAAGGGACATATTTACAAGATGGTGTTCAGCCACGCAAAGGGGCTTAGCACCACCTTGTAAATATGGAAAATGGTGCTGCGCCACCGGAGTGTAAACAAAAGTTACGCTTCAGTTAGGGCTTGTAAATATGCCCCAGAGTTTTATTAAGTACTTTTAATCAGTACCTTCTGCAAACAAGTACATAAAAAGAAACTTAAATGAATGAAATAAACAACATCGTGTGTGTCAAAATTAGCAACTCAAGCCTGACACCTGAACACTCAAGTCTCTGGCATGCAATACGCCCCTATCTGGCAAGGCATTACACATAATGACGGTCTGGAGGAAAGGATATCTATTCACTGACCATAGGCAACATCAAATTACCATATAAATGGTACATTGTCCTAGTTCAATTTCTTAAATATCAAAAAGCATACATACCACTGTGACTTTCTTTGTTAGAAAAATTCTTAATAATTTTTTATATGCAGACAAAAATTATTACACTAAAGATAAACAATAACAAAAACAAGTCACACATATATTGTTAGAACTGGGGGTCTCTAGTTGGCTGAGGTAGGTACTTTAGTCCAAATAGGGACCCTTGCTTCTAGTCAGGGATAGGAGGGACACACTCTTAGATAACCCCTGCTCACCCCCGGTAGCTTGGCACGAGCAGCCAGGCTTATCTCCAAGGCAATGTGTAAAGTATTTGCAACCACACTCCCAGTAACATAGTGATAACACCACAAATGGACACCACACTGATTTAGGAAAATAGCGGTATCTTTATCCAGAAGAAATACGATGAGACCAAACGATAAAAATAACCAGCATATGCGTATTCGTAATATTTCACTGGGCCGGTTAGTAGGCCCACAATCAAGCCAAGTCAAAACAGGCTTTATTCGATTTAAAATTCAAAATCATAAAAGCAGACATATGTTAAAAACAATATAAATTCCAGGACAAATAGCAAATGTACTAGACCAATGAAGTAAAAATGTGTTTTACACAACAATGGGCGATTCATGACATACATATCGGCCATCTAGAACGTCTTTGTCAAGCCATAAGACTCGAAAAACAAATTTCGACTAATTACTTGTTTTGTGGATTAAATGATTAATCGTTTCCTAACCCACAACACGCTCTTTAAAAAGCCCGCCACTGAACCAATGCAATAACAATTTTCCAACATCTGGAGATATACCAGGGCCGGGCGGCACTGCCTCCATCTACCTTTTTTTAGTAAAGGAATTAACCATCTGCGCCTTTCATTAATGTAAAATTTACAAAATAAAATAGCATGTAATGCAGTTTGTGGTGAGATGTTATCACAAGGGCAGCAACAAAGATCCCTTGACCAGTCATTAGTATCCGGGTGGGTAATAAGGCGATGAAAAGTCCCAAATCTGAATCTTGTAAGCAAAAATCTGTCAAATCCTCCAACGACACATGCTAGGTATGGTTGTATTTTGCTCGAAACGGTGATTATTTGATGATTTACCACCATGGTTTTATGCAATTCCAGGCTTAGTCTGATTTCTTCTAGATGTGTCATACAGATCTTTTTAAAGTCTTTTCGGTTGATGGAGGTCATATTTTCAGGTAGAGTGAAAAACTCCGGGCGTCCAATATCGTGTAAGAATTTTTTTACATATCTGAGCCAGGAAATTTTGCCCGCATTATCCAATCTCATGGCATCCATTATTATTTCTCTGTTAAGTCCAGTGCTATCCGAAGTCCAGATTCTATGCCACAGCAGGATCAGTTGGGTCTTTATTAAATCGGAAATGTAGCCTACACCCAACTCGCTGTGGCAATTAAAAACTGGTGCACTAGCTGGGACACCCAGGATAAACCTTAAAAAGCCATTTTCAATACATTGAATGGACATACACTCCTGAAATCCCCAGATGGCTGCCCCGTAAGTAGCTATACTTACGCACTTTACTTGATAGATTTTTAATAGCATTTCGGGCGGTCTTTTCCCCAGTTTATTTGAGAAATTTATAAGAGCCGCAATAGACTTCATAAAAAGTAAGCTCCTAGCCGTGACTGCTGCTGACCATGAGCCTGTTCTATTAAAAAGAACACCCAGATAACTAAATAAATTGGTGGTTTCCACCCGACTTCCACCCGCCTGGTAGCTTCTGTGGTTATTTATCTTCCCACCACAAGCCATGACAAAGCTTTTCTTTGCGTTCAATTTTAGGCCAAGTCTATCCATAAAACAAGTATAAAAAGAAAGCGCCCTTTGTAAACCAACCTGTGTACGGGCCATGAGCACTGCATCGTCAGCATAGAGGAGAGAGGCAATCGGGCGCGTATTAACTATTGGAGGATCCCTAGTATGCGTCACCAGCTCCTGTTCCAAAGCATTGGTATATAATGAGAACAGAAGTGGTGGCAAGACGCAGCCTTGCCTTACGCCCCTCTCCACCCTGAATGATGCAGTGCACTCGCCATTTATACCATAACGGACTTTAGCTCTAGCACCAGAATACAACTGCCTTACAAACAATATTAGAACGGGGTCGACTTTTAATCCATCTAAAACTTCCCACAGCTTATCATGTCTCACACAGTCAAAAGCAGCTGGGAGATCAACGAAAGCCAGGTAAAGTTTCCCTGCCTTAGCCTGTGTATATTTGCTAATTAAAATGCTAAGATTCAAAATCTGCTCATTTTTTCCTAGACCGGCTCTAAAACCATACTGCACATTGCTTAAAATGCCATTTTCTTCCGTCCATGATTGTAAATGGTTTAAAACGAGCCTGCCAGCTATCTTCATTAGGGAGTCCAACAAAGATATTGGACGATAACAAGCGGGATTCTCCCGTTCTCCCTTTTTGAAGATGGGAACTATAATTGACTCGTACCAAGTATCTATAAAACCATTTTCACAGCAAGCTTGCAACACCCTGGTTAAAAGTGGGCCCCATACCTCCATATTAGACTTGTAGAGGTCTATTGGTATCCCATCTGGGCCCGCAGCCTTGCCTCCCTTGCTAGCCTTAACTGCAGCATTCACATCTTTAAGTGAGATATTAAGATGGATAGGCATAAATTTCTGTTTTGCCCTTTCTATGATGTGATCCTGTACTATCAGCTTCGTGGCTCCCTGGTATGAATATACGTTAGTAAAAAAGTCTATCCAAGTGCTTTCCTCAATGGTCGCCTCAATTGATGGAACGTCCAAATTATTATTTTAAAATGGCGCATTCACGGCAGACCAAAATTTCGAGCTGTCCTTACTCTCGGCAGCCTCACACAGATTCTTCCATACATTTTCTTTCAACTCATTCTCCCTAGTTTTTCTGGCTGCATTATATAGCTTTCTACAAGTCCTAATCTCACAACTATCTCTTTCAGCACTATGCAATGCTCTCTTCAGGTTAGTGTAGCATTTAGTGCAATTTTGGTCAAACCATCCTTTATTACGATTACTTGTCCCTTTGCGTTCCACAGACAGTGTGCTTTTCACTGTCTCAGTGATGCTCTTAAAAGCTTTTAGAACGTCAGCATGCGATGGACTATCGCTTAAGCATGTTAAGATGGGGTCTAAAGCCTTAGTAACAATTTCCTTAGTTAACTCGGCAGGATCCCGGCTAGCCCATCGAATGGTGTAGCCGTTCTTCCTTCCCAGTTCGATATTCTGCAGCCAAGCAATACTGTTACCTGAATTTTGGAATACACTATGTGGGAAAGCTATATTCACATTAATCGCCAAGTGATCGCTCATGATTTTTTGATGGATTTTATATTCTTTTACGTAGCTAACATGGCGATTTGGGATAAGATTAAAGTCGATAGTTGTTTTAGCACCTCTTCCTACAAATGTATAGCCAAAGTCCACCTTTGGCGTACATAAGCAATTGGAAAAACCAAAATCATGTTTAAACAAGAACTCATTTAAGAGCTCGCCTTTAGCTGTATGAAGAAAGTGGGCAGGGGGGTCTTCCTTATCCAAGGTTAAGCCACACTTCCCGAAGTCTGCAAGTGGGCACAAACTAGTGTTAAAATCTCCACCGAGAATATGGATTAAAGTTATTTCACCTTTTGTTTTTAAATTATTAATGTCCTTACTTAATTTTTCTAATAATGCTCCCAGCTGATCCTTTTCCATATTGTTGTAAAAATTAATCAGTGCCAATACATTATGCGAATCCATATATATTAAAACAATTTGATAGAATGTTTCTGCATTCACCATCTCTATGTTGCTTGTCCCCAACAGATTTGAAACATAGACACATAGCCCCCCTTGCGGCCTACCGCTAGATGACCGAATTGCAGGTGTATGGTACGTTTTGAATCCATTAATGTGGACTCTATCAATTAACCAGGTCTCGAGTAAACACATCACATCAAATTTTCTGGCAAAGTCCAACCAATCAGGATCAGTCACTTTGCGCTTTAAACCTGCAACATTCCAAAAACAGATACTGCAGGACCCTGCCATATGGTTAATTGGGTCCCCGTTACACTCCGTAATAACACTATTCCTGGTTTGGGTACCCTCTCCCGCATCCACTTGCTCAACCAAGGTCTGGTCGTGCATAGTTAATGCACCCAGTTCGGTCCTAGTGAGGTGGGGTTGCGTTCTCCAGGATAGAAATCTGTTAGTGGGTAGTCAATTAGTGGGTAGTCAATCATTCTCATCTAAAGCAGATAAAGGCCCAAATCTATTTGAGACTGCCAAGTTAAAACGGGGGCCATCCCTGTTCCAATCAAGGGAACCTTGGTTTTTAGAGATATTTTTAGTTGGAATGCGATAGAAAAAATCTAGATTAAGGACTTGTATACTGGTATTGGTAGGATAAGACTGATAGATTCTCAATAAGATTTCTCTAACCAGGGCCGGTGATCCTAACGAGAGCACTATACAATCTCCTTCATATAGTTTTCTGGAGTCAAGTCTCCTCACCATCTTGAATTCCCTAAAAAGAGCATTTGTTAGACCTGTCCTGTTTCCCACCCAGTTTAAGGTTTTATTTCTTAATGCCTGCCAAGTTTCATTTACTGCCGTGTCTAGTTTAGGGACGTCAGCTAAAATGACTGTGTACGGTGTAGCAGCTGGGGGAAGGTTAAGGATTTGAGCTCTTTCATCCACCGCATGTTTATATTTTCACTACCCTTCTGTTTATCCAAAGGTTTATGGCCTGCCATACACAGCTTTTTATACCTGGGTGTTATGCCATCAGTAGGGGAACTGCTGGTAATGGCCGTGGGTGCATTATGGTGCAAATCTGAACGGCCGTCCTGGCTCTCCATCGCCAATGTTAATGTTAATGTTAATGTTAAACTTTTATTTCTATAGCGCACGGCTACTCCGTGGAGTGTCCCGGCGCTTTCACGAGGCAGCTCAGTAAAACAGAAACCATAAAACAGACAAAAGAAACAGACAGAGACACCCTAAAGGTTAAAAAGCCATGTCTTGAGGCTCTTCCTAAACAAAAGGAGAGAAGAGGAGGACCGTAGGTCCAAAGGCAAAGAGTTCCACAGCTGAGGGGCCCTCAAACTAAAAGAGCGGCCCCCAGTGCGGGCCTTCCTCACCCGAGGAACCACCGCGAGAAACAGAGATTCCGACCGCAGAGATCTAGCTGGGCGGTAGAAAGACAGTCTCCGCTGTAGATACTTTGCTCCGGCGCCAAAAAGCGCTTTATGCGCCAGGGTCAGTGCTTTAAACATAATCCGCTTCCGGATAGGTAACCAATGAAGCGATCGCACCAGACCCGAAGCTCTCGCTCGCCTATGCAGGCCAAAGATAGCCCGGGCCGCGGAGTTCTGCACAACCTGCAGCCGCTGAACCAGATATTCCGGAAGACCTACATAAAGGACGTTCGCGTAGTCCAATCTGGAGCCTATCAAGGCTTGCACAGTGATCTTTCTATGCTCTTCTGTGAGTAAAGGCAGGAACTTCCGGAGCATCTTAAGAATGCCGAAGCAGGTACCCACCAGGCCAAAAATATGTGAGCTCAGTGACAAATTCTTGTCAACCTTCACTCCCAGATTCTTAGCCACGAGCGATGCCTGAACAGGGGAATCCATACCTAATGGCCACCAAGCCTGCCAGTCAGGGTCCAGAGAACAGCCGAAAAACAACACCTCCGATTTACTGGAGTTTGCCTTAAGGCTGTTCCGCTGGAACCAGCCAAAGACCGTCTCCAAGCAACCCCGGATGTTCTCTCCATCAAAAGCCTGATCTTTCCCACACGTGAAGAGCAGTTGAGTGTCATCAGCGTAGGATACGATCCGGGCCCCAGAGGACTCCACCAGTGCCGCCAAAGGTGTCATAAAGATGTTGAACAGAGTCGGGCTCAACACAGAACCCTGTGGAACACCGACTCCCAAAGGCGGCATCTCGGCGGAGCTCAGAGAGGCCCAGACCGTTTGTCGGCGGCCCTCGAGGAAAGATGTAAACCAATTGAGCACCGTCCCCCTCAGACCGATGTCGTAAAGTCTAGAGAGGAGCACCTCATGGGGGACGGTGTCAAAGGCCGCCGACAAATCCAGCATGACGAGCATGGCCCTTCCTCCAGAATCCAGTGTCTCCCTGATGATCTCCGACACTTCCAGGAGAGCCGTCTCCGTACTTAAATTAGGACGGAAACCGGACTGCGATGGATGGAACAAATCATTGGATTCGAGAAAGCTAGAGAGAACGCCATGTACATGCTTCTCTGTAATCTTAGCCAAGGCTGGCAGAAGGGAAATCGGCCTATAATTGGCCAAGACCTCAGGGTCCAACCCAGGCTTTTTGAGGAGGGGGATCACCATAGCTCTTTTCCAGGGCAACGGAACCCTCCCCTCCCTCAAGGATAGATTCACCAAAGGGTTGACTAGTGGGTTAACCACGGCCGCCATCTTGGCCAAAAATTTGGCAGGACAAGAATCCAATGGCGAGCCCGATTTAAGGTTGGCCAGAAGAGCAAGAGAAACATCGGCCGAGACAGGAGGAAACTCAGCAAGAACCACACCCTGCGCGGACGGGGAGGACAATCCGGCCGTCGGATTGGAACACACCTCCACAGACCTCACTGGGAAAGAGTCCTGGATAGATTTTATCTTGTCCGTGAAGAATTTGGCCAGATCACAGACCCAGCGCTCCGATGAAACACTGTGGGACCCGTTGGATCTGGGCGCCGTAAACTCCCTCACCACAGTAAAAATCTCTTTACAGGAGTTGGAGGCAGTCTCAATCCTCCTGGCCAGATAATCCTTTTTCTCCCGGAGAATATCCTGATGATAGGATTTAATCATTGTCCTATAAGCCACTCTAGCTTCCGGGTCATAACGAAGGCGCCATGCCCTCTCGGCCACCTTACACTGGGCACGAGTAGCACACAATGCCTTCGTGAACCATGGGGCTGAAACCCTCTTAGCCCTATCCCGAGGGGCCATAGCGGGGGCCAGATCGTTCAGCCTCTCCAACAGCCATCCCTGCAAGGACTCCACATCCTGCTCTAAATCCCCTGAAAGAGGGCAAGGATGGTCCATAGCAGCCTGGGCCAGCAGCTCAGGTGTGACTCTATGCAGATCCCTTTGGACAGTGCCATGCTGTCTAGGGGCGCTGCTGAATGAATTTTCGCCACCCAATACACCAAATCTGGCCAACCTATGGTCGGTCCAGAGCACCGGAAGGAGCTCAACATCAACAAGAGGAACCGAGGAGAAAACCTGAGCTAAAGTATGTCCCTTGTCGTGTGTGGCACCAACCAAAAACGGGACAAGACCGAGAGGAGCCGTAATGTCGAGCAGTTTTTTTACATCCGGATCATCGCCATCGTCCATATGAAAATTAAAGTCTCCTGCCAGAATACAGTGCTCCGTACTTAACGCCATACCAGAAATAGCCCCCTGCAGATCATCAAAAAAGGTGCCTACTGGTCCAGGAGATCTATATACCAGCAGCCCTTTCAGAACTTGATGAGGGGTTAATCTGATAGTGAAGGCAAGGGATTCGGCTCCTGCAATGGTGTCCAGAGAAGCGATAGAACAGATAGCTGAATTTTTCACTGCTACCGCCACCCCTCCTCCCCTGCCTTTCACTCTATCCTGACGAAAGATTGTGTAATCAGGAGGAAATGCCGCCATAATGTCCGGATTGGACGTCTCCCCCAACCAAGTTTCTGTCAGCAGGAGACAGAGTGGTTTCTCCCTGACAAGGAGATCAAAGATCTCCAAGGCGTGCTTCCCTACCGATCTCGTGTTAAGCATTAAGCAGAGATGTTTAACACAGACCTCATCTCTCCGTAGAGAAGCGGCCGGGGCATAACCTGGCGACCAGCCACAGGCAGGACACAACCGTTTACCTCTGTAACGGCC
This sequence comes from Triturus cristatus, assembly GCF_964204655.1. Lineage (NCBI taxonomy): Eukaryota > Metazoa > Chordata > Amphibia > Caudata > Salamandridae > Triturus > Triturus cristatus. Next base: position 450,945,322 of record NC_140588.1, read on the forward strand.
CGGGAACACGGAGCGGCAAGCACAAGAAGAGCTTTGCAACGCACGTAGTTCCCTAGCAGTATAACAAACCATTTTACACAAAAAACAGACTTACAGCCAGGCACTCTCGCCGCTCCGCCGCCTCCGGACCGCTGACGGACGCAGACGGGCAGGACTCTGGCAAGACTCAGGCAATAGCGAAGGCAACCCCGCTGCGCGATCCTGCTGCGCTAGAAGGAACGGTTTAAATAGGTCCTCCAGGTGAGGTCCAAACTGTCCCAGAAGGACGCTAAAGATGGCGCTACCAGAGCGCCACTGCCCAACCCAAAATGGCGCCCAAAATCGGAGCGCTGCTGATTCCAACTACCAGGGAGCCCGGACCCGCTAAAAGAGCGGTGATTCTCCAGTATTATGTGCAGGTAAGGGGGGAGTCCTATCAAACAGCAAGAGAAAAGCACACTTAAATAAAAACACTAAATGAGGCTAAAAAGTGCTAGCAAACTGCGCGAGCGTGCTTTAAAGAGTCGCCCCTCCGGGCAAACGTATCCAACGAGGGCGAGCACACGCAAGAGCCGCCTTAAATAGGTCCTCTAGGTGAGGTCCAAACTGTCCCAGAAGGACGCTAAAGATGGCGCTACCAGAGCGCCACTGCCCAACCCAAAATGGCGCCCAAAATCGGAGCGCTGCTGATTCCAACTACCAGGGAGCCCGGACCCGCTAAAAGAGCGGTGATTCTCCAGTATTATGTGCAGGTAAGGGGGGAGTCCTATCAAACAGCAAGAGAAAAGCACACTTAAATAAAAACACTAAATGAGGCTAAAAAGCGCTAGCAAACTGCGCGAGCGTGCTTTAAAGAGCCTCCCCTCCGGGCAAACTTATCCAACGAGGGCGAGCACACGCAAGAGCCGCCGTAAATAGGTCCTCCAGGTGAGGTCCAAACTGTCCCAGAAGGACGCTAAAGATGGCGCTACCAGAGCGCCACTGCCCAACCCAAAATGGCGCCCAAAATCGGAGCGCTGCTGATTCCAACTACCAGGGAGCCCGGACCCGCTAAAAGAGCGGTGATTCTCCAGTATTATGTGCAGGTAAGGGGGGAGTCCTATCAAACAGCAAGAGAAAAGCACACTTAAATAAAAACACTAAATGAGGCTAAAAAGCGCTAGCAAACTGCGCGAGCGTGCTTTAAAGAGCCGCCCCTCCGGGCAAACTTATCCAACGAGGGCGAGCACACGCAAGAGCCGCCTTAAATAGGTCCTCCAGGTGAGGTCCAAACTGTCCCAGAAGGACGCTAAAGATGGCGCTACCAGAGCGCCACTGCCCAACCCAAAATGGCGCCCAAAATCGGAGCGCTGCTGATTCCAACTACCAGGGAGCCCGGACCCGCTAAAAGAGCGGTGATTCTCCAGTATTATGTGCAGGTAAGGGGGGAGTCCTATCAAACAGCAAGAGAAAAGCACACAAATAAAAACACTAAATGAGGCTAAAAAGCGCTAGCAAACTGCGCGAGCGTGCTTTAAAGAGCCGCCCCTCCGGGCAAACGTATCCAACGAGGGCGAGCACACGCAAGAGCCGCCTTAAATAGGTCCTCCAGGTGAGGTCCAAACTGTCCCAGAAGGACGCTAAAGATGGCGCTACCAGAGCGCCACTGCCCAACCCAAAATGGGGCCCAAAATCGGAGCGCTGCTGATTCCAACTACCAGGGAGCCCGGACCCGCTAAAAGAGCTCCCCTGTCCAACCACGGAACTACTCCACCTAAGGCCCCCCTCTCCGTTTGTCCACACACACCCAATGGCCTCTGGGCAACAACATCCGCTGTTTGTACAGTGTCTAATTGGGCTGCTAGCACTTTATCCAGGCATGTTTCTATTTTTTCCAGCCTACTGGAAAGGGAGGTCATTGATTGCATAACAAACTCTATTAGATCTTTGATAGTTTGGTGTAAATTTGCCGAGTCAAATATGGATTCGGTACCAGACCTTTTCCCCTTCAAAGTACTTGCAGAACCCATTTGCTTCGGCACTTTGTGTTTAGCACATTGCAATTTCCCCGGGTGTTATTTTGGATAGATTTTTATTTGTCTAGAGGTGGGGGCGGGAATAGGATGGATTACAACCACCTCCCCCTCATCAAGGTTATCATTTACTCTTTTTGAACTGGGTAATTTATCCATTTTATTTAATGGGAGGGGGAGATCGCAACCTTCTTGCCCCAGAAGGACAGCATCGTCAATATCCTGAATACACCCGTTCTTTTGTTGGCCAAAGATACGCTTTCCGGGCAAGGGTTTCGTTATCGCCCCTACACAGTTTGGCACAATATTATCCGTAGAGTTATGTTGTGATAAGGATGGATCTACTGTATCACTGTTTAATGTCTCCTCCACTGAGATAATCTGCCTTTCAATATCCCCAACAGCCCCTGTTACGTAATCCAGTAGGGTCATGTTGACCTTCCTGTGTTTACTTGTTACTTTTGGCGAATGATTCGCCACCTGCTTTCTTTTACCCATGACAAACGTATTTGTTACCTGCGGTTTTAAGTAATCTTAATACCAAAGGGCTCTCAGGTATATATAAGTAAACTACTAAAATTCTAACAGGACACAAACTTAATGTAGCAGAATCAGGAAAATAGAACGGTTACAACAAAACAACATACATACATGTACCCCGAGAGTGAATATATCTCAAAACATAAGCAGGTAAAGATGTTATAATGCTGATGGCGAACGTAATAAGATAAGACCAAGCAGTAACAAAGTTCAGTCAGTTGGATGTAAGTTAGTGAGGATGTGCTCACAATCAATGGGCAGCATAAGAGAACACAGTACCTTAGTCGTTGATCACACCAAACATGAACTCAGGGGTCCAAACGTTAGGGTGGTGGCCCTGCCCTCCCTCTTACTGGCGATGACGGGCAAGGACGGGCCTGCCCTTGGCCCGGGCTTCAACCGGGCGCGGACCGCGCGCGTCCCGCGCCGCATTGACTGCCGGCGCTTTTAAGCGCGTGGATGGCCAAGAAACCTCCCTCCTGGGAGCGTTGCAGCCTGGACTCTGAAGTACAGTAAAGTGCTGGTGCTGTTTTGCGCGACCCGTGCCGCGTTGACTGCCGGCGCTTTTAAGCGCGTGGATGGCCAGGAAACCTCCCTCCTGGGAGCGTTGCAGCCTGGACTCTGAAGTACAGTAAAGCGCTGGTGCTGTTTTGCGCGACCCGCGCCGCGTTGACTGCCGGCGCTTTTAAGCGCGTGGATGGCCAGGAAACCTCCCTCCTGGGAGTGTTGCAGCCTGGACTCTGAAGTACAGTAAAGTGCTGGTGCTGTTTTGCGCGAACCGCGCCGCGTTGACTGCCGGCGCTTTTAAGCGCGTGGATGGCCAGGAAACCTCCCTCCTGGGAGCGTTGCAGCCTGGACTCTGAAGTACAGTAAAGTGCTGGTGCTGTTTTGCGCGACACGCGCCGCGTTGACTGCCGGCGCTTTTAAGCGTGTGGATGGCCAGGAACCCTCCCTCCTGGGAGCGTTGCAGACTGGTCTCTGAAGTACAGTAAAGTGCTGGTGCTGTTTTGCGGGGCCTTACCCTTCCCACAATCACTTGTAGGTTCTTTCTGTATTAATGAGCAGTTCACGATGATCTAATGCAGTCCTAATGCAATTCTATGCAGTTCGTAATGCAGTTCGTAATGAAGAAATAAGACAGTCCTTAATGCAAGTACTAATGCGGATAGTCAAACAAGTAATAATGCAGTTCGTAGTGCACATACTAATGGGGATCGTAAGCAAGTAATAATGCTGTTCGTAGGGCACGTACTAATGCGGATCGTAAACAAGTAATAATGCAGTTCGTAGTGCACGTACTAATGTGGATCATACAAACACATAATAAGGCAGTTCGTAGTGCACATACTAATGCGGATCGTAAAAACAATTCGGCACCGATCGCGGTGCTCGTGAAGTTTTCTATGCCACTCCTGGCTGACTCGCGGTCAGCGGTTACCAAAATATGCCCCCAATCCTGTTTCGAAGGAAACAAAGTGCAGCACCCCAATCCGACCCCGGTACTGCCACTCCTCGGCGAATACGGGCCGCGATACTGACTTGAGCGGAGGCTCGCGCTGCAAAGATGAGAAAGGCCGAGAGCGGTCCCTCGGAAGCACGCAGTCCGCCTCAGTGGCGACACACGCACGCTCGCTGAGCGTTACCTGGGGGGTGTAGTCTCTCTCTCCTCGCGGTTGGGCGTCACGCTGTGCGGCTTCGGGTTGGCGGCGTCTGCTCCTGGCAGTGAGAGTCGGGCTACCAGGTGACCTTGGGCAAAGGGACCTTGGACCCACGATGGTGAAGGTTCATAGGTCTCTCCTTGGCAAAGGGAGGCTCGGGCCGGCGGCGGTGATTTCTCACGGGTCGCCCTTGGGACGACGGTCCGGGCCAATGGCGATGATGATCACAGCACTTCTGGTCACGCTGTTGATCAAAGCAAAGTGCAAGACTGCTCCGGGGCACACGGTCACGGGGCAATTCTCACGATGGTCTCAGGCTGCAAAAAGCACACACACACAGCGTCGCTGAGACACACTTGGAAACTTTTATGTTTTTATGTCCTGAGTTTCCACAACAGGGAGCCAGCTCCTCTCGGGCCCTTGGAGACAAGTTACTTCAGGACACATCACACAGCCAAGTCCTTTCAAGCAGGGGGACACAGCACTCAGCAAAGTCCCTTGTCTTCTCCTTAGTCAAATTAGCAAACTGCAGGCCAGCCTCAGAACACATAGCAAGGCCAGTCCTTCTCTTCAGTCTCTTCAGCTGTTCTTTCTTGGCAGAGCTTCCTCTTGATCACGAAGGAGTTTGAATCCTTTTTCAGGCTTGAGTTCAGTCTTGAGTTCAGGGATTTCAGCTCTCGCATTTATAACCCTAAATGCCTTTGAAGTCTTTGTGTTCAGGGGGTTCTGCGTCCGTTCTAAACCAGACCTGGGTGTCTTCCTGCCAGTGCACACCCTCTTTCTTTCATAGTGAGGGTCTGGGCCCCAGACGCTCTGTAGGAGGTGGAGCCATCCTTTGGTGGCAGCAACACAGCCCTCTTCACATCCAGTGGGCTACTCCTCCCCCCACATCAAATGCAGGCCAGCCTGTTGCTGTCTCACCTACTCCTTCCTGGGGTCAGGACACTCCCCAGACCCTGTCACATCCAAACCCAGACAGTCAATACACAACCAGGCAGAGGCACACAGGATGGTTTAAGACAAGAAACCAACCACTTCTAAAAGCGTGGTTTTTGAACACACAATTTAAAAACCATCTTCACAAAAAGGTGTGTTATTAAATTATGAGTTCAGGCACACTAAACTCCATCTCTCCATCTTATGCCTATGGGAAGATATGCTGGAAACATGGGACACAGCATTCCCCATTCTGTCCTATGGGCAACATGGGCTTGCAACCGTGAAAAATGAATTTGACAGTATTTCACTGTCAGGACATGGTACACACCTCAGTACATGTCCTACCTTTCACATACACTGCACCCTGCCCGGGGGGGTACCTTGGGCCTACTATAGGAGTGTCTGATGTGCATAAAAAGGGAAGGGTAAGGCCTGGCAAGTGTGTTCACTTGTCAGGACAACAAGGCAATTAACAAACTGCGCGCAGGCACTGCCGTGGCAAGCCTGAGATCTCTTTTTATGGCTACTTGTGTACGTGGCACAATTAGTGCTGCAGGCCCACTAGTAGCATTTGCATTACCAGCCTTGGCACACATAGTGCACTTTACTAGGGACTTTACTAGTTTATACAGGGAGCACTTGCACGTTGACACTGATCAGCAGTGGCAAAGTGCCCAAAGCATCTAAGTCGGCAACATTATGTCAGAAAAAGTTCTAGGAGGAAGGCAAATTTTAAGTAACTTTAGCCAAAAAGGGCCAAGTCCAACATATATATTTACGCATAAATTAACATATATCTTGTATTCCCACATTCTTAGAGCCAGTGTTCGCACCCTCAATTAAGGCAATACGCTGTGAGGTATTCCTATCTGCACATGAGGTTTTTACACCTCCAGAATACATTTTCTGAATTTGCCTCAAAATAGAATTCTAAGTCTTGATTTCAAGTGGATTCCTCCCATCAAAACTGTCGACGCGTTTCAGCCCCCATTCCCTCTGGGCTTCATCAGGACAAGGGTAAAGGAAAACAACAGTGCCTCTACTGGGATTTCAGGCTCTTGTGCGTGATCCTTACAACTGGGGGGTAAAATAACTCCAACAATGCGTTGTCCAGTCTCCTATCTGATAGGGGACTCTGCTAAACGTTACTGCAATCAATTTGTTCCACAAAAATAGAATATACACGCTCGGCTGAGCATGCTGTGGCGACCGAACGTGGAGAAAGCAACCAGACATGACTTATAACAACTGCCTGGTGACCACATCGGAGAGAGCGTGGAACGCATCGACAGTTTTGATGGGAGGAATCCACTTGAAATCAAGACTTGGAATTGTGTTTTGAGGCACATTCAGTAAATGTATTTGGAGGTGTAAAAACAGTGTCTCGCCTTAATTGAGGGTGCGAACACTGGCTCTAAGAATGTGGGTATAGGTAACCAGATAAATGTTAATATATGTGTATATCTATGTGTAACTTATTTTTGTTATTGTTTATGTTTAGTGTAATGATTTTTGTCTACATATCAAAATAATTAAGAATTTTTCCAACAAAGAAAGTCACAGTGGTGAGTGTGCTTTTTGATATTTGAGAAATTAAAATGGGGCAATGTACCATTTATAGGGTAATTTGATGTTCCCTTTGGTTAGTGAATAGATATCCTTTCCTCCATACCGCCATTTTGTATAATGTGTGGTTTCTTAGCTCAGATAGTGGTGGGTGATTTGGGCAAACCCGTTTATTTTCTATCTGGCAAGGAGCAGCGTCAGTCTGGCACGTGAACAGCTCTAGCCTGTCCCATTGGAAGCCACAGAATTGCGCAGTTTGAGGCCCATCCTTTTGCATGAGCACAAGCCGATTTGGCACAAGACCAGAACCTTCAGTCTAGCATATGAGGAGTCACAGTCTTTCACATAGGAAACTGTAGTCTACGCATATGAGCAGGATCCGACTGGGGTATGAACAAGCCTGCTCAAACATGTGAATAGCTGCAGCTGTGGCACGTGTGTACCTTACGGCACGCACAGTGACCAGCCCCGGACTAGTCTACTGAAAAACTTCAACCTGGCCCATGAGCAACCACAGTTTGAAACATGAGCAACCCCAGTCTGAAACATAAGCAACCCCAGCCATGGCGCTGTGAATTGTCCCAACCCTGGCACAGTAAATAGGTCCTGTCCCAGCACACTGAACAGCCAAATTCTGCAAAAACGTATTGCCACTTGGCTCCATGAGTAATTAAACCTCGTGCAGGGGCGCTGGTCAGACACTTCATTTGCCCCAGTAATTACACAATGAGCGGGCTGGGTCTGGGCACAGAGAGTAGTCACAACCAGAGGAAACGTATATGCAGCCACACTAATGGACCGTAAGCACCTCATATTCAGCAAATATACAGTTCAGTCTGGTACCGTGGGCAGCCTTAGACTGATGCATGAGAAGCCCTACGTAACGTAAGGTCAAACAGCTGCAGGCATGAGCAGATTCTGCCCTGGTAGACGGGCACTCTGGTCACCTTTTTAGCTGACCACTATGGTGAACTGCATATTTTGTACCATAAACCATCATTGGAGTGGAGAATGCAGCCATGCAGCAGGATGTCATTGACAGGGGGAAGCATTGGGAGAAGAGGTTACCATGGGGGTTAACAAGGAAAAAAGATTGAATAAGAGGAGGCGTGTGAAGAATGCTTTTCCAAGATATCAGTAGCAGCTTTTATGCCTGGAAGTGGACTAGGCAAAAAGAACAATTGATGGACAGAATGCAGAACAATGTCATACATTCACCCCAGTACAGAGATCTGGGCCAAATCCATCGTTCTTTTTGCTAACCATGCCATTCCAGTTTGGACGCAGCCATGTGCAAATCAGTCTTGACCCTGCGCCAATGGGAATAGTCCAGCCCAAACTGCCAGGCCAGATCCACCCTGGCCTGGAAACAAGCATCCTAGGACCGGTTTCGGGCTTTCAGCCCTCATCAGCCAGGATAGCTTGACTCCAGTGGCATGGAGAGCACGGGACCCACGTCTGGGCATACCTGTCCCACTCGGGATGACAAATGCAAAAACAACAGTTGATGGACAGAATGCAGAACAATGTCATACATTCACCCCAGTACAGAGATCTGGGCCTAAATCCATCGTTTGTTTGCTCACCGTGCCGTTCCAGTTTGAACCCAGCCATATGCAAATCAGTCTTGACCCTGTGCCTCATTGGAATAGTCCAGCCCAAACTGCCAAGCCAGGTCCTTCCTGAACTGGGGTGGCGGAGTGAGCTAAAGAATGATGATGGATTAAACCCAGATCAGTTGACTGGGGGTGAGTGTTTGCAATGTTCAACACTCCGTCCCCTTTGGTTTTGCTTTGTTCGCCCTAAGTTGGCATGGTATGCCCAGACATGGGTCCCTTGCTCACTTTGCCACTGGATTCAAGATTGCCTGGCTGATGAGGGTTATGAACCCGAAACTGGTCCCAGGATGCTTGTTTCTGGTACAGGGAAGACATGGCTTGGCAGTTCGGGCTGAACTGTTCCCATGAGTCACAGGGTCAGACTGATTTGCATATGGCCATGTCTGAACTGGGGTGGCGGAGTTTGCTAAAGAATGATGATGGATTAAACCCAGGTCAGTTGACTAGGGGTGAGTGTTTGCAATGTTCAACACTACGCCCATCATCCCCTTTGGTTTGGCTATAAATCATAGACTGGACCATATATCTTCGCAATTAGAACAACACAATGCCAGAATGGGGGAGGTGGAACAGAGGGTCTCTAACACGGAGGATGGGCTCAGCGCTGTTGCCATTAAGACCCTAAATATGGAAAAGATCTTAGCCCTCATTCAGGCCAAGAATGAAGGCCAGGTCTAGGCGGAATAATGTGCGAATAACGGGCCTTCCCGAATCGACAAATACGGGAAGGATGGAGCACTTCATTGAGACTCTCCTTAAAGAAATATTTGTCCCTGAGCACTTGTCCTCTATGTTTGTAGTAGAGCGGGCTCACCGCTCTTTGGCAGCACGGCCTGTCCCGGGAGCTCAACCCCGTCCCATAATAGCCCGGCTATTGAACTACCGGGACATTATCCTGTGGCTGGCTAGAGAGAAGGGCAGCATAAGTCACCAGGGGAACACGTTGTCCTTTTTTCCTGACTTTACTGTCGCCGTTCAGACTGCCCGACGTGAGTTTGGGGCTGTTAAGAAGGTCCTCAAATCCGAAAATAATCCTTACGCCATGCCCCGCTCACCTTCGTGTGGGATCTGAAGGAAACTTCTAAATATTCTCGACCCCTAAAGCGGCGATGGAGCATGTGAAACAATTGAAGAGACACAGGTGTGAGGCAGAGACTGCTCCTGGAGAGGAAGACTGATGAGGTTGGGGAGGGGCTGTGTTTGTGCTTGCTAGTTGACACTTCCTATTGGTGAGATTCATTCTCTGTGATATAGCTCTTGTTCACTGTCTCTCATATCTATGGCAGGGCGAATATTTGTATGTTATATGCATCTTAGATTGGATGCTTTGAAGTTAAAGATTTACTGTTAGATCGTAACACAGGTACTAGACCTGATCAGCCACCTCCTACGAAGTGGGAGGGTAGTAGCACTCTGACGCCCCCTATATGGGAGTTCCCCACACTATGTTGTTTTTCTGTTGGGGGTTCTGGGATTTGCTGAGTCTCAACTGGGATGGCTTTGGCAAGTTAGGGAAGCCAAAGTGGGTGGGGGGTGTGGGCTTTGGGGAGTTGGCACTTGTCAACTGTATTTTATGAGTCAGGAAGAACTGCTAATGTTGGGCTAGCTCATATGTACCATGGGTAGTGAGTTCCGGGTTATAACCTGGAAAGTGGGCGGTCTCAACAATCCGAAGAAAATCCACACTGTATTAGCGTCTCTGGATAGATGGAATATTTAAGTGGCCTTCCTACAAGAGACTTAAAGCCTGACAAAGCGGCGACTGCCTGTGACTCCTATAGACCCCTCTCTATTATCAATATAGATGCCAAAATTCTGGCAAAAATGATCGCCACCAGGCTTCAGCCTCTGGTCCCCAATTTGGTCCTGCCGGACCTGTCGGGCTTTGTGCCTTCCAGGTCCACGACCCACAACCTCTGTACTATTTTTTCTACTTTGCATTATTACAACCAGGATTTTCAGGCGGTGGCTGTGCTGCTTGATGCAGCGAAGGCGTTTGACTCCCTTCAGTGGAGTACATGTTTACCGTCTTCCTGAGTATGGATTTGCCTCCCTTCTTCTTAAAATGGATCCATCTCTTATATGATGCACCGGTGGCACGGGTTTGTGTAAATGGCTGGATCTCTGAGGCATTTCCCATCAGACACGGTACGCGACAGGGATGCCCACTGTGGTCCATGCTATTTGCGCTGGCATTGGAGCCGTTGGCTGTAAACTGCAGCAACGACACACCCAAGTGGCGATGCGGTTCCGTCAGCAGCCCTTACTGGTGTCACTATATGCTGACGATATGATGCTATATGTGCGTGAGCCTGCCACATATCTGCCGGAGCTACTGAGAGAAAATTTTCGGTTTGAGCGCTTTTACGGGTTAGGCATTAACTGGGCTAAATCCACGGTGTTCCCCCTGACAGCTGGTACTCAGGAGATTGAGATGGACTTCCCCTTGCAATGGTCAACTGACCCGGTGAAGTATTTGGGCATATGGCTGCATAGGGACCCGGCAGTGGTCATCTCTGCTAATTATGGGCGTACCGTCGATGAGATTACTGACCAAGCTGCACGTTGGGCTAAGCTACCTCTTTCTCTTGCGGATCGCATTGCGATAATAAAAATGACATTCCTGCCTAAATTGCTATACCTGTTTATAAATATACCTATCCAATTGAATTTTGCACTTTTTAATACTTTGCAGTCTGTCCTGCACGCGTTTGTTTGGGGGGGTGGAAAGCCCCGGTGCAGTTGGAAGGTTTTGACACTGCCGTTTGAGCGGGGTGGTTTTGAGGCCCTGATTTCCGTTTATATTATCTATGTGCTCAAGCGCAATATGCACATTTTTGGTACTTTCCACAAATGTTCCAACCACATATGGCAATTGAGGCGGACTCGGTTCTTCCGGTTCCTCTGGTTGCAGCAGCCCTGTTGGGTGGAGGGGGAGGACCGCGGAGCAAAATCAGCCCGGTGCATTGTACTGCCTGGGCGTGAAGTGTGCTCGCCAAGAGGGTAGGGCTGGATTACCTATATGCCCCCGGGCTGCCGCTTGCAGCGCATCCAGACATATCGGCTGCACGGGACCAAACTGCCCTGCAGATGCTGAGCAAGGTAGGGATTACTCACCTAGGAGATCTGTACCCTCATGCCCAGTTTCGGGTGCTTTCGGATTTGCAGGGTTGTCATGGCACAGGCCTGATGCTGGGATTTACATATGTGCGAGTGCGGCAAGCTATCCATGATATTTACCCAGAATTCCCAGTAGAACCTCGTACTCTGCGGGCGGTGCTTGCGGGGGAGGAGCGGAGTGGCTTGATCACCAAATTATATAACGTCTCTCTTCGGGAGACTGACCTAGCAGAGTCCCCCTCATATATGAGGTGGGTGACGGCAGTGGGTACCTCTCTGACATTGGATGAATGGAAGTTTTGTTGTGAATAGACAGGTCGGCTGACGGCAAATTGTAATCTCCAAATAATACATTTCAAATATCTTCATCAACTCTATTATACCCCACTTCAGTTACAACATTTTGGGCTAAGAGAGAGTGCATGTTGTGTCTGTTGTGACGCTGATTTCCTACACCTGGCCTGGCACTGTGCCGGTGTTGCTGAGTTTTGGGTACTGGTTACACAAGTACTTGCGGAGGTTGTCATGGAACCTGTAGCGTGTTTGCCTGCTGTGTGTCTGTTGGGATGGGTCTGCAAGCTTAAACCTTGTAACAGGAGATTGGTTTCCATCGCCACGTTGTTTGGTAAGTGAGCGGTTGCCCTGAGGTGGGGGGCTAAAGCTGTTCCAACAGTGAAACAGTGGATACGTGACTTCTTGTATTGTAGGGACCAGCTGGCCCCTAATGCAGAGGAACTACCGGAGGCATCTCGACCCAAGGATTTCTGGGCTCCCCTCACAGGGTATCTATTGGGCAAGCCAGACTTATGTTAATATATCGTATGCTGTGCTGGACTATACATGGAAGGAGGAGGGACTGTTAGACATTATGATGCATGTTACTCTGGACTGATCAGGACTTATTGCAATGCTATTCCAAGTGCCGGAGGACGGTGGGGGGGGTGGCAGTTGGGGGGGGTTGTCCATGTTGGGCTGAGTTTTACAATAGAAAAAACGGCTTGTATAGATATCTTTTGATGGACCGATTGTTGCTAGAATATTGAGCCTCCTGTTGGGGTGCCATGTGATTTTACCGCTTGCAAGCTGAACAATAAAGATATTTAAAAAAAAAAAAAATGATGCCGGCCACTAGAATGTGTAGTGCACGTAGCACCTTGACATGAGCATTGGTGGCATGGGAGCACACTGTTGGTGTATTGAGTACTTGTTCACCTACTGCAACCCGGATCAGGATCACTTGTGGAGGAAAGCGTAATCTCCCCCCTACCTCAAGCTCTGACATATCTAAGGCAATGATCCTCAGCCTGTTTATCAGCTCTCTGCCTCTAAAGTAGTTGTTCCTTGGAACGGGAGGCACTGCATCAAACACTGACACCATTATAGGGGTAACATTATTACACCTGTGCTTGCCGTCTTGTGGTGGACCTGCGTGTCATCGGTTGGTGGCTTGATGGTGGAATGAGGGGTGCAGGTATTGTCACTGAGGAACCCTCCAGTCATTGGCAGGTGAGAAGTCACTGAACTATTTCATCTGACTTCAATGTGGGAACAGACTTAGCTGCATTTTTAGGAAACATAATACCGCTTCCACGATCAGGGCCTTTGCAGTGTGCACATAAAAACCTATATATAGCGTTCCATAGTACTTGAAATCCCTATTCCCGGCTCCGTCTGGATTACAAGAAATACGGTAATACTGCTCATTCTGGATTTTCAGATATTTTACCTGCTCAAGAGAGGCGATTAGAAGATATAGTTTGCATGGAAACAGGGGGAAGCATACAGGAACTGGGGGCGAAACAATGATTCCTGCATTTTTATTTTCCATTTTCTGATTTTAGGGAATAACTCCAGGATTACTGGTGCCCGTGGCATGAGAATTGGCGAGATAAATACCAGCCCACTTAGACAAGCCCCATATACATTACATGCCATACCTAGAACAACTTTACATTTGAGACAGGTTTTTTAAGTACTTACTCATCACAAATTGCGTCATAAGGAAGTGTGGCCGCACGACAGTATTCCTCGTCAACATCTGGAGCTGTTCGATTAAATATATACTTTTATAGTCGACATATGTCTGTTATGTTACACAATTAAGCAATGACACAATGATTGTATTCTGTGACTGATACTAATCAGTAGTTACCTTCTGGCTTGTCTAAGCTTGGCATAGCTGCAACCTCTTCAGGCTTTACATCCTCCTAATAACAAAGAAACAGAAATGTTACATATTTTAATTCCAAGCCATCATGACTCATTAGGCAAGTGCTTAACCACTTAATTAAATATTTTACATTAGTTTTGACGCTAACTACTCTATGGAAGTAAGCAAATGATGTAAACAGTAATTAAGTAGCAATTAAAGCTGGTAAAATGGATATCGCTTCTGACCTCTGTGGTTGAGCGGCTCAAAGGTGGTATGAACCTGCACTTCAGAAATGGATGAAATTCACTATGAATATGTTATTGATATTCATTTTTGCATATGCTGATTACACTTACGTTATTATCTGGCTAAATGGAAAATGGTCTCTGGTTCATTTCCCAGTGCTTATATTAATGATTTTGACTTGCTGAAGGTCCAAATCCCTAAAACTAGACTGAAAGGGGAAACAACCTTTACAATGCGGTCATTACACCGCGATACCTGTACAACGCGGTTGTTACAATGACCGCGTTGTTAGTACGCGATGCATATACAGTGCAAGTCTTTACCACGCATTCTACTAGGGGGCGCTGAGGTATTGGAAATGAATTCCAACACCTTCCCTACTATTGCATAAACTGGAGTAGGAATAGTAAATAATACTATTCCTAAATCCAGCGCTCACCCTAGTGGAAGTTGTTGTAAAGACTTGCGATGTAAATGCATCGTGTACAAACAACGCGGTCGTTGTAACAACCGCGTTGTAATAGCACACAAAGTAATGCATCGCGGAGTAAAGTGCTATATTCATCCAGTCTTCAAAATGGCGGCCTATGGCAATGGCTTCCATCCTGCACATTTGACTTCAGTTTATGACCTGGAGATTACATTTAATGTTGCCCTTTCTCTCATCTCCCAAGTCAACATTGGTAGATGTATACAGCACAGTTTATCACCCATGAGGGTATCCAGGCGCTGTCTATGGGCACGGGGAAAATTAGGTGATTTGCCCAGAATCACAGGATGCTGCGCTGACGCCGAGACTCAAACCTGGATTCCCAGCTCCATAGTTGGCAGCTCTGGTTGCTGTGCCACATCCTTTCCCCTACTGCTTTTTCCTGCTCAAAAGTTGTCAAGAAAAGTAGGTCCATTTTGCTCAACCTGTTGCAAAGGATGGTTGCCAATAATAAAACGTACTCAGGCCAAGGCTATGGAATCTCGCCTTATCTAGGGATACCTAAAAATATATGTTATGTAATTTAGGATGCAATTCTTGACAGTGCAGCGTTTTGTATAACTTTGGGACTCAGACCCTGTGCCTCTAATTCAGCTACCTCCTCATGTGAAAGTCTCTATGTCTCTCTTCAGGCACAGAGCAGTCATGCTTTTTTTGTGAAACAGGACATGGCTATTTTCAAGATCAGTGTTAATAACTTTGTGGTGGTTGGGACTATCCAAGTAGTAGAACAGGTTTGTATGGTATTAATTATATCTTACAAGTATCCTCAACATATTTCTAAACTTCAGAGCAATATTGGAGGAAGGATCATGTGTCGGCGCTATTGTTGGGTGCTCTACAACAAACACACATTTTGCAGCAAAGTGCTAAAATTTGTCAATTTCTATCAACTGTTCAAAGGCCAGATTCTTCAATGCAATAACTGTATTCAAACCTGAAATAAGAGATGACGCATGTTACACGACTCAAATTCAAGTCAAGTCAAATTAACTTTATCAGGCACACAGCCACAAAATTATCGACAACCAAACAATACAAACTTAAAATACAATTTTTTCTAATAAATATTAAAAAAATAAAAGTTCCTTTATAAGCTAAAATCATACTTATACATAGATGTAATGATGGCCGTAAAATTTTAACCAATTTGACATAAAAACAAGGAATACAGATCATTTCATCTCCCTGCCCAATTATTGCACTTCATAACGTTTCCTAATGGCCATTGCTGTTCTAATAAAATTTAAAACAGCAGTGCAAATAACAAGACTGATCAGTAATTGCAGATATTTGTACCCCTCAATATATGTACATGGGCGAATATTCAATAGTAAGGGTACCAAAAATCTACTCCTTGGTTCTTTATAAGGTGCACAAAAAAGAGTAAAGTGCAAGGTGCTCCAGGGAGTTCTATTGTCGCATGGGCAAGCAATAAGGTTGTCCATCCACCCAGATTGTTTGAGGAATGCTACCAAAAAGTGCAAAGTGCTGAGGCGGAATCTTGTTAAAAGAAAACACATCTGGCTATTCGTTGTAAAGGATAGGTAATATTGCTGTTTGGGTATGAAAGGGCAGCTAGGGCCAGGTACCTCCAATTGTAAATGAAGAGAATTTGCCCAGACCCTATACTCCTCTCTGATTATACCCTTTGCATTTGAGGGGATACTCAATAGGGTGTCAAAGTACTCACCCAACCCAATCTCGGATAACCTATCCCTCACAAACCAAAGCCAGGGGATCTTCACAGACTTATCCAAATTAATACAGTCTTCAATGATCTCCCTGGAAAACTGTAACTCTTCTGAGACCCAAATTTTGGCCCACAAGAGCAAAGGGGCAGCGGTGATACGATCTTCTATGTATTCCATCCCCACTTCTCGATAAGAAAATGAGGTGGCAGAGCTGCTTGGAATCATCAGCAGGCATTTTATGAACTTGTTCTCCACTACTTGTAGCGAGCGACTTCTTTGATAGCCCCATACGCCTGCCCTATACGATGCAACCGACCGGGCCTGGAGCTTTACTACTTATTCCCTTTGCGAGTGCCTTCTCCACCTCAGTCACCATAAGTGAGGCACTAAGCTCAACTGCCTGCGCCATATCGGCCGGGAGCTCCTCATTAAGCATCGACTGCTCCCTACCATTTGGGTTAAAGATAGGCGCAAAATGTAGTTCCCAAGTATCACCCAGGATCAATGACTCAATTTTTCCTGCTTCCTCAGTGAATTGGGGTTGATTGATGATGGCCCAGAAGCTTTTGCTATATCTGAGAGCAATAGCTCTCTCCAGTTCATCCCATGCTATTCGCTTCAGCTCCTCTCTCCTTTCACTGATGGTGGTTTTATATAGGCGTCTCACGCATTTTATTTGTTCTCTGTTACGGGGGTAAGTCTCGAGGGCGGTTTCTAAGATCTTGTGGGCTGTAGAGCATTCTGCATTAAACCAGCGGCTCTCGCGATGCTGCTGGGGCCTAGCTGGGCATGTTAATATTTTATCTACATTAATGCAGAGCCGTTCAAAGTTCTGTACGATCGTGGATGAGGAAGAATCTTGCTCCCAACCATCCATGATCAGGTCGAAATTAGATCTAACTATTTCCTCCTCACAAAGTATTGGATTTATTTTTCCCAATTTACTCGAACACCTTTATTGCGATTATACTCAGTCAAGCGACCATCCCCTCCGTAGTTCTAGCTATTACTTTAAGTGAAACAATTAGTGGGTTGTGGTCACTCGCTATTTCCGGGCCCACATGAAAATTGCACACCAGTGAGGAGCACTCCCTGGAAATAAACATAAAGTCAATAGAACTTTCCCTACCCCAGCCAACAAAGGTAGGGCACAGGACTGAAAAACTATCAGTCAGACTGTCCAAATTATTCTCAATGATAATGGAATTCAGTGCCTCTCCCTGCGAGGTGTGAATAAAATGCGCCAACTGCTGATCATCTGTGTCCAAGAGACCACAAACTCTAACATTACTGTATTCACATCCATCTCTATGCTTTCTTTAGCCCACGTCTCCTGTAGGCAGATTACATCGAAACCCCTGATGTATTCCAGCCAAACCTCATCAGCTAGTTTTGAACGAATACCTGCTATATTCCAAGAGATTAACTTAACTGGGGGTATAGGGTGGGCCAAATCTGTGTCCGGTGATGTAACTAATGAGACCAGTGGACTGGACACGAGTGTTTATAGCGACCCCTCCCCTGGACACCTATTTTCAGGGCTTATTTTTGCATCCATCATACAAAATGTCGGGTTATTCGTGTTCTCCTTTGCCGAGAGACCAGCGGAATTTATAATATGGTCTTTGTGGGGCTTTATGTTGCCATATGCCTCATTGGTCCCGCCTCCCCCTACATCACCATATAGGTGGCCTTTTAGGTCGTTATCTATATACCCACCAGATTGTATAGTTAGTCAATCAATCTCGGTCTGAGAGTACTTCATTCCTATTAGGGTGAAATGAGGAGGGGCACATAGGGGCATCAGTGATATGTCTGGGCCGAGTTGGCTGCATGCTGGGGGGTAAAATCTGACTGGGGGGTAGAAGAAACCCAAAGGTCGAGCCTTTATCTGTTCGGTGGGTGAGTCTTTCAACTGGTTTAGTGCATCATAGACACACTTTGCGTCGCTAAAGTTAAGCACGACACAGTCCCCTCCAATGCTTTTCTTAGTGCCACCAATCCAGCACACCCGCCTAGCCATAATAATATACTCAAACCAATTAAAATGAGGTTTTTTTTTTTTAGAGCACGCTTTATTTATAAGACTATGGCAACTTTCTTTTTGATTGGGGGATAACCTCTGGACCCTCGTTAGAATCAAGGTATAGAGGGTACTTTCTGGGGGCAGGTGTAACCGGTCAACAATCCAACTCCCGCCTGGGGTACCATGTAAGCGACTATGAGACTTTATGTCTCTAAAGGGGGTTCTACCCCCATCCTTTAAATTAGAAGTTTTGGGGGACAGGACGCCCAGGCCCAGATGTTGGCTCTGCGGGAGGGAGTTTTCATGGGGAACAGGATTCTCTGTTAGCTCCACCAGTGCACTAGCGTTTGTGGTCTCTTGTATATGGCCACAGCTTGTGGGGATAACACTAAAGATAAGTGGTACCTTCCCAGGGTCCGCCCTGTTAGATATGACCTCTTGCTGTTTGCATCCATTCCCTTCGGCTATACCCTTGCCGATAAGCCTCTCTCAATTGAGTTATGTGGTGAAGTTACTTCTACTGGTACTGGTACTAAGGTTAGTCTCATCAAAATTGGTGCCAGAGCCTCCTGGATTAAGTTACCCAGTTTTCCAGTTAAGATATCAAGTCCATCCTGCCCACCGTTATCTATCCCTTCAATAGATGACTTAACAACTTTTCCTGCAATGTGAATTTGTTTGGATCTTTTAGATTTGAGCGACTAATTGTTCGCCTTACAGGCAGTCCCCGCTCTCTCTGTTCGCTTCCTCTTTCCTCCTGTCACGGACAATTTGGCAGGCTCCGTAGATGTTATGGAAGGGCTTTCTTCATCATCCTGTGGCCCTCGTGTCTCACTATTGCTCCCACAATTACAGTGGGAACAATAGGGACTTGAGGCCTGTCCTCCAAGATACCTTCTACTGTACCAATATGAGGGTTACAATTTGGAGATAATAGCCGGTTAACAGGCGGTAGTTCTGATGGTGGAGCTAGGGAAAGTCTACGTTCCGCGCGCTCAATCTCTTTATTAATAGCTCCCACCACCTTTTGCAGAAAGCCGTCGAGAGTGGTATTGGTAGTTTTTTGGGCTGGAGTGGGCTTTCACTTCCCCATGTTGTATTGAACCAACGCCTTCAAGTGGCTGGCAATCAAGAGCTAGTGCAATAACGTTACCTTATATGGACCTTTGTGATCTAAACTAGGGATAACCCCACAAGTCCGCTTGCAAGTAGCCTGTGTTGCAGGACTAAGAGAGTAGGCCCAGCCCAGCCTCCTCCGGGCTCTGACGAGCCTCCTGGCGCTGTTTGATGATGCTGGCGGGCGGGCGGGTGCTGCAAAGGAGCAAAGCAGGCTGGACATTGTGGTCCCCCTGGACCAAGGATTCCGGCAGCAATTGAATGCGGGTCCCGTGCTGCGGGAGCCCACAACCGGTTTTAAAGTGCCTCCTGGTGCTGTTTGATGATGCTGGCGGCTGGGTGCCACAAAGGAGCAAAGCAGGCTGGACGTTGTGGTCCCCTCGGACCAAGGATTCTGGCCGCAATTGAATGCAGGTCCTGCGCTGCAGGAGCCCGCAACCAGTTTTAAAGCGCTTTCTGGTGCTAATTGATTATGCTGGCGGCCGGGCGCCGCAAAGGAGCAAATGCGGCTGGACGTTGTGGTCCCCCCTGGACCAAGGATTCTGGCAGCAATTGAATGCGGGTCCCGTGCTGCGCGAGCCCGCGACCAGTTTTAAAGCACCTCCTGGCGCTGTTTGATGATGCTGACGGCCAGGTGCCGCAAAGGAGCAAAGCAGGCTGGACGTTGTGGTCCCTCCTGGACCAATGTTTCTGGCAGCAATTGAATGAGGGTCCCGCGCTGCGGGAGTCCGTGACCGGTTTTAAAGTGCCTCCTGGTGCTGTTTGATGATGCTGGCGGGCGCCGCAAAGGAGCAAAGCAAGCTGGACGTTATGGTCCCACCTGGACCAAGGATTCTGGCAGCAAATGAATGCGGGTCCCACGCAGCGGGAGCCTGTGATCGGTTTTAAAACGCCTCCTGGCGCTGTTTGATGATGCTGGTGGCCGCGCGCCGCAAAGGAGCAAAGCAGGCTGGACGTTGTGGTCCCCCCTGGATCAAGGATTCTGGTAGCAATTGAACGCGGGTCACTCAAATTCACTTTCTCAAGGCTGTACAGAATTAAAATAGATGACATATCTCCCCGTTAAGGAGAACATAAAAAGGGATAGATGTTAAATAAAAAAAGAAGCATTTTGGATATCTTAACATCAGTCAGGCATATGTTAAGCACTGAAGAGAAAGTGTACAACTTTTTAGAATTTGCTTTTGATACTGTAATTGTTATGGGCTATTACGATAATTCATAACATATAGTTACTACATAAATTGTCTTTGTTACACATACAGACCACATACAGACGCCCCATACCAAGGTGTTGTTCTTCGTTTTCAAGGGGAAATATTAGCTTTCTGGTCATATTCTCTGGCTTTGGAAGCATATATCATAAAGAGTTTTCCACTGATTTCATACAAGTTTAACAAATACATAATGTGATGTTGCTGAGGCAAGATAATGTAAGCCATAGTGTTGCAACATTCCATCATTTGCTAGACACAGTATTAGGGGGTGGAGCATAATACATGTATCAGGCACACCACATTATGATGGTGTCCATATCTTTCAATGAGAGACAATTATTTTCTAGCCATTTTGTTCATTTCCGCAAGGATCAGAACCATATAGTTAGCAAGTTAGAAAAAATGGTGACTGCTGATAACACTTTTCAATTCAGGAAAGACAGGAGCCATAGAGTAAAGAAGGTTGTTTTCCATTTGCTAGAAACTGTGAAAGTAAATAATGTGAATATATTTCTTGTACTATACTACTGATAAAGAAAGAAGAGGGAACACAGATGCATAATATTCTTTGGTGTTGGAAACTGAAAGGTTTTCCAAGACCGCATGGCTATAGTTAAACATCGGAAGATAATTAGAACATAGCATAATAGAAAGAAATAATGACCTGCTGTTTTGCCATAATATACCTAAATTGTATGACCAAATTTGAATAGTTTTTCTGTACTAATTGTACTTTGTTTACATATATTTCAGAGTCTCTTTGAATAAATCAGGAACTTGGTGGGAATATGTATCGCTATTGAGACCTTGGAATAATGAATAAGATATGTTAGATACATATTATGAATGGATGAGGGGGAATCCAATTAAGGTATGATACAAAACATTGACAACTTTGACCTTATTGATTTATTGAATAATATTGGTTACTTCCAATTACTTGACAATGGCAATGTATGACTTAAATGATAATATATTCCTTTATATTTATGTATAAAAAATATATTCTAGTTCATGTAACATTGCCCTGTTTAATATGTTGCACATAGATGATTGTCTAATGATCATCGCATGGTTATTTAGTGGTACATTTTTATTTATCAACCAGCATTCTGGGTAATTGTGTGTTCATAATAACTATTGTGATCAATATATACCATGAATGTGTTAAAACCTATGTGGTTGGATTAGTGGTAATATTTGGTATGAATAATTTTTTGGGAAGAAAATGTTGATGTTGTAATACTTTGTTTTGTACCTCAATATTTCATCTATTTTAGTTCTTAACAGCAGTCAAGAAGTGACTATCGTGCCAGGAAACATGTGATGGCTGCTATTTTCAATATTTTTAAACTGTATGAAAGTATAATATATCAAAGAATGGTTCTCCGCACAATTGAAAGAATTATTTCTAAACGTGTGAGCCCTGCTCAGGAGCAGCGAGGAGCTATGCATAATAAAAGCATAGAATTTTTATAAAAAGTTAAGTTCAAACATCAAGGCATTTTCTCACCAGTCCAGATACTTGTTTACCTCCCATAACCTTCTTTCCTTCCAAACCCTTCTTGGCTTCCTACTGATAAAGCTTCACTGGTGTATTCGCATTGGTCAATCTTGCTGAACAGATGACAATGTTATCCAATCTCTTCAAGCCACTCATCCTGTTTCTCATCTATCTTGGTCTTATGTCTTATCAATTTTATCTGAATTCTCCTGTTTACTAACACAGCATTCCAGTAAAAGCTTGGTATGCCACAGGTCCTCACCACTTCTGATATATTTAAAACCCCCAAAAACATAACCAAGATAACTAAACCAAATGCTGTTAGGATTAAAGGACTTGACGTCCTTCAACACTGTGAAAGCGTTACTATTCAGGTATTTTTCATCTTTCCACTCTTTCTAGCCCACTAATCTGGTATTCTGTAACATAACTGGCCCAGTCGCATTGATGTCTTGTATTCCTCAACAAATGCCCCACAAAGGGTATCAAACTCACCTTTCTTGCTAGGCTGGAAGGGACCAATTCTTTAGTATTCATGTCTAGGATGAATGTCACTGTGTCCTCTTTTCTCTGCTCTGTTCATTTTCTCAACACCGCATCTCTCTATGCCCACTGCCCACTCTCTTCACGCATGAAACGGCGCCAGATCATTGGGGTCCTTAATTAGGTGTAGCACCTTCCCTCTGCGATGCTCTAAAGGTCTATCGGTATTGGTGGCTAATCTCTCAGCCTACACTTAAAATCTGGACCACTGAAAATGTTATAATGAATCGGCTAGGCAGTTAGCTAGCCAGCAATCCATTTAGCTCAATGTTATATTTCATTTGAGACAGTTTATTCAGCATCAACATTCTCAGCACTTTTAGTAGCTTGTGGATAATCTGTTCACAAAGCCCACCATTGCACGGCTTTTGATAAAAAGCATCACCCAGTTATTGGCTAGTTCATTGCTTCGCAGGTGCTCTACTAGAACTACCGAGAAGAATTCAAGGAAAGTAATGCTATGCTCCTTTTCCCACC
Source organism: Triturus cristatus (assembly GCF_964204655.1). NCBI lineage: Eukaryota > Metazoa > Chordata > Amphibia > Caudata > Salamandridae > Triturus > Triturus cristatus. The sequence goes on from NC_140588.1 coordinate 450,968,220, forward strand.
AGGTACTGAGCCATTCTTCCACCCTATCACCTGCCCAAAAAAGGCCAGGTTTATTACTGTCCAAACATATTTCCCCCTCGCTGTGGCATAGCTCTGCAGGGTAGTCACACTTTGTGTCATAATAGCCATCCACGAATATCCGCCTCATCACTAGGGCACTCCTGATCTCAAGGCTTTTCTGGCCTTAGCCCCTGCTCAAGTGACATCTCTCAAAGCTATTTCATTGAGCCACCATGAGAAAAGGGAATCCCTTTTAGGAGAAGGGAAGTGACGTATCTCGCATGAATACCAGCCATGAAGAAGGCATGTCACTGCCAGCAGGCTCCCATCTACCTCCCAAAGACCCTGGGTAGCAAAATAGTGACAGCCTCCTCTCTTCTTGGGACGCTATTTCCTCTATGAATCCTTGCACTCTGCATCCCTTTATGACTTAATTGGGCAGCTCAATCCTAAGAGTAAAGGCTCAGAAATTGTGTGTTAAGTGTGAGATCTATGAGATATGTATATAGAGCAGGGGCGTAGGAGACACTAAAATTCTGGGGGGGGACAGGGACAACCTTGTGCACTTTCCAGTGACCCTATACAAATCACCGCCCGTTAAACAAATACAATCGCATACTTTCGAAGTGAAATATTGAGAAAACCAGGCATGTAGTCACAGTTTGCATGTATGCTTTATTGTTATTTACATTCATATAGTAATGAGACCAAATGTTTAAAAAAAACATATATATGAATCTTGCATCTTAATGCACAAAGCAAACAAAGGCCGCTGACTTAGGTTGGGGGCGTTGTGTTTGCAAGTGCATTAGGGTTTGAAAAGTACCTGCTGCTGCATTCCTGGACTCCAGCAATTTTCAGGCAACAATAAAAATGTGAAGATAACTTTGGTGATTAATGTTCTTTTTTTGAGAGAGATCGAACGCTTGTCTAGTGAAAGTTTTAATTCAATAGGTCAGTGAGTTACTGCTTTTGTCTGAGATATTCTTTTGGTATTTGAAGTTTATAAGTTAAAATCCTAACATTGAACAGCGAGCTATTAACCGTCATCAAAGAACTGCATAAAAACTTCAATGTATAGATTAGAACGTTATGATTTTTCCCCAGTCTTTCCCTATCCTAATGTTGGAAAATGGGTTCATTAGGATAGAAATCAATTCTGATTATTGAAGAGAACCCCCCAACCATGGTGTTATGTTTTACATTCTGAGTTTGTGTTTCTCTAGTGTTGCAAAGCCGCCCTGGGCACTCCCCAACTTTTTGCTGACTGGTACTGGTGGTACCTGACTGACTGACCCTGGCCTCTGCCTAAATAGCCAGTGCAATTCTGAAAGAGGCACTTAAAAATACAGTGAAAACACCTACATACACTAGGGTGCACTATGGGTTAGGGTACCCCTATGATTGGCATGACCTCTCCTATAAGGCCCTAGTACATAATAGGGCAGGGGGATTAGAACTACTTTTAAGTCCCTAGAATATAATAAGGCATGGCAGTTTAGAGGCCAGCAGCCCTTTCTGCGCTTGCATGTGTGCACTGCTGAAGCCTGAGGTCAGTTTAAAAGTAGCCCTGTGTTATAGGGCTGCTTTTAAAATGCAAATTATGCCCAAACTCGACTTTTGGGTTTGGGGAACTTACAAATTGATCAACTACAATGTTGGGGCAAAATTAAGTGGAAAAATGTTTTCCACTTAACTATGGCTGTATCATATTTGCCACATAATACATCATCTGCTGCATAATCTAACGATTTCCTCCAAAACAATTTTGTAGCTCAAACGGATCCCAAATTACTAAAAGAAATGTGACTTGTGTTGCTGTGAAGTTTAGGGCCCTTTGCAAAGGTTAGTAAAGAAAACAATTCCTAAGAAAACAATTGGTCCCAGACACTCCTAATGACACTCAAATTAATACCTGTAGGAGAGTGTAGTTTGCAATCAATTCATACAACCAAAAATGTATAATGTAAAGGCACATTCAACAGGGAAATCTCATGGATAAGAGGCCAACCAAAGTCAATTAAATTGCAAACATCAATTTATTTCACGCTGCATCATATTCATAAAATGCAAACTTAGGGGCTGACTACGATGGCAGGCGGACTTCAGTACCACCGCCATCGAATCGGGGAATGGGACCGCTGGCCTTCAAGGTGGAGGCCCCACGATAGGCATTACAATGCGACTGCCACTACGGTGTTCGCAGGGCCTATCTTTTACATTGCAGCAGATGCTGCTGGCTGCATCATCCGCCGCAAAGTAAAAAAAAAGGAACATGTTAAATATATCGGTGCCTGCCACATGGTGCAGTGATATGTTGTGGGGCATCATAGATGCCCCCCAGGACCCATGTCTGAGGGCCAGGGGTAAAGGGGCCTGCTACGGGCCCCCAATGTCCCTTTCGCCAGCATTTCCATGGCAGGTGAACCGCCATTGATAAGCTGGCGGGTAAGGGACATCGTAATCCCTGCTGCGACGGGTGCGTGGTGGTTGGTCTTTCCGACTGCCAGGTAACCACCCGCCATTGTAATATGGCGGGCTGTGATGCAGTCACCAATGGCGATGGGACCGCCACCGACGGGGTGACGTGGCGGTCCCACTGCCATTATAATCACCCCCTAAGTTTGGTGTGCATGCAAATCCTACATTGCCAACCCCTGGCAAGTTGCACTGCTAGTGCTGGAAAAAGGCCAATGGAGGTACCAATGGGTGAGGTGGACTGGCCTCAAGGGTCTTGTGACGTCAGTGACAGATTCACTGTCGATCTAGGATGTGCGTCTTCATATGCCTGCCCGTAAGACTGGAAGTGAACAGCATTATGGATTGTGGTGGACAGGTCCACCTGCGGGTGCTAAGACACCTGAGCTTCTAAGGTCTATCGGGCCTTCTAAGGTGTAGCATCGGAATAAGCTCTGTCAGGAGTGTGGTATGGTGAACTGGTCATGAAGGTCTGAACATGGTTCTCCAGTTCCAAATTCAGCAGCTCTGGCCAGAGTACCACATTCTCTCCCACACTGAACACCATACTGCCCCACTAACAGAAACTCGCACTGCCTTCAGCACAACTCAATTGTGCTGCGACTAAATTCAAATTATGCACTAGACAACAGTAAAATGCTGCCTGAAAAAAAATGAATAACACCCTGGAAAAAGCAAACACTCATAGGGAATGCAAGAATAAGCAAAGCATGTGAACTGTAATCAGAAAAAAACATGGTTACCTTAACGGTTTTAAACTCATTATTCAGAAATCAGTAAGTGATTTTGCCTGAAAAGTTCAAGACATGGCTACAGGACCAGGAAGGGACCCCTTTCAATGTCCATTGCTTATATCCTTTCAAAATGTATGCAGTTTGGTTTAAAAAAGACCACATCCCCAAACACAGAGCCACATTTTATAAGCTAAAATAATTAAAAAGTTGAAAACAATCATATTAAACGTTTCCACTCTACCCATCAATCAGGTATTGCAGTCCCTTTAGGAATGGCGCACTTACCCACCCTGGGAAAACAATGTTGTTCAAAGAAAGAAGATAAAAAGAAAGTAGCGCTTTCACTGGCAAACTCTGTAAAGTGGCGCTAATGTGTGTGGGTGTAAATAACAGTCTGGCCTGTCTGCTGTACACTCTGTATTGCTTTATTTAGGTATTTAACTATTTTTTCTCTACATTCCGAGGTTTTTCTTTTCAATAGAAAACGGTTAGAAAATGAGGACATTTACAGCCAAAGTGTTCAGCCTTTTTTGGATCAATTTCACAGGGGAGCAAATAAAGAAAAGGAGAGGCAAGAGAGAGTACCTTAAGAGCTGCCTCTTGAAATCAGCACGTAAGCAGGAGCGAGACAGAGACAGAAAGAGAGGGAGGAATAAAGAGAGGAGGGCAGCCGCCAGAGGCAGATCAGGAGTAGTGGACACGGCCCTTGCCATGAAGGAAAAGAGACAGCGTTTATTTTTTCTCCGTTCTCTGCCCTTCCCAGAACGGCTGAGCCTTCCTGCAGCATAACAAAAGGCAGAGGGAGGGTTGCCTCTGACTCCAGGCAGGTCAAGTGCAGGGCCATTAGGTAGCGCTTTCGCGTGCTAATGGCCCTGCGATAACAGAAGGGAGAGGGGAAATTCCTTTGTCCCCTCGTCCCCTCCTCCCTTGTCCCCCGTGTTCCCCCCACTCCAAAATCTGGGGGGGATATGTCCCCCGCGTCCCCCACACTTCCTACGCCCATGATATAGAGTAGGGGCCAGGCGGGCAACTAGAGCCAAATTTCGGGGGGGGGGGGGGGCTGAAAAAGATTTCGGGGGGGGGGGGGCCTAAGTCTTCCAGCCATAGGCAGAGTGGCTGTAAGAAGGGGCGAAAACGCAACAAAAGCCTCATTAACGAGTAAATGGTCTTTTAAAGACCTGTGAAGTACTCGGGTGCGGCTGCAATTAGACGGACGCCAGCCCGCGAGGCTGTCTCAGCCGGGCTGACACACATGAGGGGGGGGGGGGGGGCTGAAGCCCGGTGAGCCCAATGGGTGTTGCGCGCCTGGTAGGGGCTGTGGAGGCAGTGCTGCGGTGCGGTGGGGCGGGGCGGGGCGGGGCGGGTGAGGAGCAGGGTGGGGGTAGTAAACTACGGAATAGGACGAATGGAGGTAAGAAAACAAATAAATAAATAAAACGAATTTCGTTGCACCAGATGCGATGCAGCGCGCGCAACGAAATTCGCTTATTTATTTGTTCTTCCACCGCCCCGGAGCTCTCCCTCCACTGGCCGCTACTGTTATCAATCTCTCCAGTTCAAACACAATTTTTTCATTACTACATGTCATGAGTTATGCGACTGATCTTCCGTCCACTACCATTGTAATAGTTCTACTGCCTATTTGCACGGGCAATGCTTTTTACTGCCATCATATCAGTGAAAATTTAAGGTTGAGCGTTTTTCACTTCCAACAATGGGACACTGTTTTTATAAACTTTAATCTCTTGATAGATCTTTTGCTTCTTCCAGATTCAAACAAAGGTAACTGATGTCTATTAAGTTCTGAAAATATACTTTCAGCGGTCCTTGTAGTGTGGGGACCGCTGAAAGTATATTTTCAGAACTTAATAGACATCAGTTACCTTTCTTTGGATTTGGAAGAAGCAAAAGATCTATCAAGAGATTAAAGTTTATAAAAACAGTGTCCCATTGTTGAAAGTGGAAATCGCTCAACCTTCAATTTTCACTGATATGATGGCAGTAAAAAGCATTGTCCGTGCAAATAGGCAGTACAACTATTACAATGGTAGTGGTCGGAAGATCAAAGTCGCATATCCATAACTCATGGCATGTAGTAATGTAAAAATTGCGTTGGAACTGGAGAGATTGCTAAAATAATTTAAATCACTCTACCTAGGGCGACAGCTGTAATGCCCATAAAGAGCAATTATACACCGATATGTAGCATCTCTCAATAAGAAATGTTTTAAATATTCAAGTTATGTACGATAATATTTAAAAGGACAAAGTAGGTGTTTTTGAATTGTTCATTTAAGATGTCTTCCTTTGGTACAACAACAGCTTATTCTAATGATACTGCACAACAGCAAACACGTGTTTCGTCCTTTTTACAGAACTAATGTCCAGATTTCGTGAAATCCTGATTAGAAATAAAATTTTCACCAAAACATATAACTATATGACTTTAATTTAGCCGGCCAACGCATGAATCCTTGGCTGAAACTAACTTAAACTGTGATATCAAAATATAAATGAGTTTGCTCTGGAAGATCTGCCAGAGGTGTCACAACTAGTTACGCGCATCAACTTGCTAATTAGTGCAAGTTGCAATGAAAGCTTAGGATTTTTGCCCAAAAGGATGAAATGTGCACCAACTCGACTATCAAAGATATATTATGCTGGGTCCTAAGTTCTTTTGGCTCAAGATGGTAATTCCCGGACTCCTGGATAAAGATGGTGAAAGAGCATTTCTCCTTGGACGTGGACTGATCTACTTACAAGAATAGGTTAAATGAATTCCCTAACGTACTCTCATGTACATTAGAATGTTATGCCTGCTGCTTGTGCCATGAATTCCAGCTGTTGGAGCCAAACTTAAAAAAAGCCTAAATCCCCAGGCACCGAGGCATCCACCGAGAACAAAGGCTCCAGAGACGGGTCGGTAGTGGACACTCCATTCATGTAAGGGCTTGGGCATACCTTGTGACTGGTTATTTATAGGCGTGCTGAGAGAGACCTGTGAGTCACGGTTCAATCCTGATCTGTATGAATTAAAGTCTGCAAAACCACAAATTAGGATTTCAAGTGAGCTGCAAGTTTCACCACTCAGCGTTTAATTCGATAAACATAGAGCTTTTTCTGAGAACCACTGAAAGACTCTTAGTGAAGTGCCTGCTCAGACTGGGAAGCAGACACTCTTGTGACAGTTTGCCACACTAAAAATTATCTTTAAATCTTATAAGCTAAATTACATAGTGTTTGAAATTGGGTTACTGGTTGACTAGGGTGTGAGCCCTGGTCAAGCAGCAACCACTTTCCTAGTTAGGGTAAGGCACAAGCAAACCCCAAATTAACATGCGCTTAACCCGCTGGTAGCTTGTCACAGAGCAGTCAGGCTTAACTTAGAGGCAAGGTGTAAAGTATTTGTGCAGCACTTCAAACAGTAAAACAGAGAAAACAAAGCACAAAAATATTCCACACCAAGTTAGAAAAAAAGGAGCATATTCTAATAAATAAGACATGACAAAAGCAAAAAACATACAATCCGTAGAACTGAAGTTATGAATTTTTAAAGAATAAAGTGTAAAATAGTGCCTATAAGCAGAAAGAGCCAACCGGGGCTATCTGGTCCATCTGGAGCGAGTCAAAGTCGAAAGTTGAGGTGATGGCGCGTGGGTTGGATACAGTCCCAGATTAGCCGCACTGAAGTTTTACCTTCACAAGTTTTGTGCCAAGAGTCCCGTTCACGTTGCAGAGAGTCGCAGGAAGCAAGGAGAACGTTCCAGGTGGAAGTCAGTGTGGTGCGAAGAGCAGGTTGGGTGTTGCAGACGTGAGTGCTAGGTCTTTCCGTTTGCAGTCTCCTGTGGCAATTGATGCTGCTGTGTGAAGAGACCGGCAGGCGGCAGTAACTAACTGCTCTGTGTGCAGGAGCTTATTGGGAAACCTTTTATGTCCCAGAGGTCAGCAGACAAGCACTTTGAGCCACTCCGAGGTCCTGGGTTCAAGATGAGGTTGCCGGTCCAGTTCTTCTTCCCTAGGGAAGAGGGTAGCAGGTCAGCACAGCAGGGCAGCAGTTCCTTTAGAGCAGCAGTCCAGCAGAATGGCAATCCTTGCAGCAACACAGCAATCCTTCTTCCTGGCAGAGTATTCACAGGTCCAGAAGTGTACTGAAGATTTGGTGCCTGAGGTCCTTTTATACACAGTTGTGCCTTCGAAGTAGGGAGACACTTCTAGACACATGCCATTGAATTGCACAGATGCCCTGCCTTTCTAGCCCTGTCTCCAGACTAACCACAGGGGGTATGCAGCCCTTTGTGTGGAGACAGGGCACAGACTATTGAAGTGTAAGTGGGACAATGCTCAGTTCCTCCCTCCCATCCTGCCAGTGCCCACCGAGTCACAACTAAGCTCCAATTGTGTGTGGCTGTCACCCACACCCAGTCATGTGACCCAGAGATAGGCTGCAGGAACCATATGGCTAAGGCAAGAAAATGCCAAATTTGAAAAGTGGCATTTTCGGAATTGTAATTTAAAATACAACTTCACCATAAATTAGGATTTTAAATTAGGATTCCAGAGACACCAAACAAAAACTGGCAATCTTTTTCCATTTGGAAGTTACACTTATAAAATGTAATAAGGCAACTCCAATGTTATCCAAAAGGAGATAGGCCTTGCAGTAGCGAAAAACAAATGTAAGAGTTTTTCACTACCAGGATATGTAAACTTAAAGATACCTGTCCTACCTTTTAAATACATTGCATCTTGCCCTCTGTGCTGTACAAGACCTACCCTAGGGGTTATGTATATGCATTAAAAAGGAAGGTTTGGGCCTGGCAAAAGGTTTACATTTCCAGGTCTAAATGGCAGTTTAAAACTGCAAATGCATACTCTTCTATGGCAGGCCTGAGACATGTTTAAAGGGCTACTTAAGTGGGTTTCACAAACTGTGCTGCAGTCCCACTAATGGCATTTAATTTACAGGCCCTGGGCACATGTATTGCCACTTTACTTGGGACACACAAGTAAATTAAATATGCCAATTGGGTGTAAGCCTCTTTTACCATATTTTAGATAAGAGCACAAGCACTTTAGCACTGTTTAACAGCGCACAGTTCTAAGGCCAGCAAAAAAGAAGTCAGCAAAAACAAGAGGTTAGGGGAGAGGATTGTAGTCTTATGGCTAGAGCTGCCAACTTTGGAGCTGGGGAACCGGGTTCGAGCCTCAGCATCGACTCAGCATCCTGTGATTCTGGGCAAATCACTTAATCTTCCTGTGCCTACCAAAAATAAATGTGTCCTTATGTAATATAATGGGTGCTCATGTAAAGCACTCCAATACCTTCGGGTCCAGTTTGCGCTATATAAATCTGCACAAAAAAAACATGCCAAGGTTGTCAGGTCTAACACATAGAAATGTAAACATAGGAATAAAGGGAAACTGGAGAAAAAAAATTAACTCGTTTCAGTGAAATTCGTGGGATCAATGTTAACATTCTGTAGACACCAATATTATCTTACTAAGGTTGATTAAAAAGGAAATAAATAGATACTGCCAAAGCACCTTGATCAAAGTTACTCAGACTTCTGAGAGAATGTGATTGGCAAGGACTTGACGGGCTGGCTGGTTCGTCAATTTTATGGAACACTGACTAAGGAATTCAGACTACAATTTTGAGGCTTCTTATGGGCTGGTCTCCACGAGATGAGAAGTTTATTGGGTCATCCATCTGAAAGAAGGTAAAAAAGGACAAAAAGTTCCAGGCAGGGGAGAATTCTATTTAAACAACAGATGATGCTGGAAACAAAAACGTTTGTCCTTTCTTTTTCTTTTTATCAGATTTTAAAGCATCCCTTCCACAAGTGGAGAGGGGCTGCAGACTCATTCTGTACAGAACTTCATGGGGAAGATTTGGCTTGAGGGTTTTTGCAGTGATGCATGTTGCAGGAATGGCAAACGTTTTGAGAGGCACCAAGTTCTGGCAAAGAGAGAAAGGATGTCTATTTCCAGTTAAACAAATCCTAGCCATCAAACCAATCACAGAGGCCATAAAAACCCTAATCACAACATTGGTTACCACGAAGACCATGTCTAGTGGGCTCAAATGCTCATTTAACAATTTGCTTCTAAATTAAAACCAGTTTGGATGCAAATTAGCCTGCTAATAACAGATGAACAGCAAATAGAGGCTTCTTGGCTAATATAGTGGAGAGACGGAAACATACAACCAAATGTGGGAATCTACTGAAAAAACACAACATCCTCTAAGATGTTCAGACTTTCTTGCCTCTTTCCAGAGGGACAAACTGGTGAATGAACTAAGAACGCAGGCTGAAGCCATTGGGGCAGCGTAATGCTGCAAATATGTTTTACATTGTGAGATTGTGGTGACCTTTATGTGTTTTATCTAACTCCATTTTGAATGTATAACACCATTTTTGTGCTCTTGCATGATTTTATTTCGTGCCTTTTTTCTGGGATGTTTTCATTCTTTTCAGCACAGAGCAAAACAGCCTTGCTGGAACAGAAAGCGTGGGATGTGCGTTTGAAAGTGGGAGAGAGAAATGAACTTCTCGGTCTCAGAGTCAAAACACAGAGGTTTGTCCGGCTTACGTCTTGACCTTGAAATAGACCTGTATGGTCAGGCTTGGTTTTGCAATAGAGGAAGGGAGGGAGAATTTCTAGAACTCTCTCTCCGTGTTAGTAAAAAAGATATTAAAGACAGAGGACCTCATTTATGAGGCCCCTTGTGCTGCCGGACCGTCACTTTTTGTGACGTTTCGTGGCGCATGATCCAGCTCCATATATATATATTTTTTTTAAATCTTTTTATTGAACATGTAACACTCTTTAGCTAGACATTGTACATAAATTATAAAGTCTCATAAGTTTACATGTGTTCCCTGTACCCCAAGTAACATCATACCTTGGATTTCACTGGTTTGCTGCTGCTACTATTGCTCTCCTGAGAAGTATCGCTCAGTTATGCGGTCTAGGGAGGCTTGTAAGCGGCCCTCATTCCTCTGCCCAAAGACCTCTATATTTTGCCCACGTTCCCCATATCTTCCCCCATTTGCGCGGGCAGCCCCAGCTTTGATAAACTGATTGTTCCGCTCTGTAACACCAACCCATATCTCTTTTCCAGGCTTCTACTGATGGGGCGTTACCTGCCCCCCATGCGCGGGCAATGTTTCTTTTGGCCACCCCCCCTGCCAATGCCAGCCAGGTCTTGGTCCACTGCTCCATATTTAAGAGGCCCAGACGTGGGTCCAGTGCTCTCCATGCCACTGGAATCAAGCCATCCTGGCTGAAGAGGGGTAAAACCCCGAAACCGGTCCCAGGATGCTTGTTTCCAGTCAAGGCAGGACCTGGCTTGGCAGTTCAAGCTGGACTGTTCCCATGAGGCACAGGGTCAAGACTGATTTGCATATGGCTGGGTTCAAACTGGAACGGCATGGTGAGCAAAAGAACAATGGATTTAGGCGCAGATCTCTGTACTGGGGTGATTGTATGACATTGTCCTGCATTCTGTCCATCAACTGTTGTTTTGCATTTGCCACCCCGAGTGGGAAGGGTATGCCCAGACGTGGGTCCCATGCTCTCCATGCCACTGGAATCAATCTATCCTGGGTGAAGAGGGGTGAAACCCCAAAACCGGTCCTAGGATGCTTGTTTCCAGTCCAGGGAGGACCTGGCTTGGCAGTTCGGGCTGGACTGTTCCCATGAGGCACAGGGTCATGACTGATTTGCATATGGCTGGGTTCAAACTGGAACGGCATGGTGAGCAAAAGAACGATGGATTTAGGCGCAGATCTCTGTACTGGGGTGAATGTATGACAATGTTCTGCATTCTGTCCATCAACTGTTGTTTTTGCATTTGCCACCCCGAGTGGGAAGGGTATGCCCAGACGTGGGTCCCGTGCTCTCCATGCCACTTCAATCAAGCTATCCTGGCTGAAGAGGGGTGAAACCCCAAAACCGGTCCTAGGATGCTTGTTTCCAGTCCAGGGAGGACCTGGCTTGGCAGTTCGGGCTGGACTGTTCCCATGAGGCACAGGGTCATGACTGATTTGCATATGGCTGGGTTCAAACTGGAACGGCATGGTGAGCAAAAGAACGATGGACTTAGGCCCAGATTTCTGTACTGGGGTGAATGTATGACACTGTTCTGCATTCTGTCCATCAACTGTTGTTTTTCCATATTTAAGAGGCAGCACTAAGCCACTTTTGGCTTAATGCTGCCTCATAAATATTGTTCCCTTTAACACAGTTTTCTGCGTTAAAGGGGTGTGCAATGGGTGTTGCTGGGGGAGTTCCCTGCAACATCTATGGTTTTTGGACACTGCCCCAGCTTTACGAGAAATCATAAACCTGAGGCAGCACAAATAATTTACGTTTCCCAAAGGGAGGTGTAAGGGAGGCAGAACGAGGAGAAATTTCTATATTTCTCCTCGTTTTTCCTTTTTCTATATGTGTGCTGCATTCTGAAGCACACATAGAAAGAGGAAAAAGCCTCTTGTGATTGTTTTTGTGCGGGGGAGGTTTTCCTTCCTGCACAAAAATATTCATCCCCGCAATGCAGACACCCTTGCACCATGGTGCAAAGGTGTCTGCGTTGGCGCTTGGCAGCCCATTGTGCGCAGAGGAAAAGGACAGAAATGAGCCATATCTGATAAATATGGTGCATTCCTGCCCTTTTCTTTTGCCGTAGGACAGCGCAGCAGCAAGACTTGCAGTGCAGCCCTACGGCAAAACCTCAAAAATGAGGCCCAGGAAGATTTGGTGCTCATACAGAAGCTCACATGTGGGGTCGATGCACCATCACGAGGAAATGTTTGCTGTCCCACTGAGCCTTCTAGACGACTGAAAGGGCTTCTCAGTCAAGCTGACCAGAATGTTGTGTTTAACTCAAATGGTAATGTATGAGCTATAAGTTTCATTGCTCTAATTGATTATCTGATTTGACAGTGTTCATTTCTGGCATTTGACATTGCTTGTTTCTTGCATTGGACATCCATTATTTTCTGCTTATGTTTTGCTTCCTTGCATTTAACTTGTGAATGTTCCATTATTATCTACTTCTGTTTTGCTTCCTTGCATTTGACTTATGAGTATTTTATTATTATCTGCGTATGTTTTGCTCCCATTGCATTTGACTTTTGAGTGCTCCATTATTGTTATTATGTGCATGTTTTACTATTATTATCTGCTTGTGTTTTATCTCATGCATCTGATTACTTGTGAGTGATATATATATATACATTTGCATGTTGTTTTACCTTATTCATTTGACATTTTGGAAAGTCTTTCTGTTAGAGAGTGTTGCATTAATAAAAAGCCCACACTTTATTTTGAAACTGTCTTTTGATGTGCCTCATTTTGTGAGTGCAGAATCTCCTTTCCAGGGGTTCTTTCCTGCTTTACCGAGTGCCTCATCTTAGGAGTGCTGAATTTATTTTATTTGTGAATGTAAAGCAAGACAGGCAGCCACCTTTATCCTACTGTACCTAGGAATTGGCCTGGATGCAGATCTGGAACCCTTATCTAGGCTTTCTTGATAGAGTTCAGGCCACACGCAATGTGTCCTCTTCCACCTAGACTATGAAAATGATCTAAATTTAGAGCCCAGGATTCTCTCCTTAATAAAACAAAACTGGTTTAAAATTCTATAATTAAGCTATTTCTACACTTGAAATATTGGGAACACACCCCTTTGTGACCCTAAACAGCATCCCATTATTTAGCTGGAGTGATTTCTAGAGCATTTTGTATAACATAAAGAGCGCTACATGGAATAGGACTAACATTCTTCAAAAACATTTCAGCCCTACCTCCTTAGATGAAGACCCTTATCAAAAACTCAAAGTGCTATATTTCAAGAGAATCCAGCTTGGTTTCCAGAATGTGGCAAACATATGTCTTTTTGTATTTTCAGGTATTTAAAAGATCTTTAAGCCATGCACGAGAAAATACCCATCGACTATAAAACTATTGAATCATAACACAAAAAAAGGATAACACACTTCAGGACTGAAGTCATGGATTTTAGGCACAGAAAAGCTGCATGAAGTGTGACCTATCACCTTTGTCCTTTAAACATCACCATGCATACCAGTAGCACCAAGTTTGCTGCAACCTAACCATATATCAGTGGGCATGCCCTTTTTGCACATCACCCATCTCTTTCCACATAGGTCATCCTACAACCACTAACCTCTCCAACCAAACAGACAGGTCCACTGGTAACTGTTCCGGGAGTGTGAGTACTATGATGTCACTCCACTGGCAGTTGTGCACTATACTAATCCCAGAACTCCAGAACACTAGTGTGTAGTCAGAACTAATGTCCTGAGAAAGAAATGCCGAAGGAGCAGGTTTCTGGGCCACACAGTTAACTTTCTATATTTTCTGGAATTTTCACTTTTAACAACATGAGGAATCGACCGGTTTATCTAGTTCCTCTCGTTCTGATGTCTTTCCTGTAACACTGTATTGTCTCTCAGAATAGGCTGTGTGGTCAAGCAGAATTTACTATCCTACCTGCAAGGGCACCCACCTCCTCACAGCTGATGTTATGGAGGTTGTGATCTCCTAAACAGAAGTACCCACACTCAGAGGGATAGAGGGAGTAATGGTAATGCTACTGTGTTAAGATCAAGGGCACACCCTTTAAGTTAAATGGTGTGCCGAAACCATTGATACACATCATTGGAGCGAACTGGTGTGCAATGTACCTGTCTAACTGAGAAATGAAGCAAAGTGCCATGGACAATATAGTATCCAAACTGTGAGGAAAGATCCTTAATGGTTATGAGAGCAGTGGCAACTAAATGGATGATAAAAAAACCTCATTTTAGAAGTCTGAGAACCCTCATCATTAGTTTGCTCCTATTATATGAGTTGATAACTTCGCTATGACAGGTAGTTATCAAGTGACATAGCCCCACTCCTAGAGAAGTTGCCTGAGGAAGATAAGGAAAAAGCAAAGGCAAAATTAAAGGATGGAGAGCTAGTGTCGGCAACATTAATAGATGCGGCAGAGGATGAATCAACATGTGCATTTAGACAAGTAGGAAATGCGACAGTTATGTGAACTTATGGCTGGTTGAAAAGTACGACTTTCAGACCAGAAGTTTAGGCACGGGTGATGGGTGTGCCATTTGACCGTAACCATGTATTTGGCAGTAAGGTGGATGAAGTAAATCAAGCAATGTTATGTTATGTTATTGATACTTATAACACGCACAGCTACTCAAAGAGTGTCCCGACGCGAGCCAAGTAGGAGAGGAAATGAGAGGACCATTTGATGAAAAGCAAAGTTTTCAGTCTTTTCCTGAAGAGCTTAGGGTCCTGGATACTGCGAAGGTCCAGAGGAAGCAAATTCCAGGCCATGGCTGCCTTGAATGTCAGGGAACGTCTACCAATTCTCTAGAGGCAAAAGCGTGGAATGAATGTACGAAGCTGCGCCGCTGAACCCAGCTGTCTAGCAGGGACGTAAAACCTGAAACGTTTCCTTAGGTAGACTGGATAAAGTCCGTACAGGGCTGATTGAGCCAAAACAAGGGCTACAAATTTTAATCTTTCAGCTACAGGTAGCCAGTGATGATCACGCAGTTGAAACACTGAAGCTGAATCCTGGTACTTCGACGCTCTACTAAAGTACTAAAGACTGGAGGACTGAAGAAATCTCACTTGGGGTCAAGGAGTGACTCCCCTGCTTGGCAGGCACCAACTAAGCATTTTGCCGGTCTGCATCTCCAAAGCTCCCACCAGACTCCGAAGTATTTGCAGCCCAGGAAGAGGATTTCCAGAGATCTCAGAGGCCGACCCGAGTCCCCAGCAAAGCTGAGACGGGCAGCCCTCGTGAGTAGCGTGGAACCGGAACTCCTGGTCACCGTGCATTTTTGCAAGTGCATTGACTTCTCGACATCTCTTGAAGTCATGCTTGGGTTTACTTGTAGCCCCTACCTCGAGCAGAGAATCCACCGAAGATTGTCAGCCTAGTCATCCCGAGTAACCCGTGGGCCGCCATTTTGTGTTTCTTCTTGAGGACCCTTAGTGATCCCTGGTCCGTCGACTGGTGGGTCCCTGAGAGGGTAACTTTGATTTTCCTTGGGCTTCCCTGGTTGCTCCAGATGTGCCCTGACTCCCTACCAAGTGGAGAGTCCCTCAGACCTTGCTGGTCTGCACCAAAGGATCTTTCTCCTTTCTGCGTGGGTTGCTGTTGCCAAGGCTTGTTGTGTCCAATCTGGGCACCGACACTGCAGCACTCAACATCCTTCGTGGGACACCTCAAAACCAGCTCCTGGTCATCTTCGACGCCTCCGGGTCCTCGTGGCTGAAGAGTCAAGCTTCACCTTCTTCACCTGAAATCACCCGACATCAGTGGGCATCTGCCTATCGCCTTCCTGGTCACTGGCTAGTGACCCAGACTCTTCTCGACTTCGATCCAGGCTTGGATCTCTTCGGACACTTCACATCTTCTCGGAAGCAGCACTTCTTCGCCAGCTCCCATTGAAAACGATGACACGATCCAACACCATTTGACACCTATGCACCCGGCTTCCCTGGGTGAGGTAACACGAGTACTCCGATGCTCCAGTGGGTGTTAACCCTAGAACTTCCTAAGTCCCAAAGGGTTTGGTCCTGACTCATTTCTAAATGTCCCTAATCTTTAAAAATCTAACCGCAATTTTCCCCATAGAAGCTAACGGGAGCTCGCTGCTGTGTTCTCACACTGCACACGGCCCCTGTGGGTCCCCTGTGTCACTACCTTGGGTGGTTCTTTGGGGCCCCAGCGATTCTACAGGCTCTAGGCCTTGTGTCTAGTTAAGTTGTGGTTCTTATACCACTATTTTAGTATATGGTTTGGCTCGCCCCTAGAGCCTGATGTGTATTTGTGCTATTTTACTGTCATATTTGAAGTGTAACTTATGTGTTTTGACCTCTAGCCTCATAAAGAGACTAGGAGGGTGTTTTTAGAAATAAATACATATATTTTATATATATACCTGATGTGGTTGTCTTTCATTTAGCCATTCAAGACATTATAGACTGGTAAAACAAGCTGCTTTACATTCCTTCCAGACTTAGCCTGAAGGCTGCTCTCCATAGCTACCACTAGGATAGCTTTCAATAAAGGTTGTCTTTAACCTATCATCAATAAGGGGTTGTTTGGACTAGTACAGGGTGCCCACTATAACTAGTGGACAGCATATACCAGGCCAACTTCTCACATTGGTGTGCAGCGTGTGGGATTCCAGCTTGCTATTGTTTCACCAGATAATCTCAATTGAGTGACTAACTGAAAACCACTAAAGGTACCCTAGGTACATATAATACAAGCTTTAGAATACAGTAAGTTCTACTGAACTTAGAGTTGTGTGTTAAGGGCTTAGCACAACCTTTCTACAACTCAAGAGAGTTTATTAGGCCACACTAGAGTAGGTAGTGCAATACACCACACCTCACTAGTAATGTCTTCAAGGCCAGGAACCAGTGGGTCCCTGACAGAAGCCAATGGGCTTCTTGTCTCTAAGTATGATAACCTCCCATTCATGAAACTGAGAGCATTATGGACTACTAGGAAACTGAAGACAGGCAAAAGTCCAACCACCCAGCATCTCATAGAGGTACTCAGGGTGGATGATCTCAGAAAACCTATAGCGTCTGAAGGGGCAGACAGAGTGGGTGGGACAGCACATGAGGAAGGGCCTAGGGGTGAAATTCCCCATGACCTGAACTCTAATGCTGACCGGAAAGATAACAATGATCTTGACCTGGAAAATCCAGGTCCCCTGGAAGATGAGGGGGAGGGCCACAATGGCCCCCTCTTTGTCCCTCCAGGAAGAGTTGGTGGTGGGCCATAGAAGGTCTAGATCTCCCTCAGTGGAGTCTAACCATTCTGGTTCATCTATTTCTTCTCATAGGAGGGAAACCTCCCAGGAGAGGAGGGAGAGACTTCTGAAGTATGAGGAAGCACAGCTTGAAATCAAAAGAAAGCAGGTAACCCCAGACAAGGAGGCCCTAGAGCTCTACAGAGCTAGAAAAAAGGCGGGACTAGAGTCCCATGGTGGCAGCAACATCCCTAGAGATAGGGAGAGGTCTCATGACCATAGAACCCTGAATAAGATTGTCCCTCCCTACCAGAGTGGGGATGACATCCACAAATGGATAACTGCACTGGAAAGGGCCTGTAAAGTTCAAAGGGTCCCTCAGGAGCAGTGGGCAGCAATCATATGGCTCTCCTCTGCAGACAAAGGTAGAGATAAGCTCCTCACTGTTAGAGAGGCGGAGGCAGATGATTATAACAGTCTGAAAAGTGCCTTGATTGAAGGGTTTGGCCTAACCACTGAGCAATGCAGGTTAAAGTTCAGGGATACCCAAAAGGCACCGAATCAAGACTGGGTAGACTTTGTAGATTGTGCTCCTAAGGCTCTGGAGGGTTGGTTACTTGGCAGCAAAGTGCATGACTTCCAAGGATTGTACAATTTGATTATGAGGGAGCAGATCCTTAATAATTATCAAAATCAGCTGTTGCACCAGCACCTGGTGGACTCAGATCTGACCTCTCCCCAAGAATTGGGAAAGAACGCAGACAAGTGGGTCAGAACCAGGGTGAGGCAGAAGGTTCAGAACCAACGTGGTGACCAGAAGAAGCAAGATCCTAAAAACTCTGACAAGGGTGGGGAGAAGGGTAAAGACTAGAAGTCTTCACAAGGTCCCCAAACTGCTTCTCCTGGGGATTGACAGTCTAACAAGGGAAAAAGCCAAAAGAAACCATGGTGCAAAATCTGTAAACAGAAAACTCACTGCACAAGTGACTGCACCAGGTCCAAAGACTCAACTCCAGCCACCATTGCCCCTAAGGCAACTGTTCCCCCAGTACAGCTACAATTGGTGGTGGTAATGTTCAGAATAAGGGTATAGTAGGGTTGACCCTGGGTTCTGAGATGGACTCTGGCCTAGTCAAAGTTCCAACTCAGGCTGTCCTGATCTATGATGGAGGCATGGATATGTCCTCCTTTGTGAGTCCCAGTAATTTGGGCAAATACAGACAGCAGCCTTTAATAAATGGAAAAGAGGCTTTGGCATTCAGGGACACCGAAGCAAGTGTCACAATGGTGACAAAAGATCTTGTGGATCCTGGGCAGATTATACTTGGTGAAATGTACCAAGTGACCAATGCTAGCAATGTCAGAATAAACCATTCTCTGTCAGTTGTTAATTTCTCCTGGGGAGGGGTAACTGGCCTTTAGAAGGTTGTGGTAAGTGCAGACCTACCATTCCAATGCTTGCTTGGCAATGATCTGGAAACTTCCGCTTGGGCTGAAGTGGAGCTCAGGACACATGCACAAATGCTAGGGATCCCTGCTCATATCTTTGCTGTGACTAGGTCACAGGCCAAAATGTCTAACACTGGACAGGCCCTGGATTCTGAAAGAATGGACCCGGTGCCTCCCAAGAGGAGGAGCAGTAGGGTTAAGGCAGTGCCTTTCCACCTGACTCAGAATACAGATCAGTCTCCTGAGGGAGATGATCTTGAACCTGAAGAAGGAACTGTCCCAGAGGAGCTTGAACCTGACCAGGTTGAGTTATTGGGGACAGGGGGCCCTTCTAGGGCTGATCTGAGCCAGAAGCAGAAAACCTGCCCCTCTCTTGAACCCCTCAGAACGTAAGCTGCTGATGAGGCTGCTGGGAATGCTAGTGGCACCCATAACATTTATTGGAATGATGGACTCCTTTATTCAGAGTGTAGAGACCCCACGCCTGGTGCATCCAGGAGGTTGGTTATACCTCTGAGGTTTAGGGGCTTCCTATTGACACTAGCCCATGATATTCCTTTAGCAGGACACCTGGGTCAGAACAAGACTTGGGACAGAATTGTCACTCACTTTCACTGGCCCCACATGTCTGAAGACACTAAGGAGTTTGTCGCTCCTGTGTAACCTGCCAAGCCAGTGGCAAGGCAGATGGAACCACAAAGGCCCCCCTGATACCACTACCTGTGGTGGGGGTTCCCTTTGAGAGGGTTGGGATTGACATTGTTGGTCCCATGGATCCTCAAACTGCATCTGGGCACAGATTTATCCTGGTGGTGGTGGACCATGCCACTAGGTACCCAGAGGCAATCCCACTTAGGACAACTACAGCACCTGTGGTGGCAAGAGCTCTCTTGGGTGTATTCTCAAGAGTAGGCTATCCTAAGGAGCTAGTATCTGACAGGGCTGCAAACTTTATGTCAAGTTACTTAACTGCAATGTGGAAGGAGTGTGGAGAGAATTACAAATTCACCACACCCTATCACCCACAATGTAATGGTTTAGTTGAAAGATTCAACAAAACCTTAAAGGGCGTGATCAAAGGTCTCCCAGAAAAGCTTAGGCAGAGATGGGACATCCTTTTGCCCTGCCATTTGTTTGCCTACAGGGAGGTGCCACAAAAGGGGGTTGGTTATAGCCCATTTGAACTTTTGTTTGGCCATCCTGTCAGGGGTCCTTTGTATCTGGTGAAGGAGGGATGGGAGTTACCTCTCAAACCCCCTAAACAGGACATAGTGGACTATGTACTTGGTCTCCGCTCCAGGATGGCTGAGTACATGAAAAAGGCTACTAAAAACCTTGAGGCTAGCCAGGAATTACAAAAGGCCTGGGATGACCAAAAGGCTGTACTGACTGTTTACCAGCCAGGACAGAAAGTGTGGGTGTTGGAGCCTGTGGCCCCAGCAGCCCTCCAGGACAAATGGAGTGGCCGCCAAACCATTGTTGAACAGAAAGGGGAGGTCACCTACTTGGTAGACCTTGGAACACCTAGGACTCCCCACAGGGTACTTCATGTCAACAGACTTAAACCATATGTTGACAGGGCAGACCTGGGCTTGCTCATGGCTACTGATGAAGGACAGGAGGAAGAGAGCGACCCACTCCCTGACCTGCTTTCTCAAAACCTAATGATTGATCAGTAGATGGTGTAGCCTTGACAGGGAGCCACACTGTCCAGCAACAAACTGACTGCAGAAACCTTCTCGGACAGTACAGACATATGTTTTCTCTGACTCCAAGTCAGACCACCTGGTGCACTCATGAAGTGGACACTGGGGACAGTTTGCCTGTGAAGAATAAGATCTACAGGAAACCTGACCATGTCAAGGACTGTATAAGGACAGAAGTCCAAAAAGATGTTGGATTTGGGAGTCATTGAACCCTCAAATAGCCCTTGGGCTAGTCCAGTAGTCCTGGTACCTAAACCTCACACCAAAGATGGCAAGAGAGAGATGAGGTTTTGTGTGGACTACAGGGGTCTCAATGCAATCCCTAGACCCGATGCCCATCTCATCCCAAGGGCAGATGAGCTAATAGATACTTTGGCCTCAGCCAAGTTTCTAAGCACATTTGGCTTGACAGCTGGCTACTGGCAGATCAGACTAGCTGATGATGCAAAGCCAAAGATAGTATTTTCTACCCCTAGTGGGCACTATCAATTCGTGGTAATGCCCTTTGGTTTGAAGAATGCACCTGCCACTTTCCAAAGGTTGGTGAATCAAGTTCTTACAGGCCTGGAAGACTATAGTGCAGCATATCTAGATGATATTGCTGTCTTTAGCTCCACCTAGGAGGATCACCTGGTCCACCTAAGGAATGTTTTGGAGGCCCTGCAAAAAGCAGGCCTAACTATCAAGGCTACTAAGTGCCAGATAGGGCAGTTTCAGGTTGTGTACATGGGCCACCTTGTAGGTGTAGGCCAGGTTCAACCATTGCAGAGCAAAATCTAGACCATAATGGACTGGGTTGCTCCCACTACCCAGACTCAGGTGAGAGCCTTCTTAGGCCTGACTGGGTATTACAGAAGATTTGTCAAGGGGTATGGATCAATAGTGACACCCCTGAATGAAAATGCCCAAAAAGGTTCAGTGGACAGTTAGCTGTCAAAAGGCATTTGATGACCTGAAGCAGGCCATGTGCACTGTTCCCATTCTGCAAAATGCTGACTACTCCACAACATTCATTGTCCAAACAGATGCATCTGAGTTGGGGTAGGGGCTGTACTGTCACAGTTGAATGATGAAGGTCAGGTACCTTTTATAAGCAGAAGGTTGATCCCCAGAGAGAAACGTTGGTCAGCCAATGAGAGGGAGGCCTTTGCTGTGGTTTGGGCTCTGAAGAAGTTGAGGTCATACTTGTTTGGTACTCACTTCATTGTTCAGACAGACCATAAGCCCCTCTTATGGCTAAAACAGATGAAGAGTGAGAACCCCAAACTTCTCAGGTGGTCCATTTCCCTACAGGGAATGGACTATACAGTGGAACATAGACCTGGGAGTAACTATGCCAATGCTGATGGACTCTCCAGATATTTCCACTTAGAACATGAAGACTCAACTGGTCAGGGTTAGTTTAATGTCCCTGCGTTTGGGGGGTTGTGTAGGAGAGTAGGATCTGCTTCACATGTTTAACCCCACTTTTTACTGGTGCTTCACTGTTTTTCGACTTTAGTCTGGCTGGGACCCTGCTTTTAGGGGCCCCAGTCTAGCTGCTTCCTCTCTAAATTGATTGCATGTACTTTAGGTACACTCCAGATTGGATTCTGGGGTACCCTTGTGAGTCCCTAGTTTATGGTACACTATGTACCCAGGGCATAGGTACCGCAGAGGCCTACTAGGGGCTGAAGCATGTATTATGCCACCCCTGGAAATCCCTCCAAAATGACACCACAGGTCTACTACTGCAGCCTGGGTAAGGTGGTGCATGCACCACTTACTGAGGTATAGGTTCACTATACCTCACCTATCACTGCACATAATAACCTATCAGCCACCCCTATGGCAGGCCTTATCAATCCTGAAGGCAGGGTGCTTGGTTATATGTGAGAGGGTGCCCAAGCATGAGCTGAGCCCCTTTGCAGCCTTCGGAATCTCTTCTACGGGGTTGTCAGTGGTGAAGCCTGACCATATACTCTTAAGTACATTACATCTAAAACGGTTAATGCTAACTTTGGACTGGTTGCACGGAAACATGTCGTGTTTGGTGTCAAACACCTTGGAATCATACCCCCACATCAGTTCTTGATGTGAGGATATGATCCCACCCTTCTAGAGGGAGAGACATGGCAGTACTGGTATACCAGGTAGAAATCTAATAGAGCCCTGGCATCACAAAATAGATGCTGCAGCCACAGACACGTGTCTGGCCTCCTGCTGCTGACCGAAACTCCGGCAGGGGAGGCCTGGACAATAGGTTTCCTGTCACAGGGAGGTGTAACCACCTCCCAGATAGGACGATGTGTATTGGGGCTGGGTGGGAGCACTCTCAGAGTGCTTTAAAGTCCTCCACTGAGGGCATTTGGTGTCCCTGTGCATACTCCAGCTCAAACCGGTTCATGGGCTTCCAGCCCCTGCTCTAGCATGAAACTGGACAAAGGAAATGGATGTAGCCACCACTGTTTCCAAACCCTCCCATAGGTGGGGCCCCAGAGCTAGTCCAACCCCTTCCTTAGGTATAAGTAAGGAACCTCTGTAACCAGAACTTTAGATATCCCTTTACGAAACTATGAAGCTGAATCCTGAAACTTCGACGCTCTACTAAAGACTAGAGGACTGAAGAAATCCCCCTAGGGGTCAAGGAGTGACTCCCCTGCTTGGCAGGCACCAATGAAGCATTTTGCCGATCTGCATCCCCAAAGCTCCCGCCTGACTCCGAAGTATTTGCAGCCCAGGAAGAGGATTTCCAGACATCTCAGAGGCTGACCCGAGTCCCCAGCAAAGCTGAGAGCCGCAGCCCTCTTGAGTAGCGTGGAACCGGAACTCCTCGTCACCATGCAAGTGCATTGACTTCTCAACGTCTCTTGAAGTCATGCTTGGGGGTTACTTGTAGCCCTCACCTCGAGCAGAGAATCCACCGAAGATTGTCGGCCTAGTCACCCCGAGTGACCCGTGGACCGCCATTTTGTGTTTCTTCTCGAGGTCCCTTCGCGATCCCTGGTCCGTCGGCTGGTGGGTCCCTGAGAGGGTAAGTTTGATTTTCCTTGGACTTCCCTGGTTGCTCCAGACGTGCCCTGACTCCTTACCAAGTGGCGAGTCCCTCAGACCTTGCTGGTCTGCACCGAAGCATCTTTCTCCTTTCTACGTGGGTTGCTGTTGCCAAAGCTTGTTGTGTCCCATTCGGGCACCGACAATGCAGCACTCAACGCCTCCTGGTCCTCGTGGCTGAAGAGCCAAGCTTCACCTTCTTCACCTGAAATTACCCAACATCGGTGGGCATCCGCCGATCGACTTCCGGGTCACTGACTAGTGACCCAGACTCTGTTCCCTCTGCTTTCTGGTTATTCTCGACTTCGATCCAGGCTTGGATCTCTTTGGACACTTCGCATCGTCCCGATAGCAGCACTTCTTCGCCCAAAGGGTTTGGTCCTGACTCATTTCTAAGTGGCCCTAATCTTTAAAAATCTATCCGCGACTTTCCCCATAGAAGCTAATAGGAGCTTGCGCCTGTGTTCTCACACTGCACACGGCCCCCGTGGGTCCCCTGTGTCACTACCTTGAGTGGTTCCTTGGGGCCCCAGTGATTCCACAGGCTCTAGGCCTTGTGTTTAGTTAAGTCGTGGTTCTTATACCACTATTTTTTCATATGGTTTGCCTCGCCCCTAGGGCCTGATGTGTATTTGTGCTATTTTACTGTCATATTTGAAGTGTAACTTATGTGTTTTGACCTCTAGCCTCATAAAGAGACTAGGAGGGTGTGTTTAGAAATAAATACATATATTTTATATATATACCTGGTGTGGTTGTCTTTCATTTAGCCATTCAAGAGATTATAGACTGGTAAAACAAGCTGCTTTACATTCCTTCAAGACTTAGCCTGAAGGCTGCTCTCCATAGCTACCACTAGGATAGCTTTCAATAAAGGTTGTCTTTAACCTATCATCAATAAGGGGTTGTTTGGACTGGTACAGGAACATGATTTCAGAGACTTGAGAACCATCACGGAGTCAGGTGGAGCAATAGGTGAGAAGGCTGCCTGAGAGGGTGATGGTTGCGAGGTAGCTATCCGCTCTTTTGGATGCGGGTTCCCAATGATAGAGTTGGTACCAGTTTTTAAATTCACCTGTAAAGTCTGGATGTTGTCAATAAAGAAACTAGAGAGTTTCTCACACCAGGCAGCCACAGTAGGAAGCGTGATGGTCTCTGCGCTAGGGGCTAGGAAGCTCTGCATGATGGAAAACACTTCCTTGGAATTGTTTCTGGAGAGAGCGATGCGTTTGGCATAGTAGAGGCTCTTTCCGTGCAATATAGCCAAATAGTATACTTTCTGAGCTTACCTGAGTGCCAACTTGGCCAATGGGCAATACGCCTGTCTCCAGCAACTCTCCAGTTTTTTTCATTGTTGTTTCTGAACTTTTAGCTTATTGGAGAACCATGGTTTTGAAGGAGAATCCCTGGTTCGCCTATGTGGTGTCGATGGAGACAGGTGCTCAACCGCATGTGTAATCTAGCTAGTGAAACTATCAAGAGCTCCCTCCAGGTCCTTAGCGAAGGCTGGCCGTGACTCAGCCAGTACCAGGCTGAAGGCCATAGGATCAATTTTGGGAGAGGGTCTACCTTGACAGGGCAGGCTTGGTAAATAGTTGCTATCGATGGCTCAAGAAAAAAGGATCAGAAAGTGATCAGTCCAGGGTACCGGGAGAGGATCTTTGACAATAATGGGGAAATTAGAGTATATCGGGTCAAGAGTATGACCTCCACAATGCGTGGGGAGCCGACCCATTGAGTAAGCTCGGCGAGGCTCAGGGAGTCTATAAACTCCTGAGTCTCCCTAGCATCCCCACAATCCAGATGGATGTTGAGATCCCCAAGGAGTAAAAGGTGGGTAAAGCGTAGCGCGCGGGGGATGATGACATAATCCAGTGTTTTAAGAAAAGCTCCAGCTGCGCCGGGCTGTCTATAGATGAGTGTGCCGCCCAGCGAGAAGTGAGGTGAGATGGTATTGTGGAAGTCCAGAGCCTTTTCCTCTCCTATCCCCAGGGTCTCACCCCGATGGAAAATCCACTTGTCCCTGAATACCGCCGCTATACCTCCACCCCTCCCGGGTTTTGCGATCAACGCAAGAATCTTTATATCCCCCAGGAATGGCCAACTCAATCACTGGAGTGGAGAACTCATTGAGCCAAGTCTCTGTTATAAACAATAGGTCAAGAGATTCATCAGAGAGGGGTTCAAAAATGTTGTGAGAGTGCTTACCTAGTGAGCTGGCGTTAATCATAGCCGCTGAGATAGGTTGCCCCATCTGTCTTTTGATAAGAGGGATGGTAGGAGGAGGGGAGACCGCCGGTCCAGGGAACTGGCAAAAATTGCAACTCTTGCAGACCGTAAATAGACTGTCAAAAAACCTCCCAACGACATAAACAAGTACAGCGATGAGGGTGGAGCAGGAGCAGTTCAGCTCGGCTGTAGAGCCGGGAAACGGCTCTAAGGTGGGGGGCAAGACGGGTAGCATGCCTGGCGCTGGCAACTCCGGGACGCTGATGGGCGCAGATGGGCTTGCCTTAGGCACATCAGCAGCGTGTACGCGCAGCGCGCATTCTTGTAGGCAACCCCCTTGGAGAACTAGAGCACACACAAGCTAAAATGGCGTCTCTAGTTGTCCACCCGGGAGAGAACAGGAAGGGAAGTAGCAGCCGACCAGGCTCGCCCTATCCCAGAGGAAAATGCAGAGCGATGGGCAGGTAATCATAGCTGCAATACAAAGCAGCAGCAATACAAAATCAGTTTCATATTCAATGCAGTAATTGCTGATAATACAAACTAAGCACCTTAATAAAGCGACAGTGCAATTAAAATTCTGAAGTGAAGATTAAAACGCTAGTTAGGTTAAAAGACGTGAATAAAGTTAGGGAAATCAATGGTCACAAACCCCACAATAAAAGCAGACAGTTCACATGGGAATTTGCAAGGAAGACTACCATATAGAGGTTATAGGAGGCAGTTCTTTTGACAAGGACAGCAGGGAACCTTTTTTTGGCCTTACAAGCAGAATGCAACCGAAGTACAATACGGACAGTCCAGTTCATATGGACAACAAATAGACAGCAGAGGCAGAGAGGACAAGGCTACAGGCAAAACCAAAGCAGAGCATGATGGAGAAATCAGCCTTCCAAGTATGAAGGCAAAAGCAGAAGATCATGAATGGAACCAAGTCAGGATTTGGTGTTTTTAGAAGCAAGACTAAAGACAGTAAAGGGGATGGTATTCCTCTCACAGGAAAGAGGAACTAAGCTGATTATTCAAGTGAAGACTGTGACAAAATGAGTAAGGATTGCAGTGAGACGAATGAAGTCAGTGTTGGGGATAATGTATTCTGTTGATACCCCAATGCAGACTACGAATGAGGGTGCTTCAAGAAGAGTATGAAAGAAGCATTTCAATGGTGAATGAGAAGCAACAGTGTATTCAAAGGTTGCAAAAGAAAAGCCCACAAAGATACCTGACTAGCGATGCTTCAATGATAGGTTGTGGAGCACATGTAGTGAACAGAGTAGTTCATGGTGTTTGGTCAGAGGAAGAGAAACAATTACACAGTCAAGACGTTGAAGGACAGAGAAAGGCGACTGGCTTTGACACTTTTAGAAAAGGTTTCAGTGAAGAAGGTGAAGAAGGTGTTTCATAGATTCACATGCTTGAATAATTTCCCGTCGTCAAACTGGGAACCACAGGTATTTTCCAACAGCAGTAAATACTTAATATATATCATTCCATCATTAACAGGCGTTTTCTTTAACCCTTCCTCAGCTTTATATGATCTAAACTCCATCCAATCAAAAGACTCTCCCTGATGCTTTCAACTGTCAGCTTTTCTACAGCATGTTCAGAGTTCAAGCGCCCTTTCTGACAGCTCTTCAGAGAAAGGATGTTTTTAAGTATGGCAGAGGCAGTATTGAAAACATCTTTGTTTAAAACATGTCTACCTTGTGACCTGAGTGTTTTGGATCTGATGTCTGACTCTTCATGGCAGAGTCTGATGGTCCTTTATCTTGTTTTTCTGCGGATTTCTCTCTATTCATCTCCTTTTCTAAAAGTGTCAAAGCCAGTCACCTTTCTCTGTCCTTCAACGTCTTGACTGTGTAAGTCTGACATATCTCGCAGTCAGCTAGCTTGTGCTCTGGATGTAAACGATAGAGACTGGAAATTATTCAAGCATGTGAATCTATGAAACACCTTCTTCACTGAAACCTGGACCAACCCCATCTCTGGTCCAGACGTCTCCATCGCCATCCCAGGCGGCTACAAAATCACCAGCAAGGGCCGCGCTGACCGACAAGGAGGAGGTATTGCCCACAAGAACACTCTCTGTTAGACCACTTACTCAAATTACCCAACAACAACCATTGAGCACCACCCTCCACAGCACCTTCGTCTACAGGCCTCCCAGCCCCGCCCAGCTCTCACATCCACCAATTACATAATTCTCGACTACCTCAACTTCCACCTGGACCAGAACACCACATCCCTTCTGGAGAACCTCGCCAACATCAGACTCAATCAGCTAGTCACCGCTCTGACCCACACAGATCGACCCGCGGGAACATCACCGACACCATCAAACTCCCCTGGACCGACCACCACTGCGTGCCCTTCACCTTCACCGCTCCCACCATTCACCACTGCCCTCACTGCCCAGTCATAGCTGGAACAAGGCCACTGAAGAACATCTCATCGCCTTCCTCAGCACTACCACAACGCCGACATCAACAGTTACCAACACCTCAGCACACAACCTTCACCGATGGATCTCCAATTGCGTCCAGGAAAGCCAGCTGGTTCAATCCTGCCCTCCACAAGCCCAGACGCACCTGCAGACAACTCGAGAGGAGATGGAGAAACAACAAAACCCTGTAAATCTACGCAACCTTCATAACCGCCATCAATGCGCACCACCTCCTCCTCAAAACCACAAAGAAAAAGGCCCTCCAAGATAGAATCAACATCAACGCACACAACAGCAAAGAACTCTTCGCCTTGGTCAAGGAATTCGTCAGGCCCAACACCTTCTTCCACCACAAAATCAGGAAAATCTACAAGAGCTTTGACACCGAAGATCCTGCCACAATGCCCGTCACCACTGCACGCAACCACGCGGCACCCCAACAGATCGTGCTCAACTGGACTCTGCTTACCACAGACGACACACTCAAGACCATGAAGAGCATCCACTCCGGAGCCGCATTGGACCCTTGCTTGCATCACATCTTCCATAGAGCAGCCACCTCCATCGCACCAGATCTTCGCTGCACCATCAACTGCTCCATCAAAACCGCCACCTTCCCCAATGACTGGAAACACACTGAGATCAATCCCCTGCTGAAGAAGTCATCCACTGACCCGACAGACCTCAAGAACTTCAGACCCATCTCCCTCCTCCCCTTCCCAGACAAGGTCTCGGAGAAGGCCATCAATTCCCAACTCTCTGAATTCACGAAGGAAGCCACATCCTGGACATCTCTCAATACGGCTTCCATAGTAACCACAGAACCAAAACCGCACTCCTCCCCGCCACCGATGACATCTGCTCCTTCCTCGACCATGGTAAAACTGCAACCCTCATCCTACTAGACCTCTCTGTCACCTTCGATACTGTCTCCCAACGCACCCTAACCACGAGACTCTACAACGCTGGCATCTGAGACAAGGCCCTGGACTGGATCCTCTCCTGCCACAGGCTGAACGTATCGAGTCAGGCTATCTTCGTTCCTCTCAGAATCTACAGAGATCAGCTGCAGAGTGCCCCAGGGCTCCTCCCTGAGCCCCACCCTCTTCAACGTCTACATGGCCCCCCTCATGGCCATCGTCAGAAACCACAAGCTCAACATTGTCTCCTACGCCGAAACCCAGCAGATCCTCTCCCTCACCAACAAACCCACAGCCACCTGAACCAACTTTCACAACGGGATCAAGGCCGTGGCCACCTGGATGTAAGATAGCTGCCTCAAGCTCAACTCTGACAAGACTCAAGTACTCATCCAGGGACCCATCCCCTAAGTCTAGGATGAGTCCTGGTGCGCACCGCACTGTGAACCCCTCCCACTCCCACGGACCATGCACATAACCTTGGCCTCATACTGGACTCCTTGCTCACACTGAACCACCAGATCAAGGCCATATCCTCGTCCTGCTTCCAGGCCTGCTTTGAAACACATTCAGATGGATCTCCACAGAATCCAGAAAGAGGGTCACCCACGCACTCATAACCAGCAGACTCGACTACAGCAATGCACTCTACACCGGCATCACCCAGAAACAGTTCAGGAAACTACAGAACGTTCAAAACGCTGAAGCCAGACTGGCCCTCGATACCCCCTGCCACAGCCACATCACACAACATCTCCGACAACTCCACTGGCTCCCAGTCAACAGCAGAATCACTTTCAAGCTCCTCACACATGCCTACAAAGCTCTCCACAACTCCAGACCAGCATATCTGAACTACCGCCTCTCATTCCACGTATCCTCCAGACAACTTCGGTTCGCCCAACTTGCCCTGGACACCGTCCCACGGATTCACAAGACCACAGCCAGGGGGAGAGTCTTCTCCTACCTCACCGCCAAGACCTGGAACACCCTGACTCTCCACCTCAGGCGATCACTGTCACTGACCCAATTCAGGAAGGTCCTCAAGACCTGGCTCTTCGACTGAACCTCCACACCCAGTCAGATCACCAGCCTCTCCCCCCCACCCCCAGCGCCTTGACACCCTCATGGGTGATTAGCCGCTCTATACAAACTTTTGATTGATTGATTGATTAAAAGATCCAATGCTGGGGAATTTACTTTGTGGGGATTTGCAAAAATGCCTAGAAAAAGTAATCTACATCTATGAACCCACATCAGCAGATTCTCTGCATAGCAAATAATGACACATGTGGCAGGAATGTTCATTAGCACATGCTACTTTGTATTTTTACCACCAGGATATTTTTCCTGGTTGAAAGATCTCTTCCCCTGCACTTTAAAAAAACCACTATTTAGGTATTTGAATTTTTCACACCCATTTGGAAACTTATGCCAGAAAGGTAGGATTTGGGTGTAAAAACTGCTGGGTACGTCTGAGCATATATATATATAACAGCACCAATAGCATGATAAGTATCAAGCAGTTTCTTACTTGTAGTAGCACCAATGTAGTCTATGTACTCGAATGCCCCTGCAAACTCAGATACGTAGAGAGTACAACGCACATGGCAAAGAAAAGGGTCTTAGAACATATGAGGGCAATAACTAATAAGGACCAACAGTACCCTATTGCTCGCCATTTTGAGATCAAACACTTTTCGGATTACACCAAACTGTCCTACTATGCCATAGAGCGGGTGGTACCTAACAAAAGAGGGGGCAACAGTACATTGAGACTTAGACAACGGGAATCAAGACATATCATTGGGATGGGAAGTCGGTATCCGAATGGCCATAACATTGATGAGGAGATGTCTATACATTTACATGAAAACTAGTTTAGCATCAAGATCTTCTTTCCTCCCTTTAGTCCTTCCTGATCACAATTTGACAGTGGTAGGCTTCATAAGGGTTATCCAAAAATATGCAGCTAGAAGAATTAGAACACTGTTACAGAAGTCCCGTATATGTATTCATGCAAGGGGCAAGCCACCACAGAAACAATATTATCTGAGAAAATTGGTATAACACTAATATTGTATTAATGGGGAAAAGGCTTTTATAGGACATGTATAGATCTTTACTCAATCATTATTGTTATGAGTGATCGGGCCCCGTACTTGCATATTTGGTCACATGGTGAACAGTTTATATACCGGAAATACGGTTTCCATATATAGAAGGATATATTTGTGTACACTTTTGAATCTTTTACAGGGGGGTGCTAATTGCGGAGAAATATTGATGCATCTCGTTTTATTTTTACAGGAGGAAAGGAAGGGACCATGTCTCGGGCTCGCGACACAGTATCCCTACCCTTTTCTTCCAATGCTGCTCTCCAGTGAACAGATAAGATCATTTTCAATTTTTAATATTCAATTTTGTTTAATTTAAGCATTTGTTTGTTTTTGATTAAAGTCTGTACTATTAGACCAGACTTACATCATACAGATGTACATCTCAGACATAATGAGTGGATTCAAGAAGCATGAAGCTTTGCATAGAGTAGCAGCCAGAGGAGGGTGTGACAATTGAAGGCTCAATAACATGTTCCCTGATACCATGGTTAACACCCACTATGGGAGCATATTGCAATGGGTTTGGGTCGCCAAGGAGGCAAAATATTAAAAAATATTATTATAAAACAATCAATATGATTCACTGTGTTAACACCCACTATGGGAGCAGTTTGTAACAGGTCAGGCTTTGTTATTGAGGACACATAGATTGCGACACAAGGTGGCTTTAACGAAGGCATTATGCTTTTAACATACTTAAGGTACAATCACCATCAATATACCAGTATGTCCGGTAAAATATGTGAATTTTATGCAATAATCTCGCTATGTGTCGCTATACCTTACAACTGTACCACTTAAAAATGGTGCATATTCAGATTGTACTGTTGTACTAATTCTCGCAATTAGACCATTCCAAAATAGCGCTTACAGACATAATGCACGAGTCCATTTTCTATGTTTATTGTGTAAACAGAAATGTATGTAAGCTGTAGTCTTGGTACACAATGGTGTGTGAACAAGCCCCTTGAGGGTGAAACGCGTCATGTTTTTGGGCTTATGATGTTAATAAACCCCCATTGAAACATCCTTGGTGTTGGTGAAGTAATTTCTTCGAGCTGAGTGCACGAGTGGAACTCCATTTTTTTGACAAAATACATATATATATATACATATATCGCTGGCTTCGTCTCAAACATCCACTTTCAGTCGGACAAGACGAACGCGGACCCAAAGTTCCTTGTGCAGTCATAAGTTTATTCAATTGCCCTGCATCTCCGCCATATACATATATATATATATATATATATATATATATATATATATATATATTCACTGAAAAAACCATGGGTTTCACACACGTTATAGTTAGGAATTAGCATTTAAAAAACCTTAGAAATTCAATGAAAAAACCAAAGGTTTCACACATGTTATAGTTAGCTGGACATTTCACTCGTAAAAAACCAATGAAATTCCCCCGTTATAGTTAGTTCAGCTAACTATAACTCGCGCGCCCGCAATGCACTACTGATGACGTCACATATTACATCACTCATGACATGGTCAGTGACATCACTCATGACATCACTGATGACATCTCAAATGACATCACTGATGACATCATCCAGTGAATGTGTGTTTTTCTGAAAATTAAATATGTTTTATATATGTATATCTCAAGGTCGATGGAAGAATAAATGAGTATATAAGTGTCCAAATTGATGATTTGTTTCTGAAAAATTGATTGTATAACTGACTGATTAAGTGTATCTTTTTGAATACATGGCTTAGTGAGTAATGTTTAAATGTGTAAATACCTGTATCAGTCTCTCACTTTGTATATAAGTGGCTGCATGGGTTGGTGAGTAGCTACATGAGTGTCTATATAGGTTAATAGTTGGTTTTTTGAGTATCAGTATGAGTGTCTGAGTGTCTTCATGGTGCGGTGGGGGGTATTACGTAGTGCATAGATGCATGAATGAGTGACTCACTGTTTGTATGTGTTGAAGACAGCATGTGTGCAGGACTGTATGGGTGGATGAGTGTGTGCATGGGTGTGTTAGTGAGTGAATGACTGTCTCAATAGTGTCTTCATAAGTAACTACATATGTTTTTAACTAGTATATGTGACTATTGGTGTTTATAAGTGAGTATATGTGAGAGTGAGAGATTGGAAGAGTTCCTGTATGAATAAGTATGTGTTTCTATAAGTGATTGTTAAAAAGACTAAGTATGTGTAAGTTTCTGTAAAAGTAAGTGTGCTGGTGTGTGTATAACTGTATATGCAAGTAAATGGATGTTTGATTCTTTATTAGCATGAGTGACTATGTGTATGAGTAACTCTATGGATGAGTGGGATTGTGTTACAGGATGTTTAGGTGTATGAGTACATATGATGTGTGAGTACATGTATGAGTGACTGTATAGGATTGTTGGTGGATGAGTGGATGTGTATGTGGATCTTAGAATTACTGAATAGGTTGTTGTAACTGTTATTGGTATGTCCATTGTTTTGAAAATTTTAGTCTCTATTTTTGAATGTTTGTATCAAAGGTTATATTAGGGTGAGAGGAGGTCTACCACTCTGTCACAAGGATAATGTCATCAGTGATGTCATTTGAGATGTCATCAGTGATGTCATGAGTGATGTCACTGACCATGTCATGAGTGATGTAATATGTGACGTCATCAGTAGTGCATTGCGGGCGCGCGAGTTATAGTTAGCTGAACTAACTATAACGGGGGAATTTCATTGGTTTTTTACGAGTGAAATGTCCAGCTAACTATAACATGTGTGAAACCTTTGGTTTTTTCATTGAATTTCTAAGGTTTTTTAAATGCTAATTCCGAACTATAACGTGTGTGAAACCCATGGTTTTTTCAGTGAATTTCAAAGGTTTTTTAAATGCTAATTCCTAACTATAACGTGTGTGAAACCCATGGTTTTTTCAGTGAATTTGCAAGGTTTTTAAAATGCTAATTTTTTTTTTTTTCTTCTTTTTTTTTACATATTTTTATTTTAATTTTCTATCCTTTTTTAAAGACTATGGTTAAATTTTTAAAATTCTACAATATGTTTTTTTTAACATATTTTATAAAATAAACAGGTAAAATTTATTAGCAATACATTTTTTCCTTTTTTTTTTATTTTTTTTTAGTACGCGTACCGTAAGCTTACGGTAAGCGTACGGTTTACGCAATGTCCGTAATTTATCTACGCTGTTTGCGTATAGTTACGCAATTTGCGTAGCCGCGCGTACTCCGCGTGGGGCACGTACGCGTGTACGCTACACGCGCACGTTACGCGGAAGTGTCGGGGAGTGACTGTTATGCGCATGCGCGCAAGCGCATGTCTTTTTTACGCGCATGCGTACTTTTGCCGTAAGCGTACCGTAAGCGTACGGTAGGTCATGTGATCATGAAACACAACTTTTGATTGGTTGAAACTACTTTCAGTTCTAGAACTCTCCTACACCACACCCATTCCCCTCATTTCTGCTTGTGATCCCTTAGGAGAAGGAGCTGGGTTGTCTTTGTGATACGATGGCAGAACAGCAGAGCTCTTCTGAGAGTGAGGCTAGCAGCACTACCTTGAGGCAGAGAGCGAGGAAACAAAAGACCTCTTACGTATGGGAGTATTTTACTTTTCCAGAAGGCCAGCAAAAGGTAAATGCACCCTTAGTGACTTGCAAGCTGTGTAAGCGTGTACTTTCAAGAGGTAATCCTGACAGGAAGTATTCCTTTGGGAATCACACCATGATGAGACACCTTAAGGATGTACACAGAAGGACACATGCTCGACTTACTGAAGGTAACCCTTCAGTAAGTCAACCAAGCACATCCACAGCAGCTCAGCCTGGACCATCATCTGCAGAGCCGAGTCCTTCTTCTGCAGGTCAGGTGAGCCCTTCATCTGTGGGGGGAGCATCTCCTTTTTCTGGTCCTCTGGAAATTAACCCTCGGTTTGCGAGGGTTGAAGTACGGTGCGCCAATTGTCACGATCTAATTACTTATAGGCAGACCAGTATGTCCCTAGTGAACAATAAAATAGATCAGCACACTTGTCGTACCGTCTAATATTCCCATTCTTTCTTTCCTCTGTCCCTGCATGAACACAACGGCTCTTTTAAGAGCCAACCTTACCTTTCATCTATTTTTTATATATGTTTTTTAAAACTTTTTTTATTTTTTTTTTACCGTACGCGTACGGTACGCGTAATTTTTTTTTTTTTTTTTAAAAAACACTAAAAATCAATTATCACATTACAAGGTCCTTGAGAGACTACAATTAAAAACTGCAAATGTGATTGTAGAGAAGTGGAAAAAAGGGACCATGACATTATTGACTTCCATACCCACTCAAAAAAAGATTTATTCATTTAATTTATTTTTAATTGCTTTTAAAATGGTTCTAGTTTTCGAAAATTTTCTATCTCAATCTGAAAAAAAAGAAAAAAGTATTAATATTTAATAAAACATTTAATAATACAGTACACATATTTACATATTTTTCAAAAAATATTTTTGCCTTTTTTTTGCTGTTTTCAGAAAATATTGCATTTCACTATAAATTGTGAAAGCAATTGCATTCATCATTTAACAGCAGGCAAAAAAAAATTAACAATCTCAAAGATTGTTTTTAAAAAAGCCCACAATCTCTTTTTGCATAAACATAACTTTATAGAAATGCATAATATTCTTAAAAAATATCATCTAATATCAATACTTATTTCTTTAAAATACCGTCTGATATTTTTGTTTCAGAAGTATAATCACAATAATATATGTCAAATAACTCCACAATACATCTGGTTCCATTTCCTTTAGGCCAAATAGTAATTTTAAAATTCTTTTTTTGTTTAATTTCCAATGGTAATCCAATAAAAAACAAAAGTTTAAATTGTACAGATGTCACCGATTCTCTGTAACATTTTGGTTTCCGAAAGATTAATTAATAATTAAATAAGTCCACAATAGAATTGTTTACTTTTCCGCATGGCCAAATAGTAATTTTAAAAATCTTTTTTGAAAAAATTTCCAATGGCAATCCAATAACATTCCAAAATTTAAATTGTGCAGATGTTACCGATTTTTTCTAAATTTTTGGTTTTCCAAAGTTTCCTTAAAAAATGGAAAAATTCCACATTACAATTGGTTACCTTTCCATTAGGCCAAATGATAATTTGTTAAATCTTTTTATTTGTAAATTCCAAATGGTAATCCAATAAAATGGTAAAATTGTTTTGTCCAGATGTTGTCAAATCTCTCTAAAATTTAGGTTTCAGGAAGATTAGATAGGAATTTGCTAAATCAAAAGGCAAACGTTGCTTAAAAATCAATTGGGAATCATTACACAGTGTCCAGCCTTTTTCACATTTAAGATAAACTGTGTAATGACCAGAAGTTACAGTAGGTCCATCATGGAAAATTATTGCAACTGTTACAAAAGTTTTTCCTGAAATTGATAATTGCTGTCCTGTAAACTTCTTTATTAAAGTATCCAATTTTGAACCATCAGCTCTACATCGTTGCATCATTAAAATTACATACTGTCTGTATTCCTTTAAAATTAATGTTGAAAACATGTCAGATTTACACTCACCGCATTGCATGCTATGATTAGCATCTTTAACTAATTTAGCAAAAGTGACTGTTTTACTCTCTGGCAATGTTAAATAAATAAACCTTTCAGAATCAACATTAGAGCCACATATATTATAACAGTTTTCACAACTATGTTCCCATTTATAAGAGAGACCAAATAAATTTTCAATGTTAACCCCTTCTTCTTCCAGTACCTGAAGAAAATAAATCAAGAATTCCTGTGCGTCTTGCTGTACATTTTGAGAAAACCGTGTTCGTCCTGAACATACATCTAAAACTTTTCTAATTTCAGTAGCACTTTCTATTTGAGTTTTATCATTACTCAGCTTTTCAAAAAGGAGACTCAGCACAGTACAGAATCTTTTTCCCTGATTTACTATTATCTGCTCTTGCAAACTTTCCAGATAAAATGCAACATTCAGCACTACATTAGCGTAGCAGTTGACACCAGAGCTATTTTCAAAATAACATCCTACAACCTGTTCTTCATTTTCCTTATTCTTTTTGCTTGCAATTACATCACTCCTCTTTTTTTTCCTCCTCTCTACATCTTCATTACAGATATTCTCATTTCTCCTTTTACGAGAAACTACACGTTTCTCCAACACAGGATACTGACCTAAATGAGGAGCATAGCTTCTTCTTAATCTATTATACTCCTTTACACAATTTGTATCAGCACTAACTTTTGAATCATCAAAGTCTATCATGAATAAACCTGATAATGTTTTCACTCGTGACAAAGCAACATATGCCATACCTTCTTTGAACACAGTTGAACCAATGTTCACAAATGCACAATCTACAGTCAATCCTTGAGACTTGTGAATAGTTACAGCATATGCTAGCGAAAACGGAAACTGCTTCCTACGTACATATAAGTCTTTCACAAGCATGAAACGAACTGTACAACGACAAATGTCTTTAACTTCTTCTATCTGATCAAATTTTATTTTTAAACATTCAATTCCATTTTTTTTCTGATAATTAATAAAACCCACAACTCTTCCCATAGCTCCATTAACTAAACCTTTTTCAACATCCAAATTTCTCCTTAAAAATACTCTACAGTTCATGCAAACATATAGATTTTTTTCTAATCCAGCTGTTTTGGAAATCTTCTTCTCTAGTGAATCCAATTTATTTTTCAGTGTGCCTGTTAATGTGACAGTAATTCTCCCATCCTCAATTTTGTCCACTGCTTCCAATTTCCTGATATCTTCCTTTTCCAATTTCAAAAGCTCCTCATTGAATATTGAGCATTCACGTAGAGTTGGCATTAAGCAGATGACACTTTTGTTTTCTGCAATGTTCTTGTATATCTTCTCTGCAACTATTTCTTCCTTTGGAAATAAATTATGTAGCAGCCGAGTCTGTAATGCTTTTTTGCCAGCTTCTGTGAGTAGTCCAATCCTGATATCTTTCAGAATACTTCCATATTCTTCATCGTTTGCTTGCCTCATATTAGTTGTAAGTTCCTTGTACTCAAAGAAGGACCAAATATTTGTATTACCGATGCTTCCCAATGACTTCTTCGTGTCTTCATGTGTCACAGTATTAAACACTGGTTGTCCTTTAACTGGAGTAAGTTGCAAAAGATCTCCAAAAACTATGACGTGTTTTCCTCCAAATAACACGTCATAGTCTGACTTCAAAATTTGCTGCATTCTTAAATGCACAAAGGCAAGCATTAAGTTCGATACCATGCTCACCTCATCAATAATGAGAACTTGCATCTTCTTCAATACTCTTGAAACTTCCAAGCATGCTTCTCCAGTTAGCTTGTTGTATTGTATTTTGTTCTCATGCTCCACTGGTAACATTAGCAAACGATGTAAAGTGATTCCTTTTATGTTATATGCTGCTAACCCAGTTGGAGCAGTAACCACACAAGACAAAGTAGAATCCGTTTTTTGCTGTAGGTAGCTTCTGATGACTTTTATTAGGAAACTTTTTCCAGTTCCAGCTTGTCCGCTTACATACATCCTGATTGGATGAAATGATGTGCATGAGTACTCTTTTTTTTCATGTAGAAATCCGTGATCAATTTTGTTTCTGATCTCTTCATAAATTTGTTGCTGCTCTTCGTTCAGTTGTCTTTCCAAATTTTGTAAGTCTATAAATTCTCCTTGAGCTTGATTCATAGCCGTTTCCACTTCATTCATGGCTATTGATGCTTCATTTTCAACGATTGGTTGTCCTAGGGGATCTTGACTGAGTGTTCCTGAACTTTGGCTGTCCTGAGAACTGTCTCTAGCTATTTCTGCTGCAATTGTAGTTTCCTGTTCAATTTCTTCATTTAACATTTGCAGATAAGTTGTGAATGTATTGCATTGTATGCTGTCTTTGCAAGCATTAAAAGAATCTTCATAGCTTTGAAATTCTCCCAGTAGTTCATCCTCTGTACGCCATGGTTTAAACAGCTGTAAAAGAGCCAAGTAGTAAAATTCCTTTTTGTCAGTAGTGTCGCAACTCAGCTTCCGGTGATTTATCAAACTTCCTTTTGTTTGCTTCACCAAACATCCTTCCTCACCAATGACTTTATATTTTCCATTGTTGATGTCTTCTGCGGCTTTCCGTGAATAAATGTAGTTCTGCAGCACTTCATAGAGACACATGTTCTCCAGATGATGACTTCTCTTTGGGTAATATGTGTCCAACATGTTTGATTTCAAAATATCTGTACTTTCTGGGTCATTCTCGGCCAAATATTCAATTTCTCCAACAGATTTCAGTACCCGATTTCTCATTGCTGCAAGGCCTAAACTTGCCCAAATTATTCTTCTTGATTTCGAGTAGAGACTTGCAGAAGATAACCTATCTGAACATTCGTAGGATCAAATTTCTCGATGCGATAACATCTTCAAACTGAAACTGTACAGCTTCTTACTGACAGTTTTCTCGTGAGAAATCTCTTCTCACATTTCCTTCAATTCTGTTTTTTCTGATTTCGTAATGTAAGACGTTACATATCGAGCAACAGCAATGGAATTGTCAGCTACATACTGTATATCCATGTTAGCGTTCCACATGGATAAAATCACTGGGTTGTAGTCATTTATATTTTTTGATTCTTCTTTTCTTTTAAGGTTGTAGGTATTCTTAGGTGATTTTCTTGTGATAGTATGTCTCATAGATGACATAAAACTGTTAACTCTTCCATTTGAAAGAACAGGTCTAGGAAATCCAAATCGACATTTAGTGTAGTATTTATCTTTGCTCTTGTATTTCCGTCGACAGTATTTTCCACACCGATGACTTTGGAAACGCAAAACTTGCTCCTTTAACTTTTTCTCTTCTGTGCTTTTTGGTATAGCACATGTTGCATATTCTTCAATGTAAGATAACACTGCTTCATCAGTATCTGTTCCAAACTTTGGGGCATCCTTGATCCACAACAGCATATGAATATGAGGAGCACCTCTTGCCTGGTACTCTTTTCTCCAAAAGAAATCCACTACTTCTCCTAGAGGTGGATTTTTTGTATTGCAGATGAAGGACATCATAGCCTCAAATCTATTATTGAAATATCTGCAAACATTAACCGGATCCAATGAGCACAGTTCTCCTGCTGTCTTGTATTCGATGTTTTTAATGTTTGAATTTGCCTCTCGTAGAAAATCCAGTAAATCATCCCAAGCGTACTCGGCACAGCTTAGGGTAAGGAACCATGTTGGAGTTCCTAAATTCCGTAACATGCATTTTAATTCACCATGGCGTCGGTACCAATATTCATTTGTCCCACGCTGACAAGCCATCAGATTGATCAGTTGTGTTTCCAAATGATTATCTCGGTGCTGCACTTTCTCCATAAAATCCTTAGCAGACACATTTTGTAAATGTACTCCACTTTTTAAAATGTGATTTACTGCATAAGACAGTGCAGACAAGTCGCTTTCAAATAAAAGATGGAACAAATAAGGAATACTTTGTCGAAATGTGGGATCTTCAGCATATAGTCTTGTAGTCCGATACTCAGAAGCTGTAATCTGTTCCGGACGTTCATCGTATCGTCCTCCTTTTCCTTTAGGAAACAGCTGGGGAAAACATCGAGCTTCCAAGCTCTCCTCCCATACACTCACGGGAGTTCCTTTTGCTTTCTTCATCTGAAATAGATCAATATTGTCTCCCATAACTTCTTTTGAATGAAGAGGATGTATGCTAAAATGTTCATAAATTTCTTCTTCCTTTGACTTGTCCACTTTTTCAATTTGTCCAGTTGGTGTTTCTGTGTCTTCTTGTAAATCTTCTTCTTCTTCTTCTTCTATATAAATTGATTCATACCATTTGTTATTCCTTTTCAAATACAAATTTGCTCTTTGTACTTTCCGTACATCTACCAGCTCCTGCCAAATCTTCTTATTCTTTGTAGGTACACCATTAACCAGAATAATTAATGGTTCAGTTTCCAAAGTATCCGCATCAATAGTTTCCATATTTTTTTTCAAATCCAAGGGCAAATACACCACTCTACCTTTTAAACCTCTCAGTAACTCTGAAGGAGGTAATTTACCAGTTTAGGGCTCCATACGTACTATGGTCTGGAACGGATGAACACATTGAATGAGTATAGTCTCATATGTATTTAATTCAGAAAGTTCAGCAGGAATAGCATCCAATTCTAAATTATTATGTACAGCTCTGGTCGGCATTCTATTTTCCTCTAACTTGTTGTAACAGTATTTACAAATACGCTGAACTTCACCCAATTCAAAACAATTTTCAAGAAATATATAGGTGGCAAAATCCTTCCACTTATAATTATCTTCATTTTCACTCTTTCTGTAGAGATCAACATACCTGGTTTGTTTTCTATAATGAGTTCTGCGGCAACAAATACAAGTAATATTTGGTCTTTCATTAGAGATTATTGCAAATTTTGTTATGTGATCATTAAATGTCTTACTTACAGAGGGTTCTACATTTTCTTCCACTTCTTCCTCATTTACTGTGTCCTTCTCTGCACTGTTTTGTTCAGGACCAAAGTAACAAAACTGAATTTCATCAACAACCTTCTCTACATCTGATACCGTTCCACGGAACAGAGCCCTATTCAATTCATCTAACTTTATTGCTGGACTTTTAGCAAAATACAACCGTCTCACAAACTTTCTCATTTCAGTATGATGAACAGCCAGCATCCTAAAATGATGGAAAACACTATTACACACTTTTCTAGATAGACAAGCCAGAGAATGACCCTGCAAACCAGTATTCTCTCTCACTCTGCATGGATCTAGACTTTGAAGCACCTTAATCTTCTGTTTCACACTTTTTTTGCTATATTCTCTTAGAAACTCACGAAATTTATCAATAGATTCCTGACGCACAGTGCAAATACTACTACAATTCCAAGTGTACACTGGGGCTTTAGGACGTCTCCCCATAGCCTCATCCGCCATCACTTGTACCTCATCTCTTGGAACCATTATCTCCTTCTCCATTATGCAACCATTTTTCACTTCATAAGCACGACCTCTGGTGTCAACTGCATGCAGCAAACTATTACTTTGAAAATAACTCTCTTCATTAAAAAAAGGTTCACTACTTGAACTATGCATCCATTTTCCTAAAAACACTTTACAAAAGTTTGTTCTGTTCACTACTCTTTTCCTTTTGCTATGTGATTTCAGTACATTAACCATTTTGTCTAATGTACGCATCCTATTCAAAATTAAAATGAATAGTTTCCTTTTTAATTCTAATGCCTTTGCTGCAATGGCTTCAATTTCTTTTTTTCTCTTATAAAACTTTGCCTTTTGCTTATATTTCTTCACATCCTTTATCAAATTGGACATAACACTCCTCTGAAACATTTTTCTACGTATCTCTTTAAACGCTGTTTTTCTGTTTCAGTTTATCTTTTTAGTTGCAGAAGGTATATTTGCATTAACTAAATTCTCAATTTTTTCCTGTCCTTTTCGATTGAAATCATTCTTTCCAGTACAGACATTTTGTACATTTTTCCTTTTTTTGAATATGTTCCTTAGAAAATCTTTTGTTTGCTTACCAGAAGATTTTTTCTTCTTCCCAACATGAGCATCTTCAACTAACTTAGGTCCTCCAGTTGTCTTCAAATATAGGTTTTTTTTGTGGTCTTTTTTTACTCTGGATTTTGTAGGCATCTTAAATTTTGTTCACTGCTCTTCAGCAATATCTGAAAAAAACTAAAAAAAAATTCCTTTATTGTATTTAAATATATTACTACATTTGTTTTCACATTAGTCACAAAACGAAATTTCTTTGCCAATTTGAAAGCACACTTACTGCTCTTTTTTTTGGCAAGTGATAAACACTTTTACCGACTGACACATTATGAATCCACTTTTCAGATTTTTTAAAAAGCACATGTCCAAACTGCTTTTTCAGACCATCACCATTTGTAACCTGGGTGACTGCCTACACTCCAGCAAGGGCAACCAGCCTTAGTGATGCTGAATGTGTTTGCATTACTGACTGAAACCTCAAACCCCACTCGCTTGTGAATACTGTGCATGATTCCACATGGTAAGTAGCTGGCTGTGTGCTAAGAGTCTGCTTCTGCACCAAAAAAAGGCTCCCCCTTTCCTTCTAATGCAACTGTGAAATCACCAGAGCAATACGCAATAAATCTATGCCTGTAATTCCTATTTACACACAGAGTCATGTTTTCACATTAGTCACAAAACGAAATTTCTTTGCCAATTTGAAAGCACACTTACTACTCTTTTTTTTGGCAAGTGATAAATACTTTTACAGACTGACACATTATGAATCCACTTTTCAGATTCTGAAAACAGCACATGTCCAAACAGCTTTTTGAGACCAGCAACATGTGTAACCTGGGTGACTGACTACACTCCAGCAAGGGCAACCAGCCTTAGTGATGCTGAATGTATTTGCATTACTGACTGAAACCTCAAACCCCACTCGCTTGTGAATACTGTGCATGATTCCACATGGTAAGTAGCTGGCTGTGTGCTAAGAGTCTGCTTCTGCACCAAAAAAAGGCTCCCCCTTTCCTTCTAATGCAACTGTGAAATCACCAGAGCAATACGCAATAAATCTCTGCCTGTAATTCCTATTTGCACACAGAGTCATGTTTTCACATTAGTCACAAAACGAAATTTCTTTGCCAATTTGAAAGCACACTTACTGCTCTTTTTTTGGCAAGTGATAAACACTTTTACAGACTGACACATTATGAATCCACTTTTCAGATTTTTTAAAAAGCACATGTCCAAACTGCTTTTTCAGACCAGCACCATTTGTAACCTGGGTGTCTGCCTACACTCCAGCAAGGGCAACCAGCCTTAGTGATGCTGAATGTGTTTGCATTACTGACTGAAACCTCAAACCCCACTCGCTTGTGAATACTGTGCATGATTCCACATGGTAAGTAGCTGGCTGTGTGCTAAGAGTCTGCTTCTGCACCAAAAAATGGCTCCCCCTTTCCATCTAATGCAACTGTGAAATCACCAGAGCAATACGCAATAAATCTCTGCCTGTAATTCCTATTTGCACACAGAGTCATGTTTTCACATTAGTCACAAAACGAAATTTCTTTGCCAATTTGAAAGCACACTTACTGCTCTTTTTTTTGGCAAGTGATAAACACTTTTACAGACTGACACATTATGAATCCACTTTTCAGATTTTTTAAAAAGCACATGTCCAAACTGCTTTTACAGACCAGCACCATTTGTAACCTGGGTGTCTGCCTACACTCCAGCAAGGGCAACCAGCCTTAGTGATGCTGAATGTATTTGCATTACTGACTGAAACCTCAAACCCCACTCGCTTGTGAATACTGTGCATGATTCCACATGGTAAGTAGCTGGCTGTGTGCTAAGAGTCAGCTTCTGCACCAAAAAATGGCTCCCCCTTTTCATCTAATGCAACTGTGAAATCACCAGAGCAATACGCAATAAATCTCTGCCTGTAATTCCTATTTGCACACAGAGTCATGTTTTCACATTAGTCACAAAACGAAATTTCTTTGCCAATTTGAAAGCACACTTACTGCTCTTTTTTTTGGCAAGTGATAAACACTTTTACCGACTGACACATTATGAATCCACTTTTCAGATTTTTTAAAAAGCACATGTCCAAACTGCTTTTTCAGACCAGCACCATTTGTAACCTGGGTGACTGCCTACACTCCAGCAAGGGC
This sequence comes from Triturus cristatus, assembly GCF_964204655.1. Lineage (NCBI taxonomy): Eukaryota > Metazoa > Chordata > Amphibia > Caudata > Salamandridae > Triturus > Triturus cristatus. The sequence continues at coordinate 451,012,845 of NC_140588.1, forward strand.
AACCAGCCTTAGTGATGCTGAATGTGTTTGCATTACTGACTGAAACCTCAAACCCCACTCGCTTGTGAATACTGTGCATGATTCCACATGGTAAGTAGCTGGCTGTGTGCTAAGAGTCTGCTTCTGCACCAAAAAATGGCTCCCCCTTTCCATCTAATGCAACTGTGAAATCACCAGAGCAATACGCAATAAATCTCTGCCTGTAATTCCTATTTGCACACAGAGTCATGTTTTCACATTAGTCACAAAACGAAATTTCTTTGCCAATTTGAAAGCACACTTACTGCTCTTTTTTTGCAAGTGATAAACACTTTTACAGACTGACACATTATGAATCCACTTTTCAGATTTTTTAAAAAGCACATGTCCAAACTGCTTTTTCATACCAGCACCATTTGTAACCTGGGTGTCTGCCTACACTCCAGCAAGGGCAACCAGCCTTAGTGATGCTGAATGTATTTGCATTACTGACTGAAACCTCAAACCCCACTCGCTTGTGAATACTGTGCATGATTCCACATGGTAAGCAGCTACCTGTGTGCTAAGAGTCAGCTTCTGCACCAAAAAATGGCTCCCCCTTTCCATCTAATGCAACTGTGAAATCACCAGAGCAATACGCAATAAATCTCTGCCTGTAATTCCTATTTGCACACAGAGTCATGTTTTCACATTAGTCACAAAACGAAATTTCTTTGCCAATTTGAAAGCACACTTACTGCTCTTTTTTTGGCAAGTGATAAACACTTTTACAGACTGACACATTATGAATCCACTTTTCAGATTTTTTAAAAAGCACATGTCCAAACTGCTTTTACAGACCAGCACCATTTGTAACCTGGGTGTCTGCCTACACTCCAGCAAGGGCAACCAGCCTTAGTGATGCTGAATGTATTTGCATTACTGACTGAAACCTCAAACCCCACTCGCTTGTGAATACTGTGCATGATTCCACATGGTAAGTAGCTGGCTGTGTGCTAAGAGTCAGCTTCTGCACCAAAAAAAGGCTCCCCCTTTCCATCTAATGCAACTGTGAAATCACCAGAGCAATACGCAATAAATCTCTGCCTGTAATTCCTATTTGCACACAGAGTCATGTTTTCACATTAGTCACAAAACGAAATTTCTTTGCCAATTTGAAAGCACACTTACTGCTCTTTTTTTTGGCAAGTAATAAACACTTTTACAGACTGACACATTATGAATCCACTTTTCAGATTTTTTAAAAAGCACATGTCCAAACTGCTTTTTCAGACCAGCACCATTTGTAACCTGGGTGTCTGCCTACACTCCAGCAAGGGCAACCAGCCTTAGTGATGCTGAATGTATTTGCATTACTGACTGAAACCTCAAACCCCACTCGCTTGTGAATACTGTGCATGATTCCACATGGTAAGCAGCTACCTGTGTGCTAAGAGTCAGCTTCTGCACCAAAAAATGGCTCCCCCTTTCCATCTAATGCAACTGTGAAATCACCAGAGCAATACGCAATAAATCTCTGCCTGTAATTCCTATTTGCACACAAAGTCATGTTTTCACATTAGTCACAAAACGAAATTTCTTTGCCAATTCGAAAGCACACTTACTGCTCTTTTTTTTGGCAAGTGATAAACACTTTTACAGACTGACACATTATTAATCCACTTTTCAGATTTTTTAAAAAGCACATGTCCAAACTGCTTTTACAGACCAGCACCATTTGTAACCTGGGTGTCTGCCTACACTCCAGCAAGGGCAACCAGCCTTAGTGATGCTGAATGTATTTGCATTACTGACTGAAACCTCAAACCCCACTCGCTTGTGAATACTGTGCATGATTCCACATGGTAAGTAGCTGGCTGTGTGCTAAGAGTCAGCTTCTGCACCAAAAAAAGGCTCCCCCTTTCCATCTAATGCAACTGTGAAATCACCAGAGCAATACGCAATAAATCTCTGCCTGTAATTCCTATTTGCACACAGAGTCATGTTTTCACATTAGTCACAAAACGAAATTTCTTTGCCAATTTGAAAGCACACTTACTGCTCTTTTTTTTGGCAAGTAATAAACACTTTTACAGACTGACACATTATGAATCCACTTTTCAGATTTTTTAAAAAGCACATGTCCAAACTGCTTTTTCAGACCAGCACCATTTGTAACCTGGGTGTCTGCCTACACTCCAGCAAGGGCAACCATCCTTAGTGATGCTGAATGTATTTGCATTACTGACTGAAACCTCAAACCCCACTCGCTTGTGAATACTGTGCATGATTCCACATGGTAAGCAGCTACCTGTGTGCTAAGAGTCAGCTTCTGCACCAAAAAATGGCTCCCCCTTTTCATCTAATGCAACTGTGAAATCACCAGAGCAATACGCAATAAATCTCTGCCTGTAATTCCTATTTGCACACAGAGTCATGTTTTCACATTAGTCACAAAACGAAATTTCTTTGCCAATTTGAAAGCATACTTACTGCTCTTTTTTTTGGCAAGTGATAAATACTTTTACAGACTGACACATTATGAATCCACTTTTCAGATTTTTTAAAAAGCACATGTCCAAACTGCTTTTTCAGACCAGCACCATTTGTAACCTGGGTGACTGCCTACACTCCAGCAAGGGCAACCAGCCTTAGTGATGCTGAATGTATTTGCATTACTGAGTCCAACCTCAAACCCTTAAACTATTCTTTTATTATACCAGTACACCTTAATTTATTGTGAAAACATAGTCCATATTATTTTACTTGTTCCTCACATTTAAATTTCTCCCAAAACAGAAAATAATAAACACAACTTCAACAAAAAGAATTGCATTTCTATTATTCATTTCTTAATTTACCATATACATCCCCTCTCAAACTCTAAACTCACCTTTAAAATTAGTTAGTTGTGAAAGAAATGTGGCACTCAAACAGCAGATTATCAGAGCCAGGATCTCTGTTCTTTACACCTCTCTCCTCTCAGCAGAACCAGATAATGGCAAACTTTCCCTCTCTTTTTCCACACATATACATGTTAGTTTCAAATCTCAGTGCTTGCCCCTTTTTTTCAAATGTAATCACACATTTCTATTGGTTGAAAACCAACCCTTTTCCAAAAGTACCCTTCCCCCAACTTGACTTCTGCCTAGTACCCTTCCCCCAACTTGACTTCTGCCTGCTACCATAGCAACAGCTCATGGAACACTGCTGTGTGGAGTCAGGTCAGAAGTTCGCCAAACAATGTTTCAATTCCACAGAGCAAGAGTGCTTGACTTTTCAAACCTAACAGCAAATCCATAGTACTGTTCTTTGGTAACACATTTTTCTGTACCAATACAAAACATGCTTCTATTAATTTACACATACAGCCTAGTTTTTATTCTAGAATGGTATGAAACAGCCAATCAGTTCTTTTTTTTATGAAAAAAATATGTATGCCTCCATTTCCAAACTGTCTTTCTTTTCATATTGCCATTCTACTGAATTACACCTCCTGAGTGCATCCAGTTCTCCTTTGAAGATGTTCACAGTGTGGATTGTAGGGCACAGCTATGTCTTCTGGAGTGAAAAGTTTGCAGAGAAAACAGGTATGGTGAGAGACCTTGCTTTGCCAAATGTAGACATTAAATGGATTGGTCAGAGAGGGTTAAAGTGGCACCCATTGATGCCATTGGTGAAATCCTTCATGCACATCCAACACCCTGACCTCATAATAGTGCACTGTGGTGGCAATGACCTAGGCACTTTGACTGGGGTAGGTCTGGAAATGCTTATGAAGGACACCTTTGCACAACTGTTTTCACTTTTCCCTAAAACTGCCTTTGTGTTTTCTAACATATGCCAAAGGCAAAAATGGAACTGGTCCAATCATTTCTGTCCGCAGATTGACAAAGCAAGAAGGCACGTCAACAAATCTGTTTCTGCTTTCCTCCGTGACTATGGTATGGGTTCCATTTACCACAACAACTTGCGTTATGACATGCAAGACATTTATAGAGGAGATGGTGTGCACTTCAATGATGAAGGGAACAGAGTCTTCCTCTTGAACCTTAGACTCTGCATCGGTACTTACTTGTAGGTACCACTAAAAAATCACTTCATAAACACAACGGCTCTTTTTAGAGCCCCCTAATATCTAAACACTTAAATCTGATTTTCATTTCTTTTTTTTTTTTTTTTTTTACCGTACGCTTACCGTACGCGTACCCCGTGATTTTTTTTAAAATCAATAAATGTTTTCTTTGTACTTTTCTGTCCTTCTTTGACCCCCTTACAAATGTTAGGGGGTCTGTAACTCTCCTCCTTGCCCCCTTTTCTTGTTATCACTCTTTTTTTTCTGAGTGAAACACACGAAATGGCGGCCGCCGCTTCCTGGTTTCGACCGATTCGAATGTTTACTAAGATCTAAGAGCCAATCAGAATCGCGCTCGCGCACGCCACCGTACGCGTACGGTAAGCGTACCGCAAGCGCACCGTAAGCTGGCTCAGATATATATATTGATTTAAAGGCTATTTTCTCAGAATCTACTGAACAGATTTACACCAAACCTACAAAAGGCACTTCCTTGACCTGAGGACTACCTCTCTGCCAAATTTCTAGTAATTCTGTTCAGCCGTTCGGGCTGTAGCCCTGTCTAAAGGTCCTATGGAAAAATGCATGGGAAAAACGCGTTTTGGGACCCCCCTTTCATCTCAGCCCCCGCTTGATGAATCCCCCCGAGACTTTCAGGGAAGGAGCGGGGCGTAGCGCCCCACCTATTTTGAAAAATTCGCGAGGATTCGTCTATTCAAAATAGAATGTTGCGGATTTCCTATGGAAACGTGGTCCTAACTATAACTACCTACTGGCGACCGCCAGTAGGTAATATATATATATATATATATATATATATATATATATATATACACACACACAAGCTTACATCTTTGGGTGTGAAACTGAAAATATTCACAACAGTAACCCACAAATTAGGGGTGGGAGTTTGTGAACAAACTGGCATTGAAAGGTTTGAATTAACGGGGAGCGGAGTCAGTGACAGTCAGGATATAGTCTACTACGTGTAAAATTACCACAAACAGATTCTATGTTAAGATAACATCGGAGTTGCAACATGTACTGCAAAGATTTGAGAGTACCTTGCAGGTTTTAACACGATAGTTTGTTTTTCTGTTGTTGATAAAACAAGCACCATCGAATTGGATAGTGTTTTGTATTGTAATGTTTTGCTATTTATATGGCATGCTAAATAAAATCTATTATTAAGAACAACAATGAAATCAGTTTGTATTGTCTGCCATTGAAATTCGATTGCTAGTATTATTATGCAAACACACACATAGACCTATATAAGTACAATATATTTCACATAACGTGTGATAAATTTCTTAAAACAGGAAATACCAAAACTTGCTTTCCTTCAATGTTTTATGGCTACCATCACAAAATGCAAAGAATCCATTGGTCAAGGAGTATATCTCATTTCTCATGCATGAACGCAGGCCCAGGGCACCTTTGGTATGCCAATGCACATGTTGGACACAGAACTACTTCTTTTATGTGCAGGTAGTTAATTACTAATCAATATTTAAAGTTACACAAACCCATTTTTGCTTTAATTTCTGTTTTCAACTGCGAAAATTGTATCACGAAATGTTAGTATACGTACGGTTTTTTGCAGGCTTTTTTCCTTTTCTCTAAAGACAAGAAAATAACAGAAATTTATTGTTTGATGTGTAGAGAAAAGCAGCAGACAATGATACCTTGCTTGTGTAGCCATTCATTTCTAGAACATGAGCAATCAAACCACACTCGTTAAAAGTACAATAACTTGGTAATGAATGTCCAGAAAATACATTATATTTAGGAAAGAAAAAGAGCAATCCTGCATGGTTCAGGTGAGAAAAAAATATTTTGTTTTCCGAAATTACAAATATTTGTGTGTCAGCTTCTCAAGTAATGTGGTATGGAAAGTAATAGCAATACAATGCACAGTTCAGGCAGAACCACTATGGGAGAATATATCTTGCTCAATACGATGTATGACGGCTCATCAGCGGCTGCACTCATGATATGGCTACTCGTCACATATGCTACGACCTTGTTTTAACTTTGTGAGATAAGAAGGTAGGCCCTAGTACAATGGCTCTATTACACTCACATGGACCTCGTGTGTCAAAATGGAGCTACTGTACCAATAACACAGCCTAAATCCAAACTATTGCTTTGTTTCAGAGAATGGCCATTGAAACATACTGCTCAGTGGGAGGGGCTGGCTAAACTGCTGCAGCCCCTATTGAAATTAGCTGCAAGAATTATTATATAACCATGGAATGTGATCTTCCTTAATGATAATTAAACAATAGGTAGCTGAAAGAGTTTGCTTTTGTGAAATCGAGTTTTAATGATTTGAATTATTCTGTTGGAAAAACATCACTTAGGGTCTTATTACGATGTCGGGCGGACCCCATTGTGGAATCCGGACCAATCGCCTCCGGTCGGCGCTCCCGACCACAGTATTAGGATGCGAATGCACATGGTGCAGCGCACACTCCCATTTCTCCATGGGAGCTTGTTCTGCGGTCGGAAACCACCGCTGCTCAAGCTTCCATGGAGAAATGGCAGTTTTTGTTAATCCCTGCACCTCGTAGCAGGCACCACACAGTGTCTGCCACTTGCTGCAGGGATTGACAGGGGTCAGCATATGTGCCCGCCCAGGTCCCCAACTGAAGGCCGATGTCGCAAGCGGGCCCTGCCAGCAGCCCCCAAAGTCGCTTTCCGACATAAAAAGCCTATGGGAAACCGTCATCGCAATCCCAACAGCGGAAACACCAGCCTTAAGGGATTACGTGCTGGTTCCAACTGGCAGACGGGCTCCTTGAACCCGTCGGAAGCCAGCCGGAATGACTGGCTGGTTTCAATTCCAACCGCCGTATTCGTAATACAGCGGTCGGAATTGAAACCAAAGGTCGAAGGCTTTCTGGCCGTCATTAAGCTGGGCCTAAATCTATGGCCGAAGTTTAAAACATCTTTAGGTGCTACTTATTACGTATTTTCAATCCCAAGTACGGTTAACTACTACTGAAAATGTGTTTGGGTCTTCCAGTGTCACCTCCCCTTGTGAAGTGAGGGGATTGAAATCTAAACAGCACCAGAAGCAATAGTGGAATTAAGGCAGCAGTTTCAAATTGAACACACAAAAGGTGATATTAGCAATGCTTTCAATAGGTCGAACCACTGGCAATCGTTCGGAATATCATTCCCACCTATCGTTCATTTACCCACCATGCCAGAGCAGAGAAGCCTAATCTAAGAAAATGTGTAAAGCATTTAAAAGTACCAAAACAGTAAAAAAAAAAATCGAAAACCCAACAAAATGAAAATCCCATTCCAATTTATAAACATGAAAAATAATTTGACAGAAAATGACACCAAAATGACAATAATCCAATGACTTTTAATGGGAAAGCTCTCAGAGGAAGAAAAACTAAATTTGTTCCCTAGGTGGCCAGATCATTTTGGCACCTTCAGGCTGATTTAAATCTTGGTGGCAAGCATACTCTGTCTCAACAGCAACAGAGTATCCTTACCAACAAGATGATGGTCTGCTCATCGAATTAAGATGCAGCAGACATTAGGTGTAACCAAGGCGGAGACTACTCCGTCCCTGCCATAGTTATACTTCTCTGATGACCTGACAGATTAAGGGCTGTCGGAGGCTGACCTCTGTGTCGGCTGACCTAATTTAGATGGGCAGACATTGAGGTCAATTTTCATAGTCCGTCATAGCCAGGCAAATTCTGGTGGTAAGGTGTCCCCCCTTGCCATGGAAAATAGCTCCCATAGCAAGGACGGCATTTTTTTATTTTTATTTTCAAAAAGAAAACCACACTTTGGGATTTTCTTTTTAAAAATATTTTTTTTAAAAAGTTTGATGGATGGCTCATGTTGACGGAGCCGTGCACCAAACTTTGAAAAGCATTGATTGAGGTTTCTGCCAGTGCTTTAGAACTGACCGTCAGGTTTGAGGTAATTTCTAAGTCTGCCAAATATTAAATCAGGCCCTTAGTCACTTTTTTTAGCTTTGGATTCCTGAAGCGGGGCATGGCTGCAACCTGCAGCTGAACAGAGCTCCACAAGGCCATATTCTCTCTTTGTGAAGTCCAGCTGAAACAAATTTGCAGCTGTGGAAAAGCTCCACACTGGAGCAACCTGAATCTTTGGCCCAGCTGCAATGCACCTTTGTCAGATTGACTTGGCAGGTTTGTCCAGGTTCTCTGGAGATCTTTGGAGCCAAAAGGTTTACAGGTCCAAGGTTTTTTTCAGGCTGTTAGGATACAACCAATGGAGTATACTTTGATATAGCCAATGGTCCAATGACCTCGGTAACAGCACTTGGGGGTTAAAACCCACTCTATCACTAGCCATCGGCATGGTCCTGGGCAGGTTAAGTTGGAAACGTCAGTTAGGCTCTTCAGGAAAAGGGTTTTTTACGGCTTGTCATTTCACTTTAGCTTAAGAGGAGGTCAGTCAACTGACCTTTGAAGCCCACTTCTTTGTCCTGTACAAATGGGGTGCAAGTGGGTGCAGGTCCCGGCTTTCAGGTCTCCTCACAGGTCTCAATAGCAGGTGTAGTCCTTTTGTCTTCCCCAGGTCCAGTAGCGTTCTGCAGAGGGGGCTCAGGGGTGCCAAGTTTATGCCTGACACTAGCTTGTGGGTGAGGCCCCTCCATACCGAACAGGGGATAAGGTCCACTGAAATAATCCTACCCACTTTTGTAGCATTTGCTGTGTGAGTCAAAAAGCCTGCAGCATCATGCACAAAGAGACGTTTTCCTATATATCTTAAAGAATGTGAAACCTCCCTCTCTACAGTTGACTAACTTATAATCTGAGCCTGTGTTCCATTTTGTTTCAAGGTTTGATATACTAGTTTGGTAACAAACACAACAAGGGGGTGTTTGCATCTTCCTCTATTGGTACTAATTTCAACTTTGCCAAGTGTAATTAGTTTTCAAAATCCTCCATTTTATTCTACTGCTACTCTAATACTTTGTCTGTTTCAATGGTTTTTTTTTAGAAGTAAATTTTCCAGTGCACTCACTTGATCTTCCATTTTTATAATTCCTTTAGTTTGCTTTGTATGGCTGTCATCAAACAAAACAATCTTCTTATTTATTAAGGTAAAAAATTGTGCATGTAAATTGTGTATACTGCATCTTATGCTGCATGGTAGCCAACATCTGGCTCATGGATCCTTGCAGTCTTGAAGGTTTAGTTTCCTCTTCATCTTGAGGAAGGGAGCTGCTATTCCACTGTCTGGGAAAACAAAATCACCCCTAACTTGTGCACAGGAAGAGGCCTGGGGCTTTCAAGTGGAACCCTCAGGTCTCCATCACTCTGCTTCACTTATATGTACAATACATATACTACAATGGCCAAGTACACAAACATGCACAACATACACTTGGATGGAATTAGATGACGGAGCATAAATCTGACCGGAGACTGGTTATACGCTCTCAGCCAGTGCCAAATAACTAATTGTTTGTGAATGAGTGAAAAAACCTTTAATTACAGAATAGTGAGGGTAGAGCTTTAAATTAGACCTATTTTTTCAGTGCCAACTCCTCTTGTTCAGAATACAGACCACGTTTCAAGGTTCGGATACTCCAGACTATGTTTAAAAGCGCTACCCTAGGAGTGGCACACAGGAGGTACAGTCTCCTAACGCTTAAATGATGTGTACACTTTGGAATTGTATGTAAAATTTGTCTGCCCCGGATATGGAGCACTATGTATAATCTTGTTTCTTTCTACAGCTTACATCCTCCGTTTGCTTGCTAGCTCAGAAAGCCTTCTCCCAATATACTCCTGAAACTTTGCATGAAACAATTTCCTTGACTTACATCCACTTGATTTCTCTGTTTTCTTTTTCCAGAGAGGCTTGTGTCTTACCTTCCATCCTCTGCAAGTCTATTTCTGAGTATAGCCTCATCTTAGTCTCATGCCTGTCTGTCTTCTTATTGTAATTCTGCAATTGCCTGATACCTCAATTCATAGATCACACATCCTCTCTTTAAACCCCTGTTAAAAATGGTGTCAGACTGTGAATACACAACCAGACATGGCAGAAAATGCCATAAGCACACAGAAATGGCCACTTCGAAAAGTGACATTTCTAAAATAGTAATAACAAATCCGCTTTCACCAATAAGCAGGATTTATCACCACTATTCCAAACATACCAAACATGATCACACTACCCCTTTCATATTAAAAAATTACCACTGAAACACATATCAGGGAATTCCCAATGCAAAACTATGAGAGGAGCAGCCTCACAGGAGTGAGAAACCAAATAAGCTGTTAGTCACTACCATACCGGGACATGCAGCACAACCAAAGCACATGTCTTACCTTTTACTTACACAGCACCTTGCCCATAGGGCTACCTAGGGCCTACCTTAGGGGTGACTTCATTGTAGTTAAAGGGGAGTTTCAGACTTGGCAAACACTTTAAATGCCACGTCACTGTGGCAGTAAACTGTGCATGGAGGCCCTGCGGAGGCAGAGGCTGAGACAGGTTTGAGATGCTACTTCTGTGGGTGGCGCAAGCAGTGCTGCAGGCCCACTAGTAGCATTTAATTTACAAGCCCTAGGTAAATGGGAATCCACTGTACAAGGGACTTACAGGGAAATTAAATATGCCAAACAGGTGTAGACCAATCTTACCAAGTATACAGGAGAGAGCACATGCACTTGGGCACTGATCAGCAGTGGTAAAGCGCCAAAAGTAATAAAACCAACAAAAACAGGTCAGAAAAAATACAGGAGGAAGGCAAAAAGTTTGGGGATAACCCTGCAAAAAGGGCTAGTTCCAACAAACCCTATCCCTGTATCCTAACATTACCTAATTTCCGCCAGCCTATCCATTTCATCAACCATTCACCTAAAACCACATAGCTCCCACTAATGATCACATCTAACTGGTATTATTATAATCTATCACTAAGTAACTGAAATAAGTGCATGCATTTTTTCATGACAGTACATGACTAATCTCAATACCCACCAGATTAACCTCTGACATTGGGTTTCTGAGTAGCATGCTATTCTCTGTAAAGCGCTTTAAAGCCTCATCAGGGGTAGTAAGCGCTATATAAATACAAATACAATTACAATTATTACTCAACTATTCAATACTGCATAAGTGATCATCTACAGGAGTTTGTAAAGCACTAAATGTTTTCTATTATAACTACATATTCACTGCTTCAGTAGTGTTTTCTCTGAAGTGCCGAGTGTCCTTTTGCACAGACAGCAAGGCAAAAGAGACACCAGGAACAGCATCCCCTCATTTGGGCATGTCATGCTCTTGCATTTCTAAATAGTGTTTGTAAGGGCTTGTTTTGTTTCAGAGCACAATTCGTGATACATACTATTGCTTCCCAAACTGTGTTGTTTGTATCAAAAATGCTGCAAGGAAAAAGACCTGAGTTATTAAAGGAAAGCGAGGCTAGTCGTCACAAGTAACAATCTTCTGTCTTATATACCAAAAAATACTAGCATCGATATAGCATCTGGCGAACCTGCTAATCCCACCTCCGAGATGTGTCAAAGAATTCCAATGTTTGCACTGTCCCTCAATCTGCAAGAGGATGAAGGTCACTATTTTCTGACTACATATAAAACAGCTCACTCATTTTCAACACAGCAAAGAGATCGTGTAACCAGCTAGCAGCTGCCAAAGAGAGTATAGAAGCCAGCTTCTTATTAGCACACATTTCTCCCATAGCTATGACTTTGTCCATTGCGACTGTGGTGCTATCAGAGCTGGTTTTTAGATCGAGCCCAGCGTTGCAGCGCATGCACTCCTTGCTTTGCGAGGCATGCAGTATTCAGTATAGCGTGGAAGCTCCACACACCCTCCACCCATCTTTTTTTTCATTGGTTTAGGTCCTAAATGCTGCACTCCCAATAGTTTTAGGCCTGTTAGTCCCTCCTCATGACGGCCATGTCGTCATTAGTATCCATCCATGGCTACTGGCCCCTTTACTTCGAAAACTATTTTCTTCTTGTGGCCCCCCCCCCCCGCAGTCCTTGACTTCTGGCCCCCCCCCCCACACTCCACCGCACTCCCGTTCGTGCCTTCTCGCAAGCCCACACTCCCATTTCCAATGCAATAGGTCTCGCTTAATGCAAGTCCTATTGCATTGCAAATGCTTGTTATTCGCCTGTTTTCCCATTGCCTTTAGCCCCTCCCTCCCCTCTTCATGCTCTCCATGGTGTAAATTCCCCATTCCCTCCTGCTTTTTAGGCGTGCGTTGTCCTGTTGCCTTTAGCCTCTCCCTCCCATCGTCATGCTCTCCCTGGTGTAAATTTCCTGCTTCCCTCTCATTGTCAGTCTTGACCAACTCCCTGGTCCCTTCTGCTCTCCCTTTTCGTGGTTCATTGCGTTTCTTCCTATTTTATTGTTCTAAATGTTATTTACACACACTGTGAGTGATCCGGTCGGGGTCATAAATACGGTGCTGTGGGCGTGGCAAATCTCTTTTCTGGGAGTGTCAGTCATAAATGGGACACCGTGATAGGTGGCTGCTGAGGGCAGGAGGGGCTGGGGAGTTTCTAGGCAACGGAGCACATGGAGTCAGAGCTAGCATCAGCGAAGAGTCAGTATAGAGCTGAGAGCAAGAAGGGGCTGTCAAAGCAGCAGGAGTTTAGAGTACGGCAGCACCGGCCACCCCAGCAGTAGCAGGTAACAAAAGCGGCCACCAGTGCAAGAGTCCGAGAGGGACCATGAGTGGAGCAGCTGTTTAGAGTTGTGTGCCATCATAATAGGCTGCATTATATTAATACTTGACAAGGGGAAACCCGTGAGGTAGGAAGGACCCAGGGTACTTACTAGTTTGAAAAACAGGAGGTCCTTCAAAAA